>NC_140591.1:1521328314-1522528314 GCF_964204655.1 Triturus cristatus | reverse complement strand
AAGAGAAGGCTGATCAGGAAGCCGCAAGAAGGCAGAGATGGCAGCAAGATAACCTTTCAGGGTGCCTAGGGCAGAGCCCTGCCGGGCCAAAGAAAGAAGAAACAGTAGAACCTCAGAAAGAGGGGCGGAAAGGGGATCCACAGCCTTTGCTGTGCACCATGCCACAAATTTGTTCCACCGGCAGGCGTATACCGTCTTTGTGGAGGGACGCCTGGCTGCCAGAATGATATCACAGACTTCAGGAGGCAAGTCAAATGGCATCAACTGCCGCCGCTCAATCTCCACGCATGAAGGTGGAGGCTGGACAGGTTCGGGTGGAGGACCGTCCCCTGCTGCTGCGACAGAAGATCCTCCCGAAGGGGCAGACGTATCGGAGGATCGGTCAACATACTGAGTAGCTCGGGATACCAGTACCTTCGTGCCCAATCCGGAGCCACCAAGATGACTTGGGCACGGTCGTGCCTGATCTTCTTCAGCACTCTGGGCAGAAGTGGTATAGGCGGAAAGGCGTACAACAGACCGCAACTCCACTCGTGACGAAAAGCGTCGCCGAGCGAGTGCCGCCTTGGAAATTCCAACGCGCAGAACTACTGACATTGCGCGTTCTCTTCGGTGGCGAATAGATCTAACCAAGGCTCTCCCCACTGCTGAAAGAGACCTTGCGCCACTTCGGAGTTCAGACGCCATTCGTGATCCATCATGCACCGGCGGCTGAGTTCGTCTGCTCTGGCGTTCAGAGAGCCCGCCAGATGTTGAACCACTAGGGTGACGCCCTGGTGTTCCAGCCACGTCCAGAGGCGCAGAGCCTCCTGACAAAGGGTCCACGACCCCACCCCGCCCTGTTTGTTGCAATACCACATGGCGGTGGTGTTGTCCGTGAACACCTGCACGACACTTCCCCTGAGGGAAGGAAGGCTTTCAGTGCAAGCCGGATCGCTCTCAACTCCAACAGGTTGATGTGGAGACGAGACTCCGCCGGAGACCAGAGGCCTCTGATCTCCGCCTCTCCCATATAGCCACCCCATCCCAGGAGGGACGCATCTGTCACTACGACATGCTCCGGTTGGGGAAGGGAGAGGCTTCTGCCCATGACCCAATCGCGGTCCGTGAGCCACCACTGCAACTGCTGTGCAGTGCCCTCCGAGATCAAGACATGGTCGGACAGGTTGCCGTGATGCTGGGCCCACTGAAACTTCAGGTCCCACTGCAGAGCCCGCATGCGCCGCCTGGCGTGATGCACTAGTAGGATGCAGGAGGCCATCAGCCCCAGAAGCCGCAACACTAGCCTGACCGAAACCCAGGATAGAGGCCGAAAGTTGGGAATCAGGGCCTGAATATCCCGGACCCGCTGTTCCGGTGGATAGACCCGGAACTGCGCCGAATCGAGAACTGCTCCGATGAAGAGGAGCTTCTGAGAGGGACTCAGATGTGACTTCGGCACGTTGATGGAAAATCCCAGCAAATGCAGGAGATCCGCCGTAGTCTGGAGGTGGGAGACGACTGTCTGGGGCGAGCCCGCCTTCAACAACCAGTCGTCGAGATAGGGGAAGACTGGAACCCCTGATCTGCGCAGATGAGCTGCGACCACCGCCATCACTTTCGTGAACACCCGAGGGGCACTGGTGAGGCCGAAGGGGAGCACGGTAAACTGAAAGTGCTCTTGGCCCACCGTGAACCGCAGGTAACGCCGGTGGGCCGGCAGGACGGGGATGTGGAAATATGCGTCCTGCAAGTCCAACGCTACCATCCAGTCTCCAGGGTCGAGGGCAGCCAGAACCTGAGCCATCTTGAACCTCTCCTTCCGGAGGAAGGCATTGACGTTCCGGAGGTCCAAGATAGGGCGTAGGCCCCCTTTGCCCTTCTTGGGAACCAGAAAGTAGTGGGAATAACAACCACGACCTACTTCTGGGCTCGGAACGCGCTCGACGGCCCCCTTGGCCAAGAGGGCCGAAACTTCCTCGTGGAGAAGATTCAAATGATCCCCCGAGATACGGTGGTGCTGCGGTGGCATGGCTGGAGGGGTCGTCTCGAAGGGGAGGGAGTAGCCCCTTCGGACGATTTGCAGAACCCACCTGTCCGATGTGATGGACCGCCAGTGGAGCAGGTGATGGCGAACTCTGCCGCCCACTGGCGTGGAATGGGCCTGAAAGCTCGGACTAGGATGGCTTTGAGGCGGATGCTGCTGGGGTGGATGTGGGCTGACCGCGTCGTCCTCCAGAACCGCCTCGGCGGAAACCACGTCCGCGACCGTGCGCAGGTTGGTTCTGCGGCTGGTGGTTAGGCGCACGTGAGGAGGCACCCCTTCCTTGGCCACGAAAGGGGCGAAAGGCGGAAGTTTGCGACCGCGGGGCCGAGAGGCCCAAGGACTTGGCCGTAGCCCGGGAATCCTTAAAGCGATTCAGCGCACTGTCCGCTTTCTCGCCAAAAAAGGCGAGTGCCATCAAAGGGCATGTCCATGAGAGTGCTCTGTACATCGCCCGAAAATGACGTGGACCGCAGCCAGGCGTGACTTCTAAGCGCCACTGTGGTAGAAATTGCCCTACCCAGCGAGTCCGTAGTGTCAAGCCCACATCGGATAGCATGTCGCGCTGCATCCCTCCCATCGGCCAGAGCCTGGGTAAGTCGTGTCTGGACCTCCTCCGGACACAGGGGCAGCACGTCCTCCACCGCATCCCACAGAGAGTGGGAATAACGGTCCAAGAGACAGGCGGTGTTCAAAGACCGCAGACCCAAACTAAGGGAGGAGAACAGCTTCTTGCCAAACTGTTCCAGTCTCTTGGAATCCCGGTCCGGCGGAGCGGTCGGGAAGGAGGATTGGGAGGTAGAGGCCTGGATAACCAGGCTCTCGGGGGTAGGGTGTTGGGACAGAAAACTGGGGTCGCCCGGAGCAGGGCGGTGGCGCCTGGCGACGTTCCTGTCCACAGGAGGAACTGTGGAGGGCTTGGACCAGGTGCCCTGCAGAACGTCAATGAGGGCCTCATTGAATTGCAGCAGAGGCTCAGTGGAGCTTGCTGCAGACTGAAGCACCTCAGTGAGGACGTTAGTCCTCACAGCCACGGCAGGTAGCTCGAGCCCAAGGGCTGCGGCCGCCTTGCGCAGCACCACAGAGAAAGCAGCGCCCTCCTCCGAAGCCACAGTCGGAGGAGAGACGAATCCAGTGTCCGGAGAGGTATCCAGGCCACTGGCCTCCCCCAGTTCATCTGCCCAGTCCTGTGACATTTGAGCCTGAGCGGCCATAGGATCCTCGGATCCCTCCCAGTTGTCCCCATCATCCGATTCCTGGTATACAGGAGGAAGGAGCGGAGCCGGGCGGTAGACAAAATGTGTCTCCAGCGGCGCCGAACGCGGCGTCCATCGACGCCGTATCGGCGCCGGGCCCGGAGCGGGACTGAACTGGGGCTCGACGTCGAGCGGAGTCGGCGTCGGGGGTGGTACCGGTGTCGACGCCGGCGGAGGAGGCGTGACGAGGTCGACCGGCGTCGGCGGGGACTCGGGAACGGGTCCCTCGGGCGCTTGCGGCGTCGAGGCCGGAGCCGTCAACGGCGCCGGGGCCGGAGCCGCCGGCAGGCAAGGCAGCCCAGTCGGGTCCGCGGGGCCCAAAGGCGCGCCAGCGGGCGTCGACGGCGGAGCTAGGCTCCTCATGGCAGAGAGGAAGGCACTGACTTCCGCCGGCGTCGCGTCAGTCCCAGGGACCGGTGGGTATGGGGACTTGCGCGGCGCCTGCGGCTCCGCCAGAGCCGAAGGGTTGGAACCACCCTGACCCTCGGCCGAGTCGCGCGACCGGCGAGGGGAGTCCGAAGAGCGGTGTCGCCTTTTGGACTTCTTGGAATGCTTCGACTTACCCGAAGACTTGGATCCCGACGACCGATGGTGACGTCGGCTGCGGCTCCGCGACCGATCCTTGGACCTCCTCCTGGACCGGGATCGAGAGGCTCGCAGAGCCGAGTGGCGAATCTCGAGAAGCTTACGGGACCGCTCCCGTCTAGCCTTCGATGTCAGGGCCTTGCAGTCCGAACACGACTCCGCGTCGTGGTCGAGGCCCAAGCAGTAAAGGCACCGGCGGTGATGGTCCGTAACCGACATCAAGCGGCTACAGTCAGCACAGGCTTTAAAACCAGGCATCCTACCGGCACCGAAGTCGAGACAAGATCAAAAAGGATCGAAAAAGTTAGTCAAAAAATGACTAAAGGGGTAGCTCTCCCGGATCTGCGCTTACTGGTGCGGAAAAAAGAAGAACTGACGTCAGCGCGCGAGGGCGGCGTCTAAGTACTCCGACGACGTCATTCCGGCGCACTACGCCGCCGACAGACGCGGAGCCGCAGACGACGCCTAGCGACGCGCAAGGGGTATTGCTGACGAAAAATCTTCCGGATCCAGTCTGACGCCTGGGGATATTCTAAGGTGAGGAATCTAACTAACGTGTTTCTTTCAGATTGTAACACCACTGAACCTCCTTTCTAGAGGAGAAAGAAAACGTGTAAGGAGTGGGCTCATGTACGCTCTGTTTCCTGCCAAGGTAGAGAGCTCTAGCCCACACAACAGCTGTATGGGATGTGTGTAGAACAATAAGGATTCACTGAAGAGGGGGGGCGGGATTTCAAGGTGTGACAGCAACAAACACATCACCAGCAGAGGACAAATAAATCCAGGTGAGACCCTGGAGTGCCAATAACTGCAGCTCCACTTCTAGCACAAGTGCAGGAGGACAAACAAGGGTGTTGACAAAGGCATTCTGGAGCCCTGGGAAAGCGGCAAGCTCAGATGAGACAGAGTCAGAGGGGCCGGGCTGTGGCACACCATTGAAAGGCCCAGGGAGTGACCTGGAAGACATACCAGGGGTGACTCCACAGACAGCAGGGACTTATTTTGAAGGGAGAAGAAATATAAGGAGATGACAATGTTTAGCTGGTGTATTGACAAGAATTAACTTAACACGGGGCCAAATGTAAATACAGCTGTCTTTGCCAGCTATACGTAGCAGTCCCAACTAATAAGTGAGGGAAGAATGAAGGTGATGGAAGGCAAGCCATGTTGTGAGTTACTATAAAAGGCACTATAAAAAAGTGAGGCCTAGAAAATATAGGTTTCCAAATACGGCTGCAGAGGCAGCTGCCGTTGCAAGGTAGGTTCACTTCCCGTCTCTTGAATTCGCGCAAAATAAGGTAGTTTACTGTTTGGGGTTGGAATTGGACAACTGAAGACTTTTTCATTTTCCTCAGGAGGGCTGTAACTAATTAATGCAAGGTGTGAAGTTAAAACAGGAAAGAGAACCCTGTAGCGTTCCAACACTGCTGGTGTGGAGAAAAGATCCACTAATGCAGAATAGAGGCATGAAACCCCTCAAAACCTATACAGTTGTTATCTGGAATGTCTGAGTGATATATACGGTCATCAAACATCATAAAACATACTTCTACCTTAAGTCGGGGGGGCACCTACTATTCATAAGTGTCTCACCTGATGGCAACGGAAGAGTACAGATTGCTGTGGCAATGGAGGGGACAAATGTACACCACTGAATTTTCATCTTATGGCAGAGGGGCCATGGTCTGGGTGAGGGCTAGTGGTGGTGCTAGACAGAGAAGGCAGGTACCCTTTAGTAAAGGGGAAAGTTCATGGTACCTTGGTATTGTTACGTAGTACCTATGCTCCCAATTTAGACCAGCCATCCTTCTATGCCACACGGTCTGAATAGCTGGCAGGGTGGCCAGACTTCCCATTCTTAAAAGGTGAGGACTTCAATGGAGTTTAAAGACATGGACTGTGATTGCTTGCCTCTCCCCCTCCAAATACCACAGTGCACAAAATGCCTAAAGCACTCTAGGGGTGGCTGAATGGGTGGCCAATGCTCAACTCCTGGTGATGTGCTTATCCTGCTCTCCTGCCAAACCAAAATTTGCATGTTAGGTTGAACAGAATAGTGTGAATTAGAAAACTACAAGCCTAAGTACAACATGACAAATACCTTGGTAGGACAATCTCAGAGAACAACACTTTGTTATTATATTTCAGACACAGATATCCATGGTGCGTCTCTAATGCGCCATGCTGGAGGATTCTACTTTCCACGACACCCAGCGAGTGACCATGTATAACTAGTTCAGGGAAAATTAAGAAACTGCATCAACCACACAGGTAGAATGAGAAACTTTTAAAAAGGTAATTTGAGGCAACAGTATCAGGGAATAGTAGGACACTGCAATCAATGGAATGTGAATTGAATAACCTGGAGGTATCACTAGCAGACTGTAGGTTAAAGTTATAGGTGTTCCAATGGAAAGGAATTCACTCCGCCAGGCCAGGGAGAGAGACCAAGCTGTTTTGATGATACTGTATATGCATCCAGACAAGAGGAAGGAAAAAGGGTTGGTAGTCAGACAATAAGAGGAAGGATAGGGTGGGAAGGCAGCTCGCTTGGTTCATTAACTCCCCAAAACAGTTATTAGAACTAGGTGAAAAAATATCCTGCATTCAAGTAAGGACATAAATGGGGCTTTATATGAAATTATATTACAAGAAGGCTCAGTGTTCCATAATTCGGATAGAGTTCCTGGGAGCATTGACCCTCCCATGGGCAGAGCTGTCCACTAGGGAAGAAATAAAAGGGTCTCTCTACAACATGGCAACCAGGACGGTACCTATGACAGACTGCTCCTACTGCAATTCTCTAGTACATATGCTGAGCAGTTGGTCCATAGATCGGCAGCATTGCGTACAACTGCAAAAAGAACAATTGATGGACAGAATGCTGCACAACGTCAAACATTCACCCCAGTATAGAAATCTGGGCCTAAATTCATCGTTTCTTTGCTCCCCATGCCTTTCCAGTTCAGACCCAGCCATATGCAAATCAGTATCGATCCTGTTTCCCATGGGAACATTCCAGCCGAAACTGCAAGGCCAGGTCCTCCCTGGACTGGAAACAAGCATCCTGGGACCGGTTTTGGGGCATCACCCCTCATCAGCCAGGCTAGCTTGACTCCAGTGACATGGAGAGCACGAGACCCACATCTGGCCATACCCATCCTACTCGGGGTGACAAATGCAAAAAGAGCAATTGATAGACAGAATGCTGCACAATGTCGTACATTCACCCCAGTTCAGAGATCTGGGCCTAAAGCACTCATTTATTTGCTCCCCATGCCATGCAGTTCCAGTTCAGACCCAGCCATATGCAAATCAGTCTTGACCATGTTCCTCATGGGAACAGTCCAGCCCGAACATACAACAGCTTATGAGGTTGATTATCTACCACCCACAACAAGCGAAACACTTGTTTCCTTTCCTCAACCAGGGAGGGGTACACTTGAAATTCTTCACACAAACCCCAATTTATATTACACATTGAATACAAATCTTTGGAGAGGTGCTCCAGTTGAGAGCAGTCCCTTCTATACTGGCTTCATAGAGTCTTTGGATTAGAGTGTCATGGCCAACTGTGTCGAAGGCAGCTGAAAAGTTCAAGAGAAGTAGTGCAGCGACCCCGTTCCAGTCTACTGTGTTTTTAATGTCATCCCAGATGGTGATGAGGGCAGACTCTGCACCTATTCCCGGACAAAAACTTGTTTGGAAGTCCAAAAGTATGGAGTTATCTTCAATGAATTGTGACATCTGGGCGAATGCTGCCCTTTGTATCAGGTTGCCCCGAAAATGTCCATTAGTAATCTGTCTGTAGTTGTCTGGGTCATGCGGGTCCAGGTTTGGTTTCCTTGATAGTGGGCATATGTATGCCATTTTTAAATCTTCTGGAAAGATTCCAGTAATTAATGAATTATTGATTTTTTTTATACTGGTGTGGCGGCAGAGGGAGTTAAAAGAATGTTCTTGAAGATTTTTGGTGGACAAGGATCAGAAAGGCAGCCAGCTGGCCTGTTTGATTTTACCAAACTCATAAATTCACTTTGTGACAGTTGTTTGAAGGAATGCAGAGGCTGGGATGAACTACTCTTGGAAGGGATTGTCATAAATGGGTTGGTGCTGGTGGTTTCTCTTTGTTTTAAATAGGAGTCCAACATGTTCGCTTTGGTGGTGTAGGATTTGTCAGTTTGTTAGTAAATTCATGAGACATGGAATGAGTTCCTTCTGTGAATTTAGGTTTAGGAAATTCTGTGAACATTTTATAAAAGTCTTTATTTGCACGTTTGGCATTTTGAATTGTCTAGGTACCTTTTTTAGTTTTTTTGATTGTTGACTTGTATATTCAGATTAGTTTGTGTAGTTGAAGTTTGTTTTGATTTTATGGCAAGGCACAGAGGCCAATATTATGCATGTCCTCTTTATTGCCAACTCACAGTAGCAACTTGAACAAACACTTAGAACTTAGAATAAGAATCTTAAGAACATTCCAAACCACTATTAATCCTGTCAGGCAGCCATCTTCCTGCTTTGTTGCTGCTCACTTATAAGAGAAGTACAGCATTATTTTGTTCTTAAGAAAGTATGATGTAGTTTGAATAGTTTGCGTTCCAGTACGAGATGGGGCAGCTGAGAGTTTAAGTGAAATGTTTGGCAATATGGTGAATGTGTAAGCTTACTGGAAACGTCGGACGAGTTTTTCGTTTCAGCTGTTAAGGTTTACTTAGATCTGTATGCGTTTCAGCTACCAGGGTTTTGGATGTTAGAATTTGTATTGCTACAACGACATGGATCAAGGGAGTTTTAGGGCTGAAGCAGTTCTTCAGATCCAGGTAGTTTATGGAGTTTCGCTTGGGCGGTTAAGGCCAGTGTGTTTAAAAATGGCAGTTGACTCCGGCATGTGAAAGGGGTTGTGTGACGAACCGGCATCTTGCCGCACAGCTTGGTTGAGTAATCGAGTTGGGCATGTGCAAGCTGTTGCACAACAAACCGGCCCGCACAGTTTGGTTGAGCAATAATAGAGCCGGGCACGTGCATGGGGTTGCGCAACAACCCGTCTTGCGCGATTTGGCTTTGTAGTAATTTTCGCATGCGTGGGAGGGACGTGAAAGCGCAGGATGGGGTGGGTTTATCGCAGGAGTTACCTTGGTCTGCAGAGGCCATTAGGGCTGGTGCCTGTGCAGTAAGATTTGGAACGTGGTAACCGTCCTGAGCAGAGGAGTCCGAACAAGATTTGGACTTGGGTGTTTGCCTTACAGAGGTCGGCCATTTTAGATAGCATAATTATGATTTTATTTTTAGGCACAAACAGCAGCCATATTTTGGGCTAGGACGATTTGTCATCGTTTTTAGTCCGTTTCTCTACGCAGTGCGAGGCTGTTGCCACAGGGAATGCTGGGTTTTGGTGTTCTCTGTTGAAAATATAAGTTCTGTCACTTGAGTTTAGCTGGTGAGGGAACAAATTAATTTAGGTTTGTGAGGACGTTTTGTTAAACCTAGATTGTTTGTAAATTTAAGTATGGAGTATGGTTAGCTGTAATGCTTCAGGGATGAATATTGATGAAAAGGTACAAAAATGTGTGAGCAAGGCAGTTTCTTCTTTGGCAACCCAATTGGGTAAAAAATTGGACAATTGTTTGGAGAGATTAGAAGAGAAATATAGTGGGGGGGAAAAAGCAGACAAACAGTTTGGTCTGTTGAGAAGACAGCTGACCAGAGGGTCAAATGGAGGTCGTAGGGTAAATCAAAAAGTCAGTATCCCCAAAAGGAGAATGGCTATAAGAAAAAAGGACAGTATGGTCTGAAGGATAGACAAATGTCAACTCTGGTGGAGTGCAGTAAAAAGGCTATTAAGGCCAGAAAGAGGGATCACAGCACTCTGTGATCCCTCTTTCCGGCCTGTGACGAGTCTTCCAGTAGTGGAGATATAGTGATATTGGATTCCTCAGATTTGGGAGATACAGATGAAGACAAAATAGGATGTAAAAGAATAAAGAAAGAGTGTGTAAAGATCAGGTTGATCAGGTGAGGGATCCCTTGAGGGACTTTATGTTTGATCCACATTCCATTCAACACCTTCGGTCGCCTCACTGGGTTTCGCCATGGCATGTGGTCGAATATGTGGAGTACTGGATTAGGCTGGAGATGCTTAAAGAGGTAAGAACATGACACCAGCCAGAATGTTCAAGGTCATTGTTGGCCAATAAAGTGGCTTTTACACCCGAGCTAGACTTGAAGATGTTGACGTTCCTGAATAAGTCAGGAAGAGATCCCAGAAGGGGTCTTGATAAGGGTTTGAAAGGAAATCAGGATTGTTTATTAGATGTTTTGGAGCCTATAACAAAGATTTTCAATATGTGTGAGGAGGTATAATTGCAGGAGATTGCTGTGGATGTTTTGGAGCTGCGGCAATGGGTGCAGCAAGCTGTGTGTTTGTTGGGACACAAAAATGCAGCTTTGTGTGCTGAGCGCAGGAAAAGTCTCCTAATGAAGACAGATCCCAAATTAGCTGAGCTCGATAATACAGAGTCGGCCCAAGAGGCAAAGGTCTTGTTTGGAGACGAGTTCATGAAGGAGATGGCAAAGTATGCCACAGCATTTAATTCAATACAGGAAGTGCAGAAAGATATCAGTAAGGTTTTCAGTGGGACAGGGAGAATGCAGTGTCGATTCCCCAGACGTGGATTTGGAATCATGCGGACATCTTTTTCACGTGGGTTCAAGCCCTATGGATATCAGGGATCTGGTTTCTACCCCCAGAGGCAAAGGGGAAGGGGACAAACCAGAAGAGACAGGAGGACATGGGGACAACAAGGTATGTTGTGCAAGAGACCATTTGTGTATCCCTGTAAAACTGGATGGTAGACTAACCCATTATTTTGAGAGATAAAAAGGGATTACAGAAGATCCGTGGGTTCTGCAAACAGCGCAAGGGTACTGGCTAAGTTTTGTAGAGGTACCAAAGCAGGGGAGTTGGCCAAGAACTCCAAGTTTCTCTAAGGAAGAATAGAGAATGGTGTAGCAGGAGGTAAAAGAACTAGAGAAACAAAGAGCTATAGAAAAGGTAGATAATGTGAACCTGGAGTTTGTAAGCAATATATTTTAGTAGAAAAGAAGGACAAAGTTATGAGGCCTGTAATAAAGTTGAAAGCGTTGAACGAATGGGTTCAGTTCAATCACTTCAAGATGTAAGAAATTCAGATGCTGAGAGATCTGTTAAGGAAGGGAGATTGGTTAACTTGCTGGATTTGAAGGATGCTTAATTGAAGGTCCCAGTTTGCAGGGAACAGAGAGATTTTCTAAGGTTCCTGTGGCAAGGGGTAATGTGGAGGATCAAAAGCCTTCCATTTGGATGGAAGTCAGCTCCCTGGTGTTTTACCAAGGTGATGAGACCAATTGTGACTTGGTTGCGGACAAGAGGCATCAAGTTAATTGTATATTTAGACAATATTTTGATAATGGCTGAGAGCAAGGAGTTAGCTCAGGAGCACACAGAGTTGGCAGTGGGAGTGTTGACGGATCTTGGGTCTGTACTGAACAGCTAGAAGTCATGTCCGAAACCAGCTCAGGACATGGTGTTTTTGGGCTTTCAGATTTAGACGTTGGAAAGTATGTTTAGGTTACCCTTAGAGAAGGTGAGGAAGATCCTCAGGGAGATAAGGTGGATGTTGGCAAGCAAATGGGTAACTTTACGTCAAATTGCAAGGATACTGGGTTTGCTATCCACATCAATTCAGGCAGTTTTTCCAGCCCCATTGCATTATCGAGAGTTGCGGAGTTTGAAGGTCAGGTTTCTACAGAAAGGGGCGAGGTGTTCCCAGAAGGTGCAAGTGGATGCAGAGACAACAGGGGAGTTGGAGTGGTGGTTAGGATATTTGTAAGCCTGAAATGGAAGGGCCATTTTTGGCAACATGCCGGTTATGGTGATAGAATCGGACGTCAGCCTTTAGGGTTGGGGAGCAAGGTGGGGTTCCCTAGCAACAGGGGAAAAAAGACAGTGCATGAGACAGAGATGCATATCAACTACTTGGACTTGTTGTCAGGATCTTTTGCGGTAAAGAGTATTGTCAGAAACCACATGAAGTATTGTGTTTGATTAATGATGGCCAATGTTTCTGCCATGAGGTATTCAACGAGTTGGAAGTACCGCGGTCAAAGGCTTTAGCGGATTTAGCAAAAGAGTTTTGGCATTTTTGTTTAAGCAAGGGGAAGATGATTCAGGCTCAGTACATACTGGGAATGACCAACACAGTGGTAGATTGGAACTCCAGAAATTTGAAGGATTTCAGTGACTGGATGCTGGACAGAGAGGTGTTCAGGGCAGTAAGCAAAAGGTGGGGTCCGTTTATGGTGGATTTGTTTGTGAACAGGGTGCATGCTCGGGTGAACAGGTTTCACATTTGGAGACCGGAGTCCAAGGCAATGGATGCATTTCTGCAGTGTTGGGAAGGTGCCCGCAATTATGCTTTCCCGCCTTTTATGTTGATCCAGAGATTCATTTTGAAAGTGAGGGGAGAGTGCGCGGAAGTGGTGCTTTTAGCTCATTTTGGTCACCCCCAGTATGGTGTCTGGATGTCATGGAATTATTAATAGACTATACAGTTTTTCTGCTGGAGGATTCGGATTGGTCGATGAACGTGATGGGAGACTGGCACAAATTAGTTCTACAAGGACAGTTGAGATTGATGTGATGGCTGATTTTGGGAGAGCCTGGAAAGTATCAGGCTAATCATCAGAGGCTTCTAAAGACATCCCCAAGAAAGAAAATCGAGTAGGATTAGGCAATGACAAATAATTTCATGCCGAGAACACAACAGAGGCGGAGTTATTCTGTGAGGGCACCCTGACATCTGAGTAACTGACAGAAGATACTGAGCACCCTAGGATGGGAGGAGGTCCTGTTGATCCCGCAAACCCCCGCACCACCCCACACCACCATAGATGGCATGCCTGGTATTACCGCTACTATAGACTGCTACCGGTCTGTGCAGTTTATTTATTTTATTTTTAGAGTGGGTCTCGAGATGTGTACCATCACACATCCTGCTATGAGGAGTCGTCGATTGAGGCTCCGTTGGTGATCTTTCTGATCTGCATTGTTCAAGTTGCTGGGAGGATCAACAGGACCTGCACCCAGCCATTAGGTGCATGCTCCGAATACCATCACAGAGTCCCTCATTTTCTATCCGTCACTTTTTGATTGAACATTTCTAATTTAGAGGGGAATGTATAAACGACAGTGGATTAAAAGATGCACCTGTGCATTGTACCTCTGTTTGAGATTGATGTGGTCCCTCTCTCTGATCCCTGGCCTGTAATAGGGATGTCCAGTGATTTTGTGCTAACTGACCCTCGTCTTACATGGTGTATAGGATATATATACTGTTGTCCACACTACACTGCTTTTGTTTTAATTTTTCTGTTTTCAGTTCCATTAGCCAAGTTGGCCGTGGGGTACCATATGGCTGTAGAGAGTTAGAATGCATCTCCTCCCATCAGGTAACCCGCTTTTGAGCGATCTTATATGTAACTTAATCTTAGGGGGGTAAAATGTCAATGTGCCCTGTGATATTTCCCGTGCAACATAGTTATATAAGGCGATCTTTATATGTTTCTTTTTCAGATGGTGTATTAAGCACCAATCATTGGCATAACTTCAAACTATCACGGACAGTATAGCCATCTGATTTATTTGATCGATTTCATCACTGCATGCAGAGTGAATTGTATTGTTTATTGGTCCTGCAGAATGCCTAAGAACTCTGGTTGGAGTCTATTAAAGGCAGAAACAGGTTGACCACTTAGATGGTATATTTGCTCTGAACCCCCCGTCCTCTCACCTTTTAATCCTATCCAAGGGTACCACTGAATACAGATATTGAGTCCCTGGAGATATTTTTAACTTTTCACTTTTTTTTGGTTTTGCACTCTGCCCCTCACTCACTCACACTGCTTAGAGGCATCCCCCATCTAAAACACCTCAGCCCCTCTCCACCCATTGCTTTTGGTGGAGAGTTGTAGCCCACATCCGGGACCTTGCAGCCCTGATGTGAGGAGGGAGCCCCATGATGAAGTATGTCACCTTCAGGTGAGTGAGGGTTCTCGTCCTTATAATGGAAGGAATACTTTTCCTTAGTAAACAAAAACAAAAACCCGACTCAAGTAGAACGTATCTTTTGTGAGTTTTAGGTATTGCTAGGGAGTGATCCGTTCTCATTTGGGACTGTCTCCCTTGGATCCTTAGTGTGATTTTGAGATCACAGAGTTCTCCCACAACCGTATTTAAAAAAACATCCAACCTAGGAATATTTGGGGATGGATGTTGAAACTCAGATTGGATCAAGTGCCAACTCTACTTAAATGGATAGAGACCAGTAAGGACAATCGAAAGGATGATTTAGTTGGAAATATATGTTCTTTCTGTGCTAAAATCGACCTGACACTGGTTCACCTTTCAGTTTTCTGTCCCTCATTTAATGGTGACAGAAAAACTATTATTGCCAAGATTTTGTGAAATCAATATCCGGCATTTACATGATTTGCTGGTCTATACAACGGTTCTTAGATATTGTTGGGAATAAGTAGATTGTGGCAGGACTCTGTTAGAGAATCTGATATTTGTAACAATACGTTGCTATTTATACACTCCACACTTTTTAATATTTGGCACATGGTTTGATATTTTTTTTAAATATTTTTTTTATTATTTTCTGTCCAACAGCTCAATGCAGCCCCCCAACAGCCCCAGCCCTCCACCGGAGAGTGTCACCCTTGATATTTCAGGCATTTGAACATAAGAAAAATCACCCTTCCCGCATGGGCTCCCCCCACCCTCTCCCTCCCTCAGCCCATGTCAGTGTGCCCCCTTCTGCCTATCCTCCTCCTGTTGAGACCCCACCTTCCTATGAATTGGCACATGGTTTGATATTGATGTTATAAAAGAATGATAGGCTTTATCAGGCATTTATAAACTCTAGTTGTGTTAGTTTGTGCTTCTATATATTTTTAATTGTTAGTTATATTTATATCAGCATACTTTGTGTATTAGGCTTCAAGAATTTCAAGTAGACTACATGGACTAGGCTCCATTCTTTTTCTTATGTTTTATTTGTTTTATATATTGTTTATGTTCGATGATTTAGCAAGAATGTTTTTTAGAACTACATGAAATTTCTCCACGACTTCAGTAACTTTAATTACATTAAATTTGCCTACCATACTGCAAAAGTTGAGAGGGACTTAAGGCTGGATTTATTATTTGTTGGATGGCTCATCGTTATGGCAGGTAAATGGGGTAAATTACTCAGTCCCCAAGGTGGAGGGACCACTGCCAAATATATTAATGACCGCCAAGCAGGAGTACAGTTATAATTCATTTGCAGGAACCGCCATCAAATCGGTTCCTTCCAATAAATGTTGCTGTTAGGTACGGCTCTATGTCAGCATGCTTCAAACAGTTTTCTTTTTTCATTTTCTCCAAAAATAATAATCCTGACACAGTACTTTTTTTTTTTAACATAAAAAACTGTGGGCGGCATCTCCCATGGCAGGGGGAGCATTGTAATTTCACTGTCCCTCACCACCAGGATATGCCTGGTGGTGACAGACAGTAAAAAAAAATAGCTATATGTCCGCTCATCCTGATTTGGTGGGCAGACAGCCATAGATTTGGCTGTGGTGGTGATGGAGTAGTCACCGCCGTAGCCAAACCTATGGTCCACCAGCATTTAAATCGGGTGGGCAGGCTATTATGTTGCTGGTATGTATACTCAGTCATCGCTGCAACACAGCATACATTTCACCAACATAGAAATCAGCCCCTTCGTTCTGTACTTGATACAAGAGAGCATCCATGTGTTATACCTTTTCTTATGATTGAGTCGACATGTTGAGAGTCAATGTTGAGGGATGGACTTTCATCAATGGTTCAATGCATTGTTGTAGATGGGATTCTGTCGGGACCCGGAGCTGAAGATTAGACCGTTTTTTCATCACTTTATTTTTAACCAACATACATTAAATGTTTTATTTAGCATTTCAAAACTCCATTTCCCATGTGCCACTGGGAAAAGAACACAGAAATCAAATCATCTAATTAGAGTCCAACAAGTCCCCTCAGGGCTCTCTGCAGACAATTTATACGCCTCTTTCTTTGCTGATCCAGCAGCCTCAGTTAAGTGGTCTTACCGCTGCACTTCTCTTTTCACTTACTGCATTTTATTATGGTGTAAAGCGGTGGTTTCTACTGCAATTACGGCACGTGATGTGTTGTACATTGTTTTTGCCATGTCACTGAAGTCTTGCTTTGCAGCGCGGCCGTGGGAACGCACCTGCTCCTCTGTGGCCGCTTCTGTCACTTTCAGGCTTTGACGTACGTGGTCTGTTGATTTCGCGCTCAGCTTGTTCATCCTTCCAGTGCCGGTGCATCAGTTTCACCCAGTATCGGTGATTGGGTGAAGCGTGACCAGCCGCATCTTAATACAGGAGAAGTATTCTTTACATATTTTCACCAAAATATCACATAACAGAGATACCGCCTGGTGTCTGAACCCTCCTCGGGGTAGCATTAGCCTCACACGAGGTAAGTTTATTAGGACATGACCCAGGCGCCAGTAATTAATCCTGCTAGACTGAAGGGAGTGCATTGTCCCAAGGGCCATTTAGTGCCTGATTTACAGCTCCTTCTGGCAATACCATTATATTTCCTGGGTTGACCCCCAGATATGCACTGCCTTCTTCTGGACCTAAGTAATGTACATTATTCAGTCCCTCATTCTGCAAGAATCGAGGAGTATATGGAAGAGGAGGAAGTTCTTATCTTATTATAGAGAACCGGTTTTGCCAGATTATGGATGTCTCCATCTTCAGGGCAGTGTCCCAGGTAGTGGTGCCTTTGGAAAAGAGAATTCTCAAAATAGAATTACAGTGCTGACAACCCCTCACACCAAGGTTCATTTGAGCCTCTGGCACCAACACTGGACACTAAGCACAAATAAGCAGATGAACCTGGGGTCAATCTAGAAGTCTTTGCCCACCTCAAGAATGCCTTTATGGATTCCCAGCCCCCCATGCTGAGATTCCCAGCAGCTCACAGGGCACTTCCTACCTCCCTAACCCTTTTCTTGACCCCCTTAGATGGAGATGACTCCCCTAACGTTTCGGATGGGCAAGGAGATTCAGGTCAGCCCTGGCGACAGTCTTGCAATGCCTTCTTTCCAGAAGGGAATGCCATGCGGGATTTCCCTTGCCAGCTTTCTGTTTCCAACATGTTAGATCCACATAACCTGTTACATCCACGTTCTGAGGAATGGTCCCAGGTGGCTTCCTATGTGGCAGGCCGTTTAAGAACACCACTGGATAAGGAGGCGCGTAGCTGCCTGCCAGGCAGAGTGTCCTCGACCTTCCCTGGCCCTCACACCCGAAATAGACAGCAAATGACTACCTTTGTAGCAAAACGTGTGCGAGACCCAAATTAGGGGATTGAGTATTCCTGGCGCTCATGCCAGGACAAATTACTGGATATAACAGGACCCATATCCAAAATACTGGACACGGCCGAAGATACCAAGGCATCCAGCTCCCTTAGTTCCCTGGGGGCATTATCCAGCTGGGCTCAGAGAGCCATCATGTTTCTAGGAAATGCCAGCTGCGTGATTTCTACTAAATGGCACAGACCTCTCGATTAAAACAGACTCCAAATTGGGGGAGTTAGCCACATCACACGCAGGCCCCATCATGCAGGAGAGTCTCTTTGGGGGGATACCTTTAGTTGAGGATTGGGAAAATGTGTTAATACCTTTAACTCCCTGGATAAGGCCCAATCTTTGAATAAGAGAATTTTTACGCCCTGTGTTTTTCCGCAGCCGGACGTGGAAGGGGGTGCTCGACCAGCCAGTCCTTCCATTAAGCCTCAATCAGAGGTTCGGACATCCGTCAAGGACAATATCAAGACGCATCATGGTTAATAAATTTCTACCTGACCAGAAGTTATCCCTGCAGACTTGGTTCGCGAGGAGGTTTCAGAGTGAATGCCTCCTACAACACCCTTCAAGGTGAGCATTCAATCTTCTGAGGAGACCAAACTTGGGAACAGACTGGCAGAATTCTTTGACAGTTGGGAGGCTTATACAGCAGATGCTTGGGTTCCCTTCAAACCTTATGGAGTTTCCAAATAGAGTTCAATGGCTCACCATCCCAACCACGCAGACCAAGACCCCTGATCTTCTCTCAGAGCCAAACAGATCTAGTTGATTTAGAGGCTGCCCATCTCTTAGAGAAGGGTGCGATTGTTCTAGCCTCTTTGCATCCCTATGATTGCTTCAGCAAGCTCTTCTTGATGGAATAGAGAGACGGGACCAACGCTCCATCAAAATGAGTGAATTCAACGAGTGATTGGTTTACCACCACATCAAGATGGAGGGTATCCATCTCCTCAGGGGTTTGCTACTGGCAAACGACTGGATGGTGTGTTTGGAACTAAAGGATGCCTATTTCGTAAATCCCCTATTTTCCACCTCACAGACGCTTTTTGCAATTTCAATGGCAATAACAGATTTTCAAATTCACCTCCATGCCTTTGTTTATCCTCTGCTCCATGGTGTTTCACCGAGGTTCTGAAGCGGTTGGTGGAACACTTGAGATCCCGAGGAATCAGAATAATTGTTTATCTGGATGATATCCACATTATGGATCAAAGTTCAACTCGATGATCAACTTAACTATAGACTATCGATCTCCTGTAGTGTGTAGGGGTTGTGATCAACAAGAAGTCTTCTCTGTCTCCAACCCAGTTCTTACAATTTCAGGGGTTCATTACAATTTCTGGGGTTCGTTGTGGATTCAGTCAAAGCAACACTGAGTCGTCCATCTCGAAAGCTTATGAAAATAAAACACGAACTAAGAAGAACACTGTCCAAACCTTCCCTACGCCAACTGGCTCGTATAGAGGGTCTCCTGTCATCCATACAGGCCATTTTACTGGGTCCCCACGTTACAACGTCCCAAGATCTTCCGCCTTCAGCAGGGTTTCACCTATTCCCAATCCATTTCCCTCTCAGAGGAGGCCAAGGAAGAACTGCAATGGTGGATTCCCCACATGGGGGCCAGGAACTGCCGTGCTATTTTGGGTTCTCAACCAGATTTTGTGATGGAGTCGGATGCCAGCGGCTCTGGTTGGGGAGCAAGCTGCAGGAAATTTTCCACAGGAGGAAGATGGTCATCTGCAGAGTAATCCCTTCACATAAACTTCCTGGAATTGATGGCAGGCTCCTTCGCCATGAAATGCTGAACCAAAGACAAACCCAGTGTTGTATCCTTCTCAAGATGGACAAGGTAGCAGCTGTCTGCTATGTCAACCTCTTCGGGGTAATGAGATAAAAGACTCTCTCAGATCTGGCTCAAGTTTGGACCTATTACCTTGCCAACCAGATTTTGGTCATGGCAGAATATCTTCTGAGTAAGTCCAACCAGGTGGTAGACTGCCACTCCAGGCACTGACAGGATGTCAGTCTTTGGAAGTTATACCCACAGGTGTTTCAGGGAATCAATCCCGGTGGGGTCCCTTCACGATGGATCTCTTAGCCTCTCAGCTAGACCATCAGCTGGACGGATACTGCAGTTGACAACCGGACCTCCATGCAGTGTCGACCAATGTGTTTCTCAAAGACTGGAGCAAAGAGAAAGGTTATGCGTTCCCACCATTTGCAATGTTCATGCGATTGTCTACCCAGGTCAGAAGCAGAAGGCAGACCTGGTGGTTATCACCCCAATTTGGAGGTCTCAAGTCTGGTTTCCAGTTCTGATGGAAATTTCTTAGGATTTTCCAATCCCTCTACCCCCGTTTCCAGGTCTCGTCCGGGATCCCCAAAGGAATCCTCAACACTTTGTCCTAACAGGCTCCCTTTCTCTTGTGGCGTGGAAGATTACCTGGAGTGCCTGAAAGTCCAAGGCATTTCACAGAAAGATGCTTCACGACTTAGCAAAGCCTTGAGTCATTGGCTGAAGTCGCAGAAAGAAAGAGGGGGATAGATGAAGGTACTAGCTGGACTCTGATTGGAATTATATGTTTTTTGTGTTGTTTTCCCAGTGCCAAATGCGAAATGAAGTTTTGAAATGTTGAATAAAATGTTTAATGGCTACTGATAAAAAATAAAGTAAAGAAAGAACCGCCAAATCCTTGTCTCCATGTCCTTAATAGAACTGAAACGTTCCATTACTACAGCTAGGAAATTTGTCATTGTGGAGAACAAAACTAAGTTCTTTAGATGGACTATGCTTATGCGTAATGAATCTCTGTAGCAACATTACTAGTCTAACGGATTGGGCCCAAAGGAAGACCAGGGCTTAATCCATTGTAGCATTTTATGCACTACAGTAGTATTGTCAGAATGATAAGATTTGAATTTAAGCTCATCAGTCTTATAGGGGACTATGGTGGAAGCACTTTGCCATATACTTATTATCATTGCAGAACAAGGTTCGGCCAGGGTTGAAGGTAAAAATATGGCATTGAGATGAGAAGATACCTTCATATAGGCATGAAGGGTTTTCCCTCTAAGGCCATCTTAAAAGTGTCCTCTTAATTCTGATAGGGCAGGAAATAATTATTGTCCCGATTTTGTCAGTAATTCCGCATCACCCCCTCCCCCCCCCCCCCCCTGATTTTTATGCTCATTACGGCTGCTTTCAACGGGCATTAAGCAGCTACAATAAGCATAACAGCCTAGGGTAAAATGCAGAACTACTGCTAGAATCGGCCTGGGAATTACAAATTATCCCGATAATTCTTCATTTTTAAGGGGACCTTTAGTGTCAAACTTGTAATTATCAGGATGTTTTCTGCCTCTGGGACATTCGTAACAAGGGCCTAAATGGCGAGGTGAATGGCCTAAACATGATTAACGAATCCTTATAATTGATTGCATCAATGCCCTTGAGGTGCATCAGATTCAGATGAGTTTGAACGGTCCTGGGTGTAAATCCAAAATGAATACCAGATGGTGGTTTCCTCTAGGGTGACACTGGGTAAGCTACTAATAATTAGCATATGTTGTGGAAAAAATTCTTAAATGCAGATGTTTGAGGCATGGAATATTTAAGAGAAACAGAAAAGTAAAGGTGCTATAAAATAAAAAAAATCAAATTAATGTACATCTGCACTGGCAAAACCTAGATGGGAAAGACGTTGGTGCTATAATGAAACCAGCAGCCTAACAAACATTTAGAATCAGGTTCTATTCCTGACTGACCGATGTAGAGTAAGACATTGGCAAGCAAGTGGTGTTTAAAGAATGGCAGATGCAGTCAGGAGTGCACGTGTGTGTTGTCAGGTTTGTTTAGGATCCCTCGCAGGAGTATATTCCTCTCAACGCCAATGTGTCCATTCAACCAAAGAGTTTTTTCTAACATCTGACACAATTAGCATTTATGTCTAAACACACACTTTGTGAGATTCACGGTGTCATTACTTTCAGGTAAACACTGCATCACTTATTTCCCAAATCGAAGTTCCTGGGGGTATGTGCTGCTGGGAAGGACAGCACATATTTGGTATCTCAGTAACAGATCCATGTAGAATTCTTATCGAGTAGTTATGTCTGTTTTGTTCCCCTACTCTAATATTACTTAGCCTGGGGATAAGATGGAGAGCTAGGGCTGAGACAAGCAGGTGCCTCACACAACCACAAGCATCACTGCAGCAGACTTCACAATAGGTTATTTGTAAGGTAGTTGATTAAGAACTAAGAGTTAATAGCTGATCTTACCTACCCATCAATACTTGCATCAGGCAGAACCTATTGACCTCCTGAGGCGGAAGCCGGGAGAGTCGCCCTAGCGAATTTTAAAATACTTGTGTAATTGATGTGATTTTAAAACTGATTTTACCATTTTTTGAGTGTACTTTTGTGAAACAATACAATCCTACCTCGATCCTCTGGGCTCTCCCGTGCAGCTGCAGGAACGCTGCCACGGGATACTTCCTGGTGTGGACGCCCTCCCCTGGGACACGCAGGCCACGCCCACCACCTGTCAGGCCACGCCCCTTTCTCGCCGAGCACTTAAATAGCGCGCCAAATCGAGCGCGAGGCAGAACCTATTGACCTCCTGAGGCGGAAGCCGGGAGAGTCGCCCTAGCGAATTTTAAAATACTTGTGTAATTGATGTGATTTTGAAACTGATTTTACCATTTTTTGAGTGTACTTTTGTGAAACAATACAATCCTACCTCGATCCTCTGGGCTCTCCCGTGCAGCTGCAGGAACGCTGCCACGGGATACTTCCTGGTGTGGACGCCCTCCCCTGGGACACGCAGGCCACGCCCACCACCTGTCAGGCCACACCCCTTTCTCGCCAAGCACTTTAATAGCGCGCCAAATCGAGCGCGAGGCAGAACCTATTGACCTCCTGAGGCGTAAGCCGGGAGAGTCGCCCTAGCGAATTTTAAAATACTTGTGTAATTGATGTGATTTTAAAACTGATTTTACCATTTTTTGAGTGTACTTTTGTGAAACAATACAATCCTACCTCGATCCTCTGGGCTCTCCCGTGCAGCTGCAGGAACGCTGCCACGGGATACTTCCTGGTGTGGACGCCCTCCCCTGGGACACGCAGGCCACGCCCACCACCTGTCAGGCCACGCCCCTTTCTCGCCGAGCACTTAAATAGCGCGCCAAATCGAGCGCGAGGCAGAACCTATTGACCTCCTGAGGCGGAAGCCGGGAGAGTCGCTCTAGCGAATTTTAAAATACTTGTGTAATTGATGTGATTTTAAAACTGATTTTACCATTTTTTGAGTGTACTTTTGTGAAACAATACAATCCTACCTCGATCCTCTGGGCTCTCCCGTGCAGCTGCAGGAACGCTGCCACGGGATACTTCCTGGTGTGGACGCCCTCCCCTGGGACACGCAGGCCACGCCCACCACCTGTCAGGCCACGCCCCTTTCTCCACCCCTATTTAATATGTGCTTCCACCGGAAGCGCAGCGGACGAGCGCAGCGGGAGCGCCTAGGGCAAGCCCGTCTGCGCCCGTCCGCGACCAGACCGGGGCCAGTTATGCTGCCGGTAATGGAACACAAGGTGGAAGGATAGTGTGGTCAGGTGAGGACTTAAGGGCTCTTGATCCCCCATCTGACGGTTGCTCTCATACTACAGATCCTCAGACTTTCAACCCCCCTCAGATCTGTGGCAATTGTGGGATAGTTTTTGGCATTGAAGACTCTACTCAGATAGGCCTTAGAGCTGGCCTACTGAACTGCAGATCCTTAGCCAAACATGCAGACGATGTTTGGTTATTACTAGAAGAGCAGGAGTGGGATGTCCTGTTTTTAACAGAAACTTGGATCAAGGAGGACAACTTGACCTCTATTGCACTAGCAGTCCCTCTGGGATTTAAAATATGTCTCGCCAACCGCCCTGGCGCAAAAAGAGGCGGAGGTGTAGCTATTATCTTTAAAGAGCAGCTAATATTAACATCTTCGGCTCCCACTACTATTCAGGGAATTGAAGGCCTTCACTTCTGCTTTCAGGTTAGCCCTCAGCTATCGCTAGCAGGATTGGTGATTTATCGCCCTCCGGGCGGCGTAGACCCCAACTTACTCACCCTACTAGACACGATTGTTCAGAGCTCTCTCCTCCACCCCCAATTCATTGTGGTAGGAGACTTCAACATCCACATGGATAAACCCGACTGTGCCGTGGCAGAGCTGCTCAGAGCAACGTTAAATACGGCCAGTCTTAGACTGATCAATGAGGGCCCTACACATTCAGGGGGCCACACGATCGATCTCATTTTCTCTAATATCAAGGATGTGCTGCCTGAGGCACCACTCCCTCTGACATGGTCAGACCACTCATTGGTCCCATTTAAACTGAACATGGTATATGACATTCCAGCTTCAAGTAAATGTTATTTCCTGAAGAGACAATGGAAAAGGCTGACCCCCGATACTATGGGCCCTGTCTTGGCACAAACTACCCCATCTTTGACCGACAATGCCAATATAGATGCACAGCTCCTTAATGAGTGGGTCAGAAAGATGGTCTCTTCCATTGCTCCGGCCTCACGAGCATTATCAAAGAGAGACTCCCCCTCAGCTCCCTGGTTTTCGCAGGACCTGAGGAAAGAGAAAGCAGCCTGCAAAAAGCTGGAAAGACTATGGAGAGCAAACTACGGCTTGGAAGAAAGAACTATATATAAGGAAGCTTCCAAAAAACTACGGAAAGCAATTAGAAAAAGTAAAAAACAATTTTATGCGGACACTATTCTACAGGCAGAACAATCAAGCAAACAGATCTTCAAGGTGGTACAGTCGTTTTTTAAACCCAAGTGCATTGAGAGGGAGGTTTCGCCGACATCTACTTTATGCGAGCACATCTCTGAGTTCTTTGACCAAAAGATGAAAAAGGTGTATGAATCTTTTAGACCAGAAATAAAAACGTTGAAACAGGACCTCGCGATTAAAGACGAGCCAGGTGAGACCTTCACCCAGTTCATGAATATTTCCCTGAGTGAGGTAAGACAAGAACTTATCCGATGCAAATCCGGCTCCCCAGACGACCCATGCCCAGCTAAATTATGGAGCTCTCTAGCTGAGTTTGTAGCCCCCATACTACAACACATTTGGAACTCATCCATCGCTTCGGGTATATTCCCGGACGTCTGGAAACATGCTACTCTCCTCCCACTAAAGAAAAAACCTAATGGGGATCCAGAAGACCTTAGTAATCTCCGCCCAATATCACTGTTAGCCGCCCCGGGGAAAATGTTGGAGAAAGTCATACAGCGCCAACTGTGCAAATTTATAGAAGTAAATAAGGTACTACATGAGACACAGTCAGGCTTCCGACCCGGCTTTAGTACGGAAACAGCGCTTATTGAGGTAGCCGAGTCAGTAAGGTGGTCGATGGATGCAGCTAACTCAGCAATGCTGGTACTCCTGGATCTGTCGGCCACCTTCGACACGGTGGACCATGCCAGACTACTCAGCCGCCTGGCCGAGATAGGTATCCAGGATAAGGCACTGGGATGGATACACTCCTATCTGTCCCAGAGAACTCAAAAAGCGGCACTAGGGACGGTCTCTTCAGCACCCAAGGTCCTCAACTGCGGAGTCCCGCAAGGGTCGGCTCTCAGCCCCCTTTTGTTCAACATCTACCTCGCTCCTCTTTTTACGCTGATTGCCAACTGGGGTGTCAAGGCAATTTCCTATGCCGACGACACCCAGTTGGTATTTCCGTACTCAGAGATGACGCAGGAGTCCTTTTCGAACTTCAAAGGCTGTCTCCAAGATATAGCCCATTGGATGAACACGGATAAATTAAAGTTAAACGCCAATAAGACCGAAGTAATCTTCTTTGGCAGAGGCCCCACCCCTGCCTCAGAACTTTGGTGGCCGACGGAGATGGGCCTAGCCACCTCACCCAGCCGCACGGCAAAAAATCTTGGAGTGAGGTGGGACGATAGCATGTCCTTCACCTCCCACATCCAACAAGTCGCCGGCTGCTGCTTGAGCAAACTGAGAAATCTCCGTAAAATGCTGAGACTCCTCCCGGAGAGCTGCCGGAAAACGGTTATCCATGCCACTGTTACATCACGGCTGGATTACGCCAACGGACTCTACCTAGGCCTACCAAAATACCTGACGCAAAAACTTCAGGTAGTTCAAAATGCGGCTGCGAGACTGCTACTGCGAATCCCTCTCAAGCAGTCAGTCTCTCCGCATCTTCGATCACTGCACTGGCTGCCAGTTGCCTGCAGAATAAAATTTAAAGCACTTATGCTGGCGTTCAAATCTCTGCATGGCTCCTGCCCAGAGTACTTGAAAAACCGCCTCCCGAGATACTCCCAAACCCGCGCACTGCGGTCCAATTGCCGCATTCAACTGGCCGTCCCGCGTACGAAAAAGGCTCGACTAGGCGGACGGACGTTTTCGGCAAACGTTACCTCTCTATGGAACACTTTACCACAAGAAATCCAGCAGGCCCCTTCTGAACCTTGCTTTAAGAAACTGCTGAAAACGTGGCTCTTCACCCAACCCCGCTAGCTCTCCTTCTCTGGCCTCCAGGTCAACTGTGTTCTCCTAGCGCCGGGACACCTCCTAGCGAGGTAGCTGTTCGCGCTTTATAAAATGCAGTATTATTATTATTATTATTATTAGTGCAGTTATCATGGAATCAGGAATATGCTACTTACCAGTATGCATCTGTTCTTGGCATGTAGAGCTGCAGAGCCACACACTTAGGATAGTAGATCGCCATCTGGTGTTGGGATCGGATGCTTGCGGGTTGTTGTTGTCTTCGGAAGAAGTCTTTGGTCACGAGATAGGTGGACTACAGTGCGCATGGGCATCCACTCCATCCTCAGATTGTTTTTCGCCATGATGGGAAATGATGGAGTTTGTAAAAAAGAGAGAGCTGTTCATGTGTAATGTCTAAGTAAGATGATGCTGGAACAGATACAGGTCCCGGGGAGGTGGGTGGCTCTGCAGCTCTACATGCCAAGAACAGATGCATACTGGTAAGTAGCATATTCCGTTCGAGGCATATGAGCTGCAGATCACACACTTAGGATAGACTATATAGCAGTGTCTCCCCTAGCGGTGGTCATCTGTATCGGTTGCAGCAGTTTGGAATAAGGTTTTAAGGACAGCCTGACCTACAGAAGCTTGTTGTTTTGCTTGCACGTCAACACAGTAGTGTTTAGTGAAGGTATGTGTTGTAGACCATGTGGCTGCCTTACAAATGTCTTCTAAGGGAATGTTTCCTAAGAATGCCATGGAAGCCCCTATTTTGCGTGTGGAATGCGCTCTAGGGGAACTGATGGTGTGCGTTCAGCATTGTGGTAGCATATTTGGATACAATTAACTATCCACCTGGCTATCCCGGATTTGGAAATGGGGTTGCCTTTATGTGGTGGAGAGAAAGCAACAAACAATTGTTTGGTTTTGCGGAATGATTTGGTTCTGACAATGTAGTAAAGCAGGGCCCTTTTAACGTCTAAGGTATGAAGAGCTCTTTCAGCTACCGAGTCCGGATTTGGGAAGGACACTGGTAGCTCAACTGATTGGTTAAGATGGAACGGAGATGTGACTTTTGGCAGGAATTTCGGATTTGTTCTAAGAACCACTTTGCTGCGGTGTAATTGTAGGAATGGTTCTTGTATGGTCAAAGTCTGGATTTCACTTACCCTTCTAAGGGATGTGCTAGCAATATGTGAGGAACTGCAGTTTGCATTTATGCATAGGTTCAAATGGGGGTCCCATGAGCCTTGTAAGAACAATGTTTAGATTCCACGCTGGAGAGGGTGGTAATCTGGGCGGAATAATCCTCTTAAGGCCTTCCATGAAGGCTTTAATCACAGGTACTCTAAATAGTGACAAGTGTTGTCGATTTTGTAAGTAGGCTGCTAATGCTGCTAGGTGGAGACGCATGGATGAGTACGCGAAATTACATCTTTGAAAGTGTAGTAAGTAGCAAATGATGTTCTGGATGGATTCATCCAGTGGGCATATATCATTGTTAGTGCAGTAAATGGCAAATCTTTTCCATTTTGCAGCGTAGCAGGCTCTAGTGGTAGGTCGTCTGGCCTCTTTTATAATATTCATGCAGTCTGGTGGTAGGTTGAGGTAAACGAACTCTAGGACTTCAGGAGCCAGATCGCTAGATTCAGTTGACCTGGATCTGGGTGTCTGATTTCTCCATGGTTCTGGGTTAATAAGGACGGACAGAGGCGCAGTTTTTGGTGTGGAACTAGAGAGAGTTCCAGCAGTGTTGTGAACCAGGGCTGGCGTGCCCATGTTGGAGCTACTAGGATCAGTTTGAGAGACTGTTGCCAGAGCTTGCGTACCACGAATGGAATGAGTGGGAGAGGCGGAAAAGCGTACGCAAATCTGCCTGTCCAGTTCATCCATATCGCATTGCCCTTCGACTGTGGGTGGGGAAACCTGGTGGCGAAGGTTGGGCATTTTGCGTTTGTGTGTGGCGAACAGATCTATGTCTGGTTGGCCCCATTGTTGGAAAAAGGGGAGTAGGACTTGTGGATGTAATTCCCATTCGTGGAACTGTTGAGTCTGTCGACTTAACAGGTCGGCAATCTGATTGTGAACTCCTGGAAGGTGTTCTGCAAGTAGGTATATGTTCTGGGGAACGGCCCATCTCCAAATGTTCTGTGCGAGCTGGGACAGCTGGAGAGAATGTGTGCCTCCTTGTTTTTGTATATAATACATGGCTGTCATGTTGTCCGTACGGATGAGGATAGTTTTGTTCTGGAGATGTATTTGGAATGATTTCAGTGCTAGGAATATTGCCAGTAGTTCCAGGTAATTGATATGGAGCACTTTCTGTTGAGTGGTCCATTTGCCCTGAGTGGTGTGTCCTAGGAGATGGGCTCCCCATCCCGTGAGTGATGCGTCCGTTGTTCGCACTATTTGTGGAAGAGGCTCGAGGAACGGCCGCCCTTTGGACAGGGTTATTGTGTTCCACCATTTTAGAGAGCGATGTGAGCGGCTGTTCACCAACACCAGATCTGTTAGTTGTCCGTGAGCCCGATTCCACTGACGTGCTAGACACTCTTGCAAGGGACGCATTTGTAGTCTTGCATAAGGCACAATGAAGATGCATGACGCCATCATGCCTATGAGTTGCATGAACACTCTTGCTGGAAGAGAGTGTCGGGTTTGAAATTTGGCGATCAGAGCTTGTATATTGGCTATCCTGGCTGGGCTAGGGCTTTGGAGGTATTTATGGTGGCTCCCAGACATTGATGTATGTGGGAGGGTTGAAGATGAGATTTGGGGTAGTTTATTGTGAATTCCAAGCTGTGCAAGAGCTGAATAGTTTGGTCAGTGTGTAGAACGCATTTGTTGAATGAGTTGGCTTTTATTAGCTAGTCGTCTAAATACGGGAAGACATGAATTTGTTGTCTTCTGAGATGCGCTGCTACAACTGCTAGACATTTGGTGAATACTCTGGGCCCAGTTGTCACCCCGAATGAAAGGACTGTAAACTGATAGTGTTGTCTTTCCACCACAAACCTTAGGTACTTCCTGTGAGCAGGATGTATGGGAATGTGAAAATAAGCGTCCTTGAGATCTAGTGTGGCAAGGATATCGCCTTGTTGTAGTAGTGGGAGCACTTGTTGAAGAGTGATCATATGGAAATGATCTGAGTTTATATACAGATTTAGGGGTCTGAGGTCGAGTATTGGTCTTAGAGTCCCGTCCTTTTTGGGGATTAGGAAGTACAGTGAGTATACCCCTGTACCCTGATGTTGTAAGGGAACAGGTTCTATTGCGTGTTTTTGAAGCAATGAGAGAACCTCTTGTTTGAGGAGCGTAAGATGGTCTGGTGACATGGAACGCTGCTTGGGTGGTATGTGTGTGGGGGGGGGGGGGGTAGTGTTGAGTTCCAGGCAGTAACCCTACTGGATAATTTGTCTTACCCACTTGTCTGTTGTGATGGAGTTCCAGACAGGTAGGAACAGTTTGAGTCTTCCCCCGACTGGAGTGGAATGGTCTGGGGGGAGTGGAGGAAAGTCACTGTTTTGTGGCGGGGGAGGTACGAGTGTTGGTAATGCCTCGGCCCTTAGTGTTGTTTCCTCTATATCCTCCTCTCCTCTACTGGGGGATGTTTGTTGAGAGGTTTTGAAGGTAGAGGAGGTGTCTGCTCCCATATTCTTGGAGGCTCCTCTGTAGAAGGAGCGCCAAAAGGAGCCGCGTGGTTGTGGAGACTGCAATGCTCCCAAGGACTAAGCAGTCTCGGTGTCTTTTTTCATTTTTTTGAGTGCAGTGTCTACTGCTGGCCCAAATAGCTGTTCTTGGTTAAATGGTTGGCTGAGTATGGTACTTTGTACTTCTGGTTTAAAGCCTGAAATGCGTAGCCAGGCATGGCGTCTGAAAAGTACACTTGTGTTTATTGCTCTAGAGGCGGTGTCTGCGGCGTTAAGTGCGCATTTAACTGACGCATTTAACTGACGCATTTGAGATGAGTTTTCCCTCTTGTATAAGGTCATTTGCCTGGGTCTTGTATTGGTTTGGCAGGTGTTGTAGCAGATTCTCCAACTGATCGTAGTGAGCCCTATCATAGCGTGCTAGTAGGGCCTGGGTGTTGGCAATACGCCAATGATTAGCAGCTTGTGCTGCTACTCGTTTGCCCGAGGCTTCTAATAGTTTAGATTCTTTGTCAGGGGGTGGTGTATCTCCCGTGGTTTGGGAGTTGGCACGTTTCCTTGCGTTGGAAACGACCAAAGAATCCAGAGGGAGCTGTCCTTTGATGTAACAAGGATCTTCTGGGGCAGGTCTATATTTTTCTCAATTCGTGGGTTAAGCATCCTGGCACGGACGGGGTCTTTAAATACTTCTGTGGTGTGTTTTGTGACACCTTTAATCATAGGTAGAATTTGTACTGTTTTCTGAGACTGTTCAAACGTGTCTAAGAGGAAATCTTCCTAGGGTGCATCGGAATGCATGGTGACGCCATGGTAAAGTGCTGCCCTGTTTACTAGTTGTCCAAACCCCAGGTGGTCATCTGGAGGTGATGGTTTGGAGGTATATGGTGTAGGGTCAGGCATATCTGGTAGAGGGTATGCCCAATCATCCAATGGTGCGGTATCTGGATCCGTGAACGGATCATTAGGGTCACCAGGATCCCCCCCTCTCCCTAGGTCATCATCATCATCCTGTGGAGGTGGTGTATGTGATGGAGATGGTAGAGGTAAGGGTGGTGTAGGTAGAGGTGGTGGGGTAGAATGTCGTATGGGAGAGGAAGGAGGAATAGGTGATGTTGCCGAGTCCTTCTTTGTTATAGGAACTGGGGCAGGTGTGTCCAGTTTCCGTTTCTTACATGGCACTGCAGTGACATGTCCAGTCTTTGGATTAATATAGATCCTTTTTTGTGTTGGATCTGGATGGAAAAGTTCTTGTTCTTCAGGAACAGATTTTGACGCCAATTCTTTCGGTTCCGATTGAGGTTTTGGTTGATCGGTCGATTCTTTGGCTTTAGGAGGTGTATTATAGTCCTTAGCCGGTGGTTTTGGTGCCGATGAAGGTTTTGGTGCCGATGAAGGTTTCGGTGCCAGAGTTAAGTCTTTCGGCTTGGGAAGTTTCGGTGCCGGTTTATCTATGGGCCTCGATGTTTTCGGTGCAGAGGGTGTCGGATCCGATTTCGGTGCCAAGGGGACTTTTGTCTTCGGTGCCGAAGGTGCCGGGGGCACAATTACATGCGGCTTGCTCGGGCCCGATCCACCAGAAGGCTTATCTTTCTTCGGAGCAGAGCCCAGAGGCGGGGTTTCTGAAGGGTGTTTTCGGTCTCGACTGAGGCCAGCTGGCGAAGTCTTGACCAATGCCTTTGGTTTTGGAGGGGTTGGGGAAGGGGCAGTGGTACTCACGCGTTGCCCAGGAGTAATGGGGTCGTCTGAGTCGTCTGCTTCTGAGATGATTTGAAGTTCCTCGGAATCTTCTTCCGGGACATCGGGACCCTCATCAAAGATGTTTTCTGGTTCCGGGGCTGGTTTGTGTGCCATGATATGGCGTCGAGCTCTTCGATCCCGAATAGTCTTTTTGGATCGAAATGCTGCGCAGGCTGGACAGCTGGCTTCGTCGTGTTCCGGTGATACGCACAGGTTGCAGACTTTGTGATGGACACTGTGCGGAAATTTTGCTTCACACTGGGGGCATTTTTTAAACGGCATCCTTTCCATGAGCCGTAGGCCTCACGGCGTGGATAGGCCCAACCGCCCGTGTCGACGTCCGGAATCGAGCCGATGAATTCGATGTCGAGTGAAGGTGCTTCAATGTCGTTGTTAGAAGTTCTTTCGCGTCGAAAAGCTTGTATTTGAGATTTTGAACCGGAGTGGAAAAGTTACATCCGCACCCAATGGCGTAAAAAAACAATCTGAGGATGGAGTGGATGCCCATGCGCACTGTAGTCCAAGGGAGGAGTCACCTATCTCGTGACCAAAGACTTCTTCCGAAGACAAAAACAACCTGGAAGCATCCGAGCCCAACACCAGATGGCGATCTACTATCCTAAGTGTGTGATCTGCAGCTCATATGCCTCGAACATACATTTCTAGTATCTATTAAGCATTAGATTGCCATCTTTGGTTGAGGACGGCGATCTCTTATGCTCTGTTCAGGAAACAGTTGAAGACATGGCTGTTCTCTCAGGCATACGATAACTAGCTCCTTTTCCTCTAGTGCTGCATCACGTCTCCCTTAGCGCCAAGAAGCCATTGGTGAACAAGCGCTTTATAAGTCTCTTATAACATAACATCTTTACCTTAGCCCATTAAAACAGTTGAAGAGACATTTTTCAAATAGAAAGGGCATTGTTTTGACAAGGTTGAATCTATTCACCCACCTAGAACACAAATAATCATGCATTCGGTGGGAATCACAATCTTAGGTTTCAAAGTACAGAGTACATTTTACTGACTTAACTAGCAATAAAGATTACAACATTTCTACTCCGTGTCCCTTTTTCAATTACTTTACCAGCTCTGCTCTGTCACCTTCTGTATTGTATGCATCTTATTCACTATAGACCATTAATACACAGATATTGAACCACAAACAGTGAATGTTTCATTAACACTAAGCTCCATAGCTCCTACTGATTCAACTTAAAAAGTACATATTAACTATGCAAAATGTTGTGCAAATACATGCATCTCTGCTAAACCGTATCATTTCATTAAAAAAATCATAGGATCTTAAGAAACTTTCTATATACAATAGTGCAAAGCTATCAGCATTAAAGGCCTTGGCCAACTGCTCCATTCTATTACTCCAGTAGGTAAATCATTCTCCAGACCACCACTAGCCTGCTGTAAGGCTTTTAGAACACAACATAAAAGGCAAGATGGATAACAACGGTGGCAATATCAAGACTTCACCTTCATTTTGTAGGTGGACATTCACAGACCACATGACATACAATAGTAAGCTTAGGTAGATATCGCGGGAAATAAGACATCTATACAATAAGCATGTTTCTTCAACATGAACAGATCTAACTATCCAATGCTATAATTCCTTTAAGTGATAGCATTGTTATATAGTCTCCCATGATATAATACAACTAATAACGACCTTGACATAGCATGTGTGTCATTCCTCTGTCAGCTTCTAATTAGAAAGGGAATACCTATATTTATTCCACAGTTATTTGTGTTTATTCTTGCAAAAATAATTTAACAATTTTGCCTTGACCTTAAAACCATTTGAAAATGGATTACGTTTGGGACCATGAAACACTTAAGATACTCCACAAATTATAAAAAGAAAAATATAATTTAAAACATTCTGCCAGCACTGACCTCAATAGTCAATCAAATAAGCACTTTGAAGGTCACAGAAGTGAGGCTTTCCTCTGGCAGATCTACACCAGATGATGTTTTGAAATAAATGACACCTTGTGCTAACTAACCTGCGTCAGCTAAGGCAGGGAGAGAACTTTTGTCAGTCAGTGGCTAATAGCGCCTTATGAACATATTTAAATAGATGATGCCGCTCTCAGCACAATGGCTAACTTGCCATTCGATTGTCAAAATCTGGTGACATTCTATGATTTTATACTTTGGGAAGAACTGTTGTTTGTTACTGGAGATATCCTATAAAGTCTGAAACAAATACACGCTCTATGTCCCAAACGTCGATGGATTTCACAATCAGCTAGATTACAGGAGGATCTGTAACAACAATGCGATTCTGTTTTAGGATAATCATGATCTATAGGACATGGGAGACCTCTTTCCCTAAATTATAGCTAACCATAATCTATACATTTTGTAAGATGGTTATGAAGCAATAAACAATAATTTACCATTGTTTATAGTTTAAGTATTGTTAATTGTGTCCACTGCGCAACTTTGTGACAGTTATTTGGGATATTAAAAATGCAAAGCTTTAAACAGACATTTGATACTAATGTTTCCAGCACTTAATATGCAACCTTAAGAAGCAACACTCAAGTGCGGCAAAACCTCAAGCATGAAACCGTGTTCAGAAAGATTCAAAACTGCCCTTTAAAAATATAATGTAGTAAGTGAACAACAAAAACCTACTTTTTTGTCTACCTGCAAGATAAACTGCTTTTCGATCTGATACTGTACATTATCGCTTTACTCAAAAATACACTAAAGCAGAAGTAGTATCTGTTTATCGGCAAACAAAAATAATTTAACCTCAAAATAAAGTTTCAGCAATTCAATACCTACATTGCGAAGTTTTAGCCAGTTGGCATTTTCATTCAACAATATAAATCACATTAGAACAACAACTAGAAGGATGATAGAAAAAATATTGACAATGACTATCAGGGAGACAACACATTATACATGAAAAATATATAGCAAAAATAGTGGTACATATATATTATAAACATAACCAAGTGTGCAAAGACATATTTGCTTGGATAGTAGCTTCTATGACTTCTCATAAATAGTTTTCAGAAATGTACAGTGTTACACTAGCACTGTACACTTTCTTTGGTCAACAACAATAAAATAAAAACAAGTACCTATGAAGGTAACAGCTTAAGACAGCTATTGTGGGTGAAAAGGGATAATATATTGCTGGCTCAAAAATAACTGTAAGGTATAGACTTAAGTATTTCAGTGAAAGCATGGTGGGTTGAGAACATAGACGTGTTCTTGGTTTTTTGATCTTCATGGGCAGTGGCAAGGACTCTTGACGTGCATTCTTATAGAGACTAAGCTGAACGCCAAACCAGTCCATTCTTGCTAGGCTCCAGGAAGTTTTCCACAAGTGCTTCAATAAGTTTTTTGAGATCTTCTTCTAAGAAAGACTTATCACTGAAACATGAAATCAAAAAAATTAAAGTTATTTACCTAAAGAGAATAAAGCAGGAACTCTTACATCCATAATGGTTGTAGTGTGCGCATCACCACCTGTATCCAGGAACCAACCCTTGCACCAATATTACGAACCTTTCCCACCCATGTGCAACATGTTCCACCCCATACCCCCAACATATACATTTCAAGCACAGCTTAAGAAGATAAAGAAAGGTTCGCGCTAGGAGAAGTGCAAATAAATTCCAATTGTCATGTGTTTTTCATATTGTTTCTATCCAGTATGAGCTAAAGTTCAGTGCAGTAAAAAACACAAAAAATATAGGTAGAGATCTGGAAGCGAATTACGGTTTTCCAGACAGACTAATAGTAATCCATCCCAAACTCTTAGGCTACACCCCCTCTAAAGGGGAATGCAAACAACCTCACACCGATCTCAGCCTTGTGGGACACATCAGTGAGGCACAGCTGGATTTCTATGGCAAAACAAGCTTGGAATCCACAACTGTGTGTACGCCTCCCACAGAGGGAACCTCACTTAAACAGCACAAAAAGAGATGGATGGAAAGCTTGAATTAACATGAGCGACCGGTATCACTCTGACCTGCCTTCCAGTTCAGATTTCTTAGCCCCTCTAAGCTAATAGAGACAGGCACCAACTGTATGCAAGTCAGTCAGAGTTCTTTCTTCAGTGTGGTAAGTGGTTTGGCTGAATGTTGGATTTTAAAAAGAGTAGCCAGGACCAGTTGGAACTGGAAGGAGGAGGTGGAAACTTACCACTACTGGCTGCCCTTTTTCTACCACAAACCTTTCACCAAATAAACCTGCTCTATAAACCTTGTAATTCTTTAGATTCAATATGGATTTTTTCGCAAGCCAGAATAAAAATGGAAACATATTGGTGGGGAAATCTGGTTAGGAAGAGGGAAAGTGCATAGATATCAGGAGCACTAATGTCAATACTGCATGTTATTCCTCATTCTGAACATGAAAACTCAGAATTATATGGGAGTTTCTCCATGGGGAAAAAAGGAGGTGTGGTAATGAACTTTCCTCAGGGCGAAAATATTGAATATTTACAGACTACTTGTAATAAGGGCCATTAAGGGAAAAAATCATCTAAAAGCACAAAGGTTCAAACCCTCTGGTTGTATTTACATATGCTATTACCATGTGTATGTAAGTTTTATTTTAAAATGCAGTAATTGTTCTGTTGCTACTAAGCAGGTTCTAGAATCTATGCAAGGAGTTATTTTTCCAAAAGACCTGCAAGTGTGGAGTCCTTTGGTACTGTGCTGCGCTCAATAAAGGACTTTTATATAAAATAACACCAGATTGTGGGTAACGAGATGTGAGGACTAATCCGCAGCACAGGGGCGGTTTTCTTTTCATTGAACCTACATATTTTCTATATTCTACATTAATGGATGTTTACCATAAGGAACAAGTTGCTGTGTTCCAGCTGTTACTGGTTTTAGCTGGATGGTGGTTCTACTGACATGTTCCCAGTATACCAATTAAAAAAAAAAATCTGCATTGTCTGTGCACAACAGCCATCTTGTGAAGCCGCCGCCTCGAGGAAACTGAATGCGCGCATGACATGCACTGTTTCCTTGGAGATCAATAGGAAGGGCAACATTTGCCTCTGTGGCCTCGAGGTCAGGAAATACGCAATGACACATCAGGGCGTCATATGCTGGTAATCAATTGAGTTCCACGCCGCTGCATGTAATACACTACTCACCAATACAGGAGTGCAATACCAAGACAACCACAGTAACCTGCAGTAGCAGAAGAGTGTGGAGCATCAATAGGGGTTTTCTGAGGTATTTAGAAAAGTAACGCCTATTTTTGTCAGCCGACCATTTCAAATAAGAGTTCTTGGTTACTTTAACCTACTTTGTGGTAGGAGTAGGGCTGAATGAAACTGTGAATAATCATTGGATATAATAGTGAGCAGTGCACACTGACTGAAAATTACTGTGAAAATGCAATTTGACCCCCCCCTTTCAAAGTTCTACATATCAAAGGTGAGGTGGGTAAGGCGGAAGGAGGAATTCATGACATACCTTAAAGCTTTCCATGGTGAAAGATGGTCATGGAGAGGAAAAAAAAATTCTACACTACTTGTGGTCATAAGGACAAGTAGTGTTCAGAACACTACCGCAAGTAGAAGGTCAGGGGGTCAGGAATGTTTTTGACAAGGCCATGGTGAGAATAGAAATTGTTTTAAACCTACATCTACTGTTGCTCTGATTAGATTTAAATTCTACACTTGTGCCAAAGAGAAGGGTGAAATGTTCAATGACTTTCTCACTAGTTTGTGAGCTCTATCTATAAACTGCAATTTTGGACCAATCACTGAAGGGATCAAATCATTATACATGTTAAGAGCAATAAGATTCAGGAGCAGTTGTGGGTTATTGGTGATCCAAATTTGCAGGATATAATAAGCACTGCCAAAGCATTGGAACAATCAGAAAAGTAGATTAAATCTTTGAATAAGGAGAGTAAAATGTCAACCGAGCATGTATGTAGTGTGAACACTGGAAATTCGAATGTGGGCGGGTAGAATGTTTTCATAAGCTTTGAAAAGGATTTTCATTGCTTTAGGTGTGGCAATACCAATCATGTAGCAACTCACCTCAAAGCCCAGCACTGGGTAAAGAACGTATAAAATGTTGGCGCATATGAAATTTTGTGTGAGTTTGTAGGGATCTAAAAAGAAATAGCAACAACACTAGCACAAAGTCCAGAGGCAAAGTTTCATGTGTAAGTGAAGACTGCAATCGTAATGGAGAGGGTAGAAGCAACATAGGGTAGTTGTATCTATTAAAGAGTTTGGTGAATGTGGGAATATGCAGGATAGGATGAAATGAAACCACCCAAGTGTGTAGTTCGATTATTGAATGTAGAACTAATGGCAGATTCTGGCTCACCATAGACAATAATTACAAAAGATTACTTTGTGCAACACTTGGGGGGGAGGGGAGGGGAAGAATTGTGTTTGAAGACTCTAAAAGAATCCAATATAGTTGCAGAACGTTTTGATGGATTCAAGATTGATATGGTGGGGTACGGGGAGGTTGAAATTGAATTCAAAGGTGACATGGCTCATATTAAGTTGTATGTGGCTACCAAGGGGGTGAATGTGTTGTGGTGGAGAGACCAGTGGAAATTGGGCATTATTTTTAATCCGAGAAGTAAAGAGCTGCCACGTGTTGTAACCAACGGCAACACTACAGATTTGGTGATTAGCCAGATTCCTAAGGCATTCTCTGAAGATTTGGGAAACTTGAAGAACTCCTGTCAAAAAATTAAGATTAAAAAGCTATACCTGTTAAAACAAAAACTCAGATCAGACCCCCCCAGTTGGGGGTATCGGAGCTGGGTGAGCGCCTGCCGCAGTTACATCGGCGGGGGTGGCCCACCCGAGCAGCAGCACCAATGTTCTTAGTTAGTTTGGGGGTGGGGGGAGGGGGGTGGTTGTTGGGGTAGGGCTGAATTGTATATTATACTGATCTGCTCTCTGTAAGTGTAGTACATACCACTCGAGTTACTAGTTGGGTGTCTCATTTGCTTATAACCATTGACAATGTTGGAAAGGTTGTACCTCTTCGATGGAGAGGCGGATCGTTGTAAGTGGGATACCAGAACGTGGATTATTCTCAGAAAAATGCACAGATGACGTATGAATACGAGATGTAACTGTTCAATATTGTTGTCTGATGCTCAATAAAGATATTTTCAAAAAAAAACTCAGACAAGTACCTGTGAATGTGAGGGATGAACTAAAAGAAATGTTGGAGGGCATGGTTGATAAAGGGATAATTGAAGAAGTGGAGTAAATTCAGGATATCTCTGGGGCATTAAAAGTTCTAAGGTAGGTACCGCCAAACTTTGGAACTCTCTACCCCTCAATCTCAAATGCTCATAAAATATTCTTCAATTTACAAAGGCCTTGAAAGCATGGCTTTTAATCTCTAGTCAAGCTTTTTAATTCCTTTAACATAATGGTTTCCTTTTCCAAGGCAGCGACAAGACACCTACAGTGAATCAAGTGCTATATAAACTCAATAACATAACATCTGAATGATTTTCTCCCATTGTGTCGGTGCGTAAACCGGATAAAAGTTTGAGGCTGTGTTTGGACTAGAGAGCCCTCAATGCCAATTTGGTAGGGGATTGTCACCCTGTGCCCAATATTAATGAAGTAGTGTGTATGCTAGAGGGGGGCAAAAGTATTTTCAACATTTGATCTTCGTTCAGCTTATCACCAAATAGAGTTGACTGAAGAATCAAAACACTTCATTTCTATTCTTACTCCTCAATGTCTTTTCCAATTCACAAGGATTCCCTTGAGCCTAGCCTCAGTGGCATCCGTGTTTCTGAGGGCAATGTTTCACATTTTAGAGGTATGTCAAGTGCTTCTATGACAATATTCAAATACTTTCCTGAAATGAAAAGGAACACATGGAACGTGTTAGGCAATTTGACTCTAATCGTTTGCATACTTCCATAACACTGGAGAAAAAAAAGTGCAAGTTCTTTTGTGATTCTGTTGAATATCTGGGACGCACATTATCTGGAAATGGATTTGTTCTGAAGAAATCCTTAGTAGATGCTATTGTTATGGCTCCTGTTCCAGACAATAAGGAGAAACTTCTGTCATTTGCAGGTTTATACAAATATTATAGCAAATTTACAAGAAACGTTGCTTCCATATTGGAACTCTTATAATGACTCACCAGGAATAAAACAGTTTTTAGCTGAATAGAGAGACAACAAAAGGAGTTCCAGCTAATCAAGGAGGAAATTGCACAAGCACCCATGCTCAAGCCTTTTTATTTGAACAAAGTCTGTATCATCACTGTTGATGTAAGTTTATATTGTATTAGGGATATTATTTCAAAAGTGTGTGAAGAGGAGGGGATGCGGTATGGTGGGTACTTTCCTACATATCATCTGGGAGTGTGGTGTCATCACGGAATTTTGGAGGCGAGTTCATGCAGTGATGGGGGAGGTGACGGGCATTGCTATGCAGCCGGAAGCGCGGTGTTGTCTCCTGAATGTCTGGGGGCCCACTGACCATGGTGAGGCACAGACCCAGTGGGTGACCCTGGGTAACATGATTGCTAAGAGGGACATCGCGCGCTTGTGGGGTTCCGGGGGGCCCCCCACGTTAACTGCGTGGAAAGAAAATATGGACTGGAGTATGCTCAGGGAGAAGACAGTATATTGCGCCAGAGGCCGCCCTCGGAAGTGGCATGCCATCTGGGGGCGGTGGAATCAATACAGGGGGGGAATATGTCTTGCCCCTGATCTGGATCCCCCCGAGGAACAGCTTTCTTCTTGACCTTCTTTCCAGCTCAGTTGCAGATGTGATGTTTAATTGACTTCTTGGGCCTCTGCTTTTCCCCCCTTTTTCCTCTTATCATAGTACTCTGACAGTTAGACGATTGGGGTCCGGCTCCCCCTGAGGGGCTGTCACCGTGGGCATTCAGTGTTGTTGCCTTGCTGGGGTTTGTTGTGTGTTTGTAATTATTAAAACTGGAACCTTCTCACTGCTCCTTCAATGTACTGTGGACGATTCTCTATACTCTCCTAATGAAGCTGCCGAACCTCCGGGTTGTCGGCTGAATAGCTGTGTCCAGATTCTTGAAGAAATAAAGGTTTTAAAAAAAACAAAAAAAAAAAAAAAGTGTGTGAAGGATGAGCAGTGTGTAGCATTTGCGTCAAGAATACTTAGTGATACTGAAAGGAGGTACACTTATCGAGAAGCAGTTGTTAGCTTGTGCGTGGGCCATTATTTTGTGTGGGTAGTAGGTTCATACTTAGAACCGACAATAATCCGTTGGTGGGGATTCTGTCATTGGGTGGTGAATGGAATGTCACAGCACACATTGCCATGCTAATTTCTAGGTGACAGTAGTAAAATTCCAGTGGGGAATAGGTCCCCGACAAGTACAATGTAACAGCAGATTGCTTGTCTAGGTTGCCATGTCCTAGTAACAAGAATGTTAAAGAGCATAATGACATTGAAAGGACTGTGACCATCAAGGATTTTGTGAGCAGGGAATTTAGAAGCATATCTGAGAAGGCATGGAGTAAAAGTGTGGATGATGATGAGAAGCGGCAATTGCTAAAAACAAGCATTTGCAATGCAATAGGTCTCACATATGTGAGTGTTTGAGCTATTGGCATTGTAAATGACAATGCCTTTTATTTATCGGTTTTGAAAACCTGCAAGCGATGCGTTCACACACTTTGTACTTATCCAGTCTATATGAATGGTAGCAGCGTTAGAGTACAAGTACTTCTCAAGCTTTGTTTCTCCTGCGCAAATAAAAACCTGCACTCATACATTCAAGCATAGTAAGCAAAGTGAGTGACTGCATGCCTGTGCGTGAAAAGAAATGGACAACCCAAACATGCCAAACACTGTCACCACCCACATGCTCCCTGCACACCCAGTCCCGATACACCATTGTGCCGAATCGAGGGACTTCCACCAACGCCTCCCTACTCCTCTCCAACTACCAGAAACACCACAGGGAAGGAGGGCATCAGGGATCCGAAGAGACAAAAGGACGCCACAGTCAAAAAAGTGAGTGAAAGCAGGCGTCAGGTGAACCGAAAAAAGAGTGGTGTGGGGCAGAGACGGCAGAAGTCATCAAGACTGAGCATGGTGCTGCTGTTATAAGCATGCCTCGGGCCAACTATGCTGCAGTACCTGCCGTCCGGTGGCTTTTAGGCTCCATCCTAAGTTGCACAGTTTACTGTGTAGCTGTTCTCTCTACTCAGCGCCATTTGGTAGCGGAAGGGGCACAGAAGAAGGCACAGGCAAAAGAGGGCTGAGTCAACGGGTGTGCGTGTCGTGCTGATTTTTAAAGCTAAAATTTTTAAAACTGGACGGCTGAAGCAGCACAAGGCCAGGGATTTGTTTATACACTCGCTACCTTAAAGTAAACAAGCAGCTGAGCAGGGTCCATGCCGCCATTCGCCCGTGAAACGTAAACATTCGGATCAGCAATATCTACGTGCCTCAGGCACGCTCGCTACGGTTTGCACTCCTACAAAAAAATAAAAATATTTGGGATGCCAAAGGTCTCGCATTTAAATGTGAGACCTATTACATTGCACACAAGCACGTCGTCGTTCATGAAGGAGAAACGCAATAAAGAAAATAGTGCTCATAAGACTATAGAACATGTACCCTGTAACAACCGAAGTAAAGGGGCCAGTCGCAATGTGAGGTTACACATGAAGACAAGGCAGTACGAAGGAGGAACTAAAAAGCCTATTAAGAAATCAGAAGCCAGCATTTACAAAGGACAATGACACAAGCCAAGTACAAATATGGGCGGAGGGTGGACAGGGCTTCTATTCCCTACTCCACTACAACAAGCCTTGCAGAGCAGCGCATGCACACTTACTCTAGGCTCGACCTAAAAATACCATACGAAAGGTTGGCCCAGAGAAAAAAATGTGCCTTCAGAAATGAAGACTTTCTATAGGAAATGGAAGTGCAAGGTGACCTAATATTTAAGGAAGGAAAGTGTGTTCCTCCACAGTGCAAGCAAGAAGAGATTTTGAGACTTGCACATGAGGGACACCAGGGGATATCTTCCCTGAGAAGAATTATCGGCTCCAACTTTTGGTGGACTGGCATGGATAGAATGGTGGACGGGGTGGTGAGAGAATGTAGTGTGTGTGTATATACAGTGACAAAATGTTGAAAGCGTTTCCTGCTCTGTTGAATCTGTGTCCTGGCCGAAGTTTCCTTGGCAAAAGTTGGCTTTTGATATTTATGGCCAGTATAGAAGCTTACCGCAAGAGGCATGTTTTGACTATAATTGAAAATGGCCTGGAGGTCAAATTTGTTGCACAAGCTACCTCGCATGTGGTGATGGAATTCTTTAGGTACATTTTTGCCCAAGAAGAATGCCCTGAAGTGGTAATACCGGGCAATGGAGTTCAACTAAAGACACATGAGATGGAGATGTTTCTAAAAAGGTGTAGCATCAGGCATGTAACCATGGTCATATATAAACCACAAGAAAATGGCAAGGTTGAGACATTCAATTGTGTTCATAAGGATGATGTTGAATGGGCACAGATAGTAAGAAGGGAGTGGAAAAACATGCTGAGGGAAAGTTATAGATGTACAGTATTAACTCTCATTCTGTTACAGAAGTGAGTCCTTTCCGGTTGTTGAAAGGAAGGGACCCGGTGTCCAAGTTATGCCCAAGTCATTCCCTTGTTGTATAAGGAAGAAAATGTCTAAAGTAGATGTTAAAGATGTAGAAAAACTTGTATAACAGTGAGGGAGAAACAAGAAATATTGAAAAATAGATATGATGACAAATCTGGAAGGTAAGAGAACATATGTTTCAACTGGGAGATTGGGTGACGATACTCAAACCAGGCTTTAAAGTTAAACGTGATTCCAATTTTGCCCATGCGTTGAAAGTGGTGAGTGAATAAGAACAGTGTTGTCACTCAGGACGGAAGACTGTGGAATGTGAGGAGAGTGGTCAAATGCAGATGTGAGATTACAAAATGTGACAAAATGAGAAAGATGGAGAGAATGAACAGGCCAAGTGTTAATGTTTCCAATGATTTGTGAGATTGTTCCTACAAGCGTGGCCTGCCAAGGTAGGGACACTGAAGATGGGGTGTCAGGGTCTAATACTGATGGATCAATTGGTACCGAATCTGTGGCGTCAAGAGGGAAGGTAGGATTGGTCGTCCTCCTGTAAAGCTCAATTACTATTTGGCTCTTTTTGTCCTACGTTGTATTATGGTTCTTTAATTAAGGGAGGACATGTGTTGTATTTACATCTGCTATTACTTTGTGTAAATATGTTTATGTTCAAATGCAGTTATTGTTCTGTTAATACTAAGCAGGTTCTATGCAAGGAGTTAGTTTTCCAGAGGACCTGTTAAAGTGGAGTCCTGTGGTACAGTGGTGTGCTCAACCAAGGATTTTTATATAAAATAACCCTGGATTGTGGACAAACACCTCTCAAGCTTTGATATTAATTTTAGTTATTCCACATGGTTGTAGCAAGTGTCCACTGGGACCCTCTACCTCGATGAATCAGAGCTCAAACCTACTCTACTTACCTTAAGAAAATGGTAATTTTTATATGCCTACCTGGTATTTTTTTTGTCAGATTCCTTTGGCACTAGTTGCATCCTTGTACTTATATACTAATGTTTGGGTCCTCGGTCAACATTTTTGCCTGACGACTAAGAGCACCCATGGATAATGCTTAAACTGAACCTCTCAGGTCAACTGGGGTTTATAATCTCTAATTTCAATGGCTTTTAGTTAGCATTGGCTGCTATGGTGCAGAAGCCCTTAGTGAATCTATGGGCCACTCTTGAAGGCCAGAGTTATGTCTGTGGAAGACAGTTGCTGGAGAAGTCCTAAATCCATTGTGAAATTCTCAAAAGTTCAGCTTCATATATCACCTCGGTCACAAGGAACCCACAAAGGCTGTGCTGGATGAATTATACCATAATCTTCTTGGAAACAGATGGAGCTTAATCAGGCATTTTGGTTGCCAATGTCAATGTCAAAAGGTCTTCTTGCAGAGCGAAAAGATCACTACATATCCAAAGGCAGCAGAATGGATTCTAGGCCATTTATTTTCTTCATCAAAGGAGGATCTCCAGCATGTTGCCATGCAGTCAATTTCAACACTAAATTTAACAAAGACCATCAGATACAATTGAACTAGGGACTGAGATTATGTATTGCAATTTGCATACCCTCTTTGGGTTCATAACGACTCAATTCTTAGGGGTACTGCATTCATTTGGATTGAATTAGGGTTCAACAGAACAGGTCCCTCCAAGGGCACTCATCTAACTTATAGCATTACATGGTATGCACACGTATAGCAGGGAAGTAGAGATTAATCCCTTATTGCTATCTGATCCTTGGCAGCCTCTTAAAAGGGTGCATGATACAGAGGGTTCTTTCCTACAGAGATGAGCAACTCTGTGCATAGACGCCTCTGGTGATTTTGCTTCCTATCGAAACTCAAATTTAAACTCTATCCGGATTTAGCCATCAGATAAGAGCAACACAATACACCAGAGAAACAAAGTTTTGAATGCTTAGGCACTCACCTTTGTGTGGGTGAGCCACACATCTCGGCGTAATATTTTATCTTTGGTTCAGTACCGCTTGTCCTGAGAGTAGCAACACAACCATTTTCAAAGGTGAAGGTGATCATCTGGCTGTTTTTACTCAAAGGCAGCACCTAAACACAACAGTGAGAGATTATTGCAAATTTAAAATTGTTAAATTTAAAATTTGTGATGACGAACATCTATCCTAGCTTTAAAACAGTTAATGTAGGAGAAGGCAGCATTTTCCGATTTCAAACCATGTAATAAAACTTGCAATAACATATTTGGCAATCTGTTCCAAAGTTATTCACCTTTGGTAATGCTATTTCTGACGGATGGATCAGCCCCCCTAAAATTACTTGCAAAACCCTCAAATGGGCACCACAACATGATCTAGAAATATTCAGCTGCCTAGCCAACACCTGGGGCAAGTCAGCAGTGCTTGATGCTAAGCTGTAATCTGCCAGGACTCAGATTTCATAGCAGGCTATATAAGCCACCTTGGTACTGGTGACATCAGTTCTGATCTAGTTTCTAACAAAACAGATTTATCTCTGAATTGTGCATCACATTATGCTGCAATTGCTGTAAACATCACAGCAGAATTGCATAGTTTCACTTACCTTGACTATTATAAATGTATCAACAATTTATTCATGAAATGTTAAACTCAGTCAATGCCCAATGTTCGCTGCACCTTGATGAGAATGGTTTCAACAATCTTTCTACAGAGAAAATGTGTTTTCAACAGAGTTGTTTAGGGTATTTTTTATTTTTTCCTAAAATTTCAAATTCGTAACTACATAATTAAGTATGTAAGTATTATTCTCTACATATTATTGAGGGCAACCAACAGTACAGTCCAGTGCTGTACCTCATGTTTTCAATAAACATTTTTCTGTTAAACACACACATTTCCAAGCTAACTACCTTAAAATAGACGTGTAATCTAAAGAAAATACATAAAGGGTAATGTATAATATGGTCCTGTATTGCCACCTTGGGCTTTAACCTCTCAGCTTTGTGATGTACCCCTCAATGACCACCGTGAATAGTTTTAAACAGAAATATAGTTAATTTTAATTGTATGAAAGGCTTAAAGAGGCTAACCTTACTGGAACAGATGCCACTTGTCCAACAGCTGACTCTCTAAAACAACATCTGTTTACACAACAACACTTTTTAAATGTATGTCACATCTTCTGTGTTGCGCTCTGCAAATGTCAGCTGGAAGGTGTTTGGCATGCAGAGTTGCAGTTGCTTAAAATATACAGCGCAGGGGAAAACCACTGTTATATTCGCAACAAATGAAGGCTGCTACTATCCACCTTACGATACCCAGGTTGGAGAAATGTCTTCGGATGTGGGAATGTCTTCGCTGAGTGCTCTTTCCCCTGCATTAAAAAAGGCTTTAAAGACTACTGGCTTGTTCTAAATTAACATTTTCCAGGTTTTCAGGAGCAGGCCGGTAAGCTTAGTGATGCTATATGTTGCTGGAGAACCTGCCATCTTTTTCTGTACCGTAGGTGTATACTCCTGGCAGGAGGTTGCAGGGTGCCTCCAATTGCTGAAGAAGGTCTATGAAACAATACCCAAGAGGCCACTATGGAGCTATGAGGATCAAGTGGCAGACCTCCCTCATCACTCTCAGAATGAGGAAAAGAGGTTGAAAGGCATTAGGAAACGTCTTGTACTATGATATTGACAACTCTTTCCACGCCATTCCCTGATGCAACTGCCTTCTGGACAATAATCTGTATTTCTTACTGACAAAAGTGCCAAAGAAATCCAACACCTGATGACCCCATTTGGAGATGATCACAACCACTATTTCCTGACTTAGCTGCCATTCATGGGCCATATACAGTGTTCTGTTGTGGGTATCTGCCCATGTATTGGTGATTCCTGGAACGTGTTCTGGTGTTATGAAAATGCCATGCTTTTTTAAAATCTTTATTTTTGCCAAGATACCGAAAGAGAGGGCACGAAATGCCATCCTTGATTACCCAACTCCTAAGCCTTCGAAGCTCAACGAAAGAGTGCAACTCCATCCTTTCCCGATTATAAAAAAAAAAAGGTGGAGCTGGTGTTATCAGTTCTCATTAGGATATGAATATTTGACAGGCTGAAGATGAACAGCAGCAGACACCTGAAAGCTGATCTTAAATCCAGAACATTAATCTGGAGAACTTTCTCTTAATGCATGTACAGATCTCTTGCCTCCAAATTCTGAAAGGGGGAATCCCAACCTTCCAAGGAGGAGTCCAATTTTATCATGTAACAAAGTGGTGGTGACTGAAAGTGGAAATCTATTGCCACATTAGTTCTCAACTCCCGTCTCAATCAGGCATGCTCAATCCTGCTAATAACTAGGATCTTATCCTCTGAGGATCTAGAAGGTTGGTGCCTTGAGAAGTCCAACTCTTCCTGAAGATGATGCACCTGCAACCACAAAGTGGTATGAGAGAAAAACATGAAGGAATAATTCCAATCAGTAATTTGAAAAGATGGACCAATATGGTCAGTAGTTTTAGAACTTGCATGCAAGTGTTTGCAGCTTAAGAATCCTCTCTTCCAATTAATTTAATTTAATTGTGGGTTTATATAGCGCTAGAATCGACTCCCGGAGGAGTATTTCCGCGCTTCGACCGCTGGGGAACACGTCCTGGCTCATCCTGAGAGATGGTCCCTAATGGATATCTCTAAGGTGCGACCAAGCATCCCCGGCGGTCTGGGGGGGCCGTTGTGAAGATGAGGCAAGCTAATGCCCAGAGTTGCCGAGTGTGGTCCCTGACTGGAGTAGGCACCGAGGCGAGAATTATCGAGCCCGCTGACCCTGGTCCACGACCCTGCCGCGTCGGGAATCGAACCCTGGTCCCGGGCCGTCCTCTGCTTACGGGTCTGCCGCCTCTAACCAGTGAGCCACACCTCTCCACAATGGGGAAGCTTGCCCAAAATGGCGTTCTTGACAGTGCCCAAAAGAACAAGTTACTTCCCTTCGGTAATTCCTTATCTGGTAGAGACTCTATCTAGCCACAGATTTGTTATCTTAGAATTATGGCAGGTTGGTCGGTTAGGAATCTGAAGCTAGATAGGCTATCTTCCAGATAAGGCTTTACTGAAGGTAAGTAACTTGTTCATCTGATAGAGACTTATAGCCGCAGATTCCTTACCTTAGAATAGACACCCAAGCAATACCTCCCAGAGGAGGGTCTGCAAACACAATTTAGGCCAGCAAGTCCAGCGGGACCGAAAGAGCAAAGTACATGTCCCAATGAATCTGACTGTCCATGCAGTAGCGCTTCTTAAACGTGTGCAGGGAGGCTCACATTGCTGCCTGGCTGATGTCCAGGACTGAAACTCTGCGTGCTAAAGCAGTAGTGGCTGCCTTTACTCTTGTGGAATGAGCACGCAAACCCCGTGGGGGTTGCTTCTTCTCCAATACATAGCAGATCTTAATGCAGAGTACAATACATCGGAAGATAGTTCTTTTACGCATGGCCTTTCCTTTCTTAGCTCAGACATATCCCACTAAGAGTTAATCTTACGCCGGTAACGGTTGCGTGTGGTCAACGTAGAACGACAAGAACTACAAGGTTGAATGACAGAGCTCTTTTTGGGTCCAGTCGGTGGTGTCTCTCCTCCTTAGAAAGTAGGCAAAGTGATGCCCTACGTGGAACAGGGTGACTACCTTAGGTAAGAAGGATGCTCAGGTCCGGAGGACCAGTTTGTCTAGAATGAAAGAAAAGTATGGAGGCTGAGATGACAGCACCTGCAGTTCACCGATCCTCCAGGCAGATGTTATTGTCACCAGAAAGGCCGTCTTACTGGTGTGGAGTCTAAGAGGGTAGGTATGAAGCAGCTCAAAAAGAGCAAACATTAGAACCAAGGTAAGGACCCATTGAGGCATAATGAAGGAAGCAGGAGGAAACGTGCTGCAGATCTTTAAGGAACATATTAACAAAAGGGAACCTGAACAGGGAAGGCTGATCTTGCAGCCGTAGGAAGGCGGAGATGGCAGATAACTAAACCTTTAACATGCCCAATGCCCCCTGTTGGGGCAGGGGAAGGATAATCAAAAGAAATTGGGAAAGAGGTGCAGATAAAGGGTCAACCTATTTGACTGTACACCATTCTACAAATGTGCTCCACAGGCCGGTGTATACCGCCTTTGTGGAGGAATGCTGAAATGCCCAAATAGCATTACAGACTTTGGGTGAAAGGTTCAAAGCTGTCAACTCTCTCCCCTGATACTGCAACAGAAGAACCTCCCGAAGGTGCAGCCTGATAGGAGGACCGATTGACATGCTCAACAGATCGGGATACCAGACTCTGAGCCCAGTCTGGGGCGACAAGAACAACTTAGGCCTGGTCGTTCTGGATCTTTTTGAGAGCTCAAGCAGAACTGGTATGGGTGGAAAGGTGTACAGGGGGACAAAGCTCCCCTAGAGACAAAAAGCGTATCCGAGCAAGAGCTGCCTTGGAAACTCCAGCGCACCAAACTGCAGACATTGGGTGTTCTCTGCAGTGGCGAACGGATCTAATCAAGGCTCTCCCCACTGCAGAAAGAGACCTTGCACCACCTCAGGTTTGAGACACCATTTGGGATCAGCTAGGAATCTTCGGCTGAGTTTGAATGCTCTAGCATTCAGAGAGCCAGTCAGGTGTGGAACTGCCAGGTAAATACCCAGTTATAATCAGCCATATCCTGGCGGAGCAAAGAGATGTGGTCCTCTGTCAGCGTGTCGCATGATCTGGATGGAGGGGTAGTAATGAAGGGGAGGGATTAGCCCTGTGGACAATCTGGAGAACCCAGCGGTCGGATGCTATCGACCTCCAGTGGTGCAGGTGTTGGCCACCGATAATAGAACTGCTTTGCCTAATGAGTTGGTCATATACAGCCCGCAGCATATGGTTGTTAGCTGCATTCCTTCAGTGAGCAATAGCTTGGGAAAGCATAAGCAGCACCTGCGCAACAGAGTCCTAGAGCGAATGGGAGTATCTGTCCAAAAGGCACACATAGTTCACCAACCACAGTGCCAGGCTGCCGGAATAAAATACCTTCTTTCCCATGGTATCCAGGCTCATGGATTCCCTGTCCGGTGGAGTGCAAGGGAATGTGTCAGGATTTATTCTTCAAGTGGAGGCTTGGACCACCCAGCCCACCAGGGTGGAGTGCTGGATGACGGTCAGTGGGGTCACCTGGGGAATGGTGCTGGGCATTAGTTCTAGTCACAGGAGCCCCGGTGTAGGGCTTGGATCAGGCCCTGGGACGTTTGTCTTGACAGCCATGGAAGGCAGCTGAAGGTCCAGGACCTTGGCCACCCTCCTCACCACAATAGCAAATGAAGCTCCCTCCTCCATAGTCATGATAGGAGAAGAAACCAAGCCAGTATCTGGGGAGGCATCAAGTCCACTGGCATCTGATTAATCCCAACAGGTGTCCTTGGTGACATCTAGGGCAGTCCAGTGGCCCCTCCTAATCATCACCAAGTCCTCACCCACAGGAATAGGGCACATGCTCCGGCATTGAAGTAATACCTCTAGTCGACCCCAGACTCCGCATCCAATGCCGCCCATCCGGCTCTGTGTAAGTGTCAGGAAGAAGAATGGAGGTGGCACCGGTGGTGCCAGGGATGTCGGCAATGGAACTGGTGCTGGGAAAGGTCGAGGTGGCTTGACTGGCATCTATCCAGATACGTCCATGGATTCAAGGATCCGGGGGCAAACCTGCTGGCGGAAAACCAGAAGGGGCCCTTCCCAAACCCACAAGGTCTGGGAGCGTGCCAGCGTGGTCAGGCCACCCAAATATGAGGTGCATAGTCTCATAAAACTCAAGGTGTTGGGAGGTGGGCGCTCTGGCTCCAAGAAACTCTGGGTAGCATGGTGACGGCCATGGCCCAGGCTCAACCATGGAGCAAGGCCTCGAATGTCGATGTTCCCTCATCACTTCGGATGATTTTGACGGACGGGGCGAAGTTGAAGTCCTCTTTGACTTCGTGTTCTTTTTATGTTTGTGGGACTTACCTGAATGCCTGGACGACTTTGAGTGCGACGAGTGCTTGGAGTGGCTCTGTGACCAATCACAGTAAGTTTCTCTCGACCTGGATCAAGACCATTGTGGCGTTGCATGTTGAGCGACAAGGAACTTGAGGGACCACTCTCTTGAGGCCTTGGGGTGCATGACGGAACAATCGACGCAGGTCTTGGTGTCATGGTTCTGTTCGAGGCACAAGTGGCAGACGAGGTGTGGGTCTGTCACTGACATTTGACGGTGACAGGTGCCATAGGGCTTAAAACCAGCCTTTTTCACGGACATCCCTGCCACACCAGGAGACAATGTCTCAAGAATCTTCTACAAAAAAGGTCGCAAATAGGTCAGTCAAAAAGTGACAGAGGGTAGCTCTTTTCCAGATATGCACTGACTGGCGTGGCAAAAAAAACCCTGATCAGCGCTCTGGGATGGCACCTAAGTAGGCACGCTGCACATCCCTTCCGACGTCGACAATGCCACACGGAACCAAACGACACCTAACGGTGTGGGGGGTTTTACTCAAGAAAGATTTCTGGATCCAGTCTGATGTTTGGGAATAATTCTAAGCTAAGGAATCTACTGATAGAAGTCTTTATCAGATACTGGAATGATTTGGTAGGCTTGAAGTTAGATTTTTGCAAACTGAGAAAAACTGAGTTTTCAGAAAAATCCAAAGAAGGCTTCTGTGGCTTTGCTCTACAAAAAGACAAGGGAAATCCAAGGATACATAGAGACCAGGAGTACGTAATGGTTTAAAGGAACAAGGGTCCCTATGACCAACAATCTTTGTTGGCAAGCAAAAGTTAGAGCCGTACACGATGTCCATGAAAGCAAATAAGATCACATTTAACAAATAAGACAAAAATGGTGAGTAGAAACCGAAAACACAGAACAAAAAAAAAATCATATTGACAAACTCAGTCAATAATATGTATGACGCAAATCAGAAAATCCTTTTAGGCACAAATAAATACAAAGCAGAATATCCACGCTATATTAAATATTGTATACAGGGTCAGTGTGCGAGAGTCAACGACGTTTCGATCCTATAAACCTACCAGGCTCATCATAAGTACATTACAGAATAATACCCGAGAATATTACTCAATGGTAAGGAAGAAAGGACGTGTGGAGAACTCCAGTACTGAGTAGAAAGGCCTAATAAAGGAGAGCCGATATTGCACATATCAACGCTGCATCGGGAACCTTAAGGTCTTGAATTATATTGAGCGCAAACACGGTTAGGGTCCGGTTGCGGAATTGTGACCATAATAAAATCAGAAAGCAGGGTGGGAGAAAGGAAGGAGTATTCACCCGCTGTGCACCAATCTGAATGTGTGAAGCAAGTATGTAGCAAGTATCAAATGAGGGACAGGTCTCAATGAAACCAAGCAGCGGAAAGGAAGGGAAACAATGTAACCACATCCAGAAACCAGTAGCCTGGGTCCGTAATTACAAAAAACTCAACACCGGGGGCCAAAAGACTGAGGATTTTAAATGCGTGTGCCAAAATGGGGTGAGTACACGCCAAAGCCGTCCGCGCCTTCAAAAGCGCAGTGGATTTGTTGCCATTGAAATGAGTGTTGTTTAATAACCAGTCTTCAAGGAAGGGAAACATTTGATTTCCTTCTTGTCTAAGGAAAGCAGCCACTTAGACTATGCATTCGTGAGGTAATTGCAATACTTGGGGTGTATCGAGTTTTGAAAATACATGTTCTGCAAATCTCACATCATGTACTCCCCTATCCTGAAGTAACTGCAACACCTCTTGTAGATTGACCATTCTGAAACATTTTGAGCTGCCACATTTCCAGAATGGGGTGCCATTCTCCACGCTCTCTTGTTCCTCAACCTCGTGTTCCTCACTTGGAATAACCTGAATTAGAAATCGGTCATTAGCTGGGATAGGCTCCTGGGCCCACTTTTTATAATGGGGCCAGAATCTGTGTGTGTAACTCCTGCAGGTGTTGATGCATCATTTTCAGTTATGAAACCTGAGGTGGTCTCTGAACAAACTCAAGCATGTGAACAAAGGGGATCCAATTCAGCACTCACCTGGTGGTGATGATCCTGGACCACTGCAAAGAAAAAGCAGAAATCCTGCCAACTTCGGACCCAGAGGTGAGGAGACAGGGTTGGTGGGGCCAGTCAATGACATTGCAAAGAGCCCTAGGGCTTGGAATGGTTACCACCTTGCTTTTTGGGCTGTCCGTTAGAATGAGGTGGTGTGGCTGGCTAATAGGGTGACAGGTAGTTTGATTGTCTGTGATAGGGAACCTGAGGTTGTGGTTGTGGGTAAAGCAGAGGTTTAAAACCTCCTTGGTAAGAAGGTTAACCTCTGCCTCCCGTAACCCAAAGGAGTGTGTGCTATTAATAATGCAGAATTATCAAAGATCCAACTGCACCTGCGTAAGTCTTGGAATGTAGAGCCTCAGCAACACGCCAGCCAAGTGGGTTAAAGCCACAAAATGGCATTTCTATGATTTGATGCTGGACCTTCAATGTAGCGACTCCGGCCATCTAGCAGAACTCAGTGCTGGCTATGTTAATCAACATAAATAATGGCTTGGCATCAAGAGGAATCACGTTTCAATTCACGGACCTCCACTGCTATTGGGAATAGCTATTTCCCATCCACTGGCAACACGTCCAAATTTTAGCCAGGTCCTGAAACTCTTGAATTTCAATTAAAACAACCTGCAATACAGCCCTTCATAGCCACACGCAAAGTATGACACCACAGCTCACAAAAAAGTCAGAAAAGTTGAGACGTGAAAAGTGAAAGATGAGGAGGCACCTCACGTACGCAACACCAGGAAGGCTGCCAGCTGGTTCTCGCTGGTATGCCCACGTTTTGTCATCACTGGTTGCCAACTCATAGAAAATAGTGTCCAGTAAAGGAAAGGTGGATAGACAAAGAAAAAGAAGATATTTTTAAATGGAAACTTTGCTGTCCCCACAGACAGAGTGAGAATGAAAAACCCAGTGTATTGCCAAGAACAGGTGTTCCAAGCAATATTAAAATTGAGTTGAAAACTCACTATAGGTCACCCTCTTTATTCACAACCAGTGAGTTCACTCAAAAATAAAAGCACTATAAGTCGCTAACCTTTATAAGGAAGGCCAACATGTTTCATTGCCATTAATCTGTATTGTGGCAATTTCGTCAGGGCATGGGGTTTTTTTTAATCACTCGCCTCACTGGACATCCACTTTTGTGTTACAGAAGGACTGTATGAAAAGCAGGAAGGAAGAAAAATAGAATTGCAGTTTTCCATTTATTCTTCAATAAAATATGGACCAACCATTCATCAATTACACCAATTGCTCGTTCCCATAGGTGTATTTACCATGTAAAGGCCGAGGGCATTCATACCAGCCTTCACAATGTCAATCGGGGTTCTACTAAATATTCCTTTTCCCGATTCTTGGAAATGCGCTGAAACTAGCGCGTGTTCCACCTGTGGAAAAGATGTTTGCAACTTATCATCAAGTACCGATGCATATTAAAAATGGTGATTTCCGCAAGTATATGGCCACTGCATCACCTACAATCTCATTTTGTATGTCTCTAAAAGCCAGTTACATTCAGCCACCGTCAGTGTTTAGACCACAAGTCAGTTTTCCTCAACACATCAATGCTCAACATGGTCCCGCCTTGGACTCGTTACAGCAACACAGACATTCACTGTCATTACATTTACCAACCCCCGGCACACCGTGCCGCGTCCGCAGCGTTTCACCATCTTTATACCGGGGTTCTAAGAGCTCTCACCGTAACCTCTATGGGAGCGATCCTTATCTCGTCACCGCCTCGAGTCAGAATCATTTCACAGCCTCTGATGTAGTCTCTCTATGTGCCGCGCCCCTCCGTCCGCCTCACGTATAACAGTAGCGACGGCTCGAAACTGCAGCGACCATGGCGGCCATCTTAGAGCAGTCACTATCGCTCACGAAAAGCTCTACCTCAGCCCTTCAATTGTTTAATTCTCCAACATGACAGCACAATTTAAATGTAATGCACAGATTTCTCATATACATTCCTCAAACCATGCACATAGCCATTTTTAGAACTAAATAAGTCTGTGTCATTATTGAAGGGGCATAGACTCCTGCAACTCCTAACTGCAATATGAAGCTCCTGTCGCTCATAACATGTTTCGATGTGTTCAGTTGTTTAGTAATCAACCACAAAGTCGCAATTATCCACTTCAAAGGAAACCCCTAAGATTAGCTAATATATTCCTCAGACCATATGAATTGCTAATGTGGAGCTAAATCAAAATGTGTGGAGTGGTGTTACTGACTGCTCACTTTATTCCACTCAATATGATCGTTCAGGCCTATGAGATCCGCCTTCTCAGTATAAATCCAACGGGCTTCACTGGTTGCCAGCACTTTATCTATGGTATCATTACTGGCCAACACCCTCTCCAGGACAACCCATCTCAAGGCTTGCAGGTCATGTTTGGATTCACCAAAGTGTTGTACCAGGCGCGTGGGTGAGCTTGCCGGCTTTGATGGTACTCAAATGCTCCTGAATCTTTATTTTTCTGGTGGTGAGGCCTATGTACTGTAGCCCACACTCACAAGTAAGTCTGTAAATCACATTTGGCGTGTTGCAATTTGAAAATGTATTCAGATGCCATTTTTTACCACTGTTGAGATTGACATAATTTGTCTTTTCTGTCAACTTACAGACTGAACATCCACCACACGGGTAGTGTCCAGCCGGCAATGAGGAAGCTCTTTGTTTAGCTTGTGGTCGCGTGTGCACAAGCTTATCCTTTGAATTCGTTGCGCGCCTAAATGCAAATCTGGGTTGTGGCATTTTGAAATCTGCAGTGGACAGCAATGACCAATGTTTTCTCATCGATTGCCTAATCTTAGAGGCCAAAGGGTCAAAAGTCATAACCACCGTGAGGCAATCACTAGTCTCTCTTTTATTCCTTTCTAGGAGCGCCTCCCGTAGTGTGTTGTGTGCTCTTTTACACGCTCTACTCATAACTTTTTTGGGGTATGCTCATTGTATCAGTTTATTCGAAAGCTCATTGGCTTGTTGAGCAAAAGTCTCAACAGTGGAGCAATTACGTCGATATCTGAAAAACTGGCCTACCGGCAGGTTATCACATAAGGCTCTCGGATGATATGAATTGTAATGAAGGAGTGAATTCCTATCTGACCCCTTTTGGTGAACCGTTGTGTTCAAGGCCCTACCCTGTACCTTAATGTCAAGGTCTAAATATACCGCACATTCATTACTGAATGTCCATGTGATTCTTAGACAGGGGTCAAGACTATTGAGCCAATTCAAGAATTCCAGGAGTGTGTTCTGATTCCCTTTCCAAATGCGCAGCACATCGTCAATATACCTCTTCCAGAGGCAAATATGTCTCTAGAAGGGGTTCGATGTGTGATACAGAAAATGCTCCTCAAACTGGCCTACATAAATGCAGGCCAGACTGGGCGCAAAGGTTGCGCCCATCGATGTTCCGGATACCTGTAAATACAGGTCATCCTTGTAACTAAAATAGTTACGTGTCAAGGAGAGCTCAATGCATTGGAGCACGAATGATTGGGGCGTGTCATAAAACCAATCTTGATCCCCCAGGGCCTTCGCTGCTGCCACCAGCGTGGCCTCCTGGGGGATACTGGTATAAAGTGACTCAATGTCGATAGTGAGCAGGACCTGCTGCGATGAGTCGAACTCCAGCTCATTAAGAATATTCAGAATGTCTGTTGTGTCCTGAACATATGATTGTTGTCTCAAGACGGATTCCCTTAAGAAAAAGTCTGCAAATTGGGAAAGTGGCTCGAGAATAGAGGAAATTCCCGAGACTATCGGACGCCCAGGGGGGGGGCCGTTGAGCCTTATGTACCTTCGGGAGTATATAAAAGGCTGGGGTTCTCGGCTTGGTGTTGACTAAGAACTCCGCCTCCATACTCGTAATCCAGCTCTTGCTCCTAGCTTCCGCCACCATTTTTCTAATCACCTCCTGTAGTTCATGGACAGGATCTCTAGGGAGGGGATGATAATTCTTCCGCTCACTTAGCAGTCTTAATACCTCATGATTGTAGTCTGAGGTATTCATCACCACTATGGCTCCACCCTTATCTGCGCTCTTTATAGTGATAGCAGCATTGTTCTGAAGGGTCTTAAGAGCCTCCCAATCTCCACGGCTCATGTTGTTAAAAGGGCGCCCCCGCTGATCCGATTGTTCCAATTTGGAGATCTCCTCCAACATCTTTTGTTCAAACACCGTCACTTCTGGACCCATAGTAGAGCCCGGAGGGCAGAACTGGGAAGGACGGCGTAAATTAGTAGAAAAAAGGGATTGAGGGACTGATTCTTTATTCGCAAAAAAAAAATTAAGTTTGATTTTTCTCATGGTCTCGAAAAATTCAGTCCTGCATTTAAAAGCATCATGTCTTGGGGTAGGAACATATCCTAACCCTTTGTTCAGAACACACAATTCGCCAGTAGTTAATACATAGTCAGATAAGTTCATCACTATGTTACTCATGTTGGGGTCCTGCCCCGACTGCGAGTTATCCGGGGGGAGAACATGGGCCATTGTTGTCCTTGATTGTGAATTTGTCTTGCCCTGCTTCTGCCCCTTTGTCCGCCCCCTCTGTTGCCCCTGTTGGTGTGTCCTAAAAAAGAGCGAAACAAAGCCCCCAAGTCCTCATTGGATTTATACTGTGAATCAAATCTACCACAAAATGAGATGAGATTGTAGGTGATGCAGTGGTCATATACTTGCGGAAATCACCATTTTTAATATGCATCGGTACTTGATGATAAGTTGCAAACCTCTTTTCCACAGGTGGAACACGCGCTAGTTTCAGCGCATTTCCAAGAATAGGGAAAAGGAATATTTAGTAGAACCCCGATTGACATTGTGAAGGCTGGTATGAATGCCCTCGGCCTTTACATGGTAAATACACCTATGGGAACGAGCAATTGGTGTAATTGATGAATGGTTGGTCCATATTTTATTGAAGAATAAATGGAAAACTGCAATTCTATTTTTCTTCCTTCCTGCTTTTCATACAGCCCTTCTGTAACACAAAAGTGGATGTCCAGTGAGGTGAGTGATTAAAAAATCCCATGCCCTGACGAAATTGCCACAATACAGATTAATGGCAATGAAACATGTTGGCCTTCCTTCTAAAGGTTAGCGACATATAGTGCTTTTATTTTTGAGTGAACTCACTGGTTGTGAATAAAGAGGGTGACCTATAGTGAGTTTTCAACTCAATTTTAATATTGCTTGGAAAACCTGTTCTTGGCAATACACTGGGTTTTTCATTCTCTTTCTTTGTCTATGGGGACAGCAAAGTTTCCATTTAAAAATATCTTCTTTTTCTTTGTCTATCAACCTTACCTTTACTGGACACTATTTTCTATGAGTTGGCAACCAGTGATGACAAAACGTGGGCATACCAGCGAGAACCAGCTGGCAGCCTTCCTGGTGCTGCGTACGTGAGGTGCCTCCTCATCTTTCACTCTTCACGTCTCAACTTTTCTGACTTTTTTGTGAGCTGTGGTGTCATACTTTGCGTGAGGCTATGAAGGGCTGTATTGCAGGTTGTTTTAATTGAAATTCAAGAGTTTCAGGACCTGGCTAAAATTTGGACGTGTTGCCGGTGGATGGGAAATAGCTATTCCCAATAGCAGTGGAGGTCCGTGAATTGAAACGTGATTCCTCTTGATGCCAAGCCATTATTTGTGTTGACAGATGTTGAGTGGAGGGCGGCTTGGCATTTTCCCTCTATAGCTCCTAGTTGAAAAAAATATGTTAATCAACATGACAGATCTGCCAACATTTGTTGGTCCAAGCAGACAATGGCTAGAGAATTACTTTACTGAAAGTGGACACTAAAGAAGAAATCCAGTTACCAAACCTTTCCATCATATGACACTCCCTGTCAGGTAGGAGTGTACAGGGAGAAGGGTTGTGAGAACAATGTTGTATGGCTTGCATTTTGACAGTCTGCATCTGGATGTCCTGTTAGAAAGGCTGGCATACTGTCTGGCACTCTATATTTCTTTATCAGCACTGCGACTACGGAATGCGAGGAGGCTGATTCTGGCGTGATCCCTTTGCCTTCCTGCCACGTGTGTTGATGTTTGGATTAGGCTTTACAGACTTTTTTCACATCTCTTTAAAGTCATATATTAAACTGTCACTAAGGAGAGGAAACAAGCTATATTGTCAGACAGCAAATACACATGGAGTGGCATTGGTTTGCCTATTGTTTGGCCAAATCAGTCCACCATCTCAGATGACTGCGTACTTAGGCAGTTGAACAACTGACCTTTCTCTTCCTCTTCGGCTGCCTAGCTATTCTTGTCCTCTTGCTCAGGTAGTCTAACTAGTGCCTTTGATGGTATAGTTGACATTAGGGTTGAGGATGGGCCAGTAGGAATGGTGCTGGTTGCACCAGTTCAGATTACTGAGGCAGAGAATGATCTGGATGAGGTGTTTGACTGGTGGGACACTTCTATAATAGTCATCCACCATACAAAGCAAGTCATAGACTAGGTCCAGGCTACAGCAAAAGATCTAACACCAAATGAAGTTGGTCTTACTCTCAGGACTAGTAGGAGAAACTTATTCACAGTGTACTGGTCTGACTAGTTGTACCAGGTACATTTAACAGCTAGCAAGTCCGGGTTATTTAAGAAAATGAATGTATTAATATAAGTCACTGCTTTAAAAACAGTAGGCTTCTGTACAGAAAGCTGATGCAGCTTTTAAGGGAAATGGAATCATACTTTCTGGAGGACACACAGACGACGTATAGCTGCATTTTGGATGAGTTTCAATGACCATAGGGATCTACAGAATTTGTCATAAATTTTCAAATAAAAAACAAATCCTAATCACCATTGACACATGAGAATGCAGACCTAAATATGACTCAATGTAAGTAAAGAGGTTCCAGACACATGATTATGAAGCAGAAAGGAGGCACCCAAAGCTGCTGACCAGATGAAATATTTTATGTGGATTTTCAAACAAGTTAAAAGAACTTCAGTTTTACTGGGATTAAATCTTTAGAATGTTGGCTGACGTTCAACAACCAGACACTAGTAAACAGACGGATAATTGATCATCTGAATTGAGAACAGATCTTGAGTGTGGCGAAAGACCAGCTATAAGTAGAGCTTTCCTCCTACTAGTAGTCAAAATTAACCTCATCATAGTTTTCTTTTCCTGATAACTGACTTGTAGTTGTGATAGACTAGTGGTGGGTTTAAAGGTACAATATTCTGTGATTCTCCTTCCAAATTCAGGAGTTTCATTGGACAGTGTGGAGAAACTTTAATGGAGACTGTTCACAGGAAGCAAGACTGACACCATTGCCTTAGCTGAAGTAACAGTTGCATGAGGATAGTTTTCAGACTGTCGTAGACAAATCTGGAGTAGACCGTGGTTTTATCTACAGCAATGAATTGATGGTACTAGGTGTTGATGAGGGTATTGGCTCTGGCAACTTACAGGTAGTTGGTGCAATGGGGACAGTGATGCCAGCAGCTGTCATTGTGAAACACGTCAAAAACACGATTGACGAGAATTCCGTTGCCCCTGTAGCTCCCACCTGTGTCGCAAAGAACACTTTGCTCTAGCATCTTGTTGGATTTCAAGAGGCCGTTCTTTAAAGATGATATGAAGCGAACTCCTCTACTGAAAAAGACATTTTAGGCATATTACATCCTTGAAATGGGCACTGTTGAAACTTTTTTTGAGTTCAAGATTGATAGTTTGTGTAGGCTTATCACCAGAGGAATTGGATCACAGGTCCTCTTCTTTTTAAGCCAACTCCGAAGATAACCTTTCTAGTCAGTCAGTATTTTGGATGGACATTTGTGACATACCTTGTAGTATTTTGGTTAAGGTGCAGGATAGTGAGAATAGATGCAGTCCTTGTAAGGTTCATTCAAGTACAATCTCTTCTTCCCACAAGATCCACATAGGTAGAATATAATCCGCTTTGGTGATTCAGCCACGTCAAAACTACAAAACTGTTCCACAAGACTAAAATCCAAGGGCAAGGATAACTATCTCCAGAAAAAAAGAATCTTAACCCAGGAAAAAAATAGGTGTAGAAAACGTCAGATATGGAATAACATTTCAGAAATACATAGGTGTCTTTCATACCGATTTTTCCATGTACACATTTTCCCAGAAAAATTCCTATATACCCAGAACATAATAAAAACCATTGCAAGTCGCTGCTCAGTTTTTGGCTCTGGGTTAGTCTGGTTCTAAGTGAACCTGTAAGTCCTATATATCCCCACAATCAGGAAGGTCCAGCGGATGTAACGGTATATTGCTTTCAAAGAGGTGTCATAATTAGGAGAAGTTACATGTGAAAACGTTGACACAAAAGGCCTTTTTTTTTCAACTAATATTCAATTTTTCCTATATTTAACTGTTAGTTTCTATATAGAAACCTTGAAGGATCTACACAAATGACCCCTTGCTGAATTCAGAATTTTGTCTACTTTTCCAAAATGTATAGTTTTTTTCTGGATCCATTATTGCTTTCATACCCATTTCTACCATTAACTGGAAGGAGTTTGAAAGCACAAAAAATAGAAAAAATAGGCAATATCCCAGAAAAATGCCAAAACTGAGTAAAACATTTTGGTTTTCTGACAAAAGTCTGCTTGTCCCTGAAAGCTGGGAAGATGGTGATTTCAGCACCACAACCCCTTTTTTGATACCATTTGCACTGGCGAAAAAAACAGACGCTTCCATCTGAAGCCCTTTTTTCGCATTTTCCCCCCAAAAACAACATTTAGCTGTATTTTGGCTAATATCCGAGTCCCCTCCAGGGGAATCCACAAACCCTGGGAATCTTTAGAATCCCCATGTTGTTGGGAAAAAAGGATGCAAATTTGGCGTGGATACCTTATGTGGTCAAAAAGTTACAGGGGCCTAAGCGCGAACTACCCCAAATAGCCCAAAAAAAGGCTTTGCACAGTGTGGGGGGGGGGGGGGGGGGGGGGGAGAGGCGGGGGGGTAGCAGGGGGGGGAGAGTCCTAGCAGCGAAGGGGTTAAAAGGGTGTCTGCTCTACTAAAGTGAGGGTTTCATATGCCTTTAAAAAATGGAGATGCTTTTTTAATACTATTTTAAAAATGCAACAGTGGGTACTGCCAGATTAATGATGGGAAATCATTCTAGCATGTAAATCTATTAAAGATCAATACTGTACAACAAATTGTTGCTCTCCAGGTTCCATAAATATTGTTTGACAAAAGAATGCACCAAGGACAGCATAGCAGCATCATAAGCTCACCTCTCAACAAAGCTGATTTAGCATCAACCACTCTAGTGAAATGCATTTGAAAACAATCTGAAGCAATGTACACACCAGTTCATAAAAATGTTTAACAGTCAACAAGGTCCACCTAGAAATATTCTGCTTGCATATAGACTTCAATTTACCTCAGATATTTCCCGTAAGCCTCTGTTGCCTGTACATGCAAATAAGCATCCCTCAGTTTTTAATAAAAATGCCAATCCTGGAGGGACTGAAGAACTTGAAGGAAAGTCAATATGTTGAACTTGCCTTTTCTCAAACGTTTATACAATGTCTGAAGATAGAACATTGGATGAAGTCTCCATCCTTTTTGGTCATTATAAATGAACAAGAATAACACCCATGACCTCTTTATGCAAAGTGTACCAACTCGGTCACCCCTTTTAAAGAAGAGCCTAATTCTCTTCTATCATGCCTGTGTGGTGGGAGCAGGGCTGAGGTAGGATGGATGGAGGATTTTTTCATAGTGAATTGAGTAACTAGGACGAACAATTTAAAAACCCAACGGCAGTTAGTAAGTTCTGATCACCACTGAAAGGATTCCACCCATCCTCCGACATGGGAATCTGAAAAAAAACTCAGAACGATTTTGCAGCAGAAGTGGTAGAGGAAAAGACAGGTGGTGCTGCTGCTTTAAGACTCTACCTTCTCAGCCAAACTGCTGTTCCGGCTACCGTAATGAAGACAAAGGTGGCTAGAGCCATTGAAGTGACACTATTGATTAAATGTAAAGCTAGAAGAAGCCAAGCCAAATGCCTACCCTGTCGCCTAAGTTTCCTTGAATTTGTGTAAAGAGGAATCTGCCTTTTCCCCAAAAGCTTTCTAACTATCAAAGGACTGCTCCACTACCTGGGCTTGCACACTTAAAGAAAAAAAAGTCATGTGCACCACTAGGGCCCATCAATCGCACCTAGGTTTGCACAGTGACCATATGTGTTTGTAAGATTTTTTTGAGGCAGCAGCACCATCAATAGACAGGTTCTTAAAATTGCATACGAAAGCCCAGAAATACTACTTGTACTCCTCAGTCAACTTCCCTATTACCAACACGGCCTGGTAGCACAATGCATAATTGCATGCCAACAAAAACAAACCATTAGAAGATTTCAAGGAAGAATTGCCCAATGCAAAAATCTTGTTTCCTAAGGAATTTAAACTATTAGTTTCCCTTGTCAGGCGAACTGCAAGACTAGACTTCTTCTAGCCCTTAGCTGCAGACACTTGAATAATCAGACTCTCCTGAGTTGGATGTTTTAACAAAAAGGTAGGATCTGTTGGAGCTAGTCTGTACTTTCTTGCCACAGACTTTGAAAAGGTAGGTGTAAACTTCAGGCCTCTGTGTATCTTTGGGGCCAAAGGCGCACCAGAGGGACCCAGAGAGTGCCAAAGATGCAGAACATGACCTCCCTGAAGGCCTCAATCTGTTGTGATGTCGCTGGTGTATTTAGAGTGAATGTGGATCGATTGCAGAACCGGCTCCTTTGTGGATTTGAAGCGAGACAGAGTGACACGTTGATAGCCTTGTAACGAGTCCCACTTGGCTATTTTAGTTTCCTCTCTGACTTTGAGGTGGACTTGACCGGGATGAGGACCTGTGTTGTGGGAATGACCTCAGGAGTGGGTCCATGCTCTTGACTTCGAATAGGACTTGCAAATTTTCCTCCGGTATTTGGCGTAGTACAGCTTCACTTCATATTCCTGGTTCGGCTTCGCATTCATGAGAGTGCATTCCTCATACAACTTGGTAGTTGTGCCTTGAGCCCAAACACAAAAGGAATAAGTGGTTGGGGGTCTGTCACAGACATTGGTTTATGACTGCATGGTTTGAATCCTATCGTCCTATTGTCTTCAGCAGGGAACATAATTCTCTTGAACATTGGTTTAATTTTGGCAAAAATGTTCAGCAAACGACAAAGAAAATGAAAAGCTTCCGCCTCTGGGGGTGTGGAAAGAAAGGAACAGATGTTAAGGATGGCTCCTATATTGGTTCTGCTCTATAATGGAACAAAGTTAAGGTGGCACCGGATGGTGCCACGTGAAGGTAAGCAACAACACTATTGACAAAAGCTTCTGGATACAGCCTGACGCCTGAGGTTTATTCTAAAAGTGAGGTACTTCTGTCAGAACTATCCATCAGAATATATTAAATGGTTTCACCTGAACTTATCCCTATGGGGGATGACACAAATCATATAAATTGTAGTAACCTGCTTCATTTATAGGCTGGACTTTTCCTACTGGAGCCATGTTAAGACTGATTTGAATACAACTGAGGTGGCATGGTGAGCAAACAAATGATGGGTTGTAATGCTTCCCAGAGTGACTGCAGTGGTTACAATTATGGCAAACATTTCTCTCGTCACATTTTGTATGTCTGATTTCAGTGATTTTCTAGGTATCCCACCACTGATGATTACATATACAAAACAGATCCATAGACCAAGACATTAGGGCTCTTATATGGGGGATTATGAGGCACAGATTGAAGGTTTACAAACTGATTGCATTTAGAAAATATGAGGTTATAAACCTACACAGTATTGAGCGCTATTTTACAAAACTTCGGCTTTGTAGATTATGTACGTATGGCCAAGAAATACTGATGGCCTTGGCATTAGAATAGAAAAGATCTCAGTGGAGATGGCCATGGTTTACATATGTTAAATGCATCTAGAACACCTACGTTGCTATCCAAGAAACCTATGTTTCGAACCACGGGTAAAGTCTATCTGAATGTGCATACGATATTAAGAAACAATGCTAAATTTCACAAAATGACACCCATATAAAATAATATGAGAATCTGCACGGTGGGGCAATCTGTTTATTGGAATAAATGGAAGGTAGTCAGTATGTCTTTATCCGATAGGGAGATAATGAATGGGGAACTAAAATCTTTCATACCCTTACAAGAGGACTTTAATCTATCCCCACCCCAAAAGTGGAAAGATGTAAGCTATGGCCACCACCCTGGGGTATTCAAGTATCCCCCATACTACAATACTTGAGATTGTGGGCACAATATAATGTTATACATGGTGAACCTGTATTGGACACTGGCAAACCACTCATACTCCAAACTCTTGGGATTTCAGCTACATGCCAAATTGCAGACATCGTTCCGATGCAAGAGATGAGGGCTTAAACAGCAGTTCTAAGGTAGCTCTATGGAAGAAACAAACTTTCTATTGAAGAGAGAGCTAGTACCAGGTTATTTTTTAGAGGTTCTCATGTAAGGTTTGAATGCTGCAACAGTCATGCTACACATGTAGGCCTGAAGCCATGTTTTCCTTACCATCCTAGTCGATGGCACAATATGTGCTGCAGTCCACTTGTGACATTTAACTTTCTATGCGATTGGTGTATTTTCTTACACCATGTACTATGTATGACCTTACTACAAAGCTAAATATGCCAAATGGGTTCAGAATACATACACTGGAGACCGGACAGCAGTACCAGAGTGTGCAGTATAATCAGGCCATGAAAAATGAAGGTGCATTCACAAAAAGAAGCACTTTCCCACAATACTCACGTCCATCTGAATCATCCCCCTCCCCCGAGCACATCGAGTTGTTACCCAGTTTGTAGCGGACATTCAATTTTAGAAGACAATTCATTAAGATCAAACCAACTAAAACATAATTCCTTCTGATCTCCACCCTCTTCAAGTGTAGCTCTACAATCTGATTATGCCAAACTGTCATCCAGTCATTGAGGAATGTGCAAAATCACCAGGCTTCTTTGAGCTCAAGAATATGAACCTACAAACACTTGTCAATTCATTCGCTATAGAGGTGGGGCATCTGCTTGTGCTCTTTCATGGTATGGAATCCTTCATGCCAGATGATGATAATGTTTAAACCTATCTCTTCAAATCCTGATGGCTTTAAAACGGCTTCACATGGAGACAAGAAGTTTTTATAAGCTAGAATTAGCCCTCATTACATATTAAGGCACGCTACTCTTGCATATCAAATGATCTCATCCAGAAAGTGGACATCTTATGAAAGCAGTATCACCTTTGATGTGCAGAAAACCTGCTTCTTAAAATCATATCCTTCGGGAAGATAAAGACATTAAAACAATCTTTCATGGTCTGAAAAGTCATCCCAACAATTATCTGGATAACCTCTTCCAGGTCACCCTAAAAACCAGAATTGGAAAGCACCACTTCTTATTATAAATGATTCAAGCTAGTTTTTTCAAACTTACAAATTCTTCTCTATAGATGTTTCAAGCTATTTCCGTAAAATGGTTGATACAGGTCCACATTTTTACATTGCTCATTAACATACCTTTTTATGTGTGACATTGCTATTTAGCCCTAGATTTATATTTAAGGATATTTACCTACATTATCAATATCATTCATATCCTTATCATACCAAGAGATCAGCCATGTAACACAGAATGTGTGTCTTTTGTGCAAGGGTCTGTCACTTTACATCTTTAATATGCGTTTCATACAGCAAGCACACGTTGATCCAGGCAAATGGCACTATATAAAATGCTCCGCTGCTCAGTTGAATCTTGTGGACTCAAACGAGTTTGTGCAGAAGTGAAAAAACTTGGGTACTGTAGGGCTCAGCCCTGAATAGAAAATCCTAGATAGGACCAAAGGTACAAGGCATGTTACTTAAACTCCACCACTTAAAAAAAAAAAAAAGTATTCACTTTCTTGTTGGCAGTAGGTACATTATGTAAATGTCACCCTTGTTGGACTTCCAGCACACCAAACTCCTCACTCACAAATCTACATACAATAGAGCTGTGGGTTTGACCAAACAGCTTTGAAAAATGTACACTGTCTTCCAGAGGAAAAGTGAGCAGATTTCAACCACTGTCGCAGATAATCATTTACTGGGAACCAGTACACTCCCTCCTCTCATATTACTCATGACACAACCCCTCCCCAACATGCACCCCTCCGAGAATCTTAGACTGGACTCCAGACTCAAGAAATTCGGTTCGAACAGCCACACTATTAATTACCCGCCCAACCTCTCCAAAAATGCAATTAAATCTCTAAAAGGATAAGTTACTTACCTGTAATTCTAGTTCTCTTCCAGGGGTATCCTCATCAAAGTCATAAGCACATGAATATTCCTGCCCATGCGCGGGACCCTGGAAACATATAAAACATATGTGGAAACCATATATGTAGCTCTATATATATATATCCATATATATCAATAAACACACAATGCCGTCTTCCATATACTATAAACGCTGAGCAATGTTGTAAGAATTTCCCTTGCACATAAATACAATTCCAATAAAACAGGGAGAAAAAAAATACATTTGAAAACTGCTTTAATGCACAGCAGAAAACAATCCTGCAAAGAGGAATGAAAGAACATTGCCAGCACATAGAATGCATTGTAAAAACATCAGTGTAGAAAGCTGAAACGCTAACCCACAGAAACACACAGAATAAACTGGCACTGTGCCTTTAAGGCAGTCATGACCCCTAGCTTCCCATCATGCCTCAGGGGTAACAGTTATTTCAGTTGCTCTTGCGGAGAACCGAAGGCCATGGCACAAAGAGATGACATGTATCTTGATCACTTGCCCGGGGAGGCGTGTGGGTTGCTTATGACTGAGGAGGATACTCCTGGAAGAGAACTAGGATTACAGGTAAGTAACTTATCCTTCTCTTCCAGGGGATCCTCATCAATAGTCATAAGCACATGAATAGGATAGCAGCCCCATTCCCTCATCCTACGGGCAAGTGACAAGAGCAAATTAAAGATACATTGTTAAAAAAATACTTCAAAGACTCCAATTAAGCTAGCATTGGAACAGATTCTTCAAGGAGGCTTGGCCTACTTGGGTATCCGCTCTGGAGTCAGAATCTAGACAGTAATGCCTGGTAAACGTATGAACCGACTTTCAAGTTGCAGCCTTGCAAATCTCGGCCATCGGTACATTGTGTAGGAAAGCTATTGTAGCTGCCTTTCCCCTAGTAGAGTGAGCTTTAGGGGAGGCTAACAGAGGCTTGTTCGCTAAGTGGTAAGCCAATTTATTACAAGACACTATCCACCTTGAAATGGATCGTTTGGAGGCTGGAAAGCCTGTCCTAACAGAGCCGTAGTTTACAAACAATTGATCAGCCTTTCTAATGGATTTTGTTCCCTCCAAATAGAATTTGAGAACCCTCTTGAGGTCTAATGAGTGAAGAGACCTTTCTGCTGGTGTAGCAGGATTGGGGAAAAAACAGAAGGGAGAGAAATTGTCTGGTTGACATGGAAGTCAGATACCACTTTGGGTAGGAAAGAAGGGTGGGTTCTCAATACCACCCTATTGTGATGGAAAACTGTATACGGTTCCTTAGAACAGAGTGCTTGGATTTCACTCACTCTGCGTGCTGATGTAACAGCCACCAGAAAGGCTACTTTTCATGTAATGTGTTGTAACGTGGCCTTATGAATGGGTTCAAAAGGAGGACCCATCAATTTTGATAAAACTAGATTCAACTCCCAAGGAGGAGAAGGAGGTCGGATGGGGGGGGGATAAACCTTCAACCTCTGAAGGAAGTCCATGACCACCTGAAGTCGAAAGAAAGAAGGTTGGTTAGGTGATTTATTTTCTATACGCTGTAATGGCCGCCAAATTAACTTTTATGGAAGTGTATTTCAAACCAGATTTGGCCAAGTATAACCGATACAGCAAGATTACCTCTTCTTGACCGCTAGTCGGACTCCAACCATTACGCATACACCACAAGTAAAATATTTTCCATTTAAGAGAGTAAGAGGTTCTTGTGGATGGACTCTTTGACGCCCTCAAAATGTCCATGCAGTCCTGAGGAAGGTTCAAATGTCCATACTGCAGGACCTCAGGAGCCATGCTGCCAAGCTCAGCGAGGGAAGGCTGGGGTGCAGAATCTTCCCTCCCATTTTGGTCAGAAGGTCCTGCCTGAACGGGAGTCTCCAGTGCGGACAGATCAAGAGTTGTAATAGGTCCGGAAACCACCATTGGCGAGGCCTGTCCGGTGCTATCAGGATCATCTTCATCCTGGATCGGATGAGCTTTGTCACCACCTTTGGGTTGAGGGGAAGGGGCGGAAAGGCGTATGCAAACGTCCCAGACCAGTCTATCAAAAAAGCATTCCCTCTCGTTCCTGGTCGGTAAAATCTGGAAGCGAAGGCGTGGCATTTTTTGTTTAGATCGTCTGCAAAGAGGTCGATGGATGGACAACGACATTGATGAAAAATTTCTGCCACCAACCGGTCCTAGGATGCTTGATTCCGGTCCAGGGAAGACATGGCTTGGCAGTTCGGGCTGGACTGTTCCCATGAGGCACAGGGTCAAGACTGATTTGCATATGGCCATGTCTGAACTGGGGTGGCGTAGTGGGCAAAAGAACGATGGATTTAACCCAGATCTCTTGACTGGGGGAGAATGTCTGCATTGTCAGCATTCCGTCCATCATTTGTTTGTTGTAAACACATCGTCTTTGAGCACCCAGTCTTCTTGTTCTTCGAAGTGTCGACTGAGAGCGTCTGCTCGCACGGTCTGTTCTTCTGGCAGATGCACCGCCGTGATCGAGAGGTTCCTGGCCAGCAGCCAGTGCCAGATCGCTTGCGATTCAGGAGACAGAGGGCGAGAGTGTGTTCCACCTTGTTTAAGTAATACATGGTGATTGTATTGTCCATTTGTATCAAAATCGACTCAGACTGAATCGAAGGATGGAATGCCTTGAGGGCCAAATGAACCGCCCGCAGTTCTAACATGTTGATATGATAAGTCTGCTCCTTGCTGGTCCATCTGCCCTGAGTCTGCAGTTGACCTAGATGCGCTCCCCATCCCTGAAGAGATGCATCTGTGATCAGAGATTGTTTTGGAAGAGGTTGATGGAATGGGACTCGCACTAGAAGATTCTTTGTCTGAGTCCACCAGAGACTAGATTTCTTCGCAGCTTGAGAGAGGAGAATTCGGTCTTCCAAATGACCAGAGGATTGGTCCTCCAGATCCTGCTGCAACGGTCTTATTCTCAATCTGGAGTTTGGTATGAGAAATATGCAAGAGGTCATCGACCCCAGTTGAGAAGCCACTTGCCTTACTGATGGTTGATGTGCTTGAAGGATGATATTGCATTTGTTTCTCATTAATAACAGTCTCTCCTCCAAAAGGAAATACTTTTCCTAGGCCAGAGTCCAAGATGAAGCCCAGATAGTGGAGTGATTGCGTGGGCTGATGAACTGATTTTTGCTTGTTCACATGAAGGCCCAAGCGGTGAAGGAGATCTAGGCAGATGTAGTAGTGTTGCTGCACCATGTGAGGATATGATCCCTTTAACAGCCAGTCGTCCAGGTATGGATACACATATAGGCCTTGGCGATGTAATGCTGCCGCCACCACTGCCATGCATTTGGTGAATACCCGTGGGGCAGATTTGAGGCCGAACGGCAAGACTCTGAACTGATAATGCTTTGCGCCTACAATAAATCGCAGGAACCTGCGATGTCGTGGGGCAATTGGAATGCGAAAGTACGCATCTTGGAGATCCACCGAACACATCCAATCTCCTTTCCTTAGATGTGGAAATATTTGATGGAGTGCCAACATACGAAACTTCTCCTTTTGGTTGAACTTGTTCAGAGATCGGAGATCTAGAATAGGTCTGAACTTGTTTGCTTGATCTTTTTTCGGAACAAGGAAATATCTGAAGTAGACTCCTTTTCCCCTCTGGGCAGGAGGGATCTCTTCTATGGCTAGTTTCTTCAGAAGGGTTGACACTTCCTGATGCAGCAGTTCCAGGTGTTGAGGACGTGACCTTACCTGGAGGAATGTCTCTTGGAGGGCATACCCTTTGCGCAGTATATTTAGCACCCACTGATCTTTGGTGATGTTGCGCCACTCTTTTATACAATTTGAAATACTTCCTCCCACTGGAGTGTGCAATGGCGCTAGAGGAAGCAGACAATCATTGCTTGCCTTGTATTTTAGCTGTCAAAGAGGACTGTTGTTGATGTCCTCCTCTGCCTCTCGAGGAACGACGGCCTTGGTATTGAGATTTGGTTTGTGTTGTGACCATTGAGAGGTTTGAACCCTCTGTTGGTAATTTTTGCGGTTATAGTGCATGTAGCGTCGTTTAAACTCCTTTTGCTTCTCAAGGCCCACAGCCTTTAGTGCATCCAACTCGGCCTTCATTCTGGCCATCTCCTCGTCAGTGTGTGATCTGAAAAGGGAGTTACCAGAGAATAGAAGATTCAAAATACGCTAGTGAGCTTCCGGTTTTAAAGCTGTTAGGCGCAACCAAAAAGACCTCCGTGCACATATTCCATGTGCATATTGGTGTGCAGCCAAAGAAGCCCATCCGGTGCTGTGCTGATCACTTGATTGGCTACCAGCGCCCCTTCTTGGAGAATCTCTGAGAAGTCTTGTTGATCCTCCTTTGGCAGCTTCTCTTTAAAACGGTCCAACGAATCCCATAAGGACCTGTAGTAACGGCCCAGCAGGGCAGCAGCGCTAGACACCTTAAGAAAAAATGCTGCAGAGCAGCAGGCCTTTCTACCCCAAGAATCCTGGGCTCTACTCTCCTTGTCTGGAGGAGCTGAGGAGGAAGAAGCCACCGCGTGTGCCTTCTTTGCTGCTGCGATGATGACGGAATTCGGTGGAAGATCTGATTTCAGAAATAGAGGATCCGATGCAGCAGGTTTATACCTTTTCAGGATCCGAGCCGGAGCTGCCTTAATTGAAGATGGGGTGAGGAAGATGTCCATTACCGGTTCAAGGAGACCAGGGACTAGAAGGAGTAATGGACTAGCCGCAGACTTCTGATGGAGGGTCTCGAAAATGATTGAGGTGGTAGTCTGAGGAGCTGACATGTCTATGCTCAGATTCTGTGCTCCTCTAGCGAGGACATCGTGGAAGGTGTTCACATCATCGATGGGTGACACTCTTGAGGGAGGGCTATCCGTAAGGGTAGGAGAGTAGTCTCTTTTGGATGAGTGTGTCGAAGATGACAACCAAGATGGTGATTTTTGTCTTTTACGATGAGCATGAGTTGATCTATGCTCCGGAGATTTGCCTTGGTGATCCCTGGTCCGAGTAGTGGGGGACCTGTCCACCTCCTGCACAAGACGTTGTAGTGGGGGATCTGTGCAGTGGACTGGAACAGTCCGTAGGCCGCTGAGCCTGTCCGGAGGGTTCTTTCTGCCAGTGATGGAGAGGTTGAAGCCATCTGGGCGAAAGATGAATCGAAGATCACCGTCTCCGTGGAGAGCCTCTTGGAGATGTTCTTGTCTGCTCTGACGAATGAGCAGAAGAGCTGCGTGACGTCAAGAGCGCCTGGGGAGAGCTCATAATAGAATGAGAGGACTCTCGGCGATCTTTGGAGTGTGATGAGCATCTTTATGAACGATGCAACGTTGATGGGGAGTGTCTCGACGTCAACCGACTATGCGTCACCATCACTGGTGAATCTTTAGAGCGGGATCTTCTCCTCGACGTTGACCTCTCCTTTTTTTCGACGTTGTATGATGCGACGTCAAACACCTGGGCGTGACAGACTTCGCATTTGAAGTTGAGCGTGCAGGAGAACCCAACGAAGTACGAATCGATGGAGAAATCCTTCTCGACGTTGTGTCTTTAGGCCTTCCAGATCTCTCTCTTGACGCTGATCGTCTACTGGAAGCCAGCGGAGTAGAGATTAGAGCACTTCTCGCCGTCGATGGGAGACCCCCGTCTCGACGTCGAACGACGCGTAGTATATGTGACCCTAGGTCTCGACGACGAGTCCTTCGTCGTCGTCAACGATCTAGCCCTCGACGTCGAACTTCGCCTGGATGACGACAACGGAGGAGTTGAGTGCCTTGCCTCTGGTGAAAACGAGGCACGTCTCGGTGTTGACTGACGTCTGGTAGACAGCAACGGAGACGCCTGCTTCGACACCGAACGCCGAAGACCCGGCAGGGCATGTCTCGACGTCGAACGCCAAATTGACAGCGGAGATCTATCCCTCGACGTTGGGCGAGCCTGTACCAACGGAGAACAACTTTTGATGCAGTTCGTCACCGGGTTGAAAACGGCAGAGGATCCGATGTACCTGCAGTCTTCGTCGATGACCGGTGTTCTCTCGATGGCGAGCCCATCACCGATGGTCTCTTCGTCGATGTTTTCGCTGCCGATGAAGGTATTTTCGCTGCTGAGCCAGACGCCGATGGAGAGCAGACTGGAACCTTACTTCTAGATGAAGATCTGGCTCTCTTTCCTCTTTTTTTATCGGAGACCTGCCTCTGGAAGGTGTTTTCCCCTTCTCAGCCAGTCCATAGAGGTGAATCCTCTCTCTGTCCTTCAGTGTTCTTTGGACAGTGACTGGCAATGCTGGCAAGTCTTGGGAGCATGATCAGAAGGAAGGAAAAGAATACAGACAGGATGGGAGTCTGTTTTAGCCTTCTTGCCACAGGAAGGGCAAGAGTCAAAAAGAGAGGGCATATTTGACTGGAAAATTATGCCCAACTCTCTCAAATATAGTAGAAAAGTACTTATCAGCAAAAAAAGTCAAAGTAAAAGGTTTTTGACAAAAAATGAGTAGTAATTTCTGACCGAAATCAGAAAAACTGAGAGCTGGATTTACCAGGGTCCTGACAGAAGGAGCCGGAAAGAACAACTGACCTAACTGTCACTCCTGAGGCATGATGGGAAGCTAGTGGTCATGACTGCCTTAAAGGCACAGTGCCAGTTTATTCTGTGGGTTTCTATAGATTAGCATTTCAGCTTTCTACACTGATGTTTTTACAATGCAGCTTATGTGCTGGAAATGTTCTTTCGTTCCTCTTTGCAGGATTATGTTTTCTGCTGTGCATTAAAGCAGATTTCAAATGTATTTTCTTTCTCCCGGCTTTATTGGAATAGTATTTATGTGCAAGGGAAATTCTTACAACATTGGTCAGCGTTTCTAGTATATGGAAGGCTGCATTGTGTGTTTATGGATATATATAGAGCTACATATATGGTTTCCACATATATGTTTTATAGGTTTCCAGGGTCCCCTGCATGGGCGGGAAAATTCATGTGCTTATGACTATTGATGAGGATCCCCTGGAAGAGAACACAGATTACTCAAAGCATACCCAGAAACCCTCATCTCTGACCCTTATTTCTGTCAAAAAAGGTGCGATTACGAGCGACCTGATCTTTCATACCAAAAGAAGAGCTCAGTGGAGAATTGCGTTCCACTGCTTACTCAGAATCGCATCGGCTAGAAATTCCCCCACGGTCTTAGACTATTGGCTGTGACCTCACCCACATTCAGAGCAAATGCTACTATTTCCATCTATAACAATGGGACAATACTAATTCAGGCAATCGACCGCAACCTGGCCATCTTTGATGAAAGATTTGACCGCCTAAAAAAAAAAATCACTTGACCATAGTGACACCCCTATTCACCCAAGGAACGACCTTCCACCAACTCCAACTCAGGGCCAACCTGAGCACGCACGATTGTCCCACCACCTCCGATCAACTGCCCCCGAGATTTCGAACAACTCGCATAGGACCTCAGTTCCACCACACCCAGGCACCACATACTCATCCACCGTGCCCCGATCACCCAGAACTACCCAACTCCATTCCCGCTTTGTTAAAGAAGCTGCTATCCCTAGCCCGACCACCTCCCCCACTCTCCCTTTCCTCTGAACTCACTCTCACATAATTCCCTTTCCCCACAGTTGGCCGGCTCTCTTTCCCCCTGGAAAGCAATGCACCCTAACCCTAGCGTCCGCTCACAATATTCTCCCTTCCATCCGAGACGGAAATCCTCCTCTGAAGCTGCCCCCCTCCTCCTCGTCCCCCTTATATGCACTCACCTACGTCCACCATAATAAACCCCACCTCTTCCTCTTCCCCGCCCCCCCCCCCCCCCACACGAACCACCAGCGGATCCAGCTGCTAAGCTCAAGAAAATCAACCAGGAGCAGCTTAATCTCAAAACGGCCATTCAAAGTTTCATTAACACCACCTGTGACCTGGCCCTTGACCTCGCTTCCAACAAGTCATCGCAGGAACCCCTGCACTCGCTCCAGCACCACCTTATCCCTCTACCCCTCCACAATGCTATCCCCCCACAATGCTACTGACCGACCCCGGCTGAAACCCCAGGCCTGAACTGGAATACCACTCCCTACCCCAACTCCCCATGCAGACCCACCAGATCCAACAATCAGCTCTCAGAACCAGATACTCTCTCCCTCCTCTGAGCATACAACGCCCCCTGTTCGACCGCATCAGCCCCCTCTGGATTTTCACAATCCACCCCTATAAATCCCTGCTGAAATGGAAAAGCCCAAACAAGACAACATGGACGCTATTCATTGCATCACACCTAACCCACATAGAAACCCCAGACTCAACACCAATACCCAAAACTTCAACAACCTCATGCAGATACCTATCACACAGCCACCCTCCAATGAACACAAATCACACCTGAAATGCCTGCTACTTAACTGTAGATCAGCGGTGAAACATGCCACGGACCTTGCTGATCTCATCCTGGCTCAGGAACTTGACCTCCTTATCCTTACTGAAACCTGGCTCACCGACTCCTCAGGCCCCATCCTTGATATTCTAGTCCTGCCCAGTCACAACATTATCAGACTCGATCGAGTCAAGAAAACGGGTGGAGGCATAGCCTGCATCTACCACGGCTCTCTCCCAGCTAAACAGGCCCCATCAGCTACTCTCTCATCCTGTGAATATCTATGCATGGATATCACTAACAAGCATAGACCCATCTTTAGCCTGCACATCTTCTATCACCCGCCGGGTGACAATTCCCCCTTTATTGAACACACTATGGAAACCATCTCCTCCAACCTGGGTTGTCACTTTCCCCAGATCTTCCTTGGAGACTTCAACCTCCACTGGAATGACCCACTTGATCAGGCGGTTAATACTCTCAAAACCTTCCTAAAGGATCTCTCCCTGACCCAATACTGCGACAGGCCCACGCACAACTTAGGCGCGACCCTCGATCTAATCATCGCTAATACCAGCTCCATCCAACTCGATTCTATTCTCCCCTGTAACTAGTCGGACCATCACTATATCACCTTCCGTATCCTTGAAAGCTGGAACTCCAGTAGATCACACCGACCAAACCAAAAACATTGGAAAAGATCCCGCCATAATACCAACGTTAATGAGCTCATATCTCACTGCGCTACCTCCCTACTGCCCCCTGCTAACATGGCTAACGTTCACGACCTCACTGATCACTACAACAACGACATGCACTCTGCCCCGAATGCAACTGCCCCCATTCAACTAAAAAGAAAGCCCATCAAAGACTCTAAACCATGGTTCAATGACAGCTTAATTCGGACAAACGCAGCTTTAGGCTAGCAGAACGTGCCTGGAGAGCCGCTCCATCCACAGATCTACTAAAAACTCTTAGACTAAGAAGGAGCAGATACAACAAACTCATCAGAACGGCAAAAGCAACCTTCTTCAAATCCCAACTTGATAAAGCCAATAATCGTCCGAAAAGACTGAGTTGATTAAGTCACAATCTCTCTTTGCTCAATCAGAATGAAGCTTGCCTATTAATACTTCTCGATCTCTCATCTGCATTTGACACGGTTAAACATGACAACCTTCTTAACCTCCTGGAATGTAGGATGGGGCTCTCTGGCACTGTCCTAAAATGGTTTGCCTCTTTTCTAAACAACAGAACGCTAAGAGTCAAAACCAATCAAACTCTGTCCAACTCCAGTCCCTGTACTCTGGGTCTCCCTCAAGGGTCCGCACTCTACCCCACGCTCTTAAACCTCTTCATTGAACCACTGACTGTAATCCTCAAAGCTTCCAACATCCAATATCACATGTATGCGGATGATACCCAACTGTACATGAAATTATCTTAACCTGAAGACATCCAGTCACTCAAAGGAACCCTGCACAAAATCTTAAAGTGACTAACCTCCAACCACCTCAAACTTAACGCCCTTAAAACTGAATTCCTCCTCATTTCATCTACTAGGCAATCCACCACTGTGGGGCAATTCCTAACAAACCTCACCGCCTTCAACTGCACACTTCACATCATTGACTCCACTAAATCACTGGGAGTTGAACTAGACAAGAACGTTAACAAGCAAGATCACATCAGAGCATCTACCAAAAGAGTGAACTTCCAATTGAGCATCCTTAGAAAACTTAAACCTTGCCTCCCACAAGAAGACTTCAAATCAGTGGTGTGAGCACTAGTCATCTCAAGGCTTAAATATGGCAGTGCTACTCCATGCGGTCTCCCGAAACTCAGTTTAGCCCCACTCAGAGCATCTCTCAATGCGACGACTAGACTTGTCACTGGTTCCAGGAAATCCAACCACATCTCTCCTGACCTGAAAGAGCTCAACTGGCTCCCATTTGAGGCAAGGATCCAGTTAAAAACCAGCACTCTGCTCCTCAAGCCAAAGAAATTCAAAAAACTGAAAACCTACAAACGTACCTTCTCTGGCGTTGCCCCGAGAATATGGAACTCCTTACCTGTTGAAACAAGACTAATTCTCTTAACCCTTGCCTTCAAAAGGGAAATGGAAGCTCCACTGATTAACAATATCCTGAACCAGAAGCATTGCTCCCTTTGGCACCCTGCATGTTTTTAACTGATTTAGTTACCACCTGGCCTCTGCTACGCCACCATTCCACTGTTATTCCTTATGTATCTCGTCGCAATTGCTAACGGGCCACTGTCACGGTCCAGTATAACCACTTGGTCACTGTTGTTACTGATGCATACTGCCTTAAATGTCTCCCATAGCTTTCGATCTATGTCTTCCCCAAGCGTCATGTAGAGCGCTCTGATACCCGCTTAGGTCATGTTCACGCTATACAAAACTTTAAATACATAAAAACAATTGTGTGCACAATCTAAGCTTCAGTCTAAGGGAAAACAAATCATACTTATTGCCACTAGCTGAACACTGCCCTTGGTAGACCCTTTTTCTGCTACACATACTGATGACCAAGTTCAGTAGAAGAATACCCTAAAGATTCTCAGCTTGTACCTCTCCTAGGTTTGAATACGGTACAGCTGGACCCTGCCTACAAAACTGCTTAGCACTATAAACAAACTTAGTTATCCTAGCCTTTCGGTCCTTGCTCTGTTTTTTGTCTTGCTTTTTTCCTCCTCCTTTCATTGAGATCTTGAGTAGAAGAATTTAAAATATGTGACAAAATATTTTTCTGAATATTTAATCGGAATTATGTTTGCTGGTCAAAAGCTAAAAAGTGTTTTCATCTTCCATCATCAAGTTCATGCAACAAGAGGTCTTCACGCCCCTTCTCCACACTTTCCACGCCTCAGTAACCCAGAGCACTCAAGACCAGACATAACCTTCCCCTGATGAAAAAGCCTACACTAGATCCAGCCAACCTTGCTAACATCTGTGCTATAACCCACTTCCCATATATTGGAAATATCATGTGGAATGCAAGCACTGCCCAGCTACAGAAGCACAGCAGCAACAATAAGCTACTTCAAGACTATCAATCACGGATAAAAAACACACTCTGCAGTAGTGAAATAAAACCCTCCAAGTGAACACTACCCTCGTCTTTCACGGCAAACACAACCGTGATCCTACATGACCTCTCTGAAGCTTTTTCACTATTGACCATCCAGCACTGATCCACCCTGAAAACCCTCATGGGCGTCACTGACACAATCCTAAAACGAGTCACATCCTACCTTGTCAGCCAACAGCAACTTGTCCAGACAGGTGCTACCATATACAGGACTCCATCCATCCATCTAGGCCCTCACAGCTATTCAGCCATCTATTCAACCTTCTACAAACCATAAATACAACAAGATATTGTCCAGTATAGATCCAAAAACCATCCATATCTGCATGTAGGCATGCGTGTACTCCTGTTGTCTGGTGGCGTGTGTCTGGGTGAATGGGAGACCCTGTAAATTTGTTTTACTGTTTGTGCATCCAAATAGCTCATACTACATATGCCCTTTGCAACAAAAAACACATACGATTAAAAAAGCCAGAACCATTTGCATTGCCAATGCTCGTCCTTGAAGAGATTGGGCCCGTTAAAGCAAGTGAGACATTCTCGGTCTCGAGATAAAATGCTAAAAACAAAATGCAAGCATGCTCTTCATTGTATGTGTTTTACGTTTTTACTTTGCCAAGCGAGCTTCATATAAGAAAATGATAATTAAGTATTATTAGTTCGTACACTAAAACACAACTTACACACTTCGTATCATGTCGGCTAGTATCATAACCAGTTGTGATATCCCTTATGTGCAAAACCCGATACGAGCCACAAAATTCTGGATACTGTTTAGGAGAGTCGAAGTTTCGAAGTCGTTCAAATATCCTTTTGATCGTAGCTGGGTCGTGGCATATAAAATAGGAAGTCTCTGAGATGTGGTATCCATATCTAAAGGAAAACATTAAAAACATTAAAGTATTCAAAAAGGGGTTCTTCAGCCGATTCCAGACACAGAACAGGACTTCATATCAATGCTAACATACGTTAGTGATAGATATACGTGTACACATGCTCTGCATTTACTCACAAAATGAAATGTCTACTGAGAAGAGGAGCAGGCAGACAACAAATAGTTAAACATCATTTGGTAAAGCTAGCTATGCAGAGGACATCTTTAAAAATAGTTCAGCTACTAGACACACTGTTCGACGCGGTCACATCTCCAGGGCACGCTGGTCTGATCCACTGACTTGGCTCAGATTGAAGTGACTTGCGCTCCAGGTTACAACTGGTCCAGCTGAGTCCAATGTTGGGTCGGTAGTGCAATGCGCAGGGGGAAGGACATGGGGGGTTGGAGACAGGGCTGAGGGGAAATAATTTTTAAAATGTACCTGCTCCTACACCCGGCGCCTCGGTGCTCCTCTTCTGACACTGGTCACGTTGCACAGGCTCCCAGGGGGGCATTCACAGCAAAGAGCAGCGCTGTGATTGGCTTGAACAGGCTGACTTGACGCTGGCTCAGTCCCAGGGAGCCTGGGGCTTTTCTCCAACCTGGCTGTACAAAAAAGCTGGGTTGGAGCAACATGGCCGGCCAAACAGGCATGTGCACTTACAGGTGCCCAAACTCTCCTTCATGACCTTGGCGCATGGCAGGATGACCCTGCCCCACCCTAACCTCGGCTGGGAGTAATGAAAAATAAAATGATAATAAAGTGGTTTTATTATCATTTTATTTTTCAGTGTGGTGGCGCTCCTCCGCACTAAAGGATGAGATGCCCCCGCACAACTCGGAAGATCCAAAAAAAGTCTGTGGGAGAGGAAACCAAAAGTAGTTTTGCCTTAACGGCCTAATCAGTCTAGCCTTTAAGAAACAAGCATTGAAAATGCAATAAGTCTCGCCTTACATTAAATTAAAGCCATTTGCTTTGCAAGACCTATTGCATTTTTAATGCTTATTTTACATCACCTACTGTAACACCTAATGGTAAAACACTAACTGGCAAAACAGTTTGTGGCAGGAAAAAAAGGCCCATCAAAATAAACAATTCAAGAATTGAAAGGCCACGCAGACTACGGAAAATGAAAGCTGAGAGTTGCAGTTTTGCTCGGATCTCGGGGTATGTTTGCAGCAAAACGGTACCCTTCTGGCTTAATGCGCACGTTTCCAGAGGTTCTCAATGTGCCGAGCACGCAAACACACGAATGGCGCGTGTTCGCTTCGTGAAGGATTGTAAGGGTTCACATAAAATATGAAATCTAATCTGTAAACAATGAAAACAGTTGAGCAGCTCCACACAGATGTACAAACGGGAAAACCCACCAAAATACCAGCACTAAAGCCCCTCGGGCTGGTGCGAATGGTGGGGCCCACTACTCACAAACTAATGAGGAAATAACCATCCAACAATAGGACGCAAAAAGTACAAACCTTTTCGGTGCTTCAGCCTCACGCCAGAGTATGGCCAGGAGGGCAGGTGCCGACCCAACACCTTACCTTTTCAGGTTTGCCCCTGTGAGTGGAGGCCCCAGGGGAGCGCTTGGCTGAGATTTCCCTTCCTCATTCTTTTCTTCACTGACTGGGTTCCCGCCTTCCTGCCGTGCCCCTCTCCCGGTGCGCGTAAGAGCAAACCGAAAGCGGAGCGCCTGGGTTGTGGCAGCGGTTTTAGAAGTGCTCTAAGCGGTGTGATACACGGGAAAAGGTTGCAGAGGTGTGTCCGGGGGAAGGAGGTGGCAATGAGGGAATAGAGCACAAATGAAGGGCAGGAGAAAGTAAAGTAGTTGAGAGGGCAACTAGTGGAAGGAATTGTGAATACAATTCTCTTCCTCAAAGCCCAGACCTCACCAATCACTAGCTGGCTGATAAACAGTGGCCTTGCAGCGCAACCTAAGGCGTTTGGACAGAGGCAGATTAAGCCGGACCAGACCAGACCAGAACTGTGGGTCTGCGCCTTCAGGGCGCATGACGTCAGGGTTGGCACAAGCCGAGATCCGCCATTGCCAAGCTGGTTCCGCGACCGATGTGAGAACTAAAGGCAGATTTCCACCAGTGCTAGACCCCTCTGTGTACGAGTCAGGGTATATGAAAGCAGATACTCGCCAGACTCACGCCTTCTCTGATAACCATGCTAGGAACAAGCACTCGTCATTAAGTTTTCTTCGCCTTTTTCTGCCATCCCACTTGGACGGCCTCGCCTGCTAAAAGGTTTCCAAACACCTGGCCCCATAAAGATAAGAAACCTTTTACTTCAGAAGGAAAGCAGGCGAGGCCGTCCAAGTGGGACGGCAGAAAAAGCCGAGCCAAAACGTCACCAACAGCTCTTTCCCAATGGCTGCCCGCCGTTTAGCATAAACGGTGACGCTGGCCAATGGGAAAGAGGGGCGGGGCTTAAACCCCTTAACTGAAAAATCCCCAAAACGTTAAATCTCGCCAGCGAGACTGCGCATGTGCGCAGCCTACGCTAGCGAGACCTAAAAAGCATACACTAGCTGCAGCTATATATTAACTACATATGAAAATACTTGGGCATGTTTTTAAGTATTCCATAAGTGATTGTATTCTCTCCAGCTGCTCACTTGTTCTGCTTAGTTTTTTAATTTCCTATGGGGGTGGGAGGGTGTATGTGTATATTATGGGGTCATTTGGGTTAAATAGTTATGTGCCTTTTGTCGTTGGATGCATTAATTACATGTTATACGACTTCCTTATATATTTTATAGCCAAAGCATTGAGCATATTGAAGTATCTTGAATAAGAAACAGGATACTGAGTAGATGGAAAGTAGAAGATTTATTGCAGTAAAGAAGATCTCATCCAACCGCCAGCCATCAGTCCTTAACTGGAGGTTTTCAGAACCTTGTTAAGCTCAACAGTCCATGACATCAGCAAGTGATGTCATGGGAACACTAACACTCTAATACCCCACAACATGAGATGCCACACATCTCCCTTCCCCAAATGCAGAAAACAACATTATAAAAAAGTTTAATGAATACAAAAAATAAAGAAGATTAAATGAAGTCTGCCAAATAACCTGGCTTCATAACCACCCTGTTGGAATAAAGAAGATTAAATGAAGTCTGCCAAATAACCTGGCTTCATAACCACCCTGTTGGATTTTCTAAGACAGTTCAATTTCACACCCACTCCACCACTACTGTGTGAAGAAACGTTATCATTCCCCTTTGAATCGGTATCCACACCACATTCCAACTTTCCCCTACACACAACAACCCTATTCAAGTTCCAAATGCGATGATCTTGAGTTTGGATTGCATTTTTAAATATTTTAGTTACCTTGATAGGTTTCATGTACTTGGACATAGAGCTGCCTAGAACACCAGGACGTTTAATCATGACCCAATCTCCCTCATTTACCACAGTCCTCTTTACAGCATGTTTCCTATCAAAGTATTCCTTCCTTATTCTCCCTTTTTCTTCCTCAACTCTCACCATCTTTTCTCCATCACATTCCTTTTCTTTTCCTTTTAGCAATTCATATTTATTGACCCAAAATGGTTCAACACACGTGTTAGGAAGTCTACCCCGAAACAGTAAGAAAGGAGTTTTCCCCGTAGTTGTGTGTGGAGCTAGTCTATATTCCTCAATTTTTGCAATGACCTCTTTTTTCCAATCAATACCAACACTCTTTGCTAAGGCAATAGTCTCCTTGATCACTTTGTTAAACCTTTCTACCATCCCATTAGTTTCTGGGTGATAGAGAGCAGAGGTTTTGTGTACAATTCCCTTAGAAGACAAGAATTGTTCCATTTCTCTTGAAATTAACTGAACCCCATTATCCGATAAAATGGAAATGGGCAAACCTTCCCTGGCAAATAAAGACTTCAAACACTCAATAACATTGCCAGTGTTGACAGATGTCAAGAAGAATACTTCAGGCCACCTAGAATACATGTCTATGACCACTAGTAGATATGTTTGAGATTCTTTCCCATGAATGGGACCCACTATATCCAAAGCAATTTCTTGCCAAGGTCCGTTTGGAAGTTTCCTTAAGACCATAGGTTGTTCATGTGTACACTTGGATTTGTCGCTGATCGCACACGACACACAATCTCTAATAACACGCTCAACCATTCTGTCCATACCTGGCCACCAATAAGACATGCGTAATCTTTCTTTGCACTTAGTTAGACCTGAATGAGCCACATGTACTGAGTCTACCAATTCCTTTCTTAGAGTAGTAGGAGGAATCAGTCTTGTTCCCCTAAACAAGAAATCATTGTCTACTGACAATTCATTTCGTACACCCCAAAAACACTTCACATTCTCTGATACATTTTTGTTGGAGCACCACCCTGCCTTTAACAAGGACATAACTTCACACAAGGTTGAGTCCTTCTGTATTTCATCCAACCACCTATCTTCCGATATGATGACCTGATCTACAACACAAACAATTTCATCATCCTCTTCGTAGTCAGGACTATACTCATGCAAACTGACAGAGGGCACCAACACGATAGAACATCCGCTACACCGTTTTCAATACCCAGAATATACTTGATCATGAAATTATACTCCTGTAAACCAATCACCCACTTGGTAATCCTACCAGATATTAAATCCAAACCTTTCTTACTGAAAATCTCAACTAAAGGCTTATGATCCGTATGGACCTCAAAGTCTACACCCCGCAGAAACTTTGAGTTTTTTTACCGCCCAAAACACAGCTAACGCTTCCCTCTCAACAACTGAATACCTAGTCTCTGGATCTCTAAGACTTCTGGACAGAAACATAATAGTTTTCATGCCATTACTACCACTCTGCTTCAAAACTGCTCCCAACCCCTTCTCACTCGCATCTGTCACCAAAATGGATTTACCAGAAGGATCAAAACTCTTCAAAGAAGGAGCTAGTCCTAGTTTTCCCTTTATAGCCACAAATTCATCCTCACATTTCTCAGTCCACAAGTACTCCTCATCCTTTCGTAGTAACCTTCTCATATTCACAGTTGCTAAAGCAAACCCTTTGATAAATTTGGCGTAATATTCAATCATCCCTAAAAATTTCATAAGGTCAGACTTATTGGTAGGAGAACACATTTTTGTGATGGTTTCAACCAACTCGGACTTGGGCTTTACACCTTCTCCTGAGATGCTATGACCAAGATAATTGATGGTGTTAGATCTAAATGAGCATTTTTCCACTTTAATCGTGAGGTTGTGCTTACTCAAAGCCTTTAACACAGATCTCAATCTAATGTCGTGTTCCCCGTCGTCTTTTGCAAAAACCAATATATCGTCTTGGTAGACACACACTCCAGGAAGATCCTTTAATACTCTTTCCATTACTCTTTGGAATACTGAGGACGTAGACACCAAGCCAAAAGGCATTCTCCTAAATCTAAATGTACCAAATGGAGTAATGAACGAGGTACAATCTCGAGACGACTCATCAAGTTCAATTTGATGATACGCCTAGGTCAAATCTAACGTGCTGAAAATTTTTGCTCCATCAAGTAATGTTAACAATTCTGTAATGTTAGGCAATGGGTATCTGTCCACCACAACACTCTTGTTCAGTTGTCTTAAGTCGATACACAAACGCAAATTACCATTTGGTTTGCGAGCTGCGACAACCGGAGCAAGCCATTCCGATCCTTTTACTTCCTCGATGATCCCACCACTGCTTAGTTTTTCTATTTCCCTTTTTATGTCATCTTTAACTGATAGTGGAACACTCCTCACCTTACATTGTATAGGAATCGCATCAGCTTTTAATTGTATCTTGTGTCTATACCCCTCCAGACATCCCAAGGTATCCCTAAATACCTTTGGAAATTCAGATTTAAGCATAAGAGCATACGTTTCATTGGCATTCTTATCTACAGAATGAATCCTCTCCCTCAATTGTATCGGAAAATCTGCATTTGGATCAAGAAACACTCCTAAATCCCCTTGATGTAGCCAACTAATGATGCTGTCTCCACGCTTTGAAACATAGATTTTCCCATTAATCAACCGATCTTTATATTCTATTAGACCATTGAAATACCCATGTAACTTTATTGGTTCTCCCCCATAAGCCAACGGTATAATGTCTGGTTTAGTGAGAGTAACCTTTCCCTTAAGTTTGGATGCATAAAAATCATTCGATACTATGGTGATCTTAGCACCGGAATCAAATAGTACCTTGGTACTTTCTCCCTCCACCATAATTTCATCATATGGGCCTGTTTTTTTCCCAGTTTTTTCCTCGACTTGTACTACAATTTGTCCACAAATTGAGTTCTCAGAATCATCCCCTTGATACATTTCTACCTCTTTGACCTTTGTCTTGAGTTTAGTTTTACAAAAGGCAGTGAAATGCCCCTTTAATTTACACTTTGAACATGTTTGATTGAGAGCCGGACATTTTCTATCATTAGCCAAATGATCCATTTTACCGCATCTATAACACTTCCTTTCTATCCCTACTTTGTCTGATTGCGTTTTAGTATACTGGTCACCTTTTTCTGTTTTAATCTTTACCACCTCAACCTTGGACCCTTTTTCAGCATCTTTCTTTATCACCGCAACACATTTCAAAGAGTGTTCAATGCGTTTTGCAACACTTAACACCTCATCTAGGGACAGTTCATCCCTCAACCATAACTCTTCTCTAACTTTTTCCATGTTGCACCCAAACATGAATTGATCTCTGATGCGTTCATCAGTTAAATTATCGAACTTGCAAGAAGAAGCAAGCTTCCTTAACTGAGTTATATAATCCTCAATTGAATCATCAGTGGATTGCAAATTGATACCTTTCCAGGATAGTGCTAACTTTTGGCAAATAATGCTTATCCAGCTTCTTAATACAGATGTCATAATCATTTAGACCTCTAGCTTCATCAGCCGATAGATCTGGCAAGTTGTCAAACACATCTTGGCCTTCCGAACCTAAACAGTGAAGTAATAAGGCTGACCGTCTTTCAGCACTTAATGACGGACCACATACCCTGGCATATCTTTCAAATACCACCTTCCATTTTTTCCATTTGATTGGAGGGGCACCAGGACATGATAAGAAGAAAGGTGCTGCAGTAACATTCTGCATGGCTGAATGGCTAATGTGTTAAGTATCAAGTAATTAATTAAATTAATATGCCTATTATACCTTAAATAAGTGCTATGTCTATACCACTCTCAACTTGTATTTACATCAATATTGACTCGCACCCAATGTAATGGCCATTGTTATAGTCAGAGACCCTGATCCATTCCACTTGGTTGATACATTTTGATGCATGTTAATTTTTCAAAACAAGTAATAACAAGTTTGTTCCCTTGCTTTTTAAATTGACTCACAACCTTTTCTTTTTAAAAAAAAAAAAAAAAAAAATTATGCATGCACACCAACAGTATAACTTGCTACGGACTTACTGTTGTAAATCGCAGATATAATATGGCTAAACACAACACTCTCGGACACAAACGGATAAAATATGTAAAAAACTTAATTGCTAAGCAATCGTCAACAAAATGGCCACCACGCACGTCCAAAGTAACGTGATGCGCGATGACGAACTACAGGATGCCAGAGAAGTCAATCTCCGAATCAACTCCGTGAAGACGTGTTCCAAAGTTCTTCGTAGAATCCCAGAATCAGTTCCAGGAGCCTGTAACGTCAATCTCGGAATGAGCGCGATGAAGGTTGATCATGGAATCCCAGGAACAGCTTACAGAAAGAAGAACTCCAACTTCAGAATGAAAGTTCTAGTTCCAGGTATGCCGCACCGTGTCCGTTGAAACGTAAATGTTTGCCTTTGAATATTGCAGATCGAAATCGATAACTCTTGTAGTAATTATTTCTTTGAGACCAGAATCACGATAAAGGTTACGATGTCGATGAAAATGTTGCACCATTTGAGTCCGCTAGGCACAAAACATTACATCATTTTTGTGTCCGCCACGCACAAAACCATACACCGCACACCACCAGTTCTGAAATTGCGGATCCGATGTGTGTGGCGCTAAGAAAAAGCACGTTGAATCAAAAGTCTCGCTGCAAGTGCGCCAGGCTTCACGTTATGGCTGCAGACAGCTAGAGATTCAATACAGACTGACGATCTCTGTGACACTCCAACTCCTCAAAACGGCAGACACATGAGAACGAATATGGACTGACGATGAGAATTGCAATCCGGGTGCACTTGTAATCAAACTCGCATCCAGTATAATCCAATATTCAAAATTGATGGTAGACTGATGTGGCTTCCTCTTAGTGTACTTCGCAAAAATTCAGAGGAAAAGAGACCTTTTAATAGCTTGACTCTCGTGTTGAGATCTTCCCGTTCCAATGCCGACTACGCCAATGAAGTATCTTGAATAAGAAACAGGATACTGAGTAGATGGAAAGTAGAAGATTTATTGCAGTAAAGAAGATCTCATCCAACCGCCAGCCATCAGTCATTAACTGGAGGTTTTCAGAACCTTGTTAAGCTCAACAGTCCATGACATCGGCAAGGGATGTCATGGGAACACTAACACTCTAATACCCCACAACATGAGATGCCACACATATGTTCCTCCTCTATACATTTCAGCAGTCTTTATTGCACAAGTAGCACTGTAGTGCTTTGTGAATGTGTGCATTGCCCCCTGGCAGATGTCAAGAACAGGCACTTCACATGCTAACCAGTAGTAGCAGCCTTGATCTGGTGAAATGAGGCCGCACTCCTTCCAGGGGCTGCTGCATGGCTAACACACACCAGATCTTAATGCAGAGGACGGTCTACCTCAGAGTCCATTTCTGTACAACTTTACCTTGCTAACGCTGGAGAATGACAAAGATAATACTGTCCACCTGATGGTCTTGGGTGCGATCTATGTAAAAGTGCAAGTCTTTGTTAGGGTACAGTTGATTGAGTCTCTTCTCCTCTTTCGAGGGGTGAGGGCAAATAACACTGGGAGGGCGATAGATTGACTAACATGAAAAGGCATCATAACTTTAGGCAAAAAGGCTGCCCTGATCCCCAACAAAAGTTTGAGCGGAAAAAAGGAAATATAGGTCAGCTTCATCAATAGAGCATGGAGCTTACTTATGCAACAAACTGAAGTGACTGCAATGACGAATGCAGTGTTCTAAGAGTAAGCAGATGCAACGAGCAGCTGTTCATTGTGTTGAAGGTGGTACACATGAACACTAGGACCAAATTAAAAACCTACTGTGGAATCACAAACTGTTTGGGAGGGAGCATGTGTCAAACTTTCAATAAACCTCATCACAACAGGTGATTTAAACAAATATGGCTAGTTCAGCAAACACAAAAAGACAAAAACTATCTTTATTGGTGCTCAAAGCAAGTCCTTGATGGACCAAAGATAAAACAAACAAGACATCCAACAGTGACATTTTTAGGGTCTGTTTTATGCAGTCCACACTGCGCCTTTTATGTCCTAGCGCCTTGTATAAACAGACTTTGTAGAGGGACAGTGGCATGAGGACGACATCGAAAACGTCAAGATGTAGAACGAATGCAATAAACTGCCACTACTCAATTTACACACATGGATGTGTAGATTGCGCAGGTTAAAATGCAGGACCCTGCCCTACTGCTACAACAGAAGATCTTACAGAAGCTGTATCCTGATTGGGGGAGGGAAGCTCATGCCCAGAAGCTCCAGGTACCACACTCTCCTGGTCCAATACGGAGCCACTAAGAGGACTTGGGTTAGGTCGCTCCTGATCATCTCACTACTCAGGGATACAAGCCAAATGTGGAAAGGCGTACAGGAGTTCTATGATCCACTATAAATTAAATGGGTCTTCCTGAAATAGCATTCTTGTGAACTCAGGCGCACAAGAGTTTTCAAATAGCGCATTTGACTGTGGCAAACAGATCTAGCCAGAGCTGACCCTACTGTCAGAAGCTGTCCTGCACTACCTTGGGATGCAACCGCCATTCGTGATTCTCTAGGAATTGCTGGCTAAGCTCCTCCACTCTGAAGTTTAAAAATCCTGCCACGTGACTAACGTTCAGGAAGATACCCTGATGGTCCAGCCAACACCAGAGGCACAGAGCCTCTTGGCACAGAACCCAGCCCCCACTCCATCCTGCTTGTGTCTGTATCACATGGTAGTGGTGTTATTCATGAGACATTACACTGGCCTTCCCTTGATGGATGGAAGGTAGGCCTTCAATTCCTGGAGGATGGCCCACAACTCCAACAAATGTATGTGAAGCAGGGTTTACGCTGGGGACCAGAGTCCTCTGATGTCCATCTTTCCCATGTGACATTCACAGCCCAGCAGGGATGCACCCCTCACCACCGTCAACTCTGGGCAGGGAAGGGTGTGGGGACTCCTGCTGGTCAGGATGTGGTTGAGCAGCCACCTCTGCAGATCTTGTGCAGTCTCCATATGATGCAATTCTGATTGTCCAAAATATTCAGGCTATTACCCTAATGTCTCAGCCTTAGTCCTTGAACTTAGTGAGAGCAGCTCTGAGACTTCATGGCCTGCTGACCTCATGTACCTGCTTGTTCACTTCTCCAGGTGCCTTATTCATGCTCTGTGAAGGAGTCTGGTCTGACTTCAGTTTGTTGATCGAGAACCCAAAAGATGCTAGAAGGTTTTGCCATCACCTGGAGGTGTTCTAGGATGGACAGCAATGAGCCTGCCATTAACAGCCAGTCACTGAAATAAGGAAAAACGAGTTTTCCCAACCTCCGAAGGTGGGCTGCGACCACTGCCATCACTTTCGGGTACACCCCAGAGGCTCTGGTAAGGGCGAAGGAGAGCACAGCAACCTAAAATGCTTCTGGCCCTTCTTGACCTGCAGGAAATGCCTGTGAGACTGCAGAATGGCAAATGAAAGTGTGTGTCCTGCAGGTCCGAGGCAACCATCCAGTTGCCTGGATCAAGAACAGATAACTTGTAATTGGATACAGAACTTCCCTCCGGCACCACAGGAGATTTATATTTGAAAAGATCCAATTCATGAACCACTGACCACTGGTAGGTCTTCACCTGGTAGAGATGTAGTGCTGTGTACTGTTGGGTTCTCTTGCCCTGTTCAATTTGCCAGAACCTCCTTTGGCAATAAAGCATGTTGGTTGTTTGTTTTCCAGGTGGTTTGAACATGTCAGTTGCTTTTTATTCACAAACTGAAGACCTACATATTTAAACATGTTTTTGGTCCTGCGGATACAGTTTTATTTCTTTCTTTGGTCATCTTTTGCCTCAAAGAGTAATGTGTGAACCCTTGATTTTTAAAGGACCTTCCTTATTCTTTAGGGCAGGTACAAGGATATAAGCTTTTGCAAACATTGTTTTTTTAGCTACGCTCCACAGGAAATCTAGGAGTGGTGGCTTTTTCCTGCATCTATAGGAAAATGGTGATGATAAGTTAAGCCGGTCAGCAGCACACATTGACAGGCTTATAGTGGTTGCTCCCATGAGGCACTTCCTATTTGTTACACAACCTTTCTTTATACTGTAATTTGCACATATTTTTAATTGTCTCTGATTTACAGTGCACCTATATTTTCGTGCAAGCATCGTCCCCATTAAATTAAACCCAAAAGGGACTCTGGACTTATGGTGAAAGCTGCACAAGGAGCAAAATAGTATATTTTTAAATTATCGGGGTGGTTAGGAGAATAGGGTGCTTCTTGCTATGAATTGACCTTGAGTGGACGCTACCTCATGGTCTCCATTACCCTCTATAGCTATGTCTGTCTATAGCTCTGTCTGTCTGTGTTTGGTGGACTGAGAACTTGGCCCAGCGTAAGTCTTCCGTAGGAAGGAAGGCATTCAGAGGGGGAAGATTTAAAATAGGATGAAGACCTCAGTGCTTTGGCCAGTGGAAATAGCAGGAGTACCAACTCGTACACACTTCCAAGACCAGCACCCTCTTGGTGGCCCCTTTGACTAGTTAGGCGCCATCTTTTGTAAGAAAATGATGAATGCTCCTCTGACAGCTGCACTGATGTGGGAGGAAACTATAGAAGGTTGAAAAGGAATGGGAGGACATAACCTTGCAGGATGATCTGGGAGGATCCATTTGTCAGATGTGATGGACTGCCACCGTGGGGGAATATGCTGGATCCTATCTCACAGGATTTTTGTTCTGCTACGAATCAAAATCGTGCAGTTTAGAGGCTCATGCTTCAGGGGCGCGGCACTGAATGGATCTTTCACCCTGGTGACCTGCATCCCTGTCGTGGCTGCTGCTGGACTGGCTGGGACTGGCATGGTCTATACACCAGCCCTCTCAAGTAGTCTCAAAAGGAGTAGAGCTGACAGGCAGGGGTAAAAAGACTCAAAGGAAGGCACAATAGCACTGCTTTCCTTAGAGCATGCGAGCACTGAGTCAGCCTTGTTGCCAAATAGGCAGGATGCATCAAAAAGAATGTCCATAAGGAATCCCTGCGTAGCTCCAGAGAAACCAATGGATCACATCGGCACATGTCGGCAGAGCACGACACTAGTGCCCACAGTTTGCACCATGCAAACAGTAGTATTAAGGCCAAGCCTAATTACATTCTTAACTGCGTCCTGGCCGTCCTGAATAGTTTGAGCTATTGAAGTCCAGAACTCCTTTGAGACCGCTGGAAAGAACTTGCTGGTCATGTCCCAGAGGATATGCATATAATGGCCTAACAGGCAGCCCGCAGTATCCCTCCTAAATGAGAAGCTGATCGAAGAGAAAATGTTTTTTCGGAATGTCCCACACCTTTTAAACTCCCTGTCTAGAGTCGTTGTGGGGAACAAATTAGGATTAATTTAGCTGGTAGAAGCCTCGAACACCCAACAGAGTAAGATGCTGTTCTCTGGTGGGCAAAAGCAAGGTTTAATCCAAGTACCCATAAAGGTGTCTGTCAGGGCATCGTTAAATTGAAGTAAGGGCTCAGATGAGGCTACCCTAGGGAGCAAAACCTTAGTAAGGATATTTGTCCTGACTTTAACAGAAGGCACCTGTAGGTCTAGGAGCTCAGCAGCACATCTAATGGCAAATGACGCACTCTCCTCCGTTGGGAGTCCAAGGGGCAAAATCAACCCTGTATCAGGGAAAGAATCAAGCCTACTGGCCTCCTGAAAATACATGGATACACTGTTTCCATCATAATGTGGGGGTAAATCATCACCACCATCATTGTCCTGTGGTGGCAACTACTGGCCCTAATCAGAGTCAAGAAGATGGTAAAGCCTCGAAGGAAGGCTCAGTGGTAGAGGAAGTGTTTTTGTTAGTGTCAGAACATACAGGAATTGGGTGCTCTAGAGTGGATTCATACTCCAACCTTGATCAGGATCTAGATAGATTTGGTTCGAGTCAGACACTGAGGTTGGCAGGAGCTCAACCTCCAGCACTGGTGATGTAGAGACCAGTGTCGACAAAGGAACCGGTGCAGGTCTTAGAGCCAGAGTTGAAGTTGGTAACAGAGTTGGTGTGGAACCCAGGGCATGTTTGAGGGGCTCAGATGGCACCAAGTCAGTTACCTGACTGGGGGCCACTGCAGATCCTTGGGACCTGCAAGGCATGCCAGCAGGAACCGTAAGAGTGACAAAAATATGCAGCATGAGCTTCTTAAAGGACTCAATTTGCTGTGGCATTGGCGAAGACTTGGGAAATGCATGACGCAGAGGGATCAAATATGGAACTGGCTCCTTGATCAGGGATAGGAAGCGAGATAGACTGAACTCCCGAGTACCTCACGACTTCTCTCTGGACCAAGAGTTGCAGGACGGGTTTGAGTGCTGTTTCAACTTCTCATGCTTCTTCAATGCCTTGGACTTAGTAGACTACTTCAACCATGATGACCACCTGTCGTGGGAATGACCTCGAAGAGTGGCAGAGGTACTTGGTTGAGGCCTGTAACTTATTTCAGTGTCAACTAAAACCATTAACAACATACATCTGTGCTTCACTATTCCAGATCACCCACTGAAGCATGAGAGCACATTCTGGGCAAGTCTTGGAGCCGAAATACCAGAGGCAGTTCAAATGTGGGTCTATTCCAGACGTTTGTTTCTGGCAGTTGTGGCACGCTTTGAACACTAGTCTTCAGTGGGAACATTGTTCCCTTGCACACTGGAAAAATATTTTTAAAGGGTTCGACCACCAACGAAAAAGGCAAGGGAGCACTGTAACCACATTAGAAAGCACAGAAAGAAAGGAAACAACATTGGCATTCAGGTGTGGCATCTATACGAGGCTAGAAGTATAGTCAGAATAGTTCTAGATACATGTCCTCAATTCATATGAACGTTTTGGGCTCAACTCAGTGATAAATCACCAATTCATAAAGCACTCATTTGGGGTTCATCCATAAACACATGGACATATACTGGAAGATTAATTCAAACATTACAGGCTTATCTACACAGTTTTACAAATGCTTCCCAATATAATTTAAAAGTGTAGTTACCAACAACAGAATTCATCTATAATAATTATAAACACTCCTCTTTAGGATTCAGTCATTCTTTTGTTCCATAGACATTTCATCCTTAAAGTCCAAAAGCAGAAGTGAACCCTCCATGGACTGTTTGTAAACAACTTTAGAAAAAAACAAGAACCCCTCCAAGTCTTGCAAATTTTAGATACTTTTAGACAGAAATCTGAAATTTTATAGTGAGGCGTGAAATTCCAAAAGTCAAAATATTGTGTTAGGTATTTTAATGAGCTCCAAGACCAAGCCAACCCATGCTTCACAACTTCCAAAATCTCTGTAGCTTCTTCAGGACTTCTTATTTTAAAGGATATTTAAGAATTTAACATTTATATAAAAGACAAGAGATACATAAACATATGAGAACAAACCAAAAACAAATATGTAAATTCGGGAATGGAAAAGGAATTTTGGTTAGACAAACACAAACAGAACATAAACATAAATAAACAGTAGACAAAAATAAAATGGCTAAATTACTTCTGTCTAAATTTTAAGGCTAAATATCATCCATCCTGATTCTTATCTTAATTAAAGGCATTCTAAACAAAGAATGTATAATACTTATTAATTCCATATAATAGTCATCCAAATACATTTGTGTAATTTAAGACATGAACAAAGAATTCATCACATGACGCCTTGCTTATTGGCGGACCTTATCTATAAAGGCATCCCCAAAAGAAAAAACACCATTAATATTAATTCTAGTTAGATATGCATGAAAGCAGTATTTGTTATGTAGGGTAATGATAAACAACATCAATTAAATCATCCCTCTACCTTTAATAGAATCCCATATCTCTCACATGTGGTAAATGAGATAGCATCGTATTAAAGGCTACAGGATTTGCTGTGGCCACCGATGTGATACCATTGACTCTGCCCATAGACAGATACGATTAAAAGATTAGAAAAGTATTTTGGCCCATACTTTTTAAGAAGGAATCAATAACTACAATTCCCATCTAGTTCTCTTGTCAACAATGACAACATTAAGATAATTTTTCTTACCAAACACAGATTTGCCAAGAAATGTGTCAGTATTCTTTCAAATCAATAACTTCAGTACAAATGTTTCAGCTCTAGAAATTAAAAATAGGAGAAACTCTGATTTCAAGTGAAGTGTTACATCATTTTAGCACATAGCAATTCTTAGTAAAACATCAAGTTCATAACCTACCCTGAAAATCAGCAGGGGTAACCATCTTTTGAGAAAATGGTAGAAGGAATCATGTGCCAGTTCTGCAGAGTAAAATGAAATGTGGAACTTCATTTAGAATGCCTTTAATTGAGATAAGAATCGGGATGGATGATATATAACCTTAGAATTTAGAAAGAAAAAACTTAGGTAATTTGTTTTTATGTCGCCTTCATGTTTGTCTCTCCAAATTCCTTTTCCATTCCACATTGATATATTCATTTTAGGTTCATTCTTGTATGATTATGTATTGTTTGTCTTTTGTATAAAGGTTAAATTCTTAAATATCTTTTAAAATAACAAGCCATGAAGAAGCGACATATGATTTTGAAAATTTCAAAACACGTGTTGGTTTGGGGTTAGAGCTCATTAAAATTCCTAATAAATTATTTTGAGGTTTGGAATTTTTAAACTTTGGATTTCTGTCTAACATTACCATTAAATACAAGGCTGTCTAGTTATTCTTTTCACACTTCTAAAGCATGCAGCAGAATTATTCTGCTGCTGTTTAAGTGTGTAGCAGTTTTCCAATCTTGGCCGTTATATGCTTTTTCTTGCTGGCACCTGGGGAAATGGGTATTTGAGCACCTGTTGAAAGATGTTTTTATACATACTGGTTTACTAAATTGAGTGTCTTAGTTTCTTTACTCTCAGGTGTGTCTGCTTGATTAATTTTGGTGGGCAGCAGCAACAAGGAATGCTATTTTCGAAATCTTTTCATTCTTCTGCATGGTTTACTTAAATCTCGATTTTCTGTTTTTATTTCTATATAATACATTTCAGGAAGCAGCTTCAGAAATTACCCTTATCAAAGGAATAATTCTTCCCAATCCAATGTGGTGGGAAATTACTTCTTGCCTTATTTGTTCTTGGTCATAGAACTCCTCAACTTATAAAACTGGCTGAGTAGATAACTGGATGCTTTACAATATCACACTCCTGTTTGCTGTTCACTCGAGAAGCTTCCAGACCTCATGTCTCGCAGTCTTCTTCATCCAATCTTCACCTGCCATTAATCTGCCTAGTTTTCCTACTGCTATTAATCTGCCTGGTTTTTCTATCAAAGATTTTTTGGTAAATTAGATTCTCCTCTTTAAGGAAACAGAAGTATTCTTCAGTCTGCTTTCCTATTTCCCCATTCCTTTTATTAGGAGGGAAAAATGCAGCAGACTGCAACTTCGTATGAAGATCCCTGGAGGGCAATCCCCAAGCAGGGATCCAACCACTAGACACCAGGGAACAGGGGGAGCGGCCCCTTGGGCATGGGCCTTTGCCCCCCCCCCCAAAATTTTGGCTAAACCTACCAAACCCACACATTTCTGAAAACAGACACCCGGGGGAGTCCAGCGAGGTACGGCTTGCGTGGATCCCCAAACGTTTTATTATCCAGAATCCCATGCAAACCTTAAATTTAGCTGAAAAAAACCCAACATTTTCCACATATTTTGGGGTGGAATCACCGTGCCAGCAGAAATGTCCTACCCCACAGCGTACCCCTTAGTCTCCCGAGTAAAATGATACCCACCCCAGTAAGTACCATTTTTCTTGGAAGACTTTGGGGAATGCGGGGTGGGTGGAATTGTGTGGATCCAATCAGACTCCAGAACTTTCCACCACAGAAATGTGAGAAAAATGTTTTTTAATTTTTTTTACAAGGTTTGAGGTTTGCAAGGGATTCTGGGTAACAGAACCAGGTGAGAGCCAGAAAAGTTACCCCATCCTGGATTCCCCTGGGTTTCTAGTTTTCAGAAATGTATAGGTTTGCTAGGTTCCCATAGGTGCAGGTAGAGCTATGGCTCAAAATCTACAGCACGTCACTTAGCAAAAACATAGGGTCCGTTTTTACTGTAAAAATAAAGTGTGTCCACGTTGCGGTTTGGGCTGTTTCCTGTCGCGGACACTAGGCCTACCCACACAAGTGAGGTAGCACTTTAATCGAGAGACTTAGGGTAACATTGAATTGCAGCGCAACTGGTATTACCTATTTACTTTCAATGCATTTCTGAACGGTAGCAGTCCCCTTACTGTATTTTTTTTTTTGTATAAGTAGGCAGTGGTACTGGGGACCACCGCCTACTCTTAAAACAGTTTTTTTGATAAAATGTATTAAACCCATCTTGTTTCCTTTATGGAAAATGGGCTGCATCTCAAAAACAAAACATGATTTCTTTAAAAGCAATCAAAGACATGGTGGTCTGCTGAGCTCAGCAAGCCTCAATCCCTGTGATAGCTGCAATTCTTAGAGCGTTGCAATTTGTGACCTACCTTATTAATATTCATGAGGTAGGTTGAATGGCGATCCACTAGGAATCAATGTTTTGTAAACCATCCTATTAGTACAACCACACTGGTCACAAAAATACTGGTTGCAATATGTGACCAGCATTTTGTGACCAGTGCTACGTATTTGTAGCCTGGGTCCATTAGGGAATCAAATAATGGGTGATGAATGTTACAAATTGGATAGTAAGCTGTGTGTAGATATTCATTGGCAGCAAAAGTGGCCACTAGGTTTATGTATATACTTGCTAAGAGTTTCGTTATCATTTAACACACTGATGATTATTAGTAGTCATCGGGGGACTGTCATCTGTATTAATAGATGAAGCCATTACATAGACTCTGAGTAGCTTCCACATCCTGGAGAGCAGACCTTAAACAGCTATTTAACACAGTACAACCCATTTTACTACTATAATTACCCATTTTGAATGTACACGCCCTTTTAGTGTCCAAAAGAAGATCATAGACCATGGGATAAGGTTGGGGAAGAATAGCTCTATTGCAGTGACAATCCAATTCCTAATCAAATGGAGAGTCTAATGCTGGAATACTCCAGTTTTCATCCTCTAGTTTGGTGAGAATATTTACACTATCCAGGGGTTAATAAGCAGCATTAAAGTCCTTGGCAATCAGGAGAGGATTGCAATCAATGCTTCGAGGTGGCCCTCCAGCACCCTCAGTAAGGGAGACTCGTTTTTTCTAATGGGTAGTGCGGTCATATACATTGTACAGCTTTATAGAGTGCCTGTTGGTAACGTCAATCTCTAACCCCTGTGTATTTGATGAATGTATGTCTAATTTCACAGGACAGTGTAGGTAAAATTTCACTCATACTTTTATACCACCAGATGGTCGTCCTACACCAGAACAAGTGACATTCACACTGAAATTTAAATACCCTGATATAACATCTGGGTACATTTTATTTACCCTATAGATTGTATTACTAAACAGAACTGAAGAAATCCTTACAAACGTTTCACTGCCAGATTATACAGGAAATAAAACCATGCCTCCAACATATCGTTCACGTAAATAGAAGCAGTTTTGGCCACGAGAACATCAACAACTACACCCCAAGTTGATCTGCAAGATTTAGTTTCGAAAGACATGTCAGGTTTTTTGTTTAAAGCAGGCTTGTTGCCACAGAATGTTCTAGAGCATTATGAGATTTGATAGTTTGCAGGGGTTGGCAAGGACCCTGCTTAAAGTAGGAATCACACCTACGGATTTTTCTGTAATGAGTCCAGTCTTGCATTTCTTCAAGACATACATCAAAGGTGACAACAGTACTTCACCATTGATCGATAAATCAATTACATCATCCTGCATGTCACTTTGTGAAAACAAAGTGGGAAGTCAATCATGTCAATGCACATGCAGAGCTATTCAACACTAAAGCTGTCAGCTAAGAGCTTACTAACGTCATGCCTTCTTTTCCCTCTAAGAGCCAAAAATCAAACTGTGCAGCTGTCAATTCATAAAACTTTCACAGATTAGAGCACAACAATACTGAGACAGTGCTAGAACCAGGGAGGAGGAGGCTGCAGCTGGGATACAGTAATAGCAGTCTTGCAGCTTGGTTTCTTGTTCAGGCCCAGTCACAACCCCCACTCAAACAAGCTAAGTTCCTAAACTGGTTCAAGGCGATGAAGTCCTTGAGTTGGTGCAGTCGCTTCACAATGTTTACGAGTTCATGGTGTTGTTCAACTGAATACTTTTAACACGCTGAACCAGCCAGCAAGAAAGAAGATATGGAAAAATAAATAGGCTGCTTAACGAACAATTTACTTACCTTCGGTAACGATATATCTGTAAGCAACATTAGTTAGTTAGATTCCTTACCTTAGAATATACCCAGGCGTCAGGCTGGATCCGGAAAGATTTTTCGTCAGTAGTACCCTTGCGCGTCGGTAGACGTCATCTGCGACTCCGCGTCGTTGTCTGCGCCGGGATCGCCGGGATGACGTCGGAGTACTTAGACGCCGCCCTCGCGCGCTGACATCAGTTCTGTACATAGCTTTCTCCGCCAGGAACACAGAGCCATGCAAGAAACAGACACTGGTGCCATGAAACTAGGGCCCTGAAAGGGATGACCTCAACCCTAGATATCAGTTCGCAGAACGGGGAGGATGGGTGGGGCAGTAAGGAATCTAACTAACTAATGTTTCTTACAGATGAACAAGTGACTTACCTTCGGTAACGCTTTTTCTGGTGGATACAGTATCTGCCTGTGGATTCCTCACCTTGTGAATATCCCCTGCGCCAGCAACATTCGGAAACTTTTGTAGCTCTCCACGCAGACGAGGACGATGTCACAGAGGCGCGGCTCCGCTGACGTCACTGGATCCATAAGAAGACCTCGTCGGCGTTTTGACGTCAGTTCCGCCCTTTTTTCCATGCCTTCGAGGCACACGGACGGACTGACAGCAATATGTATACAGTATACACAGTACATAATATACAAAACAACACACATAGTGCGAAGATAATATCGGAAGGCAAAAGAAATAACACACTGCCTTTGACAGTAACAAACACAATTTTGAAACCTCATCAGTATTGTAGGTATACAAGGGTAGACAACAGGGAGGCGGGTGGGTCAGTGAGGAATCCACAGGCAGATACTGTATCCACCAGACAAAGCGTTACCAAAGGCATGTAACTTGTTCTTCTGATGGATACATCTGCCAGTGGATTCCTCACCTTGTGAAAAGATTCCCACAGCAGTCCCACTCCCGGAGGAGGGTGTCCACCCTTCTATACCAGAAAGTCCTGAAGGACGGAACGAGCAAAGTGTCCGTCCCTCCTCACCTCGGAATCCCAGCAGTAATGCTTCACGAAAGTGTGGAGGGAGGCCCAAATTGCCGCCCTACAAATGTCCTCCACAGGAACACCTCTAGATAAGGCAGAAGTAGAAGACTTGGCCCTAGTAGAATGAGCCCTTATACCCTCTGGAGGCTCCTTACCGGCCAATGAGTAACAAATCTTGATGCACAAGATAATCCATCTGGAAAGGGTGCGCTTGTGCACCGCTCTGCCTTTCCTGCAGCCAACAAAGCCCACGAAGAGCTGGTCGTCCACTTGAAAGTCCTTAGTCCTATCGAGGTAGAAGCTCACTGCCCTCTTAGGGTCCAAGCGGGGAAGCCGCTCCTCCTCCTTGGAAGGGTGAGGGGGAGGATAGAAGGTAGGAAGGGTAATGGATTGCCCCAGATGGAAAGGAGTTACAACCTTAGGCAGAAAAGCAGCCCTGGTCCTGAGTACCATTCTATCAGCATGAATGATCAAAACCGGGGGTTTTGAACTCAGAGCTTGAAGCTCACTTACCCTCCTTGCCGAGGTAATGGTAACGACAAAGACCGTTTTAAAAGAGAACAGCCTTAAGGGACACTTGTGCAAAGGCTCAAAAGGAGAACCCATCAGGTAAGTTAAGACCAGATTTAAGTCCCATTGAGGCACAATAAAAGGAGTAGGCGGAAACTTAATGGTAAGGCCCTTAAGGAATCGTAAAACAATAGGTAACTTAAACAATGACGGCTGATCTGGTAAGCAAAGGAAAGCCGACAAAGCCGATAGATATCCCTTCACAGTAGCTACAGCAAAGCCTTGCTGAGCAAGAGAAAGAGCAAACTGAAGGATGTTGGATAAACGAGCCCTCAAAGGATCAATAGACTTCTCTCCACACCAAAGAACAAATTTAGACCACCTATAAGAATAGAAATATTTGATGGAATGACGTCTGGCAGACAAAATAACGTCTACCACGTCAGGCGGGAGAGAGAAAGTATTCAGGTTGCCCCGTTCAATCTCCAGGCATGAAGGTGTAAGCTCTGGAGGTGGGGGTGTAGAACCTGCCCCTCTGACTGCGAGAGAAGGTCTGCCCTCAGAGGGAGACGGAGCGGAGGGCACGAGGAGAGGTGGAGAAGATCTGTGTACCACACCCTTCTTGGCCAATCCGGGGCGATCAATATGACTTGAGCCCGGTCTTGGCAAATCTTCCTTAGAATCCGAGGAATCAAGGGTATGGGAGGAAACGCGTAAAGGAGTTGTGCGCTCCAATCTCAACTGAAACGCGTCCCCCAACGCCCCCTGCATCGGAAACTGGAGACTGCAGAATGACAGACAGTGAGTGTTCTCGTGAGTGGCAAACAGGTCCACCCGAGGAGTTCCCCACGCCCGAAAGACGTGACGAACCACCTCCGGATGGAGCCTCCACTCGTGGTCGGCGGAGAACTGCCGACTGAGACAGTCTGCACGCACGTTCAGAACTCCGGCCAGATGTTTGCCATCAGACAAATCTGTTGATCCTGAGCCCAGGACCAGAGACGCAGAGCCTCTCTGCAGAGACAATGCTATCCCACTCCTCCCTGCTTGTTGACATACCACATCGCGGTAGTGTTGTCCGTCAAGACTTGAACCGACTGACTGCGAAGGGGAAGGGAGGAAGGCGTTGAGTGCCAAACGTATCGCCCGCAACTCCAAAAGGTTGATGTGAAACAACATTTCCTCTGGAGACCAAAGACCCTTGAGCTCCAGATCCCCCAGATGAGCACCCCACCCTAAAGTGGATGCATCCGTTATCTCCGTGGCCACCGATGGAGGAAGATGGAAAGGCTTTCCTTGAGACAGATTGCCCTCCACACTCCACCAAGACAGATCCGCTGCAGCTTCTCTGGAGATCCTCACAGACTCCCTGAGATCTCCCTTGTGCTGATACCACTGCCTGCGGAGGCACCACTGGAGGGCCCTCATGTGCCAGCGTGCATGGTTGACCAACAGAATGCAGGAAGCAAACAGACCGAGCAGACGAAGAACCTTCAGGACTGGAACGACCGCTCCATTGTAAAACAAGGGAATCATTTCCTGTATGTCGAGAATCCTTTGTGGAGGTGGGAATGCCCGACACACAGTAGTGTCCAGTACCGCCCCTATGAACAGGTTGCGCTGAGAGGGCACCAGGTGTGATTTGGGCACGTTTATCGAGAAACCCAATTTGTACAACAGCTGGGTTGTAACTTGCAGATGATGAAGCACCTTCTCTGGAGACTCCGCTTTGATCAGCCAGTCGTCCAGATAGGGGAAAACTGGAATCCCCGACCTTCTGAGATGGGCTGCCATCACTGCCATCACCTTGGTGAAGACTCGAGGTGCAGTAGTAAGACCAAACGGAAGGACTGCAAACTGATAATGTTGTGACCCTACCGTAAAACGGAGATACTTCCTGTGCGACTTCAGGATGGGGGAAATACGCATCCTGCAAGTCGATGGACACCATCCAGTCCTCCTGTTGCAGCGCTTGAAGAACCTGCGCAAAAGTAAGCATCTTCAACTTCTCTTGCTTCAGAAAAAGATTCAAGATCCTGAGCAGCCTGCCATCCTTCTTCGGAATCAGGAAATAACGGGAGTAGCATCCCTGACCCCTTTCCTGCTCTGGAACCACCTCTATCGCACCTTTTTTTTTTTTTTTAGTAACGTCGGACCTCTTCCTGCAGGAGAAGAAGATGGTCCTCCGAGTAAGCACCTTGGCAGGGAGGGTAATTCGGAGGAAATTCCCGAAAGGGAAGGGCGTACGCATTTTCTACAAGATCTGGAACCCAAAGGTCTGTAGTAACCGATTCCCAATCTTGTAGAAAATGGGTAAGCCGGCCCCCCACAGGACCAATATGATCCAGAATGGTGGATCTAGGGCTGCTTTGCAGTGGTGGGAGGGACGGAGGAAGAGGAGGAGGAGAGCTGCCGACCTCGTGCACGACCCCTGATTCTGCCCCTGTAGCTCTTATACAGGGTGTTCTGTAACTGTTGTTGCTGCTGCTGCTGGGGCTGCCTGTAGGTCCGAAAGGACGATCTTCCAAAGCCTCTGTACCTCCTAAAAGAACCCCTAGGCTGTGTCTGCAGACCCAGAGATTTCAGAAGTCCAGAAGAGTTGCCTGCACATCAGGGGAGAACTCAGATGACTTCAGCCACGCACTCCTCCTTGTGGCAACATAAGAGCCCATAATTCTAGCGACAGAGTCCGCAGTATTCAGGCCACTCTGGATAACCTGACGTGCAGCCGCCTGAGTGTCTGACAGCACCTCATTAAAGTTCTGTCTGTCGTCCTCTGACAACTTAGGTGCCAGTTGTTTCGCTGAATCCATAAGAGCATGGATATATCGGCCCAAAAGACAGGTGGCATTTGTCGATTTTAAGGCCATACTGGCAGAGGAGAAGACTTGCTTGGCTGATTGGTCAAGTTTTTTGCATCCCTGTCACTAGGGACCTGAAGAAAGGCACCTGAAGATCTTTTAGAACTAGCAGCCTGAACCACCAGACTGCGGAGAAGGATGGGAAGTAAGAAAGTCTTGGTCCCCTGGAGCCGCCCTGTATCTTCTAGCCACAGTTTTAGAGACCGCAGGAGCTGAAAAGGGCTTACGCCATACCTTCATGACCGGTTCAATGATGGCGTAATTAAATGGAAGTAAGGGTTCTGACACAGAGGAGGGAGAATGTAAAACCTCTGAGTATGTTTGGCTTGAACTCAGCAGATGGTAGCTGCAAATCCAAAAGCTCTGCTGCTTTTTTAATAACAGTGGAAGGGAGCCACATCTTTAGAAGGAGTATCAGCTGGAGAAGTAATCTCCCACACTGGTGACAAATCAAAGCCACTAGCTTCTTTCAGCTCCTCAAACAAATCATCAGACTCCATGAGCTCACCCTCTTCCATCTCCTCAACCTGGTTCCTTTGTTCTTCCAGGACTCTTTGAGCTTCTCTCCTGGATCTAATCCTCACAACAGGCGTTGGTGGCACCGTAACCGACTCCGATGGCGCCGGAGTCAAACGTGGATCCAGAGGAGCAGCTGGAGTCAAACGAGGTCGAGCCGGTGAAGATGGAAGCGGCGTTGAGGTCCTCGGCGCCGAAAAATGCCAAGATGGCGTCACCGGGAAAAAAGGCATAAAAGGAGCCTGAGCTTAGGCTTGAGGAACTACCAAGTTGAAAGCCATTGGACCCATGGGACCCATGGATCCCGAAGGCGCTCCAGAGGGGTACATCGCTCTAGTGAAGACCCCATACATCGCATTTAAATAATGCGTTGGATCTTGACCTGGGCCTGGAAAGGGAGGATATGGCTCAGACTGAGGCATAACTGGACTCGGGCCGATCGGCGCCGACGGTTGAGCCAGCGGAATTGAAGACTCATCAGGAGCCGGATCTTCCTCAACTGGAGCCGGAGAATGAGCCGGCGTCGGAGATGGAGCCGGAGCCGGAGCATGTTCCGGTGAACCCGTAGGGGAGGTCAGGCCAACAGGAGAGGCAGGAACAGAGACAGGAGAAGGAGACACAAAGTCCTTACGACGTCGAGAAGGTGAGGTCGATCTCAGAGCCGTTTCTCTATCCGAACGATGTCGAGAACCATGCCTCTTCTTCTTTTTGTGCTTCTTGGACTTCGAAACATGCCCCGACGGCGACTTCGACGCCGACCTCGGCCTTGACCTCGATCTGGATCGTCTTCGACCTCTCTTCTCCTTTTTCATTCTGGCAATAAACAACTTGGCCTCTCTTTCCTTCAAAGCTTTGGTACTCATTTTGCAGCAGCAAGAGCCTCCCTCAACGTCCTGATCCGACAACAGGCACCAGACACAGGCCTCGTGCGGATCCGTGATGGACATGTGCTTACCGCACTCCCTGCACAGCTTGAATCCGGACTTCTTAGTTGATATTTTCTATCAGAAAGCAAGAAGAAAGAGAGACACCAGCAGAAAAACAAAGTAACTAGCCAAAGTTACAGAGAGTCCCAGAATACCGTTAGCGTCGACAGCACGGAAAAAAGGGAACTGACGCCATCACGCCGACGAGGTCTTCTTATGGATTCAGTGACATCAGCGGAGCCGTGCCTCGGTGACGTCGTCCTCGTCGGCGTGGCGAGCTACAAAAGTTTCCGAATGTTGTTGGCGCAGGGGATATTCACGAGGTGAGGAATCCACTGGCAGATGTATCCATCAGAAATATCGTTACCGAAGGTAAGTAACTTGTTCATCTGAAAGAAACCCGTTAGTTAAATTCCTTACCTGAGAATTGATACCCCAGCAATACCAACCCCGGTGGTGGGTCTGCAAACCAAGATCACACCAGGAAGTCCTGGAGAACGGAACGGCCAAAGAAGCCGTCTCTCAGGACTTGGCTGTCCAGGCAGTAACGCTTAGCAAACGTGTGCAGCAAGGCTCACGTGGCTGCCTGACAAATGTCCTGCAGAGGGAATCCCCGTCCCAAGGCAGTAGTAGCCGCTGTGGCCCGAGTGGAATGGGTCCTCAGCCCCACAGGAGGATCCTTCTTAGCCAAAGAATAACAGGCCTTAATGCACAAAACGACCCACCGAGAGATGGTCCGCTTGTGCACTGCCCGCCCCTTCTAGGCACCCACATAGCCAACGAAGAGTTGGTCGTCCACCTGGTACTGTTTGGTGCGGTCCAGATAGAAGGAGAACGCATGTTTTGGGTCCAGACGGTGGAGCCTCTCTTCCTCTTTCGAGGGATGCGGAGGAGGAAAGAAGGTGGGCAAGGTAACAGACTGCCCGATCTGAAAGGCAGTAACCACCTTAGGAAGAAAAGAAGGGTGAGTCCTCAGAACAACCTTGTCCGGATGAACAGAGAGGAAAGGAGGTTTAGAAGAAAGAGCCTGGAGCTCACTCACTCTTCTGGCAGAGGTGATGGCAACCAGGAAAGCAGTCTTGAGAGTCAGAAGACGAAGAGGACAGTTATGAAGTGGCTCAAAAGGAGCGCACATCAGATAGGTTAACACCAGATTCAAGTCCCACTGAGGCATTACGAAGGGGACAGGAGGAAACATGTGAGTAATACCTTTTAAGAATCGAATTACAACAGGGGACATGAAAAGAGAAGACTGATCAGGAAGACGTAAGAAGGCAGAGACAGCTGAAAGATATCCCTTGATGATGCCCAGAGCAGAGCCCTGCTGGGGCAGGGAAAGAAGAAAGAGGAGAACCTCAGAAAGAGGGGCAGAAAGGGGAATAACAGCCTTTGCTGTGCACCATGCCACAAATGTGTTCCACCTGCAGGCGTATACCGATTTAGTGGAGGGACGCCTGGCTGCCAGAATGACATCACAGACTTCAGGAGGCAAGTCAAATGGCATCAACTGCCGCCGCTCAATCTGCACGCATGGAGGTGCAGGCTGTACAGGTTCGGGTGGAGGACCGTCCCCGGTTGCTGCGACAGAAGGTCCTCCTGAAGAGGCAGTCGAATCGGGGGATCGATGGACAGACTGAGTAGCTCGGGATACCAGTATCTTCATGCCCAATCCAGAGCCACAAGGATGACTTGGGCCCGGTCGCGCCTGATCTTCTTCAGCACTCTGGGCAGAAGTGGTATAGGCGGAAAGGCGTATAACAGACCCCAACTCCACTCGCGACGAAAAGCGTCTCCGAGCAAGTGTCGCCTTGGAAATTCCAACGCGCAGAACTGAGGACACTGCGCGTTCTCTTCGGGGGCGAATAGATCTAACCAAGGTTCTCCCCATTGCCGAAAGAGGCCTTGCGCCACGCCCGAGTTCAGATGCCATTCGTGATCCATCATGCACCGGCGGCTGAGTTCGTCCGCCCTGGCGTTCAGAGAACCTGCCAGGTGTTGAACCACCAGGGTGATGCCCTGATGTTCCAGCCATGTCCAGAGGCGCAGAGCCTCCTGACAAAGGGTCCACGACCCCACCCCGCCCTGTTTGTTGCAATACCACATGACGGTGGTGTTGTCCGTGAACACCTGCACTACACTTCCCCGGACAGAGGGAAGGAATGACTTCAGTGCAAGCCGGATCGCCCGCAGCTCCAAGACGTTGATATGGAGCCGGGAATCCGCCGGATACCAGAGTCCTCTGATCTCCGCCTCTCCCATGTGCCCCCCCCCCCCATCCCAGGAGGGACGCATCCGTCACCACTACGTGCTCCGGTTGGGGCAGGGAGAGGGATCTGACGAAGACCCAATCGCGGTCCATGAGCCACCACTGCAACTGTCTCGCAGTGCCCTCCGAGATCAGGACGTGGTCGGACAGGTCGCCCCGATGTTGAGCCCACTGAAACTTCAGGTCCCACTGCAGAGCCCGCATCCGCCACCTGGTGTGATGTACCAGCAGGATGCCGGAGGCCATCAGACCCAGCAGCCGTAGGACCATCCTGACCGAAACTCGGGATAAAGGCTGAAAGATTGGAATCAGAGCCTGAATATCCTGAACCTGCTGTTCAGGAGGATAGACCTGAAAATGCGCAGAGTCCAGAACCGCTCCGATGAAAAGGAGCTTCTGGGAGGGACTCATATGTGACTTCGGCACGTTGATGGAGAACCCCAGCAAATGCAGGAGGTCGGCCGTAGTCTGGATGTGGGAGACGACTGCCTGGGGCGAGCCTGCCTTCAACAACCAGTCGTCGAGATAGGGGAAGACTGGAACCCCTCATCTGCGCAGATGAGCTGCGACCACCGCCATCACTTTCGTGAACACCCGAGGGGCACTGGTGAGGCCGAAGGGAAGCACGGTAAACTGTGCTCGTGGCCTACCGTGAACCGCAGGTAACGCCGGTGGGCCGGCAGGATGGGGATGTGGAAATATGTGTCCTGCAAGTCCAACACTACCATCCAGTCTCCAGGGTCTAGGGCAGCCAGAACCTGAGCTAAAGTGAGCATCTTGAACTTCTCCTTCCGGAGGAAGGCGTGGACGCTCCTGAGGTCCAAGATAGGGCGTAGGCCCCCTTTGCCCTTCTTGGGAACCAGAAAGTAGTGGGAGAAACAACCCCGTCCTACTTCTTGGCCAGGAACGTGCTCGATGGCCCCCTTGGCCAAGAGGGCCTTAACGTCATCCTGCAGAAGTTGCAAGTGATCCCCCGACATGCGGTGGTACTGCGGTGGCATGACTGGAGGGGTTGCCTCGAGGGGGAGGGAGTAGCCCCTTCCGACGATTTGCATCACCCACCTGTCCGACGTGATGGTACGCCAGTGGAGCAGGTGATGGCGAACTCTGCCTCCCACTGGCGTGGAATGGGCCTGAAAGCTCGGACTAGGAAGGCTTTGAGGCAGATGCTGCTGGAGCAGATGTGGACTGACCGGCACTCTGTCCCCCTGTTCCGCCACGGCGTAATCCAAGTCCGCGACCGCGTGGTGGCTGGTTCTGCGGCCTGTGGCTGGACGGACATGCGGGGGCGCCCATTCCTTGGCCACAAAAGGGGCGAAAAGCAGAAGTTAGCGGGCGCGGGCCGAGAGGCCCAAGGACTTGGCCGTAGCCCTGGAGTCCTTAAAACGCTCCAGCGCGCTATCCGCTTTGTCGCCAAAAAGGCGACTACCATGTCCATGAGGGTGCTCTGGACATCCCCTAAAAAATTTGTGGACCTCAGCCAAGCGGGACGACCAATCGCCACAGTCATCGCAATCGCTCTACCCAGCGAGTCCGTGGTGTCAAGTCCACATCGAATGGAGTACCGTGCTGCATCCCGCCCCTCAGCAAGAGCCTGGGCGAGCCGTGTCCTGGCCTCCTCCGGACACTGGGGCAGCACGTCCGCCACCGTATCCCACAAGGAGTGGGTATAATGGTCCAAAAGGCACGCGGTATTAATGGACTGCAACCCCAAACTGAGGGAGGAAAACAGTTTCTTCCCAAACTGCTCCAACCTTTTGGATTCCCGATCCAGAGGTGCGGACGGGAAGGCGGTCTGGGACGTAGAGGCCTGGATAACCAGACTCTCAGGGGTGGGGTGTACCGACAGAAAGCTGGGGTTGCCCGGAGCAGGGCGGTGGCGCCGGGCCACGTTCCGATCCACAGGAGTGACTGTGGAGGGCTTGGACCAAGTGCCCATCAGAACATCAGTGAGGGCCTCATTGAACTGCAGTAGAGGCTCCGAAGAGCTTACTGGCAGTTGAAGCACCTCAGTGGGGAGGTTAGTCCTCACGGCCGCTGCAGGGAGCTCCAGGTGAAGGGCCTCGGCAGCCCTGCGCAGCACCACAGAATAAGTTGCACCCTCCTCCGTAGCCACGGAAGGAGGAGAGATGAAGCCAGTGTCAGGAGAAGTGTCGAGACCACTGGCATCCCCCAGCTCGTCTGCCCAGTCCTGACTTAACTGGCACTGCTGAGCCAGAGGGTCCTCAGACCCCTCCCAGTCCTCCCCTTCATCGGTCTCCTGGTATATAGGTAGAAAGGACGGAGCCGGGTTATGGATGAAATGCTCATCCATTGGCGCCGGAGACGACACCGGGTGGCGCCGGAACCGGACCGGGGCTGAAACTAGGGATGGCGTCGTCTGAGGACGGTGTCGGGGGCGCCACCATAGGGGTCGGTGCCGGTGGAGGGGTCGTAAGGTCAACCGGCATCGACCGGGATCCAGGTCTGGATCCCACGGGGACCTGCGGCGTCAGGACCGAAGTCGACGACGGTGCCGGGGCCGAAGCCGCCGGCTCGCAAAGCCCCTCAGTCGGACCTGCGGACCCAGAGGGACGCCGGCAGGCCTCGACGGTGGAGCGAGACTCCTCATGGCCACGAGGAAGTCCCGAATCTCGCCCGGAGTCGCGTTAGGCCCAGGGACCGGAGGGTATGGGGCCAGACACGACTCCTGCGGCTCCGGGGGAGCCGGGCGGGTGGTGCTACCCAAACCCTCGGCCGAGTCGCGCGACCGGCGATGGGAGTCAGAAGAGCGGTGTCGCTTCTTCGACTTCTTCTTACTGTGCCTCGACTTACCTGAATGCGAGGACTTCGAACAAGACGAGCGGTGATGACTTCGGCTCCTCGACCAGGACCTCAAGCAGCACGGAGCCGACTGCCGGATCTCGAGGAGCTTGCGGGACCGCTCCCGCCTAGCCTTCGAGGTCAAGGCCCGGCAGTCGGGGCACGACTTGTCATCATGGTCGGCCCAAGGCAGTGGAGACACCGACAGTGGGGGTCGGTAACCGACATAAGTCGGTGACAGGCGTCACACGGCTTGAACCCGGGCATCCCTACCGGCACCAGGAGTCGAGGTCGACTCGAAAGAATAGACTAAAAAAGTCCAAAACGTTAGTCAAAAAGTGACTAAGGGTATGCTCTTCGCCGGATCTGCGCTTACTGGCGTGGAAAAAAGAAGAACTGACGTCAGCGTGCGAGGGCGGCGTCTAAGTACTCTGACGAAGTCATCCCGGCAATCACGACACCGACGACGGAGTTGCAGACGACTCCTACCGACGCGCAAGGTTACTGCTGACGAAAAATCTTTCCGGATCCAGCCTGACGCCTGGGGATATTCTAAGGTAAGGAATCTAACTAACGTGTTTCTTTCAGATTGTAACTGTAGCTCTCCAGTACTGGAAGCTTTCATAGATTCACAGGCTTGGAGCATTCCCCGTCGTCATGATGGGAGTCCCCGGTACTTTAAAATAGTAGCAGTAGTAATAATAATAGTACACTGATGGGTATAGACTAGAAAAGGCCTAGGACTCTCAGTTTATTAACCTATCCTGTCCTTTTTAAAAAAGGAAACTAAGTTTTGCCTAAACCAATCGGCATGAATCGCCCTCTAGAACACTCCAGAGAGAAGCTCATTACCTCAGATTTTCGAGCACTAGTGCTAAAGCCAATATGCTGAGATCAATAAGGTGAGCTTCCCCTGGGAAGGAGGGTGGGTCGCATGTGAATCTATGAATGCTTCCAATTCTGGAGAACTACAGTTACAGGTAAGTAACTTATTTCTTATGCCAGTTTGGAAACTTTCATAGATTCACATGCTTGAATAAGAATAGCATGCAGTTGAGTAGCACATTTACCATAACTTTTAAAAGCTTAACAGGAATATGTCACAGTAAAACCTGCAGGCAGCCACTAAACAATATAACAACTATCGCCATATCCATAACAGATCAGGAAAATTCCTTTAAACGTTAAACATAGCAATTGGTATACTTATGTAAATGTGATACAGCTAAAGAGCTAGGGGGTTAGACAGGTGTGACTCACCTTAATGGAACAGGCGCTGAAGTACTGCTTGACCCACCACCCTGTCATTTTGGACTGCAGAGTCCAGCCAGTAAAGCCAGGTAAATGTGTGTCTATTCTTCCACGTTGCTGCATAGCAAAGCACTGCAAATCTCGGGAAGTGACACTCCCCCAAACATAGCTGTAGACGTCAAAACCACTCTAGTGGAATGAGCTCTGACTCGGGAAGACAGAGGCCTGCCTGCTTTCAGATGGGAAACTTTTATGGCACTTACGATCCATCTAGAACTACTCTGCTTGGAGAGACGGAAACCTTTCCTTGGCCCACTGAATGCGATAAATAATTGGGAAGTCTTGCGAAAGGATTGTGTCCTATGCAGATAAAATTTTAGGCAACGCTTGATATCCAATGAGTGAAGAGCCCTCTCTGCAGATGTCATTGGATTCGGGAAGAAAGTCTTTAGTACCACAGGCTCATTAAGGTGGAAATCAGATGGAACCTTGGGTAAGAATTTTGGACTTGTGGGAAGTAGCATTGAGTCTGTTTTGAATTGCAAGAAGGGCTCCTCTATAACAAAGGCCTGAATTTCACTTATCCGTCTGGCTGAGGTCATTGCAAAAAAGTATTGCCAACTTCCATGACAGGAACTTGATCTTCGCTGTGTGAATTGGTTCGAAAGGGGATTTCATCAATTGTGAGAGATGAGTGTTCAACTGCATGCTTGGGGTGGAGGCCTTATAGGGGGAAACACACAAAACAGCCCTTCGAGGAACTCTTTGATTATTCTAGACCACAAGGGTCTAGTGGAAAGTGATCTTCTATAACGGGAAATATCCGCTAAGTGAACCTTTATCGATTTATGTGCCAAGCCTGATTTTGCTAGCTGCAAAAGATAAGGTAAGACCTGCTCAGGAGAGAATGACAGCGGATGTATACCAGATGCAGAAACACACCTATTTGAGGCGGTACGTCTTGTTGGTACTGCCCGCCATGACTCTGGCCAAGATATCTCAACACTCAGCGGATATGTTCAAGTGCTGGAACTAAAATAATTCAGGAGCCATGCCACTAGGTGTAGGTTCCTGGGATCCAGGTGTAGGATCTGCCCCTGGTTCATGGTCAGAAGATTGGGAAACACTGGAAGTCGGAAGTGTGGAACCTGTGACAGAAGCAGGTCTGTGTACCAGTGTTGACATGGCCATGCTGGAGCAATGAGGATTAGTTTGCATAGTTCTATCTTCATCTTTCTCAGGACTCTTGGAAGAAGAGGAATGGGGGAAAAGCGTAAGCAAAGATGCCGGACCATGCAATTGAAAAGGCATTCCCCCATGACCCCTGTTGGGGATGCAAACTTGCATAGTACCGGCACTTGCGGTTCTGGTGTGCCCCAGCGTAGGAATATGCTCTGCAGGGTTTGCTGATGGAGCTCCCATTCGTGGCACGATGTCGTGAGCCTGCTCAGAGTGTCCACGATCATGCTCTGGCGTCCCGGAACATGTTCTGCTCGAAGGCAGATTCTGTGACTTATGACCCATTCCCACAACTTCTGCAATCTTGCAACTCCCGGTTTGTTTATATAGTACATTGTTGTAGTACTGTCCGTACGTACGTACGTATTCTGGAAAGAAATGCCTGTAGTGCCAGATGCACTGCCTTCAGTTCCAGCAAATTCATGTGGGATTGAGCCTGAGCCAGATACCACTTACTGCTTACTTGGAGCTCTTGGAGGTAAGCTCCCCATCCTTCTAAGGACGCATCCGTTGTAATTACTAGTGGTGCTGCCTCTTGCTGCAGGAACATCCCTACTGACAGATGGCTCTTGTCTATCCACCACTCCAGGGCTTTCACCATAACATGGAGTCACCTTGATGAGGTTGTCGAAGGAGCAGACAGTGTACTCCCTGTTTGTCCTGCTCCTCCTGGATTTACCCATCTTGAGACGACAGAAAGGGATCAGGGGTATGCACGACAACATCATTCCCAAGAGGGATTTGTAAAGTTGGATCGAAACAGAATTTTTCTTTTGATGGAATTTGCCAGAGTTAGAAGCCGTCGCTGGCGTTCCTGTGCAGGATAGGCTTTTAAACAAACAGTGTCTAACTGGGCTCCTACAAAGACAATCCTTTGTGATGGATTCTGATTGTATTTTTGTCGATTGATAGTAAGACCCAACCTCTTGAAAAGAGTTGTGTAGGCCCTTGTGGATCTTCTCACTTCTGTCTCAGAAGGTGCCTTGATCAGCCAGTTGTCCAGATATGGGAAGACTTGATGTTGCAGTTGTCTGAGAAATGCTGCGACCGGAGCCAGGCACTTTGTAAAAATCATGGGCACAGACCCGAGACCAAAGAGGAGTACTCTGAATTGGTAGTGGTGTCCGGCTAACACAAATCTCAGATATTTTCTGTGTTTTGGGAGAATAGGAATATGGAAATAGGCATCCTGAAGGTCTAGTGTTGTCATGACGTTGCGCTGGTTTAGGAGCTTCAGTACCTCCTGCAATGTTATCATAATTGCTTTTTCAAATACAGATTGAGGTTCCGGAGGTCCAAAATTGGTCACTACTGCCTTAACTTCTTTTTAATCAAAAAGAAACAGGAGTAGAAACCTGTGCGCCCCTACTGGGCAATGAGACCTTCTCTATCGCTCCTTTGTGAAGCATGTTTTTGACCTCCTGTACAAGAGCTTTGAGATGCCTGTGGGGAAAGGCTTGAGGAGGGGTTGCAGGTGGTTTTCGGATAAATTCTAGTGCATCCATATTGTGCTAGGCGTAGAACCCACTGGTCTGTAGTAATTGTTTGCAATTGGTGGAGGTAGTAGGAAATGTTGCCTCCATAGTACTGTTGATCATCATCCTTATTATCATCTGGCTGACACTTAACGTGTAATTCGGACGGGCAGTATGCGTCCCCGAAAATAGCCTCCCTCTTCTCCGGATTCTCTCTCCTCCAGAAGATGAGTGGGCAAAAGAAGTGTAATTTTACTGGGCGAGGTATGTTCTGGCATAATCTCTGTTGCCAATGTCTTTGCTGTTGAAAGGACCTTCAATTACATAATTTGCATCGACGATTGGGTCGACATTGAGGTCTTCTCTTCCGCTACCTTCAACTTCCGATGATAACTTCTTCAGTGGCGTGGCTTCATCGATGACAATGTCATTGTCGATGAGAAAGATTTCGTCGCCGGTGGTGACTGTGCTGTCAACGACAGTGACGTATTCGTTCAGGGTGGCATGCTCTTCGATCGCTGTAACCTTGTAGACTTCTCCTTCGACGACTTCAATGACTGCATTTTTCACCGGCGATGATGGTACCATCTTTGTCAACTTCAATGGTCGATGAGAATTACACCTTCTTAGATGACAATGTGTGAGGAATGGTCGAGGAGATTGGACCTTGCGTCGACGATGATAAAGAGGTCGTCGACGAAGAGAGGGCCATAGAACAAGTTGTCAATGTCGACGTGCCTGAAGTGAAGCCTTCGGTCGTTGACAGTGCTGAAAAACTTCTCTTCACTGACAGAGAGCTCGCCAATGGCTTGTCAGAAGCAGGTTTTTTTTCATGTTAATTTGAGCTCTGTAGGTGGTGTTTTTGCCTCAGAAACAGTCTTGGATGGCTGTTGTATTTTGTGACAATCTTTTTTGCGCTCAGAGGAAGATTCATGGGAGGACTTCTTGACACATTTTCTGACAGGCTCTTTATCCGATTGTGAAGATTCGCTCACCCTCTTTGAAGAAATTTTAGACATTTTTGAATTAGCAGGCTGCTCACTCTCAGAGTCTGATACAAGGTCAGACCTGGTTTTCAATTTCTGGAGCCATATAAGAAGACGTCCTTCCTGCTCTCGAAGGGTTTTGTTAGAAAAAGTGTGATATATCTTGCAGTCTGACGCCTTAGTCTTTATGAGGGTTGTTGGACTTGGCCCTTTTTGGCTAAAGTTCCCTAAACTTTTTGCCTTCCCCCTGGACATTTTTTTGAGATAGTGTTGCAAACTTAGATGCTTTGGGCACTTTGCCACAGCTCTACATAAATCTCTTCTTCACACAAGTGGCACACTCCCTGAAAAGAGCTTTCTTAGCCTTATCAGCCATAATCCAGTCTGATTAGGTAACTACCAGTAGATATGCAGGATGGATAAAATATCTGTCTATGAATATATAATCAAATAAAAGTACTTTCCTGCAGAAAGAAGTCCAGAAATGTTCTTCAGATGAGAAAGCGGAGCAGAGCTCAGAGGAGATTCCCTAGCACAATGTGCGGTAGAAAATCTGAGTTACTGAGCTCTCTGGAGTGTTCTAGAGGGTGATTCATGCTGATTGGTTAAGGCAAAATCTTGGTTCCTTTTTTAAAAAGGACTAGGATAGGTTAATACACTGAGAGGCCTATGCCTTTTCTAGTCTATACCTATCGCACAAGTTACTTACTTGTGTAACGATATATCTGTAAGAGACATTAGTTAGTGATAGATTCCTTACCTTAGAATATCCCCAGGCGTCAGACTGGATCCGGAAAGTTTTCGTCAGCAGTACCCCTGCGCGTCGGTAGGCGTAGTCGTACAGCTCCGCGTACGGCGCTGGCGTCGTAACCGCCGAGATGACGTCGTCAGAGCCACTTAGACGAGCCCACGCGCGCTGACGTCAGTTCTGTACACAACTTTTCCGTGCCAGAGACCGACTACTGGTGCAATAGAACTAGGGCCGTGAAAGGGATAACCTGAACCCTAGAGAACAGTTCGCAGAACGGGGAGGATGGGCGGGCGGTAAGGAATCTATCACTAACTAATGTCTCTTACAGATATATTGTTACACAAGTAACTTGTGCATCTGAAAGAGACAAGTTAGTGATAGATTCCTTACCTTAGAATACATACCCAATGTTGCGGGATGGAATAAGGGACACGTACGCTGACTCGAAGCAATTAAGGTTTTATTTTCCCTAATATACGCCTTCTATGGGAAGCCAGGGTTAAAGGTCAAGAGTCCACTCTGAGAACTTCTTCTTTCTTTAGGGGGTCACTCTTCTCCTGGTCTTTACGCTGTCCTCCCGTCCTCACGTCGTCTGTAGGGGAATAGCTTCAGCTCCGTCTGGGTAAGCCACGCTCCTCCTGGAGTGTGGCTGGGAGAAGAACGGTGGCGTTGGCCTCCTGGCTCTCCCGGGGCATCTGATGTTCCGACAGCACGGCTCCAAACGTCTCTGTACGTGTCTGCTCTCCTCGTTCTTGGCGTCTTCCTCGTGTTCCGCTTTCCTCTCTCTGGTGTAGCCACACACCAGCGGTGGGGAACTCAAACCCCTTATTGGCCTGAGCGGGATGATGTCACTGGGTGGGGGAGGGTCTATCTCTTCCGGGCAATCCCAGTTAAAGGGCCCGCCGTATCCTTCTGTGTGCTGAAACTTCGTATCGCGGGTTGATGAGGTCCAGTCATCCGGCTGCAGGGGATCAAGAGGGGAAGAGGGGGGTGTCGGGCTCCACCAGTCCACAATTGTTCTTTCTTCATCCCGTTCCGACCCCCCCTTGTCACACCCAAGCAATACCAACCCCGGTGGTGGGTCTGCGAAGTGAGATTACACCAGAAAGTCACAGAGAACCGAACGGCCAAAGAAGCCGTCTCTCCGGACCGGACTGTCAAGGCAATAGTGCTTAGTGAAAGTATGCAACGAGGCCCAAGTGGCCGCCTGACAGATGTCTTGCAGGGGGACACCGCGTCCCAATGCTGTGGTAGCTGCTGTTGCCCTGGTAGAATGGGCGCGCAGCCCAACCGGAGGTTCCTTTTTAGCCAGAGAGGTACATGCTTTAATGCACAAGACAACCCATCGGGAGATAGAGCGCTTGTGCACAGCCCGGCCTTTCTTGGCGCCCACGTAGCCAACAAAGAGCTGATCATACACCCGGAACGGTTTTGTGCGGTTGAGATAGAACGAAAGCGCACGTTCTGGGTCCAGACGGTGGAGCCTCTCCTCTTCTCTTGAAGGGTGCGGAGGCGGAAAGAAAGTGGACAGAGTGACAGTTTGCCCGAGATGAAAGGCAGAGACTACTTTTGGTAGAAAGGAGGGACGCAGTTGAAGCACAACCTTGCCCGGATGAATCGCCAGGAAAGGAGGTTTGCAGGAAAGAGCCTGGAGCTCACTAACCCGTCGAGCGGAGGTGAAGGCCACCAGGAAGACAGTTTTCAAAGTCAATAACCGCAAAGGACAGTCATGAAGAGTCTCAAATGGAGTGCACATCAGGTATGTGAGAACCAGGTTCAAGTCCCATTGAGGCATCACAAAAGGAATAGGAGGGAAAAGGTGAGTAATGCCTTTGAGAAATCTATTGACAACTGGGGACTTGAAAAGAGAGAGCTGATCAGGCAGCCTAAGAAAGGCTGAAAGAGTAGAAAGGTAGCCCTTGATAGTGCCCAGCGCAGAGCCCTGCTGGGCCAAAGAAAGAAGGAACAATAGGACCTCAGAAAGAGGGGTAGCAAGAGGATCAACAGATTTTGCTGTGCACCATGCCACACCTTTTTTCCACCGACAGGCGTATACCGTTTTAGTGGAGGGACGCCTGGCTGCCAGAATCACATTACAGACTTCAGGAGGCAGGTCAAATGAAATCAGCTGTCACCGCTCAATCTCCACGAAAGGAGGTGGAGGCTGGACAGGTTTGGGTGGAGGACGTCCCCTGTTGCTGTGACAGGAGATCCTCCCGAAGAGGCAGTCGGGGGATCCATGCTCATACTGAGTAGCTCGGGATACCAAACTCTTCGAGCCCAGTCCGGTCCCACAAGAATGACTTGGGCCTGGTTGCGCCTGATCTTCTTCAGCACTCTGGGCAGAAGTGGTATAGGCGGAAAGGCGTACAACAGACTGCAACTCCACTTGCAATGAAAAGCGTCGCCTAGCGAGTGCCGCCTTGGAAACTCCAACGTGCAGAACTGCTGACATTGCGCGTTCTCTTCGGTGCCGCATAGATCTAACCAAGGTTCTCCCCACTGCTGAAAGAGTCCTTGCACCACCTCCGAGGGAAGACGCCATTCATGATCCAACATGCACTTTCGGCTGAGTTTGTCCGCCCTGGCGTTCAGGGTACCTGCCAGGTGTTGAACCACCAAGGAAATGCCTTGACGTTCCAGCCACGTCCAGACGTAGAGCCTCCTGACATAGGGTCCACGACCCCACCCCGCCCTGTTTGTTGCAGTACCACATGGCGGTGAACACCTGCACTACTCTCCCCTTGACAGAGGGAAGGAATGCTTTGAGTGCAAGTAGGATCGCCCTGAGCTCCAAAAGATTGATATGGAGCTTGGACTCCGCCGGAGATCAGAGGCCCCTGATCTCCGCCTCTCCCATGTGGCCGCCCCATCCCAGGAGGGACTCGTCCGTCACTACTGTGTGCTTCGGTTGGGGAAGGGAGAGGGATCTGCCGCGGACCCAACGCTGGTCCGTGAGCCACCACTGCAAGTCCTGTGCAGTGCCCTACGAGATCTGGACGTAGTCGGGCAGATTCCCCCGATGCTGCGTCCACTGGAACTTCAGGTCCCACTGCAGAGCCCGCATATGTCATCTGGCATGATCGATTAGCAGGATGTAGGAGGCCATGTGGCCCAGCAGCCTCAGTGTCTTCCTGACCGAAACCCAGGACCAGGGCCGAAAGATCGGAATCATAGCCCGAATGTCCCGGACTCGCTGTTCGGGAGGATAAACCCGAAACTGCCCCATATCCAGAACCGCCCCAATGAAGAGGAGCTTCTGAGAGGGAATCGGGTGTGACTTCGGCACGTTGATGGATAACCCCAGCAAAAGCAGGAGGTCGGCCGTAGTCTGGAGGTGGGAGACGACTACCTGGGGCGAGCACGCCTTCAACAGCCAGTCGTCGAGATAGGGGGAAGACTGAAACCCCGGATATGCGCAGATGAGCTGCGACCACCGCCATCACATTCGTGAACACCCGAGGGGTGCTGGTAAGGCCGAAAGGGAGCACAGTGAACTGAAAGTGCTCGTGGCCAACCGTGAACTGAAGGTAACGCCGGTTGGCTGACAGGATGGGGATATGAAAATAAGCATCCCAACGCTACCAGCCAGTCTTGCGGGTCTAGGGCAGACAAGACCTAAGCAAGAGTGAGCATCTTGAACTTCTCATTCCAGAGGTAGCGATTGACGTTCCGGATGTCTAAGATAGGACGCAGACCTTGGTCCTTCTTTGGAACCAAGAAGTAGTGGGAGTAACAACCACGACCTACTTCTGGCGTCGGAACGCGCTCGATGGCCCCCTTGGCCAAGAGGGCCGCAACTTCCTGCTGGAGAAGTGCCAAGTGTTTCCCCGACATGCGGTGGTACTGAGGTGGCATGGCTGGAGGGGTAGATCCGAAGGGGAGGGAATAGCCCCTTCGGACTATTTGCAGAACCCACCTGTCCGAGTTTACAGAGCGCCGGTGGGGAAGGTGATGGCGAATCCTGCCACCCACTGGCGTCAGGTGGGCCTGAAACACCGGACTAGGAAGGTTTAGAGGCGGCGGCAGGGGAGGTGGTGGACTGACCTGTCCACTATCCTCGGGACCCACTACGGTGGTTCCCACGTCCGCGGATACACTGAGACTGTGGCTGCGCGGGCTTGCGGGTCTGAAAGGAACGCGCCTGGCCCCGACCCTGACTTCGAAAGGACCGAAAAGCGGACCCCGAGGGAGTACGCGTGGTGGCGTGGTTCCAGGGTGCTATCCGCCTTATCACCAAAGAGGCGTGTACCATCACAGGCATGTCCAACAGGGTGTTCTGGACATCCCCAGAGAAGCCAGTAGTTCGGAGCCAATCATTACGACGGAGCGCCACTGTTGTGGAAAGTGCCCTAAGGAAAGAATCGGCTGTGTCAAGCCCACCACGAATAGTACATTTTGCGGCATCTCTCCCTTCGCTAATGGCTTGGGAGAGAACCGCCTGTGTTTCCACAGGACAATGAGGCAGCACCTGTGCCACGGAGTCCCACACAGAATGGGAATAGCAGCCCAACAGGCAGGCAGGATTCACCGCTCGCAAGCCGGAACTGGAAGAAGTGAAAATCTTTTTCCCAAACAGCTCCAGTTTCCTAGATTTCTTGTCCGGAGGAGCAGAAGCGAATGCGCTCGGCGAGGCAGAAGCCTGGACAACCGGACTCTCAGGCGTCGGGTGTTGTGTGAGAAAGCTGGGGTCGCCCGGTGCCGGGCGATGTCGGCGTGCCACACCCTTATCTACAGGAACTCCTGTGTTTGATTTGACCAGGTGCCCAACAGGATATCAGTAAGCGCTTCATCGAAGGGCAGTAACGGCTCCGCAGAGGAGGACTGCGGCTGCAGGACCTCAGTCAGGAGATTGGTCCCGATAGGTACAGAAGGAAGCTCGAGGTCAAGAGCCTCAGTTGCCCTACGAAACACCACCGAAAAAGTCCCAACCTCCTCTGTGGCCACAGAAGAAGGGGACAGAGTACCAGGGTGTGGAGAGAAATCTAGATCCACTGGGCCCTCCACATCGCCTTCCCATTCAGGCTCATCCTCTCATTGAGCTGCAAGAGGGTCCTCAGACCCCTCGCAGTATTCCCCCCCCCCCCTCGTCCACCGGTTGCTGAAGAGGCTGGGAAATGGGAAATGGGATAAACTCCCCTCCGAGAAATGGAATGGGAGGGTAAGATACCGGCGCCGTCCGAGGCGGAGCCGCGCCCAGCGCCGGTGCTGCAGCCAGATCCAGGGCCGGCGCCGAGGCCTGACCGAGGCTGGAGCCGGCGGCGCCGCAGGGTATGGTGCCGACGTAGCAGAGGCCAGAGGTGGCGGCACGGAGACAAACCCTTCCGACGGATCCACGGGGCCAAAGGCAAACAAATGGCACAAGGCCGACATGAAGGCCTGCACCTCGTCCGAAGTCGCGTGCGGGCCCAGAAAGGGAGGGTAGGCTGCAGGCAACAACGGAGGCTCCAACAGAGCTGCGTGGGAGTTACCGCCCACCCCCTCCACCGCGTCTCGCAACCAGTGAGGGGTAGAGGAAGAGCGACGTTGCTTCTTTGACTTTTTATGGCGCCTAGACTTACCTGTCCCCGATTCAGACGAGCGATGCTGATGGCTTCGCGACCGGTCCCTTGACCTCCCACGGGATCGGGACCTCGATCGGCACGGAACCGATTGCCGGACCTCCAACAACTTTCGGGAACGCTCCTGCAAAGCTTTCGGCGCCATGGCCCGACAATCAGGGCACGCCTCAGGGTCATGGGCATGCCCCAAGCATTAGAGACACACGTCGTGAGGGTCTGATACCGACATGTTTCGACGGCAGGCTCTACAGGACTTAAACCCGGTCATCTCTATTGCACCAGGAGTCAAGTACACGATAAAACAAGTTGTCAGAAACAAAGTTAAAACTTTTAACTAGGGGTACCGCTCTCTCTCAGATCTGCGGGGAAAAATAAAGAACTGACGTCAGTAGCTCCGACGACGTCATCTCGGCGGCTACGACGGCAGCGACGTACGCTAAACCGTACGACGACGCCTACCAACGCGCAGAGGTACTGCTGATGAAAACTTTCCGTATCCAGTCTGATGCCTGGGAATATTCTAAGGTAAGGAATTTATCACTAATGGGTCTCTTTCAGATAGTGTCCTATTAGTACTACTACTTTAAAGTACCGGGACTGCAAATCAATAAAGACAGACCGCACTCCGTGGTGATTCAATGTTCAAATGTTAACCAATGTTAACGGGTAAGACCCGAAATGCATCGGGGAGCTCAATGTTACTGGAAGTTACATATGTTACTTTAAAGTTTGTTTGCTCAACATGAGATGTACACTGTGAAGGAGCAACATTTTTTTGAAGAACTTTATTAAAATTGCTAACATAAGGAAAATCACAAAAGTGTTCAACGTACTTTCTTTTTGTTTGAGACACTTTAAAGCGCCAATGAGCCCACACAGAGTGCTGACGTGAGTCCGTCTTTTCCTTGTAGGAGGACGTTTTTGCTACAAAGTACCGAGACTCCCATCATGATGACGGGGAAGGATTCAAGCATGTGAATCTATGAAAGTTCCAATACCAGAGAAAGGAACAGGACCCACGCAGGTTCCCAGAGCATTAACGCCATCTAACTCAGCCAGCCTCCATTAAAGGTTTTGGGTCACTCTCCAGCTGGTTTAGAACTCAGTTACTTCAGATAGTCGCTTTTCTCCTATTGCCATTTTTATAGGAAATAAATGTCCTACCATAGGCAGACCTCTCAAGTTTCCCAGTTCCACGCACATACAGCCAATCCAGCCCAGGAATTTTCTTTGACTTCTGCGACTTGTAGTCTTGGCATATCAATAGGTAAAAGAAATCCCAGAATGCATAAAAAAAACCTTAACTGAACGAGCTTCTCACGCATGCTACTTGGTACATTGAGAAGTGTTCAAGATGGCTATATGATACCTTGTTTGGGACACTGTGTGCTGCAGCTGCACTGTCCCGATTACAGTGTAAACAAGTGCAGGCCCATCATACGCGATATATCACATCACGGTATATATATCCATGATATGGGTCACTTAAGGTTTGCCAGCATGCCTTTAGTAACTGTATAAATGTCACAGCCAAGGGGATTGTTTAGAAGCATGGGGACGGAAAAACAAGCACAGGGCACAGAGGAGATCAGAACCCATGAGAAGCTAATAGCTCAAGCAGGGTAAGGGACGTCAGCACAAAGAGCAGTAACAAGCAACCTAAGGGTGGGAATTCCTTTTGCCTGATGCCTAGGACTTATTGCTTGGTGACATATGCTCAGCCCCATGCAGCACAGACCTTTTGCTGCAGTGCAAACCCACTGGCTGCTAGGTAACAGTGTCGCATTATGGTTGTGAGAAAAAAAGACTTTTTGCTCGTAAGGCAAGATAAGCTGTTATACGTAAGATTTACATTTTTGTATATATGGTTTACTAATACAGAGCCGTTACACTTAGGCCGAGCACTGATAGGAAATACGGTTATCTGTAAACTGAGCTTGCATTATTGACAGTGGTCCTAATATGAAAAAAATATACGCAGGTTTGCAAAGTTTAAAAATGTGTGACTGCCTGAAATGTTCCCCAAATCTCCTTTGTCATGTGCAAATAAATGTATCAAAATTGAAGCAAGATTGCTGATTTATTTTGAAAGTAAATGAACAGAAAAATAATATTTACTACTTGGGAAAAACTTGACAGACATTGCACACATGTTTTATAATCTTTTGTGCAGCTTGTAAGTTTTCAAAATAAATTGTACCCAAACAATGTTTGTAATTTTAAATACAAAGTAGCAAGGTCACAGGCATTATTAGTTAACTAAAGAGCAACTTTTAACCACAAAAGTAAATACAAGTTCTGTAAGGCAACATATTTGATGCATGTCAATATTTGTAACAAATATTAAAAGGAAATCAGTGTAAAACTATTATGTTCCACTCATAAAACATATAAATTATGTATCCCATTCTTATAGAAAACCAGAAACATGCACCTGTACGTCTATTATCTTCCACGAATGCACAATAATTGTTTCAGGCATTCACTAGAATTTTAAGAACTAGAAACCTACAACAGTTCCAGGCACACTCCCAACAAACTTTTATTTATTTTCCTCCAAAGGGAAAATATTTTTGCACCTGAAGAAACTTTTACATGCAATATAACAAAAGAGAGAGAAAGGGATTTCACAACTAAGTTGTAAGAGGTACTCCCAGTCCCCTGAGGTACACAAAATAAACAAAGAAGGGGGTATCCTTAAATGAGAGAAGGTAAAGACCTAGAGAGTTCTCAGAGAAGTAAAAAGAGAAAATATTTCTTTTTTATGAAACCCCTCACTCACCAACCTGGTTGGTGACATGCTTCATCATCGGGGTCCACCCGAGCAGTCGAATACCACTCGGGTGTGCTTCCACGCCTGATTACAGCGGAGCAGGTTTGTTATTATATCAGTACGTGTAAGTGACGTGTGTGAGTGAGTGAAATAAAGTTAAAAGTAATCCTACTGTACTCCCTAACAAATTTAATATGGAGCAGCAGGGTCACGATTAAAAAAGTGGTGAAGTGTAATACTAATGTAGGTTTAATTTGACCTAAAGTATTATCCAAATATTGACGGTCTACATGTTTCAACCTTAGAGTATAATCACAGGTTTTCGTCAGGACCTATCGACACACCGGGCGGTCTACACGCACTAAGGTGCATCCAACCCTGGAGCGTCTGTGTGCCACCTACATATACTTGCGAAGGTGGTAAAAAGGGTTCAAGGAGTCCTCTGTGTACAGATGAACCTAAAAAAAGCACATACAGTTCTGGGCAATCAGAAAATGATCTATTTAGAATTAGAATGAACAGTGCCCATTTCCGTGTGAACTCTCATTTGTGCGCATATAATCACCTCATTCTGAGTTATGCGCCCCATGTAATTACCATTGGTTGTTGGAACCGAGCATTCGTTCCATATTATGCGAGATTAGCATCAACCCACTAAATCATTGTGGAAATCGTGGGTGTCTTACGGCTACACAGCAATTGTGAGTATACTTGATGTGTGATTCTATAGAGCGGACAAAGACGCACGTGAAAAAAACTCTATTTGTGACATGCGTGCGCTAAGGAAATTATTTAAAAACAGAACACGGTGGAAAAAGGAAACGACTCAAGACTCACTCGCGATTCTTACTCGAATCGTGTCATGGGCTCATAAGGGAGACAGACGGTGCTGCATTACTGTTGGACAAGAAACACAAAACACGGGCGGCAATGGTCAGAACACTTAACTCTAAGTGCCTCACGAGTGCGTGGCCACCAGCTCTTCCCTACATACTCTTACCTCAGCTCACCGACTGCCTGCCACAAACCTGCGGTGCTTCCCCCAGGCGCCCGGATGTTACTGAATGGGCAGCAAGGCTTCAACTAAATACTCCTCACTTCCTGGTCACATGACTAGTGGGCGTGGCCTGGAGTGAGGAGACAATTTTTAAAGTGACAGGTCGATTTCTGCCGGTGAATGGCTAGTCATAGGTGAGAAAATAAAAGGAGTCAAGAGTGATTATTAAAAATATATTTACATGGAATAGGACCTTCCACACGTAGGAGGAATGCTACAGAGAGGAAAACAGTAATTCAGTTAAAATTACAAGGCACAATGAGGTTATTTGTTCAGCACAGAGTTCCAAGGTATGCAATCGTTCATACCATGTTTGTGGGTGGACAATCTGTGTATCCAGCGTTGTTCTTTTTCATACAGAAATTTCTGTGTGTTAGTACCAGTCACAGTTTCAATTATCGTCCAACGCATATCGTTGGGTGTGTGATTGTGTTGAAGAAAGTGTTCTGTTAGACGCGTGGTTTGTTTTTTGCATCTAATAGTGCTCTTGTGCTCACAGATCCTCTGCTTCACTTTCCTTGTTGTCATCCCTATGTAACGAAGTTCACACGGGCAGGTAATTAAATATACTGCATTAGTGGTGTTACAGTTTGTATGTTTTCTTTGTGACCATTCTCTGCCAGGTTCTAGGGATAGTGTTTTTGTGGCTGTGGTGAGATGGCACACGCTACAGTCACCGCATGGAAAATGACCTGTAATGTTAGGTAGTCCCCATGAATTAAGGACAGTACATCTTGTTGGTGTTTCTGGTTGTTTTGGTCTGGTGTGTACCAATGCATCTTTAATACTCCTTGCTCTCTTGAAAGAGAACAAGGGTTTTTCCCATTTTAGATTGCCTGTATTCAGGATGTTCCAGTGTTTGTTGATTGTCCTTGTGCGTCACCACATACAGTACTATCTCTTACCAGGTCACAAGGACAATCAACAAACACTGGAACATCCAATGGCTCACTACTGTTAACTCTGGGTGAGCTAGGTACAGGGGTCTGCCACTGGCAATTTTGTTTGAGCAGCCACTACTACAGGCCTTTTACAGACTCTTCCGAAATCTGGACCGGATTGGAGAGATCACCTGGTGCTGTGCCCACTAGGACTTCAGATTCCATTGCGGAGCCCGCGTATGCCATGCTTGATGAACAGTATGCAGGAGGCCATCAGTAGCAGCAGCCTCAGAGTTATCCTTGCTGAAATCCAGGACCGAGTCTGAAACATCGGGCTCATAGCCAGTGTCCTTGACTCTCCACTCTGGGTGATAGGTGCCAAACCTCACTGTGTCCAGAATGGCTTCGATAAAAGGGAGTGTTGAGTAAGGAGTCAGGTGTGACTTTGGCACATTGATAGTGAACCCCAGTGGTGTCATGAGATTTGCCATTGTCTGGAGGTAAGTGATAACTGCCTGAGACAAGTCCGGCTTCAGCAGCGAATCGGCAGAGAAGGGGAATACTTGGGAGATGTGCTGCAATCACCGTCATCACTTTCGTGAAAACCCTAGGGGCATTGGTGAGGCCAAAGTATAGCACAGGGCACTGAAAATGCTCCTGGCCCACTGGTGAACCGCAGGTAATGTTGCAGGAAGGCACTGAGAGGGTGCAAGTTTAGGATGGGACGGAGGCCTCCCTATTTTTTCACCAGGAAGTAGGGGGGGGGGGGGGGAGAGTAACAACCATAACCAACTTCTGGTGCCTGCACACCCTCTATGGCGCCTTTGGGCAAAGGAACCTGCATTACCTGCTGCAATAGGGCCAGATGGTCATCCATCAGCCAGACTGAGTACGGTGGAAGGTGCAGCAGGGTGGTGAGGAATGATATGGAGTAACTATGCTGAACAATTTGCAGGACGCACTTGTCCGAAGTTATCACCTGCCACACTGACAAAATGTAAAATCCTGGGTCCAACAGGGTGACTGAGTATCAAGGGCACCCTAGGAGACTGTTGCAGCTGGAGTGGTGGAAGACTGGGCTGCACTCTTCCCCCTGTTGTCCACATGGTCTGTGGGTACAGCAGACACTAAAGGGCTGGGAGATTGCTTTACATGTTGCATCTTCTGGCAGTACTGAAAACCTCTACCTTAGCCAAGGAGGGGGTAAAATTGGTGATGAGGCTGCCATGAAGTAGCAGATAGGCCTAGGGAGCACCCTATGGCCCTGCTATCTTTTAAGTGTTCCACGGCTGAGTCAACTTTATCCCCGAAAAAAGGAAACTGTCAAAGGCCATATCCATGAGACTAACCTGGCCATCGCGTTAAAAAGCAAAGGGCCACAACCAGGCATACCTGCAAAAGGCCACAATGGTACCTAGGGCTCCACCAAGAGAGTCTGTGGTATCCGCTGTACAGTGAATTGTGAATTTGGCCACATCACAACCATTCTGTACGCCCTGAGAGAGAATGGCAAGCACTTTCTCAGTTGCTATAGGCAACACCTGGGCTACCGAGTGTCGCAAATTGTGAGAATGGTGGCCTTAAAGACAATTGGCATTTACAGAGCAAAGGGCAAAACTTGTGGACGAGAACACTCACTTGCTTTTCAAGTCTCAATCCTCTTTGATTCCCTTCCAGGGGTTGTAAACTCGAATTAATTTGGCTTAACCTTCTTGGTCGAAGACTGTACCACAAGGCTCGAAGGAGTGGGGTGCTGGATGAGAAAGTCTTGGTTGCCCAGAGCAGGGCAATGGCGCCTGTCAACCGTTCGACTGATGGGGCGCTCGAACAAGGTTTAGCCCAGGTCCCCCAAAGCCAGCAAGATCCTCGTTGAAGAAAAGCAGGAGCTCAGACCATTTCACCAGGCTGAAGCACCTCAGTTAAAACATTGGTCTTAGCTTCCTGAGTAGGAAGTTGAACATCAAGGACCTCTGTTGCTCTTCGCACAAGATCACAAAGAAGGCACTTTCTTCCATGGTAGGGTCTGGAGGCGAGACCAACCTAGTGTCTGGAGAAGTATCCAGACCAATGGCATCCTGGAGGTCTTCTTACCAGTTGTCCTCATGGTAGGGCTGGGCAAAGAAATCCTCAGCTTCATAGCAACCGTTATATGAAACCGTGGCAAACAAATTATGTAGGACATGAGCTCTTCTGAGGGGGAGGGGTGCCATATCATAATTAGAGGGGTGGCAAGTAGGCTGCGTCTCCATAACATCAACATGAGCCCTCAGCTGAGGTCGTGGTGGCGTTGTCTCAGCATCGAACAGCACTAAAGAGGAAAGAGACTGGGAAGTTAATGAAATATATGTTTTCTAATCTTGGGTAGCTTCTACCAAACAGGTTAGATGCAAAAACAATTAACAAGAGAAATATCACTGTGAGCTGCTAACAGGTTTGGCTAGGTGGAGGGAGCAAGGTTTGTGATAAGAAAAAGCCAGGAGATGAGAAACTGGGTTAGCTGCTGGGGAGAGATTGGGTGATAGCATAGGATGAAATGCATGTAGAATTTGAATTGGCAAAAGCAGAATACTATTGGTACTTATGGGTTTGATCCACATTATAAGGCTATAACCTTGACTGGTGTATTATTCAGAGTACCATTCTGGTGAAAGTGGAGGAACTAACTGAGGGTATGGTATCGAAATGTATTGGACTTTTATGTGTAACCTTATACTCTGAATGTCCTGTGGAAAAGAGGGGAGGACAATGTGTGTCTCGATTGAGGATGAGAAATGGGCAAGACACTGATCCATCCGAATGAACTTACCAAACAATCCAGTTTGCATCTAACAAAGTTAACATTTTAGGTGGAATTTATCTCAACAGAACTACATTGTTTGTTGTGGGGCTGGTTACATAACTGATCTATGCTACAATATGTAGGAGGAGACATTTGTGCATATGCTTCGGAGGTATATTTTGGTTACTCCATTCTGGAGTAAAGTGCTACTATTGCACAAAGTGCCTCTATATACCATAGACAGTACATTACATATCATCTATGGTTCACTGTATAGGCTGAGGTAGAGAACTGTGTGGATTGTGTGATTGCATGATCAGATTTTATTTTTTTTAGCACTATGAGAGACCTAGGCAGTAGTGCTACACTAGTACTGCCATTGTTCTCCTTTTTGACTGTAAGCCAAATGTAGCCTCATAGATAGTGCCATAATACAGACATCTCCTTTCTGGTTGCTACCTGCTTGCTGCCCTCTAAGATCCCCACCATGTCACTCTGCTTGGCCCCTCCTGGACATCTGGGAGAATAGGGAGTGGGGGCAGGTTGTGCCAGCTGCACAACGGACCGGAAGACCGAATGACCATTGTGAAGACCTGTTGATGCAATAGCAGCACTACCAGTGACATCTGATTAAATAAGGAGGACAGTGTGTCAGAATTGCAGAGGTGCGCGTTCTAGAGCCCGTCTCAACCACGTCCAAACCCATCTCAGCAACAGGTGGATATGAGATCTGCAATTTCATGCCCCATTGAGCTATGGTATGCTCTGCTAGGGGCCTGCTATGTGGGAAAGCTCATGAGGCGGCGACCTAGGAGTGTTGGTGTCTGCAATGTCATTGTGGGCCCTCACAAGGGCCATGATTATGTACCGATTGCGTGCTGGTGGTGGTGCTTCTTAGTTGAGGACAAATGTACCAATGTGATACTGCTTTTTTAATTTGCAGACTGCTTTAACCGACTCGAATACATATCCAAAAAGCTCCAGAGGGTGACCATCTTGGATGTGGCTGTATGTATAAGGAGCACCCCGGCCTGAGGGACACGATCACTATTGTCCTGATGCTCGTCTAAAAGGAGCTTCGGTTTTCCGTCGATCACTTCGGGGGAATCTGTATGGCAGTTGCAGATTTCCGATGATCAGTGACCCCACTTGACACTGCAAGTAAGGCTGGTCGGGTCTTTACGGTAAGCTAGATCATTGCGCTGTGACTACCCCATATTCTTGGAGCGTTTCCATGTTTCTCTCACTCATTATCCCACATTCTCCTGCGAGTACACCACACTATAGTATATCTCTCTATGATTTCAAAATAGGTTTTTGCTGTGACATTCGCTGACAATCGATGTTGTGAAGTGAACAGTCTTATGTTTATTTGTGGCACACCATGAATATTAGCGCCTTAGACCCAGTACAGCATGTTGTGCTCAGGAGTGCAGTAATACAGTATCACTATTATTTGTAAAAGAGAGTGGGCCAGATGACTGTGTGAAGTGAGTGTGAATCATTGCTACGATGGCACAACGTGTATAAACAAGGATGTTGTTTCTTGAACACAGATTCAGTGAAAAAGCTTACAAGCCATTCTAAGCTCACTGTGAGAGCATGGTGCTATGAATCTTACATGGTATTTGTTGTTGTGTTTAACCTTTTCCTTTGCAGGTCTCCCTCCCCGCTGTTCCCTTCCTAAAACCCTTCCCTCACCTGGCCACTCTAAAGGAAGAGGCCACATCTGACACAGAGGCACACAAATGGGTCCAGACAAGTACTCGACAAAAAGAATTGATGAGGCAACAGACAATTGACCTAAGCTTTGTTTGGCTTTCTGCCATTCGATTTTGCTGTTAAATATAGGCACAATAGCAGCTTAATATATTTATAAGTATTTGAGAGATTTGTGGGCCGATGCAGAAGGGTAGTAGTAATAAAATACTTTGCTGGAGCAAGAAGCGAGAAAGTACTCAGTCAAAACGATTCACAGGCTTCGCTCCAGCACTCTAGTACTCAGAAGATCCTAGAGAGTATACATTAAACTTCTTGCCTCTCTACACAAAGCCACCTTATTTGCAACCAACAAGTCCAATCAAACTCTGAACCATTTAGATTACAAACACTGACTTTTACAAAAACAAAGTCAATTACATCCTTTTATACTGGACACGTTGGCCAATCAGTTATACAGAGAGAACCCAAAACACTGGGGACACCTTTGACCATAATTCAACAAGTCACATTACCAGTAAACAAGGGTATGCTACAAGATCCCACTATAGCAATATTAAGCTGTAAATCAGGAACCTGTAGGGGAATATAACAGTGAAATGGAAGGTGTATCATCATCCAAGCTGACACCATCAACAATACCCTAGACCCCACCAGTTTCCCGCCATTAGCAAGTTCCTCCCTTGTAACTGACTTTACACTTCCAGGTTCCTCAGTAGTAATAACTGCCAATAAAGCTACAGAAGGTTTGGCTGGGTCATGGACAACCAGATAACAAAGATGCAAATGGTGAGGATAGTCTGCATCTAAGTATGGCAGAAGCTGTTATTTTGAGTGTCCCATTAGGAACAATGGCTCTCTGTACCTCTTGTATAATTCAATTGCCCAAGACACAGTTGTTTCAGAAACACTGCAGGTCCTACAAAAAATATTAGAATTTAAAAATATCTCTGCTCGAAAAATCATTAGGGGAGTCCGACCATTGTTTCCATCCCATAGGCTAAGTCTAAGGCTTCAAGCAAAAGCACAGCTAAACCAATGTCTCTGCTTTTTCCTCGAAAAATAGATGTAATAGTGTTAGAACCCCTTTCAGAGGGACACAGGGGTTGAGATATTTTACTCCCAATGTCCATGGGCCGAACTTACTATTTATTATGAACACTAGGCTAAAACTCCTTCTGCATTTCCCTCTGAGTAAGCGTGATTCGAGCAGTCCAAGGCTTCCTGTGAAGAGGGATGGGGAGGAGTGCATACAGGGGAGAGAACACAGGCTCAAATCAAAATTTGTGCAGCAGCAGCAATACATCACAAGTATTTTATTTCTACTGCTAACCCAAAGGAAAAATACGACATTCCCAAACTACACAATTCCCCTGAAGTCGGGACTCTAGTGTTTCTTTAAGCGGTTCTCTTGTGTCCCACTCCCTCCTCGCTGCCAGCGATAGTGGTTATTCCTCATTCACATTGGCAAAATCCAGGGTATGCCCCACTAGCATTCCGAGTCTCAAGAGTCTATTTTTATGACTATTTTTAAGTTAACAGAGTTCGAGCGCTGCAGTGAGATCCCCAAGGGTAGACTGGTCCAAAATCAGTTTTACCCGCACCTCACAGGATAAGAGCGATTGGAGTGTGCCCCTTCCACAGGCTCTGAAGCAGCAGCACTCGATTCAGGTGAGTTTGCTGCATACAGGCCAAGTGAGTTACAATGAGTGGTCGGAGATGCTTCACAGGCAGTCGCTCCTCGGCAGCGATTGGAGGTTCGCCATGGCTCCTCTCCACAGGGCAAGTTTTGGATTTCCTGTTTGATGTACCATCATCCAGCAGGGATACTAGCAGACCTTGGCCCGAAGTCCTTGTCATAGGCAGTAGTCTTGTAAGGATTCCCCTCCTCACACAGCCCATCTGGCTGCCTGGCAGACGACAATTTATGGGGTCTCATGCACCACTTCTTATAGTCCATTGCCAGACACCAAATTAATTTAGAATGTAGGGGTCTGCTTCCCTTGAAGTGCCCACTCCTCTGCTCTCTTTCTCCAGTTGAAAGAAGTTGGTCACAGCAGGAAAGACTCCAAAGCTAATAGCCCCACAATATGGGCCTTGGGAGTGACTAGAGTTCACATCAGGATGATAGCCAGAGTGATAGGTTTATTAAACGGTTAGCACAAGGCCCCACTCCGACTCTTTATGATTCTCTTAGCCCCAACTCCTCATGGAGCAGTCCAACCTGAACTGCTAGGCCAGGTCCTTCCTGAACCGGAACACAAGCAACCTAGGACCGGTTTCAAGCATTCCATCACCTTGTTGTTTTTGCATTTCACTCCTGGTGGAAGCAGTAGCCTTCCACCACTATAAGGGTAATGCTATGGATGGCCCTCCCGGTCCAACATGACCACAATCCATGAGACCAGGCATATGTCATGGTGCACATGCATGTTTGCCTAAGAAAACAAAAATCAATCTTAGGGATCCAAACATCAGTACAGTGGGGCCAAAGAGCAGGGGTGCATGTCCATTACCATGCAGAGGACTTTTCCGTCACAACAAACTGGCACCACAACACCAGGTGCATTGGGTGCTCGGAATCATTCCAAAGCCAAAAACTCAGCTGGAACCATAAGCTACTGGATTTAAAGAGCCTTATTAGAAAAAAAAGACAATGTAGGAACAATCTGTTTCCTGAATGGAATAAGTGAACTTTCAGGCATTGCAAAATGTCATTCAGATCCAGCTAATGAGCCTGAGCTTGAGGCTTGAGTTTGAGGCCACACAGGTATTTTATTTGTAAACCTGAAACCAATGAATCTTGAATGACTGGCTGAGACTCCAGTATACGCATCTTAATAAAGAAGGTAAAAGGAACAAGAAGTGTATATAACCACACGCAGAAAATCCCAGGAATGAAGTCACAAATACAAAGCGCAAAAGGGTATTTGGTCCAAGGCAAATAAAGAGAAGAGCTTGTAAGAAAAAAAAAAAAAAAAACATATTGCAGGCCTTCATTGCAGACAAAACTGCTAATATGCCCACTAAATTCTACTTTGGCGACTCTCTGGTGTGCAAGCAAACTACATCTTCTGATGTGGCAAAGAGTCATCCACTTCTAAACTCATTAGCACACTTCAATTTTTATAGAGCAATCTGAAGGTTTTCTCCCCCAAATGGAACACCCAAGTTTAAGCGAATCCTGGAAGATGCCCTTAACTGTACTGATACACTACTTTTTTACTTCATAGATTTATTTCCAGATGTCCACTCATCAAGCCCTTTGAATAGTTCAGGACCACTTAGTATATTCAAAGCTGTTCCACCTCTAAAGTAATAACTACCCATGATATAAAGGAAGCAAACCCAATACCATCCAAGAGAGAAGTGACTACCAGCAGATTTCAGAGGTGAAGATGAGATTGCTAAATACCTGTAAGGTTATCGCTGATAACGTGGACAATTTGTATATTACGTGTGTAAATGTAATTCCTCATCTTTTGCTCAAGAACCTTATTAAGAAACCAAACACATATCACAAAGATAATGCAAATAAGTACACAATTTAAAACCATAATCCATCAACTGGTTGGAGTCAAAGGACCTAATTTAGTTCTTAGCGGATCTGGTCTCACCGTCAATTTTCTGTCGGTTTCTCCGCTCGCCTACCAGGCGGTTTGTCCACTCAATTTAGATGCTGTTGGGCCTATGTACAACAGTCTTTCCGAGTGCCGCTGTCTCCAATAGAATTTTCCTCTCACATCGACTACACCATAGTCAAAAGAGGCTGCTAGAGGGATTCCAGCCAATATTTCCGCCGGGCAAATCGCGATGCTTTCCTGCCAGTGTAACTGTGGCGGGTAAACCTCCACACCGGAGTTGAAGGTGTCAAAGGTATTGAAGGTAGAAACGCACTTTTGTTTTTTTTCACTTCCGTTGCCAACATAAACCAGATAAAGAAACACTCATGTAGTAAATTAATTTTATTATTGTCAAATTTGGTGCAAGCTTCCTTCATGATAATGGACACTTACACTAAAGAGGATGGATATTAAACAAAATTCATATTGTGCTCATACAGGTATGTTTCCTCTTTGTTCGTAAACTATCAAATTATAAAGATATGCCTTACACATTTTATGAATAACAAATGTAATATATTTTAGTAATTGCACTATACAAGGTGATTTAAAAAAAAAATATATGTAAAATCAATGTGACTCCTACACTGAAATCATTTTGTTTATGTAACATTTCTCCTTGCCTGGTTCATTTTCTGTTTTTTTATTAAAGTACCTTATTTTTTGTAAGATGTAATGCATGTGTTTAGTTATTCACCTACAAAATTTTAATAAACACACCAGCATCAACACTTAAAACAGTTTAATTTAACTTTCTTGTGATGTAAGTGTCCATTATCATGATGAATGCTTGCACCAACATTTTTATGTCCATCACAATCTTTTTTTGGACTTTAGAAATGTTGCACTTCATGTGATAATTGTATGTAAAAACATGTAATTCACCTTGTCTTCATTAACTCTTATGAATCAAATAATTGTAAATGAATAATAATGTTAGTACAAACTTTGTCAAATAAAAAAAAATATATTAATAAATTGGATACTTCTCAAATAAATATTTTATTCAATTCATAACATAAGAGGAGAACAAAAGGCTTTCCCATGACAACATACTGCCAAAGTGTAATCTCCCCAGGAAGGGGCATCGATTGGGCACAGAGCAGGCACCTCAAGGATCTTTCTTGGGAGGGGTCAGTTTAGGTTTTACAGGGGTTAAGGACAGGTAATATGTGAATTCTGAAGGAGGAGTAAGGGTAGAAGGGGTGGGAGAGGATTGGGTTTGGGAGGTAGAGGGAGCTGGAGTGGGTTATGTGTGTGTCTGTATGTTTCGCAGTTGCATGTGGGTTAGGAGTAGGTTTGGATGTGTGTGTTTTTGGCAGTTATTTGGTATTCAAGTGAGTGTGCGTTTGGTTGGCATTGTTTTGTGTGTAGGTGTGCTTTTGTAGGAGCGTGTTGGTTTGGATGAGTGTGCTGTTGAGGTGGTTCAAAAGGGGGTGGTGATGGATGGAGCATCAGAACCAATCGAACACTCACACCCAGTCAACAGATCTGGGTTTGATCCATCACCGTTCTTTAGCCCACTCTGCCTCCCCAGTTCAGACATGGCCATATGCAAATCAGTCTGACCCTGTGCCTCATGGGAACAGTCCAGCCCGAACTGCCACGCCATGCCTTCTCTGGACCGGAAACAAGCTTCCTAGGACCGGTTTCTGGCATCTCAGCCTTCTTCAGCCAGGCTTGCTTGAATCCAGTGGCAAAGTGAGCAAGGGACTCATGTCTGAGCATACCCTGCCAACTTATGGCAAACAAAGCGGTACAAAAGGGGGTGGTGATGGACGGAGCATCAGAACCAATCAAACACTCACACCCAGTCAACAGATCTGGGTTTGATCCATCACCGTTCTTTAGCCCACTCTGCCACCCCAGTTCAGACATGGCCATATGCAAATCAGTCTGACCCTGTGCCTCATGGGAACAGTCCAGCCCGAAATGCCAAGCCATGCCTTCTCTGGACCGGAAACAAGCTTCCTAGGACCGGTTTCTGGCATTTCAGCCTTCTTCAGCCAGGCTTGCTTGAGGTGGTTGGCGTAGTGCGTGTGTCTGTTTGACAGTTGCATGTGGGTGTGGAGGATGTTGTGTATGTTTGGATGTGTGTTTTTGGCAGTTGCTTGGTATTCAAGTGGGTGTGTGTGTGTGGTTTTGGTTGGTGTGGTTTTGTGTGTAGGTGTGATTTTATGGGAGTGTGTTTTGTAGAACGGTGCTGTTCAGGTGGTTGTGGTGCTTGTTTGGCGTCGTGGTGGTTGTGGGTGAGGAGGGTTAGTGGCCCTTGTGGGTGTGCTGGTGGCTGTGGTGCTTGATGGGTGCGAGGGTAGTTGTGGGGGTGTAATGTCAATTGTGTATGTTGTTTGTGTGCTTCTTTGTGTGTGTGATTGAGTGATTATGCTGCTTATCTCTGTTGGAGTGGGTACATGCAAACAAGTGAGTTTGCTTGGGATTGGTATGGGATTTGGATTGAGGATGGAACCTGTGCGGGGGCAGAACGTTGGGCTGGTTGGATGGCTGGGGTGAGTGAGAAGGCTATTTTTGCAAGCGATCTCTGCATGCCAGACACCAAACTGTGAATGGGATACAGAGATGCAACCATTTGCAGCATTTGGCAGATAAGTCCCTGGATGCCATTCACTATAGCAGTCTGGCCTACAGAGATGCTGCGTAAGAGGTCAAAAGCCTTCTCACTCAGCGCAGCAGGTGTGACGGGGCAGGGGGTGTGGTGCCTGTGGCGAAGGAGACCCCAGCCCTTTTAGGGGCTGGGTTTAGCTAACTTTGGGGCGAGCTAGAGGTAGATAGGAGATGGGTCCCTGGGTGGTGGACAAGAATGACGTTAGGTACAGTTACTGTAGGGTCCACCACCAGTAGGGACTGGTTCCTTGTGGAGGCCTCCAAAGATGACGACAAGTTGGTGGCCTCCACTCCAGTCCCCTCACTCTTCATGCCACTGTGCCTATCGGTGTCGGATGTTGCACCACCTGAAACAGTGGCCAGTTACTTCCCCCTCCTTCTTGGCGAAGATCTCCTTCACCAGAAGATGGTGTAAAGACATGTACAATAGTTTTATTGTACCTGTGTAGATATAACTGATCATGATTTTGTTTCCTGAAAACATGTTCCAGTTTTACATATTTCACCTGCTTCAATGCTTTTAAACTTTTGTTTATTTTTAGCATTATATCTTGCAAGTAGGGAACATCTTCAGAAACTATTTGGTCACATTTTAGTAATTTTCTATTATTTCTCATTTATTCTTAAAGTCTGCTAAGTAGTGCATATGTGGACGTAGCTGAAATTGCGTTCGTTCCAGAGCACATGTTGTGTGATCTCTTAGTATGTGTCCCCTTTAATTACAATAAGGTGGGCCACCCAATAATATACCTTTGTATATGGAAGTGCAATACCTCCATTATATTGATTTCTCTGTAGAGTGGAAAGTGCTACTCTCTGGTGTTGCCCTTCCTAGACTAGGGTCCTGACCTCTCCCTCTATCCTATTAAAAATGTCCTTGGCTATCTTGGAGTAGGTATTTTGGAGGACATAGAGCAGCTTCTCTAATGTTATCATTTTATACAGTGCAGCCCTACACCATCATTGTCCATGGTATTTTTCTCCATCTCGACCTCAGCATGAAAATCCAACAGGATCCCCCGGATATTGTGCTCCAAACTAATTTCCCGGTTTACAGTAACGTAAAGTCAAGGCGGGGGGAACAAAAGCACATCAACAAGGGACCCACAATCCAGCAGGGGTCTGGTGGGCAAATCCCCTCTCTGGGCCCCTGCCATCTAACAACAAGTCATTTGCGCCCCTATGGATTCAACCAAACCACAAGGCCTATTGCCAGCCGTCTCTGTTCGGGTCCCGAGAGGGGGAAATGACGCCAGGTCTCCCTTCAGTCTTTCCTTGATTTTCGGCTCCAGGTGAAGGCCTGGTTTCCCTCTGGCTTGGCTCTTTCTTAACAAGCAGATGTCAGTCTGTATGGATGCCGCCTTTTGCGTCAGGCCCCAAACCCCTTAAATTTGGTGTTCGATAGGGCACTGCCTTGAGTCTAACATTGTTGAATGTCTGTGTTTCCTCATTGGCAACCCTGATGGAACCTTTTGACGTGCAGGTTATCTCTTACGCCGATGACACGCAGATCCTCTTAACTTGAGCTGGGAACATCTTTACCACCCAAAATGTATTTGAAATGAGCCTGTAAGCGGTGTGCCAGTGGATGCGCTGGAGTAATCTCCAGTGAAACATGAGCAAAAATGAAGTGCTGATATTTGGGTCTCCTCCCCCCCTTTGGGATGGTGGGGTCCTGGCCCAGCTCTGATCCTTCTCCCCAGATTCCATCCACAGTGGTTCGGAATCTAGGAGTGAAGCTTGATAATAACCGGTCCTTCAGAGAGTGCAAATTGTGTGCTTACCAGATTTGCACATCAGAAGTGTGTGTGTGTGTTTTCCAGGATCAACATGATTCCTTTTTTACGGAACAGCACCATACCCCTGTAAATGTCACAACTTGGACCTGAGAGGGCTGGCTTGTTGGTAAGTACAATCTGTCAATGTATTTTTTGTTGATTTCAAGTCTAATGATCAAAAATAGTATGGAATGCTTTGGCTCTTTTAATTTTTCATTTCTTATAGGAGACTAAGCCAACCATGGTTATCACCGCTGAGGAATCCAACAATGCCAAGGGAAGTCCGCTTCAATGAGGCCCATGGAAGAACACAGAGACCAGTGGAGAGGACTTTCGCACTCCTAAAGGCCAAATTTCGATGTCTGGATAAGACCGGTGAAGCCCTCCCTTACTCACCCGATGAGATGTGCAAAATCACCTTAGCATGCTGCATGTTACACAACATAGCCCTTCATCGAAACATCCAGCACATTGCGGAGGAGGAAAACCATGATGAGCCACCGGCTGAGATTGTTGAAATGTCAAATGGAGATGATACTGGTGACGAGAAAGGAATAGACTTGCGTTGAGATGTTAATGACAACTTCTTCACAGGAGTAGAAGTATATATTCACATATTATTACATTACATTTAAGACCAACTGTTAATCTAATGAGAATAAAAGTCTGTGCTATTCATTATTGTGAAAGGGCAAATTAAGGTAAAGCCAGGGCAAAGATGTTTGCTGATCTATGTTCTCCCAATCTATGTTCTCACACATTGAGTACTGTGTTTATTTATATTGTTTATCTTATATTGTTTTAAAACAATTTGCCCTCATAATTTGTCATTTATAATGTGTCCATTTTGTAACATCATGCAAGTATATATTTCTTTGTTTTAATCTAGTTTAGGTCCCTTCACCAGGTTATTTTCATTTAGACATTTCAAAATTGTGACATCTGCAGTTATATGCTGCTGTTGCAAAGTACAAACGGATCACATGTAATCCTGTGAAAGACGCACACACTTTGGATGTACAGATCTTGTACAAAGACAACTTGCACAGTGATTGGATTTTCTCTGTTAACATTGCATTAGACTTGTTTTCTGTTGATTGTCGCCACCAAGACAATATGTTTTGCTTAAATTGCTCTAATCACATGTGGTAGGCCACCCAAGCATACAAATTTCCCTTCACATAGGCAAAATCCACATTGTGTGTTAACTGTATGTAGCTGTTCATGTGTCTCATTATTGAAGAAAGAACGTCTTGCAGCACACCAATTAAAGTTGGTTGCAACATTCCACCAGATAATGACAGAGTTTATTGGAACACTACTATAGCCACATAAGGGAGTACTGCAATTATTTTCACAACTGGTATTATAGATGTGGGTTTCCTATTGTGAGGGAGAAGATCTGGCTACAGCAATGACATACATCAATAAGAGTTTGCCTATTTAATCAGATTTCGTTTTTTTAATTATCTCCTGTTCTTCCAAGGTGGCAAGGTCTGGAACTGTAAATGAAATATTGCATGACGTTTTTGGATAATGCATGGGTTATAATGTATCAGGAAAATTTGAGAAACATCTCTTTATTCCAATTAAATCATATACAAGTTTTTGATTTGTGGTTTTTGTTATTTTATGTCATCTTTTAAAAAATTTAAAAACATTACCTAAATGGAATTTATTTAGGCATAAACAATCTTTTTAATTTAACATTAAAAAAAGTATGATGGAACTAAAAAAGTGAATACATTGAGAAAAGAAATACAACACCAGTCTTTGCTTAATTTTACTTTTCATTTTATTCAACAAAACAAAATGAACTAAAACAGGATGTAGACAAAAGAAAACCTAGTAAATCAATTATGGGGAATGAAACTAATATTGAAGAGCAATGTACAAAATACAACTGACATCAAAAAGGCAAATTTGTCCAGAAAGTAGTCCACAGAGGTAATGCTAGTCACACACTGGAGGAAATTAGGTCCTGTGTCTCTTGCTGGTGGAGTTCTAGGCCATCCTCTCCTGATGGTCCAGATGAACGTCCCCTCCTGAGGGAGACTTGTGAATCCACAGTTGCAGGAACTGAGGTGGGTGCAGGCGTTTCCTCTTGTGGCAGGGCCTCTTTCTGTGGCTGTGGCAGATGTAGTAGGCCCAGATGATGTTGGACCACAGAAAGTGGACCATGTTGCTGGAAAAGCCCTGCAAAAATGGGTAAAACAATCATGCATTAGATTTTCCATCTGAACACTCTGCAACTGCATCATCTCCCTGAGCTATGTAAGAACTTACCCCATCATGTCTTGGGACCGACTGAGACAATCCAAGACTTGGTCGATGGTGGCAATAGACCCGGGGGGGTCACTTTGCTGACCCAGAGACTACCCCCACGACCTGTACCCCCCACTACCCTGTGCCCTTGACCCAGTGTGCCCCCATTCCACTGGGTCCTGGTTGAACTGGAGGTGGTGGTGGTGGTATAACAACAGCAGCCATGACTGGGGGCACAAGATTGGGGTCATGTTCCTTTGGACACAGAAAGTTGAGGTATCCATGGGAGGAGTGGGACTCACTGTAGCTGTCTGCCCAGGCAAACCAGATGGATCAGCCTGCTCCTCATCATCATCATCCAGACTTGTAGGAGTCGATTCCTCACTGAAAGCTTGTCCCTGGTTTGGAGTGGAGGTATCGTCAGCAGCTGTGGCAGAGGGTTGTCCGCGTGCTCTGGGTGTTGGACCTATTATACATTAAAATACAAATTAATTTAATAATCTGGATGATACAGTAAATAAATTTGTAGGAAAAGCAACCTAAAAGGAAATAGTGATTTAATATAATGAATATACCTTTCATAGTATGATTAATTTCTAAAACAGTTTAAATTGCAGACAAAACTACTTCTAAAAAGCAGGGAAAACGATTACTTAAAATGGAAAAAAATAGGAATATATACAATTCAGCAAACATCCAACAGAGTAAAGTAGAAAGGAGAAATGCAAAATAAACCTTTCCAAGGCGTAGCAGGGTAAATATCTGTAAATTAAACAACTGATAAGGATAAATAGCATTAGTCATCATATAAACATTGCAAGGTACATTTATTATCAAAACATCTTATATTCAGCATACAATATAACACATTACATTTGAGTTAACATACTTTGATTTGTGAAAATGAATATGCTACTTACCAGTATGCATCTGTTCTTGGCATGTAGGGCTGCTGACATTCATATCTGTGCATAGATCGCCGCCTAGTGTTGGGTCCGGATGTTTGCACGTTGTTGTCCTGGAAGAGTCTTCGAAGTATCCTTGGATAGGTGACTCCTCCCCTGGACTACAGTGCGCATGGGCATCCCCTCCATCCTCAGATTGTTTTTCGCCATTGTGGCAGTGATGGAGTAGATACAGAAAGTGATGACCATGCTTTACAGTAATTCTGAGAGCTGCAGCTGCGACAGGCGCCGGGGAGGAGGGAGGGCGATATGAATGTCAGCAGCCCTACATGCCAAGAACAGATGCATACTGGTAAGTAGCATATTCAGTTCGAGGCATGTGGGCTGCTGAATTCATATCTGTGCATAGAATGTATAGCAGTGCCCTCTATTAGCGGCGGCTACCCGTGCCAGCTGCAGCGGTCTGAAAAAGAGTTTTTAGAACAGCCTGTCCTACAGCTGCCTGCTGTTTTGACTGCACATCTACACAATAGTGTTTAGTAAAAGTGTGTGTAGTGGACCATGTGGCTGCTCTGCATATATCATGCAGGGGAATATTTCCTAGAAAAGCCATGGAAGCCCCTAACTTACGTGTTGAGTGGGCTCGTGGTGGAATAGTTAATGTGCGTTTTGCCTTTTGATAACAGATTTGAATACACTTAACTATCCATCTGGCTATCCCTGCTTTGGAGACGGCGTTACCTTTGTGGTGCGGGGCAAAGGCAACGAACAGTTGTTTTGTCTTCCTGAAGGGTTTAGTCCTGTCGATGTAGTACATGAGGGCCCTTCGTACATCTAGTGTGTGGAGTGCCCTTTCTGCGACAGTTTGCGGGTTTTGGAAGAAAACGGGCAGTTCGATAGTCTGATTCATGTGGAACTGCGATATTACTTTGGGCATGAATTTTGGGTTGGTACGTAGTACGACCCTGTTGGCATGAACCTGTATAAATGGCTCTTGAACGGTTAGTGCCTGGAGTTCACTAACTCTTCTTAAGGAAGTGATCGCTACCAGGAAAGCTACTTTCCAGGTGAGGAACTGAATCTCGCATGAGTGTAGAGGTTCAAAGGGTGGACCCATTAGGCGTGTGAGGACCAGGTTGAGGTTCCACATCGGAGCCGGTGGGTGACTAGGTGGAATGACTCGTTTGAGTCCTTCCAAGAATGCTTTGATGGCAGGCACTCTGAATAGAGAGAGGTGCTGCCTGGTTTGCAGATAGGCTGATATTGCAGTCAAATGGACACGTATAGAGGTGTACGCCAGATTGCATCGGTATAGGTGTAATAGGTAGCAGATGATGTTTTGGATGGATGCGTCCAGCGGGTTAATGTCATTATTACTGCAATAAATGACGAACCTTTTCCATTTGGCTGCATAGCAAGCTCTTGTAGTGGGTCTTCTGGCCTCCTTGATGATGTCCATACAGTCAGGTGGCAGGTTGAGATAGCCAAACTCTAGGACTTCAGGAGCCAGATTGCCAGGTTCAGCTGTTGCGGATCTGGGTGCTGAATCTCTCCATGGTTCTGCGTCAAATGAGCGGGTTTGATCCGCAGCCTTTGATGCGGCACCACGGAAAGTTTGAGGAAGGTGGTGTACCATGGCTGGCGTGCCCACGTAGGAGCAACTAGGACGAGTGTCAGGGAGTGTTGTCTGAGTTTGCGAGCCACCAGCGGTATCAGTGGCGCTGGGGGAAAAGCGTACGCAAATCTGCCGGACCAGTTCATCCATATCGCATTGCCCTGCGACTGCGGATGTGGGAACCTGGCGGCAAAGCTTTGGCATTTTGCGTTTTCGCTTGTGGCGAACAGGTCTATCTCCGGATGACCCCACTGCTGGAAGTACGGCTGGAGTACTGATGGGTGTAACTCCCACTCGTGCATCTGGTGGCTGTGTCTGCTGAGCAGATCCGCCATCTGGTTGTCCTTGCCGGGGAGGTGTTCCGCCATGAGGAACATGTTCCTCTGAATGGCCCACTTCCACATGCTCTGAGCCAGATGAGACAACTGTGGAGAGTGCGTTCCTCCCTGCTTCTGTATGTAGTACATTGCGGTCATGTTGTCCGTCCGGATCAACACGACCTTGTTGCACAGATGTACTTTGAATGCCTTCATGGCTAGGAAGATTGCCATCAGTTCCAGAAGGTTGATGTGCATCTTCTTCTGTTGTGTCGTCCATAGTCCCTGCACTGTGTAGTGGAGTACATGAGCTCCCCATCCCTGGAGAGACGCGTCCGCTGTCAGTACTATTTGTGGAACAGGCTCTTGGAACGGTCGGCCCTTGCAAAGGTTTTGTGGAGTCCACCAATGCAGAGAGTTGTATGCCCGACCGCTCACCGACACTAGGTCTTTTAGCGGTCCTTGAGCCTGGTTCCACTGACGTGCTAGGCACTCCTGAAGCGGGCGCATATGTAATCTCGCGTGTGGGACTATGAAGATGCAGGAGGCCATCATGCCTATCAACTGCATGAACACTCGCGCTTGAAGTGAGTGTTTGGGTTTGAATTTGGAGATCAGCAGTTGCATGCTGTTGATCCTCACTAAATTTGGCTGAGCTGTGGCCGCCAGAGTGTCTATAGTCGCACCTAGGTACTGTTGTACGTGTGCGGGCTGGAGATGGGACTTTGGGTAATTTAGTGAGAATCCCAGACTGTGAAGAAGGTGAATGGTGCGGGACATGTGGCTGGCACATTGCTGGGCTGACTTCGCTTGAATGAGCCAGTCGTCCAGGTAGGGGTAGACGTGTATGTGCTGCCTCCGTAGATGTGCTGCCACTGTAGCTAGGCACTTCGTGAAAACCCTGGGCGCTGTTGTCACGCCGAAGGGGAGGACTTTGAACTGGTAATGCTGACCCTGAACAGTAAACCTGAGGTATTTTTTGTGTGAGGGGTGAATGGGGATGTGGAAATACGCATCCTTGAGGTCCAGCGTGGCTAGGAAGTCTCCCTGCTTGAGAAGCGGAAGGACCTGCTGGAGAGTGAGCATGTGAAAGTGCTCTGAAAGAATGTACCGGTTCAGGGGTCTTAGGTCTAATATAGGTCTGAGTGACCCGTCCTTTTTTGGTATCAAGAAGTAGAGGGAGTACACTCCCGTGCCCTGCTCGTGGACGGGTACGACCTCTATAGCGCCTTTTAAAAGCATACTTTGCACCTCCTGCTGTAAGAGCGTTAAGTGCTCTGAGGACATAGGACGGTTTCTTGGCGGTATTATGGGTGGAGTGGAGGTTAACTCTAGACAGTAACCGTATTTGACAATATCTTTGACCCACCTGTCCGTGGTGATGGAGTTCCACGTGGACAGGAACCTTTGTAGCCTTCCCCCGACAGGTGTTATGTGGTCGGGAGGAAGGGAGAGGGCGTCACTGCTTGTTTTTGGGGGAGGACCTGGTGTTGCCGTAGCCGCGTCCTCTGCCCTTTGTACTGGAGCCACGATATCCACCTCGAGTGTTTTTATCGTAGGTGGTCTGTGTATTGCCTTTGTTATACGTTTGTTGTGACCCCTGTCCTCTACCTGCTCCCTTGTTTCCGGGGCGACGAAAGGAGCCGCTCCGAAAGGACTGAGTCTGGAGGGCGCCCATGGACTTTGCAGTGTCCGTGTCCTTTTTGATCTTTTCAAGGGTGGTGTCAACCTCCGGGCCGAATAAATAGTCGGGGTTGACAGGCTGGTTGAGTATATTATTTTGTACCTCAGGCTTGAATCCAGAGATTCGTAACCAGGCATGGCGTCGCAGCATGACGCTTGTGTTTATGGCCCTGGCAGCTGTGTCAGCGGCATCTAGTGCACACTTGATGGAAGCATTTGTGAGTAGCTGTCCCTCTCTGATGAGAATTTCTGCGCCTTCCTTGAACTGGTCAGGGAGATGTTGGAATAGTTGCTCCAGTGTGTCATAGTGCGCTCTATCATAGCGAGCAAGGAGCGCTTGAGTGTTGGCTATGCGCCATATGTTGGCAGCTTGGGCGGCAACTCGCTTGCCAGAGGTCTCTAACACCTTGGACTCTTTGTCCGGGGGAGGAGCGTCACCTGTCGTTTGCGAGTGTGCCCTCTTGCGAGCATTCGCTACGACAATGGAGTCTAGTGGTAATTGGCCTCTGATGTAAGTAGGGTCCCCAGGTGCTGATCGGTATTTCTTATCAATCCTGGGGTTTATCACTCGTGCCCTGGGGGGTTCCTTGAAAATGTCCTTGGCTGGTTTGAGGACTCCTTTCAACATGGGCAGAGTCTTTACATGCCGTTCGGAGGATGCGAAAGTGTCCATAAGAAAGTCATCTTCGATGGTGTCAGAGTGAAGCTGCACCCCATGGTTATTGGCAGCACGTTCGATAAGAGCGTTGAAGGCTGCAGTATCCTCTGTGGGAGATGTTTTTGCCCCATAGAGTTGCGGGTCCTGTGCATCGAGAGGTGCACCTGGGTCCACTGGGTCGCCCCAAGTGTGATCAGGGTCCTGCTGGTCATCAGGGTCCATGTCTCCACGGTAGGGGATTTGGTCCTCCATGTAGTCCTCCAACGCATCCGTGTCGGAGTGTGTGGGAGAGAATAACTGTGGTTCCTGGTAGGATGAGTGGAAAGGTTCATAAAGGGCAGGTTCTGATTCTACAGGCAGCTTCCTTTTTAGTGGGATCCTGAAAGGGTCCAACGGTGGTTCCGAAGTTATTCTCCGCTCGTGGAGAATCATTCTGCCAGTGTTGGCGTCGATGACACGTGCCGGAGACGTCTCGGTAGGTGTACTCGTGGACTGGGCGACCCGTGTCCTGAGTTGGAATATTTTCGGGATTGTGGACGGAGGCAAGCCAAAGGTAATGTTGGCTGGCACCGAAGAGGCTGCCGGAGCGTCGATCTGTCCGGAACCCGACGGGTCCTGGAGGGCAGTCTTGGTTTTGCTGCTTTGTGCCGCAAAGGGTCGCGTTTGGAGCGCCTTTGAGGCTTTTGCACCGACCAGGTTCGTAGAGGCAGCCGTGGACTTTTTCGGCGCCGGTGGTTCATCGAGTCGAGGTGAGGAAATGACCGTCGACGTTTTCGATGCGTGAGGCTTTGGTGTTGTCGAGGGAGCGATGCGAGACGTAGCAGGCAGTGCGGTCCTCGTGTCGGTGGCGTCGGCGCCGGGAGTTGAACAGGTTTGTTGGCGCCGAAGGCCTTTTTCCGTACGTCGACTCCGACGTCGCCCGCTTCAAGTTCGGCACCGAAGTCTCTCTTGGGGCGCTCGGTGCCGACGCGTTTCACTGGCGTCGAAGGCGTGGGAGGCCTCGATCCGACTAGCGCCACTTTCGGTTTCGGTTTCGTTTGAACCGGTACTGGTTTCGGTTTCGTAGAAGTGAAACCAGCCGGTTTAGGCAGTAATGGCTGCCGCTTAATGTCCGAGGCCGGGCCCGAGGGCGGGGCCGAAGAACTGCGGGATGGGTCTCGGGTAAGGCCCGAAGGCGATCCCTCGACCGGAGCCATAGACTGTGGCACTGGGCTTTCTTCGGTCTGAACAGGTAGGCCTTGTTCATCATTGGAGCTACTCTCTTCGGCCCCTAAGGCCTCCTCGTCGTCTCCTACCTCGGTGTCGTCTTCACCTCTGTGGAAGAGTGATTCGTTGACTTCGTCCGATCCGGAGTCGTGCTCGGAAACGGGACTGGAGGGTAGGACTTCCAATTCTTCGACATCTTCGGCCTCGTTGAAGATGTCCACTGGTGCCGGTGCCGCGTGCTGCGCTTCGAGCCTCGCCGCTCGTCGATTCCGTAGAGTCTTTTTGGAACGGAACCGGGCACAGGCCATGCATGTCGATTCGTCGTGGTCCGGCGAAAGGCATTTGTTGCACACCGGATGGACGTCGATGTGGGGGTACTTCGCATTGCACACCGGACACCTCTTGAATGGCGTCCTCAATTCCATCGTCGAAGTAGTCGATGGGCAGGTAAATGCGAAAAAAAAGTCGGTCCTGAAAGTTAGTAAACTAACAAGGTGGTATCGAAAACCGATCGATAAACAGTACCGACGCGAACTAAAGGCCTTTTGGCCTCGACAACATTTTTTCCTAACTTGAGCTAAGATAGCACATCCGAACCCAATGGCGGAAAAAAACAATCTGAGGATGGAGGGGATGCCCATGCGCACTGTAGTCCAGGGGAGGAGTCACCTATCCAAGGATACTTCGAAGACTCTTCCAGGACAACAACGTGCAAACATCCGGACCCAACACTAGGCGGCGATCTATGCACAGATATGAATTCAGCAGCCCACATGCCTCGAACATATTATTTCAATTCAAAACAATTACAAGACCGTGACAACATACACAATTACACAAAAAATGACATTTTAAGACATAGCTATAGAGATTGATAAAAACATTACACTTTAACATATGTGAAAATAAGGAAGAAAAGAGAATGACCAAAATAACAATTGCAATATTTTCACAAAACAAAACACAAGGCATCATGGTAGTTGTAATCAATACAATTAAACATTAACACTTGCAAAATTGTAAATTGAATATACCTAGTAAAATGTATGCAGTGAAAAAGAACAGACATTTACAATATAAAACATATGTATAAAATATGTTGTTAGGTGAAAACAACACTTTCAAGTGCCGTAACTTCATGTGAATTTAAATGGAGATTGAAACCTGCAATCTTAAGTACAACAAAATACATTCAGACCTACAAAGAAACAAGACAAAACAAAATTAAAAACATGAAGAAAAACTCACACATTGACAACACAGATGAACAATTAGTAAACCAAGAGAAACACCAATAATGCTACAACATTCCTAAAAAAAACTGGGATAAAAAATTATAAATTGTTTTATATGTATAGAAAAGGTGCAAAACACATTACCAACAGCTGAATAAAAAGCAAAAATGGCATTTAGGCTTAGTGACACTTTCAAAAGTATAACTTACCAGTCTCAATTCCATGAGGGATTCCTGGCAAGCCTTAAGGATGTAGGATTTGCAAGACCTTCTCTTACCAGGAAAAGGGTTATATGTGGGGTGAGGCGGGAGACTGGGAGAACCATCACCATTCTTCTGGGCCTCCAGGTGATGCTTGAGGGTCAGGAAATACACTCTTCCCCGCGGGTTGTTCCACCTTTTCCTTATTTCCTCCTGTATGTGTAGGTTGTTTGCTACAAAATTCACTCTGTCAACTATTCTGGCCCGCATTTCCCTTTTCTGAGCTGTAGTTGTATTTTGTACATGGGCTCCAAACAACTTTGGCTCTACTCTAATAATTTCATCCACCATGACTGACAAGTCTCCCTCAGTAAAGGAATATGCTACTTACCAGTATGCATCTGTTCTTGGCATGTAGAGCTACAGATCTATACACTGTGCATAGATCGCCATCTGGTGTTGGGCCCTGATGTTTGCAGTTTGTTTTTCCTCTTGGAAAGTCTTTGGAAGTCACGAGTTCGGTGACTCCTCCTTTGGTTCGTATTGCGCATGGGCTTCGGCTCCATCCTCAGATTGTTTTTCGCCAGCAGGGAAAGATGGAGCGTAGTAGTAACAGTAAAGAAACACATGTGTGTTGTATCTAAATAAGATAAACTGGAACAGATACAGGAAGCCGGGGGGGTGGTTGGGCGTGTATAGATCTGCAGCTCTACATGCCAAGAACAGATGCATACTGGTAAGTAGCATATTCCGTTCGAGGCATATGAGCTGCAGATTATACACTGTGCATAGATTATATAGCAGTACCCAACCCTAGCGGCGACCACCGGCATCCGTTGCAGTTGTTTGGAACAGTGTTTTTAGTACAGCCTGGCCCACACTAGCTTGTTGCTTGGTTTGCACATCTACACAGTAATGTTTTGTGAAAGTGTGCGGTGTTGACCATGTCGCTGCTTTGCAGATATCATCTAGTGGTATGTTTCCTAGAAAAGCCATAGAAGCCCCTATCTTCCTTGTAGAGTGGGCTTTAGGGGTAACAGATAGCGTTCGTTTTGCTTTGTGGTAGCAAATCTGTATGCATTTTACAATCCACCTAGCTATCCCCGATTTAGAAATAGGGTTGCCTTTATGTGGTGGAGAGAAGGGGACAAATAGCTGTTTGGTTTTCCTGAAAGGTTGTGTCCTTTGGATGTAGTAAAGTAAAGCCCTTTTAACATCCAGTGTGTGTAAAGCCCTTTCCGCAACGGTTTGAGGTTGTGAGAAAAAGACTGGTAATTCTACCGACTGGTTTAGATGGAATGGGGAAATGACTTTGGGTAGAAATTTTGGGTTGGTGCGGAGTACAACCTTGTTCTGATGCATTTGGAGAAAAGGTTCCTGTATAGTGAGTGCTTGTATTTCACTAACCCTTGTGAGGGAAGTGATGGCCACTAGAAAAGCTGTTTTCCATGTGAGAAATTGGAGCTCACATTTATGTAATGGTTCGAAAGGGGGTCCCATTAACCTTGTGAGAACTATATTCAAGTTCCAGACAGGTGAGGGTGGTACTCTGGGTGGAATTACTCTTTTGAGGCCTTCCATAAAGGCCTTGATGGCAGGCACTCTGAAAAGTGATAGGTGCTGCCTGTTCTGTAAATAAGCAGCAATTGCAGCGAGGTGTAACCGAATGGAAGTATATGCTAGGTTACACCTTTGTAGATGGAGTAAGTAACATATGATGTGCTGTATGGACACATTTAAAGGATTGATTGTGTTGTGGCAGTAAACAACAAATCTTTTCCACTTTGCAGCATAGCATGCCCTAGTAGTAGGGTGTCTAGCTTCCCTGATAATATTCATGCAATCAGGGGGAAGGTTAAGGTATCCGAATTCTAGGACCTCAGGAGCCAGATCGCAAGGTTGAGCTGAGCTGGGTCCGGGTGCCTGATCTCTCCATGGTTCTGGGTTAGGAGGCATGGTGAGAGGTTTAGCTTTTGGTGTGGTACTACTGAGAGTTCCAGCAGTGTGGTGTACCACGGTTGTCTGGCCCATGTTGGAGCTACTAGGATCAGTGTTAAGGAATGCTGTTGTAGCTTTCGCACCACTAATGGAATTAGTGGGAGAGGTGGAAAAGCGTATGCAAATTTGTTTGACCAGTTCATCCATATCACATTGCCTTTGGACAATGGGTGTGGATATCTGGCGGCGAAGCTTGGGCATTTTTTGTTATCGTGGGTGGCGAATAGGTCTATGTGTGGATCCCCCCACTTCTGAAAGAACGGGTGAAGAACCTGTGGGTGAAGTTCCCACTCGTGTATCTGCTGCGTTTGTCTGCTGAGCAGATCTGCCATGGTGTTTTGGACTCCTGGGACGTGTTGGGCCAGGAGAAAGATTTTTTGTGGAATTGCCCATCTCCATATGCTCTGTGCTAATTGAGAGAGCTGTGGAGAGTGTGTGCCCCCCTGTTTTTGAATGTAGTACATGGCAGTCATGTTGTCTGTGCGAATGAGGACTGCCTTGCCTGAAATCTGCGTTTGGAAGGATTTTAGGGCGAGGAAGATTGCCAGTAACTCCAGATGGTTGATGTGGAGTAACTTCTGTTGTGGCGTCCATGTGCCCTGTACTGTGAGATGTAACAGATGAGCTTCCCAGCCGGAGAGCGATGCGTCTGTTTATTTGTGGGACCGGGTCCAGGAACGGTCGACCTCTGGAAAGGTTTGTGGTGTTCCACCACTGCAGAGAGCGATGGGTGCGACCGTCTACCAACACCAGATCTGGCAGTTGCCCCTGGGCCTGGTTCCATTGGCGCGCTAAGCACTCTTGGAGTGGACGCATCTGGAGTCTTGCATGGGGCACTATGAAGATGCAAGAGGCCATCATCCCTATCAGTTGCATAAACACTCTTGCTGGGAGAGAGTGTTGACATATGAATTTCTGACGCAGAGCCTGTATATTTGCACTCCTGGCAGGATTGGGATAGGCTATGGCTTTTGAGGTGTCTATTGTGGCACCGAGGTATTGTTTTGTGTGTGATGGTACCAGGTGGGATTTTTGGTGGTTCACCGTGAAACCTAGCTGGTGAAGTAGTTGGATTGTAGCTGCGGTATGTTGCACACATTGTTCGTAGGACAGGGCTTTTATTAGTCAGTCGTCCAGATACGGGAAGACGTGAATGTGCTGTCTTCTGAGATGTGCAGCCACTACTGCTAGGCACTTGGTGAATACCCTTGGTGCTGTTGTTACCCCTAACGGGAGCACCTTGAACTGGTAGTGTTGCCCGTCCACCACAAATCTGAGGTACTTTCTGTGAGACTGGTGTACTGGGATGTGAAAGTATGCGTCTTTCAAGTCCAGAGTGGTGAGAAAATCGTTCTGGGAGAGGAGTGGAAGAACCTGTTGAAGGGTTACCATGTGAAAATGGTCTGAATGTATGTAAGTATTTAGAGGTCTGAGATCTAGGATAGGCCGTAGAGTCTCGTCTCTCTTTGGAATCAGAAAGTACAGGGAGTAGACCCCTAAATTTTGTTGATTTATGGGGACCTGCTCTATGGCTCCTTTTTGCAGGAGGGAGATCGCCTCCTGTTTTAGTAACGTAGCATGGTCTTGAGACATAGGGCGTTGCCTGGGTGGAATGTTTGGGGGGGGTAGATGTTAATTCTAGGCAATACCCTGAACAAATAATTTGGGTCACCCATCTGTCTGAGGTGATTGTCTCCCAGACGTGAAGGAAGTGCTGTATTCTGCCCCCGACCGGAGTGGAATGGTCTGGAGGGAGCGGGGGAAAGTCATTGGGCAGGAGGTGTGGCAGAGCGGGCGGCATTTGTCTTGCCTCTGCCCTTATTATTATTGCCTCTGTATTCGCCTCTTTGATAACCCTTTGTGAAGGTAGATTGAGGAGGGGATTTGTAGGACATGGATGCACTATCCGAGGAGTAGCCTCTGCCCGTGCCCCGAAAGGAAGAGCGACGAAAAGAGCGCCTAGGAGTGTGTGACTGTAGGGCTCCCATGGATTTCACCGTGCCAGTATTTTTTTTCATCTTTTCGAGGGCTTCATCAACTTTTGGGCCAAATAGATGATCTTGGTCGAATGGGTGGTTTAATATAGAGGCTTGTACCTCAGGTTTAAAACCTGAAACTCTGAGCCAGGCATGGCGACGGAGAAGGACACTGGTGTTTATGGCCCTGGAGGCTGTGTCTGCTGCATCTAGGGCACAGCGTATAGAGGTATTAGTTATTATTTTTCCCTCTTGGATCAATTCATTAGCCCTGTTCTTGAATTTTTCAGAGAGATGGTGCATGATGGCCTCTCACTCATCATAATGCGCCCTGTCGTATCTGGCCAATAGCGCTTGCGTGTTGGCGATATGCCATATGTTGGCATCTTGTGACGCAGTGCGCTTCCCTGACGCGTCTAGGAGCTTGGACTCTTTGTCAGGTGGTGGTGCTTCGCCTGACGCCTGAGAATTTGAGCGCTTCCTAGCTGTAGATACCACTAGGGAATCCAATGGTGCAGGACCTTTAATGTATGAAGGGTCTGTGGGGGCGGCTTTGTATTTTTTCTCTATACGGGGGTTTAGGACCCTGGCCCTGACTGGGTCTTTAAAAACCTCCGGTGCATGTTTAATCACTCCCTTTAACATAGGTAGAATGGCAGTAGACCTATGTGCATTGTCAAAGGTGTCTAGAAGAAAATCCTCCTCCACTGGGTCAGTATGTAACTCCACCCCGTGGTAGTGTGCCGCCCTTTGTAATTGGTGGTGAAAGCCTAAGGAATCTTCAGGTGGGGATGGCCTAGATGGGTAAAGGTCATCCTGTGGGACATCTGGGATGTCCGGATTGTTATAGTCGTCCCATGGGTCTGGAGATCCAGTAGGGGTGGGGTCTTGTGGCACATCTGCTGGATCATAATAAGGGTCTCCTAAATCGTCTGGGACAGGAGACAGGTTGGGGAACGATGAGGCAGGGGTGGAGAGGGTGGGGGTGGAGAGGGTGGAGGAGGTGGGGAAGGCACTCTGAAAGGGGAGGTAGCAGTGTCTTTCCTCTTTGGAGGTGGAGGTGGAGCTGGTTTGTCCAAATGTCTCTTTTTTGAAGACAATGTCAAATGTCCAGTTTTTGGATCCTTGGTGAGTGTCTTTTGGAGAGGATCAGGTGTGAAAAGTTCTTGCGACACTGGTTGTTCGGTCGGCGCCGAAGTTTTCAGGGCCGACGGCTTTTTAGGCTTGTCTAAGCCGTGCTTCTTTGGGACCTCCGATTTTTTGGTCGGTGCTGAAGAAGGCTTCGGCATGGGAGTGTCGGTGCCGAGGGCCTTGTGATGTTTGGTCGGCACCGGAAGGGCCGGTTTCGACACCGAAGGCTTTGGTACTGGGTTCGGTGTGGAGATGGAGGCCGATTTTTTCTTCGGTGCCGAAGGGTGTTTTTCAGTATTGCTGGTCGGCTGGCTCGAGCCCGAGCTGCCGGAAGGCTTAATAGGCTTCTTTACCGGGCCCGAAGGGGGGGTGTGAGAAGCAGTATCCTTGGTCTTGCCTAGGCCTGAAGGCGAAGGTGTGACCGAAGCCTTTTTGGGTATCGGCGTGGGTGTGGGAGGGGGTATTGTACTCACGACCCTCTGCGCCGGGATAATGTCCTCCACATCTGAGTCGTCGGCCTCGGAAGCACTGACGAGGTCGTCGTCCTCTTCTTCGATGTTCTGCTGTCCCGGAGCTTCGACATAGTCCCCGAAGATGCCGACTGGAGCGGAGGTCGAGGAGTGCGCCATGTTGCGTCTAGCCCGTCGATCTCGAATAATCTTTTAAGAGCAAAAAGACTTGCTGGCGGGACAGTCTCGGGCCTCGTGCTCAGGGGAGAGGCAGAGGTTGCACACCTCATGAAGATCGGTGTGGGGAAACTTAGACCCACATCAAGGGCACTTCTTGAAGGGAGTTCTTTCCATCAGCCGAGACCAGAGCCAGAATAGGCCCGAAGGCCACCGTCGACGACCGGAATCGAAGAAGTGACGAAGAGAAGGTGAGTAAGATGATTTATTATCTGAAGGAGCTCGATGAGCGAGGATTTTTGTGTTTACCGTTGAACTGGAAAGTTCGGAACCGGAGCGCGAAGTATTACATCCGAGCCCGATGGCGGAAAAAAACAATCTGAGGATGGAGCCGAAGCCCATGCGCAATACGAACCAAAGGAGAAGTCACCGAACTCGTGACTTCCAAAGACTTTCCAAGAGGAAAAACAAACTGCAAACATCCGGGCCCAACACCAGATGGCGATCTATGCACAGTGTATAATCTGCAGCTCATATGCCTCGAACATGTGGTTTTCTCCTCCCTGCCAATATCAGATGATCAACTTTGATGAATTTAATAACGCAGAAGATGCCTACAAAAAAAAAAAACTGAACAAACGGAGAAAGCAAAAAAACCCCTGACTTCACTGAAAAAGTGCTCAGGAACAATCTTCTGCTGCAGTGGAATGGCAAAGCATCATGATCTGCAATGGAGTGTGTTTTTTAGTGTGGTATGGAGGAAAAAGCACTTAGCCAAAACACATCATGTGTGTGATTCTATCATCCATCCAAAAGCCACAGGAATAGTACAATGTTGAACACATCCCTTGACGGAATCAATCCATCAGCAATCCGCAGCTAGGACAATACCAGCACAACTGTGAAATCTAAATATGCTTGATGCAATCCCGCCACCCAGACGGTGACGGAGTAATGTTAGCCAGCAGAGGAAGCCTCCGTGTATTCAGCGGCGAGCCATTTACACAATGGAAAACCCTGTCAATGCATATGGCGGATCAGCCAGCCCACATCTAAATATGGCAGGCAGGAATCAGTCAGCTCAACGGAGTACTTGTAAACTCCGCCAGGGAGGGTCGACAAGAGTCTCACCAAGATCTAAATCAGGCCCTACGTTATCAAGCACCAGGAAGGCAGAAAACGGAATTATAATGAAGAGGGGGGGGGGGGGGGGGGGGGGCGGGGGGAGTAAAGCAAGATCTGTTGAAATATGGGTTCCAAGAAACTCTTGTAGCATAGTAAACTAAGCTTCAACAGAAGAGACTTGGTTATAGCTCCCAGCATCACTGGAAAGCAAATGCAAAAATAAACTGAACAAGGGAGCACTACTGACTATTTAATATCATTGTAGCCCTATCTCCTAATAAGCAACAACGCAGGATCTGGAACAACATTCCTATATACATTGGGACTGCACCAACACTGCTCTAATTTAGAAAATAGTTCAAGACACACCTCTGTAAAGACACCACATCACAATGCACTAACAACCCTCCAACCACATACCTTACCTATGATTTATTGACTTTATACTGGTCTATGACCCTGTACAGCATTTCGCGGCCTTTCGGGTAAGTTTGAGCTATAGAAATACAACATACATATGTGAAAATCATGTGACAGAAAGAAATTTAGTAAAAACTTTGGGACAGTAGTCAGTCCTCTTCTGGAATATTGCTGGCCTAAGTTCACAAATCAAAGATACTAGATGGCAATCTTTCAATAAGGCTAATAATATAGGTTGCTTTCAAGAGACATGAGAATCAGAGCTTGCCTCAGAGGACTTTATAGATTTTTCACTCCATGGATAAAAGCAAAAAAAAGGTTGTTCAATGCGGGGTGAAGGGGTTGAGGGATGGGGAAGGGGGTGCCAATAGGAGTCTCAACAAAGCTACATTTTAAAATCACAGAAATTGCCTGTTTCAAATGCCCCAGTGAATGATCTCTAAGCAGACTAACAAGAGTGTCTACATCAATTCAGACAGTGGACATTCTGAATGTTTACATTTCTCCAAGTCAGAGTTCCACTAAATTGAAAACCGTGGAAGTAATAGAGGAGGTTTGCACCAAATAACAATAAAAACTGCAACAATCATTGAATCACATATATTATTGATCTGTGATGATTCAATAAATTCCCAACAAAATGCATCTTAGAGAATGATTGTTGAAGAGAACGTGTTGTGGGATAGCCCAGATTCTTGCACTGGAGGAAAAAAAATGAAAGGGAGAAAGTTTCAAGCCACTTCTATTGAATTGTGAACTCCCGTTCCTGAATGGTCACTCTACATCTGACTGTCCTACTCAAAATACCTCTAGGTCTGGAAACAATGCTAGCCTCTTCACTACATATTGATTAATGTTAAGTCCTGGAAGTGCGTTGTGGATCTAAACTTAATCGAGAGAGTAGAGATCGAACATGACCTACCTGTGTCTACCCTAGAAATAAATTATATATCATAAGCATTTATGCACACAAGGGCAAACAATTACATAATTGAAACTTTTTCGACTAACAGGAGAGTTAAAATGGAATACGGAGGAGTACTGTAGCCAGACATTGCTATGAATAGGTTGTCTTTTACTGTAAATTGTGTCCTCCTATCAAGCAAGGAATGAATGAAAATACAAACTTCAACTATTTGAGGAAGTGACTGTAAATGTTTCAGCACTGTGGACAACCCCTATAAAAGCTAAACGAAATAAGATGAACAAGTATGAATGATTTGCCTTCTGAGAAAAGACTAACAAGTTTTCTCAGACCTGGCTCCACGTCATTGATCCCCTAGCAGCAAATTGCACTTCCACAACCTCAGAAGAATTATAAGAAACTAATAAACAGAAATAAACTCGAGGTCTGTGGGCTGGTTTCTGGATTTAATGGATTGCTGATCAAGGCACTGCATTCTAAGCCTACTGAAATACAAATAAGACTCAATTGACAGACCATTCTCATTAAGGACTACCCAGAAGTGGAATGGGTGTAATTAATGGTAAGGCATGATACTCTTCAAAGAATCCAGGCTCAAATGTTTGTACTTCCAAATTTTTTCATTCTTGGTACAGGTCCCTCAAGACACTTTTTAGAGCTGGGTTATTACCAAACAGTTCATGCTGCACAGCAGCATAGTACGTTGTGATGTTCAGCACATCCTCTAGCATGACCGTGATATCACCCCACACTGGCAGGCAGTACGGACAAAATTGACAGGAGCACATCTGATGCATTGCTAAATGACGTAGAAGATATCTCAGACCTTTACACTCATTCCCATAGGGACATGTCTACCAAAGAAAATATTGATTTATCTTTTGCCTCATCCTGGGTGTCCCTCTTGTCATGTTTCTTGTTTTTACATTTAGGAGGGAACATGTTCTGGCATTCGGTTGGGTACCAGTATTGTTTTTTAATTTGCCCCTTTATTTCCTTGTGTGGACTGTCGCGGGAATGCACTTTTGGGAAATTTGCTGCAAACACACCAGATCCAGGAAGAAGGAGTAGTTTCTTTTCTGTAACTCCAGTTCTGTAGTAGGGGTATCTCTGTTATAGTCATAATCTAGTGAATAGTCCCGCCCATGTGCGCGGACCCCGGAGCAATAAAAAATAATCTCTAAAAGGTGACAAATCATGCAGACCTGCATACACCTTTAAGAGAGAATTTAATTTAAAGACAGATAATGCAGCCTATACCCACAGGCTACACTGTCCAGTACTTCAACTAGAATTCCACCAAAATCCACAACAGCACTGCCTGTCCAGTTTTTCTCCACATAGGAAAAAACCCTGCCTCTACCAGCAAAAGCCTCTGGAATGATAGAGAGGAAGGAGTGGACAGACAAGCCCCATAGGCTGCCATTATGTGGCTTGGAACAGGATACTGTGCCTTTAAGAAAACTTTCCAGTTTTCCAGAACTTTCCCCAGTATCCCAGAATGCCCAGCAGGTCCCATTTACTTTCAGTTCTTTTTGAAGGCGTAGCACGCCAGACCTGTAGCATTCTACATATGAATAAGTATCTCTCCACCGGGGAGGAGGGCGGGCGCTTATGACTATAACAGAGATACCCCTACTACAGAACTGGAGTTACAGAAAAGAAACTACTCCTTCTGTAGTAGGGGATCTCTGTGTATAGTCATAATCTAGTGAATAGAATGGCAAGCCCATCCCCACACAACAAAAGCGGTGGAGAACACATAAGACACTACCACTACTGTGCGAACAAATTTCGCAGCGAAGCCTGCCCAACCTGAGCATCTGCCCTGGCATCCGTGTCCAGACAGTAATGCGCAGCAAAGGTATGGACCGACTTCCACGTGGCCGCCTTACAGATTTCCGCAATCGGAACATTACGCAGCAAAGCCGTCGTGGCAGCTTTACCCCTGGTGGAATGAGCCTTAGGTTTACCCCCTAAGGTCTTATTAGCCTTTTGATAACACAACTGTATGCAGGACACAATCCACCGAGAGATGGACTGCTTAGAGGTCGCAAGACCAGTCCTGACTGAGCCATAATTAACAAACAATTGGTCAGACCTACGAATATCCTTGGTCTTATCCAGATAAAATTTCAACACCCTTCGGACATCCAGGGAATGGAGAGCCCTTTCCGCTGGTGAAGAGGGATTCTGAAAGAACGTAGGTAAAGTTATGGTCTGATTGACATGAAAGTCAGAGATAACCTTAGGAAGGAACTTAGGGTGAGTACGCATCACAACCTTAGCAGCATGAAACACAGTATAAGGTTCTTGACAACATAATGCCTGAAGTTCACTCACCCTGCGGGCCGATGTAATGGCCACTAGGAACGCCGCCTTCCAGGATAGGTGCTGCAATGAAGCCTTGTGAATAGGTTCAAAAGGCTCTCTCATCAGTCTGGACAGCACCACATTCAAGTCCCAAGAAGGCGAGGGAAGTCTGACAGGAGGGAACACCTTCTTCAAGCCTTCCAAAAAATCCTTGACCACAGGAATCTGAAAGAAGGACGTCTGTGAAGGGCACTTCCTGTAAGCAGTCAAAGCAGCCAGATGAACCTTAATGGAATGGAAATTAAGGCCAGACTGCGCCAGATGCAAAAGGTATGGAAGGATGACATCTTCCTTACATGTTGTCGGATCAAAGCTCTTGGACTTACACCAGATACAGAACCTCTTCCACTTGTAAGCATAGGATGTCCTAGTGGAAGGTCGCTTAGATTCCTTCAGAATGTCCATACAATCGTCTGGTAGATTCAGATGACCATATTACACTATTTCAGGAGCCATGCCGCCAAACTCAAAGACGAGAGGTTGGGGTGCACCATCCGCCCCCCGAACTTCGTGAGAAGGTCCGGCCTGCACGGCAACCGCATGTGAGGAAGGATAGACCGGTGAAGAAGGTCCGTGAACCACCACTGCCTGGGCCACTCCGGCGCGATCAGGATCATCCGCGCCCTGGACTGGGACAGCTTGATGAGCACCGCCGGAATCAGGGGAATGGGTGGAAAAGCGTACAGAAAGCTGTTCGACCAATCGATCCATAGCGCATTCCCCAGCGTCCCCCGCTGGTAGTACCTGGATGCGAAGTCTCGGCATTTGCTGTTTTCGGCGGTGGCGAACAGATCTACGTCTGGAGTCCCCCACCTTGCGAAGACTTCTCCTAGTACTTCGTCGTTTATGACCCATTCGTGGTTTTCCTGAATCAGCCTGCTCAAGGCGTCCGCCTGAGCATTCTGCACCCCTGGCAGATGAGTGGCCGTGATCGTCAGTCCTCGGGCCAGCAGCCAGCGCCAGATCGCCTGCGCCTCCTGCGACAGAGTGCGCGATCTCGACCCCCCCTGCTTGTTGAGGTAATACATCGTGGTTGTATTGTCCGTCTGTATCAGCAGCGAGTTGGTCTGGAAGGACGGAAGGAAAGCCTTCAGTGCCAGGAAGACAGCTCTGAGTTCCAGGAAATTGATGTGGTACGTCGATTCCAAAGGAGACCACTTCCCTTGAATCTGCAGGTCCCCGGAATGCGCACCCCAGCCCTGGAGAGAAGCATCCGTCACCACATTCGTCGTGGGAATGTCCTTGTGGAAGGGAACCCCCTTGAGGAGGTTTTCCGCCGAACACCACCACTTCAGAGACTGACGAGCATGTAGAGACAGTCGGATCTTGTCGTCCCAAGAGCCTGTCTTCTGATCCCACTGATCCTCCAAGCACTCCTGCAGTGGTCGCATCTGTAGACGTGCGTGCGGAGTGAGGAAGATACAGGAGGCCATCGATCCCAGTAGAGACGACACCTTCCTCACAGTCGTCGATGGAGCAGTCCTGAGGTCCTGAGCCTTCCGAAGGAGTGATAACCGTCTCTCCTCCGAAGGAGACACGCTTGCTGACCGTGTATCTATGGAGGCCCCCAGGTACTGTATGCACTGTACCGGAGATGGGACCGATTTGGACATGTTGACGTGTAACCCCAGCTTGTTCAAGAGCTCGCACGTCCAACGGAAGTGTTCTTGCGCTTCCTCGAAGGATGACGCCTTGATCAGCCAATCGTCCAGATACGGGTAGACAAACACCTTGTTCCTCCGCAGGTGTGCCGCCACCACCGCCATGCACTTCGAAAAAGTCCTGGGAGCAGACTTTAGCCCGAATGGCAGTACTGTGTATTGATAGTGATTGGCGCCGACTTGGAATCGCAGGAACTTCCTGTGCTTCTGTGCTATTGGCACATGGAAGTACGCATCCTGTAGATCTATGGCACAGAGCCAGTCTCCCCGTTGCAGCTGAGGGTAAATCTGGTGCAACGATAGCATGCGAAACTTCTCTCTGCGAATCCACTTGTTTGCTTGTCGCAAATCCAGAATGGGCCTGAACTCGTTCTTGTCCTTCTTGCGAACGAGGAAGAACCGAGAGTACAGACCTCTTCCTCTTTGAGACAAAGGTACGTCTTCTACCGCCTTTTTTCTCAACAAGATGTCTGCCTCCGCCTGGAGCTCCCTCAGCTGGAAGCGAGAGCTGACCGGCGGAATCGCTGGAGGCGGGCTGATGAACCGAAGACTGTATCCATTGCAAACAATATTCAGCACCCACTTGTCCTGAGTAATTTTTCTCCACTCTGCCGGAAAAAATCGAATGCTTCCCCCCACTGGAGTGGGTAACGGTTGAGGGGGAAGTAACAGCTCAGGGCCGAGACCCGGCCGGGCCCTTGTTTGTGGTAGTAGCCTGCTGGCCACCTCTACCCCTCTGGCGCTTCTGGAAGGGCTTGCGGAACTGCTGCTGTTGTGGCTGCTGCTGTCCCGAGCCCTGCCCACGCCCTCGGCCCGACGACCCGAACCTCCTCTGGAACGGTCGTTTCTTTTTCTCGGCCTTCTCTAACCCGACGGCCGTCAGGGTTTCCGCTTCAGCCTTCATGCGGGCCATTTCATCGTCCGCATGCTTCCCGAACAGGGTTTCCCCCGAGAAGGGCAGGTTGGCCACTCTCTGCTGCGCCTCCGGCTTGAGGGACGTCAGGCGCAACCAGGAATGGCGCCGCTGGTGGACGCCATGACAGTAGGCGTGGGCGGCCAATAGCGATATATCCGCTGCTGCGCTGATCGTTTGGTTAGAAACCAGCATGCCTTCGCGCACCGTCTCCAAGAAGTCCTCCTTCTTGTCTCGTGGCAGGAGGTCCGCATATTGCTGCAGGGATTCCCACAGGGCCCAGTCGTAACGGCCCAACAACGCCCCTGCACTCGCCGCCTTCATCGTGGTGGCGGCGGTACCACACACCTTCCTGCCCGCAGAGTCCAGCCAGCGGCTTTCCTTGTCCGGTGGCACCGTGGAGGCCGGGGCGGTCGCATGTTGTTTTCTCGCCGCCGTCACGATAACCGAATCCGGTTTCGGGTCCCCTCTCAAGAATGACGGATCCGACTCCGGGGCCCTATATTTCTTCATGAGCCTGGACGGAGCGGCCTTCGCTGTTGCGGGAGTGAGGAACAGTTCCAAAGCTGGTTCCACCAGTCCAGGCACGAGAGGCAGGAGGGGGCGAGACAAGTGTCTTTTATGAAGCGTCTCAAATATCACGGACGTCGTGGGTGTTGGAACCGTCACCGTGATATTCAGCTTCGCAGCCCCTCGCAACAGCACCTCCTGGAACGAGACCAAGTCGTCCACCGGCGACACCCTAGTCCCCGGGGAGTCCGACAGCGTCGGGGAAAGGTCCCTGTCCGAGGAGCGCGACCTGGACCTATACCTTCTGCGGCGTCGTCTAGAGTCTGACGAAGATCGCCCTCGGCTCCGCGATCGTCGCCTCCTGTGAGAGCGGGAGCGCGACCTCTTCGGCTTAGGCCTGTCCGCCGGTCTCGCTGGTCCAGGCGACCGTGGGCGTCGTGGCTTCGGGGTCCCTTGCGGCGGAGTCGGGTACCGTGGAAGGGAAACCGACCTCGGGGGGACCGGCGGCGGCACCGCAGGAGTGCTTGGCAGCAACAGAGGCCGGGGTGGCGGAGACAGAGTCCGCGGCCGCGGAGGAGGCGGTGGAGGAGGTGGAGACGGTGGTGGAGGAGGTGGCGGTGGTGGAGGAGGCGGTGGCAGAGGTGGGAGAGGAGGAGGCGACGGAGACCTCCGAGGCGGGGTATACACCACTGAGTACACCGATCCCGGCGACTCTCTCTTCCTCGACGTCGACGTGTGCCTCGACGTCGACCTGTGCCTCGACGGCGATCTTCTCGGCGTCGACTTATGTCTCGACGGCGACCTCCGCCTCGACGGCGACCTCCGCCTCGACGGCGACCTCCGCCTCGACGGCGACCTCCGCCTCGACGGCGACCTCCGCCTCGACGGCGACCTTCGCCTCGACGGCGATCTCCGCCTCGACGGTGATCTTCGCCTCGACCTCCTTCTCTTCATCGACGGCGAGCTGCGATCCCTCGACGCCGAACGCCGACGCCGGGTCTTCTCTCGACGTCGACCGCTGGACGCAGTCGAAGACGGCGTCGTCGCCGACGACGCCGATGTAGTCGACGGCGGCCTATTCAGGTCCCTCGACGGCGATCGTCGACGCCGTTTCTCCCCAGAGCCCTGGGGAGACGGCGAACAGACGGTGGTCATCCTCCTCGACGTCGCCGTCGACGCCCTCGACGTCGACGGGGAGCGGGAGCGCTTACTGGTCTTCCTGCCCCTGGGGAGCCCCCCAGAGGCCTCAGTATGGGCCAAATCAGCCCCTCCAGACCCACCTGGTGCCTTCAGTCTTCGCTCCTCCAGAGCTTGAAGCCTGCTCTTCATCCTGTCCCTCAGGGTTCTTGCTGAAAACGAGTGGCAGATGGTACAGCTTTCAGGCACGTGGGACTGGGGAAGGCAAGCTATGCACACCTCGTGTGGGTCAGTTTTAGCCTTCTTTCGACCACATTCCGGGCACTTGTCGAACAAGCCAGGCATGTTGACAGTACCAGCTACTAAACACAAGAAAAAGTGACAAAAATTGCCAAAATCTCAATGAAAACCTTGAAAAAGGTAGAGCTCAATGCTCCAGGGTCCTGCTAGCAGGAGCCGGAAAAAAGAACTGAAAGTAAATGGGACCTGCTGGGCATTCTGGGATACTGGGGAAAGTTCTGGAAAACTGGAAAGTTTTCTTAAAGGCACAGTATCCTGTTCCAAGCCACATAATGGCAGCCTATGGGGCTTGTCTGTCCACTCCTTCCTCTCTATCATTCCAGAGGCTTTTGCTGGTAGAGGCAGGGTTTTTTCCTATGTGGAGAAAAACTGGACAGGCAGTGCTGTTGTGGATTTTGGTGGAATTCTAGTTGAAGTACTGGACAGTGTAGCCTGTGGGTATAGGCTGCATTATCTGTCTTTAAATTAAATTCTCTCTTAAAGGTGTATGCAGGTCTGCATGATTTGTCACCTTTTAGAGATTATTTTTTATTGCTCCGGGGTCCGCGCACATGGGCGGGACTATTCACTAGATTATGACTATACACAGAGATCCCCTACTACAGAACATATACTGTTGATTTAGTACATGGATCCTTTTGGGATGCTTGCTCAACCTAGTAAGCGAATTTAGCTTCGGAAATCTGTTTTGCTCCAAAATGCTGTTCTTGTTTGGTGAATTACAGTCAAAGGCACTTTCCTGTGATATCTTCTAAGCCTTTCATGGAGACGAAGAGAGGACAGAAAACATAGAATACCACCAAAAAGAGAGAAGACTACATAGAAGTCAATTCCTGCTTTGTGTCTGACAGATGGAAAAAAAAACTATGTAGGCAGATCGCTGATGTGCTATTGGGCACAAGGTTTTGGTACAGGAAGCTTTTATTATACTGGAGCTTCTGTTGAGCTAAATCAAACAATCACAAAAAAATGTACAGCAGTTTTTTTCTGGTAACATTTTAAGAAACAAGTCTTATTTAACATAATGTGTGTTTGTAAAACACAGTCACCCCTTGGGCACCTTGTCGCTAAATAACAGATGGTTATTACACACAGGGCAGGTCCTCAAGTACTCATAGATGTATGTGTTGAAAAGATCCCAGAATTAGAGGATCCTGGAATGGAGTTATCAAACCTGCGACTGGCTATGACTGGTAGTGCAGACCAGTTGGCAGCTCACAGCCAAGAGTCTATTTTACCTAGAAGTGGAAGTGTCCATAACACAGTAAAGTCAAGAGTTTTATCTTTTTGTACTAGCCCCCTTTCTTCATCTCTACACAGGAAAGTGTTCATCAAACGTAAATTAAAAGGCATTAACTCACTGGACTGAGATTTATCATATGAAAGCAAGTACAGAGCACTGTCTCTATATACTAAAGAGAGCTGCTTGCTGCAACATGTTTATCAGCTGATGTTTAAAACAAAAGCACAGGTGCACCACACTAATTCAATCAAGTCGGTTAGAACAATTACATAATCCAAATCCAATCAATGAGAGAGAGAGAGAGAGTTCCGTGATATCATCTCTTTATTCCATTTTCATGCTAGGAACACAACACAGCCGACGCGTTTCGTCCTGATACAGGACTTCTTCAGGGCGTTAAATGTAATAAAGGATCAATGAGCCTCCATCGATTATGAGGAATATCATGAAGGAGATGTCCTTTGGATCAAAACCCCAGCCAGGAATATCTATAAGCCAAATCCGGATGCTAGGGGAAAAGTGGTGGCAATCTCCTTACAGGTAGAACAGAACCGATCGTAATCTGGTAGTCACGATCTGAAATAAAGCAGCAGCAGCAAGTCTTCCTCCAGTCGGGATGTGTTTGTTAACAGGAGCTGATAGAGAGCATAAATAAAGTTGGGTCTCCATAAAAGGGGAGACAGCAAACAGAGAACAACAAAAAGAGTGACCACTCCACAAAAGGCATTTCTCCGTATTCTGCTTAGCATATGGGAAAAAAACGTGTGCTAAGTAGGCAGATTGTTGATGTGCTGTTGGGGACACGGTTTGGGTACCAGTAGGGATGGTTGCTATGTGGCTCCTGTCAAGATTTAAAACCAAGGATTTTAGTTTTAGGTCTGGCGTGAACCAGGACCTTCTAATTTTACTAAAATATGTATAATATACTTACATAGAGGAGCTTTCAGCAACCTCTCTTCATCCATGTGTGTCATTCGCATTTTGCTTCCGCCCACTTCAGCATATAGCCTGGGGCAGTGGATCTGCCCACTTAAGCCACTGGATAACTTCACTTTGAGCGACTGCATTTTGCTCTTTCACAATGAGCACGTACACACAACCTAGTTCCCTTTTGTACCAGTGCCTTTGTTTTTACCTAATAATCAATTTAGTATTGCCTTTGTGTTTGAGCCTGATGTGATAGCACAACACTTCTGATGCACATTCCATTTTTATCAAATCCCATCTCGTGCTAATGCTGTTTAACTTGCTACTCTGACTGCTGCTATTTCACAGCATATCAGACTGTGTCCATCTGTACCTGTTCTGTAATATGCTCTTTCTACTTTTTTTTTTACATTCCCGCTATCTTTTGCCTTTTCTTTCTCTTTTTTACTTTAGTTATTTCTTGCCTTCTTTCATTGTTACTTTCCTTCTTTCCGGCTCGTTCTTTGCCTTTTTCTCTCTTCTTTCCAGTACTCCACTTCTTTCTTTCTCTACTTTCTTTTTCTTGCCTTCTTGACTTTCTTTCTATTCTCTTTTCTTTCCCTTCTCTACATCCCTTTCTTTTTTCTTTTTCTCCCCTTTTTCTTTCTGTCTTGCATTCTTTGTTCCCTTCCTCTTTTTCACTTCCTTTATTTCCTTCTTGCCATCCTTCTTTCCTTTCTTTCCTTATTTCTTTTTCCATCTGTCTTTTCCTTTCTACTTTCCCTCTTTCCTTCCTTTCATTTCTTTTTCCTTAATTCCTTCCTTTTCTTTCTATCCTATCATTTCATCCTTTTTGTCTTTCCTTCCTTCTTTTTTGTACTGTCTTCCACTTTCCTCCCTCCCTCTTTCTTTCCTTTCTCCCTTCCTTCCTTCTTTCTATCTTTCGCTACTTACGTTTCGTGTTTCCTTCCTTTTTTTCTTTCCTTCCACTTTCCTCCCTTCCTCGTTCTTTCCTTTCTGCGTTACTTCCTCTTACAATCTTTTCTCCCTTTCTTGTTCCTTTTTTCTTTCTCTCTCTTTTCCTTTCTTTCTTCGTTTTTCTCAAAGGCAAGAGGCTTGCAACCAATGGCAGACTGATTTGAGTTTTTTTTAGATCTGTGTTAGTCAAGACCTTTTGATTTTATTGAAATTATGGTTATAAGGTAATCAATTATAGGGGTTTCTGCCAGACTTCATCCATTAGTCTGTAAATCGGGGTCATTCACTTTTTCTTCCACTCACTCCAGCACGTATTAAGGGGGAATGTATCCGCCCACTTCAGCCACTGGCTGACTTCACTATGAGTTACAGCATGCCACCCTTTGACAAGGAACACATCCAAACAAAGTAGTTCCCTTAACTGCCAGGGAGTACTATAGTAATATTTGTGTGTGTGTGTTGGACCTGCCCCTTTTAATGGCAAGTTTATACCCAAATGTTTTGCCTTTTGCCTCCTATTTGTCTGACCTATTTCAGTTGGCTTTAGGACTCTGGGTACTTTACCACTGCTGATCAGAGCTAAAGTGCATATGCTCTCTGTGTAAATTGTGATTCTGATTGGTTATCCCCGTTTGGCATATTTAACTTACTAGTAAGTCCCTAGTAAAGTGCACTGTGTGTGACCAGGGCCTGTAAATCAAATGCTACTAGTGGGCCTGCAGCACTGATTGTGCCACCCACACAAGTAGCCTTTCAAATGTGTCTCAGAACTGCCACTACACTGTCTACACATGCAGTCTCTAACTGCCATGTTGACCTGGCAAGTGCACCCACTTGCCAGGCCTTAACCTTCCCTTTTCTTACATATAAGTCACCCCTAAGGTATGCCCAAGCTGCCCTGCTGGGCAGGGTGCAGTGTATGTGAAAGGTAGGACATGTACTGATGTGTTTTACATATCCTGATAGTGAAATACTGTGAATTTCCTTTTTTACTATAACAAAGACCAGCTCTCCCATAGGCTATCATTGGAGCTGCCTAGTAACCTTTTAGAAGTGTAACTTTCAATTGAGAACAGCTAGAGATTTGGAGTTTAGGCTCTCTGAGCTCGGAATTGAATAACACACCTTTCAGTAATGGTGGTTTGTAAATTGTGTTTGAAAATTGCACTTTTAAAAAGTGGTCATTTTCTTTTTTAACCATCCTGTATGCCTCTGCCTGCTTCTGGATTCACCGTCTGGTTTTAGACTGACAGAGGCGGTGTGTGCATTCACTCCAGACTCACACAAAGAGAGCTGAGGTGTGCCCTGCATATGCTGATGGGCCATCCCGGGCTAGAGTGGTGGCAGGAGTTGTCACTGACACCCGAATAGGCTGTGGCTACTCTGCACAACGCTGTCTCCACCTCATGTAGTGAAACTGGACCGGGGAGGAGAGATATGGTTTTACTCGACAAGGAGACTTTCTGAACAAGGACTTCAAAGGGAAAAAGGGGTATACGTATTAGCCCTAAACCCTAGAACTTTAGATTACTTCTGGAATCAAGAGGAACCTCTTCCAAGGAGTAGGGCTGAAGAGCTGTGAGGAGGAGACTACCCCTCTGCTGTGTGTTGCTTTGCTGGGTTGGCCTACAGTTGCTGCTTCTGCCAAGGAGAGGACAAAGACTGGACTTTGCTGTGAAACCTGCTTGAAAAGAATCTCCAAGGGCTTGTGTGTGCTTGCCTCCTGTTCTGAAGTCTCAGGGACACAAAGACTTCACCTACAGTCTTCTCGAACTATACTGTTGGGAGTTCTGACATGACTGGGAGTGCCTCGTCCAATTCTGGGTCACTGGAGGTTGTTCCTGCTACAGAAAGCTGTAAAGAACTGAATAAATCTACAAAATCAATGATTTACTCTTCTCGCGGCTATATTATCTGACGCAGCACCGCAGTGTGGGAGAAATTCCCGACGCATACCCTTGTGCAGCCGAAGAAACCGATGCAGCGCCTGCCTGAGGCCCAAGAAAATGCTGCACACTGACTATAACAAAGGCCCCGCAGTGTGGCTAAAAGAATCAGCGCATCACCAGTCAGCGGCTACGGAAATCTATGCAGCGCCTGAATTTTCTCACGCATAGCACCTGTGTGGCAAGTTTTTTCTCGACGCAACATCTGCAGACCAGAATCGCATAGGAAATCGACGCATTACTTTCCCCTACAGTCTGGATTCAACACATCTTTTCTCCTGCGTGAAGCAGAACCGTCGCATCGCTGTGTTTTCCAATGCTTCAATCCTCTGCTACGTTTCTACCTTGTGGATTTTGATGCATTTGAGGTACTTCGTGTAAAAATCTCACATCCATAGATTTCTATGGACAGAATTCCTTGAAACCTTTTAAATGTCATATTTTGAGAAGTGTATGTTGGATGTTTGTTGTTTTGGTTTCGTTTGCTTTAGATAAAAATACTTTATTTTTTAAAACTGATGTGGTGTCAATTTGTAGTGTTTTCACTGTGTTACTGTGTGTGTTATGTACAAACGCTTTACACATTGCCTCTGAGAGAAACCTGTCTGCTCGTACCACACTACCAAGCGGGCGAGCAGGGGTTATCTAGGTATGCAACTCTCTTATCCTGACTAGAAGGAAGGGTCCCTAGTTGGACAAGGAGCATAGCTCTATCAACTAGAGACCCCCATTTCTAACAGTGTGTTTTTTGAGATAAACTTTTTTTTTGCCTTTAGCAAATTGCTTTTTTAGAATAATGACTGCCCGGCGTTTTTCAATACAGAGGTTGTAAAAAGTATGATAAAGCAAAACAATAATTCCCAGAAGGTTGGCAAACAATGCCAGGCCTATTGACTTTACCAATGCTTGATTTTCTACACCAGTTTTTATGGTTGTTCATCTGGTGCTCAGTATACCAAATAGGTTGCAAAGGATGGAAAGTGGGGGAGAAGTCGTGACTTTGGTATTGCTTATAACATGTGGGACTTTTTGAAGAATGTTCTTCTCAAAACCTGAATGAAAAAGATTTATAAATACTGCACTGTAATCAACCTATTCGATGTAGATTTGTAAAGAAGACATGATTTCTTGTCTCTTCACAATGTTTCTAGTCTTTATTGAGAGGTAAATCCATTTCATTCAAAAAGCACCCATTCCAGATTGGTCGTCTGGCAGCATGCGCTGAAGATGAAACCTCATATGTCACCACAAGTCAGTGAAAAAGAATGCAATATTTTAATAAGTATCAAATAAAATTAAGATAAGAGAGCATTGGCATCAAACTAAGACAATTTTCCCTCGATGGCACAAATAATCTCAGAAGATAATACTTGCTGATAACATTAAATAATTACTACACATCTTTGTCAGAATTGAAAGGCTCGGATAGATTGGAAATCCATACAAATCATTAGTTTTACTTACTAAACACACAAAACAACAATAGAATATATAACAGACAGTACTGAAATGGGTGTACAACTCACCTTTCATAAATGTTAGCAAGCTGCTGGACAAGGGTCAAGTTCTTTTGTTGCAGGTAAGATGCCAGTTCCGCTGTGACAACTGCAGCACTCACTCCATCTTTATCCAGTACTGCTGTTCCACACATAAACCCTTTATATAAATAAAGTAAAGCAATAAAAAATTGTTACTTTACACCATAATAGAGAGTGGCTGGGGAGACTTGATAGCAAACAGCACAATTTCAAATGTGGGGATTAAGACAAAAAGGGTTTAGAATGGGATGCAGTAGGAAGATTCATGTGTCATGACTGCGCATCTCCAGTTGAATGTAAAGTGCTGCCCATCCATAAACTCAATCCCAGGAGTCCTACCGTTCCTCAACAGTCTCAGTGGTACAATGATGAAACAAATCCTGGAAACATACACATCGATAAAAAGGAAGGTGCAAGGACTATTACAAGGTAAAATAGGACTTAGTTAAAGGAAGAGTACAGTTGAGTAATTAGTGAAGTATCACTTCATTCATCTAGTCTTACTTTTCTAATTTTAGTATAGTGTACAAATTAGTTAGTCCAAATATATTACATTCTATTAGTTTTCAGCAACACGCCTTTCGCTAAAGCAAACTAAAAACCGTTAAAAGAAGGGTGTGGGGGGGGGAATCACACTATTTCCAATTCAAAGATGATTGGGGGCAAAAAAAAATATTTTAGAAAATCAACCTAAACTGCATACACATCTTTTTGCTAGTGAGTACTTGTAAACAGCATGGGTTAGCAGAAAAAAGTTACTAACCTCTAACTTTAGTTCTCTGTTATCTTTAATAGATTCACATGCTTGAATCATTCCCCGTTGATGAGATTGGAGTTCCATGTTACCCTACTAAAGCAGTCTGAGAGCATAACAAGTCTGAAAGGCCTTTAGACCGTGTCACATTTGTATCTAAAGAACATCAATACAAAAAATCCATCGTCCAGAAAATCGAGAAAGAATGCCCTGACCGTCCACCCTCCCAGAGGCCACTGCATCTTATATTTACAGCACGGTGTGAAATTTATTATTTATTGAAAACTAAGACGCATGTAAGGGGAGGAGGGAAGCCATATGTGAATCTATGAAAGTTGCCAAAAAGGAGAACTAAAGTTTTAAGTAAGCAACTTTTTCCTTCAATCTTTCATAGATTCACGTACTTAAAAGATAATAGCAAGCATTATTACATGATGACGAAAGGAAGAACAGTATAGCTCACCTTGATCTAAAAGATGACTAACTGCTGCTTGTTCCACCGTTGTTCCTCAGTCTGTCACTGTGATCAAGCAATAATGTTACGTGAAGGTGTAAGTTTGTCCAAGCTGCTCGGCAAATGTTAGTAATCGGTACTCCAGTGTAGGGGCGGCAGATTTAGCCATTCTACTGGTGGAACATATAGTAGCGGTCTGCAAAAGAGGATACCCACATTCATCTGACAGGAGCTACCCATCTCGAAATTCCTTGCTTTGACAAAGGGAAATCCTTTCTTTGGGTTGGAGAACAATACTAGTAATAGCGTTCTTGACTTGTAATTGTTTCTTAAGTCTTTTGTTATGTCCAGATAAAACTTTAATCATCTGGATACATCTTGAGAGTGTAGGGCATTTCTGCTGCATCAACGGGGTTTAGAAGAACGCTTTTAGAACTGTTGCTCATTTAAGTAAAATTCCAGAGGAAGTTTTGGAATGAATCACAGGTTCATAGGGAGCATCACATTGCCTTTAGTGAAGTGTAAGTATGGTTACTTACACAAACACTTATCTCACCGACTCTACTAGCTGAGGTAACAGCATGCAACAGTACCAACCTCCAGGAGGGATGTTTAAAACTGGATCTGTGAATGAATTAGTTCAAGGGAACTTTTATCAACTTGGATAAAACTGTGTTAAATAAATTCCCATTTGATTGAGGGACAGAATTTTCTTAGGTAACCTGTGAGACCATATTGAAGGATGTAAAGTGAGCTGATGCACCTTTATATGTCTGCTCTTTGAACTTGGACGAATGAGTGCATGCCGTTTTGAGCAGATATGGCAGAATCCAATGGGGCCGGACAGAAAATGGATACAACCCTTTTTAATGACCATCAAATGCAAAATGTTTTCCATTTTGTGACTGAATTTCTATTATTGGACCTGGCTCTGGCCTCTGCTAAAGTGGCCTTGCAACTTGCAGGAAGATCTAGGAGCAAGAATACATGACAGGAGCCACACCAATAATTGCAATGATCCCAGACTATGATAAGGGACCTGCATGTGGTTTCTGCTCAGGAAATTTGCATCCCAATGGTAATGGTGGTACTTCTCCTAACTCTAAGTCCATGAACCAATAATGGCTGCAATGCGTTCAGGGGATTAAGCTCATGAGGCATGTTTCCCTCTTCACTTTTGCGATGATTATGGCAATCAAGGGGCAATGTCCTTGACCATGCTATCGGAAATTCATTACACCATAATCCCCTTTATGGATGCCACCCTGTGAAGAATTGACATTTCATATTTGTCTGGTTTAGAAAAGATGTCGCTTTGGCTTTTCCCATGTTTGAAAATCATCTTTGGAAGAATGTCATTGAGTTCCTATTTGGGGATCTTTGAAATGAGTGACTGAGGTAGTTGCTTGAGTTTTGTCTTTCATAAGTAAATGCTCTGATTTTGTTGACATCTTGATTGTTATAGATGAGCTTCTCTCGACAGTGGCTGAAATCTGGCGACTCCCTGTTTGCTTACATAAAACATCAATGTTGTGCTGTCCATTTGATTTAACACCGACAAATGATGTAACCTTGGATGGACATACAGCTTCTTCCACACACAATGCAAAGGTAAAGAGTTGTGTTTCTGGCCTCAACAAGAAACTAGAAGCTGCTTACATTTTTTCTCCACTCAAAAAACTGGCCATGTACGATCTTTGTGTTTTATACCTACATGCACAATGTGCAGGGAGTTGGCGGGGGGGGGGGCAGGGGGAAGGAGATATGACATCCACTGGAGATGCCAGAATGATATTCACTGCTGAAGAGCACACAAAATGATGAATTCAGCAACGGGTCATTTTTTCCAGTTTGCAGCAGATTTTTCCAAAGAAGCAGAATTCTAAACTGTAAAAACACAGCGATGCAAGTAAGAATAAAAAATAATGGGTCACAAGGCTTTCACCTGTAAATTTTGCACAGAAGGCAGATCTACAAAAATGATATACAACTACCTGTTCCTGTTGCAGACGTGTGGTGTTTGCAGGGTTTTGGCAAGCCCACTGCACAGAGAGCAAACAAAGTATTCTTTTGCAATTCTTTTTACACTGTTCCCCAACAATGTATGAAATGATAATGGAAAATATCATTAATATAAATTGTGTGTGAATAAAAACGATTTTTTTTTTTTTAAAGTTTATTTTCAATTTATATATCATAAAAAACCATGTACACACAAATTGGAATCAAATCCGTGTATGCAAGCAAATGGACAACCTTATTAGCGGCACTTAGGACTACAGGCGGCATCAGGGTGGGATCAGACCCATGGGGAAAGGAAAAATAACATACAATTAAAGCACCGTGAGAAAGGAACCAGGCATGGCACTGATGTATGCGGTGAACCCTACTGGGGTCGACCCTCTCGCTCCCCGTCAGACCCAGACCCAGCGGGCAGATCCAACCCACTGCCTTCACTGTCAGTTGTGCCCTGTAGGGAGGACTCCCCTTCTGCTAGCCCAGACGCACACATGACACGGCAAGCCATTAAGTCGTCCTGCAGCTTCTCATCCCTTCGAGTGAGTTGCATGTGGGTTTCCTCAGCCAGGGACCACTCGCGGACATCTCTAAGCCAAGTGGGTACCTCCTGGGCCTTTTGCCCCATCCAAGTTATCGCCACCCTGCGCCTTGCTAGTACCAACATTAATTGTAGGAGTTTATACGATATTTTCTTTTTCTTGGGTTTCCGGACTAATGCGAGCAAGCAATGCAGGGGTTCGACTGCCATCCGAAGGCCTGTAGCTGCAACTATGCGTTCCACCACCCCCACCCAGAATTGCCTGCCCAAAGGACAGTCCCATGCTAAGTGTAGGAAGCCCGCTTTCACAGCGGCACATCTAGGGCATCCATCTCCCCTGTCCCCAGAGATGCGCTTCAGGAATACCGGGGTTAGGTAGGTGCGGTGTAAAAAATGGAAGTGCGTCCGTTTAAACCTTGCGTTGCATAAGACCGTGCGTGTGAGGGAGCCTATGCGTGCCCATTGTCTCTGTTCCAGCAGGGCGTAGAGATCAGCCTCCCAGGCGGCCCGGGACGGCGGCACCGGGGGGTTGAGTCCTGTTTCATGGCCTTGTACAGGAGAGAAATCAGTTTACGTCCCTTGCCGCAGGAAAGGAGGACATCCAGGGTGTGGGTCAGTGGTGGAATGTCTGGGTACTGGGGCTAGGAGACCTTCACCACACCTTGAAGTCCCCGGAAGTGCAGGAAGTGTCCCCGTCCAAGGCCAAAGGCCTCTTCCGCTTGCTCATAGGTAAGGAAGGTCTCGTTAGGGTAAAGATCAGCCGGAACTTCGCAACCACCCTCCCTCCAAGATTGAAAGGACATATATTGCCCCATGTCGATGAAGGAGGCCAGTATCCAGATCGGGAGCTCCATGTGAAAGGGTGCCCTCCGCAAGACCTTCTCAACAAACCGCTGCCATATACCGGCCGTATGTCGCACAATATAGGGAAGGGACGTGTCCGACCCCCTACCCTGCATCAGGGCGACCTGTAGTGTCTGGAAGCCTACCCTACCAGAGAGAAGGCGCATCTCCAAATTGTCTGTGTCCGTAAACCAACGGGCTGCGTGTTGTAACTGGGCCGCGTAATAATATAGGTCGAAGCGTGGAGCTTCGAGGCCCCCCTCTTCGTAGCTGCGGTTAACGGTGTGAAGAGCTACCCTACTGCGTTAGCGCGCCCATAACAGGGACGTGAGTAACGTGTTTAGAGTTCTGAAAACTTGTGGTGGGAGCATCCTGGGGAGAGGCCAAATAGGACAAGGCATCGTCTGCATACAGGGAGATAACGTTGCACATGTCCCCCACCCTGATTCCCCACTGTTCCATATCTGTCCGAACCCGGACAGCGAAGGGCTCTATGGCTAGGGCAAATAGTAACGGCGAGAGGGGACACCCCTGGCATGTACCCCGTCCCAGCCGCCACTCCTCGGACCTCGCGCCCCCAAGTTTCACCCTAGCCCGGGGGGCCATATACAAGATGCGAATCCAGCGACAAAAATTGGGACCCAGCCCCACAGCGCGGAGGACCTCGAGGAGATAACCCCAATCGACTGTGTCGAACGCTTTGGCGAGGTCGATAGACACCAACACCATCTGCTCCTCCCGACCCCGCACCTCATGTAGAATGTGATTCAACCGCCGCAGATTCATAGCCGTGTTGCGCCCCGGTATAAAACAGCACTGGTCCCCGTGGACCAAGTGAGTCATGTACGGTGTTAAGCGTGAGGCCAGGAGCTTGCACAAGATCTTAACGTCAGTGTTGATCATCGTGATCAGTCGATACGATGAAGGCTCGTGGGCATCTCCACCCGGCTTCAGGATCATGCATATCTCCCCCAGCGTCATGCTCGGCGGGAGAGTCCCCCTCTCAAACGCCTCAAGATAAATCTGTAATAGGAGTCGGGGGAGTTTACCTGCGAATACCTGATAAAACTCAGTAGGGAATCCGTCACTGCCCGGAGACTTGGCTCCCGGTAGGTGCTGCAGGGCGGAGCGTACCTCACCCAGTGTTAGGGCTTCGTCAAGGGCCTCCCACGCCGACTTGGGGATAGACCGTAGGGTCAATTCCCAAAGGTAAGGGAGATAAGACGCCTCGGAAATGGCGGGGTCCGCGGCATACACCCGCTGGAGATGAGACTTAAGGACCCGTAGTAGTCCCACTTCAGAGTGGACCAAGCCCACCGTAGGCTCCCGTAGGGCCACAATCCCCTCTGGGGCTCTTTCCCGTCGGATAATCCAGGCCAGAAGTCGACCAGATTTACCCCTTTCCCTATGGAGATGCTGCCTATATTGTGTGAGGGTGTATTTATCGAGTCTATCTAGAATATCATGGATGCGTGTCCGAGTGTCATGTTCCCCCTCCCTCACTGTAGTGTAAGGGGCTTCAAAAGTCTGTAGTGCCAAGAGGTGGCTTTCCGCCTCCTGCAGCTCTCGTTGGAGCTGTTTCCGAACCCCGTAGGTAAGGCTCATGCACGCCCCTCTCACTACCGCCTTTAGGGAGTCCCATTTCGTGGCCAGTGAGAGATTCCCCCCCACCCCAGTTAAGGTCAACGTAGTCAGTTATGGCAGTTTCTAGGTGATGCTTCCCCACCTGGTCCTAGAGAATCTCTGTCTGTAGCCTCCAAGTCCGTGGGTGACACAACGAGGCCACCTAATTCACCACACATGCCACAGGGGAGTGATCAGAGAGGAATCGTGCCTGATGGGTCACCTCAAGGGACATAGTGGCCTCCGGGTTTGCGAGTAAGACCCTGTCCAAGCGACTATGTGTATTGTGATTGGAGGAAAAACAGGTGTATACCTTCTGAGTCGGGTGTCTCTGGCGCCAGACATCCTGGGCTCCTATATTCCCCATGACCTCCCGGAGTTTCGCTGTCATTCGTGGTTTCGTACCAGCCCGGGGTTGAAACCTGTCAAGAATGGGGTCCAGGACACAATTAAAGTCCCCCAAACAAAGTAATGGTACCACCAGCTCCGAGACCAGGACCTCCTGCAGGGACTGAAAAAAGTCTGGGTCATCTGTGTTCGGGCATAGGTGTTCAGTATGGCGATATCCCTGCCATCCAGTTTAGCTCTAAGGAGCAGATACCTCCCATGGATGTCAGCTCCCACATATTGGACGGCAAATGAGACCCTGGGGGCCATCCAAACTAGGACCCCCCTGGCATATGTAGAGAACGAAGAGTGGAAAACCTGTCCCTGCCATTTTTTCCCCAATTTCTGGACCCCTTCATCTGTGAGGGGAGTGTCTTGGAGGCATGCTATCGAAACCCTATGCCTGCGAAGAAAGAACAGGACCCTATATCTCTTGTGCATGTACCCAGCCCTCTCACGTTACAGCCCAGAAATGTATGCCCCATGTGAGGTGAAGTAACCAGTTCCTTCGTATTCCGTGTCCCGTGTAGCCACCCCGGTCTCGTGCCCGAAATGCAATACATACGATGCCTAGAAAAAACCAACAACCCCCCCAAGAACACCCGCCCCCCTCCCTCGAGCAATTTACTGACAACAACAAAACATGCAGAAATGCCCTTCCCATGCTGGTGCGAGGACGTGCACAGCCAACCCATGAGCCCAACCGGGCTGAACTACCCAACAAGAGGAGAAGAGAACACCCTTCCCCCACGTCCAGCTCCCGACTCATACCAGCCGCCTCCTATGATTATTCAAAGTCTCGGCCTGTCTGAGTAAGTGTCCGGGGAACTCCCAAGGAAGAGCAACCGTCAAACCCCACTGTTGATGACAATGGCTGCCCAAGGACTGCAGGTGAGTTCGGCCCCCAAAACCCAGCGAGGGAAAGAAAGAGTGCCAGGCGTCTAAGCATCGCCCCCCCAACCCCAACAATGGAAAATAAACACAAAGGATATCAACTGCAGGATGATATCAGAAAACGATGTAATTCTGTAGTGCTGATAATGACAGGTCATTCTGAGGAACACAAACACAGATATTCAAGTCATAATAGCAAATGTCTTGCCATCCTGCATTCCCACACTTCTACTGAAAATGGCACCCCTTATGTGTGGGTGGGCCTATCGCAAGCACCTAGTGAAAAACGCTAACACCAGACATTTCCGAAAACAAGACATACAAAGGCCATCAATCTTTGTTCCCCAAAATTACCTGCAAATAACAAATGCTGGTGGAAAAAAAACTTCATGTGCTAATATTTCTATTACCTAAAGATACGGAATTTGTAGCGAACAGCAGAAGTCTTACAACCTAGCATTGACACACTTCTACTTATAATATTATCTCAGGTGTGGGTGGGCCTATGAGAACGGCCACAAATAAATAAGCCACCAATGTGAACCTGGTAAGCCAATATTATCTAATATAAGAAAGACTTAGGGGGTAAGGGGGGCATGATCTTCTGTGCATTACGAAGGATTCTGAAAACAAGCATTGCATAGCCAATAGGTCTCGCCTTTGGGACCTTATAAGTGTTTTGATATGCAGCACAATATCCTTGGTGCAACATTAACTGTTGCATGGCTAAGCACTTATAAGGTCCCAAAGGCGAGACCTATTGGCTATGCCAATGCTTGTTTACTACAGCATTGTAGGATGCCACGTTAGAGAGAGTGAGCCCTGCAGAAAACTTAATTTCAGCATCAGGAGATGTGTCTAAACCACTAACCTCTTTGAAGGCTACCAACTCTGAGAGGGTAATATCGCTAAGGTCATCAGTATCATGCCTGGGGGCATCATCAAATGAGCCAGTCAGTCATGAATTGGTCTTCTAGCACACGCTTGTACCCTGAGAATAGACAGAGTATTGGTGTTCCTCAATCACTCTTTGAGTTTTCACTTTTGAAGCTAGCGATAGGATGACGTTTGTTTTAGTCTACAGGCTTGGAGTAGTAAACTGCGCAAGTTGCAGTGCTGCGGGCTCCAGAACCAGAGGCAGTGCCAGGGCATGCTAAAGAAATAGGATTAAGGGAATTGTAGGAAGCCCCGCCGGAGGAAATCCAAATGACACCTGTTTTGGTCCCATGGAGGACGAAGGCACACGAGATGCGAGTGGCCTTGGCCAGTCTAAAATCCACATAGACGGCATTAAAAAAGAATGCTGGGTCGGAGACTGGAGTCAGAATCTCATGGAACAACTGAAGTACCTGGGGCACTGGCAATAGCTCCTGCAGAGGAGCAGGGCCTGGCCCCAGAGACAGTGCATACAGTTCTGGTCCCACAGTGGCTGTTAACAATGAATTCTGGTTCAGAGGAAGTCCCTACAGGGGAAGTAGAACATTGGGGCAACTTGCTCTTCGGAAACACACAACGCTTTGAGAAGTCCCCGTCCCTCCTCTTTTTCTTGTGCATCTGCAGCTTTTCTTTGAATGACTTGGAGGAAGAGTACTCTGGTGCCCTCGTACGAGAGCAATATCTGAGGCGACCTCAGCAATTATCCTGGGCTTTAACCAAATACTATTTTGCCCATCTCCTAAGGGCTTTCAATTTCATGTGGGGAGCTATGATTAGTATAACCTCATGTCATGGTCAGCATTGCACTAAACTAAATACGCAGTAAACCACACAGAATAGCGGAAAAGTCATAACTGCAGTATATGTTGAAGGTATATTCAGGAAGGATTGGACGAAACAAAAGGATAGGCCCCCAGCCTCTAACGCAGTCTAGTCCCCTAAGGATTCAAGCTCATTTAACAGACCCTTTGCCATGGCTGTAATAATCCATTTTATGATTATATGAGCATAGGGAGGTATTTGGCCAAGTGTAACAAACAGGCTCTGGGTTTTCTGTCTGCACCCCATGCCCCTGGTCTTCTAAAAGCACTGCATAGATCTTTTGTCTAGGCGTAGTGGGGCCTGGAAACATGATGCGACCTTTGGTCACACATCATGAACCCAGCCCCCATTACAGTCGCACATACCTGGAACCCTGCCTCTGTATCTACAGAACCACTGTGCATGGGTTGACGCAGGGTGCTGCAATATTTTTAAAAACGAATCTGGGAATCTTAGGTTGGATCTATGGAGGATCCAAAATAGCACAGAGAATCCACATAGGGAACCACGGCTCTCATGTTCAGTGATTCGCACTTTTTAAGTTGTTTGTGTCCTACCAGCTCCCGCCACATCCTCCCACTGGACTATGGGGAGGCTCCCCTTTCCTGTTTATATTGCTTGCAATCTTCTGTGACACTTGCGTGCGAATGATTGTAGACAGTTAGCAACACATAATGGTGATGAAAAATATATTTTCAGTCATGGCCAGCCAATCATATTGACCTTAACCCCAGTTAGATTCAAATATGTGGATCCCACAATGAAAGACTGCAAAAAACGCTTCCTTATCTAATCAGATTGGTGTCATTTTCAAATTCCACAACCTCGGACCTGCGGATAATCAGCTATCTGACAGTCAAGATCTCCTTATCATCATCAATACCCACCTCATGTTTGGAATGTAAATGCAAGTATCTAAAAAAACTATTGAATGGATTTACAACAAACCACAAACGTCTCTTGTTCTGACTAATGTTCTATCTTTATTTCATTTTTGGTGTAATTCCATTCAGGAGTTTTTGGTGCTGTGGAGAGCAGAAATACATGTGGGACTTAAAATGATAACTACCTGTGACGGATCTGCATGAAAATTGAAACAGCAAAGCTAAGCAGAATACCCTAATTTTCGGCAAAATTTAATGTAGATTTGTCAAAAGGTGCAAATGTTATTAGCAAATGAGAAATATTTTTTTCAAAGTGCAACATAACCATAACATCCCTACTGCCACTCTGTGCTATTATCCAAACCAGAAGTGCATGGCCTTTGGACAGGCCTTGGGCTTAACCCAGCAAGAGTGGGCATCCCATGCCCTGCGCTTGTGACCAGCAGGCGTTGGCCGCAGGGACTGGCCTGTGGCTAGGCAGATAAAACCCACCATCCACGCAACCCGCAGTGTACGGCCAACAAGAATGCCTGCAGAAGAAAAAATATTCATGTGTAGAGGACAAGGGTAACACTGCTACATGTTAAAGAAAAATATTTTACAAGCATGCGGTGAGGCAATGTACTCAATGCGCCAGAGTGAGAGACAAAGCATGCTGAGAGGAGACCTGACAGAGAAAAAAGGTGGAAGAGACATCAATATTACGGATGTTGATGAAGGGTGCACATGAACACTAAGAGTCTGTGTTAAGATTCAATGACTGTAATGAAAATGTGTGGAAAGCAAGTATGAGATAGAAGGATGCACAAACAGCGTTTGCCTTCTAGAGGTGGGAGTAGAAGCTACTAGATGACTGCGTGACGTGGCAGATCGCAGGAGTATGGGGCCTGACACTGGCACATAAAATTGAATTGTACGTGTGTCTTTGTGAGACAAAAAGTATTTTCTTCATACATAGGTCTAGATAACACACAGATGATGGGGTGTGTGTAAATAAATGGCACTAATGTGTACAAAAAGGATAGTTTCCAATCTGCACATGCTAGCTTGTGCTGAGAGGTCATCAGTAATGTTACAGATGATGATGCGCGTAATCAAGAGGGGAAAGCAGGAGCCTTAAGGTTCCATGGCTTGATAACTACTAAATTCTGTAGGCTTAACACCACTTCAACTAAACATATTTCATGCTACTTGTATGGTCCTCAGCTAACATCACACGGCCCTTCTAGTAGTCAGGTAACAAAAGGTTCCCACAAGTATGTTTTTTCAGAGAATAGACATTTATAAAGTTGACTGTCTTGAACCAGACAGTGTATACACCTTAGGCCAGACAAGGGGATTTCCAGAGGTTGTTTCCCCCATCACATTACATTCTCACCCTTAAAGATGAATATCGATCTGGGGTAGGCTGTTAAAGTCCAAGGTGTTAAATCTATCCACGACTGGCCAGTCTCAGTCTCCTCTGCTGCTTAAATTCTCTTGGCCGAACGCTGCCAGCCATGTTGGAATTGCAAACTAATGAAATGGAAATTAGTTCTTGCCCAGAAAGAAAGACCTCTATGGTGCCGAATCCCTTATCTGACGGCGTTATGACCAAAATACAACACACTCACCAACTGCCCAGAGATGGCTAACAGGCAAACAATACACTTTGACCACAAAAACCCAGCACCGCACCACTGTACAACAACGTGACCTAAATATAAACCTTCGCCAACGCACTAAATACCCCATTCTCACAGCTTGCAAGCCAGCCGGAGAACCACGAGCAGAGCCAGGCACGCTGCCACAAACCTCACTGCACACCAGTGCCTACCCTGTGGGCAGCACACGCACTCAACAGCACTCGTTCGAAATCCACTAACCTGGTAAGATCATATCCTTACTAAGAATTGCGAAGAGGGGTGTAATTACCACCAGAGTCCCTTCGGGAAAGGCTCAGATAGTCCACAATCCACCAACAGAGACTCAGGCACTGCTCCCGAGTGAAAAAGCGGCCGGCGATAGTGCGGCATCATGGAGGCACTGCATCTGGGCGGAGGTCTGGCACCGGCTGAAGGAATTCTGCGCACCATGCTCCAATGTTCTCATTTTCACAGCTGTGTCATGTCACATACACTCTCACTGTCTAATCATTCATGAAAAATAACGAGACCTAAAAAGCGGCATTGAAACCGATCGCGAAAGTGAACGCGATAGCAAGCAAAGAAGCTCGCGAGTGGTGCACGCTCGCCACAGCGAAACCTATGGTTTCAATTATCGCGACTGTGTCTGAGCACGACAATTGGAAACATATGCTGCTGCTGCACGTAACAGACACCAACAGGCCATGGGCGGAGCAATGCCCCCGCCTTTGGCCTATTGTGTGCTGTCTTTGTAAAAAACACGCACGCAAAGGCCAATAGCATGACCCAAAAGGAAAAGCAAACGCTCGTGCGTGCGTGCGCGATTCCTAGGTCAGTTTCTGAAACTCCCTACAAAATGTCCCGCGCTGCGCGAGCAGTGCAGCGCACTGCAACGCTAGGCGCGAGTCCTAAAAACTGAAAACTTGGCTGTACAGACCAACTTAAGAATAAATAACTATGATAGCAGTAGACTCTTTCTATCCCAGGGCCAAGAGACCCATTTTCTGGCTATGCACTCAAGTGATCGTTAACATAATATAACATATGCTGTTTACATGGTCAAAGCTTGTGGCCTTTTCCTGCCCTGGGCAATAGGCCTAGCCACATAGATGTAGTACCATTTTAATCAGAAGTTTGGAACTCAGGATGATAGGACTTTTGTAGTTTACCAAAGTTTGGAGTATTCCACCACATAAAAGTGAACAAATTATGATTTTTACAACCATATTTTGACATTTGAAAGTATTAGGTATAATAGAAAGTGTGTATCCTGTAACCTATATCATCATGCATTCATCTGGGTCAGAAATGTTCAGGTTTTCACCACATGACCCCGGGCCCAAATAATGCAGACATCCAGTATGGAAGCTGCCACATCAAAAACATTGCCTTGTGTCTGGTGCTTGGATAGCTGATCAAAGCCACTGAAAACTCAAATGTCTGATACCTTCCCACTTATAGGACCTATAGGAACACTGGTGTGTTAAGCTTCGGCAGGGATATGTTTCTGCGTAAGACTGAACGAAACAACCATACTCTAAAGAAAGCACTGATTAAACTTACAAACATCATATTTGGTATATTCTTTTGCCCACCCAATCAGCGTGAGTAATGTCTAGCACTCCGAGTAAGAAAACATTTGTTGAACAAATATGGTTGCGGTAGGTTTACACATAGCCCAGTGGTGATACCTGCGACAAACGGCAGGTACCCATAGCCAGCATTTCACTTTCATCTACTTTCCAAGCTTCCCAAATGTACTGCACCCAGTTTATCACCTGTGGGAACCTCGAGTCGTTAGAAGAAAGCATACGTATATGGAATCCCAATGCTTAGGAGAGCCAGGGTAACACAAATGTTTGTGAAACCTTGGCAGGAGTACATTGTAGTGTGAGGAAGACTGGAACGACTTACCATGTTTTGGAGAAACACAGACAAATCTGGGAAAAACATGTTCAACGTGTTCTTTATACCAGCCAATGAGAGTGAGGAATGTCTGGCATTCATCAATAGAAACCTTAGGAAATGCAGATGTTGAAATAAATGATTTTGAGAAATTCACATAAATCCCGGGGGCAACAACTAACCAAAAGTCTTAACCTGGAATTTCGCTTTCATTTTCCTACAAACTTTCCCATATGCACTGCACCTAGTTTTTGACCTTTAGACATCACCGTCACACAGAAAATCAGTGCATGTCTATACCCTCATTCGCAGGAGACTGAGTGGAATACAGATGTAAGTCAAGTCTTGGCAGACATAAGTTCCTGCGTGAGGGAGACTTGAGGAGAAAGGAATATGCTACTTACCAGTATGCATCTGTTCTTGGACTATAGTGCGCATGGGCATCAACTCCATCTTCAGATTGTTTTTCGCCATGAAGGGAAATGATTGCATTGTGTGTGAACAGAAAAGATGTTCATGTGTGGTGTATCTAAAAAAGATAATACTGGAACAGATAAAGGTAGCCGGGGAGGTGGGTGGGCGTGTGTGACTCTGCAGCTCTACATGCCAAGAACAGATGCATACTGGTAAGTAGCATATTCCGTTCGAGGCATACGAGCTGCAGATCACCCACTATGCATAGATTGCATAGTAGTTCTCTCCCTTAGCGGCGACCACCAATATCTGTTGCAGTTGTTTGAAATAGTGTTTTGAGTACAGCCTGGCCCCCAGTAGCTTGTTGTTTTGCTTGCACATCTATACAATGTTTTGTGAATGTGTGCTGTGTCTGCTGCTTTGCAAATATCATCTAGTGGAATGTTTCCTAAAAATGCTATGGATGCCCCTATTTTACAGGTGGAATGAGCCCTAGGGGGAATGGATAAAGTAAGTTTTGTTTTGTGGTAGCAAATCTGTATGCATTTTACAATCTACCTTGCAATACATGTTTTTGAAATTGAATTGCCTTTGTGTGGTGGAGAGAAAGACACGAAAAGTTGTTTTGTTTTACGGAAGGACTTTGTCCTATCAATATAGTTAAGAAGAGCTTTTCTAAGGTCTAGCGTATGAAGAGCTCTTTCAGCCACTGTTGTAGGTTGTGAGAAGAATACTGGCAACTGATTGAGGTGGAAAGGTGAAATTACCTTTGGTAGAAATTTCGGATTAGTTCTTAGAACCACTCTAATTTTGATGTATTTGTAAGAATGGTTCTTCAATTGTTAGTGCCTGGATCTCACTTACTCTCCTGAGTGATGTGATAGCCACTAGAATAGCGACTTTCCATGTAAGAAATTGTAGCTCACATTTGTGTAGGGGTTCTAACGGAGGACCCATAAGTCTAGTGAGAACAATGTTTAATTTCCACACTGGTAAAGGTGGTACCCTAGGAGGAATTCTTCTTTTGAGGCCTTCCATGAAGGCTTTGATGGCTGGAACTCTGAAAAGCAACAGATGTTGTCTGTTTTGAAGGTACGCTGCTATAGCAGCTAGATGTAACCTGATGGATGTATATGCTAAATGACATCTGTGAAGATGTAGTAAATAGCATATAATATGCTGGATGGAAACATCTAGTGGATTGATATTGTTATTATTGCAGTAGATAACAAATCTTTTCCATTTGGCTGCATAGCAGGCTCTAGTAGTGGGACGTCTAGCTTGTTTGATGACGTCCATGCAGTCAGGTGGGAGGTTTAGGTAGCCAAATTCTAGGACCTCAGGAGCCAAATAAAGTTCAGCTGCATGGGGTCCGGATGCATGATCTCTTCATGATTCTGTGTTAAGAGGTGTGGAGAGAGGCGTAGTTTTTGATGTGGTACCACTGATAGTTGTAGTAGTGGGATGTACCATGGCTGTCTTGCCCAAGTTGGTGCGATTAAGATGAGCGTCAGCAAGTGCTGCTGCATCTTGTGTACCACTAATGGAATGAGTGGGAGAGGCAGAAAAGCATATGCAAAGATGCCTGACCAATTCATCCATATCGCATTGCCTATGGACAATGGGTGTGGGTACCTGGCGGCGAAGCTTGGGCTTTTTGAGTTCAGGTGTGTGGCGAACAGGCCTATGTCTGGTTGTCCCCACCTTTGAACGAAAGGCTGAAGAACTTGCGTATGCAGTTCCCACTCATGGATTTATTGTCTGACGACTTAACAGATCAGCAACTTGATAGTGAACTCCTGGCAGGTGTTCTGCTAGGAGGAAAATATTTCGAGGAATGGCCTATCTCCATATGCTTTTTGCTTGCTGTGAGAGCTGTAAGGAGTGCGTCCCCCCCTGTTTTTGTAGATAGTACATAGCTGTCATGTTGTCCGTCCGGACTAAGACAGTCTTGCCTGAGAGATGACTTTGGAAGGATTTTAGGGCTAGGAATATGGCTAGTAACTCCAGATGGTTGATGTGGAGTAGCGTTTGTTGAGGTGTCCATTTGCCTTGTACTGTATGGTCTGTTAAATGGGCTCCCCAGCCGGTGAGCGATGAGTCTGTGGTTAGCGCTACAGTGGAAGCGGGTCCAGGAACGGTCAACCTTTGGAAAGGTTTTTGGTGTTCCACCACTGCAGAGAGTGATGTGTCTGACCGTCCACCACCACCAGATCTGTTAGCTGACCCTGGGCCTGGTTCCATTAGCGTGCTAAGCATTCCTGTAAGGGGCGCATCTGAAGTCTTGCATGTGGTACTACGAAAATGTAAGAGGCCATCATTCCTATGAGTTGCATGAACACTCGAGCTGGCAATGAGTGTTGTGGTTGGAATCTTTGTAAAAGAGCTTGCATGCTGTTTATCCTGATTGGGTTGGGGGTTGCAAGTGCTTTGGAGGTGTCTATTGTGGGACCTAGATACGGTTGACAATGGGACGGCTGTAGATGTGACTTTGTCTTGTTTATGGTAAACCCGAGTTTGTGTAAGAGCTGAATAGTTTGGTAAGTGTGCTGTATGCACTGGTGGTATGACTTGGCTTTTATTAGCCAGTCGTCCAGATAGGGGAAAGCATGAATGTTCTGCCTCCTTAAGTGCGCCGCTACTACTGCGAGGCATTTTGTAAAAACTCGGGGGCTGTGGTGACTCCGAATGGGAGGACTTTGAACTGGTAATGCTGACCGTCCACCACGAACCGAAGATACTTCCTGTGAGCTTGGTGAATGGGAATGTGGAAGTAGGCGTCCTGGAGAGCCAAAGTAGTAAGGAAATCTCCTTGTGTTAAAGGAAGGACTTGTAGCAGAGTGACCATATGGAAATGGTCTGAGTGAATGTAAAGGTTTAGTGGTCTGAGGTCTAGTATGGGACTGAGAGAACCGTCCTTCTTTGGTGTGAGGAAATAGAGTGAGTAAACCCCTGTATTTTAGTGATGCAGTGGAACTGGTTCTATTGCATACTTTTGTAGGAGAGCATCTACCTCTTGTTTTAGTAGTGTGAGATGTTCTTGTGACATGGGACGCTGTCTGGGTGGTATGTGTGGAGGAGTTGAAGTGAGCTCCAGACAATACCCTGAATTAATTATTTGTTTTACCCACCTGTCTGTTGTGATGGAGTTCCAGACAGGTAGGAACTGTGATAATCTCCCCCCGATTGGAGTGGGGGGGGAGGGAAGTCACTGTTTGGAAGTGGAGGCAGTACGAATGTTGGTACCTCTACCTCTACCTTTGGTATTATTGCCTCGATAGCCTCCTCTGTAATATCCTCTGCTGGGTGAGGACTGGGTGGGACTTTTGAAAGAAGAGGAGGCGTTGTCAGTGTGGAAATTCTTGGCTGCGCCTCCAAGAGGAGCGGTGAAAAGACCCTCTCGCAGTTTGGGTTTGCAAGGCCCCCATTGACTTAGCGGTATCAGTGTCTGTCTTCATCTTTTCTAAAGATGTACCGACACTGGGGCCAAAGAAGTGCTGTTGATCGAAAGGCTGATTTAAAATAGTGTTTTGCACCTCTGGTTTAAATCCGGAGATATGCAGCCATGCATGTCTACGTAAGAGCAGACTAGTATTTATTGCCCTAGAGGCTGTGTCTGCAACATCTAGAGCACAGCAAATGGAGGTGTTCGTGATAATTTTACCTTCTTGAATTAGGTAATTAGCCCTGGTTTTATACTTATCAGGGAGATGTTCTAATAGGGTCTCCAGCTCATCATAATGAGCCCTATCATACCTTGACAGTAATGCCTGTGTATTGGCAATCCTCCAAACAGTAGCGGCTTGGGATGCCATCCGCTAACCTGAGGCATCCAATAATTTAGACTATCAGGGGGAGGGGCATCCCCTGAGGTTTGTGAGTTGGCTCTCTTTCGAGCGTTAGAAACAACCAATGAGTCTAGCGGGAGCTGGCCTTTAATAGAAGCTGGGTCAGAAGGGGCAGGCTTATATTTGTTCTCAATCCTAGGATTGATAACTCTGGCTCTTACAGGGTCTTTAAAGACCTCTGGGGCGTGTTTGATGACCCCCTTGAGCATAGGTAGTGTTATTGTGGACCTTTGCGAAGATGTGATTGTGTCCTTAAGGAAGTCATCATCTACGGGGTCAGTGTGCATATCTACCCCATCAAACTGAGCAGCCCTGTGTAATAGCTGTGAAAATCCTATAGTGTCGTCTGGAGGGGATGGTCTAGAGGGATAAATATCCTCCTGAGGCATATCAGGTGCACCTGGTGCTTCAGTCTTCCCAGGGGTCATGTGATGGTGAACTAGGGTCCCTGGGGTCTTCGAATGGTTCATTATCTCCGTCCCCAAAATCGTCATCGTCATCTAAAGTTGGAGTGTTTTGGGGTAATGGGGAATTTATAGGAGAAATATCAGTGTCAGGCACGAATAAAGGTGGTGAGATGTCCCTTATTAGAGACGTTTGAACATTTTTCTTTTGAGGAGCTGGAGCTGGAGGGGCCAATTTCCTCTTCTTAGGCTGCAGTATTATTTGACCTGTTTTGGGGTTCTGTAGGAGAGTCTTTTCCAATGGGACCGGCTTGAAAAGTTCTTCACCAGCAGTGTACTTTTTGGAAACTGACTTTTTTGGGTCCGAGCGTTTGCCTGGTGTAGCTTTTGGAGGTGTTTTTAGCTCCTTTTGCTTTTGGTCGAACCTTTCTTTGGTTGGGGACCGGAATCTTTTTTCGGTTCGGAAGGTTTAGGTTCTGAATATTTCTTCGGTACTGGTTGCATAGGTTCCAGATGTTTTTTCGGCCTCGGTTGTTTCCTTGGTTCCAGTTGCTTCAGGTCCGAAATGTTTCTCGGTCCCGGCTGCTTCGGTTCAGAGTGTTTTTTCAGTAGGGGCTTGGGTTCCGATTATTTTTTCGGTTCCGGGTCGCTAGGTTCCGATACCTTCTTTGGTGGGAGTTGTTTCGGGACCGGAACGTGGTCGGAGTGGTGGGAAGGTTGACTCGATTCAGAGTCACCTATAGGCTTCAGTTTCGTCTTCTTTGTCGGGCCAGAAGGCGGGGCGACAGAAGTGTGAGAATGGCGTCCACCTAGGCCCAAAGGTGAAGGTGTTACCATAGCCTTGTCCGACATGGAAGGGTGAGAGGGGTCAGGAGGGTGGTCGTCTGTACTTACAACCCATTGACCTGCCGGAATGCTGTCGTCATCGGCCTGCAGATCATCTTCGGGATCGGGGTCTTCGGCTTGAGAGTCGATGACCAGCTGCCCCTGGGTGTCTTCTGACTCCTGTTGATCTGGAGTCTCTGGGACGATGACGACTGGAGGCGCTGAAGTTTGAGCCATGGCCCTTCGAGCCTGTCAATCTCTGATAGTTTTCTTCGACTTGAAGGAGATGCAGGCCTGGCAGTGTCGACTTTCATATTGTGGCGACAAACAGAGGTTGCAGACTTGGTGCAGATCAGTGTGGGGGAATTTGTGTCCACACTGAGGGCACTTCTTGAAAGGTCCTGATGGGGCAGGTGGGCCCGACGGCCCGCGTGGACAACCGGAATAGAAATGTAGGTTTTAAACGATGCGCGTCGAAGAGGGATCGCGATTGAAAAACAATACAGACGATAGGGTTAAGGATTGCGCTTCGAAAGGTCGATCGGTAACAAAGTCGACCGGGAGCACGACTAACACATCCGAGCCCGATGGCGGAAAAAAACAATCTGAAGATGGAGTCGATGCCCATGCGCACTATAGTCCATAGGAGGAGTCACCAATCTCGTGACTACAAAGACTTCTTCCAGGACAACAACAAAGTGTAATCATCCGGGTCCACCACCAGATGGCGACCTATGCATAGTGTGTGATCTGCAGCTCATATGTCTCAAACACCAAGTTTTGGAAAACAAAATGCTGAATGTATAACAAATATCATATTCGGCACATACTTCAGACCAGCTGGTCATAACAAGGGAGGTCTGGCTTGCATCACCTAATTCCTTAGCCTGTATGGAATTAGAAAGTATATAGTTTTTAGGGGTGGGCGGAATTTGCCTAATCGCGTTACGCAAATCTACGCAAAACGGTAAAAAATCTCCGCGAACATGCAGAAATTCCGCGAACATGCGGAATTGCTTGTTCGCGATACTTTTTTCCTGTTCGCGATCGCTGTTTGCGTGCTCGGGGTGAAATATCTCGCGAACACGCATATTGAGAACGCGAACAAGCAAAAAATTTCGCGAAGTTGCGGAACGTAGATTTTTTTGCAATTTCGCGTTCTCCGCGGAACGCGAAATTACCCAAATTTCGCAAATTCCGCGAACGGAACGGAATTTACCGCCCAGGCCTAATAGTTTTTATGCTTTCCATACATAGTTGAATTTGATATTGTCATCAACTGAACAGTGCATCATGAAACAGTTATTAATTTGATAAGCGGGTGATTACCCTCAGGAGTCCTGGCGATGGGCTAATAATAAAACAAAATACACCTTGATCATTTAAACAAATATGCCTTGAAGGCCTTGTGAAATGTTAACAGATTTGACTTGGGCTGTAACTCAATAAGGAGATTGCTCCATGCTTGAGAGGTAACTACTGAAAAGGCGCGCCCACCAAGTTTTAGCACAGGTCGTGATTGAACATCTTCCCTGGATTTTGTAAAACAGGTACTGTCTGCACAAAAGCCTACAATGTGGCTGGTCCTACAGCTGCAGTCTGGCCAGGTCAGAGCACTGGCAATCCAGGACTGAGGCAATTAGAAGAATGTTCATGCTGGCATTAACCCCTTCGATGCTCATGACGGAGCGGTTCCGTCATGAGCATCGGTTGGGCTGTGCTTATGACGGAACCGCTCCGTCATGAGCACAGCCCCTGGGGGAAGCGCTGGCGCTCCCCCCCTGGGGGCTCGATTTTGTCACCAGTTGGGGGGTTGGCAGCGGAAGTTTCCGCTGCCACCCCCGAGCCCCCCCACGCTTCCCCATGACGTCAGCACGCACAGCGCTCGCCGACGTCATCAGGAAGCGCTGGGACGCCTGGAAGCCATTTGCTTCCAGGAGTCCCATCAGGAGCAGGTAAGTTTTGTTCTCCGGTGGGGCCGCGGGGGTGATTTTTGTAAGAATTGAGGCATCGGGGGAGAAGAAAGAGTATTTCCTCTCCCCTGATGTCTCAATGCTGGGCATTCCTGCTTCACGATCGCGCACAGCGTCGCGATCGTGGAGCAGGGATGCCCCACTAGACACCAGGGATGTCTTTTGTATCGTTAAGGAAGCGACCCCTTGGGCAAGGGCGCTTCCTGGGGGCTAAAAATAATATTAAGACTTTTCTGCCCCCCCTGGGGGCAGATCGGTCGTTTATGTAGCAGTTTCTGCTCCCAGGGGGGGCAGAAAAGCCCACTAGACACCAGAGATGTCTTTTTTAGCATTAAGGAAGCGACCCCTTGGGCAAGGGTCGCTTCCTGGGGGCCAAATTTAATATTAAGACTTTTCTGCCCGCCCCCCCGGGGGCAGATCGTTCTTTTGTGTAGCCGTTTCTGGTCCCAGGGGGGGCAGAAAAGCCCACTAGACACCAGGGAATTAGTTTAAATAAAAAAAGGAAGTGACCCCTTGGGCAAGGGTCGCTTCCAGCGGGCAATTTTTTATAATATGTATTTGGCCCCCCCGCCCTGGGACAGATTAGCCTGTTTTTTTTTTCCTGCTGTTTTCTGCCCCACCTGGCACACAACCCAATTGACCATTTGGGTAGTAACATAGCATGTTATAATGTTTATTGTTATATTTTTTGTGAATTGCAATTGTAATGTTTTTTTTTTTTTTACTTTTTTGTTCTAGGTGAAGGCTTTTGCTTTTTCCAGTTTGCGGTTTCGTTACTGGTGGTTCTGCTGTTTGTGTAGTTTGGTAAGAGACTTTTTTTTGTACAATGTAAATGTGATTGATTTCTCTGCATAAATGTTTTTTGCAAATGGTGTAATAATAGCAGTATGTTTGGTTTTTGAGTGTCAAAAACTGTTTGCATTTGTGCTTGATGTGTATTTTGTTGTCTTGTGAGTAATTTGTTTTTTTTTCTTCTTTCTAGTTGGATATCGTTGGTTTTTGCTGTGTCACTGCAGAGTAGGTTCTGGTGAGTGTAGCTGTCTCTTGTAATTGAATTCTATAGTTTTTGAGTACATTGATCTTTGTGATAAAGGTACACATTTCTTTACTTACTTGGTTTGCACATTGTTGGTTGTTGTTGACTTGTTTTTGCAGTCTTCTATCTTAGTAAGTATAATGGCTAGCCGCAGGATTACTGCTCATCAGGTTGTTGGTTTGCTTTTTGAGTCTTCCTCTGACCATGGTTCAGAGACTGACTCTGCATCTGAGGGAGAGGAGGCAGGGGACGATTCTGGCAGTGAGTTTTCTCTCCATGTGGAGTCATCGGATGATGAAGATAATCTTAGTGCGGATGAAGTGCCTGTGTTAGAGGAGGAGACTGATGTGCCGATAGTGCGGCAAGAGGCATCTGGGCTGCAGCCTGGGGCTGCAAGGCTTCCCGTTGGTGTAGTGCGGCAAGAGGCTTCTGGGCTGCAGCCTGCGGCTGCAAGGCTTCCTGTTGGTGTAGTGCGGTAAGAGGCATCTGGGCTGCAGGCTGGGGCTGCAAGGCTTCCCTTTGAAAGTGATGACCTCTGTGTTGCCCCTGGCATGGTGCAGCCGGCATTGCCAGACTTTACTGGTGTTCCAGGGTGTAGAGTGAATACTGAAAACTTGGTGCCGATAAATTTTTTTCAGTTGTTTATGGACGATGTGTTTTTGGCAGAGATTGTTGAGCAGACTAATTTGTATGCCGAACAGTTTTTGAGGGACAACAGTGCCAGTATTAAGCCACACTCTAGAGCTACCCGGTGGACTCCCACAAATCTTGAAGAGATGAAAAAGTTCTTGGGTTTAACTTTTTTGATGGGCTTGCTAAGGAAGCCATCAATGTCTTCATATTGGTCTACTAGTCCCTTGATGGCAACAGCTATTTTTCCGGCAGTCATGAGTCGTGACAGGTATTTGCTTCTGCTTCGGATGATGCATTTTGTTGATAATGGTTTAGCGTTGCCACGAGATCACCCTGAGTGTGACCGTCTTTTTAAGATTAGGCCTGTCCTTGATCACTTTGTTGATCGATTTTCTAAGATCTGTGCTCCTGGGAAAGAAATTGCAGTGGATGAGTCTTTGGTGTTGTTCAAGGGCCGCTTGGTTTTTAGGCAATACATTCCTAGTAAGAGGGCACGCTATGGAATTAAGCTGTATATGCTGTGTGACAGTAGGACTGGATATGTCTCTAATTTCAGGGTGTACACCGGTAAGGAATCCAGGATTAACCCCCCTGGTTGTCCGTCCACTTTTGGAGTGACTGAGAAAATTGTTTGAGAACTTGGTAGAGGATTTTTTAACAAAGGCCACCATTTATATGTAGATAACTTCTACACTGGTGTGCGGTTGTTCAGGGAATTGGCCAAAGTGGACACTGTTGCTTGTGGCACAATCCGCTCTAACCGTAAAGGTTTCCCAAATGAACTTGTTTGTCAAAAGCTTGTGCGGGGACAGTGCAGTGTGTTGCGTTGCGAGGTGCTTCTTGCTGTGAAGTTTTCAGACAGGAGAGATGTCTACATGCTGACTACCATCCATGATGAAAGCACTGCACCTGTGACTGTTTGGGGTCAGGTCGCTGAAGCGCGCAAACCTGTGTGCATTTTAGACTATAATAGGCACATGGGTGGTGTTGACAGAGTAGATCAGAGGTAGGAACCTTACGCTGCTCTTCGTAAGGCTTACATTTGGTACAAGAAGTTGGCTATCCATCTTTTCCACTTGGCAACCTTTAATGCTTTTGTTGTGTTCCAGGATTCTTGCCCTGAGTCAAAGATGACTTTTGCTAAGTTTCAGGGGTCTGTAATAGGCAGCCTTGTTGTAGTGGAACAGGCAAGTGTTCCTAGAGTTGGAGTGGTGGAGGATGTTGCTAGATTGAGAGATAGCCACTTTCCTGATCACATTCCTCCCACACCCTCAAAAGACTTTCCCAGTAGGAGATGTAGAGTCTGTTGGCGAAGAGGTACGCGGAAGGAGATTTGTATGTACTGCCCCGACTGTCCTTCTAAACCTGGGCTGTGTGTCCCTGCTTGTTTTAGAGCGTACCACACGCAAAATAATTTTTGGGAGCATTCATGAGTGGTAAAGTGAACTGCCTGGTCTGTATTCTTTGAAACATTTGATTCTGTTTCAAAGTTGGCGTTAGTGCAATGTATTTAGTTGCTGATTTTGTGTTTATAGATTTGTATCTATTTGTGATTTGTTTGTGTTTTTATTTTTGTCTCCAAAAATCCTAAATGTGATGGCGGTGTGTGTAGGCTGGCGCTTGGCTGTTGGTGTGTGTGGACTGGCACTTGGTTGGCGGTGTGCGTGGAATGGTGCTTGGCTGGCGGTGTGCGTGGACTGGTACTTGGCTGGTGGTGTGCGTGGACTGGTGCTTGGCTGGTGGTGTGTGTGGGGTCTGGAGCTTGGCTGGCGGTGTGCGTGGATTGGCGACTGGCTGCCGGTGTGCCTGGACAGGCGATTGGCTGCCGGTGTGCTAGGACTGGCGCTTGGCTAGCGGTGTGCGTGGACTGGTGTTTGGCTAGCGGTGTGCGTGGACTGGCGCTCTGCTAGCGGTGTGTGTGGACTGGCCCTCGGCTGGCTGTGTGAGAGTAGTGACTTGCTGCTGGTTACTACACACACTGCTAGCTGAGTGCCACTCCACGCAATCCATCAGCTTGTGTAGTTGCTGGGTCAGGAATGTGGGCGTCTGAAAGTGATGGGCCCTTGAATGGCGCTGTGTGCTGGTGTGAGTTTTGTTATGTGATGGGCCCGCGGCTGGCGGTGTGAATGGTTTTGTATGTCTCACACGTATGAAAGGTGTATGAATGGCCTGTAAAGAGGTTGGTGCCTTGTCGTGGCTTTACAGCTCACGAGCTGTGAGTCAATGGTTCAGTTTCTCGCCCTTTCAATTATTAACAGTGCATTTCATTTTTGTGAAATCACTTGCTAATACAATTGTATATACTGAACCATCACTCACCCTCGTGCCAAATCCAACCAGTATGTGTGTGTGCTTGAGGATTAGATGGCTGTGCAGTAATATTTGTCTTTCTGAAGCAGGGTGTACCTTGTCCCTTTTTGTGAATTTTGTAATGTGTTGCTTTTGTGCCTGGTGGTGTGAATGGTCTTGTTTGTATCACGTATGAAAGGTGTGTGAATGGCCTGTAAAGTGGTTGGTGCCTTGACGTGGCTTTACAGCTCACGAGCTGCGAGTCATTGGTTTGGTTTTTTGTGAATTTAATTGACAGTGCATTTCATTTTTGTGAAATCTCTTGTTAATAAAATTTAATACACTGAACCATGACTTGCCCTCGTGCCAAATCCAACCAGTATGTGTGTGTGCTTGAGGAATAGATGGTTGTGCAGGAATCTTTGTTTTTAGTTTCTCTGCCAAGGTGTACTTTCCATGTAGGAATAGCCCACCAACTGTAGATATTGTCGAAAACCCATGGGAGTTCATGGTGATGTCTCTCTTGTGAATTCAAAAAGTTTTTTTTATCCCCAATGTCCTGCAAACCTCAAAATGGCTCACATTTTCATTGCAATATTGTTCCAAAATTCTCACGCTGTAGAAACAAACCAATAATTATGTCTAAACAATCTGGTTTTGCAAGGGGGGTCACTTGGGTTTTTGGCCCGGTGCTCGGCAGCCATCTAGGGAAACTTACTAAACCCATACATTTCTGAAAACTAGACACCAGGCGGCTTCCAGGGAGGTATGGCTTGCGTGGATCCCCCAACGTTTCCTTACCCAGAATCCCCTGCAAACCTCAATTTTAGCTGAAAAAAATAACTTTTTTCACACATTTTGGTGTGGGAAAGTTGTGGCATCACCGGGCTCACACAAATTTACCCCCACCCAGCGTTCCCCCAGGTCTCCCGGTAAAAATGGTGCCTCACTTGTGTGGGAGGCCCAAGTACCCGCGGCAGGCAAGGGCTCAAAACGTTGTGAGGCGAAATCAACATTGCCTATCAAAACAATGTTTGGGCCCTTGCCTGTCACGGGTACTTGGGCCTCCCACACAAGTGAGGCACCATTTTTACCGGGAGACCTGGGGGAACGCTGGGTGGTGGTAAATTTGTGTGAGCCCGGTGATGCCACAACTTTCCCACACCATAATGTGTGAAAAAAGTGATTTTTTCAGCTAAAATTGAGGTTTGCAGGGGATTCTGGGTAAGGAAACGTTGGGGGATCCACGCAAGCTATACCTCCCTGGAAGCCGCCGGGTGTCTAGTTTACAGAAATGTATGGGTTTGGTAGGTTTCCCTAGATGGCCGCCGAGCACCGGGCCAAAAACCCAAGTGACCCCCCTTGCAAAACCAGGTGGTTTTGCGATAGGCCATTTTGATGTCGCCTCACTACGTTTTGGGCCCTTGCCTGCCGCGGGTACTTGGGCCTCCCACACAAGGGAGACACCATTTTTACCGGGAGACCTAGGGGAACGCTGGGTGGTGGTAAATTTGTGTGAGCCCGGTGATGCCACAACTTTCCCACACCATAATGTTTGAAAAAAGTGATTTTTTCAGCTAAAATTGAGGGTTGCAGGGAATTCTGGGTAAGGAAACGTTGGGGGATCCACGTAAGCCATACCTCCTTGGAAGCCCCCGGGTGTCTAGTTTTCAGAAATGTATGGGTTTGGTAGGTTTCCCTATGTGCCGGCAGAGCTAGGGTTCAAAAACTACAGCTAGGGGGGGCGTGGCCAAGATGGCGGGGTGAGCGGACGCTTCCTCCCGTAGCTCCTCCGGCCCGGCCAAGCTAAAGCCTTATTGTTATGCTTTTCTCCCCCCGCTGAGGCTCAGCGCGGGAGAGGAGCGTGGCGGAACATCAGGGGCACACATTGGTGCTGTTTTGGTCCGGATCGCCCCGGGGGAACCCCCCCAAAAGTTCGTCTGAGATCAGGGGACGACGGCGGTGAGCCCGAGGGGCGGAGCGTATTGGAGAGCTGTCCGGGCGCCTCGGTTGGGCCTGGTGCTGAAAGCTGCGGTCTGGAGGGGATCTGGCCCGCCGCTCGACGGTGACTGAAGGAGCCTGGCGGGAAGGGGCCCGACGGTGTGGAGGGCTTGGGACGGGTGCCCCGGCACTCGGACTGGTGACGGCGACACCTGGCACTGCGGAGGCCCTGACCCCTAGCCGAGGTACGGCGGACTCCTTGTTGGGGCCGGATCATCTGGCCCCCTGTGCGTGACTAACGGGGGCCGGTGGTGGAACTTATTTCACGGCGGGGCACCTCGGAGGCCCCGGGGGTGTCGCCGGGCCTAGTCGGGGTGGCTTGCTCCGCCCGGCCGCCATTTTGTCCCCGAAGGAGCAGTGGTGGCGACCTCCGCTGAGCCCTGGATGCTGGCTGCACACGACCTCCCGATATTGCTGTCTTGACTACCGGAGGGATGAGCTGTTGGGACCCCCTCGCTGCGGCCCCCTTGGTTGTCTCACGCTAGCTCTTGCGGCTGACGGTGACCGGGCTCGGCCGCCATTTTGTCACCTGTGACGCAGCGACCTCACTTGTGGGGGATCCCCCGGCCCGAGTGCTTGCCGGCGGCTGAGCATCTCTGGGGCGCCTGGATCGGGGCCCGACTGCGGAGCTGACGATGGCTGGGAAAGGAGGCCCGAAGAAAGGGGACCGTACTCTGCCGGACATGCTTGGCAGGGCCCAGCACTTGCGGGACAGGACACAGCCCTCGCCGGGGCCCTCCCGGGCTCCGGCGGATGTGACTGGAGGGGAGCCACCCGTCACGAGGGCCTTCATGGAGGACCTGTTTAGCTCCCTCAGGGAGGACTTCCAGACACTGAAGCGGGAGGTGGCCAGCGAGGTCCGAGAAGTGCGCAGAGAGGTGGAGGGCCTAGGTGAGCGTGTGGAGGCGGTGGAGACGGAGGGCCAACAGCGAGCGGAGGAGATAGTCCACCTCCAGCAGGACGTTCTTCGCCTCCGGGAACAGTGTGTGGAGCTCCAGGCCCACTCTGAGGACCTCGAGAACAGATCTCGGAGGAACAACATCCGAGTGCGTGGCGTGCCGACTGCGGATGAGGGGTCCGATCTGGGGGGCTATCTGCGGGCCCTGTTCCGAGAAATCCTGGGGGAGGCCGCGGACTTTCCCATCAGCATCGACAGGGCGCATAGGGTTGGCCGCCAGCGCCAGCCATCGGCACCCCCACCGGACATTCTGGCCTTCCTGCCCGACTTTCCACTAAAGGAGCGTATCATGGCTGAAGCCCGCAGGAAACAGCCCCTGACCTTTCGGGATCGGCCGGTGGCGCTGTACCAGGACCTCTCTGCCATCACTCTACAGAAACGCAGGTCCTTTAGGATTGCCACTGACTTTTTGCGCGAGCATGAGACGCCGTACTCTTGGGGTCACCCCTTCCGCTTGATTTTTCGGTGGAACGGGGTATTGCATCAGCTACGCTCCTTGCAAGACATTTGTGGTGTCCTGGGGCTCACGGCAGCGGAGGAAGAGGGAGCTACGCCGTCGTGGAGGTCCTCGGAGGGACGGAATCGGCGGAGGTCATCGAGGCGGCGCTCAGCGACCAGTGCAGGGCGCCCGGACTCCCCTACCATTAGGGCGGACATGGCAGACGCCCTGAGGGCGGCGGCCGGGGACTCGATCGGCTCCTCTAGCGTGGCCTTGACGGCCTAACATACACTCCGGGGGGAGATGTCTTTAGCTTCTTAACATGCTTGGCACGGGGCGGGGGGGTTGGGGGGGAGCGGGCGGAGGTGAGTGGCTGGACGTCCACTTTGCTATTTTCTACGGACTTGCCCGTTTTGGGGCTTGACTGAGACTATGGGGTGTTTGAGTTTGGGGATGGCTAGTTGCCAAGGTTGTGTTTTGGGTGGGGGAGGGGGTTGTTTTGGGGTTGGGAAGGTCCCGTCCGATGTTGTCTTTGCCCGCTTTGTCTTGGCTTGTCCCGCGCTGCGGCCCCGCGCGCCCCACCCGCTGATTCCCTACCCATTGCATGGCGCTCCCGATCCCTGCGAGGAATGCCGGGCCTAAAGGTAGTGACCCTTAATGTTCAGGGTCTGAATAACCCGGTGAAGCGCAGGGCGATCCTGTCGTTGCTGGAGGGGACGCAGGCGGACATTTGCCTTTTGCAGGAGACACACTTATTGCCCCGAGACTGCCACAGGATGCGCTCTGCTAAGTTCCCCACCCAGTTCTTTTCCTCGGCAGCGAACAAGACGGCAGGGGTAGCCATTCTCCTAGCGAGCTCCTTTCGGGGGGAGGTGTTGCATAAGTGTGCTGAACAGAAGGGGAGGCTCCTTGCGTATCGCATGAGCCTGGGAGGCATAGCATTTACGGTTGGCTCCGTTTATAGCCCAAACGAGCACCAGGAGCGCTTCCTAGACTCCGCGCTGGTGGATGTCACTGCTTCCCCGGACCGACACGTTATCTTGGGCGGAGACCTCAACATTGTCTTTGACTCTGGGATGGACAGATCGGCGCAGCGCTTCCCGCAGACGGGGGAACTGTCCCAGGCTGGGAAGGCCCGAATTGCGGACATGGACTTGCATGATCTCTGGCGCTCCCTGCACCCCACGGATAGGGACTACTCTTTCTTCTCGCACGCACACCGCACTTACTCACGGCTGGACTACCTCCTGGTGAGTGGACCGATGCGTGCCGCTGCCACGGCGGCGGACATCGGGGTCCTGACCCTGTCTGACCACTCTCCAGTTATCGGCGTTTTCCAGTGGCCGGCGGCCTCCCCCTCTCGGGGGGTGTGGCGCCTCCGGGACACACTTCTACACAAAAAATCGGTGGTGCAACGCATCGGGGAGGTCATACAGGACTATCTCACTCACAATAGCAACACTGACACCTCGCAGGCGACACAGTGGGCGGCATTGAAGGCCGTCCTACGGGGGGAATTCATCTCTATCTCTGCAGCCGAGAATAAGGAGCGACAACTGAAGAGGGATGAGTTGACGGCTCAAGTTCGGGAGCTTGAGCAGGTCCACCGCCGTACGGGAGCGCCGAGGGTCTGGAGGCAGTTGAAGGCAGCGAGGAAGCTCCTCTCGGCTCTGGATCTTGATAGGGCGGAGTACGCCGCCTTACGTTTGAAACATGCCTACTACACTGGGGGGGACAGATGTGGCAAGCTCCTAGCACACCGGCTCCGGGTCGCGCAACAGCGCAGCGTCGTGAAAGAATTGGTGGGCGCGGACGGGGGGGTTGTCTCCGGGGACGCGGAAGTAGCGGAGTCTTTCCGCGGCTTCTACGAGGCGCTGTATGCTGAGGAGCCCTCCCCGCCACGGGAGACCGATAGCTATTTGGAGTCGGTGACCCTCCCGGTACTGGACCCGGCTCAGGCTGACCACCTGGAGCGGGACATCCATGTGGAGGAAGTGATTTCAGCTATTGCGCGGCTGAAACATGGCAAGGCCCCGGGCCCGGACGGGTTCACGTCGCTATTCTACAAGACTTTTTGCACGGCCGTGGCCCCTGTCCTTACGCGGCTGTTTAACTCTTTCTCCGCACCGGGAGCCATCCCTCCGGATCTCCTGAGGGCGACGGTCGCGGTAATCCCGAAGCCTGGGAAGGACCGGGCCCTTTGCGGCTCATACCGGCCCATCTCTCTCCTAAATGTCGACCTCAAGTTGTACACGGGGATTCTCGCAGCCAGGCTGGGTCCACACCTCCCCGACCTGGTGGAGGCGGACCAGGCTGGTTTTGTGCCCGGTAGACAGACGGTTGACAACACCAAGAGGGTGACACATGTTCTGGAGAAGGCCTCAAGGATCTCGGGGGAGCGGATGTTGTTGTCCGTTGATGCAGAGAAGGCCTTCGACAGAGTTCACTGGCCGTATCTTGAGCGGGTCCTTAAGAAACTGGGAATCGGCGATAAGTTCCGCACCATGGTATTTAATTGCTATAAGCATCCTTCAGCGTCGGTGCGGGTAAACGGGTGTAGCTCTGGTAGCTTTGCCATCGAGCGCGGCACGCGGCAGGGCTGCCCTCTCTCGCCGCTCCTGTTTGCCCTCTACATGGAGCCGTTTGCTCAGAGGATTCGTGACAATCCGGATGCTGTCGGGGTCCGGATGGGCCAGTACGTCCACACCGTCAGTCTCTATGCGGACGATGTCCTGCTGACTTTGGACGACCCTAGGAGGTCGCTGCCTACTTGCCTCCGAGAGTTGGACGCCTTCGCGGGGGTGGCCGGCTTCAAAATGAATATGAGCAAGTCGATGGCACTGGACGTGTCCCTGGCTGCGGAAACCAGGAGGGATCTTCAACGGCTCTTCCCCATGCAGTGGTCCTCGTCCACGGTGCCGTATCTGGGGATTCTGCTGGCGCCTACACTGTCGGAGATGGTTACGGCCAATTATGCCTCCCTCAGCAGGAAGATCAAGGACGAGCTTGGCCGCTGGAACAAGGGCCTGCTGTCCTGGCTGGGGCGAATCGCGGCGGTCAAAATGACGGTGCTGCCCCAGATACTATATCTTTTCCGGGCCCTTCCACTCCAACCCCCGGTGGGCTGGATACGACAAATGCAGGCTGACATCTCCCGCTTTGTCTGGCAGGGCCGCAGGCCACGCATGAAGAGGGTCCTCTCCACGCTTGCTCCGGAAGCGGGGGGTCTCGGCATTCCGGACCTCCGTAAGTACTTTCAGGCGGCACAGCTCCGCTATCTGGTGGAGTGGAGCAGGTGGGAGTCCGACAAACATTGGCTCTTCCAAGACCAGGCAGTGGCGGGCCGCACCTTACAAGAGGTTCCATTCCTGCGCCGCGCGCACCGCCCCGCTAATCTTTACGCTTCCTTTGTTACGCGGGTCCCCCTGCGTGTGTGGGACGCGGTCTGTGAGGCCCGGGGCCTTACCACCTTCCCTTCGCCGCTCACGCCCATTGCGGGCAACCCGGACTTCTCCCCTGGGATGGAGCCGGGGGTTTTCTCCCACTGGGTGCAGGCGGGCTGCAGGGCACTCTTCCAGATCTATGGCCCGGAAGGAGTGGTTCCTTTTCAGCAACTCCGCCAGGAGTTCGGCCTGACGGAGCTGGACAGATTGCGCTACATGCAAGTTCGGCATTGGGCCCTCCAGCCTCAGGTGCGTGCCGCCGCTGCCCGTCCAATTACACCGTATGAGCGGTGGTTGGCTACTCGGACCTCCGACGCTAAACTGATCACTGATCTGTACAAACACCTACAACCCCCGCCGTTTCACTACTACAATCCGGGGAGGGAGCGTTGGCACAGGGAATTGGGTAGGACACTCAGCCACAAGGAATGGGACAAAATTGCGTATCGGGCGCGGCACTCTGCATACCACACGGGCCTTACGGAAACCTTCACTAAAGTGTCCACATACTGGTACTACACCCCGGAGAGACTGTATGAAATGCATAGACACACTGACAAGGGGTGCTGGCGGAGCTGCGGGCAGGAAGGTACCCTTACACACATCCTATGGGATTGCCCAGTGCTGACCGCCTACTGGAAGGAAGTTCTGGACGAGGTGGATGAGCACTTTGGCATAGAGCTGCCGCGCCTCCCGGCGTATGTCCTGCTGGGCCTCCCCAATGACCTAATGTACCCACTGAAGTCCCGCAGGGGTAGGCAGATTGCGATAGCGCTGGGGTCTGCGGTTCAGAACATTCTGATCCACTGGCGCACATCCACCGCCCCCTCCATCACCGGTTGGTTGCACAGACTCTGGCATGTGCTGGGGATGGAGAAGCTGTCGCTTACGGTTGCGGGGGAGATAGACCAATTTGAGGAGCTATGGCAACCCTTTCTAGCGCTGCTGTCCACTGAATTCCGGGAGCTCACCTGCCCGAGGTATCTTAGGCTTCTCAGGCTGCGGCCGCCGGTGACCCCGGCGGACTAGCTTACATGTGAGATGGGGACCCCCGGCGGGGGGGGGGGGGCTGTGCGGGGCTTCCTGGTTAGGGCTACTTTGCTGCGGGACCATAGGACGGGGGGAGGGGGGAGTGTTGTTGTTTTTGTACTGGGAGGATGGGGGATGGGAGGGGGGGGACTGTGTTCTGTTGAGGGGTTGATTGGGGGGGGTTTTATTGCTCTGCTTTTGGGTGTCGGATACGCGCGTGGGATTCCACAGCTTGTAATTCTAGCGTTCATTTACTGTGTTCTTCCCTCTGAGCCAACGCTTCACCTATTGCCAACCCTCTGGAGATGCATCCCTTCTTCTTTGACTGTATTCCACGTATCCTGCCTCCTGTCCCCCTCCCCCATGGTTTGTTTTGTCTCAATAAAAACGTTTTAAACATAAAAACTACAGCTAGCCACTTTGCCAAATAAGCATTTGCAATGCATTAGGTCTCGCATTTACGCGAGTTTGAGCTATTGACATTGCAAATAACAATGCCTATTGGCATTGTCATTTACAATGCCAATAGCTTTAACTCGTGTAACTGCGAGACCTATTGCATTGCAAATGCTTGTTAAACCAAAGCTGTCCAGCTGCATAGCAAACCCAGCTGCAACTTCCATTAAATTGAAGGCGGCTGACGTGAATAAACACAATTGTGAGTGATATGAAATATATCAATGGATGCCAAGTTAATGCCAATTTTTGTCTCAGGGAATTTATAATGCATCATATTAATACGGCATGGCTTCATCGGTATACACAGAGTATTTTCAACCACATGTAAATTACATATTTAGGCTTTTTTGGTCACGTTCATTTTGAAGACAAGGGGCTGAATAGGATGGAGAGCAGTGCTATTGTGACTTGAACCATCAGCCAAGGCCGTCATTGGTATCAACGAATTGAATGGCCACAGTAACATTTTTGATACTACATTTATATTTTATAGCGTGTTTACCTCTTGAGACGTGTGGTGTTTTCCTAATCTGAGCTCTGGGATTTTCGTCAGCAGGCTGTGTATGGCTGTCTGCTTGCATAGGGGTAGAACTGATTACCGAAGTGTCTAGTTTAGTAAAGGTTCAAATAGAACCTGGTTTGCCCGTTTTCAGTGAAGATTGATTCTCCCAGATGCAATTGCTCCCTAAGTATTTCTATGCTTTGTGCTGTATTTGTATGAAAGGGTTAAAGTGCTCAATCTTTTCTCTCGGTTCTATTTTCCAAACACTACTCAATACTCTTAACCACCATGTCGCCCCATGTGATTACAAAAAGATCTATACCCCGCGCCTTGCCAAGGGATATTTTTCCACTGAAGAGCAGCCGTGTCTCCCGTCAGTCAATACCAACACACAAAGCTGCGTGAGGGGCTGTTACCTGTCAGACTGGATTAAAAAACACACTTGCAGAATGCAGAACGGGAACAAGCCCTGCTCTGACTTTTTTCAGCGAAAGCTTCGTGTATATAGAAATATGAACACGCTAGAAATAAAACAAGCCGGAAGTCAGGCGCCCTTGCCCGGGACGTGGGCGGGGCCTGCTCCGGCAGGAAGAGAAACGGCGTGCCATGCTAACGCGGGGCTCCCATGCTGAAGGGAGTGCCCCGCGGTGGCGACCGGAGTGGAGCGAAGCCCCGGGTCCCAGGAGGGGGCCCGGGTGAAGACTGCGGCGGCCGAGGCTGCCCACGGCAGCGCGGGGCTCCCGGGAGTGCAGGGAAGCCCCGCAAGAGAAGTGCTGCAGCCGCGAGGAGGAGCCCCCCCCCCAGAAGAGCAGCCCGGTGAGTGAAGAAGGGCTGGGGGGCTCCGTGTGGGCTATTGTTGGTGCCTGATCGAGGCACAGCGTCCTTTTGGCATTATGAGCGGCCCCGTCTTGCAGCGGGCCGCTCCAACAGGGCTGACGTGGTCGGAAGGGGGACAGGAGATCTGCACGCCGCGTGGCTGTAAGCGCGTACACCAATTCAAATCCGCCAAGAGCCTGCGCGTGCACATCTCCTGTCCCCCTTCCGAGGCAAGTCAGCAACAATAGATCTCGCTGGCTTGCAGCGCTTCGCGCTGCGTTCGCCAGGCGAGACCTAAAAAGGGTCATTTTTCACTGGAAAATTGAGGTGTGACCACGTTGCGTTTTGCGCCGTTTCCTGTCGCGGGCACTAGGCCGACCCGCACAAGTGAGGTACCATTTTTCACGTAGGACTTTGGGGAACGCGGGGTGGGTGGGAATTTATGGATCCACGCAGATTCCAGAACTTTCCACCACAGAAATGTGGGGAAAATGTGCTTTTTTTGTCAATTTTTAGGTTTGCAAGGGATTCTGGGTAACAGATCATGGTGGGAGGCAGTCAAGTCACCCCACCCTGGATTCCCCTGGGTGTCTACTTTTCAAAAATGTATAGGTTTACTAGGTTTCCATAGGTGCCGGCAGAGCTAGGGTTCAAAAACTACAGCTAGACTCTTCGCAAAAAATGTGTAAATTTTCATTGTGAAAATGTAGTGTGTTCACGTTAGGTTTTGAGCCACTTCCTGGCGTGGGCACTATGCCTACCCACACAAGTGAGGTACCATTTTTATCGGGAGACTTAGGGTAGTTCAGATTTGTAAAGCAACTGTTATTACCTATTGATTTTTGATGCATTTCTCCCTTCCAAATGAAAGACATTGTGTAAAAAAAAGTCATTTTTAAAAATGACCAATAATTCTCATGCTAGTATGAGTATTCCCAATTTCGAAAATGTGCAAATATGCACTGTTTCTAAACTCTAATTTGTTCCCATTTCAGAAATACATAGGTGTCTTTCATACCGATTTTTCCATGTATACATTTTCCCACAATAATTGCTATATACCCGGAACATCATAAAAAACCATTGTAAATTGCTGCTCAGTTTTTGACTCTGGGTTCGTCGGGTTCTTGGTGAACCTACAAGTCCTATATTTCCCCACAACCAGGAAGGTCCAGCGGATGTAACGGTACATTGCTTTCAAAGAGATGTCATAATTAGAAGAAGTTACAGGTGAAAACGTTGACACAAAAGGCTGCTTTTTTCAACTAATTTTTAATTTTTCCTATATTTAACTGTTAGTTTCTATAAAGAGACCTTGATGGATCTACACAAATGACCCCTTGCTGAATTCAGACTTTTGTCTACTTTTCAAAAATGTATAGCTTTCCAGGATCCATTATTGCTTTTGTACCCATTTCCACCATTAACTGGAAGGAGGTTGAAAGCACAAAAAATAGCAAAAATAGGGTATGTCCCAGAAAAATGCCAAAACTGTGTAAACAATGTTGTATTTCTGACAAAAATCTGTCATTCCCTAAAAGCTGGAGAAATGGTGATTTCAGCCCCACAAACCCTTTTTTGATACCATTTGCAGAGAAAAACCCAGACGCTTTCCTTTGCAGCCAGTTTTTCCAATTTTTCACAAAAAAAACTAAATTTTGCTGTATTTGGACTAATTTCTGGGAACCCTCTAGGAGAATCCACAAAACCTTTCGAATCCCCATGATGTTGGAAGAAAAGGACGCAAATTTGGAGTGGATACCTAATGTGGTCAAAAAGTTACAGGGGCCTAAGCGCGCACTACCCCAAATAGCCCAAAAAAGGCTTAGCACAGGAGGGGAAAAGGCCTAGCAGCGAAGGGGTTAATGATTTTACTTTGGAAGAATGGGATAAATGCAACAGACAAATTTCCCTTCTTAAAGAATCAATAGGGAATTCTACGTAGACGTATCTTTTGGAAAGCTAGACACCAAGAGCGACAGGGAGTAAAAACAACCTCACAGTTGGTGCTAAAGTTAATTTTAATGTGCACCTATTGCTCCGTTTACTTGTATGCTACAGCTCAAAATTAAATCCTGCTTCCTCCAGTTTTGACAGAGGTAGCAAAAACATGTACACTCTACTTTTAAATTTACATAGTGAGACACAGAACATAGAACTGTTAAACCAGTTGTGATCATTTAGGTACTGAAAGCCCCAAGACACTTGACTTAGTGGCATTGGGAGTTAAAGGGACAGATCTAGACTCAAAAGATCAATAAATCCAAAACTTCTCATCTCTGACCAGGCACATTCTGAAAGCATCCATCACTGAATCACAAAGCCAGCACGAATGACCATTGCTGGAGGGGGCGCTCTTTTAACTCAGACTAATTGACATACATAATAAATAAAATCACTCCACCTAGTCCTATACACTACATGTGTATCAGACCTGCTCTTTTTACCTGCTAACACCTATCCAGTGCATCGTGGCATATTGTACAACTCAAGAACACTTCTACCTGCAGGTATTAATTATGCTTACATTGGTAAAGGAAAAACTACAAGTCACCGAACGGAAAGTTCAGTTTGTGAGAGGAAAGGGCTCAGGGCGGTCTGACGGAGGGTCAGACATAACAGTTTGCTACTTGGAGGCTATACCCACCCAACCCAGCCTTTGAGCTGCACCGAAAGCAAAGTCTGCTGATTTGTACCGGCTATTCTAAGACGTGCGTTGTAGCTTGTTGGTTTTGAGTGTGCTGGCTTTCTGTATAGGTATTTTGTCCAAATTGTCAGTTTCCGATTTCTGTGCGTTCATCTCAACCAGGGTGTTAGCTGTGTTTCATCATGAGTGCCTGCTTCATTCTGTGTGCATGCTTTCACCTCAAATTCTGCCCGGCTTTCATTACGTATGTCTGCACTTGTGCCTGCTTCTTCGGTCTATGTATTTCTCATCCTGGATGTGTGGCCCGGTCTCTGCTCCTGCTCTATTTGCGTCTCTCATTCCGTAGTGCTTGCACCAGCTCTTTGCATGGGTCCGGCACCCGTGTTCATGTTCATGATGCTATTGTGCTACCCTTTCTTGTATGCTCCAGTATACAGCAACTAAGTAACTTACTCTTTCGACCATCCCTCCAATCACTCACCGACACAACCATTAATTCATTCTCTCACTCATCTTCTCACCTATCAACCCAAACACACACACACATACTCGCCAATCAATAAACAATAAAGCTCACTAATAAAATAGTCAAAACGTTTTGGTGTTGTCGATGATGGCTCTTATGACGACGATGGGTGCGCCATCAACAAAGGCTTCGCGGAAGACTGTGCGGGTGCAATAGGTGACTGAACCGTTGACAGGTGTCGGGGGCCAGACACTGACGAGGGAGCAGTTGACGGTGGTAGAGTGCTATAAAGGAGATGAAATTCCGACCGACTGGAGACCAGCATCAAATGAAATGTTGAAAAGTCAGTCATCAATGGTTTAGAATTCATTTTTCTTTTTAATATACCTTTCAAGACTACTATGGTGGCCTCCTGTCTTTCTGTTGGACTTTTTTAGAGGCCTTCCGAGGAGATTTATATAATGTGGATGATCGGCTTTTGTCAGAAGACACATTGCCAGGTGGTGCTCTTCTATCAATGCAACATTTCGTCTCTTACCTTCTTGATAGGCACTACGCAAAGACTTCTCATCTGTGAAGGCCATGTCAGTAGCCACCTTCTTTTGAAGCCATCAAAGAGGCAGACTTTCTGGGTCATTCAGGGGTTTGGCTGGAAATTTTCAGCAAATTTTACACCCTATTGCACTGCATTGTGGGTAGGAGCAGCAAGTTCAGTCTGAGTGTGGATAATCCACAAACAAACTCTTCTTAGCACAGGAGTTGGAAGCTGTGAGTCTTCCAAATGGACTCAGCTATTGTCCTGAAAAAAAGATGCTTCAGTCAGGAAATATGTCACATGGGTAGCACAGATGTTTCAAGAATCTGTATTCACAATTCAATTGAGTCTGTGTAAGCTTATTGTGAGGAAAGTATTTTATGAGCAGAGATCTGAGAGGGGCTCCCTTCGACATGACGTACAATAGAATATGGGCTAAGGAAGCCTCTGACTTCAGTGCAATCTCCCCTCACTGGCTGAAGTTTGCACATTTTCTTAAGAAGTGATTGTGCTAATAAAACACATGCTGTTTCATAGTGTTTTAAGAGCATTTCTTTCTACTTATAAGGAAATGTTACCGTGGGACTCCCAGCTGGACGAGGTGAATGATTCAGGTATGTAAATCTATCAAAGATCCAATGCTGGAGGATATACTCTTTGTCCTGAAAGATGATGAGAAAAGATGGTTCGCAAAGGTCTCCAAGAAGTAAAAAAAAAAAAACTTAAAAAACAAGGTCAATGCTTCATGAGCCTGTCAAAATTAGCCAGAAAGAAGAACTGGATCAACTGCCACTTACAGGACATGATTGATTACTGGTGATATGCTATTACTTAAAGGAGCAGTATCTGCTTTCCATAGCAGATTAGGCTGCATTGCCCCTGTTGTCCTCTCCTTCTGTTAAATAGGACTTGAGACAGTTTTCTAGTAACAGTGATTTTTTTCTAGTGCCCCCTTTTTTCAAGAAAAATAGGCAAACATTAGCCAATATAGCCTTTTATAGGCAGTCCAAATTACTTTGTTTAAAACATTGCTTTTCAAACGAAAAGCATGATATATTTGTGCTCTGGGTTCCCAAATGTTGGCTAGTCAATTCCGTTTTTATGACTAATAATAAAGGTCCCCTGGATGATTGAAATTGTTAAATGGAAGAAAATGTAAAGACTTTAATTATACACAAAGAGTCTCCTTCTATAACATGAGTTGTGATTGCAGGAGTAGTTGAAGGGGCTGCAGAACGACTTTTCTATCTATACAACATGGATTTCGAACAATAAACCCATATTCCTCAGGACCGTCCAAATACTGCTAAAATGTAGAAAAAAAAGCTTAAGATGCACCTCTTTAAAGAAGACTGGATAAGAATACAGCAATAGTAACACTTCTGCTGCCAGAACCCAGCTACATCTCCTATCACTCCTTGACTGAGTGCTTGCTTTTGACTCTGTACAGTGCTCCGCTGACTTTTGGCCTAGTTCACACTATACAAATGTCAAATACATACAGGTGTTCTGACATACATGCCATTGATATCACTCAGCTGCCCGTAATGGACTCACCTTGATCTTTAAAAATGTATTAGACAGTATAACCTAGCCTACACAATGTGAAAAATGTATAGGCTACACACAATAGGATAAGCTACGGCAAAATGTTCAATATTTTTTAATTAAAACGTTTCCTAGTTATCTTTAGAAAAGGTACGTTTTATTCTTTCTGTCCTGATAATTCGAAACCTACCCGGTCTCCTTGGAAATGCCACAGAATTGATGCAGACCTCCGGCACACCCCAGATAATATACTTTGGTCCCCGAGAAAATGTTTGAATGTACCCTTGGTCCAGAGCGAATTCAGACATGGCAAAATATAGTACTTACATTGCCCTGTATCTCACAGTGTTGACCTAAAACCACATCTATAGATAAAGACCAGACAATGCTGGCTTAAGATCACACAGCTTTGAGCCAAGACCACACATTACTGGCTAAGGGTCACACAGATCATTGGTCAAAGTCACCCACCGCTGAACAAACACCACACAAAGCTCATGCAAAAATCACACAGCATTAGCTCAAAATTATACAACGTTGGACCAAGATGAAACATTTCTTTGTCAACATGCATAGTTTTTAACCTGTCAAATTTGTACTGGAGCGCACTAGACTTACAAATAATGGGTACATTACAATATAATGGACTTTACAAACATCACAGAGCACATAATTAATAAATCGATTTGGCGCTAACCCAAGATCAGACAATGCCATGTAAATGTCATACATAGTCTGGCCAACACCACGTAGTGGTAGGTCAAAAACCACAGTAACAAGAACATTATGTATTAATGAGTCAAGATCACATAGGGCAGTCAAGACGGTACAGTGCTCGCCCACTTGTGCCTGGTGTGGACCCAATATTTCTAAAAACTGGTGTAGAACAACACTATATTGGCAATGATAAAACACTACTGGCCCAAAATCCTACAGCATTTGGCCAAGGTCAGTCCAGGCCTAATATCACACTGTGAAAGACAACATGCAGATTTCTAAATCTGGCACATTTGTACCAAGGATTTCATAGCAGAAAAAGGATAGCCCAGCTTAGCCCAACTCTTTAAATGGGATGGGCTGCATATATATCTCAGGCATTCACAGCAAATACTGATTAGCTATAAATGTCTTGTGCCAAATGTGCAGAGGAATCTGAATACAAGTGAACATTGAGACTATTAACAAGGGCCAGAAGAGCAAAATGAATACTTACCAGATGGCAGAAATGTCTTGGTATGATCTTGTTCCACTCCTAGCACTGCCTCTAGCCCTGACCCCACTAGCCTCAGCCCAACATAAAGGAATGAGGTTTATTGCGGTCAAGACAGTTTTATGACCAACAAACAGGAATAAACAGTTGCAAAGATAAGCCAGCAGGGATAACAGTGACTTAACAGTCTGAATCAAGTCTTATCCAATGCCTGATTAACATAAAGAATATAACTGCCAGGGTCCTGCTTTTTTAGGTCTCGCTGAGCCCAGCACATGCGCTGGCTCGGAGAGACATTTTGTAAGGGACTTTTCAAAGTGCTACCGCTGGCATAGAGCTACAGTGCACGAGGCGTGCACGCGCGCAAAGCAGCCATATGGCTTTACGTCGCCGTCATGCGCTAGGCCAGCCAGCAGCACTAGCGCGTCATCGCGATCACTTTCGCTTTCTCAGCGATCGTGATCGCGATGACTTTCGTGGCCAATGCTTGTTATTTTATGAGGTACCTCGAAGGTTTAGTGTGTAACTTTAACAAACTCAGTGAACATTTCGCTCGTTGCTCACCATTGTGTGCCTCTAGTAGTTTTCCCCAGTCAATATCGCCATCGTGCGGCAGTTTAATGAACAAGATTTGTTGGCTTATTATGTGCACAACCATGTGCTTACTTACATTAAGTTTTCCCCTCTGTGATTCCAGCAGAATTAACTTTCTTTTCGAACATATGCTTAGTGTTTTTTTGTTCGTTTCTGTACATTCGCACATAAGCCTTGCTCCCCTGTACGCGTGAAACTTTACATTGCGTGGCAGCCGTCTTAGTATCATCAGGTGAAGCTCTTTGCAGGTTTTTTTTCTGGGAAGATCTTAAAGCCTGTTTCCATTGTACATATTCCATAACACAAGCCAATACAAACCAAAGCTGAATTACTGTACAGTTGCTGTGTACTCATCACAGTCCCAGTGGGCGATTGAGGCAGCGTGCACGTGATGGTGAGGTATGTGTCCACTACTGCCCGTAGTGTAGGGTGTATAATGGTGTGGTGCTTGACACTGCTGCTGGTTTGGTAGCACTTTGCATTCTGTATCGTTTTGATGCTGTTTTTACACTAGAGTCTAGGTGTTTTGTCTAGAGTGTGGTATCTGCCGATAAAGCTTTGCCAAAAAACGATTTTAATGAAACCCGTTTGCAGCATAACACTGCATCTTCTGACATGCCTTAAAACCATATTTTGTGAACTCGTGAAATACCTTGATGCGCTTTAATACCCAAAGGGCATTGTTTTAGATGACGATACTAGCGTGAGTCACTGAGTTTCATACTTGAAGCGTATCTGTTAGTAATAAACCTGTATATCCCGTCAAAGCATCTGTTTCTGTATAATAGATACCATGTCTTCCTTCTATGTTAGGACTAAAAACCTGTGCATTTCAGTAAGTCTGGGCTGTCACTTTGGTCTCACTCTGGACTCTTGTCGATCTTTCATATATTTTTTAACTGTGCTTTTAAGGCTGTTTAGTTCATGTTGAAACCATGTATTCATGCCTAAGTCAGCAGGACACCTTCCATACGTTTGCATTGTTCTATCAGATGCTATCGACAGTGGGCTGGCTAATCGCATGCCCGATGAAGGGTTTATAAATGCATAGGAATCTAGAGAATTTTCTCCTTGTCTTTGTTTTGTTCCCCTCTTTTGCTTTTCCTAGTTTCTTCTTCCCTCTCTGTTTAACTACTTTTCTCTCTGTTTTTATTCCTTGCTCTTTTTCTTCTTTGTTTCTCTCTCCTTTTATTCCTTTAATTCAATCTATTTTCTGGCTCTCTTTTTCAACCTCTTATCTCCATTCCCTTCATCTTTTTCAATCTCAGATTTTTCTTCATTTTTTAACTTCCTTCTCTTCTAAATATAATGTGTTTATGACAGTTTTTCAGTTACATATATGGTTATGTATTTTATTTTTTCTTAGTTACATTAATGATTCTTCGGCCTGCAATGTTTTGTTTTTTCTTCTTTTGCAATTGTATCAGTTGTTTTTCACTCTTTAATTACTCATACTTTCATATTCTCTCTCAATTTGCATTTTAACTTTTATCCTTAGATGTCTTTGAATATTTTATCTTGGAATGTTAAGGGTCTAGGTTCACTCATTAAACGTCAACGAGTATTGTCTCATATAGCAAATTTAAAAGGGGATATTGCGTTATTACAAGAAATTCATGTTAAAGATCCTGAAGTTCCTAAATTACGTCGTCATTGGGTTGGTCATGTCTTTGCTTCACCTGGTTCTGGGAAGCGTAATGGTGTTGCTATTTTATGCCATAAACGTTTGGATGTTCAACTTGTTAAACAAGATAATGATTTAGAGGGTAGGTGGGTAGTAGTCTCTTTGTTGATTAATAAAATTCCTCTAACTATTTTTTAATATTTATGCTCCCACTGGTCAGGATAAACTCTTTTGGCCCCACATTCTATCCCTGCTCATGCAACACACTGATGATTATCTAATTTTGGGTGGAGATTGTAATATGGTTATGGACCCATTTTTAGATAGAAGGTCTGACTCTAGGTTCTCTCCCTCCCCTATGCATGCTTTATTTACCTCTACTATTTCTCAAAGGGCACTTGTGGACTCTTGGAGGCTTTGTCATCCTACCCTTCAAGAATACTCCTTCTACTCACCCCCTCATTCTTCCCAGTCCCGGTTAGACTATATTTTTATTTCCAAAGCCCTTAATCAACACATTACTCACTCTGATATAGGCTCTATTTTAATTTCTGACCATGCCCCAGTCTCTTTAAGTTTAGATTTAATCCCTCCTGTGAAAGGCACTAGGAGATGGAGGTTTAATAACTCTCTTTTATTGGACCCGAAGTTTACGCAAGCCTTTCTTGATTTTGCCTCTTCATTTTTTGATGATAATGACTCGTCTCACTTAACCCCTTCCCTTATTTGGGACACCTTCAAAGCTGCTTCTAGAGATTTCATTATTACATTTGTGGCACGGAAACGCCGCTCTGCCGCTCAGTCTATTCATCTACTTAGCACACAGATTAAAAGGTTAGAACATTCCTTTTATATTTCTAAGAAACAATCTGACTTAAACAGTCTTATTAAGGCTAAACTCTCCTTTAATAAATTTTCTACTGATTCTGCCAATTTATTTTTGCTTAAATCTAGTGCTAAATATTACAGCGCACAGATTAAAGCCGGTAATCTTTTAGCTAGGTACCTCAAAGTTAAGAAAGAGCGTACAAAAATTGAATCCATTGTTACCTCTTCTAATGTTATGGTTCATAAAGATGAAGATATTTTAGCCGAATTCACGGACTTTTATCAACAATTATACATCCCTGAATCCTCTCCTTTATTATCTGATATCACTCGCTATTTGTCTTCCATCCCTTCACCTTCCTCTTCAGATGTTGACTTCTCCCCATTAGAGGCTGATATAACGCATAAAGATATTCTGGAGGCTATTCAAGTTCTAAAAAGGGGTAAAGCCCCTGGCCCAGATGGGTTTACCATAGAATTCTATTCTCACTTTTCCTCCCTACTTCTTCCTCGAATTTATCAACTTTTTTCATTCTTTATTGCAACACAGAAATCTGATGGTTCTTTTCAGGAAGCTCTAATTTGTCTCCTTCCTAAGGATAACAAGGATCACACTCTCTGTAAAAATTATAGGCCAATCTCCTTAATTAATCTAGATTATAAAATTTTTGCAAAAATTCTTGCACTTCGTTTGGAAAAATTTCTCCCACAATTAATTAGTAAAGAGCAATGTGGCTTTATCAAAGGCCGTCATCTTTCTGATAATACTCGTCTTTTCTTTAATGTCTTAAGCAAATCTCATTCTTACAAGGCTTCATTGGCAGCGGTTGCACTGGACGCTGAGAAAGCTTTTGACAGAGTCAACTGGCAATTTATTTTTTCTTCTCTTTCTTGGTTCGGTTTTGGTCTTAAATTCCTTTCATATATCTCACTACTTTATTCTTTTCCTAGGTCTTTTATTTTGGCTAATGGACTTGTCTCTTCCTCTTTTCCTCTTCTTCGTGGTGTCCGGCAAGGATGTCCGCTCTCTCCGCTCTTATTTATTTTAGCATTAGAACCTTTCCTAACAAAAATTCGTATGAATGATGAGATTTCTGGTTTCCCCTATGGTGATAAACAGCTAAAGATTTCTGCGCACGCAGATGATATCCTTTTATTTATCTCAAACCCTGATACTTCTCTCCCGACATTTTTATTAGAGGTCTCGGATTATGCATCGGTGTCAGGCTATAAACTTAATGTAGATAAATGTGAAATCCTTCTTCTAAATAAACTCTGTTTTCATGCTGACTTTTTAACTTCTTCCTTCCATTGGAGTCCAACTAAAATCAAATACCTTGGTCTCTGGTTCACACCTTCTATTAAAGATACTGTAGCATTGAATCTTAAAAATGTATTATCATCCCTTACTGTCTCTACGAACAAATGGAATCCTTTGTTCTTATCCTGGTGGGGTAGATTGGATTTTATCAAAATGATGTTAGTTCCAATAATCTTATTTTTCTTATCGAATCTTCCAGTCAATATTCCCATATCTTATTACAAAAATATTTATTCTATATTATCAAAATTCTTATGGCAGAACAAACCACCCAGAATGTCTTTTTCTAAACTTAAATCTCCTAAACATTAAGGTGGTGTCAATTTTCCTGACTTCTTCTCGTATCACACCTCCTTTTTCCTTACTCACTCTGCATCTTTCATTTCCGATCATATTTCTGATCCCTTTTCTCGGCCTTTGTGGGTAGAGGTTGAATCTTCCTTTTTTCATCCCTTTACGTTTGAAGAGTTTGTTTCCTTGGCGCATGCTCCGGGGAAATTTTCTCTTCCCATCCTTCAACATGTTCGCAAAGTCTTTCGTCCTATTATTTTACATAATTTAGATGATCGTGCTCGTTTTTTACAATCTCCTATCTGGTACAATCATCTTATCCGAATTAAAATTAGATCTATTTTCTGGAATGATTGGTTATCCCTTGGTCTTAAATGGACTCATCAGCTTTTCCAAGAGCAACTTTTTATTCCCTTTTCTGTTCTTCAAACTCGTTTTTCTCTCCCCCTATCTTTTTATTTCAAATATACTCTATTGAAAACAGCGGTTCAAACTGCTTATGATGCTCTTACTTGTGCCACCATACAATATGATTCTTCTCCCATTCCCTTAACATTTTTACATACCTCCCCCTCCGCCTCTCAGATATACAAAAAATTGCGAGACGCGTCTGCTCATCGAGAGACGTCGGCTGTGGAGTGCGCCTGGGAATCGGATTTAGATGATTCTTTTCCTACTTCTACCTGGGATAACATCTGGATCAAAATAAGGAAATCTTCTAGAGCAGCAAATACAACCCACACTTTATTTTTCATATATAATAGACTTTTAATCACCCCTTCCAAATTACATAAAATTGACTCTTCTATTCCATCTCGCTGTTGGTCTTGTTCGGCCTTGGTAGCCGATCTTAAACATATGTTATTTACCTGTCCTGCTGTTCATCTTTTCTGGGGTAAAGTATGGCACCAAATTAATACCATTTTCTCTTCCAACTTCCCTTTTTCTATTTCCCATATTTTTCTTGGTAGTATTTCACAAGTATGGTCCTCCTTTAGTACTAACAATTCCATTGTTGACCTCCTTCTAGCTGTGGCATTTCAACAAATCACGAAAGCATGGAAGGATACCTCCCTTATTTCCTATCAAGCCTGGTGGTATGGGGTTTGCTATAATCATCGACTAGACAGGGCTTATGTCCATCCCATTAGCCTTGCTATTAAACGAGATTTATAGTGGTTACCCATTACTACTTTTTTGAATTTGTCTGCCCAGCCTACTCCACTACATAGTCCTCGCACTGAGGAAGTTTCTAAGCCCCCTTGAAATTGTTATTATTAATGAATGTTGATTACCATTTCTGTTCTGCCGCATGTTGAATTATTGATTTCTTAATCGTGAATTTATTTTTGTTCAAATTGCTAGTTTTTTAAGATACACGGTTGTAATATGTTTATGATGACATTCCCCTTTCTTTCTCCCCTTTCTTCTTTTTCTTTTCTTTTTACTTTATGAAGTTTTTCACAATGTATTCTTTTTACATAATGTATGCTATTATTGCTTTGGACTTTCTTTATTTCTTCAATAAAATCTTCTTTAAACTTAAGGAATCTAGAGAATACACAAATCCTAAAAGTAAGTGTCACTGAAAAGTAAATGTTTCTTCTCTGTTGTTGTCGGATTACAGCGCAAGACCACAAGCAAACCATAACCTACGCAGCCAAGTCCCTAAGCAAACAGATGCAGGCACCCAGGCCTGCTGCCGCCAGAATCTGTTCATGTATCTGTGTGGACGTTTTGTCGCTGCTCTGCACCCACAGGTCGAGGCACAAGTTAAACATTGATCATTATAGGACTGCTCGATGCACATCTGTGCTCGGAGCTTGAGGCGTCTGGTTTTCCCAGGTCCGAACCACATTCCAAGCAGGATCCAGTCCAGAAACCATTCCGTGGCATATTCTCAAAGGGGTTCTGGTTGATCTTTCGTGCCTATTTTTGTACAAGTGCTCCTGATCTATTCAACTAGCGTTGCCCATGCCGTTTTTTTCATAGTTTGTTGATAGTGTTTTTGATTATCGTTTGTGTGCATGTCACAGTTGCCTCCCGAAAACCGGCTTTAAAAAGAAAGTGTCACCTTGAGGTGCCCATAATGTCTGAGCATTGTTCCTTCATTCTGCTGTTCTGTTTGTTTCCATAATCAAAACCTGAGTGTACCTGATCTGTTATTTTCCTTGGCTTTTAAGAAGAGGTTAACCCCTGGTGTTAATGTGATAAAGTAGACGAGGTTCTGATTCCTGAACAAATGAAGATAACCCTTGCTGCGCTGCACCGCACTCTTCCAAACACTAGCACCGCACTCAAAGGGTGTGTCCTGGGTAATGCTCCCGCCCCTCCCTGCTGTGGGTTCCCTGAGAGTGCTCTGCACGTGCAGTATTCCGGATTGAGACCTTTGGAAGGCATCCAAGTAGGGGAACAGTACTCAGTAGCAGCTGGTGACAATTGAAAGTGGTGGGCGTAAATGTTAGGTATGACTTTTGATTAGTCAGCGAGCACTGCATTTTCATTTACTTTTGCCTTGTTATTATTTTGAGGACTATGTATCCCCATAATGGTGGTTCCATCTCACCCATTTGGCAGGTTGACACAAGTCTTGGTCGTCAGCAATCTCACACAAAGGCGCTACCCAGCAGAGTGTACATTCATCCAGCATTATTCACATCACTCATCCATGGAAGGCAAGAAGACAGAAGTCTTGCTTGTGGCATCTCTGACATTTCCTTTGTGGTCAATTTTAGATACAATATCGAACAAGTGTTTGCAATGCAATAGGTATCGCAGTTACGAGAGTTTCAGCTATTGGCATTGTAAATAACAATGCCTTTTATTTAGGTTTTTAAAATAAAAACAAAAAAAAGGCATTATTATTTGCAATGTCAATAGCTCAAACTTGCGTAAATGCGAGACCTATTGCATTGCAAATGCTTGGTTAGATATTTCTCCCTGCTTGTAAGTTTCTCGTTCCGCTCTCTCTCATTTACTTCATTTGTGTGTTTATTTTTTCTCACCAGAGCTCCCTCTAGTCTGTTCTACGCTATAATCTCTCTAGGTTTATTTTATGCTTTTCTTACATGGAACTGGGGAACGGGGTTCGCGTACCGGCGTCGGTTCCACAGCCTATGATTCTGGCAAAATCACATAATATCATTACGTGTAAAAAATAAAAATCTGAACTTCTGTACCTTTCCTTCTTTTCAACCACTAACTTTAGCCTCCGTTCTCCCTTCTTTCACTTCTGGCTCCATCTACATTTTCCCCCATCTCTATGTGTGTTTAGTCAGGTCTTTCTCTCTCGTTCCATTCAGAAGGGTCTCCCTCCTTCTGCAGGGAGAGTTAATTGACCCCCGCCCACCTCCTGTGCATCCCACAGCAGTGTCCCCGCCAACCTCCTTCCACGTCGTCGAGGGGTGGGGGTGATAGGGACCTGTAATTACGACCTCATTATAGGGTGCGCGCATGCGGCAGACCAGCAGGGCTTCCCTCTCAGTCCCCCCCTTCTTTCTCCCCTCCCCCACCTCATTATTTCCTCTCTTCTGCCTCTCGAGTTACTCCTCCCAGTTCTATTCTCTCTGTCGATCCTCTTTCCTACCTACCTTCAGTGGCTCAACAAGGGAGCAGTGGGCCATAATGAAAGCAAGTAAAAAGAACCCCACGCCCCTCTGTTGGTGAATCAAATAGTGGCATATGTCGGTGCAGTGCGCCTGGTACCACTGCACCTTCTGCACTATTCATATCTAAGCCGCTGCACCTCTCTATGTCTGCTGGGGACTGCATGAATCTTTGTATGCATGGCTAAACCTTGTACCTTATAAGTGTTTGGTCATGCAACAGTTGATGTTGTTGTACCAAGAATATTGTGCTGCATAACTAAATACTTATAAGGTCCCAAAAGCGATACCTATTGGCTATGCCAATGCTTGTTCTTGAAGGCAACTGCCACTGTTAGCAGAGTACATTCCTATCCCATGGTGCCAGTCCACTGTCAGTATAGGGTACTGGACAGAGCTTTTAGTGCTAGGTTAATAATGGCAGACAGAATGGAGGAGCTTGCAGTCCCTCTAGCACTCAGTGATGCCTGGTGATCGTGGTGGGGTATATTACCTGTTAAGAGTGAGTGATTCTAAATGCTTCAAGGAGGCTTCTTTCAGGGAAAATGGGGAACAAATAGGGCCAGATAGAGTATTTTAATCACATTTTCATAGAAAGTCCCCAAGTGGACATAGGCCCTGAAAGGGCATTCGTGAAATATTCGAGAACCTCATGGTGTGCCAACGACACTTTCATCCACCAAAAGACTTTTGAGAAAATAGACTCAAAATGGTGAATTTTTTGCACCACTATTTTCCCCCAAAAGTCAAATCCACAGGTGAAACAGTTTAGAAAATGCAATTTCACATTGGCAATCGTCTACCATAGCATTGACACTTCAATATTGCACTTCATTTTAATGTTTCATCGTGCCCATTACAAGTAGATTCTGAATCATGCTATGATGGCTGAGTATCTCCTTGGAAGGTGTAGTGTGGAAATCAAAATAGTCACCTAACCTGCACCTCCAGGTCACCAGCAGTGGTATTTTTCATAAATCCACATACCTGAATGATTTTTAGTTGTCAGGCTGGGAATTCCCAGCACTTTTAAATATGCAATAAACAGTGTTAAAATAGGCCCAACAGCAGCATTTCTTTAGTAAGGCACCCACCTCTTCAGCCAATGAGGTGTAAGTGTTGAGCTCATGATCCAGAATAGAAAGCAGTATCTGTAATTTCACAATAAGCGGGAAGGAGGCTAAAGTTAATGAAGCAGACAGCGGAAGGTTGCTCGGCCCACTAAAGAATACGCTCCTGCATTCAAATCCAAGCAATAGTACTTGAAGGTGTGCCTTCTCTTCCTCGCTGCTGCTCTGCACATATCCAGAAGAGGCACGCCAGCATAGAGTGCAGCTGTGGCCAACATATTTCTGGTGGAATGCACCTTCACTCTATTGCCAAGGGAACGTTTTGCTTTCTTGTGATAAAATTTGATGCCGGCTGAGAGCTAGTGGGTAATAACTTTCTAGGACTGAGGTGACCAAAGGAGTTTAAATGCAGATCTACTGAACAGATATCTGTAGTTCAGTCCATGTAAAATCTGATGGGCAAGCAAATGTTCAGCAAATGTAGGGTCCTGCCAACTGAAGTGAAAGGGTTGAGTAAAAGACTGCAGAATGACCGGCCCACTTAAATGAAAACCCAAGGACACATTGACATAAAATATAACTGGTGCACAAGGTACCTTTGTATTTTTGAAGTCCATATGAGCTTCTTTCATAGTGACTGCCTGAGTTCTTTTTTCTGTTAAATGTTGTACATGTACCCACTTGTATGTTGCTCTTTCAATTCCTTACATTAAACGATAATGTCCAGTTGGACAGCTACATATCATTGTATATAAAAATCTCTTCTACAAATCGTTTCCTTCATAGGGACCACTGTTCCTATAAAATACTCTGTACCCAAGGTCCCTTACCACAAATTGGGCTCCCTCCTTCTTGTAAAACATGCGTAGTAGGATGGTCATTTCTTGTGCTATAGTTTAGTGAACAGTTCAAGAGTAGATCAAACACATGTGTTTAAGAATGGCTGAAATTGACGACTGTGGAACTCCCACTTGTGGCAATCTGACAGAGAACAACTGAGGCTTTCTGCTTGCTTACTCCTAATCCCTGGTAAATCCTCCACAGAAGTACCTACTCTGTTCACTGAAGCCCAGTCCCAGGGAACGTGTGATGTCCGTGTCAGTCATTATCGATTGAAGGGCATCGTCAACACACTTTCCAAACAGTATGCCCATGAAAGGTCATATAGAGGATTGTGGCTTTCCCTTCAAGTTAGAAAGAGGGGGTTTTATACAAACCCTGTCTTTTAATTACCTGCAGCTCATGCTAACTGATAGAAGTCTAGCTTTGTCACATCCATTGTCCCATCTTATTGCTGCAGTGGTGTTCAAGCCTTCTCAAGTGACAGTTTTGGCTTTGATCCTTCTGTCCTGGGTAGATCAACCAAAAGAGAAATGTTGTGCCACACCGATCGTATTGTCCCATAATAGATATGGCATTGCCTGCCTTGAATGAGTTTGCAGCCATGGACTGACTTCATTCTAGGTGGTCAATACACTTATCACTATCTGGGGGAGGATGTAGGCGTGACTGTGTTTTTGGACATCCTTGGAGCTGAAGCAGTATTAATGGAATCCCCTTTAGGGTGACCAGTAAGACATGCAAGTGCTGATTCTTGTGCCCTATATTTTTTCTCCAGATACAGAACGACAGCTGGGACTTTAGCTGGTATCTCCAGTAATTTTAGCCTCCTTTCTAGAAGTAATCCAGTTTTTGGACAAACTGCATGGGCTGCTCCTTGAGGTCCTACAGAAATAATTTTTTTGCCACTATTCCTATAGGCAAGCCAAGCTTTTTGGATGTTGCTCTAGCAGAGCATGGAAGTGAGCAATATAATCAAGAGAGGACTTTGCTTTAGGTTGAGACTTCAGGCCTTTATCAACAAGAAAAGGGTATGGAGAGGAAATTAGCAGTCCAGCACACGTCCTCGCAATACAACACGTCCTCCCCATTTCAGTGAATTAGTGTGCTGATCCTTTGCTACACCAACTCTGCACTGAGGTAGGTGGATTTTAAGTGGTCATAAAGGGCATGTTTTAAAGCATGTACTGGCCCTCATTGAACAAAGTGGCATATTTCATCATCAGGCCGTGGTCCTCTCAGGGTGGGTGCTGCGATAGCCAGCGGGCCCCCCAAGTGGGCTCTTTGTTTTCTGTTTGCCAAACAAAGGGATGGTGCCCTCTTAAGTGTGGGGGAAAGTGGTAGATTGGGTGGTGTGTTTAAAATGCGGTATGGGCAATCCGTTGTCTATAATATTTTCAGAGATTGCCCATGCCAAGTTATATGAACCAATAGGGAAAGCAGTGAGCCCTAGGTTCTAGTGAAGGTCCTTCATTACCTCTGTGCAGAGTGGTGTAGCAACTTATGACTTATGACATTCACCAGGGACGACAAAGTCTCTATTAATGTCTCATGCTGGTCTTCCTCATTGTCTAGTTCATCCAAAGATATCTCTCCTTCCACCTCCTGTTCGCCCCCCTTATCAGTGTACAGATGATCCTCATCTCCCCCATGTTACGAGGTGTGGGAGGTATCGAGTGTACTGGCGAAGGTGGCTACTTAGGAGGCAATGGGGGTTGTATTGGCAACAGTGATGTTTGAGAAGGCACTGCCAATGGAAGTCAGACCGTGTTGAGGATGCTGCTCAGGTACAGTAGCAGGCATCTGCTGAGGAACTGGAGTGTAAGGCTGCAGCTATGGAATCAGCCTCTGTAAAGTGTTAATCATCTGTTGCAGGATGTTGGATGTGGCCCTTTTTGCAGGGTCGTCCCTGAACTTTTTGCTTTCCTCCTAGTTTTTTTCTGACATGGTGTTGGTGGTTTTAGGACTCTGGGCACTTTAGCACTGCTGTCCAGTGTAAAGTGCGTGTGCTCTCTGTGTTAAATATGGTAAGGATTGGTCTACACCGGTTTGGCCTATTTAATTCACCTGTCAGTCCCTTGTAAAGTGGTATCTCATATACCCAGGGCTGTTAAATTAAATGCTACTGGTGGGCTTGCAGCACTGATTGCGCCACCTACCAAAGTATCCTTTCAAACCTATCTCAGGCCTCTCCCATTGCAGGGCCTGGGCGCGCAGCGTTACTGCAGCTGTGACGCAGCACCTGAAGTGTGTGCCATGTTTGGGACCCACCTTTTACTGCATGTCAGTCACCCCTAAGGTAGGCCCTTGCTAGCCCTATGGGCAGGGTGCATTGTAGTTGAAAGGTAGGACATGTACCTCAAGTGTGTGACATGTCCTGGTAGTGACAAACAGCCATTTTGGTTTCTCACTACTGTGGGGCTGCCCTCCCATAGGAATGCATTGAGGATTCCCTGATGTTTCAGTAGTAATTCCTGATAGGAGAGGAGCAGCGTGGTCAAGTTTGTTATGTTTGGAATATTAATAATAAATGCTACGCGATGGTGTGCACAGATTTATTATAACTATTTTAGAAATTGGCATTTCTTTGCGCTATGTGTCTGCCTGCCTGCCTGATGTGAATTGCTAGGCTGAGTGGGACATCTGCATTTGGAGTAGTGGGAGGAGTAGTCCCCTGACTCTGAATAGGTCTGTGCCTGCCTATGTGAATGCTGGCTCCGCCCCCCCCCCCCTGTGGTGTGTCTGATGGCAGAGCCCCCATCTCACAAAGAAGGGTGTGAGCACAGTACACAAAGTGCTTCAACACCCCCCAGAACCAGTTGGAACTGGTTCCCCCCAAGCCCTGTGCCAGCGCAGACAAAGGAGAAATGTAATATAAATATAGGGGCTGTGGCCCCATAAAAAGGTTGTGCTTTTGTGCTTCTTTGTGACTGGGGACTGCTCTGCTGGACCCCAGGAGGAATCGCCACAAGGGACTGCCTCCCTGCTGGAGGGCCCTGTGAGCTGGCCTGCCTGGGCCCAGCCTTGTGCCCCTGAAACTTTGTTCTCTGGAGCTCTAGCTCCTAGCGCCTTGTGAGGCGCTGCATCCTGATTCTCCCAGGACGGGGAGAGTGCTGTTGCCCTGCAGCACAGCGCTGCCTTCCAAGGGAACCCCGGCGTGGGGATTCCCCTGTGTTGCTGGTGGTAGAGCGGGAGCCCACCCTGCTTGTGAATATTTCCGCCGCATTTGCCAAATTGGAAGAGCGGGAGCCCTCCCCGCTGTTTGCCCTTCTCAGCGGGAGCCTACCCCGCATTTTGTGCTCAGAGAGGGAGCCCACCCTGCATCGATGCGGATTCCACAGAGGGAGCCCACCCTGCATTTGTGCTTGTGGCGGGAGCCTACCCCACATTTGTATTTAATTAGAGCGGGAGCCTCCGGGCCACATTGTCGTGGCCCGGAGGAGCCGCCGAGTTCGAGGAGAGATCACCGCCGCGGCCCGACCCGGAAGCCAGGCGGCAGTGCCTGGTAGTGGGCGGGGCCAAAGAGAAGCAGGCCGGAAGAGAGGTGCCAGTCAGAACACAGGCGGGGTTGTGCCTGGATTCCAGGAAGCCGGAGTGAAGCCGTGCCGGGAAGCCGCAGAACCCGAAGAAGAGTCCGCATCCCGGCGGGAGCCTACCCCGCACTGGCCCATCTGCGAGGGAAGAGGAGAAAAGAGACGGGACCGGTCGAGGCACATTGTCTGTGCCTGCCCCGCAGCCTGAAAGGAGCCCGGAGGAGTCGCCTGTGAGTGGGGCTCGAGTGGCACAGGGGTGCCCGTGCCAGTTTGGAGGCCTCCTGGGTTGCAGGGGGACATTTTTCCAAGAGAGGAGCCCGGAGACAGAGAGGCTCCCCAGGCACAGTGGTGCCGGGTCATATTTCACAGCTGCCCCGCAGTTGCGGGCAGCTGTACCCAGGGGGGTAATGTTGTGCGCAGAGTCCCCAAATGGGGCTCTCCTCAGGCACAGTTAGTGCCAGTACAATTTTCCACAGTTGCCCCGCCGGACAGCGGGCAGATGCAACGTTTGGGCCAATTTATTCCAGGAGTCCTGGAGTGCGGCTCCAGTGGCACCCTCGGTGCCAGTGCTCATTGTTGGGTCGCCACAGCTGCCCCGCGAGAGAGAACGGGCAGCTGCAACACGGGGCATTTTATTTTGGTGATAGGAAAGGGGTGAGTTGCAACCCATGCCTCAGCACAGTGCGCACTTTGCTTTTGCTGCTTTTGCAGCCATAGGGCTAATTGGGAAGCCCAGGAGAAGCCCTGACATTTTTGGGACATAGGGCATTTGGGCCCCCTAGAGAAGGCCAGTTGGCCTGGGGGTCAGGTTTAATGTTGGTAGGGTGCAATGCTCTAATGGTGAGGCCTAATGCATAATGTGTTTATGCTAATAAGGTTTGGGCCTAATTTGTTGATGCCTAATGTCATGCTATGATATTTTAGGATGGTGTCTAATGCTAGTGTGATATTGCTGAGGTCATTATTGTACCAGTAGTTACTGGTTGTGTCTTATAATTACTACCTGTATTTTGATGGTTCTGACCTTGGTCCGACTGGCCTTGTCCTGTATATAATCCCCTGTGAATATTGCCAAGTGCCAGTTGGCACAGTGTAAATGTGCGATTATGTTTCTAATGTGTTTATTATAATACAAAGGCTATGTTTGATATAACCTTGTGTGGAGTTTCTTTTGTGGTGTGACTAGTGTGTTGCTGTGTGTGCGTTGCGCAAATGCTTTACACATTGCCTCTGGGATAAGCCTGACTGCTCGTGCCAAGCTACCAAGGGGGTGAGCAGGGGTTATCTTCAGCGTGTAACTCCCTTGCCCTGACTAGAGTGGTAGTTTCACCTGGCTTAGGCGCAAGCCCTAGCCAGCCAGAAATCCCATTTCTAACACAGGATAATCAGGAAGTCTATCCTCCTGCAATATAAGTGGGTCACGACACGGCTGCCTGGCATCGTAGCGACACCCCTAATGTTCAAGATGCTTGTCCTAATTACGTCTGCCATCATAAGTCCACCAGAAGTCTCCATGGATCTTTTGCAGTGGATTCATAGTCTGGGATATACTGCACATTCAGTTGCACTGGTGTGTAGGTAGCATCCAATTACTTCTAATCATGTCTGAATTTAGCTCTAAATTCAGAATATGTATCAGGAGTTGTAACAATACTTTCAAATCTGAAGCCTGAGGTTGTGTAAATCACAGTGGAAATACAGAGAAAGTGATATTTATCTTAGTGCGGTGCCAGAGCTGTCGAGGAAGTCGTCTTCATCATCGTTGATTGAGAAACATAACCATCAATTGGTTAGTCATCAAGGGGGACGTAGCTGTCGACAAAGCAGTCTTCAATGGGGCAATCCTTCTCATCAATGGAGCAGGCATTGACTGTGCTTTTTTGACAAGGTGAGGTTTCCTGTAGTCAACGCGTTAGGGGGGAATTCTGACACGTATTCTGAAGAGTTGGAATTTCACATAATTTTGGGTGACGAGAACTCCAAAGTTTTTCTCTATTCCTTTTAAGAGGAACTCTGAGAGGCCAATTTTGACACTTTACAGGAAAAGTGGGAATTCTTAATGCTTTCTTTTTTGCCCAACCTTTGTGGAAGTGCTTGGCGGAATACTGCACATGCAATCATACCTTGACGAGTGGACATCCAGTTTACAGAAGCAATCATTCCTCTAGAGAATATACAAAATCAATCTTCTTTCATAATACTTAAAGATCTTTGATAGAAAGGTCTGACAAATGTCATATCGAGGAGGCTTATGCTTCGAGTAAGAGAAATAGAGGAATTTAACACTGGGCCAACCTGCGCAAAAGAATCTAATTCTCAAGTGAGATCTCTTCTCCTTGTCTATTGACATGACAGTGGAGCCCTTATCTGTGGGCCAGAAAAACTCAATTAAACCCTGAAACATTCCATGCTACAGTAACTATAGCAGGAGCTCACAGGAGTCCAATAGAGTGGCAGAAAAGGTCAAACTCCTGTGCAAAGTAGCCAATAAAGACCAGAGCTCTTTCTGAGGTCTGATTTACATGCGACATACAGTAGAAACCTGAGCTATGGTGGTCTCTAAGGAGTGAAGAGAGCGCCACACTTCGACCTCACTGAATTAAGTTTGGGTTTTTGCAATTCCTGACAGCAGACAGATAAGAGCTGCTGACAGTGGGCGTTTGTTGCTCAAAACTCTACCTTGAATATATATTTTTTGAAACAATAATGATACCGGTCAATTCACCAGCACTTTTTACTTCTATTCACCCACCTGACAAAATGCCTCCACAGACTTTAATGGAGTCACTTCCTTTTCAAACCTTTATCAACCTCCAAAAGTGCCTAGTCCTCATTGAACTGAATAGGCAGACCATCCAGGATTTCTCAATTTGCAAAAAAATTATGAAATGGGCAGTTTTGTAAAAAGGCTTTGCTTTTTACACAACTGCCTGCGAAATTCGGAGAATACACGATCTAATATTGTATGTTGTCCAGGCTGGGGAGAGGATGTGGTCCGTCGGCTAGACTGCCGACTTTGGTGCTGGAAACCAGGGTTCGAGCCTCGGGGTCGCTTCTACATCCTGCGATTCTGGGCAAATCACTTAATCTCCCCGTGCCTGAATGTGTAATGTAAATACGGTGCTCATGTCAAGCGCTCCAATAACTTCGGGTCGAGTTCGCGCTATATAAATATGCAAAAAAACAAAAACAAAACATTAACAGATTTTTTGTCCCAACTTCTTATGAAACGAGGACATCTTGTGGCCATCTTGCGGGTGTAAAGCCACACACATTGAGGCTGGGCACCTGGTTTGCAATGCTGTTACAGGTAGCGAGGCCCTAGAGCAAAGGTCTTCAACTTTTGGGACGCGCCCCCCTTGGGGTCCGTGACTGCATTCCCAGGAGGGTGCAAATGCCTCAGCAAGGAAGTGTAAATAAAAATTGCCTGGAAGTGCAACCATCTTTGAGGCATTTCCAGGCCATCTTCATTTACAAACGGACTTTAAGTGCATTAACCCCTTCCATGCTCATGACGGAATGGTTCCGTCATGAGCACAAGTTCATGGTTGTGTCATGAGCACAAGTTCAGGTGTGCTCATGACGGAACCATTCCGTCATGAGCACACTTTAAAAAAATCCTAAACAGCAGAGGGATTTCCCATTTTTTTTTGTTTTGCTTCGGGAGGTGGGGAAGCGCTACCCCAACGTCCCAAAGTATGGTTAGGGTTTTCATTGCAATGACGATCCCGGTTACGGCGCGCTGTCGTCATTACAATGAAAACAAAACTTAGTTTCAGTTTTACAGTTTCAGTGCTTGTGGGGCTATCTCAGCCCCCTGAGCACCGAAAAACATGGGAGAGGTATCGTTGGAAAGGGGAGTCTCTCCCCTTACCAATGGTACCCTTTCCTAGTGGATCCCTGCTTGGGGACCGCAATCCCCAAGCAGGGATCCACCCACTAGCACCCAGGGAGGGGGGGGGGGGGGGGGGGGGGAGTGGCCCCTTGGGCAAGGGTCTTTGCTCCTCCATACAATTTTGCCAGAAAGCCTTTCTACCCCCACCCGGGGGGCAGTGGCCCCAATCCTAGACGCCAGGGATTTCTTTTATAGACCAGGGATGGGGGCTGCCCAGAATAGGCATGTCAATGTCCACACCCTAACCCCACCCACCCCCCAAGAAGGCAGAAGACTTTTTGCCCCCCCCCCCGGAGGCAGATGGGGGCAGAAAGCCCACTACGCCCCAGGGATTTTCTTTTTATATATACGTAGGGGTAGGGGCTGCCCAGAATGGGCATGCCAATGCCCCCACCCGTATGGGGCAATAGCCCCTTATCTGCCCCCTCCAGGGGAGGGGCAGAAAATCTACTGGGCACCAGGGATTTCTTTTGTTCAAAGTTCGGAATAGGCTTGCCAATGCTTCCACCCGCCCACAAAAAATGCCACAGTCTTTCTGGCCCCACCCCAGGAGGCAGATTGGGGGCAGTAGCCCCTGATCTGCCCCCGGGGGAGGGGGGGTAGAATGCCAACAAGGCGCAAGAGACTTTTTTATACACTTAGGGGTTGGGGCTGCCTAGAATTGGCATGCCAATGCCCCCACCCCCAACAAAACATGCTAGTCTTTCTGTCCCCCAGGAGGTAGTTGGGGCAGTAGCCCCTTATCTGTCCCCCGGGGGGGCAAAAAGCCCCCTAGGCACCAGGGTTTTAATTCTCTCAAAGATCGGGGTGGGGGCTGCCCAGAATGGGCATGCCATTTCCCCCACTCCCCCAAAAAATACCAGTCGTTCTGCCACCCCAGGAGGCAGATCGGTACAGTAGCCCCAAACCTGCCCCCAGGGGCTGCTCAGAATGGGCATGCCAATGCCCACACCCTCAAAAAACTTACCACAGTCTTTCAGCCACCCCTCCCGGGAGGCAGATGGGGGCAATAGTCCCTGATCGCTCCACCCTTCAGAGGGGAGCAGAGCGCTCACTAGGCGCCAGCGATTATGCTGGCTTTTTTATACGTAGGGGTGGGGGCTGCCCAGAATGGGCATTCCAATATTCCCACCCACCCAAAAAAATAGCCACCGTCTTTCTGCCCCCCTCTGGGGCATATCGGGGCAATAGCCCCTGATTTCCCCCCTCCCCAGGGCGGCAGAAAGCCCACTAGGCACAGATTATTTTTCGGAATGAGCCTAGCTGTGGAGGTTGGGCCCTAGCGCAGCTGGCACCCAAGGAAACATAGAAAACCTATACTTTTTTTAAACTAGACATCCAGGGGACAGGATGTGGTGACTTGTGTGGCTCTCACTCGGTTCTGTTACCCAGAATCCCTTGCAAACCTCAAACTTTGTAAAAAAAAAAAAAAAAATACAATTCCTCACATTTCTGTGATGGGAAGTTCTGTAATCTGCGTCGATCCACAAACTTTTACCTACCCGCATCGCCCAAAGTCTTTCGATAAAAAGTATACCTCACTTGTGTGGGTAGACCTGGTGCCCGCAACAGGAAACGGCCCAAAACGCAACGCGGACACACCACATTTTTACCGTGAAAACTGACCCTTTCTTGGCAAAGTGCCTAGCTGTAGATTTTGAAGCCTAGCTCTGCCGGCACCAAGGGAAAGCCAGCAAACCTATTGATTTTTGAAAACTAGACACCCAGGGGAATCCAGGATTGGGTGTCTTGTGTGGCTCCCATCAGATTCTATTACACAGAATCCCTTGAAGCCTCAAACTTTGTTAAAAAAAAAAAAAAAGAAGACACATTTTCCTCACATTTTTCTGTGATGGAAAGTTCTGGAATCTGCGTGGATCCACAAGATTCCACCCACCCTGCATTCCCCAAAGTCTACCGATAAATATGGTACCTCACTAGTGTGTGTAGGCCTACTGCCGGCAGCAGAAAATAGCCCAAAACGCAACATGGACACCCCACATTTTGACAGTGAAAACTCACCTTTTTTTTGCAAAGTGCATAGCTGTAGATTTTGAACCGTAGCTCTGCAGGCACCTAGGGAAACCTAGCAAACCTATACATTTTTTAAAGCTAGACACCCAGGGAAATACAGGGTGGGGTGATTTGTCTGGCTCTCACCAGGTTCTGCTACCCAGAATCCCTTGCAAACCTCAAACTTTGTAAATAAAAAAACATTATCCTCACATTTCTACTGGAGGAAAGTTTGGGAATCTGCGTGGATCCACAAAATTCCACCCACCCCACAGTCCCCAAAGTCTTGAGAAAAATGGTACCTAACTTGTGTGGGTATGCCTAGTGCCTGTGACAGGAAACAGCCCAAAATGCAACGTGAGCACACATTTTCAAAGTGAAAACGGACCCTTTTTTTGCAAAGTGCCTAGATGTAGATTTTTTAACCCTAGCTCTGCCAGCACCTAGGGAACCCAGGGGATTCTTGGTAGGGAAACGTTGGGGGATCCATGCAAACCATAACCTCCCTGGATTCCCCCTGGTCTTTAGTTTTCAGAAATGTGTGGGTTTGGTAGGTTTCTCTAGATGGCCGCCAAGCCCTGGACAAAAACCTCATGTGACCCCCCCCCCCCTTGCAAAAGCAGAACGTTTTGCGATAGATAATTTTGATGTCTCCACATTACGTTTTGGGCCCTTGCCTGTCCAGGGCACTTGACCCACCCTCGAGAGTGAGGTACCATTTTTATCGGGAGACCTGGGGGAACGCTGGGTTGTAGGAAATTTGTGTCAGCTCGGTGATCCTACAGCTTTCCCACACAGAAATTTGAGAACATTTTAATTTCTTCATCAAAATTTGAGGTTTGTAGGGAATTCTCAGTAAGGAAACGTTGGGGCATCCACGCAAGCCATACCTCCCTGGACTCCCCTAGGTCTCTAGTTTTCAGAAATGTGTGGGTTTGGTAGGTTTCCCTAGATGGCTGCCGACCCCGGGACCAAAAACACAGATGCCCCCTATGTATCTGAAAATGAGCTGGTTTTGCAAGGGGGACACATGAGCTTTAGGTCCTGGACTTGGCAGCCATCTAGGAAAACCTACCAAACCCACACATTTCTAAAAACTAGAGGCCCCAGGGGAGTTCACGGAGCTATGGCTTGTGTGGGTCCCTAAAACGTTTCCGTACCCAGAATCCCCTGCAAACCTCACATTTTTATGAAAAATTCGAATTTTTCTCAAATTTCTGTGTGGGAAAGTTCTGGAATCTGCATGGATCCACAAATTTCCTACCACCCAGCGTTCCCCCAGGTCTGCCGATAAAAATTATACCTCACTTGCTTGGGTGGGTCAAGTACCCACGACAGGCAAAACGGATTGAGGAGACATCAAAATTACCTATCAGTAATAACCTGGTTTTTAAGGGGGGGGGGGGGGGGGGGGGGGTTCACCTGGGTTTTTGGCCCCGGGCTCGGCGGCCATCTTGGGAAATTACCAAATCCACACATTTCTGAAAACTAGATACCCAGGTGAGTCCAGCGAGGTATGGCTTAGGTGGATCCCCCAACGTGTTCCTACCCACAATCCCTTGCAAACCTCAAATTTAGCTGAACAAAACACAATTTCCACAAATGTATGTGTGGAATCACTGTCCTGGCACAAATGGCCTACCCCACAGCATTCCCCTCAGTCTCCTGAGTAAAATGGTACCTCACTTGTGTGGGTGGGGCAAGGACTTGTGACTGGAAAAAGCCAAAAAAAATAGGGATTAAGACCATAGCACAGAATTAGCTACATTTTAAAAAAAATACATTTTTAGCCAATTCTGCATTGGACACCCACACAAGTGAGGTGGCATTTTACTCGGGAGACTGAGGGGAATTCTGTGGGGTAGGACATTTGTGCTGGCACAGTGATTCCACACAAAAATATGTGGAAAAAGTGTGGGGGGGGGGGATTTCAGCTAAATTTGAGGTTTGCAGGGGATTCTGGGTAGGAAAATGTTGGGGGACACACACAGTGAAATAAGCCTATAAATTAATGTGACCTTGGGTAATGTAATAGGTGCTCATATAAAGGGCGGCGATATCTCGGGTCAAATTTGTCCCACATAAAACCACCCAAAACATAAAATTGGTGGTAAATGTGACATCTAAGTTTGGGGAGTGGGGGTGAGGGGGGTGTGCATGCATCCACAGAATTGAATCCTAGTTGACGCAGTGTGGAATACTGATTTATGTACTTATAGTGCTATGAAGTCTCAGCCTGTGACAGAAATCACAGAATTTGTAAATCGTTATTTTGAAATAGAATTGCACACAGTATAAGTTAGGCTGCCACAAATCTTTTCTTAGTATTGCAGTTTTATATAGTGCAGACTCAATCCAAAGGTATTGGAGCACTTTACATGAGCACCAGTTATATTACATATGGTCACAATCCTTTTAAGGCACGGTGAGATTAAGTGATTTGCCCAGAATCAAAGGATGTTGAGCATCCGCTGGGAGTCCTACCCGATTCCCCAATTCCAAAGTCACACCCTAAAGTAGTGTTTAAGATTTTTAAAAAGTGCTTTCAAAATGTATATTTTACCAATAAGTAATCAGACTGTACCTAGTGGCAAAATGTTACTAAGTGTCTCCATTACTCCACAACTCAGCTGATAACCTTACATTACCTCTTAAAAAGAATACATTTTTGTAACCATGAAGCCTTAAGGGACTGCATCAATTAAAGGCTAGTGATCAGGCCTTTTATTTAGCTATTTGAACCCCATCACTTTTAGGCAAAGGCACCTCAAGGTCAGAATTAAGCGCTTAGGGACAGCTGTTTTGTAAATGAGTCAAGAGGGTCGTTGGGAAGAGGCAAGCCGGGATGAATTCAGATGCATAGACCTAATCCATTGGATCCTTTGGGCCTCAGAGTAATGACAGAGGAGTAACACGAAAGGAATATTTTCTCAGCTACTTAACTGAAAATAAATATATATTTGGCTGCATGAGAGTTTCCTTTCAGGGATATCATTATGCATTCCTATGTGATGACTGGGCAGAGTTGTGATTTTTGGTGAAACCATCGCTAAGTAATATTTGTACAAGATTTACCTTAAGCCTAGGTGACTGTGGAAAACTTACTCCACTACCACAAGTTTCTCCACCCACTACAATCCTGCGTCTAGGGTGCCTGAGGAGGAGGTGCCATGCCTCACGGATCCGGGAGGCAGAGGTTCCTGGCAGGGGTGGGTATATGGGTGCTAGAACATCCCAGGGAGAAATACGACCAACTCCCACAAAATTAGGATTGGAGCAGAAACTTTAAACATGCCTATTTCAAAGTGGAATAATATACTAAAACAGGTTCTATTGATTTAAGGTTGAAAAGGAATGATTCAAAGTAAAATAAAGTACCACAATAATGCCGTAAAGTTTTCATTTTTGTGGCGCTAAATTTGAAAATCTATGCCGCAATATCCTAGGGGGTCTGAATAGGATCACCCTCTTAAATGCCTGACTTAATCTGCATTTTTGAGATAAGATATTGGCAGTTAGGATCATTTGTTACCAAATATCAGCTTGTGAGTATTTGCACATTTTCTATAAAATATATGCTTTTCATTTTGAAACATTTTACAAGAGAAATGTTGATTATTTTCATTAAAACACAGATAGGAATATAATATCCTAGAATACAACCATTTTGTTTTCGGTGAACACAGGTTTGGTGCCCAAACTTCAGTTTTTAATTTCCATGCTGTACTTGCATGTACCACTGCCATATATGGACGCTCTGCCGTTTATGCTCCTGTATGAAAACGTTATTAAATGGATGCCCCAAAATAGAAATGTTTAGGGCTAGCAGTTCACCAGTATGCTGTGGATGTCCACCAAAATGCAATAATTAATATCTCTTTGTCAAAGCCATAAATACCAATGGTGTGTACCATCATGCCATGGACGTGATCCTTATGCCAAACTCTACCGCCATCATTGCCAGGCCAACATTATGAGGTGTGGGCAGCACTGAACGATGCCAAGAATTACCATCAATATATAATGGACAGTATTTTGCAAAGTGTGAGCACCATCGCACCATGGATATTCCCACCATGTCTTGAGTTACCAACATCGGTGGCCATCCCTGCTTGTTCTACTATCCTCCCTAATCTGTTCCGAGTTTCAACCAAGCCCCCATTCACGTGCAATTTGACACCCTTTCTGCACCATGCTGGTGTTCCTCAATAACTCACTTTGAGTCCCTCCCTGCTTCAATGTATTTCCTCTCCGTCTGATCGGTCTCTGAAGTTCAGCTGTTTTAATGTGGTTCTAAATCAATCTTCTTTCACACCTCACTATGTCACTAACCAACCTCCATGACCTGCTCTTTGCCCCAAATATCCCTGCTTGTACGCATCTTCTGTAGTGGAGTGCATATTAATATTTATGAAATGTTATTTCAAGTATTCAAAGTAGGAGATAAGTTACATTGAGAAGGTAGTCCATGTTGGCCTTTGCTTCTCAGTTAGTTCTGCAATTATGTGAGGGGGTTTGCCATACACGTGAATGTGAGAATCGCTTTTTGCAAGCTGCAACAGTTTGCCAGAGCAGGCCTGCAGCCCCACATGTTTGGGTGTGCCTGTGTGCCACGTGGATGTCACAGCTTGGGTCACATCAGTAACAGTTGCGATATCCGAGTTTATGGCTAACTTACAGGGACAAGGTGGCATGGCAGGCAGCTATGCTCACTCGCTATGTCAGGGGTCACAGTTCAAGGGGGTGGGCACACTGTGTTGCAGGGATTCTGCACATATACAGAACTATGCTCAGGAAAACAGGACCTCGGTTCCCAGATCCCCTATCCAACTAGCTATAGTGTCTAATTAATTCTCTGTGCTACAGCGAAGCTACCAATGATTAGACGTCCCAGAACATGCTACTCCGTTCCTCTCAGGATACGTGGGAACAAGAACACTCTTTCGTTCAAACTCTCGTACTTGTCCACAGCATGAGTAAATAGAGTCGAAGTATAATTTAAAATGTTTGTTTTAAGTAACGTGCTCTATGATGCGGTACACAAGTCAATACTAGCAGCAAAATGCATAAGATCAAACAAATCAGCATAGTTACAATTCCATATAGAACAAAAAGGAAAATCATATTATAATGATAATGGAAACAGGACTATAGCGCCTTGCCACCCTCCCCGTGCTAGAAGCTAGTTTATTATAATTATAGAAGACCTCGAGGCTTTGTCAGGGGTACCCCATACCTCTGAGAACAGATGCAGGAATTTACATCTCCGGACAAACACAGCTTTTCTATCCTGGAAGGCGTTTTCTCCAAGTGTTTTAACATGCATGCAAGACAATATTAAAAGCACCAGATTTCCAGGGTTGCAGCTGTGTTCTATGTTATGGCTATGGACGTGAGACTGACCAAGCAATTCAACAGAGCTCATTGTTTCTTTTTCAAAAGTATTTTTATTGAAGTTTTTCAACATACATCCAGAGAGGATACCACCATAGCATCCCACGCAGGGGAGCAGTACAGTTCAACAAGGAATAAACGCTGTTTAGAGTGCAGTGCTCAATGTGAAACAAACTCCTTCCTCAGCGGGTAGCACAAATGAAAATTACAGTTTCTGATAGTATTGGAGTCTGGAGCAAAGTTCAATAAGCAGAGAATATGAGCAGGCAAGTCTCTAGGTGGTGTTTCTGCTTCCTGTGGTGGCAATTTACTTGAACCTTCCAACTGGAAGGTATTGCTTAGGATGAATATACTTTACATACAAGCGTGTCCCCAACCATAGACAACTTAAAAACAAAGAAAAAATGAAATGAGCCCTACCTTATACCCACCCTCCAACCTCCCCGTGGTGACGGCAGCATTTGCGAAATAAGGGGCCATATGACACTAGAGTTCTGATCAAAATTGGAATAGATGCAGGGTTCTAATGGTGGAAGGGCAAACAGCCGAAGGAAGGCCTCATGACTGAAAGGCAACCAGGGGGCCCCATTTAAATTCAAAGTTCTTGTAATCATCCCTGAAAATATCAGACATGCGCTCTAGACTAATCAGTCGCCAGAGGCGAGAGTGCCAGAGAGAGAGATAGCCGGCGCCTCCTTCCTCTTCCAAGCGGCTGCCTAGCTGCTCCAATACAAAGCCACATGATCATTTTGTCAGGCAGAGTCTGATGTTTCAGGGAGGCATCATGGAGCCCCAAAAGGACACCTGCCATGTGGTGGGGATGGGATATCCCAGCATGTCTTATATGTGCCAGGATTTCTTCCCAGAAGGGATGGATAGTTGGGCAGTCCCACCATATGTGTTGAAAGTCCCCAAGTAGTCCGTACCCTCGCCAGCATCTATCAGAAGTGGTGGGAAAGATCTGTCTAAGCTTGGACGGGTGCAGGTACCAATCCATCATAGTCTTTAAGTGTGCCTCCGAGAGCTCCGAGGAGAGGTTGAATCGCGTAATATCAGACCATAGATGTGACCATTCCTCATCTGAGATAGGGTGTTGTATCAAACTTTCCCACATGGACATATAGCGTGGTCGCAGGGATAGCGTAGTTTTGAGTAGAAAGCTATATACAAAGGAAATCACCCCTTTCATGGAGGTGATCTTGGTAAGGAAGGCATCAAATTTTGTGAGTGGTCGGGTGGCGGCCTCCCTTACCTGAGGCGTGGGGGCCAGTGCATCAACTGGGTATAGTGGTACCTTTCTGTATTTCCTACTTCATAGTCCAGTTTGCAGGCGTCAAAAGTGAGGGGATCAAAATTATGGAATAAATGTGTCAGTGCTAGGCAACCTCCTCTCCTCCAGGCGTCAAAGGGTCCCTCATATAAGGCCGGGGGGAATGCTGGGTTGAAATGGAGCGGCGTAAATGGCGAGGGGAACAAAGTCCACCTATGGTCTCCCGTAACTGAGTCCCAGACTCTTAAGGTGGTGCGTGTGGGGGTGCTAATGTACGTATTCTTAGGTCTGTCCTTTTTGGGGTGCCAAACCAAATCCCAAACAGTCCTCCCTGTCACGCTGTGGTCCATATGTAACCAGTGTTTATCGGATTTCTGTTTAGACCATTCCACCAAGACTCTCAGCTGAGCCGCTTTGTAATATAAGTGAATGTCAGGAAGTCCAACCCCCCCCCTCCTTACGGGAGCGGCGAAGTAGGGAATGGGAGAAGCGGGTGTGCCCCCCTTGCCATATGAAGCGTTCTATCATAGTCTTTATTCTTCTAAAGAAGTCTCCCTCCATCTCTATAGGTAGGGCCTGAAATAGATAGAGAAGCTTAGGAAGAAGTGTCATTTTTATGGCATGTATGCGGCCTAACCAGGATAAAAACAGAGGTTTCAATTTCGAGAGTTCTGCTTGCATGCGTGTAAGGATCGGAGGAAAGTTGGCGGTGTAAAGCTCCTCTATTTTTGACGTCAGTTGAACCCCCAGATATTGAATGGAAGAAGTGTCCCACGGTAGAGGGGTAAGGGATTGAAGTCTGACGACCTCCGATGGTGGGAGAGTCAGATTGAGTATATATGATTTGTCTACGTTTATTTTAAACCCTGCCACCGCTTCAAAGCGTTCCAGTTCAGTTTGTAGATGCGGGAGGGACGTAGCAGGCTCTGAGAGGGACATAAGCACATCGTCCGCAAACAAGGAGATTTTATGTTGCTCCCCTGTGAATGGTAGTCCCCAGATCCCCGGGATGGCCCTGATCGCTAACGCCAATGGTTCTATACTGAGAGCAAAAAGTAAAGGTGAAAGGGGGCATCCCTGACGGGTGCCCCTCGAGTGAGCAAAGGAAGAGGATTTTACCCCGTTTAACCACCACTTTAGAGCGGGGGAGGAGATAATTAGCCCTAATCATGTTAAGAATTTGGGTGAAAAGTCGAATGCTGTAAGTGTGTGGAATAAGAACATCCAGTCAAACCTGTCAAAGGCTTTCTCAGCATCCAATCCAACTAAAACCGCAGGGATCTTGTGTCTGTTGACCTTTTCTACCAGGTGTATGATTTGACGCTTGTTGTCATGTGTCTGGCGGCCTTTGATAAACCCCGACTGATCGGGGTGGATGAGGTTGGTTATAAGACCATATAGTCGTTTAGCTATAATGGAGGAGTAGAGTTTTGCGTCCAGATTAAGTAGGGCAATTGGTCTATATGAGGCGCATCGCTGGGGGTCTTTTCCCGGTTTAGGTATCACCGAGATTATGGCTTCGGCCATAGTGCCGGAGGTCATACCGTCTTCCGCCATCCGGTTAAAGAGACGTGCAAGATGGGGGCTAACGTCAGGGGCAAATGTCTTATAAAAGAGGGCAGTATAGCCCTCCGGACCTGGAGCCTTGTGGGGGTTTAAGGCTTTAATGGTGGCAGTAACGTCGTCTACAGTGATAGGGGCAGTGAGTAGGTCATTCCATTCTGCAGATACCTGTGGTATGTTCAATGTCTGGAGGTAGTCCCGTTGGGCCTCCGAGTCCATTGTCTCCCCAGCGTACAAGTTGTCAGAAAAGGAGCCAAAGATCTCAGCTTTTTCCTCGTCTCTATGTGTAACTGACCCCACGGGTCCCCTAATGCCTCCTATGTATTCCCTCTCCCGCTTGTCTTTTAGCTGTTTACCGAGATGTTTGCCTATTTTGTTACCTTGAGTATAGGATAGATGTCGTTTAAGAAGCGTGAACTCAGCCCTATTGTTATAAATAGCCCGAAGTTTACCTCGGAGTGCCGTTACATTGCGCAGGGTATGCCTTGTAGGGTTTAATTTATGGGCGCGTTCAAGGTTAGATAACTCAGTTTCCAACTGCTCTCGTTCACTAGCGCATTGCCTGTTAAGAGCCACATTAAGGGCGATACATTTCCCCCTAACCACAGCCTTAAGTGCGTCCCAATTGGTGTATTCCGATGTATCCTCCGGGCCATTGTTAGAAAAGAATTCAGTAATAGTTTCTCTTAATTTGGTACAGGACTCCCTATCCCGGGCAAGTGATGGTGGGAAATACCACCTGGGGGTAGTCGGAGCAGGTTCCGCTCCAACCGAGATTGATAGTAAAGAGGCTATGATCTGAAACGGATAGGGGGAAAATCTTGGCGTTCTGTAAGGCCCCCTGTAGGGACTGACTAATAAAGATGTAATTGAGCCCAGAGTATGTACGGTGGACATGAGAATAGAACGTGTAATCTCGGGTCTGCAGATATAGAGTGCGCCAAGTGTCGAGGAGGCCCATGTCATGTAGGCGTTGCTGTGTGTCCATAGTGAAGGAGCCCGTGTCCGAGCGTTGTGCATGCGTACTGTCCAATTCCTTCTGCCATATTAAGTTGAAGTCGCCCATAAGTTAGTGAACCCTCTGCAAAGTCCACTAATCTCCCCAGCAATGTATGTAAGAAGACCGTCTGACCAGCATTGGGGGCATATACTGCTGCGAAAGTGCAGAGCCTCCCCCTTAGGCGCCCTTTGGTCATAACCCAGCGACCGTCTCTATCACTCTGAACGCCCAGAGGCTGGAATTGCATAGAAGAGCGGAACAGGATAGCCACCCCTCTGTGTTTCGTGTGGGCCGATGACCTGTAAATTAGTGGAAACTGTGTCTGAGGCGCATGTCTACGGGCCTGGCTAAGTGTGTCTCTTGTAGAGCTACTATGTTGAGGTGATGGTCAATAATGTATTTCCACACTCTTTGGCGCTTTTGGGGGAACCTTTGACGTTCCAAGTTCCTATGGTAATCAGCATTATGTCAAAGAGAAAACTACAGATCTCGCTGAGTCCAATAGACTCCCTCAGTACCCAAAACCCAGGCTGTCCTCCAATAGTTAGGCAGTGCCAGAACCTGCCATGCGTGCCATTCAATACATCCAAAAGGCCCCTAAGAGCAACAGATAAAAAGCCGTTACCACAACCCTCCCACACCCACCCTCTAACCCCTAAAAAAATGAAAGTAAACATTAACAATTAAACAGTATTAAATCACGGCAATGTGGTCCCCCTATAGGGTTAAGAGGACCCCGCAGGAACCAGGGGGGACAACAGGTCCAAGGGCCCCGTCCACGCCCGTCCCTTAGTGTATTGAACGAAGACATGTTTGTGCGGCTCAAAAGCGCACCACAATACAGATCGATACATAGGAGAATGAAACTGACAGGTTATTAGTAATGATAAGTAGAACATTCAACACCACCCTGCAACACATTAGAGCTGGAAGCGATTATACCTCGACTTTCAAACCTGCTAAATATTATACAGAAGGGAACAGTATTGGTCATAGTGGTGCTGCCAACGTGTCCTCTCTGAATTGAACAGGTGACCGCAGGATTGTATTCAAGGGTAACTGTGGGAGCAAGAAAGGATCACACCTAGGAGGAGCATTGCCCTGCCGAGTCCCACTGAACACCACTGGAAAGTCAGGCACTGTAGCAGGTCCGCCGGGGCAACGCAAGACAATCTCACGATGTAGTCCTGAGGTAATCATCTGCGTCCCCTACGGGTCCCCACGGACCATGCTGAAGCAAACGGGGAGCCTCGGTTAGGTTCGCCAGATGCCCTTTGGGAGAGGCCTGCCCCCATGGAGGGGAGACCCAGCAGATCTAAGCCTTCCTGTAAGTCAGTAATGTGGCGTTGTTTATTCTGGAATTCAAAGGCAAGCCCAAAGGGGTAGGTCCATCTATACTTGATCTTATCATCCCGCAATTTAGTGGTGACAGGTCCGAACTGTTGCCTCCGCGCCAGTGTAGACGGCGCCACATCCTGGTAGATAGTGCAGGAGTGGCCCTTAAATGAAATTGAGTCTTTCGTCCTCGCTGCCTGTAGCACTGCCTCCTTGACTCTATAAAAAAGGAATTTTGCCAGGATTTCACGGGGTCTTTTCTTTTCGCCAGGTGAGAAGAATCCCACTCTATGAACTCTGTCCAGTTTAATTTTAAGAGACTGTGGGGCCAAGATCTCCGAGAAGAGGCCCACCATGAAGGCCTCCAGGTCAGGCCCCTCCACGCCCTCTTCTAAATCCTGTATGTTCTCGCGCCGCGCTCGGTTTTGAAGGTCCTCTGTCTTGAGTTGCGACTGGTACAGTTGTTTCTTGAGTGTTTTCACATCGTTCCGCAGCTCGTTTGAAAGTTGTTCACGTTCCTGGTGTTGCGTCTCAAGGTCAAGGACCCGACAGATCCAAACGCAGTTGCTCCATTGAAGATTTGATGTCTTGACTGATGTCACTGCGGAGTTCAGCTTTAAAGTCCTTGAACATATTCAGGAGATCCGTTTTTGTGAGGGCCATTGCTGCCACGTCAGTGTCCCCTCGAAGCGCAGATCGCTTTTTAGAGGTCAGGAAGAAGTCTTAGACCCTGTTCGGAGTCCTGCCCGTCGACTTCTTAGGCGGCATAAGGATCAGGCCCCCAGAGTCATGTGGAACTGAAAAGATTAATGTGAGTGCGCAGAGTCCTGATTGGGGTGCCACAGGAGATGGTTGGTTAGTGTTAAGTTCTGGGCTGGAAAGCTCCGCGATGTGTGGACAAGGATGGACTCGCTGCCGGAATGCAACTGATCAAACGGCTGGTGCTCAGTAGCAGCCCCTGTCGCCACCGGGAGGCCGTGTCTCTGGAGGCAAAGATGTCGCAGTGCGCCCCTCAGAAGGCAAAGCAGAGGCAGGTGAAGTATTGCATCAGTGAGGGCAGGGAGAAGATAGACAATGGCCCCCAGGTGCAGATGCTCAGTGCAGGTGTGGGCCCGTAGGCGCTGGATCGTGTTGGCAGTTGAATCCAATGAGCAGGGGAGGTGTATCAGCGCGCTAGCACTGAGGCAGTTGTGAGACGTAGTGCCTCAGATGCCCGGAATAAGCAGGAGCAGGTGCCAATCTCGTAGAGATTCCCTCAGAGTATCCACTGTATGCACCATGAGACCTGGCATGAAGGAAGGGAAGGTGGGAGAGTCCGTGCGGCAGGCCGCGAATGCATGATTCCGCCGCCATTTAGAGTGGCACGGCCATTTTAGGGTCAGGCATGTGTGGAGGAATGAGGCTCAGTCGGGTGCTAAAGCCTCACCAGCCGCTATGAACCACCCCTCGCCACTGCTCACCTCTAGACCGCCACCACTCCACACACTCAGGTGCCTGCAGCGAGGCATCCGGGATGAAATCAGCAAGGTCTCCCGCAGCTCCCGGGCTCACGCCGCCATCTTAGCCCCGACTGTTGGCGCACTCCGAGGGAGCGCGAGGCTAAACTGGGTGATCGCCGCAATGATCAGGTGCGCAAATCGCTCCCTCCTCCTCACCACATCTTCCGACACCGCTTTAATCTGTTTGCGATGTCCGTAAGCCGCCGTAGCCGCCCTTTTTCACCGCGGGAACAGTGCGTGGACCGGGAGCCGAGACGGTCTACGTCCGTTTGGCCATCTTGCCCGGCCACGCCCCCCAGACCTCATTGTTATTTTACCTTGAACCCGCTGTGCAGACGAGGAGCAGAGTGTTCAACTAAATATATGAAATACAGACAGTTCTCGTGTGAAAGAGAGCAAGGAAAGTTTTTACGAGAAACGTGGCATGTAGTAACGTGAGCAAAAGCAGCAAAATGGCGGCCAAGCTTATACTAACTTATGCTAAATTAGCAATGTCTGCAGGTGTGTCCATATCCTCACTACACCCTCCCCTTGGTCAGTCCATGGGACAGTGGTCTTAGAGAGAACACAGCTGCAAAAGTCTGAGCAAGAATCAAGAGCATTTGTATCAGTGATACCTCTGATTTGTGGGGAATATTCGGAGAGAGAAAGATAGCGAAGAGAGAAAAGAAATAAATAGTTTGTGTCCAAAAAGGCACACAAAAAAAAAAATCCAACATGGATACAGTGGCTGATTCAATCCAGCAGGGTGTACGAACAGCATGATGCAATAGCCTCCAAGAGGAAGTCATTGTTCCCGGCAGAAAAAAGCATTGCCATCCAATTAAGTAGAGTGAATGAACATATATGTTCTTCAATCACGGGCACTTCCAGCACATTAAAGGACAACTTGCGTGATACTCAATGTAACTACGTTGTAGGAAATCATGTGCTGCTGCAAAGATATTCCATTCAGCCAGAACTACCAGCGCCGCTGTGCAGGCCATAATCCCAACACCGGAACAATCCTGCTCATGGGCCAATAAGGGACTCATTAGCAGTTCAAAATCAGGTTGAGGAAAGGCCGTATTGGAGAGGCAAAGATCCAATGCCCATTGAAAGGGACAATCCAAGCAGTTGAAGACAGGTTGCACGCAAGTGAAGTAGGTCGCGCGAAAAGATAATCCATACTTAGTACGGGCAGAGCACCCAAGCATATGGGTACGGAGTATCTGCAGCCGGAGTTCGCCGTGCAGAGCCACAGGAAGCAGATCCATTTCGTAGCAGGCAAATCAACATCAAGACCCCAGCGGACAAGGCAAGTAATAGTGGCAAGCCACCAAAGACGCTGGAAAAAACTGAATGAATAAATGCTGTTATCACACCAAATATAGTTTGGAAAGGGGTCACAAGGCCAGAGCCCACAGTTTAAAAAAAATGGGCAATGCCTGTAGTGTTAGAAGCATTGAAGATAGTGTGAATTAACGCACCAAAATGTAGTGGAAGGTCAGTATTAAGAAGTGATTGCACCTCTGTACATGTTTTAGCCACGTGAAGGAAGAATGTCTCACGGTCAGATGTGAGAGAAACTTCTTTTTGGGATAACAATGCTCTATTTTGCTCAACTTGTTGAAGTCTGCCTTCAAGGTCGGAATGAAAGGCCAAACCGAGTTATCGAGTCTCCCGTGTGGGGGTGGAAAAAGGACATTTTTACAGCAAACAACACGCTGAGAAACCGTTACTATGTAAGGGATGCCGGCTAACATGCCGCAGCATTCTTCATTTTTTAACAGCAAATAACTACAGTTTGCAAGCAGAGTGAAAGTGGGTGTTCTAGACGGTATGGGTATACCTTTTAAAACACAAGCAAGATTCGGGGCCGTTAGGTTACACGTGCCATGCAACTGGATGTTTTTACAAACAAGGGAATGACCTATTGTGGTATCACATGATTCCCCAGTAAGGTATACTTCTTTGTTATCCCATAGACATCTGTATGTGAAAGGTAATGACCAAACTTCGTGTAGAAATGCACTGCCTAAGGGTTCAAAGCGGCCTAGTGGATAGTGTTTCATGCATGAGGTAAATTTAAACAAGGAAAACGGGAGAGTTATCACCCCATGGATGAGCCAGACACCCGAGTCTGTTTCCGCCACAGAGAATGGTAACAGGTCTAACATTTCAATATGCAAAAGAAAAAACGTAGCATCTTTCATGGACATAAATTGTTGTTTTGTTGTCAAGTTAAATGGCAAAAATAATGATGACGCGTTCAAGTAATCCCATGGAACTTTCCCCATCTTCAGAGTCTGTAAAGTCCATGCAAAATTGCATAACTGAACGCAATTAATTCTGACCATGATACAAAACAGAAACATCCTCTTGCACTATGTCAACAACAGAAGAAACAATATTGTCCAATGTGTAAATGCGGGAAGAAAGTGTGTTAATACTATTAACGACAGCAAGCACTTTTTCAAGATTAGCCTGATCTATTGCCCTTAAACGTGAAGCTGCTTCAATTTGGGATAGTTTCCAGATTTCACTGTAAGCTGCATAAATAAACCTTTTTGATCTAGGACCAGCAGGTGCCTTTACAAAGTCTGTCAAATCAAGGTCACCTGATAATAACGACAAATGTTGTTTAACTGAAGCTAGTGACGAGTGTTGTAACCCATTTTGACAAAGTTCCCGACTGAATATGTGGTAGCTGAATGGGTGTTAGTAAAACGAGGATCAGGCCTATCCTGTGTGTAACCAGGAGTCTTGGCGTGGAATCGAAGTTGGCAAGCATCTGAGCTAGTCTGCCAAACTACCCAGCCCGGGGGTTCAGACTAGACAAATTAAAGGTGTCATTTGTAAAAAGTGATTGTAATTCGGCCATGAAATAATTAGTAAAACTGCTCCAGTTCTGATATGCAGCCAGAGCAGGTATAGCAGGGGCATTCATTTGTTTAGAAGTTGCCAAGCCAAAAAAGGTCGTTTTATAAATTGAGTCATTTAAAAATAAAATCTGTGTTGGGATGAGGCATGCACCGTGTAACGCCTCTGTGCCTTGCACCTGCCAAGATTTAGAACCCCGGACAGATTTAAGATCAATTGTTGACTTCCACAGCTCATAGCCCCCAACTGTTAAATCATCTATAAAGTTTTTAGAAGATAATAATTTAGTGTGGGTGAGCATCACTTTAGAATTAGAAGAAACATTTAATTTGAAATAGAACGACCCAGGGTTTGATGTGTCAAAATCTGTAAAATAGGTGAATTTTTTCAAAAACGTTTTAGTGCTGCCTCCCAATGGAGCCGGGCAATGTTCCCATTGTGTGTAATTAAAAAACATTTATTAATGTGTTAGCTTTATGCAGATAATGATGACCATAGTGCTGAAAGCAAAATAAATTGGCATAATTTGCAGTATTCAAATACAAATCTTCAGCATCAAAAGCAGCATAATATTTAAAATCTGAGAACAAGGATTGGACAGCTTGTACTTCCCAATCATCTGACCTTACTACATCACCCATTGAAACACAAAGTACATTTGGGACATAAATGATTTCTGTAGGGCCATGGATTTGAAAATCTACAGCATCCCAAACTATGCCGTTGAGAACTGGCCAGGTAGTGATGTTGACAAAAGTCTGGTCTCTTTTCATGATGTGAGAAGACGAGTGCAGAGCCAAAGTTCCATCAACCAGTTTAACAGCAAAGCGTTCCGGGAGACAGTGGCCATTGATCAGAAAAATGTTACAAAACCAATGGACATGAACAAATAAATTGCGATGTGCACCAACCAGCTGTAAGTCCAAGGTGGAACTAAATAAGTGCGTTTAAACCAGGCGACAAAAAAAGAAAATTTGGAAGGGGCCTTTGATGATGTGGAATGTGAGTCAAAGGAAAAACGTGATTCATTAATGGCCTCAGCTCGCAAGCCAGGCAATGACATTGTAGTAGGATATGCATATTCAGTTTCTTCATTAATAGTGGAAGCAGGCGGTAACAGCAAAGGATTATTAACAGAATCCATCTCAATGGCGGTGTCATCCTGCGTGGTGTTAGAAGCGGGCATACCGGGATCTCTAGATACAGTTGTTGTAGACACTGCTGGTGTGATGCTATTCAGGATCGGCCAGATGTTGTAGCTTGACATTGTTAACCGAAATGTATCTATTGTCTTTTAAACCAGGAAGTGGTGGTAAAATGACTGTACAAGTACCCTGCACTCCAAGCACTGGGACCGGTGCTTGATAAGAGGGGCCAAACTCTTTCTTGTTCTCCACCCTCTCTCGGACCAGGTCTCCGATTTTTGGTAGCCAGCCGACTACCGGAATCTGCAGCGCAGCATCAGTGAGTGAGGGCAAATAGTCACGGGTCTCTGTAGTTTCTGTAATACAGCAGAATGATTATCTACGTCAAAGGATGCGGCAGACGCCGCTATGTCTAGACCATCAAGGTCTGGCACAAACATTTTCATGCTGAAGAGCATTTCGTATGGGGTCGCCCACCCAGATATCTTCTAGGGAGATTTAGTGCACGTTGTACGCTACACAAATGGGCGAACCAGTTCCTGCCAGTCCCTATGACCCAAGCTGTCAAGGATTACTTTAAGTCACGATTCATTCGTTCCACAACCGAATTGCCCTCAGGCCTGTATGGGGACGAAAATGTGATCTGCACCCCCAAAGACCACATGGTATCCTTGTACGCCTTAGAGGCGAACGCAGGACCTTGGTCCGAATGGAAGGTGCCACATGCAAAAATTCCCACAAAGACACACAAATCCCTGATGACAGTTCGGGCATCAGCACTGCGTGGTGGCCAAAGCGTGTACACGAATCAACTGCAACTAGGATGAACTTATAGGCAGTAGCTGAAGAAAAAGGACCGCAGTGATCTAAATAAACACTAAAGGTTTATTAGAAATGCATAGCTGTGTTTGTGGTGGGCGCGTTGCCGTAGACGGTTTAATCTGCTGACAAATGTCACAAGAATGCACGAAATTACGGGTTTGTTTATATAAGCCGCGCCACCAGTAACGCTGCTGCAAGATAGAAACAGTCGCCGACACTCCAGCATGCGCCGAGGCCATGGCCTCGTGTGCGGCTGTTATCAGTGCAGGCCTGCGGTCCACGTTGGGACTCAACCTGTCTCCAACGTCATTAATTCTCACGTAAGGAACATTATCAAGACTTAAATGATAAGAGTATTTGGAAGGGAAACCCTGCAGGTAATTATCACCCTTTGCCGTAGCCGCTATTGCTGCCAAAATGTAATTATCCATCTTATTCATGGATCTTGTAACTGCCGCAACTGAACACGTGGCTACTGCTGATTTGGCACCTTCCCTGCCAAACTGTTGCCAACTGCGTGTACTCATATGCGCTGATGACCTAGAGTATGAATTACATGTGTGAGGGGCAGGCGGTCTTTAAGATATGCGACTCGAACCCAAAGCATTTTATGTTTAATTGCGTTGCCTTTAGAATCACGATAGTCATTCTGAGACCAAAAGAACAAGTTGTCATTGAAAGACTGAACACAGTAGTAAGAATCGCTTACAATTAAAGTAGTCACTTTCGGATCTGCAACTCCAGAGCAAGTACCAAAGCGCACAACTCGGCTAATTGGGAGGTACAGTCACCTAGTGCCTGTGTATGGACAACATTGGACTTGAACTCTCCGTTCACTATGGCACCTGCTACTATAGCACAGGCTGCCGAGTAAGAATGTTTAGACCCGGTTGCTGGTTGCGCTGAACCGTCAGTGTAAATGACACATTGGTACTGCTCAAGTGGGGGCATTGACAGAGGAGGCTGAACACATTCATACTGTAAACTCCTACGTCCGCAATGAAGAGTCAAAAATAAACGTGACATCCGGAGAGGTCAACGATGTGGCCCATTGTATCCAACGGGGATACAAAGCCTTTGAGTTTGGTACACTTGCCTTTGTCACCGCTTCAAGCGCGGGACATGGTGTTACAACCAAAATCCGTTTCCCTTGTGCCAGTGCGCGTTCCTTTAGGATCGCCATCTGGACAGCTGTTAAAACTTTCTCAATTTTGGAAAACCTCAATTCTGCTGAAGTGTACAAATGTGACTTGTAAGCAATAGGCACTGTGTCTCCTTCATTAAACGTCAAGTACGTGACACCCACATTGCCTGGGACTATTCTTATCACCAGGTTAATATGGTTATCACGAGTCAATGAGAATTTTGATTCAATAAGTTCGGACTGCAAAGCTTGCAGTATAGTGGAATGGTCCGGAAGAAAGCAAGACTTTGAAAAAGAGGGTTGTATCAAAGCATTCAAGGGCTTGATACTCTGGGCATAATCGGGGATGTAAGTCCTGCCGAAATAAAAAAAAGAAAACGGTAAAGACTAATTTTTTCAGTGTAGACGGAGGGCGGAAACGTGCGCATTTTTCCAAAAAGTGAGGCGCCAAGTCTCTTCCTTCATTATTGAGCTCCTAGCCCAAAAACAACACTGTGTACTCTGCAATGTGTGATTTCGCAAAGTTAAACTTGTAACCGTGGTCTGCAAACAATACTATGATGCGATCCACGCGACAAGGATGCGGCCATAACTCGTCGTCTGTCAGATAAATGTCATCAACGTATGAGTAAGCGTCTTCGTCTATGCTGTCTAACAAAGAGACAATACGGGCGGCGAAAACACAAGGGCAATTTTTGTAGCCCATTGCCAAACGCATACATTTTGTTTGTTTTCTTCCCGCTGTGAAGGCGGTCCATTGACTGCTTTCAGGGGATAGATTGTGCGTGTAAAAGCTGTTGGAAATGTCAAGTGTTTTATATTTTTACGAACAAGACTGTCGACTAACGCTGAACTATGGGTATTCTGCACCGCACAAATCCGACAATGTGAGTTCAAATGTCGGTAATCCAAAACCAAGCAGTACGACCCATCGGGTTTTGCTACTGTAAATAGAGGGTTATTCATTGGTGACACACATGTCTCAATTACTCCCTGATACTCCAGTTGATCCAGAATATCTGCTACGGGAGCCTTTGCCTCCCGCCGGAGGGGATATTGGGGTTGTGGCTGTGGCATAGACCGTAATGGTTTCTCATGCGGGGGAGAAGCTTTATCCCAGCCCACCTGATTTTGGTACACAGCCGGTGCAAGCACCAAAGCCCACTCCTCTGCAAAAGCCTCTGCTTGCTCCATGGATACCTTATGTGAAAAACTGGGGAGTATTACCTCCTGTCCTTGGGGAGCGGCTAGAACAAAATCCGGCGGCCAATCTTTTACCACCAGAAGTATGTCATACGACCAAGTCAGATTTTCCCCCAAAAATCCCTTTTATTACACGTTGTATATCACCTTCAATGAGAAGAACTATGTCATTTAGTCTGTCAGAGGGAGCCACTCGGGTGTCAGCTGTCTCAACCGTGATGAAAGTTTCAGTTGCTGTCGCCTCCAGAAATGGACACAGTGCTTGCCGCACTATGTTAACTTCTGCTGCGCTGTCTTGCAGCGTTACTGCCCATGTTAAGTTCCGGAGCCGGGTTCTCACCGCCTGTGGTATATCTTGCGGTTAATGCAGCAACTTTCTTTTTCTGAAAAGGCGGGCGCTGACGGGGAAAATCGTCTTGTTTCCCTTTGCCATCAGTCTAACGAGGCTGCTCACGTCCTTGCAGGGCACTTCGACCTCTGCCGCGATCCTGGCGTTCCCCTTCACCAGCTTGTGAGCCCGATGTTGCCTGTGAAGAACGAGGAGAACGTTGATTAGGAACCTGAAACCTGTCAGGAGACCTAATTCTCGTGTGGTCGCGCAAATCATAAGTGGGCTCAGAAGGTTTGGGAACCGGTGACACTGCACGCGACCCCAGTGTCCGTTGTTGCTTCCCCCGTTTCTTATTTTTTCAATTCCTTTTAGGAAAATTGGGACGGTCGTCTTTAGCAGACTGAGCTGTCTGTGTCTGCTGTTGTGCTGGTATTCTAGCGAAAGGTTTAACTCCCAAACTATTGCGCCCAATTGTTCTAGAAGCTTCTGTAACAATTTTTGGTAATTCACTGGGTTTCTCCTCATCCCGGACAAGGCGCAAAGCATTAGACACTTGAAAGCTAACTGCATCTCCTTTGACATTTGCAAGGATCAGGTCAGCAACTACGTCAAACACTCCGACTAAAATCATCCCCAACTCCACAGCCGCCTCCGGTTCGTGTTCATCCTGAACACGCTTAATCACGTAGGGGAGCACAGTCATAGATGGTGTGCTGAAACATTACGCATACACCGCCGCGAACACTTTACCCCAATTTTCACAATCAGTTACTTCGGGTATTATGTCTTTCTGCAAACTAATAGTAAGAATCCTGTGTTTCTCCACAGGAGTTGCATTTGGAAATACTGCTTCCAGCTGGTCAAATTTCTCCGCAAGCCAATGAGGTAAGTCCTCCTTATTCTGTGGATGCTTGCACAAAACCGAATTAACCATAACCGGACTAATAGTTAGTCCTACAGGTCCAGCTGGTTGTGCAGCAATCCCAGGTGCTCCCACCTGAATATAGCTTGATACATATTGTACTAGAGACCTGTGCACCTCAATCAAGGAGGTGTGTAAGACGCGCAGCTCGTCTACAGTGACTGCTAGATAACGTGGATGTGGTGAGTACCCGGCCAAAACTGAATTGACAAAGGGCCTAACTGGACCGGTGTCACGGTGTGGGGTAGGGCGCCATTAAACCAAATACGGTGTTGCCATGCTGAAATCGGAACCTTCAGGGTTGTATATGGCTGATACACTATAGGGGTTGCAGTGTGAGTGTAGGTATGGAACAAGCCGTCATCTCCATCCACTGCCGGAAACGTAACCCAAGAATAAAACACCTCAAAGTGGTGAGCCGGATCAGCTCCTACCACAAAAAGGAGTGAGATACCCGCGTTGGGCACTCCATAAGCAGTCAAATGACGACAGAGCGGCCCAAGGCTATGTGACGCAATATTTACCTCAGCCATATCGAGTAAAAAAGAAGAACAACCTAAACGCGTGGCAGCGCAATGGGGAAGTAACTCAAAAGAACTATAAAATCATTTAATGTATCAAGCTTGACTATAAACCCATAAAAACATCAATATAGGTAGGTTATGCCGTCACAGCTGTTTACCGGAAAACAGAAGCGAGGGTATCATGGACAAGCACAAGTACTACTAAAGCGTCTTGTAAGTAAGAACCAGACCAAACGTTAGGTGCGCCATGTTGCAGGGATTCTGCACATATACAGAAATATGCGCAGGAAACCAGGACCTCAGTGTGTAGTGGTGTACCAAAATACCCACCTCGGCACCCAGATCCCCTATCCGACTAGCTATAGTGTCTCATTTGTTCTCTGTGCTACAGCGAAGCTACCAATGATTAGATATCCTAGAACACAATTCTTGGTTCTTCTCAGAATACGTGGGAACAAGAACACTCTTTCGTTCAAACTCTCGTACTTGTCCACAACATGAGTAAATAGAGTCAAACTATAGTTTAAAATGTTTATTTTAACTAACGTGCTCTATGATGCAGTACACGAGCCAATACTAGCAGCAAAATGCATAAGATCAAACAAATCTGCATAGTTACAATTCCATATAGAACAAAAGGGGAAATCATATTATAATGATAATGGAAACAGGACTATTGCGCCTTGCCACCCTCCCAGTCCTAGAAGCTAGTTTATTATAATTATAGAAGACCTCCAGGCTTTGTCAGGGGGACCCCATACCTCCGAGAACAGATGCAGGAATTTACATCTCCGGACAAACACAGCTCTTCTATCCTGGAAAGCGTTTTCTCCGAGTGTCTTAACATGCATGCAAGGCATATTAAAAGCACCAGATTTCCAAGGTTAAAGCTGTGTTCTATGTTATGGACGTGAGACTGACCAAAGCAATTCAACAGAGCTCATTGTTTTTTGACCTTGAACACGCTGTGCAGACGAGGAGCAGTGTGTTCAACTAAATATATGAAATACAGACAGTTCTCATGTGAAAGCGAGCAAGGAAAGTGTTTACGAAAAATGTACCATGTAGTAACATGAGCAAAAGCGGCAAAATGCGGCCAAGCTTATACTAACTTAGCAATGTCCGCATGTGTGTCCATATCCTCGCTCAAACTGGCAGCACGTATGAGGCCAGGGAACTGGTCTACTGTGGAGAATAGGAAAAGACGCCAGCAACAAAGACAGCAGGGGCAGAGGCGATAGAGTGACAGCGGTTGACTGACCACTGTCTCACAGCTTAGCCACCCAGATTTTGCAAAGCGAGCTTAGGCCAAGCTCAAGAAAGGATATGGGATGCAAGTGATAGGAGATGCCTCTCATGATGAATTCATGAGACTGTGTATGACGTGGTGAAGCTGCAGTGACTAGACATGGATGGCAGGGCAAGAGTAGGTCCAGAAAGGGACAGGCAAACATGGAACGTTAAGGATTGGGACAGCTGTCCAAAGGAAGATGGTGAAATTATTGTTCCCCAAGTCTACATGCTGGTGGTAACCAGCACAAATTAAGCACTGTAAAAATAATCTAATGTGAAAAGATCGCTAATGTTGGTGTTGTATACAAAAGGAGAAATTTTATCATGTGGTAATGATTTATGTCACCTAAGAATGACAATACTTTTGTATTTCATTACAAGTGTGTTGGAATTTTATATTGAGACATCCCCGTTCAATAAAAATGTTTCAGATTTAAGATGCACAGCATTTTTTCATTGATACACATCTTGGATCTGCAAGATGAAAGGGGTGGCAGCTATAACTCATGTTTGTAATAATTTCTCACATATCACCATTCCACCAGAAATAAAACACCAGCTGAGTACTACTTAGTACAGCATACCAATAGACTCTTCAAATGCAAAGAGGACGTCTTTTCCATCATCCAGCAGCTCTTTCACGCGATTGCCAATCCATTTGAAACCAGGTAGTGTTTCCTAAAAAAAGAAATAATAATAAAACCAGAATTAGGCAAAGATTTGGGTAGAAGAGTAATACAAGGACATTTGAATTAATGGCGGTGTAGAAATATTTTTTTTCAATTAAGTCTATTTTCAAGCAGCAAATAGAAATGTAGCATAGTATGGAACTCTGGTACTGAAAGTCTATAGGTGATCATGCCCACATATGGCGTATTTGTGTCACGTTGCCATTACTTCCATGACAAATGCGGGCTGTTTCTATAAACTTTATCACTTATATCAACACAACCCCAACTAGGTCTACCCTCCTCCCCTCGTACTAACTTTGTCCCCTAACTGAATATTGGGACAATAAATGATGAATAGATTAAAGAAGGCATTTAGCTGTGACATGCAGATATCTCCACCTCTCTCAGGGTCCAAGTCTGTTGTTCCCATTATTTAAGTGCTCGTGCTTCTCAAAATGTCTGAGGGGGGGACAGCAAGGCCACCAACTACTGCCGACTAACTATTGTTATCCAAAGTAAGGTGGTGCAGAAAATGAGTTAGGATTATTGGCATAAAGGCACTGTGTAAGGAAGTGTGGGCATATCGTCAATACAAAGTTTGAGTAGATTACTTAAAACCATGACAATATAAAACATTTAAAAGGCATATTATGCTAAGCAAAAAAAAAAAGACAACAGTGGGTCCTTGCACTAAATGGGACATAGTGCCCAAAGATAATATTCAAGGTATGCGGGCAGTTTTAATTAAATTTAGGGTATTTGGCTATTTAAAATCTGTTATAAGTAAACCGGTTTGAGTTTTTTGTAAAAAAAAAAAAAAGAAAGTCAAAATAGTTTAAAATCAACCACAAAATAGAGTAAATACATAGCAAATGTTAAAACTCAGTTGCAAAGAGGTCAAACAATACAATGCCTAATGTCCATTGTGCAGGAACTGAGTTATCAATCCACGAACAGCTCTATGCTTTGTTGTGTGTTTTTAAGAAGGTCCTGCACAGCTTTGAAAAATGTACCTATTCTTGCCAATTCGAGGGGAACCATGGTACTAAAAATCCAGTTCATTGCATTGTTGCATGTTCTTATGGCGTGAGAAAAAAGTGGCTTTAATAGAGTTCGCCGGAGATTGAGCAAAGTCGAACTACTGCAAAGTATGTGTATAAAGATTTCAGATTTGTAGTCGCAAAGTCTGCACTTGACAATCTTAGAAAGCAGAGGCCAGTTGGGGGTTGAAGTCTTTAAATAGGTAATGCCAGCATCCTTACTGCGAAAATTTGGATCAGGCAAGCTTTCCAGATTGTGCAATTAAGATAATATTGAGCCTGGAGGCCAACTTGGCTGTCGTCGTTGTAAGTTTGGGCATATACAACAAGCATTGGCACAGCCAATAGGTCTCGCTTTTGGCACCTTATAAATGTGGTTGAATAGCACATTTCACGTTGCGGCATACTTCCCAAAACAAAGCCATAACTTACCTTCAATGAGCAAGACACAGGAAGGGAAGCCGTGACCTACCCCTTACAGGAGACTTACAGGAAAAAAACATGCGGTTTAGATACTAAACACTTTCAGGGAAAACATAGGTCGGTACAGCACGTCTGCACTCGAACAGCAAAAGGCAAATCTTTGATGTGGAAAAGGGGAACTCCATTTTTAAAAATGTAAAACTGATTTCAGGGGTGAGGATGAGGAGGGCAACCTTTAAGAGGAGCCACAGTCTTCGGGGGGTGAGGAGGTATACAGCCCATGAATATAAGCGAGTCGTGGCTTGGAGGGGTGAAGGGGTCATTTTGCCTTACACCACTGTGCTTCTATGTAGGATATCTCAACTCGTCCCTAGCAAGGTGCTGACAGTTAAGACTTGGTTTTAGGCTTGTTTTATAACACGTGCTGCTCTGACTTTATCGTTTCAGCCAGAGACTGTTCCACTGCAAATTTACGTTCGCGCAAGGATTGATATCTCAATCTATATTTAAAATGGGAATCCGTCTGGGGCATTTGTTAATTATCGCTGCTGACATCTGCTGCGATCTTTGGGTCTTGGGTCTTTGCGACATCGGAGTATTGAGTTGCGATGTCGGTAATTTGAGTCACTTTCAACAAGGTCACAATAATATTTGCTATTTACAGTGCTTAGGGCAACATGGGTTTGAAAAAGAGTGCTACATTTAAAAGTAACAGTAACAGTCACAGTAAAAATCTTCCTACAAACCAAGAAGCAACCAAGCCCCAAATTATCCCCAAAAAACGATACATACACACAGAGACTAGCCCTACGAGCGCTTCTTCCGTAAGCCAGTGCGACAAACACGGGACAGCAGGAGCAGCTTTGAGGACTAGACAGATCTGGGGGAAAATAGACAGCCCCCTTTGGAATGATTACAGGCAGGCTTAATAAATAATGAGACCAGCGTTGCAGCGTGTTTTGAGCCCTTCGGGCCACGAGGACCGTTGTTAAATGCCCAAAGAGGACGGAGATGGGACAGATTCGGGCAAGCAAGTGCATTGCCAAACAAGCTGCACCGAAGACACAAGCAGCCTAAAAAAAGCTGCGAGGGGTGGGAGGTGTCATTGGGAGAAGGTATGGTGGGAGAAGGTATGGAGAGATTAAGCGAACTGCCAGTGGCGCCGCCATGAGCCGGCGAGGAGTGGGCAGATAGAAAAATTAGTTCTTTGAAATGGCTCATACTCAAGTGATCCCCGTAGCAGGGGAAAACGCCAGGGCGGGAACATAACAGCCCAAAGGTGGGACAAATTTATACTATGTACCAATGAAAACTATGGGATTTGCAAAGGCAGGCCCTACTACCAATAAAAAGCGGTGGGCCTGTGGTGGACATATTCAAACGTTACACATAGAATACAAAATGCCTCGCAGAGCAGCACATGCGCACGGACTCTAACCTCAACCTAAAAATGGCTGTAAAAAGGTATACCGAAGAGAAATTCAGCTTAGTGTTGGCAGAAATACTGGGGCATATCAACAACAACCAGCGATAATTATCGCTCAGCGCTCTTAGCGTGAGGATAATTATCGCCGGCTAGCGTGAATTTTTATCGCTGAGATAGCGTGCTATTAGCAACGCTTACCTCAATAGCGATAAAAATCTACACGCTAACAGGCTAACGTGAGATTATAGCTGGAAACCCAGCGATAATCACACGTTACCTTGTTGATAGGGACAGGCAAACTTAGCCATGATATCCGCCTTCCATAGGATATCATGGCCAAGTCTGAAAATTAGCAGACGTAAAAAAGCAGCGTTAACCGCGGTTAGCGCTGCTTTTTTTGTCTCTAACAGGGTTAGCGACATTCTTGATAATAGGAGAAATGTCGCTTAGCGACATTTCTCCTATTATTTTACTCTGGAACGCCCCCTTTGCATCTCATTAGAAATGGGAAGAGTAAAAGGGTGCTAACATGCAAATTTACGTGTTAGCACCCTGTTGTTGATAGGGTGCTAGTTTTATCTCTGCTTTTTTGGCTTTTAAAGCCAAAAAAGCAGAGATAAAGCCCTTGTTGATATGCCCCTAAGTTGGCTAGAGAAAAATGTATTAGCAACATACTTACATTGCCTTTAGTGACCAAGCTGTGATGCGAGATAGGATCTCTGAAAATAATTTTAACTACTAACTGCTTACACCTATGCATTTGTAGAATTGGAGGATTCGCCTCAATTCCAGTTGTCCCTGTTACAACAGAGTAACAAGTATTAAGCAGCTTGTTTTATCAGAACTAATCATATAGTGTAGGTTACATGAAAAAGAACCACACAGTTTAGGGATAACAATAAGTATATTTATTATACACACTCACTAACACATTAGGCCTCGTCGCTGCAGCTGCGAGGACCCGGCGAAGCTGTGGAAGACCAGAAGCCGTTCACGAGCTGTCCTACTTCCGAAGTCCAGAACCAGGGGGTTGGTGTCAGGTGGGAGCACCAACAAGCCTTGGCAGCAGCAACATACATGGTAAACAAAAAACAAGCAACATGGGACCAGCAAGGTCCAAGGGACTCACCAATTGCAGGACAGTCAGAGCAGTCCCTGAACAAGCAGGGGAGCCCACTGAAGCCAAAGAAGACCCTCAAGAGGACCCACAGGCCGAAGGCACAGTAGTCACAAGAGGACCACCAGCAACTCACCAAAGGTGCAGGCCCATGGTGCCAGGGATGCAGTGAGGATCAAAATCTTGGCAGGAAGAGATGCTTCTTGTAGCCCTAAGATCTCTGGAGTACAAAGCCAACAAGCCTTGGCAATGGCAAGGTAAAGCGGTGCACAGGGGTTCTGTTCCAGCGGTTCCGACGAGGGATACCGGCCTCAAACTTGCTGAGAGGACAGGTCAGGTCTCGAGGGAGTTGCAGAACCACCACCTGTGTTGCTTAGCCTTTTCAGAGTCTGTGGGACGTCAGGAGCAACAGACCGTTCAGCATTGTTGTGGTGCCTGCAGATGCAGACGTGTGACTCCTTCACTCCAAGGGAGATTCCTTCGGGTGTTTTTCTTGCCCACTGGCCTGGAGAGAAACCTGGATGACGCATAGGCACAGACGACAAAGAAGACTTGCAGAACAGCGAGACCAGGAGCAGCAGGATCTTCCTTGGTGCAGTCTTGGTTCTAGGCGAAGTCCAATGAAGTCCAAGGTGCCCAGATGGTCGAAGTTGAAGTGGTTTCGGGTTTGAATCTTGTCCCATGACGAATCTGAAGAGCCACCCACAGCCCTTAAGTACCCTAGGTAAAGGGTTGGGATGATTCAAGGGTCCCTCCCAGAGGAGGGGCTGGACAGTGGTGAGGATACTGCCATGTCTTTGGTACAGTTTTGCACCAGAGCAGGAGCCAAGGGCTCCCTGAACAGGCTCAAACTGCAGTATGCAAGGAGGGCACCAAGTGTGCCCTTCAAAGCGGTCTGGTGGTGCTGGTAAGCACCCGCACCCGAGCCCAATACACTAAGTCCTGTCTGGGAGGTGGTCACACCTTCCTGCGAGAGGAAACCTATTGTTCTACCTTCCGCTGCTCGAGCTCAGCTCAGCAGCAGGAGGGCAGAATCGTGCCTGGGGTCGGTTGCAGCACTAGCTTGCTGGCAGACCCTGGAAGAACGTTACCAGGAGCACTGATGGCTTCCCGGAGGAGCCCCCTGGTGCACGGAATCATACCTACAACATACATATCGTTATGACACATGGCCAATATATGTATAAAAATGGCAGACCGCACTTACAAAGCCTGGAAAATCAACTCCAGGGTTTGTTGGGGGTGCCCTACTCATGCATAGCATTCTCACACTTATAACCTAGCACCCCTGCCTTCAGGATTGAAAGGCCTGCCTTAGGGGTTACTTATAGGTTTTAAGTGCAGTGACCTCCGATATAAGGAAACTCATATCTGTCATAAGTGGTGCTAGCACCAGCTTACACAGGCTGCAATGGAAGGCTTGTAGTCACAGTTTGAGTGGTCTCTCAAGGGAGACATAATACATGCTGCAGCCCATGGGAGACCCCTGGTATACCTATGCCCTGGGTACCTTAGTACCAATATACTAAGGACTTACATGGGTAAACCATTAGCCAATTGGGAAGGTACCAAAGTACTTACCACTGTCAAATTTAGTGAGGAAGCACAGTGATAGGGTTCCTGATTAGAAGAACCCCAGTCAGACTAGTTAGAAAACAGAATAATAACACCAGCAAAAAGTGGGGGTAACTATGTAGAAGGATCCTACCTTCCTACATCTATATCGAAGAAACTAGAGAGAAATCTTAACTTTACCAGTTCTGGAAAAAATGTAATTACGAATTTCAGGAAAGCAGGTGAAAATTGATAAGTGATTACAGGAGCAATAGAAAATACTAATAACTTGAATTGAGTAGTCGATATGCAACAGCAGAGATTAATTTAGGGACGGGAAGGTGAAGAAAGGAGCTATATGTGACTATAGTATTGAACGACTGGGAGGGTTAAAGGGCACCGAACCCCCCTCCCCTCATCCTGCCAACTTCTGGTGAGCAAATTGGACAATATCTGAATACAAACTTCAAGTCATAAGAACAGCTCTGACCTGCAAGCTTTTTTTTAGGTCTTCATTGGTTTGCGAACAACTGCTTTATTACCACCGTCTATGGATGCCATCTGTTAACAGTGGTGCTATGCCCCTGACTTTGAACTAAGAGGCATGCACAACAGCAGCCCTGCCAGGTACCACACATCAGGCGTTAGACTAACGCATTTCAGTGTGGTTGTCCGCATCAAAGCACTGAAATGCGAAGTCACGCATAATAGCACGTCCTCAGCTATCAAGCCGGTGTGCTATTGGCACCGCTGACAGAAAGCTGGCTGGAAGTGCGTGGTCAGAGCTGCTTGCAGCAGGCTCGCTCTGGGCTGGCTAAGGCACGAACAATGTAACGCACAAGTTACTTACTGGTGTAATGATATATCTGTAAGAGACATTAGTTAGTGATAGAATCCCTACCTTAGAATATCCCCAGGCGTCAGACTGGATCTGGAAAGTTTTCGTCAGCAGTACCCCTACGCGTCAGTAGGCGTCGTCGTGCGGCTTCGCGTACGTCGCTGGCGTCATATTTGCCGAGATGACGTCATCGGAGCTACTTAGACGCGCCCACACGCTGACGTCAGTTCTGTACACAAATTTTTGCGCCAGGAACGCAAAGCCATGCCAGAGACCGACTACTGGTGCAATAGAACTAGGGCCCTGAAGGTTTTGTCCTGAACCAGAGAGAACAGTTCGCAGAACCGGGAGGATGGGCGGGCGGTAAGGAATCTATCACTAACTAATGTCTCTTACAGATAAATCGTTACACAAGTAAGTAACTTGTGCATCTGAGAGAGACCTGTTAGTGATAGATTCCTTACCTTCGAATACATACCCAAGCAATACCAACCCCGGTGGAGGGTCTGCAAAGTAAAGTCACACCAGAAAGTCACGGAGAACCGACCGGCCAAAGAAGCCGTCTCTCCGGATTTGACTGTCAAGGCAATAATGCTTAGTGAAAGTATGCAGCGAGGCCCACGTGGCTACCTGACTGATATATCTTGCAGGTGGACACTACGTCCCAATGCTGTAGTAGCTGCTGTGGCCCTGGTAGAATGGGCACGCAGCCCTACCGGAGGTTCCTTTTTAGCCAGAGAGTAACAGGTTTTAATACACAAGACAACCCATTGGGAGATAGTCTGCTTGTGCACAGCTTGGCCCTTCTTGGCGCCCACGTAGCCAACAAAGAGCTGATCATCCACCCGAAACTGCTGTGTGCGGATGAGATAGAATGAAAGCGCACGTTTTGGGTCCACACGGTGGAGCCTCTCTTCCTCTCTTGAAGGAAGCGGAGGCGGAAAGAAAGTGGGCAGAGTGACAGTCTGCCCGAGATGAAAGGCAGTGACTACTTCCGGTAGAAAGGAGGGACGTGGTCGAAGCACAACCTTGTCCGGATGAATCGCCAGGAAAGGAGGTTTACATGAAAGAGCCTGGAGCTCACTGACACGCCTAGCGGAGGCATGGCCACCAGGAAGACAGTTTTCAAAGTTAATAACCGCGAAGGACAGTTATGAAGAGGCTCAAAGGGAGCACACATTAAGTATGTGAGAACCAGGTTCAAGTCCAACTGAGGCATCACAAAAGGAATAGGAGGTAAAAGGTGAGTAATGCTTTTGAGAAATCTATTGACAACAGGGTACTTGAAAAGAGAGGGATGATCAGGCAACCTGAGAAAGGCTGAAAGAGCAGAAAGGTAGCCCTGGATAGTGCCCAGAGCAGAGCCCTGCTGGGCCAAAGAGAGAAGTAACAAAAGGACCTCAGAAATAGGGGCAGAAAGGGGATCTACAGATTTCGCTGTGCACCATGCCACAAACTTGTTCCACCGACAGGCGTACACAGATTTAGTTGAAGGATGCCTGGCTGCCACAATCACATTACAGACCTCAGGAGGCAAGTCAAATGGAATCAACTGTCACCGCTCAATCTCCACATAATGAGGTGGAGGCTGGACAGGTTCGGGTGGAGGAACGTCCCCTGTTGCTGCGACAGAAGATCCTGCCGAAGAGGCAGGCGGATCGGTGGATCCACGCTCATACTGAGTAGCTCGGGATACCAAACTTTTCGGGCTCAGTCCGGTGCCACAAGAATGACTTGGGCCCGGTTGCATCTGATTTTCTTCAGCACTCTGGGTAGAAGTGGCATAGGCGGAAAAGCGTACAACAGACCGCAATTCCACTTTCGACGAAAAGCGTCTCCGAGCGAGTGCCGCCTTGGAAACTCCAACGCGCAGGACTGCTGACATTGCGCGTTTTCTTCGGTGGCGAATAGATCTAACCAAGGTTCTCCCCACTGCCGAAAGAGACCTTGTGCCACGTCCGAGTGAAGATGCCATTCATGATTCATCAGGCACCGGCGGCTGAGTTCGTCCGCCCTGGTTTTCAAAGAACCTGCCAGGTGTTGAACTGTCAAAGAGATGCCTTGACATTCCAGCCACGTCCAGAGGCGCACTCCTGACATAGGGTCCACAACCCCACCCCGCCTTGTTTGTTGCAATACCACATGGCAGTGGTGTTGTCTGACAGAGGGAAGGAATGCTTTCAGTGCAAGTAGGATCGCCCTGAGTGCCAAAAAGTTGATGTGGAGCTTGGACTCCACCGGAGACCAGAGGCCTCTGATCTCCGCCTCTCCCATGTGGCCGCCCCATCCCAGGAGGGACGCATCTGTTACCTGTGTGCTCCGGTCGGGGAAACGAGAGGGATCTGCCGCTGACCCAATGCTGGTCCGTGAGCCACCACTGCAAGTCTCGTGCAGTGCCCTCCGAGATCTGGACGTAGTGGAACAGGTTCACCTGATGCTGCGCCCACTGGAACTTCAGGTCCCACTGCAGAGCCCGCATATGCCATCTGGCATGGTTGGTTAGCAGGATGCAGGAGGTATGAGTCCCAGCAGCCTAAAGGTCGACCTGACCGAAACCCAGGACAAGGGCTGAAAGATCGGAATCATAACCCGAATGTCCTAGACTTGCTGTTCGGGAGGATAAACCCGAAACTGTGCCGTGTCCAGAACTGCTCCGATGAAGAGGAGCTTCTGAGAGGGAATCAGGTGCAACTTTGGCACATTGATGGTGAACCCCAGCAAATGCAGGAGGTCAGCCGTAGTCTGGAGGTGGGAGACGACTGCCTGGGGCGAGTCCGCCTTCAACAGCCAGTCGTCCAGAAAGGGGAAGACAGACCCCCTGATCTGCACAGATGAGCTACGACCACCGCCATCACTTTCATGAACACCCGAGGGGCTCTGGTAAGGCCGAAAAAGAGCACGGTGAACTGAAAGTGCTAGTGGCCTACCGTGAACCGCAGGTAACGCCGGTGGGCCGGCAGGATGGGAATATGAAAATAAGCATCCTGCAAGTCCAACGCTACCATCCAGTCTTGCGGGTCTAGGGCAGACAAGACCTGAGCAAGCGTGAGCATCTTGAACTTCTCCTTCCGGAGAAAGCGATTGACGTTCTGGATGTCTAAGATAGGACGCAGACCCTCGTCCTTCTGTGGAATCAGGAAGTAGTGGGAGTAACAACCACGACCTACTTCTGGCGTAAGAACGTGCTCGATGGCCCCCTTGGCAAGAGGGCCGCAACTTCCTGCTGGAGAAGCGCCAGGTGATCCCCCGACATGCGGTGGTACTGAGGCGGCATGGCTGGAGGAGAAGTCTCAAAAGGGAGGGAAGTAGCCTCTTTGAACTATCTGCAGAATCCACCTGTCCGAAGTGATGGTGCGTCAGTGGGGGAGATGAAGGCGAATCCTGCCACCCACTTGCGTTTAGTGGGCCTGAAACACCGGACTAGGAAGGTTTTGAGGCAGTGGTAGCAGGGGCGGTGGTGGACTGACCCGTCCGCTGGCCCCGTGCCCCACTTCGACAGGCCCCTCGACCGCGGCTGCGCTGAGATTGTGGCTGCGCAGGCCGGCGGCTCTGAAAGGAATGCGTTTGGGCGCCTCGTTCCTGACCTCGAAAGGAGCGAGAGGCAGACCCAAAGGGAGCGCGCGTCGAAGCAAGACCCAAGGACTGGGCTGTAGCCCGGGAGTCTTTAAATCGTTCCAAAGTGCTATCGGCTTTGTCGCCAAAGATGCGCGTGCCATCAAAGGGCATGTCCAACAAAGTGTTCTACACATTCCCGGAGAAGCCAGATGTCCTGAGCAAGGCGTAACGGCGTAGCACCACTGTTGTGGAAATTGCCCTGCCGAGGGAGTCGGCTGTGTCAAGACCACAACGGATAGTGAATTTTGCAACATCTCACCCCTCGGTAATGGCTTGGGAGAGCACCGCTTGAGGTTCCACAGGGCACTGTGGCAGCACCTATGCTACAGAGTCCCACACAGAGTGAGAATAGCAGCCCAACAGGCATGCAGTATTCACCGCTCGCAACCCGCAACTGGCAGAGATGAAAATCTTTTTCCCAAACTGCTCAAGTTTTTTAGATTCTTTGTCCCGAGGTGCGGAAGGGAATGGGCTCAGAGCGGCAGAGGCCTGGACAACCAGACTCTCAGGCGTTGGGTGTTGCGTGAGAAAACTGGGGTTGCCCGGGGCCTGGCGATGACGTCATGCCACACTCCTATCCACAGGAACCCCTGTATTGGGCTTGGTGCAGGAGCTTAACAGAATGTCCGTAAGTACGTCATTAAAGGGCAGTAGCGGCTCCGCCGAGGAGGTCGCCGGCTGCAGCACCTCAGTCAGGAGATTGGTCCTGATACACGTAAGGGAGCTCTAGGTTAAGAGCCTCAGCCGCCCTACGCAACACCACAGAAAAAGACCCAACCTCCTCCGTAGCCACGGAAGAAGGGGACAGTACCAGGCTGCGGAGAGAAATCCATATCGCCTCGACCTTCCATATAACCCTCCATCTCTGGTTCATCCTCACATTGAGCTGCGAGAGGGTCCTCAGACCCCTCCCAGTACTCCCCTTCGTCCGCCGGCTGTTTAAGAGGCCGGTAAGGACGAGGGGCCCGGGGAAAGGGAATAAACTCCCCACCTGGAATAGGAATCGGAGGATAATAGACCAATCCTGGCTCGACGTAGTCCGGCCCTGTAGGCAACGGCGTCATGTCCGACGTCGGCTCCGACCCTGGAGGCGGCGTTGAACCCGGCACCGAGGCCGGAGCCAACGGCGCCGCAAGGTATCTTGCTCGCGTAGACGGGGCCAAAGGCGGCAGCACGGGAGCACGGGGGCAGAACCACCCAACGTGTCCACATGGCCCGAAGGCGCACCGGAGGGGCCCGATGAGGCAAATAAACGGTCCATGGCCAACAGGAATACCTGTATTTTTTCCAGAGTCGCGTACGGCACCGGGAAAGGTGGGTAGGCCGCAGGCAACAACGGAGGCTCCACTGGAGCCGCAGGGGAGTGACCACCCGCCCCCTCCACCACGTCCCGTGACCGGTGAGGGCGGTGTCGCTTCTTCGACTTCTTATGGCGCTTTGACTTATCTGTCCCCGATTCCAACTAAAGGTGGTGTCGGCCCCTCAACCTGTCCCTCAACCTCCCACGGGAGCGGGACCTCGAGCGTCATGGAACCGATTGCCGGGCCTCCAACAACTTTAGGGAACGCTCCCGCAAAGCTTTCGGCGCCATGGTCCGACAATCGGGACACGTCTCGGGGTCATGGGCGTGCCCCAAGCAGAAGAGACACGTCATGCGGGTCCGTCACCGACATGTTCTGATGGCAGTCCCTACAGGACTTAAACCTGGGCATCTCCACTGCACCAGAAGTCGAGTACTCGACAAGCAAGAGAAACAAGTCTCAGAAATAAAGGTAAAATATTAACTAGGAGTACCGCTCTCTCTCGGATCGGCGCTTGCTGGCGCGGAAAAAGAAAGAACTGACATCAGAGCGTGTGGGCGCGTCTAAGTAGCTCCGATGACATCATCTCGGCAAATACAACGCCAGCGACGTACGCGGAACCGCACGACGATGCCCACCAATGCGCAGAGGTACTGCTGACTAAAACATTCTGGATCCAGTTCGACACCTGGGGATAGTCTAAGAAACAGAATCTATCACCAACGTGTCTCTTTCAGATAACATGATTCTCACCAGCGGCAGCACGACTCTAGTCAGTGATGATTTGCCCAAAAGGTGGGCTTGGTCAGCAGACAGTTAAGTTTGGCAGCGTAGCAATCCATTATGAGCCTGAGGCCTCAGAGCCTGTAGTTCCTCTGTGACAGTCTGACTGGCAGATGACTGCTCTTAGGATGCGGCTGGTGCTGTGCTGGCTGCATGGCTGGGTATAATTCTAATATGGCAAGTATCGGAGCCAAAGTCACAAGTCTTTTGAAAAAGTGAGTCTGTGTGCCTCAGCCTCTTAATGTTTTAAGTTAGGCTTGTCCGGTTTTGCAGCTGCAGGTCAGTTGACTGTAGTGACAGTAATTATGATAATTTATTGGCAGCTGAGATCATCCAGCTGGGGTCTCTCACATTCTGTTTCGTAAAGTCAGGTTCTACGTGCCCTTCCATTTCTGGTGCTTTGCAGCAATTTTAGGATCTTCTTAGCGTTTCTCGTTGCTCAAATGGGTGTAATTTCTAATATTTATATGCCTCCCTCGTCTTGATTTTGCTCGCGAGAAAGTGTCACTCATTTTCGTTGAATATCACTCATAATTATCTTGAGATTTGAAAGTGTCACACACAGAAATCTGAAACCTTTCCAGCTATGCAACTGATTACCCAAATGCAAAACTTATACGTAATCTATGTTTCTGTGCTCCTTCGAAAACTAATAAAATGGGTTATAAAAGTGTGAATTTTAAGGACACTGTGTTGGGAACACTAAATTTTATATTTATTGCAGTTGTGATTGGACAACAATGGACTTCAAATCATCGGATTAATACATGCAAATGCGGGAATGTGTTGACTGATTCTATTAATATTAAAACTTTTACTTGGTCAATTAATGATTGACAACATACACTTGTAACAGTTGTAAGAGTTTGTGAGTCACAAGTGTGTACCTTAATTAGTTATAAAAATCCTACCTAATCAATGGGTAATCAATTTCATGCTTTTGTTTTTTTTTTAGAAGAATCTCCTATGAGATGAAAAATACAGAGAATATTCTGCAACTAACGGTGCAGAAACTACATAAGGAAAAAATAGTGAAGGTCAATAGTTAACATGTAGTACAAATACTATCTTGGACAACAAGGGACAAATATATTGCAAAAGTTTAAAAACAAAAAAAACAACAAAAAAACACGAAACCTTAGAACCAGTTTGACACAGGGTGAGCATTTCACATTAGCGAATATATGTATTCGAACAACAGGGGTTGTTGGGTCCGCCTACTTTACTCCTTCACATTAGTGATATATCTATTGGCCTCAGCATTGTTTGCAACTCCATAGTACAGAAGTGTAAATCATGACAAATGCAGAGAGGTTGAACAGGATAAGAAGGTAGAAGGCACCATGTGCTCTGCGTGGCGTCATCTACCGTGCAGATTGTTGCAGTCTCTGGGCTGCTCTTAATTTTGTCATGGAGCAGGTTGCTGACAATTTTCTCATCCATTTTTCTGACGAATGGTAAATGCTTATCTGGATGGTAACTGCCAGGTTCTTCGGGGTCCAGGTATATTTCTTTGAGGAACAGGATGATAGATCCCGAATAGGGTCCCTTGGAAGGTGCATTGTGGGTGGATATCTAGTAGTGGTGCAAGTGCTGCATCTGTTAATTTTCTTTATGACGCATATTATCTTTGCAGGATATTGACTTCAGTAACTAGAAACACACAAAAGAGGATGGGAAGAATGATGGTAATAAGACGAAATCACCAGCAATCACTCAGGGTTGCATTCCAACCCATCGCTTGTTTTCCCACCATGCCACTCCAGTAACTGTAGCAGACATGTCAAGTCCTTTTATGAGAGGCTCTAGAGTGAAGCCATTTGGAACAGAGCTGGGTCAAAGTGACTCTTTAGGTTTCACTTTATGTTCACTCTCTGCACAGATATTTTTGCTTTAGTCTGCCACTCAGGGTACCCTCTCTTTCACAGGTTGAAGAGAGTACATTCTTTCAGCCCACTGTACTGTAAGTGGGTGGTACTCCAGGCCTATAAGATAACCTTAGTCGACAGTTAAGGATACCTCATGATTTCAGTTATGTTATTACATTATTTGGACACTGCGCCAATACAACATAACATTCTTCCTCAGAACACAAGGATTAGAGACACAGAGGTCTTGTCCCAGGACGTCAAACTTTACTAGCGCCTAGTGCAGAATCCATTCCCGAGACACAGCAACTCACACTAAATCCCATACCTTTATCAAGACCACATCCACAACCAAGACTGTCTGTAAAATGCCGGCAGAAGGGAATTTTTAATTTTCTGTGGTTTAAATCGGTCGGTATTCTGCTCCAACTGGCATTTCATTAACCAGGAGGCACAGGTTAGATCAGAGAGGCTGGTGCATATCGTGAAGTATGGAAATCATGATGTTTGCAGAGGCATTCTGGCTCACTTTCGGCATTGTAAATTTCGTAGCTGACATACCTAGTGTAGTTTTGCATAGCATAATTGGTGCCTGTGCTGGTGGGATTTCTCAACTGCAGCCCTTCTGAGTTTATAGCTACTATTGTCATAATTACTGTACTTGATTTCTCGTCTTGTCAGGTTGTAATTATTTAATGTGTGTGGGAAGGGATGTACCAGGCTGAAAAGGAGTAGTGGGACTTGCTTGATGAAGCAAACACCACAACATTTCATATTTCTCAGGCAATGCTTACATTGTAATATTACTTCTCAGTCACTATTATCAACTCACTGGAATGCCGTTGGTGTTAGCTCCCTGTGATCATCAGGTTTTCTGCAGAGTGAACAAAATCCTTCCAGGAGTACCATGTGATATGGCACCGGAAACCATATAAAATAGCTAGGGGAGTTTTTATTAGAAAAACTTAAATAATTCATAACAATTCACCTTCATGGTGCAAATACATTAAGTGGGAAGAGAACAGAAGTACCCAAAACGTCACCTATCCTATAAAGCAGAGATGCTAAATAATAGACAATCATCGTCCAAAATATGTCTACAAAAGTGGGCCAGAAAACATTATGCGAGACTGTGGAGACTGCGCGCACAAGCAGGGCCTTCAAACCATTCCTGGTTGGGCCTGTGGTACCAGACATACAGCCAAAAATCTACTTGAGACATTCTAGCAAAAAATGTACACTTAAAAATGAGCACTGACTTGCAGGATGGGTTAGAACAGGCCACAAACAGACATATTTCTTAAACAATGCAGACTAGTGTACCACCTTGGTGGGGGGTCCGAACAATAACCCTGTTAAAGGAATTTAATTGATAGCTCCAGGCAAGCAATTACGATGTAGTTAATTAACTTTATATGATGTGTTTATTAGGGGCTTGCTCCCCTATGCAGGTGAAGTTGGCATTGTAGGCCATAAACCTTAGGCCTTTTTGTCCGCAAATACAGGGCACTCAAACCTTAAAGTCACATGAAAAAGTAGGCAATTCCTGTTCCGCAACAGACGACAGGAGCAGGAAATATAAGAATTGCCTTGCTGCACCTGAGAAGAGCCCTAGGTGATCGTGGGGGGATCTCTGGTCAAAGCGCCCCCACAGAAGACTGGATTTGGAGCCTCAGGCAGAATAAATGTCATTAACGCGTGGGCAACTATATAAAAACCAAATTATATCCCTGGTCTAATTTCTTAGGGTATGCATCCGAGAAGGGACTCTGACTCTTGTGCTTATAACCCGAGCTATATATTGTTACAAATTGCTCTCCAACACAAACAAATTATTTGTTGTTAACTGATAGTAATAAAGTTGCATCTAAAACGAGACACACGGTTCAGGCCTTTGGATGTATTAACTGGTGGCAAACCGGAGAATCAGGAATAACAGCACATGGGCCCCCACAACCAATACGGCCCTCAGGATAGAACAAAACAAGTTCAATCATCCACTAATAACCTTGCTGTTCTAAGCAGTACCAATATCAAGAATGACTGAACATGTTAGCAGTGATGACTGATGAAAGACTTACATTTCTGAATAACAAGCCTCTTCAGCTATCTAGGCATAAGGCTAGCTAACCAGGCATCTGTAGCAGATGTATGGGTATATTCTTCAGAACTATGACCTACCTCTGCCTCAGCCCACTTCATCAAGGATGCTCTACCTGGACTGCTTCTGAGGGGTGAGCCTTAACATAGTTTTATACAGGGATGAATAGTTACAATACATGGAATACAAGTAAACACATAAAAGTACAAAGACCCACCGTAAAAAGCCAATTTTGGCCCCAACCAAGTTATTTTAGAGAAAGATCCAAAACGAGAACACTATTTAGGATCACAAGGAAATATACATCCTGGTCCAAAAGTGACAATTAGGTTGGAGGAGGAAGAGTCACCCACTAGATGCGGAATGCTTCATCATCGCTGACCTCATCCCATACTAGTAAGATGCCATGGTTGACTCAACCTCAATAAGGGAGAGTTGTTAATAAAAGCTAACTGGAGAAGACAGGATCCAGATACACAAAAAAAACCTTGAGGTGAACCCAGGATAGTGTCTTTAATAATGGGTACTTTAGGTACAAACGAAACCGAAAATTGGGATGTTATGTAGGTGCAATGACCCTACCATCTATTTTTAAGCCAACATGTTTCGGCCCACAATGTTTGGCAGTACTGGTCAGGGGCAATCATCAGGGCCAAAGGAGATCCCCATCTCTCCTCCTTACTCCAAGTAAGTGTGTGTAATGTGCAGAGTTGTCCAACTGTGAGTCCTACATTGACAACCTGGGAAACCAGGGTTCCCTGATTCTAGGGAACTAGAGCGTCATGGGCTTAAAGGAAGAGGTATCCTCTGTAGTCACACATTCTTCAAGAGGTATACAAGCCGAGGTCCAAAACCGTCCTCATTACCCAGCCACTGGACTGTAATAAAAACTGTCCATAGGAACCCTAGAATAGCTATCAGTGCACAGTTGTGGCACCTTGAAATATAATAAAATATGCAACATGTTTAGAATAATCCAGTTTAAATTCTTTATTCAATGAAAAGTCATTCACGTTTTTAGGATGCCGAGATTAGCCCCTCAGCAAAATTATACACATCCTTTGCATTTATCCAGTATAAACAAGACTCAATGAAATGCGGAGCCCACAAATCTTGATGAGAAATCCAATTCGATTCTTCTTAAGTCATAAATCTTCTAAAGGGATGGCAGTGGAAGAATGCTTAGGGCACATAAAGATCTCATCTTTAAAGAATATGAGGCACACAAGTTAGCATTTGGTTAAAGCAGCTTAAATAAAATTTAAACCCAGCTTTCACCCCGCACTCAAAAAGTTCCTTTAAACTCCTGTTTGTATTCTTTGTACTCAGATCAGAATATTCTTGATATGTTTTAATAGGTTATAAATGTCTATGTTAATATATATAGGTTTTATGAATGGGGGATACAATTGTGGGTCTTTGTGTGATGGTCTTCTCTGTCCTGGATTCTGTATTATATAGTCATTATTTGTTGGATAAATGTTCGTGAAATAATCCATGTAAGTCAGTATTTTGTGTGTTTTTATGTGAGTTGCAAATATATGTGATTTTATGTATCTCTTTCAGCCCTGAAGAAGTTCACATCATCACCAATGAAAATAAAGACGACTTGGATCATATACAATAACGAACTTGACTTGTATGTGAATGTTCGCACCTTGGGAGTGGCACAAACTTTGGTGGGGTGCACGCTGTATAATTACACCTTTAATAGTTTGGGACAAGGGGGAGGTGCAGTATCTTGGGTGGCTTGCTGCTCGGTTTTGTTTGATGTATATTTTTTAATATCCAAACTGCTATTTGAATTTAATATTCACCACGATATCTGCAGATGCGCTGCGAGACAGTGAAGCAGCAGCACTTTGAAAATGCAGCAAGCATGTCTCGAGGGACGCAATCACAGGGATCTACAGTCACAGGAAGCAGAGCGGATATTAGAGCCACAATGAGACAACTCGAGAAACTGATGAGGAACAAACAGGTCAAATGGTGGGAAATGTAATCCATCTCTAAATATTTGCAAATAGATCGAATACCGCGTGGACTACGAGCTATGAGAGCCCCAACACAGACATGCTTAAGGAGTGGGCCGAGAACAACATAGAAGCATCGCTATGCTTAATGAAAAGGTAAGTATGCTGAAATTGACAGAAATATCCTGCAGCTAAGGATAGACCAACTTAATGCGGGCATTTCCACGAACAACATGAGCTCATCATTAAATTACGGAATGAAATTAGTTTGTTTGAAGAAGGATAAATACCTAATTCAGGAATGCAAGGCACACAAATTCCAACGGGATAGAGTAGATTATGAACAGGGACAAATATTCACGTTTGCCAGGCGGTTCAACAATATGAAAAAACAATAGCTGGCTGAAGGAAATCGAGCACTGCAGTTAAACAAAGTCCAAGAAACAGGCTCCGAATATAGTTCAGAATATGAAACAGATTCCGATGTAGGGAAGGGAGCACCTGCTGGACTGAAATCTTCAAATAAACTGTCTTTAGAAGATGAGTTTTTTGGGGGGGGCAGGGACAGAAGACAAACATTGAGACCAAGTGGCGCACAATACCAGACAGATAAAGGCAGAACAAGAAAAAAAAAGGAACGAAGAAGGTGCAGTCGGAGGTACAGAGCCAGAACAACAAAAGTGGAGGAAAAAATGAACATACAAAAGATTGGAACGGTAGTCAACTGATCCACCATAAAATTGACACCAAGAGAGGAAAAAGATCTTATCATTAGGACTATCATATTGCCCAGAAAATCAGATGAACTACGCAGGTCCAAGAATTGACTTGTATAAATTTGTCAGGAAGTTAAACCTGGCCAAGTTCCACCTCATGAGGAAGAAAAAAAAGAGATTAGAACGAATGCACCAACTGAGGAGCAAGGTAACTTGCAGGTATCTGATACAGTCTATTGCGAGATCTACAAGAGCTGAAAAATTAATCCTATGGCTTTCCCCAAGAGGTTGAAATCCAACAAGTAATTGACCAAGAAGGTTTGATTATTGAGGATAGCACTGAGACAACCTTTAAACCAACATCCACATTCTTGTATTTGTTTCCCAAAGATGCAATTGACTTCTTTCATGAGTGTGTAGTTGGAGAAATTAAAATATATCAACAAATCAGCAAAAAAGGAGCTGAACAGACTAGCCAATTCATTACCTATCATGATTTGATCAAAAAGTTGAAAAATCCTAAAGAAGAACAAATGTTACTTACCTGTAAACTGTGGTTCTCCAGTATTGGTGTCTTTCATAGATTCACATGCTTGAATATTCCCCGTCGTCGAAGTGGGAGTCCCATGGTATATAAAAAGCAATAAGTGTCATGTATATACATAAACATACATAACCACATAATAGCATATACATATCCAAATAAACTTTATATACAATTCAGAAATAACATATCAAGTGAAAATACCATAGGATAGTATTGACATAGGAAAGCATTGAGAAAAAGAATCACTTTACTGACATATCATTGTCGTTTTATAGTCCAAACTCCAGCCAATCAGGCTCAAGCACCCTCTAGAACCTTCTCCTCAGAGGCTCAGGCCCTCAGATTTTCGTAGCACGAGAGTGACAAAAGAGCCGAAAGAGGAGAAGAGAGCCTCTGAGGGGAGGAGGGTGGGTCGCATGTGAATCTATGAAAGACACCAATACTAGAGAACCACAGTTTATAGGTAAGTAACATTTGTTCTTCTCCAGTATTTGGGGTGTCTTTCATAGATTCACATGTTTGAATAGAATAGTGAGTAGTAAGCAGCAGCCGGCTGACAAGGCCGTAATAATATTGCATGAAATACAATGACAATGTATTTAATACGCAATTGAGAATACCCAAGGAGGAGGGAAGTAGCAGAGGCTCACCTTATTTAAACAGATTCCGTAGAACTGCTTGTCCCACAGCCGTGTCCGCTTCATTAATCGATTCCAGGCAGTAGTGCTTCGTGAACGTGTGCCTGCTGGACCACGTAGCTGCCCGGCAAATCTGATGGATGGGTACACCAGCGAACAGGGCAGTGGAAGATGACATGGCTCTCGTTGAATGAGCCCTTACTCCAGAAGAAAGAGGCTTGCCAGCCCTTTGATGGCAAAAGGAGATTGCTTTAGAAACCCAACGGGCAATCGTGGGCTTGGTAACCGACTGTCCTTTACAAGTGCGTCCGTAGGCCACAAACAGCTGATCCGACTTGCGAAAGGATTGTGTTCTGCTGATGTAAAATTTAAGACATCTGTTCAAGTCCAGAGAGTGTAAACTCTGCTCCGCCGGAGACTGCGGATGCGGGAAAAAGGTTTTTAAGATTACTGGTTTATTGAGATGGAAATCGGACGGCACTTTAGGCATGAAAGCCGGATTAGTGCGGAGAATAACACAGTCCGATCTGAATTGAAGAAACAGAGGTTGTATTGTAAAGGCGTGAATGTCACTGGAAGAGGAAGTCACTGGAAGAGGAAGTCAGAGCAAGGAGGAGGGCCACTTTCCAAGTTAGGAATTTGAAATCCGCCGAGTGGATTGGCTCAAAGGGCGCCTTCATGAGCTGAGCCAATACGATGTTCAGACGCCACGTGGGTGGAGGACGCCGAATGGGCGGGAACATTCGGAAGAGACCCTTGAAAAATTGCTGTATTACTCTAGATGAATAGAGAGAGGACGAGCCGTCCTGCCGAAAGCGAGATATTGCCGCTAGAAAGACCTTTAAGGTAGAGTGTGACAGTCCAGACTGCGCTAACTGCAGGAAGAACGGCAGAATGTGTTCCGGGGAGGAGTGCACTGGATGTATGTGAGCGGACGCACACCAAAGACAAAATCGCTTCCACTTTAGCTTATAAGTTTTCACTGTGGAGGGCGCCCTTGCCTTAGCTAACACCTCCCTGTAGGCTGGTGGAATGTTCAAATGAGCAAATTCAAGGTGCTCAGGTTCCAAGCCGACAAGCTGAGTGAACTGTGATTCGGATGGCATATACGCCCGTCGTTCATTGTTAGAAGGTCCGGCCTCGGGAGAAGAAGGATGGGTTCGCATTGGGAGAGGAGGAGCAACTCCGAGAACCATGCCTGCCGAGGCCACCGTGGAGCTATGAGGAGCATCTGGCACGGTTGTTGCCGCATCTTCCGCAGCACTCGAGGAATCAGAGGGATCGCCGGAAAAGCGTACGCAAATATCCTGTACCAATATATCGAAAGGGCATTTCCGCAGGACCCTTTGTGGGGAAACCAGCTTGCGTAGGACTGGCATTTGGTATTCTGAGGGGTTGCAAAAAGGTCGATAGTCGGGCGACCCCAAAGGCCGAAGACAAAGTCTAGAGTCGGCTGATGCAATTCCCACTCGTGGGTCGATGACGTTGACCGACTGAGTACATCTGCCAGAGTATTGGAAATGCCGGGCAGATGAACTGCCTGGAGCGTAATCCGATGGACTATGGCCCAACTCCAAATCCTCTGAGCCAGACGGGAAAGCAGCGGAGATCTTGTCCCGCCCTGCTTGTTCAGGTAGTGCATGCAGGTGGTGTTGTCCGTCTGAATGAGGACTGACTCCCCCTGGAGCTGGAGGCGGAAGGATTTCAACGCCAAAAAAATGGCCATCAGCTCCAATCTGTTGATGTGCCAGAAACGCTGAGCCGTTGTCCACTTGCCCTTGACGGATAAATCTTGAAGATGTCCGCCCCAGCCTTCCATGGATGCGTCCGTGGTAAGAACGAGTTCTGGGGCTGTCGTTAGAAAAGATGTTCCTGCTGCGATGTTGGAAGGACGGGTCCACCAATACAGCGCCTGAGCCGTGCGGGGTGTCACCACGAGCTGGCCGTTGGAAGGAACCGGAGACCTGACGCCACTGCTTGTCCAATTCCTCCTGAATGGTACGACTCCTCAGTCTGAAATGTGGGATCAAAGCGATGCATGAGGACGCCATCCCCAGAAAAGACTTTAATGTGCGGACTGAAACTGACTGCTTTGCTGCAATGGAGCTTGCAAGCTGTTGAATCCGTGCTTGATGTTCCGCAGAGGCAAAGGCTATAGCCGTGTTCGTATCGATGGTAGCGCCGAGAAAGGTCTTGAACAGAGCTGGCGTGAGCTGAGACTTTTGCAAGTTGATCGACAAGCCCAGAGACTGAAACAGATTGAGACAGCGCTGAGTATCGAGGGCCGCTTGGTGGGAGGATTGAGATTTGATGAGACAATCGTCCAAATACGGGAATATTTGTATGCCCGTCAGTCTCAAATGAGCCACCACCAGGGCCAGGATCTTTGTGAAGACCCGCTGAGCTGAGCGGAGGCCGAAGGGCAGGACCTTGAATTGGAAATCCCTGTGACCCACACGAAAACGTAAGTACTTCCTGTGGCGTGGAATTATGGGCACATGGAAATAAGCATCCTGAAGGTCGATTGTTGTCATGAAATCGCCCTGAGAGAAGAATTGAAGAATGTCCTTTAGCGTGAGCATGCGGAATGATTGGTCCTTGAGAAATTTGTCGAGCGACCTTAGATCGAGGATGGGGCGCCACTCCCCAGATTTCTTTAGTATGAGGAAAAAGCGGGAATAGAACCCCAACCCCTTTTGTGATTTCGGAACCACTTCGATGGCCCCTTTTTTGAGCATTATCTGAATCTGATTGAAAAGTTCTTTGAGGTGAGCAGGAGGAGGTCCGGATGGAGAGGTGTGTGAGGGAACCTTCACAAACTCTAGGGCATGGCCCCTTGTAATAATGTCCAGAACCCAGCGGTCCGAAGTGATTGAGGACCAAGTTGAAAAGAACTGGGAGATTCGTCCTCCAACAGGAGAAAGGGGAAAACTGGAAAGAGGGGACCTTTGATGTACCCAGTCATTGTTTTTTGGAAGAGTTTCCCTTGTAATTTGACTTTCCTCTATAAGATTTTCCAGACTGCTGTCTGTAAGACTGTTGTGGCTGTGAGGAATAACGTTGTTGTCCTTGGTTGTAGAAGCGGTACTGGGAAGAGGACCCACGAAAAGAAGAGGAGGTGCCGCGGCCGCGCGCACCCCGAAAGGGCTGCTTCCGGAACTGGAGAGTGCCGAGGGAGCGAGCCGTCTCAGTGTCCTTCTTGATGGCTTGCAAAGCGTCCTCCACATGCTGGCCGAATAAAGATTCTCTGTCATACGGCATGTCCAGAATCTTGGCCTGTACCTCCTGACGGAATGAGGTGGAACGAAGCCAACCCTGTCGTCTTAAAACAGCCGCTCCAGCCAATTGACGAAAACCCGTGGAGGCAATGTCGACAGAGCAGTCGATTTCGGAGGATGCCCTCTCACCCTCTTGCAGGATCTTTAGAGCTTCCGCTCTAGAATCTTCCGGGATAAGCTTAACCAAAGCTGCCATGTCCGACCACATTTGTCGATCGTAACGACCGAGGATGGCCAAAGAGTTTGCTGCCCGGACTGTTGTTGAAGCCATGGTTGAAAACTTTTTGCCAATGGCATCCAGGCGGCGGCCGTCACAATCCAGAGGTGACGAAAGCGGAGACGATGGATTTTTGGAGCGACGTTGCGCCACCTGGGTGATCACTGAGTCTGGCTTAGGCTGAGACACTAAGCAAGCTGGGGAAGAGTCCGGGGCCTTGTACTTCTCCTCCAGTCGCAGGAGGACAGCCGGGATGGAGTTAGGCGTTTTCATCAGTTTAATGCCCTCGTTCCAGATAAAGTCTATAATGGGCACGGCTCGTATCTGCTTCTGCGGCTGGGACTTGAAGTCGTACAGAAAGCAGTCCTCTTCCCTAACCACCATGGGAAGGTGAAAACGTTGAACTGCCCTGTCCATCAGTTGATGGAATCCTGATATGTCGACAGGTGGTGAATTTACTGGCGATGTTGGAGGTGATGCCGGCGAATTGACTTGATAGTCATCCCAGTCCGCCATAGAGTCGTCATCATGAAGCTCTCCCTCCTCCGTATCCAGATTGTCCACCACCTCATCTGTTGCAGGGGGAACCAATGCAGGTGCGGATGGTGTCGGCATCGTTGGCAACACAGGGATAGACAGAACAGCAGATGGCGTCTCACGTGGAGAGCTATGAGAGGAAGCCGGAAAGTGCCGATTATAATCTTCCAACATGAATTGAAGGTTGGAGATGAGCGACAACGGAAGCTGCGCCATGGGAACTTGTGCAGGGGGATGTTGCTCCTGCTCCTGACAGTAATAGTCCTGCGAATAATCATCCTCTTCAAAACCTTGGCATTTAATGTGAAACTCAAAAGGACTACGAGCATCTCGAAAAGAGGACTGAACATCGTCATCAGAGTCCGAAACCTCCTCAGCAACCGTGGGGAATAGCTGATGAGATGGCAGAGTGACCGGTGGCATCATAACAGAGTCCAGCACAGCATGGCGACGCTGCAACAAGAAGGTGTCCACCGACACTGGCGCTGGTGTAGACATTGGCACCAAAGGCATCGTTGCAAAATTTGACACCTCCGTCGTCGAGACGATCGTCGACGAAGTCACCGTCGATGAAGTCGTCGTTGACAAAGCCGCCGTCGATGAGGCCGCCGACGTTGACGAGACCGCCGTCAATGCCGTCGACGAGGGTGCCGACGACGAAGCCCGTGCCGACGAGACTGCCGTCGACGACGAGCCCGCCGTCGACGACGCCGTCGTCGACGATGCTGTGAGCGTCGACGGCGATGACTTCTTCTTCTTCTTCTTCATTATCGTCGACGAAGCCTTAGACGTCGACGGAAGCGCCAGCTTCCTAGTCGTCGACGAAGAAGATAGTGGAATCGTCGACGAAATAGTCTTCAGGGAAACATACACCACTGTCGACGGTGAAGACATCGACGAAGGAAATCTGGTCGACACCGTCTTCACCGTCGTCGACGAGGTTGATGAAGTGGCAGATCTAGTCGACGGAGGGGCCGTCGACGGGCCCATCGACGGAGGGGCCGGCGACGGGCCCGTCGACGGTTTTGCGCGTTTTTGACTAGAAACATGCGCTGACGGAGTCAGAGACGCCTGAAAGCTAGGTCTCGGGGGCGCTGGCGTGGTAACAGAGACTTGGCCTGCAGACACTTCCTCAAGATGAAGTCTCTTCTTTTTCAAAAAGGGAGACGGCAAGTCCTGAACACTACCACGCTTGGAGGAGACTCCTGTTCGAATAGAGGCTACACTCTCCACCTCAGAAAGGGGGTTATCTGTATCCTTCAGTTTTTGAAGCCACAATAAAAGGCGACCCTCCCTGTCCTTCAAAGTCTTTTGAGAGAAGGTTCTACAGATTTTACAGTTGGCCACCTTATGGTCAGGGTAAAGACAATAGATACTTCTTACTTGAAGACATGATGAGAAAAACTCAAACCAGACCAAAGAACTGAGCAGAGCTCAGGGAGACTCCCTTCACACGACGTGCGGTAGAAAATCTGAGGGCCTGAGCCTCTGAGGAGAAGGTTCTAGAGGGGGCTTGCGCCTGATTGGCTGGAGTTTGGACTATAAAACGACAATGATATGTCAATGATATGTCAGTAAAGTGATTCTTTTTCTCAATGCTTTCCTATGTGTCAATACTATCCTATGGTATTTTCACTTGATATGTTATTTCTGAATTGTATATAAAGTTTATTTGGATATGTATATGCTATTATGTGTTTATGTATATACATGACACTTATTGCTTTTATATACCGTGGGACTCCCACTTCGACGACGGGGAATATTCAAACATGTGAATCTATGAAAGACACCCCAAATACTGGAGAACTAGTGATACGCAATGTGGACAAGGGTGGAAACATCGTTTTATGGCCCATTACCAAATACATCAATGAGACCCATAAGCAAATTAACGAGACTGTGCTGAATAAAGAGCAATATACACCCTGTACTAAAGGTCAAAATGGATGTTTATGTTTAACACGATTAATGAAATAAATGGAATTAATCAGCTCAGATGAATACAAGTTCCTGCGCAATGGCTTCGCCAAAATACCGATATTATATCTCATTCTAAACAATTCATAAAGACGCCGTGGCACCACCTGGTCGGCCAATCATTTCCGCGATGGACAGTCTATTGGAAAGAACATCCATGTACACGGATTAGTTTTTACAGTCCTATGTAAGAGATCTGCCTTCTTACATCAAGGACACGGGTGATTTAATGAGAGCCATTTATGATCTACCTTGGAATGAGGACTACTGTATGATGACATTAGCTGTGACTACTCTCTATACCAGCATTAAGCATGCAGACGGGATAAGTGCTGTGAAATATTTCTTGCAATCTAGACCTACCAAACTCTATAAACACACAAAAATGTTATTAGAAATGATTGAATTATTGGGTCAACATGTTTTGCGCTCCTATTGGTCTCGGGCTGAGATCCTTGGCGATTCTTCAGGCCAAGAAAAAAAAGAGTATGTGAGTGAAAGAATACAGGGGCCCTCCCTCTAGCAGGTTTCAAGCAGTTGCTCCAATTGGTGGCACCTACCCATACTCTTGTCTGCCCTCATTATGCCACCGATTGGAGCAACCGCCTGAACCGGATTACATTGCACCCTCTCGCTATGACCCAAGGGGATCGCCCCACACACAAAAGGTTGGATTTCCAAAGTTAGGATCCAATAGTTGGCACCACCCTACTAGAAGGAGGGCCCCTGCATTCTTTCACTCACATACAATCTCTTTTCCCGTCCTGAAGAAGCGCCAAGGATCACAGCCCGAGACCAACCCTTTAGGCAATCAATCCCAATGAGAGGCACTCGCAGGGGTGAGTCCTTAGTTTATATTCTTTTTGAACTCGTGCAAAAACAAATGCGCCTTCCTCGGTGTCATCGGGTGCGCCGGAAACCGCCATCATATATCATGCATAAATTCATCAACATAAAAAAAGGACATGGAAATCCACTTATTGTTTGCAATGCGGCGCCATCTTAACATGATATGTATAATCAATGTAACCTTTTCTGCAATTATAATATCACTGTGTGTGTTGTTACACCCACATTTGTATCAAATATAAAAAAGTACAATCTAATATATATTTCACCCCAACAAGAATTGTGGTTGGTGCTTGAGTAGGGTTTCGACCCCCTCCCCCCCAACCAACCCAATTTCCTACAAATACATTTTAGCAAATGAATGAACCGATTGCCATGTCGCTGCATTACATTTGTTCTGGAATGGAATTCCCATAGTGAGAGCAGGATTAGCTGCAGTAATCTTTGTGGAACAGAATCTGGAACTTTTTGATGCTGGTTTATCAGCAAACTCATATCAATGAGCCATCATCCAACAACGTATAGGCTGCTTTCTGATCTCTTTACTTTTGTGTGCACCAGAAAAGGCAGAAAACGGATTACCATCTTATCTAAAAATCTTTAGCCCTGTGAATGAAATGACTTCACGCCCTACGTGGATCAAGAAAAACTATGTATGTTCTTGTGCTTTTTTTTTTTTCTTTGGTAATATCGGCTTCAATATCTGGTTCTAGACCTAGAGCAAATTCCTTGTCCTATGCCTCCATGGAGACTCTGAACGGCCTTTAAAAGAGCCCTTCTTAAAATTCACCTCTCTCCCCTCCTTAAGGGCCTTAGATTTGTTGATGCAGAGATCATACGACTTTGCATAGTGCTGAGGATCCAGGCAGCACAAACATTCAATGTCCGATATGTCATCAACATTGATCAGTAATGCACCGTGTAACTCACAACTGTTTTGGTGGAAACATCTAAAAAGTTCAAAATAATTGACAAAATATATCAAACAGAGAGCGACTGATTAAAAGGCCCTGCACCTGTGGAAGCATAGAAAAAAGGAAATGACACCACAACAACAAGGTTGCTATATATGGACTACCTGCATCACTACCAGCGCCGTCTTGCGACACCCATCACAACAAACTGTGCCACATATCATCTATGACTAGGAATGACTTTAAACTGGAACAGGAGTCTGGAATCCGAAAAAAATAGGAATCCATTACAAATTATAAGTAGAAAATGAGAAGCCTGAAAGGATGTCAGTCTAATTTTCTGCCTTTTTATTTCAGATTGAGTGAGCATGACCTTGACACAATATTTGTGTTATTCTGTTTATGTACCCCTGTTGCATACTATATCTTCACGTATCTGAGCGCACAATTTTTCATTTATAAATGTGTTACATTTAGTTTTTGATTGCACCTTTTACAACATATAAGATTTACTATATAACAGTTTGAGAGTGCATCAATTATTCATATTTATTCATACGATTTACAATACGTTTCAAAATTTAGTGAAAGTGCAACAAGATTAACATGTTAACTCTTACATTTTACATCATTATGTACGCGAACTGTCCTTTTTAATAAATAGAAAAAATAATTGTACTTAAGCTTGGTACAAATTTAGGCAGAGGGGAATCTTCAGCTTCCGGGAGACCTGGAGCGCGTCAGCTGTAGCTGTTAACATTCTCAATAAAGGCCATTGGCTTCTTACATCTAGCCTGGCCGTATCACCTTGCTAGGGAATACCAGAACAGCACAGAAGGTCATTCTCCAAGTACGAAATAGGCCTGTTTGACTAAGGTATGAGTGCTGGAGGTCACCTCAAGAAACTCAGACAGGCACTTTTGGTGTGGAAACAACTTAGCTACAGGCTAGAGGGAGATGTTGGCAAAACAAAGACTGGTTCCATTGTTAAATACAATGAACTCATGAAATACCCTTAGTGTTGCAAGAATGTTAGCTATTTTATATATCAATTGCTTTCACTGTAACTATTTTGTTTATGGTCATAGTTACATCCATACACATTATCTTCCAAGATCAATCACGAATCCCATTCCAACAGACACTTCTAAAGATCGATTCCCTAACACTGTAAGCTACACTCTATGGCATTCTTGGGACAACAGGGAGTGTGATACTGAGTGCAAAATCATAAAGCATGGGAGCCACTGTTCCTCTATACTTCAACAACCTTCTGACGTTGACAAGTAGAAAATATGATCACAATGAAATTGGGTATGGTACAAGGCTTTTCCATTCTTTCTGAATCAAGTATTCTGGAGTCACACAGGATAAAGCCAGAACCAGTGGGTATTTATTTCTACACTTTCACTACGTATTAATGGCTGCTGTACGCAACACCATGGGGCACAGGGGAACCAACCCAGGTGATCTGGTAACTATGTGTATTTTAATTCTTTATTAATTTTGTTGTGACCGATTAAAAAGTACAACACAGATTTCAAGTATTGGTCACTATATAAGACAATAAATTGCCAACAACCAAAATGAAAACCTCTATTTAAGGTCATCCCATGACACCCAGAGGTGTTTATAATGATGAGAAGCAAACCAATGAGTAACTAGGTATAAGATTTAGACAATGATACTGGAAAATGGTTCAATATCAAATAAATGTGGAATGGAAAACTCCAATAGGAATGGGAGCTGTCCCTCTCAGTGGGAAACAAGCATAAGGATAATCCCAACCCCAGACCAAAATCGCGATGTTAGCATTGGCGGACCTGCAGGCAACGTTTGACAGATCGCAGGCCTTTCTGCTTAAGCCCTCTGAAGGGAACATGGAGCGGGGGAAGCCAACAAGGCTAAACAATGTTGTGGCCGGCATCTAGAGAGTCACTTGAGAAGCGAGGATGGTAAATAGGGGATTTCTTGGGTATCAGGAGTAAGGCAGTGAATGTAGCCTATCCCTGGGGTGGGTAGATTTAGGAGTGCCATCAGCTCTTGAGGAAAAAGACCCAGACTTCTTCAAAGGACTGCAACTTGTCATTTAACTTGTAGACTATTCTTTCAAAGAGCCATTTTATACATGCTTTCATTCCACAGAAATGAAGGAAGGAGGAGCACGTCAGGAGACTCGTTTGGTCCCGGCATCTTCATGCTTAAAAATAATAGCCTGAACCAACAGCGCTAGAATTACGGAGACATTTTATTGATACTAAGAACACACCGTTCTGTGTGCAATAGCTCCAGTGGCCTTTGAAATTCGGATTTTAATGAAGGGCACGAGTGAAGTTTGGCCCGGTTTGATGTTGTTTGTCTCAACCTCCGTTATAAATTAGAAAATACTTTTTAAAGGGAGGATGCGTGGGCGCCTATTTCTCTTCATTTGCGAGGATCTGAGAGAATAAACAGCCACTGCAAGCAGAGGAGAAGACAGTTTCCCTTATTTTTATATATATATATATATCATCGCACTACTATTTCGGATTGTGTTGGGAGACACTGAACCATAAATTAAAAGCCTGAAGAAGGTGGTGAACCATACTAGACCACTGAAACGCGTTGCTCTGTTTTGATTGAGAACCCAAGCTTCGCTGGGTTTTGATTAGAACAGTAACACGATCAAGTGATCAACCTTGGCTATCAACTATAAAGGATATGGTCTTGGGTTGCCGGTTTGACCTAACTAGTCTTTAATGTCTTTATTATTATGATATTTACTCCCAGATTATTTTCTTCATGGAATATTTTCAATTATTGTGAATATTTGAATTGTTATAATTGAATTGTATGTTTTTTATGCTTTTTAAATAAACTGTTTTTAGCAATTAAATCCTATTAGGATTGTGACTAATAAAATATACTGTATATATTTTTATATTGTTGTTTTGGTTTCGACTTGGTGTTGGCAAGCTGAATAATTGATGCTTGAAAGTGATGTGTATGAAGGATAAATTTGGGTCTATGGATGCTTAAGAGCCCAAAGGGATCATGCTTTTGACAGAAGTATACATGCTATCCAGCCAGAACTGGAAGGAGGGGATGAATGTTGTTTTCGAATGGCGCAATATTGCTAGATAGACCATGCTTAGGGCTGCGGAGAGCCATGGATTAATTTGTTGCATCACAGGCAGAATTCTTGTGTAGGAGGACCATTTGGAAGTTAATGGCTTAGTCACCTGCAAATCACTTTTCAGGCGGCCCGTATCTGTGCCCAGATTTCAGTCAGCATAGTGCATTACCATAATACGTGGACTATATCGCAATCCCTTTCATTGCTTCTCCAACAAAAAGAATCTGTGCTGAGGTGGGCACTGCTCAATTTAGCCGAGGACCAATGCCTGCAGTGGAGGATTTTAAAATAACTAATTGAGTGGCACCTCTCTCTGCCAATTGTTAAACCTGGCCAGGATAGTTTCCTAAGCATCCTCCAGGAATTGTGTGTTGTGACGTGTTTCCCACTAACTGCCTAATGCTCTCGATGTGGCAAAGAAGAAACAATCATCAATCACTCTAGCGTATAATCCAACAATCCCTCCAAAGTTTTTCCAGGTATGGATGTATTGAGTAATGGAGAAACACGGTCAGTAGTTATGCATTCTTCCCAGGATGAGGGACAGGGCATGCAACAGTTCAGAATATCTCCATAGCTGTGAGGGGGGAATGAAATTCTCATCTCAGGTGAATAATGGTCTTTATCGAACCATTGGAGACCAGGTCAACAATATGACAAATGTCATGTATGATCCAAATACCCCAGTGGATTTCTCCCCCTCCCCCAGGTGTGGATGATGCGGTTGGCAAGAGGGGTAATGGGCGGTTGTGTGGTGTAATACACGGAGAGGTCGCCAGATGTCTATAGCATATGGCGTTCCAGTGGCACCAAGTAGGCGTCAACCAGAATGTAGGCAGCAGATAAACTGAATGGGCCAATTGTTGCGCCAACCAATAGCCCTCCAAGTGCGCAAGATGTAGACCTCCCCACTACTTGGAGGCCGGCAGCTTGGTTCCTTTCATGCCTTGTTGATGACGTACAAAAAAAAAACCTCAAATATTTGGAGTGTACATCAAGCGGAGCTTGTGGTACCTGGTCCCTGACAATGCTCAACCGATTATAGATCGCATGGAACGCGATTTTTGCAGGTGGTCTACCCTAAATCTGTCCCTGTGGGAAAGGTTAAAGACATCAAGATAAACATTTTCTCTAAAATCATCTACATTTTCAGCACGTTTGTCCCTTTTTATACCACCATCCTACCAATGAGGCAGTACATGATCTGTTTACCAGTTTATCTGGGATTTGGACAAACAAGGCATGAAAGGAACCAAGCTGCCGGCCTCCAAGTAGTGGGGAGGTCAGGCAGCGAGGCGCTGCCCCTGACTCCTACAATCACGAGTGCCTTTTATGTATACCCTGCCCTTGGCATTTGTGACAACTTATTGTATATCCAGAAACCTAGAAAAAGGAATCCAGTTGGGACATCAGGGAGGCTGCCGACTCCAAAGAACGCAAAAGTCAGGAGAATGTCATCCGCGTAATAAATGCCCTTGACCTCCCCCATTGCTTTGTTTATGCAATCACCACAGGCTCTAGTGCCATTAGGAACAATAACTGTGAAAGTGAACACTACAGTAGAGTACCTCGATATATGGTAAAATACAAGATGGAGAACCCTTCACAGGCAACAGATGTGGTGGATTTGTGGAACATGCCTTTGGTAAGGGTAAGACAATTTGAGCCTATGCCCACCCTCTCCATGGTCCAAAAAAGAAAGCCCCAGTCAACTCATTCAATGGCCTTTTCGGAGTCAAAGCAGAGGAGGACTTTCTCATCCACATCGTCTGTCACGCGCCGGACTACGTTGGAGAGAGAATGCAAAAGAGGTTGGTGACGGAGGGGCCAGGGACAAAACCCAGCTGTGAAGGGTGAATGAGAGCTGTGATGATTTTGTTGAGGAGCGTCGCTAAAATATTAGACTGTATTTCAACGTCCGTGTTTTCTCAACGATATCGGCCTATATCTGGGGCAATTTATGGGGTCCTTCCCAAGTTTTGTGATCACCTAAATTCTGGCTCTGAGGAAATCAGGGGTATGTGTCCAGTATCTAAGGATTCCTTCTATACCACAATGAGTATCGGGATGGTCTGAATTTGAGGGCCTTGTAAAATTCTACTGGGAAACCATCCTCTCAGGGGGCCTTCCCAGATGACACTACATTGATCAATAAGGAGACCTCTTCTGCCGTAATCGCTCAGTCTATTTGTACTAATTTGGTTGGTGTAGTACCAGAGGCACTCCCAAGTATTGGGGCCACGTGATGACCTTTGACTACCATTGTTTTAATTGACTTTAGGTGTTTTCTTGAATGTGCGACTTGTTTCCTGCATGTAACTTTGTTCCTTGAAGATTTTTCGTGTTTCTCGTTGTAGCTGCAGAGGGGGAGTGCTTTTACAGAGTAGAACAGCCTTGCCATGAACAGAACGTGTGGGATGTGCATTTGAAACCATGAGAGAGAGGTGTGGAATTAACTTCTTGGTTTTGGACTATAGTGTTATAAACAGTGGTGCTCAAATGTGCAATATGTTGTACATTGGGAGATGAAGTGTGCAGTTCTATAAGTAGTGGTGCACAAATGAGCATTGTGTTGTACATTGGGATGTATTATGAAGTACTTACTATTGGCTTTGACATGCCCTCATGACATCTTGAATTCTTACTCTGTCTAGCTTGAGCTTTTGTGCACAGGGGCAAGCCCCCTGATTACTCAAGTTGTTTAGGTTATTCACGTTCAAGGTTGTTTTCTGTTCTCTTGGAGACTTTTGTAAGTTTTGCTGAGATAATGTGTGGGATGTGTGCTTGGTACCTTTTAGAGCAGAGATTGTTGTTGCAAGAGAAATGTGTGAAATTTACAGCTCTGTCTCAAAGTCAAAATACAGGGGCCTGGCCAGCTTCTCTCTTGACCTTGCCACAGATCAGTACGGTCAGCTCAGTTTTTCGTACCAGCAGAAAGGGGGCGAGATTTCTAGAACCTTCTCATCAGATAGAGTAAAAAGTATTAAAGGCGGGAAATCTTGGCGCTCTGATGAGAGCTCGCTTGTGGAGCACATGTGTTGCCACAGGGAACTTGTTTTGGGGACCCGATCGAAGCATCCTGTCTGGCTGTCAAGGGCTTCTTCAGCCGACTCGACAAGAATGCAGAGAGAAAGCGATGCGTGAGGTGTTTTCCTTTGATTACCGACATTGTGATGTGCGAGTGTGTCTGTGTGCACAATCAAGTCTCCAGTGGTTATAATTATCTGATGTATTTAATGGACATATCTTTCCGATTTCTTGCAGCGGACGTCCAGTATTATATCTGCTTGTGTTTTGTATTCCATTTACTTTATTCCATGCATTTAACAGTTGCATTTCCTTACTTAGAAGTGTTTTATTATTGCTTTCACAAATATAATAAATATATATATACACACACTCTTGAATGTTGCTCATTTGACATCTGTCAAAGCCTATTTGTTAGAGGGTTGCATAAATAAAACCCTGTGCTTTACTCTGAGAACAGTCATTTTATGTGTCTCATTTCATAAGCGTGAAATCCCTTTCCTGGTCTTTTTATTGCTTTGCCTTGAGTGTTCCTCTGTGTGGGGATGCAGTATTTTCTATTATTTGGGAGGGCGAAGCAATACAGTTGGGGGTCAGCTCTGGCAGCTTGGCGTTACGAAATAAAAGGTTTTTGGCATCTGTGGTTGGAGGGACTCCAGCAGTATAGAAATTATCATAATATTTATGATTCTCTGCCACTATAGCTGTTGGATGGGTTAAGAGGTAGCGATCTGGAGTAGCGCAAATGGCAGTAATCACCCTAGCGGATTTTAGCTGGCAGAGTTGAAAGACCAGTAGGTGCCCCGCTTTTATTTCCCGTTCATAGGTGTGGGATAGGCATTTATCTGCTTCTGACGTACAAAGCAGGTTAAATTAATATTTGGCTGATAGGAGCTCCCTAAGGAGCACCTGGTTCTGAGATGAGGAGTAAGCAGCGGTCAAGGACCTGATCTGTGATTCCAAGTTGGTTTTTGATTTTGATCCTTCCATTTGGCCACCACGGAGTCCTTCATCAACAGTCCTCGCACAACAGCCTATCCGGCCACCGTAGTGTCTGTGCTGGTTGGATGGAGTCTGTTATCCTCCAAATATCTCTCCACATATCCCGCGATGTGGCATTTTGCCTTTGGGTCTTCGTAGTGAGAGCTATTTAAGTGCCAGGTGCCCTGCTGGGGCTGTCACAGCCCCAGGTCCATGCGTAGGTCTGAGAGGTCGTGACCTGAAATCTCAATATGGATTATGGTTGCATTGGACAAATGTTAGGTCAAGAGAGGGGTGTAGAGAAAATAGTCCATTCGAGTTTGGATGTTATGAGAGCCCCAGGTTAAAGAGCAATCTCCTTCTACATGGTTTGTGGATATAACTGTCTTCATGGCCTTGCATCAGGTCTCAAAAAGCCCTTTTGTCATAGTCCTATTGTATGTTTTGTCTGCCCAATCTGTTCAAAATGGGGTTGATAGTCACATTCCATTCTCCGCCACCGATAACCCGTGAGGTGCCAAAAGATGAGAGCAGCCTGCTGATCAAGTACGTGAAAAATGTTTCTAAATGTTTTTTTTTTTTTTTTAATGGGGACTGAGGAAGGTTGTAATCAAGCACATAAAAACCCAAGCACCACCAAACAATAGTATTAGAAGCTTAGTGACATACTCATCTCAGCATTTAATTACAAGATAGGCAGGTTCTTACTTCAAAATTACATCCTTCCTTAAGTGCAATTGCGGATAAGATTTTAGAAGAGACTGTTGTTGCCAACATATAAATATCCTTCACATCAATTTTGCTCCGATTGTTCTCCTTCCAGCATGTAAACATCCACCATCCAAGTAAAGCGGCCAGTTCATTCCCTGTAAATACTTTCCACCGACCACTGCAAACAAAAAGCGATATCATTAATTTTGCACACAGTAAAGGGAAGATTTAATTGTTCCCATATGTCAGATGGGACATTGAGAAACCCTGCAAACACTCAAAGCTCTTTCTTATGCAGCAATAAGCAGTAACTACCAACAATAAAATAGCCCTTTTTCCCCATCAGGAACGGGAGTTAACAGGGCTAAACTAACACTGCATGAAGGAAAAGGGGAGTAGCCAAGTTGGTGCTTTGTTTGAACGGCAAAGTATGAATACATAATATTATGAGTAAATAACCATCTGCTGCTTGCTTCTTTTCAAGAGGGGCTCCAAATGTATAATGTCAAGAGTTACTTAGAAGGCATAATTCTTTATTAAATTTCTCTGGAGAGGTCTCATCCCACCACTATTCACTAGCTATCCTTTACCATGCAATCTTAACACCCATCCTGGGTTATAAGTAAAGCTCCAGGTTTTCAATTTTTACTGGTTTCTACAGATAAAAACAGACATAAAACAATGTGTATGTTTCCTGTCTGTAGAAAAACACTGAAATTTGAGCTTCTTTTGAGTGACTCTCCAGCTTGTCTTTTGTGAATTCCAGACCAACAGCTGAGGAGATAGCCAGCATAGGGAGTTAAAAACACAAGATGACATTTCCTTAAATACAGGCATGTGTGAACATATATTTGTAGTATAATTCTAATATTTACTTGTGAGTGTAGTGTTTTATATTCAACTGCTTAATGTGCTAAATCACAAAAGGTATGAAAGCAAGGTTATCAATTAAATAAATGTGAAAATGCACCATTTTACAACTCTATTCTCAAAACGCAAAAGGGCAACAAAAAAAAATATGGATAAATCATGACGGAAATGTAAAAAAAAAAACAACAACAAAAACATAAAACCTGGAGCCCTAATTATAAGCTTCCGAACTCTTTAGTTAGAGGACTCAGAATGTAATTCTACTAGCTCTAGTGAGCCAGTGCCACCTTCTAATCGTCAAGCTGTTATGTTGTATTACACATCCCACAGCTCAGCAACCATCATTATGTATTTTTTGAAGATGTTGCAGCACTGTTGGGAAATGGACATGGTCCTCCATAGTCAGATATCTGAAGTTACCCCAACAGTTTTCATGTGACATTACAGCTTTCACCAATATTGGAGTACTATGGGTCTCCTCTAGTTCTCACAATGGATCTCAACCCTAGTACAAGCCGTTTACTTATGCAGACATTCAGAACCAGCCAACTTGCCTGCATTCACCCATTTATCTCTTCTATTAGGTTCAACCGAAGAGAACAAATTCACTAAATGGAATTACAAGCTGTTTGAACGCTTGCCACAGTATGTACAGTCAGTAGATCGTGTACAGAATTCATGTAAACAAACAAGTTATTTAACTTCGGCAACGCTCTTTCTGATGGATGGTCTAACTACCACACTTTACCAATGTGGATAGATAGATAAGTTTTTATTTCACAATTACTATAAATCATCGCAATTGATTGCGTAAGAACAATTTTTAAAACACTTTTTTCATCATACTATAAAAGCTAATGTCAATTTATGGACCTATTACTCGTTAAATCACTGAATTATTGACATTTTAAAAAGGACGGCTGGACTCGCACAAGATGATTAAAATTCTATACAATTGTCAGAATCCATCAAGGATTTTGCTGCGGTCATGAATTTCCAAAAAGAGCGATTTGTTTCATAGAGTCATCTTTCATACACTCTCCTAGAGCTTCTTGACATGTACGTATATTCAGGATACACCAGATGGGGCGGAGCCATAAAATTCTTAAAACACGCAATTTCTAACAAATGCAGAGTACATAAATTAGTGTTTCCTCCTCTTTTCCTGCAGAGTCGGCACTTTGTGGCTATTTCCTTGTTGTGAGATTAATCCGAACCGTGGTCTCGTTAGTTGCCGCTTCATTATAGGCTTTAAAGATGAAAAATAATTGGCAAGAACCCACTGTCAGAGTTTGAAAAAGACAACTGCCATGACTCAGGTTTTTCATGGCTGATGCATGACGTTCAGCCGATAATAATTTTGATTGTTTAGTTAATAGTTTTGCAGCCACGGCTGATGGGTAAGGAGGATTACCACATTTCACAGGCTTCAATTGCTTCAATGCAATGCATTAAAACTCTGTGCCAGGTTGACCCTAGATTATTTATCATTAAACAGATTTGGCTCTTTAGAGTGTGATCCTGGGCTTTTTTCACATTCAAACAGTAAGTGACAAACCTAACTTAATATCCACATTTTGGTTGAAATTAAATTCCATACGGATTTGAGCATGAGCTGCAGAAGTAGGTAAAAAAACATACTCTACGATAACAGGCTGACTGAGCTCTGCACAACCACGTCGACATTTTATTCTTAAAAAATCATTGCACCGTAGGCCACTGATGCTAGGAATTGTGCACCCATTACTCGAATTAGGGGGGCTAGATCAAGTGTACTCATGATTTTTAATTTCAGACGGCCCCTTCTAAAGAGTGTGGTATACCCTGCATTGCAGAGATATGAGTGGCCAATCTTTCCCTGTGGTCGATCCAGACTTCCAAGTACTACTATGTGGCCCCTACCTCAATAGGTCTTCCTTCAACATGCCATAAGCCTTTCTTTGTTTTTGTCCAGTGACAATCATCCCCTTGGTTTTTGCTGTGCTTATTTTCAGGCAGTATGATGTCAGTGCAGTCAAGAGTCGCTGGAGCCCCACCGGGCTTTGGTTGAGCATTATTGTATCATCTGCATATTGCATTGATTGAATTCTGGTTGCGGCGAGTTGGGGGGGTGAGGGGGGAGGAAAGCCCGGACTTCTGCCAAGCACTCCAGTAAATCTGCCAGGTACAGATTAAAAAGGAACAGGGCCAATATGCAACCTTGCTTTAGTCCTTCATTAGCTTTAATTGTGTTGGTCATGGACCAAAGGGAGGTGACTCTTATTTTCACCCGGGTTTCGGAGTACAAAGTGATAAGTGCTTTTAATAGGGTTTGGGGGATGCCCCAGTTGTTTAATTTTGCCCACACTGTTTAATGCCATTTGAAAATCGATGTATGCTAAGTACGAGGCCCTCCCTTTTGTCGCTAGCGTGTCCTCGATCCTATGGGATATGCAACCAGGTTATATTCGATGTGATAGCCTTTTTGGAAACCGGTTTGTGCGTATATGGGAAACAATTTATGTTCTTCTGCCAAGGCCACCAGCTCTTGGAGTAAAATACCGGCATATCACTTCCCTCTACATCCAAGAAGGCAATCCTCCAATTAGATTAGGTCGAGAGCCTTTTTTATGGATCAGTACTAGCAGGGAGCCCTTCCATGACTCAGGAATGCATCCTCCCATTCTATAATACCAGAATAGAGGTGCCATGATTGTTGACTATTTTTACACCATCCCTTTAAACACAATAGGCGGGATGCTATTTGGGCCAGGCGCCCCCCGATCACATTTTATTTAATGATATGTACCTCTTGGGCAGGTGTTTCTTGTAATGGTTTTATTTGTACTTTTTTGTGGCTTCATACTCTTTGATTTGTTGGTGCTATCCCATTTATTGCATTTTACACCTTCATCACTGAGTGACTCCATGTAGAGGGCTTGTATACATTTTCCCAAACTGTGGGGGCAATGTTTATTGTTAATGGTGGCTTATTTGGTCTGAAACATTTGTTCATCCAGATCCAGAATTTCCTTTGGTCTCTTGATTTTTATGATTTCACGTGCATTTTTCAGGCGTTTCTCTTCCATCTTTCTGTTATAAGTGAATCTCTTTTGTGTATACTGTGCATGGAAGTTCCATCCAGGCACAGAGTATGAATCAAACAAAAATTTCATGCCACAGCAACTCGATGACAGGTGGTGATGAACGACATTTTCAGGAAAGCCACAAGGTTTCCTTTTAGGACGTCACACCTTTCTATATGAAGGACAATTTCAATGACTTCAGTTGCAATCTAAGTTCTGTCTCTATACCGAGGCCAAGATTTGACATTTGGAAGGACAAGGCAACAGAGCAGCCATTTCAAGAGATGGGAGAGCTGTAACAGCTCCATGGAAGCTGATCATTAATTAAAAAGAACATTTCCAAAAGTAATCACATACTAATGGTGTAGCATCAACATCAAGATCTACAAATAGGCCAACAGTACTCAACTCTCTCCTAAACTATCCTCAAACAACATTTAACAACTTAGAACATAAATTGAGCTAAACCACGACTGAGTGTAAAGTACCTGAAGCTCAACGGAACTAAGGCAGAGCCTCAGATCACCCCAACACTAAAGTTTGCTTCTCCTCCAGTCCTGTATAATATTCAAGAACTGCTGCATCACCTAGAAAGCCATTGGAAACAACAGAGTGACATACATGGGAAATAAACTAAAACAAACCTTCTAAAGTGGATAACTCCATATACCAGGTTTTAAGTCGGATTGCTATTGTGGCACACTGCACATTTGGGAGAAGTGGATTCCTAAATGGGTGCCTGCACTAAATGAGCACCTTTGCAGAGCGTAGGAAGTGACCTCATCACAAATCTCTTTGTCGTTATTGGCTGCAATCCCTGAGCCAGTTAGCTTGCCGAGTGATTGGGCAGCGGCCAAACTGATCGATACTCCCCTTTTACCCGGGAGGAGTAGGAGGGCGTTCAGTTTCTGCAGCTCGGGAGGGGGTGTGACCTTTTTAAAATAGCCCAATAATGCTACCCGGGGAGGGCACTCTAATTGCAGGTCCATGAACTCATCAACGGCGTCGAAAATGGACTTCCAGAACAGATATACTCCAAGGCATGTCCAAGCTACGTGGAGAAAATCGGCACAGGGTGCCGAGCATCTCAAACAGCGGGAATCGTCAATTATACCTATTTATACCTATCCTATACAGCTGTTCTGGGGTCCGATAAAGAGACTCTACTATGCTTTAACACATTTCCCCAAGTGCATGCAATGTTCATAAAGGACACTCGGGTGTCACTACTATAGTAAACCCCAAATTAAACGAACAAGTTTATTTGCATTTGATAACATAAATAGATTATGCAACAGAAAGAGTGTTATGTTAAAAATATTTATTTAGCGCACGTACACCAGCTAGTTTCTTACCGCTGAGAAGAGGAACATAACCTGCAGCTCAGTATCTCATTTATAAGCTTGTGTGAAAAGCAATATTTTCAGAAGTTGTCTAAATCTGAAATAACAGGCAGTCATTCTGATGTTAAGGGAGAGAGAATTCCAGAGAAGGGGGCCAATACAGAAAATCTATAGCCTCCTAGTCCCTTCTTAAAAGGAGAAATAACCAGAAGGCTAAAATGGGAAGACCTCAAGTTACGAGAGGGTACGTACGTTTGTATTCTGGAGGAGATAAACTCAGGACCGTTGTCATGAAAGGATTTAAAGATGAAGCATCCAGTCTTAAAAGCCAAGCGCTGTTTCATCGGCAGCCAGTGAAGTTTCCTCATCAGGGGGTGATGTGGCACCTCCTAGGCTGTTGGTAATACATAAGCCTGGCTGTGTGATTTCATACCATTTGTAATCTCCTAATCAAGTATTCAGGGAGGCCAAGGTAGAGTGAATTCGCATAGTCTGCTCATGAAATGACTAATTCAAGGACGATCTAATCTTCTGGAGCTAAAGAAAGCAGGTTGAAACTGCTGCCCCTATCTGAGGCTTCATAGAAGGATTTTTGTCAACAAGAATTCAAAGACTCTTAGCGGAGTTCTTTGGCTGAAGGGGGTTTGGTGAATTGTTGATAGCAAAAAGAAGTTGCATATCATCTGCTTAATAGAAAATTCTCATCTTCATTTTCCTCAGAGAAAGCATTAGAAAATCTATATACAAATTTAAAAGATGAGGGGATAAAGATGACCACTGAGCTACACCACAGGTCAGATGGACCGTAGGAGAACCAAAGAGACAAAAGGACAACTGGGAGTGATCATTCAAAAAAGAGTCAAACCAGTCACGCACCATACCCTGTATACCTGTGGCTCCGACAGTCCACCAGAAGCCCATTATCAACCATTTCGAACACTTCAGAGAGGTCAAGAAGCACCAGCGCCTGTGTGGTACCTTTAGCGACCTCTTCCATCATGTCATCCAACTAGGACAGGATTACTGCTTCAGTTGAATGGCAGGGCCAAAAGCCCGCTTGATGGGATTCAGGAAAAGGGCTTTCCTCAAGAAAGAAGCACTGACAGTTGGAAACATGTGCTTTCAAAACTTTTGTCAAGTATGGAAGCATTGAAATGGGGAGGTAATTATTCAGAATATGTGGCTCAGCATCCTTTTTAGGTTTCGCTTAGCGTTGCAGCGCATGCGTGCTGCACGCTCTGCGAGACCCCTTGTGATCAAGGACATTTCAGAAGGGGACATGAAGCTCCGCCCATCATTTTCATTGGGTCACATCAGCGTTTATGCTAAACGCTGGCTTCCCATTGAAAAGGATGCTTCTTGGTTACTGCCCGGTCTCCCTTTTGGAGGGCCCATCCGGACTGGGTCGTCAGCTTCACGGCTGTCGTGAAGACATTTCTTATTTATAGGGGGCGTATAGTGGCGGCTCATGTTTCCAAAGTCTTGTTTCCATTAGTACGAGTTTTCCTGGTGACCTGGGCAGCTGCGAGGGCAGACACTCCGCACTCGGCTACTTTTTTAAAGCAACCAGGCACCTCGGACTTGTGTTCATGTGGTAAATAAAATTCCTTTACCGGGACTTAATTTGATACAGAAACATAATAAAATAGCTCAGTAAAATAAGAGGCAGAATCCGTGGTATTAGAGATTCGGAATGGGCTTTATTCCAATAATCGATTATAATCGGTTGCTCCAAGTTCCATCACCACGGAGGTTCAGGAAGTGAAGTACATACATTATTGACAAGAAATGACTTTTATAGAACATACATTACAATGAAGCGAATGCGGTAGGCGTAACAATTGATAAGGAAAATGACGATTCATCTGCGTAACCAAAAAATGGGCGTAATGAGGAGTAAAACAGAAACATAATTGGTTATGATGTCATATATAGGTGGATCTATAAGATTATACTTGGCATAGTTGCGCGCGCAGCAGTATGACGTGTGATTGACGTGCAACTAGGGGGTGAAGGGGACTTGACATTTAGCTCTACATGTGGAGACAAGAAGTCTGGGGGGTCAAGTCAACCTAATCCCAAATCATATCTAACATCCTATGTTTAAAGAACTATGTTATCCAAAAGAGAGGTCTCTTCGAGTAGAATCTTATTCTATACTGACTATACTGACTGTTAGTGCGTGTACAAGCGTCTAAGTGTCTACACTAGATGCGAGGGCGGAAATCTTTCCTAGCAATAGGGCTATGAATTACTTTCATAAAGACAGAGAAGCCGGGCCTTTGCTCGGTAGCTGGAAGAATGTTTACTTAAACTGCTAGACAGGAATGCATTGGGCAGGGAACGAAGCAGATAACTCGAAGGTGAAATACAGTTTTTGGCAGGCAGCGGGCTGATGTCAGGCTTCGTGAGCCGCGCAGAGAATGAGACAAAGTTCATGGTTACAGATGCAGGCTCAAACTGGAGCTTTCAGAGGCAGAAGGCAAAAAGAGTTCGATGACAGAATCAGGGCCTACTTGCCTGGACTGCAAAATGGAGTAACTGAGCCATATAAAGTCGGTGGCCTTTCATACTTAGGAATAGAATATCCGGCCTATTCATGGCGGATCTGACAGAGGACATGTTGACGGTGGACGCACATGTGTTTGCGTCTTCATAACTGGAACTGGAGGGGACATACATGTACTTGTGATTCATACATGGAACCGTTGGGGTCCAAGATAGGGGACATAACTGATCAGAAAAATCCATATTTCCACATTCCCTCCTTGTCCCCTACTTGCCCGTTAAGAGATATCAATCTTCATCAATTCATTGATTTGTTCATATAGCATCATTTGTTCTTCTTTCTTCTTCCGTGATGAATGAAATCTTGGTGGTGGAATACACGATGTGGCACACAGACCACAGATCGCTGGTCCACATTGTAGACATAGACAGCAACTGAATAGTATGAGAAGGCCAATACCTAGGAAAGATAGGACCTTCCATCCAAAGGTAGATAATACACTCCAAAACCAACCGGACCAAGTCCAAGTGCCTGGGTTCTGGTGTATCTGGCTTACAATCTTATGAAGGCGAGTTATGGCTTTATATACTGATGGCGAATTTTCTGGTATGAAAATGCAACAGCTTGATCCGATGACCCTACAAGCTCCGCCCCTATCAGCCAGGATGACGTCAAGGACAAGACGATTTTGAAGCACAACAATCCGCATAGCAGACTGCTCTTCTGTTAAATTGCCTAAAGCGGAAATAGTTTCATTCACTACTGCTTCAAGTGTTCTAGTTAACCTACGAATCAGCTTACTATTAGTAACGGTACCTATATAGGGAAAAAGACCTTTATTGAAATCTGTGTATTTTTCCCATGCTGTTTCAGTGTAATCGACTATCGGGAGGTCTCTCCTTACTCTATTATGTACTAAATGAGTGTTTCTGTGATAATCAGGTGGAGCTAGAAAAACAGGTGGCAAAAGGAGTCCAATATAGCAAGTACCATCCCAATCTAGAGGCAAACGTACATATGCCATCTGACCACATATGAAATAGGAATGGCGGGAAGCTCTAAATGTGGACTTGCCTTGATCACTAAATTCTACTACAGTGGTGCATTTACTATGGCCCATATGTATGGAACCATTTTTCCTTACACACAGTTCACCCTTTACTGGGAATATTGACATAGCGGACAAAATTGGAGTAGCTTCGGATTCGACATTTAGGATCATAAGATTAAGCGTAAAATTACCTAATCCATACACTTCATTTTCTAGATCAGTTCCTGTTCTCTGGGGAAGTCCCTCCTTGTTAGGGTAGCAGACCTCAAGCAAAACTAAGTTCAAATTTCCCCATACCCAATTATCTTGATAAACTGCAGAATTCGAATCTAGAGAATTAATTAAACTAAACCATGCTCCACAGGAGCCGTTGTGTGTGAACGGGTATGGAAAGAGAGGTAAAATTCCTTTATAATTCTGATAGGGAGGGAGTCGGCCACATATCCAACAATTTGTAGCATTGCTAACCTGATGGAAATGATGTAACATACTGATAAACGTGTTATTGCGCAGCGCAAATCTATAAGACAACTCAAGCGGAGGTAATTCACTAAAAGAATGTTCAGCAGTAACATTGTAAACATGTCTAGAAATAGGATAATATATGTGCAACAATAAACTTGCAGTAATTATTAAAAGACTCAAGAAAAACAAAATTAATAACGTCATTATGCAATGGCTACGCAGTGATTTACAGTATGCCTGTCGTTTCAACATTTTTCGGGTGCTTTCTCTATTTAGGTCCAAGGGATACATGTCAGAGACAATTCAACCGCTTCACCTTGGAGAGGACTTAAACAATCAAATTGCTCGACTGGTTGGACCTAAGCTTTAGTTTATAGTGTTCAGAGTCACTCTGTTCAACAAAAGGAAGTTTTGAGTCAATGGGTGAAGTCACACGAGGTGGGCTGTTTACATCGGCTGGTAGTCCATGAAATTTCTTGATATGACTTGAATGAATCCAGCCTTTTCTGCCCTCGATCTTCACGGCTGTTCTTGTGGTTAGCAGCACCAGCTGAGGTGACCTCCACCTAGGTTCCAGCTGAGTCTTTCGGTCAAAGTTCCTCACGAGGACCAAGTCCCTCGGGACTACGTCATGGGGTTTCACCTCAGTGTTGTCAGGAAAAGCTGCAGCTACCTGTGAACGAGAAGATTGTAGTGCAGACATCAAGGAAGCCAAGTAATCTGTCAGCATATTACAGTCAATATCAGTTATTTTGCGTGGTATGGGCGTCCCCCACATATTTGGTGGTCTGCCAAAGATCACTTCATACGGGGATAGCCCTGTTCGAGAGTGTGCAACCATTCTCATGTAAAAGAGTGCAACTGGTAATGCTACTACCCAGTCGACGCCTTTTTCTCTGCATATTTTGGACAATCTGATTTTCAGGATCTGATTATGTCTTTCTACGAGACCTGCTGCCTCAGGGTGTCGGACACAGTGGAATTTCCACTGATAACCTAACAAAAGTGAAACATGTTTCATTAATTCGGATGAGAACGGCTGGCCGTTATCTGAGTAGACAACACGTGGTAAACCGTATCGTGGGAAGAATTCTCGAACCAACTGTTTGGCAGTAGTCGGGGCAGTGTAATCTGAAACCGGGTATGCCTCTGTCCACCGGGAAAGAGCACATACAACTACGAGAACATATTTGAATCCTCGACATCGTTCCATCTGGATATAATCCATCTGGAGGACTTCAAAAGGGTGATCAGGAGGATGAAATCCACCCTGTTCTACGGGAACGCTTTTTCCTGGGTTGAACTGGCAACAGATCATACAGGTACGGACTTTTTGTTTGGCTGCTGCTCGTAAATGTTTATTGAACCAAATGTGTTGAATGCTGTCTAGCATAGCTTTTTCTCCTAGATGCGCTGGACTATGTATACTGTTAATTATAACTTGGACCATTGAATCAGGAAGGAACCACACAGATTTTTCCTTCATCATCCATCCTTGATCCGTTTGAATCCCTCCTAATTCAGTCCATTTCTTTATTTCGTCTGGTGTAGCATGTGTCTGTATATCAATTACGTCAAGAGTAGGATCTTTAACTGTCATACAATGCGTCGGCGTCGGGACTATTGTCTTTGTCATGTCGGATGTTTGTGTTTGAGCAGTCTGTTTAGCTGTTCTGTCGGCTAGATCATTGCCTTGAGAAATGATATCAGTAACTTTCGTATGAGCTTTACATTTCATAATTGATATTGCCGTGGGTAAATGTATCGCATCTAATAAGGCATGAATGAGGGGTCCGTGCTGAATGTGGGCACCGTGGGAAGTTAAATAACCTCTCTCTCGCCACAGCACGCCGAAGTCATGTACAACTCCGAATGCATAACGTGAATCAGTGTATATATTTACTTTTTTATTTGTGGCTTTAATACAGGCTTGTGTCAGAGCGACGAGCTCTGCGGCTTGAGCTGACAAGGTATTTATGCGATTTGTTTCAATGATTTCAGTATCTGTTGTGACTGCATAAGCGGCCACTAATTCTCCTGTACTTGTTCTCATACATGAACCATCTACATACAACGTCAGGTCTGGATCTGACAATGGAACATCTGTCAAGTCTTGTCTGGGTTTCGTCGTGATTGTAATAACTTCAATACAGTCATGAGCTAGTGGGTCTGTTCCGATTACTGGCAAAAGTGTGGCAGGATTCAATGTGTTACAGCGTCTGATTTCTATATGTGGCTGGAACAATGTAAGTTCGTACCCTGTAAGTCGCGCTATAGTCAAGTGTTGTGTTTGCGTTCTATTTACAAGAACCTCTACTGCGTGTGGCACTTGAACTGTCAAAGGATGTCCTAACACTATGGCATCGCTTTGTCGGATTGCTAAAGCTGTCGCTGCTACTGATTTTAGGCATGCAGGCAAAGCCTGAGCTACGGGATCTAATGTACTAGAAAAATAAGCACATGGTTTGTGTGCCCCTGCTTGTTCCTGTGTGAGTACTGACAAGGCAGTACCTTCGCGTTCTGTAACAAAGAGTGTAAACTGTTTTCTGTAACATGGCGTTGCTAAAACAGGTGCTTGACATAAAGCTTTCTTTAAGCTTTCAAAAGCTTGTGTATGTTCCTGAGTCCAAGGGAGAACGGTCGATGTGGCTGCCTCCTGTGTTGTCAACTGAATGAGTGATTTTGCTAGAAATGCATACTGAGGGATCCACTGCCTACAGTATGAAGTGAGACCTATGAAAGCTCGTACTTCCTTTTGTGTCTTGGGTATTGGCATGTTAGCTATTAACTGAATGCGGTCGGGTGTAAGCTGCCTTCCCTCCTTGGACAGCGAGTGTCCAAGATAAACAACTCGCTGGACACAGAATTGCAGCTTAGAAGGGGACACCTTGTGCCCCTTTTCGGCTAGAAATTGTAAAACTGTCAGTGATGCTTTTTCACATTCGGGTTCGCTTCTCGCGGTGATCAGCAGATCATCGACATATTGAAGCAAGGCAGTGTTAACTGGCATGTGGATACTGTCAAGTTCTCGTTTCAGTGCTTGGCTATAGATGCTGGGACTTTCTGTAAATCCTTGAGGTGCGCGTGAGAATTTAAAGCTACGTCCATTTAAACTAAATCCGAACAAATATTGGCTTTCCGGATCTATTGGGACGCTGAAAAAAGCATTCTTGAGATCAATTACAGTAAAGAATGTTGCTTCGGAATCAATGGCTGTCAGTAATGACGAGATATCTGGGACCACAGGGAATTGTGGCACAATGCACTTGTTTAATTCGCGCAGATCAATAACCAATCGATATACTGGCGGGACCTTCGGATCTGTTCGTTTAAGAATCGGAATTATCGGTGAATTACATACATTGGAGTCTGTTTCCACAACTACTCCTTGGGCAATGAGCTCGTCAATGATTTGCAGCAAAGCCACTACAGCATCTGGTGGTAACTTGTATTGTCGCATTCGTGGTAGCACCACTCCTGCCTTTAATGTGACTCGATATGGTGTAATATTCATGCAACCAACATCAGTAGGGCCTTGTGCCCATAGATGTGTAGGTAAAGTCTGCAGTCGGGGATCCATGTCTCTAGATACATAGTGACCTTTAAAATCACGCAAAAACAATCTTACTCCTTCCGGAGAACAACATATTATAGCTCCTAGAGCTTTCAGTGTTTTTATTCCTAACAAGTTTTCTGGACATGATTTAGTAAGCAATAAATCTGTAGTTCGGGTCAAAGGTCCTATCGTAAGTGGCAGAGGTTGTGACACTTCATTAACAATAGGTTTTCCTGAAAAACCAAGGGAAATATTCTGTGAGCCTGAGAGGGGTGCCCCTGGAACTTCACTACGTTTTATAGTTGTTCGACTTGCCCCTGTATCGAGTAAAAATTTTCTATCTTGGCCTAATAATTTACTATGTACATAAGGTCCTTCTTGGTCTACAGGGACCTCGATAAGGGGTAAGTCAACTTCCCTCTCTAGGCTAGTTCATGCGTATCGTTGATAATCAGGATAGTCATACTGTGCGGTCTGGTACAGTTGTCGTGTCGTGGTTTGGGTGGCAGCAACAGGCAGCGCTGGTGCAGCTGGCACAAACTGTATAGACTGTGGTGGAGCCGGCATGGACTGTGCATGCTGCGGAGCTCCTTGTTCATTCTGATCCTGTCTGGGTGGCCGTGGTCTTTCTTTTGTATTACCTATGGCGATATTATGTTTCAAAACTGGACAATCGTGTACGTAATGACCTGGCTTTTTACAATAATTGCATGTCCCTTTTACAGGTCCTGTTGAATCACCGGAATGTGTCATACCCTTTTTATGTCCTTCAGCTGGAACTGTCTGAGAAACTAGCATTTTCATTTTCGTGTCTTTCATGCGTCTGTGTTCATGTTCTTGTTCCTCCCTAATTCTATTGTGATGGTACTGTAACATTTGTAACATTTGTGATGGGGTGTTACTTTGCCAGGTACTCTCGAATTTTAATACTCTGTTCTTTACTTGAGGCAAGGCATTTTCCACTAATTTTGTCACAAACAGATGTGGGTATGATTCGCTACTTGCTTTTATGCCACTATTTATACCAAAACATTTTTCAAATCGGGCATAGTAATCGCTAGTGTCTTCATCTTGCTTCTGTTTACAGGCTGAAATAGTACCCCAATCTTCCTTTTTCGTAGTTAATAAACGTGGCAGTACCTGTACTAGTAAACCTGGTAGTGCTTTAGTTTTATCCCCAAGTCCTGCTCCTGCAGTTCGGGCCCTTTCTTCTGCTTCTAATGCTGACCATTCTATCTTTTGGTCTCCTACCTCCCACTCTTTTTCCCTGAGTTTCTCATAAATGCCAGCAGGCATCAATACCTTCAGTATTGTCATAATGTCGGGATAGGTATACTCTCCCATGAGTAACATGTCTTTAATTTCTCGGTGAAAACCCGCTGGGTCTTTGTCATGACTGGGTACCACTTTCTTCATTTCTAACAATTCTATTTTCGATATGGGCGTGTATACAAATACGCGTTTAAACTCATTGTCCTCGCCCTTTATTGGGTGTACTTCTCGTAAAGGATTCTGTCTGTCCATGTAATACGTGGTTCTTTCCTTAATGGGTAGTAAGACGTGTTCTGGACATACAGAAAGAATATACTGCTTTCTTGATTCTAGTATTTCTTTAATTAATTTAGTACCTGAACCTCTCCATCTATTCATGAGTAATTCAGTCAATATATCAGGTAAGGGACCAGGGTCCGAATGTTGACTCTGATATAGTATAAGGAGTTGTTGAATCATATAAATCCCAGCTAAACGCTGTTCATCTGGGGTGAGATTCAAAAACGTGTGTGCTACTGTATCATCACCATACTTTCCGGGACTGTCAACCCAATGAACGGCTGACCTGGCTAATTCTTGTTCATCCATAGAATCGAGGAAATGATAACCCCTTCGTTCTCAGAGTAATTTGTCAGCGGCTTGGAATGAATGCTCGTTAGACCTTATATGAACTATGGGTGTTGGGAAATTCCTGTTATTATCTGGACATATCGGACGTATCGGGTCAATAAGACATCTATTACTATTACAAGATCTTCCTCTTCCTACATAGGCTATGGTGTCTGACTGTCCTGTGGGCAGTCCTGATCCTTCTTCTTCGTTCAGTTCGAACTGGTCTACCGTTAATCTTTCTTCGTGCAGGCGTTCTATTTCTTTACGGATCTTTCGGCACATTGCTATTATACAATTTTGCTTATCATGTCTTCCTTCTGATATATTCTGACTCCATCTGGTAAGAATTTGCATTGCTTCCGGGTCTACCCCTGGTCGGTCTTGATTTCTGATCACACAATTTATGAGGAAACGTAACAGTTCCCCCTGTATCTCCACTTTCTGGTATTCCATAGCTCTGTTAATACATTCAGAATCTCGCCCTGTTTGAACAAAATGATATATTTTATCTAGATGCGCAGTCATTCCTGGTAACTTCCCTAAATACACTGCGGCTCTTCTGATACGTAATGATGCCATGATCATTTCGTCCTCTTTGCCGGGCACAGGGTCATATCTACAATCTACAAGAAGTTCCTTAAGCGTACGGGCGTTTATGAGTTTGGGGGTACGTGAATGTGCTGACTCCTGAAAGGTAAGTTTATTTATTCTGGGTGGCGTAGAGAAAATGTTGGTAGCACCTCCCGTAGCCCCATCTGGGGTATCGGGCGTGAAAGGATTCGTTGAACGCGATACAGCAACTATAGGTGTGGACACAGCTATAGAAGTGGTTATAGGAACAGATGTAGAAACAGATGTGCTTGCCGGAACTTGTGTCAGGACTTGTTGCTGTAGAGATACGGGTACTGGATCTTGGCGTTGAACCTCCCTGGCAGGCGGTCTATGTGGGGCGGAATTAGCGTACTCGGGAGCTGCGTCATCTAAGTATGAAGAAAGAAAAACATCTTCTGCGGTTCTAGGATGCCCCTTAGAATGTACCTTTATTGGGAATAATGGGGGTGGCAAGTCTTTCGGTATCTCCGGAGTAGCCTTAGGTAATCCTTCGGCCAGAAGGGGATACATACCATTCATAAGGGCATTTCTTTGTCTGTCTACTTGTTCTGATTTTACTCTTGTACCTTCTTCAATTAATAGGTTTTCTCGTACTTTATTTGAATTCTCTCTATTTCTCTCTTCCTGTCGGAGGGCTTTTTCTGTACGTCTATGAGATTCTTTACGCCATAACTCAACGGCGTCTTTCTGTGACTGTCTGACTTTCCTTTTCCATAACTCTTCCTCTACTTTCATGATGCACTCTGCATCCCAGGTTCCCGCTGTGGGCCACCTCTGACTTTCTGGTAATTCCTTGGTGTAGTCTACCCATAAATCAAGAAATAATATAGCGTCTAAGCCATGTTTATGATACATGAAGTACCCTGGAGTGTCCCTAGGAGGAATAGGAACGGCTTCTTCGAGTACCCCTTTTCTTGTTGTGATCTGTCTTAGTTTCGAAAAGAGCGGCATATTGAGAACTGACCTTATACTTGATTTTGACCAACTGACCTGATACTTGATTTTGAACAGACTTAATACAGTAAACACGATAATGAACAGTCATTCATACCACAATATGCAGAACGTACTTGAAACATTTAACATTTAACATTTACCTGAACAATCAATAACAATGACGGTCTAAGGAAAACTTAATCACTAAACATAATACTCGACATTAACTGAATTATTCTGAATTTATATACTTGGTATACTAGATATACTGCTAAACAGTACAGATACACTGCTGAAACAGTGCAGACCGGATTTGTGTACCCAAACCCGTCTTGACCGGCACAACCTATGTGCACGTCAGAAAGCCTCCCCAGTAATGGTACTCACCGGGTAGCTTCGGAAACGGAAAGCCTCGGAAACTGAACTTGAACTTGAACCGGACTGGACTCGACTCGAACACTGCGGAAACTGGACTCGACTCGGGACTTCGGGAACTGGTGGGCCTCTGTATACCTCGGATCTTGCTCTCTCAGCTAGGCTCTGGTCGGGATACTTCGCACTTCTCACCGCCTCGTCTGGGTGTTGATCGCAGCCTCAGTCGCCCCCGCTTGACCGGAGGGAGATACAGGAAATCCTGCTGGTACGCGTAATTGTCCGTCCAGCTGTGGCAGGAGACCGGGCCTGCAACTCACCGCCGGCGCGTGAGATGAGAAAGTGTCCCTGTTCGGGCGCCATTCATGTGGTAAATAAAATTCCTTTACCGGGACTTAATTTGATACAGAAACATAATAAAATAGCTCAGTAAAATAAGAGGCAGAATCCGTGGTATTAGAGATTCGGAATGGGCTTTATTCCAATAATCGATTATAATCGGTTGCTCCAAGTTCCATCACCACGGAGGTTCAGGAAGTGAAGTACATACATTATTGACAAGAAATGACTTTTATAGAACATACATTACAATGAAGCGAATGCGGTAGGCGTAACAATTGATAAGGAAAATGACGATTCATCTGCGTAACCATAAAATGGGCGTAATGAGGAGTAAAACAGAAACATAATTGGTTATGATGTCATATATAGGTGGATCTATAAGATTATACTTGGCATAGTTGCGCGCGCAGCAGTATGACGTGTGATTGACGTGCAACTAGGGGGTGAAGGGGACTTGACATTTAGCTCTACATGTGGAGACAAGAAGTCTGGGGGGTCAAGTCAACCTAATCCCAAATCATATCTAACATCCTATGTTTAAAGAACTATGTTATCCAAAAGAGAGGTCTCTTCGAGTAGAATCTTATTCTATACTGACTATACTGACTGTTAGTGCGTGTACAAGCGTCTAAGTGTCTACACTAGATGCGAGGGCGGAAATCTTTCCTAGCAATAGGGCTATGAATTACTTTCATAAAGACAGAGAAGCCGGGCCTTTGCTCGGTAGCTGGAAGAATGTTTACTTAAACTGCTAGACAGGAATGCATTGGGCAGGGAACGAAGCAGATAACTCGAAGGTGAAATACAGTTTTTGGCAGGCAGCGGGCTGATGTCAGGCTTCGTGAGCCGCGCAGAGAATGAGACAAAGTTCATGGTTACAGATGCAGGCTCAAACTGGAGCTTTCAGAGGCAGAAGGCAAAAAGAGTTCGATGACAGAATCAGGGCCTACTTGCCTGGACTGCAAAATGGAGTAACTGAGCCATATAAAGTCGGTGGCCTTTCATACTTAGGAATAGAATATCCGGCCTATTCATGGCGGATCTGACAGAGGACATGTTGACGGTGGACGCACATGTGTTTGCGTCTTCATAACTGGAACTGGAGGGGACATACATGTACTTGTGATTCATACATGGAACCGTTGGGGTCCAAGATAGGGGACATAACTGATCAGAAAAATCCATATTTCCACAGACTTCATAATTAGCATTGGCCGCCTTTGTCAGAGTCTGTCCTGTTATTGGCGCCGCTGACTTTCAGATCTGTGCAGCCTGTGCTGTCCCCATTTCGGTACACAGTCGACTTGGAACGATAAACTTTGTAAAATCCTTAGGAAAGTAAACATTTATGAACTGAAAGGAGAAGTTTGTTGTTTTACATAGCGTGTTCTCACCGCTCGGGCCTCAGGGCTCTAGAGTAACACGAGCAGAGGAAGCAAAGGTGAAACACATTTAAGGCTTCTCTGCCACGAAAACGCATACTTGTTTATGCAGTTAACCTTCAGGTTGAGCTGAATGGATTGGCTGCTGGCGAGTCACTCATGAAAAGATATGGTACAGCCTACTTTGCAGTCTCATCTGACGACCGAGAAATGGGACTCACTATCCAAGGTGCTGTGGTAGAGTGGTTTCAGAACTGTGCAAGCTAGGTGTGCATGCACGGACATGACTGCAGATGGGCAACAGTATGTACAAAAAAAGAACAATGTTTAGCAAACAGAATTTAATAAGTGGCAGGTGTCTTTTTTAAAAACGTGGAAACTTTTATAAATGCATCAACATCTTATTGTTATATACGTGAATATGGCTAGTTCATTGAAGTTGTTATGTTTATATTTAAATTGATCTGTAATGTAATAAAATGTTTCGTTTGGGTCAGCTTTCAATCATTGACTCCCAGGGGAGAGCAGTGGCAGCCGACAGTGCGCCAGTCCGCTCTCTATCTCTACATCACGGGCTCTACTTGAAGTGTTGTCAGTTAGGGTTTGCTCGAGCGCTGGGCCCGGTCTGTAGTGGTTGTGAATTGGGCAAAGGGTCGGGACCTGCGGGGAGAGGGCAGGAGTGAATACCCAGTGGAGTGGGGCACTTCACACTGGCAAGCGGTGATGGTTCAGGAGGTTGCAGCGGGGTGAGAACTAGCAGCCTTCGGGCAGACATGAACTACCCCGCGACTGAGAGAAAGGAGCAGACAGAAGATTTTGAGCGCAAGTGACTAAGCCGCCAGCACAGCCACAGCCATGTTGCTATCTCTCTAGCGGAGAAGGTGGATGGATTCAAACAAAAATCCACGCACAAGTTGTAGTAGCAGAAGCGCTCCCAAGGCTCGCCGCAGTTCCGCATTCATGGCAGTCTGGTGGAGCTCTAACCACTGCCGCATCTCTGAGGTGAGGTGCTTCCACTCAGTATAATTGTATGCCCACTCTGACAGGTGAACTTAGGGTGTCATGTGTGAGTAGTAGTTTTGTTTTTTGTTTCTTGTACCTATAGTTTACAGCCCCTCTCAGTATCAGTTCCAAAATATATGAAAGAGCAGAACTATAATCTGCTCAACAATTTGAGGATCAAGTAGATTAGTGACGTTGTATCTGTCTGGTCTCTTGCCTGCTCCTGTTGAGTTTATCTTCGGGTCCCCCTGTGTGCTGCTATTGTCGCTGCTCCTGACGCCCCCTCCCTCCCGCCGCCGCGTTTGCCATCGCGAGGCCGCAGTGAGGAGGGAGGAACAAACTACAATTCCCAGGCTCCCCGGCTGCCAACATCCCGGAAGCAGCGTCACCATCTCCCGCGCCCGGAGGCGCTTTAAACCAGGACATACTCCCCGCGTCGCGGGCTCGCGCGCGGGCTAAGCCCAGACAAAGGGCGGGCCGTCCGGGGCAGGCCGTGGCAGGGCAGGGCCACACTACTGGGCTGGACTTTTTGCAACATTTGCGATCAATCCTTGTAGTAAGTGACTTCTGCCCTTGACCTATACTGACGTTACTGTTTGATTACTTGTGTCAATAATCGCATCACTGTTATAAATTATGGGCAAGCATAGGTCTGTTCTTGTACACAATGTCCCGCAACCCTCAAATCCTGTTAACACCCCCCTTCCCAGTTTGACTGCCATCGATCGGATGTTGCAAAAGACCATTGGGGTTGTTTCATCAGCCATTGAAAGTACTGAGAGGCGTCTCTCTCTCCCAGCGGGTACGCTTCCCCCTCTTTCTGCCAACAATGAATCGCTTTTTACCTCTAAGAGTCGCTAATAGTTCCATCCTTTATTGGACTTCCCGAAGTTCGTTCTTCGCAAATACCCGGGGACAATTCAATTTCCCTTCCGCTGGCACAATTAGATCATATACCTGCGGAATCTAGGTTATCTTTGTCCCCTGTTATTTTCCCCAGTGACCAACCTTCTGAACATTCTTTACATGAGAATCCTATAGTTGAGGTGGGAGTAGCATTATCTGTAAGCCCAATTGTAATTTCTGGATCTGAACAGACCACCAACAATGACCCATTACGTATGACAACTAGAGGGCAAAAGGCGAAGAGGAAACAAATCCACTGCATTAAGGAGGGGACACTCTCGACTAACACAAAGGGAAAGGGACCTCACAAACCACGTATCACTACCAGTAAACCTATTGAAAAAGGGAAAAAGGTCACTAACAATATCTTAGTTGCTTCCCCTATTACCAATATAAGTGACCCACTAACGGGGGAGGGTTTCTGGGGGAAAATGGAGAAATTACTAACGACCCTTGTGGAACCCATTATGGTGAAATTATCAAAGATTGAAGCCAGGGTCACCCATATGGAAGGTTTAATTAAGGCGGAACCACATCCTATACGGGTAAACGACCCTGTACCACACAATCCGATGCCCATGGCGAAAGATAACCCTAATACACTACCTCAATTGGTCGAAATTCCTGTTCAGCAGTCATCCGCCAGACTAGAAAATCCCGACATGACGGGGCTAGTGATACCAGGGCCTTCTTCAATTCCCCCAAACAATGTTCCATTTGTCATAGGGGCAGCTGCTGATGTTAGGGAGGCTATTTCTACACCTAGGGTACCTACTATAAATCTGCCTCCGGAGGCCTTACCATACACTGTGGTGTTAGCCAATGTCCCTCCCCTTCTTCCTAACGTACGCGAACATTGGTCAACCCTGAGAAATAAATCTTTAATATTTCTTATCAGTCAAATTTGGGTCAAACGGTGCTTTGTTCTCCAATTTTAAGATGGCCAGAAGAGTTGCATGGATTGGTTCATCCCCCAAATCATTGAGAGGAGACTGTGTGATACTTTCTTTCTGGTCACCTCTTCTGGTTAATGATATTCTTGAGAGATGTTTTTCAGGCCAACTCCTCACAGATCATGTAAATATTGTCCCACTTGCTTATTTTTATTCGTCCCCCCGGCAGGAAAGGTTGCGAGGTTTTTGTCCTTTACCCCCTACCCGGGGGCAATTAGAGGGAGGGAGATTTGCAGTCCCAATTTCCAATCGATTTGACACCCTTAGTGGATTGGATAATAATGATTGACAGCAAACTAATGCCCCACTTAGCTCCTGGCTACCTGCAATGACCGTTATGCTGCCTCCTGACCCACCGGTTACTACCAATGGTGAACCCAGCATGACTAGTCTGTGTTCTGGACTTGATGGATTTTTGGGTGGGGATGCGATGTCGGCTGAGTGTATTGAAGATACAAGAGTGTGTGGTTTATTACCATTGAGGATAGATACTTCCCTGGCTCCTATCAATTGCCCCCCGACTGATATCTTAACATGTAATATCTGCTCTTGGATTATTGCTGGAATCAAATCCAAAATTGGCAACCCCTTATGGCAAAATTTCATTTACCAGCAAGAACTTCTATGTTTCCAAGAAACATGGATAGGGGACCCAGTTCACATCAACGGGTTCATAACGTTCCATACTTCAGCAGTGAACTCTGCACACGGCAGAGCTAGAGGAGGTTTGACAACCTACGTATCCAACAAACTGCTTTTATTAAAGGTTCTGGAGCCAGTTAAAGATCCTTACTTTCAATTCCTGATATTGGTTTTCACCTCAGCTACCCCGATCGCTCTGATCAATTTTTATAATAACTTTCCCCTGGAGGAGGCCCCTACTATACTTAACAAACTGGCTAACTCAGTGTCTCATCAAGAAAAATCTTTTGGACACAACTTGATGATCTTTCTCCTGGGAGATTTTAATTGTACTCTGTGTAACATGGTAACCGATAAGAGATGTATCATAGGGCGAGAAGATGGTGTGAGTTCCTTAAATTTTAATCATTCTCACTTAGGAGAACACTATAATGAATTTCTGGGTCAATTTGATTTGGGCTTTTTAAATGACATTTGTACAAACCCTTTTTCCCTTCCACCAACTTTTAATGGCCGTGGTTGCTCTTCGACCATAGACTTTGCACTAACTACAATTCGTCATGCGGAAAGGATTGTTAACTTTAACGCATCTGATATGGCGCTAAGCGATCATTTCCCATTATGCCTAACCAGCTCTATTCCCAAGGGAGCTGCTTCCAATAGTAGTGACAGGGATATAATGTGGGAAAATTTGACCATCGGTCGCACCGATGGTTACACACTTAAATGGGATAAGGTTGACCAATCTAAAGTATTAACTTCCGTATTAAATAAATGTGCTCCGGAGTTCCTGACTTGTCTCTCAGAGGATGCTATACCAGATAATATCCTTGCTTCTTTTTCGACAATCTGTAACGAAATTAAATCTTCCCTAACGAGGAAATGCAATAGCAATATTGCACCGAGGGATGGCTGGTTTAACCCTAGTTGCACTAGAGCATATTCACATTTAAAGAAAACGCTAGCTATCCACCCCAGGTGCACGGAAGATATTCGTAGAGCTAGGAAAGTCTATAAACTAGCATTAAAAGAGAGAAAAGACGAGTTAAGGAAAGAATCCTGGGAAGCGCTCCATCAGGCTTCGGTCACTAATGACTGGGCAAGGTTTTGGAAAATCATTAGAAACCCCTTTCTTACAGAAAAGGTTCGCCCCTCTATTGAGATAGCCATTCCAGAGGACAAATGGATTGATCACTTCTCTAATGTGTACGAGGGTGACGACCTGTTTTATCCTCCTTGTAAACCTTTGGATTACCCTCTCCTGGGCAATATGCAGTTTTGTTTAAAAGAGGTTGCAAAGGCTATACTAATGAGTAAGGGTGGGAAGGCCCCCGGCCCTGATGGCGTACCCATAGATGTGTTTAAGACTATCCCGTCTCTGTGGGCCCCTCTTTTGGTTCAGGTGCTTAACGCCAGCTGTAGGACGGACTTACTGCCCACTTGGGTGGAGTCGATAATAGTCCCAATCTATAAAAAGGGGGATATACTTGACCAGGGTTGTTATAGACCCATTTCCCTTCTAGACTCCTATACCAAAATAGCTGGACATGTCATCCTGGACAGTCTACTTTTATGGGTTGAGAATAACTATTTTATCCGACCTACAATACGGATTTCGTCCCGGTCTGGGAACCGTGGAACAGGGCCTTAACTTTTTAATGTTGACCGGGAAGTATACCAGGGCTAAAAGGGAGAATTTGTTTGTGGCTTTTGTTGACCTCTCAGCCGCTTTCGACTGTGGTTCACTCTAAACTATGGACACTTCTGGATCAAATTGGGGTTGAAGAAAATATTATTTATTTTCTTAAATGTTTTTATAGTGATGCATCCGCTCGGGTTCGTTTTGGACGAAAGGGAGAATGCACGGGCAAAATTGCTATCAGGTGTGGTGTTAGGCAGGGCTGTGTTCTGGCACCACTCCTTTTTAATTTATACATTAATGGATTGGAGAAGGCCCTGTGCAACACAAGTTTTGACCCCCCATACGCAGCCGGTCGTCCCATACCGCTATTAATGTATGCGGACGGCGCACTAATGTCTCGCACTCAAGTGGGTCTACAACGCATGGTGGAGAACTTTGCCCTTTTCATGAAAGATCTGGGCTTACGAGTCAATATAGCAAAAACTTTCATCATGCGCTGTGGTAGAAGTGCAAAAATTAAAAAGACTATATTTATTGAGGGTCAGCAGTTATCTTGTACGAAGCAATTCTCCTATTTTGGTATTTTATTTACCGCGAAGGATGTTTGGGGCGAGGCGATATCAGCTAAAAGACTGGTAATGAACCGTGCAATTGCCGCCCTTAGATCCTTCACGAGGAAATTAGGCACCAGACCACCTATTGAATTAATTAAGATCTATAAAGCCAAATGCGTTTCTGCCGCAATGTATGGTAGTGGGATCTGGGGCCTCGCTGATACTTCTCAGCTCCAGATACTTGAAAATTCTTTCCTAAAATGTATCCTCGCTGTCCCCAGGAGTTCCTCTAATTATATCTGTCACTCGGAATTGGGACTCCCCTTTATATCTGACCTTATCAAGCTGGAACCGGTATTACTTTGGCATAGGGTATGGACAAAAGAAGAAGCCAAACTCAACAGAGTCATACTGGCAGATGTTATAAAACTAGATGGACATTCGAGGATACCGTGGCTGAATTACATACAAAAATTCTTAAGTGATATTGGTAAACTGGATTATTTTCTAAAACCCCATACCATGCTTGCTATCTCACGGAAAGAGCTTAAAAAAGAGGGCTTGCTCTTTCTAGAATCCTTAAGAATTACTGCTGAGCTCACAAAACACACTGTTTTAAATCATCATTTAATCTTAACTTCTTTTAACATTCAACCCTATTTGATCCATGTCATGGGTAATTACGATAGATTTATATTAACCCGTTTTAGGTTGGGACTGTTTCACAAATTGGTTAGCTTCCCATCAGTTAACAATTGGTCTCATGTATTACCTCCCTGTCCCTGTGATGGAAGTTCCCCCCAAAGTACAATGCATGTTGTTTTATTTTGTAAATTTTACCATCAAATGAGGATTGTCCAATTAATACCTTTAAGAGAGATCAGGCATCGGCAATGCCGCCCGGCTATGTATGAAATTCAACGGTTGGACAATTGCCTCTGTGTCGCAACAATTACATTGTACTTAAAGAAAGTGATTTCTATTAGAAATAGGATTACCGTGTAAATGGTATCTTTCCCTATTCTTACCCACGAAAATGTGTTTTCCATATGATGTGACTTCTTTATTAATTCCCTTTTTAATGAAGTGTAATGTTTTGCTATTTTATACTTTTATGATTGTTTTTTAATTTACAATCGAATAAAGTTATTGAATTGATAGTGACGTAACAACTAAGCAACAGGACGAACATCTTCTAGATTCCATTTGTCACCTTATATGTATGTGTGAATCTGCATCTGTAATATTTCATGTTGTTGTGGTCAACAAACAGATGTAGCATTTTCTCGTCGGCACCGGGTGTAGGTTTTATGTTGCATGAATACTTTGGTGCATATGTATATGTCCTCTGCTGGGTGGAGCCGTGTTCATTCTTCTGCATTCTTCCTCTTCTGCTTGTAGATACAGACAGGCCAGTAACACTTTGTGCTCGAGATTACCTCAGCATGTGGCTCTTGGTACTGTACATTCCTAGTGGTACTTCTGGATGAAAAGTGTCTCTGCATGGAGGCCTAGTTTTGAGAAAATATGGAGTGTGGACGATCTCCTTACTTGACATACTGAGATGGTGCTGCTGGCGGTGTGTGAAAGCCTCCTTTCACAAGCACTTCTTTAAACCCCAAATACGGTTGAGTTCGTAGCGTACATTTTAACAATGCTCTCTGCAAATAGCACGAGTAACGACAGACCTTACTGAATCCGCCTGCTTTTCATTCGTGCATGGTTCTGGCATACATTTTTCAAACCAACGAGGTAAAGCAGTACGTTTTACAAACAAACACTTCAACAACAACAACAAAAACTAACTCATAGCTCATGTGGTGACCAGTGTTGTGATGTGGAGGTACTTCCAGCCGTATTATTAAAATGTACTTTGTTTAGCTTATGTCTGATTATTGTGGACCAGCTGTTCTAAGGGATGGAGTCCTGCCTCCACCGTTAATGTGCTCCTGATGCTCGTGGAACACTTGCTTGCCCGTCCAGTGTTATGTTTTATGTGGTGCCTGGACTTCAAATTTCAATTAATTGAGAATCCTGCTTTTGAGTTCATGTTGGTAGGTTTTTGTGCAGATGTGTTGTTACACTCATTCTTGTTCATCTGATTGTCCCGTGTGGTGGGGTTTCGTTGTGGCTGGATCCATTGCTGCTTGCTGCATCTAATATTTCTTGTTTTTATGGTCAACAAAGGGATGTGGCATTTTATCCCAGCACCTGGTTGTAAGTTTTATGTTACCTAAATGCTGTTGGTGGAATAGATCATCCTCTAGCTAGTATTTCTAAGCCGTTGAATACTTTGACACATACCCTTTGCTGCAGCAATTTGACTCAACAATTACCCAAAGTTTTCTTTATGTTTTGAGTTGTTTCTTGCTTTTCTTGGTGTTGTCCTGTGCATTTTTGGTGCTTTCTTACAAGGCACTCATTTACTGTTTTGCTATATGCCTTTTATGTGTGAAGTATTGACTGGGTGTTAGATTCCTGCTATTATGGTCCGAAGCATAGGAAGTGGGCCAGTATATCTATAGGGTAGTTGCCACCGGGACAGGATAAAAAAAAGATTTGACATGCCCCTGCAAGGGTACTGTGAATATCATCTATCAAGATAGAGTTGGCCATGCCTGTTAGTGAAGGGTGTGTAATCATGGAGTGTGTTGTCTGCGTGATGCAATCTTCTAAGTCCAACTATCCTTCAGCAACGCATAATGAGCTTCGGTGGAGCATCTCTGAATGACATCTCTTGATTCTCCTCATAGCCCTTTAGACTTTGTCCTTGTTGTGAGAGAATGTTTGACCTCGGCTGAAGGAGGTGCTCTGTTCACTGGATGATACATTTTTTAAAACTTCAAAGCAAGTGCTCAGGGCACCTGGAATAAACAGAAGAAGAACTACGCGGAGACTGCATTAATTTTTTTTTTTTAACCCAAAACCTTCAAAAACTATTGACAGGACTGCAAATATTCATGTTTCATTTAAGCTCCACTCTGATTTTACACACATTGGTAGTTTATAGCAAGCAGTTGCAATGCAATGGGTCTCGCATTACTGAACATATTAGCTATTGCCATTGCAAATAATAATGCAACGCCAGTGGCTCACACCTTCTGTAATGAGAGACCTACTGCATTGCAAATGCTTGTTTCTACAAGTGTGACCACTATTGCTTCCTTAAAGGAACTAAGGACACAGCGGGGTCAGGAAACTGAGAAAACGCTTCTTTTAGCTCTTGTGGAGGACAGATATCAGAGGGAGCGCCTGATTTTACTTTAGCCAATAGGTCAATAAAATGTACCTTACTGATAATAGGCAGCTCAGCCAGTGTTTTAGGATTAATCTATTTAACTGTAGATTCCTCATCTTACCATATTCCTCAGGCGCCAGATTGTATACAGAGATTGTATACAGCAATGCTCCCATGTGCTGTTAGGAGGCGTTGTGAGTCTGTGAAAGGACTCCATACTGCCCCAGAAGTGACTGGGTTTGTTGGCTGGTATAGCACGGGTGAAGGAGTTGGAAGAATGGTACCCCTGCAGGCCTACACAATGTCTGCCAGATCCATGTCCACGGACCAAAAAGAACTAGCTGCCCGTTGCATCATTGGTTGGGAAGGCTGCCTCGGTCTATATACCGGGCCGCTGGAGCAGCCCATAAATTCCCAAAAATTGTGTAGCAAATTGCTCGGCAGAGCCCAACAGTCCCAGCCAACGGGCTGTAGCTCTGCTATCCATTCCGATATGGAGTATCTTTTCACAGAAGAGGCAGAAACCATCAAGGTACATGCCCATCAGCGAAGCATGTACATTGCTGGAGAAGTCATACAGGCATACTGTCGAAGGGCAACATTGGAACCAACGGGCCAGCCAAGGCAATCCGCAGAATCCAAACCTGCATAGTTTAATATATCTGGGTGGATCTTGTCCATGTATCGCCAAGGCCAAAGAGGCCTCTGACCTTCTGGTACTGCCTACAAGATCTTGCTGGTCATGGCCCAATACGTATGGGTGAAACAACCAAACAGACAGACTGCATTAACAGATCACAATGCCAAGCTGGCTGAAGAAAACACGGGTTTTCTAAAGGCATCAATCCTCTAAGATTCCCTATATGGAGGAGCCCTGCACAATAAGGCTCTCTGGAGTGCTTGGTGGAAAAATATGGGTCGCCTCTCTACGATGTCTAGCCACCTGCCTGTTCACAGGTAGGAAGCATTATGGTTTCAACCAGGTAACCATCAGAGTATCCGTAAGCACATCATTAAAAGGAAGCAGGGGTTACGACGTGCCAATCTAGGCTTTAGAAACATTTGCTTAGCTCTAGCACCTTGACTGCCTTCTGAATCACCACTACGTATGAGGCACTTAGTTCGGAACTCACTTGGCAAGTCCAGCTTCATCCCAGGGGAGCTGTCAAGCCCATTGGCCTTTTATAAGTTAAGGTATAAGCATCATCAGTGTAAATGAGGGGGTTTACATCTATTAACAATATGACATAGGCGTCAGTATCAAATCATCTTTTAGCGCTGGCAGCATCAGGGTGGCATGTACCGGAATGGATTGTGGGGGTGGTGTGGAAGTCTTTAGTGGAACCACCCAATAGAGGGTTAGAAGGGGGCAGACTGTGTTGGACCCGCCCACTGTAACCCAAATGAATGCCCTTGCAGTACCTTGGGGTCCGAAGGTTCGCAAGTGGGAGCCAGAAGCACACTGAATAGTCAAAGCCTTGCCTCTTTGAAGGTCTCAATCTGCTGCAGGGTCTACCAGGAAAACTGTGTACCTTCGGGACCAGCTCAGGAGTCGATTTAAGGACTGGCATCCTCGATGGAGTACGACTTACATCTTGATGCCTTTTTGCTTCATCCTTTGAGTCGGAGTGATGGGGTTAGTCACTCTTCACTTTATGGTTGCATTTGGACCTGGACTTTCTAGAGGACATGGAGTGGGAAGTGAATGGTTGTGGGAACGACCACACGATAAGGACCATGGTAGAGCGGGAACTGTGTGAAGGCACAACTTCTTGTGCTCGCCATTCTACAGGTTGACCTCCTGGTCTCAAATCCCCTTCATATGCAGGAGGGCAAACCTATTACTGAACTTAGAGTCGTGTCCTAAGCCCAGGCACCAAAGACACACCCCATGAGGATCTGTGACCGGGATCTGCTTTCTGTAGTCGTGGCACAGCTTGAATCCAGTTGGTTTCGATGGAGATATTGTTCCTTAGCACACTGTATGAAGTTTAGAAGTTGATAAAAAAAACAACAAAATCATGAGTGGGGGGGCGCTAGGTGGCGCACGGGCATGATGGCCGCACTAGTGTGAGGCTCTGGCAGCCCGATGTAATAATCCTTTTAGTTATCCTGCTCATTGGCCTCCCTACTATCTGGAAACGGTGATCCCGGCCGCACGAATGCTGGAGGAGGGCTAGCTGAGCTTCGCGGCCGCCTTGGATCGATCTGCTTCCTGCCGCGGCCTCTGGAGGGCTCGACCGGGAGGGCCGGCGGAATGGAGTGGTGCGCTGGTGCGGCATCGGCCGGCACGACAACCCACGGCTGCCCACGAGGTCGCTAGGCCCAGAGGTGCACTCGGGCGGCAGTAGGGGTGTGCGGGGCACCGCAACTGCTGGCGGCGTTCATCACGATCACTCCCCTGACAGTGGCGGCTCAAGGTTGGCGCGGCATCGGCGGGAGAAACCTCTACCCGCGCTGCGCGTGAGAGGGCGCAGAAGGTGAGGCCGGTCCGGAGTGGGACAGAGGCAGCTCCGCGGGGGCAGTGACTCGGACTGAGGCAGCGCCGGCTGTACACGCGGCGCTGCTAGAGGTGCGGCTGGGGATCTGGATGCCTGCAGAGTTCGCCTGCAGTCCTTTCCACTCTGGCGGAGGGAGAGGGTTGATTGGAGCAGACGTGACACTGAGGGAGGAGGACTAGATTGGTGTGCGCCGAATGGGCGCTTCGCCTGCCCTGGAGTCTGGCGGCTGACTGTCTGCTGTTGGGATCCTCTCCGCACAGCACTTTGCGCACTGTGGCAATACCTGCATACTCCCCGACCTGTCCCATTTGTGCCGGCCGCGGTGCCACGTGCCACACTCCACTGCCGGGCGGAACGTGAATCATTGTCTACGGGACCCAGCCATCTTCCAGTCGCATCGCTGGGGGAGACCTCGTAGGACAAACATTGACAGCTCAGTATTGGTTATCGGCTGCCACCACGAGGTACACCATACATGTTTTTAGACTACCTATGCGGACTGAGCCTCCGATTGCTTGGCACACAGGGACACGGGCTACTGCGGCTGGTGGGGGCCTCGCCTTTGGGGGTCGGGGGTGCTGAGCGATGTGGCCCGAGGAGCGGGTACCGCAGGGCTGGACGTGACGGGCGGCTCCCTCCCCACAGTGCATTGAACATCAGGCAGGGATGGACTGGTGGTGGCAGCTTCCTGCCAGGGCTTGACCTCCGGTGGCACGGGTGTCAGGAGCGGATAACTGCGCAGGAAGGATCGTCCTTAAGTGCTGGTAGTGGGGGCACCCTTCTCACTGTGCGTGGGAGAGCATCCTAGCAGTGGTTGGCCCACGAAGAGGACATTGACTGTACCACTGTTGCACTGGTCGGCAAGGGGAACAGAGGTGCTAAGCTAATTGGAGTTAACACTCCAGATTCTCTGCCATCAGTATCCATGGGCAAGTCGGATGCAAAGCAGCCAAAACTGAACTTCGAGTCTATGAAAAAAGGTCCCTGTAGCTTGCCAACGGATCGGGCTGTGGACAGTGGAGCGGAGGCATCAGGAGGGGTGACGGCGCAAGACACTGATGTACAAAGTATCCTGCAGGAGATCCGATTGGGATTCGCCACCATTGTGGACAAGGTCGACTGAATGTCGACGAGAATGGACGACATTGCCCACAAGCTAGAGGGGCATGATGATCAGCTGAAGGAGGCAGAGCGACGCGTATCGGATACCGAAGACGTGACCTCCAGGAATGCGACACAGCTAGCCCACATGGATAAGCTTCTAAATATTGCCTCCAAGAATGAGAACTTGGAGGCGCGCAGTCGGCGCAACAATATTCTCATAATAGGTATCCCGGAGTCCACAAACACAGGGAGAATGGAAGAATATATCAAAAAGATGCTGCTGTCCACGATTGGGGCCGACTCCTTCTCCAGTCAGTTTATTGTCGAGCGGGCTCACAGATCCCTTGGGCCGCGTCCCCCTCCCGGCAGCGCCCCAAGACCCATCATAGCGAGACTCTTGAATTATAGGGACCGCGACGTGGCGTTGAGGGTGGCGCGAGGAAAACAAACTCTGAATTTTGACGTGAACACGTTTTCCATCTATCCGGACTTCCCCCCGACGGTCCAGGATGAGCGGCGTAAGTTCCCTGAAGTCAAGGCCAAGTTGCGAAAAGCTCAAATTGACTATGCATTACTGTACCCTGCGAGGCTTAGGGTGACTCACCAGGGCAAACAACATTTCTTTACAAAGCCGCAGCAGGTGGAGGAATTCCTTAAGCGAGTCAAGCGTGCGAATCGCATTGATAGCAACATGGAGGCATCGCAGAGGTCCACATCGGTGGCAATGGAGGAAGACTCGTAATGTTCTGAATCCCTGTACATTGCTGGCCGCGGAAGGGGATGTGCTGATCTGCTCGCTCCACCCCTGGACTTACGGTGTGAATGGAACAATGATTGCAGGAGTGGTCCAACTATGAGCCATAGTGAACAAACATCGGGCACTCTTCGCCTGGACGGGCACATGGCGGATGTCAGAGGTGGGCCCGTGGGGCGAGAGGTCTATGTGTTGCCACCTACCAATGTCCCCAGACGGGTATCCCCCTGGCACAGCCACCTGCGTAACTGATGCGGGGGCGGTAATGGGGTTCTTGTTTATGTTACACTTGGGGGGGGGGCGCATAATTCTGGCAAGTTGGGGTTGCTGCAGTGGGAGGGGATGGAGGAGGGGGGATGTTATGTTTTAAGTTTGACAGTCATCTCACATGGGTTTTTTGCTGATGTCTTGGAGGCGGTACCAGGTGCTTCAAGGTGCGCATACATCATTCATAGTCAGGACAGATATCACATTGAGTGTGGGACGTGGAGGGACATTCGAGTGGGTCTCTTGTAGTTTGATGGCACATGTTGCAACAGATGGCGGATAGTGAAGCCGGAGCGTTGAATGTTCTTACCTGGAATGTCAGAGGCATGGGGGACCCGAGGAAGAAGTGGCACATAATAGCATATCTGGATAGGCACAGGATACATATAGCTATGCTGCAGGAGGCGCACTTTGATCCCCACCGACTGAACACCTTTGTATACAAATGGACAGGCTATAGAATCTTCTCTTCCTACTCCTCCTATGCGAGGGGTACTGCTATCCTGGTTAAGAAAAAGATCCCATTTCAGCTCGTGGGTACCGCCTGTGATCCGCAGGGCCGCTACTGTCTGTTGTGGGAAAGATTGGGATCGGTAACAGTCACACTAGCCTCTTGCTATGGGCCTAATGTAGATACCCCAGAGTTTTTTACATCCCTATGGGCCAGGATATTTGATATAGGCTCTAGCCATATTATTTGGGGGGGGGGGGGAAGGGGGGGGGGAAGGGGGGGGGGGGGAAGAGACTTCAATGTAACATATGACCCTGGTCAGGACAGGTCACACCCTGCCCCTCATCACTACACCAAGGCGGGCGCGGCTCTTCAGGATATTGTGGTGGCCTACCACTTGCTGGACGCTTGGCGGCATGCACACCCACACACTGGAGAGGGAACGCATTATACAACACAGGTGGCATCATCGGCCCGCCTGGATTATTGGTTCTTGTCCCGGGGGTTGGGGCTTGCGATAGTTTCAGTGCAGCATCTGGCTAGAACGTATTCAGATCATGCCCCAGTTAAGATCACGTTGGCGTCCGTAGATTTGTATGCCCCATGGAGAGCTTGGCGTTTGCACGCTCCCATTTTATTGGATACAGTTTTTTAGGCGGAGCTACGGGAAGAGATAAAGGATTTCTTTGTTCGTAACAAGGGCTCGGTGGACAGTGTGGAGACTATCTGGGAGGCGTTTAAGGCCACACTCTGGTGGTTCTGCATCGCTAAGGGGGCGGGGGTGCTTAAAGACATAGTTCATACACTGAATAAGTTGGAGGGGGAGCTTAGATCACTGGAAGCACAATTGGCGGTGATCCCAAGTAGTGCTGCCCAACTCAAATTCAGAGAAACGCTATCGGCATACATGGATGCTGGGCAGAGGGAGGCTCGGTTCCGGGGGAGGTTCTGGGTGGCGCACAGTTACGGAGAGGGAGGCAGACCCGGTAAGGCCCCAGCACAAGTAATAAGAAGGAACCGGCAATCTGGGTGTGTGTTAGAGATGGAGGACTCGGACGGCATGGTGATACTCCCCATATTATTCAGGCTTTCACACATCAATACGCCCAGCTGTACACCACTCAGAGGGACGGCGTCTTGGACTTGGACAGTTTTCTGGACGATGTGGCGCAGGGCTGGCTGAGCGATAGGCAACGGGAGTTCTTATGTGCACCATTTGAGCTGGATGAGGTCAGGGATGCCATCATGAGTATGCAGTCTGGGAAAGCGGTGGGGACAGGTGGCATCCCCATTAGAGTTCTACAAAATATACACTGATCTCATGGCCCCCATCCTACGGGAGGTGTAGGAGGAATCTCTAGAGGTTGGCTCCATCATGGTCTCCCTTTTGAAGCCAGGGAAGTCGCCCCGGATGTGCGACTCCTACAGACCGCTTTCTCTCCTCAACTGCGATGCTAAAATCTTAGCCAAACTAATTGCCACCGACTGAGTCTACTCATGGAGAATCTGATTCTCCCGGATCAATCGGGCTTCGTGCCCAGAAGAGACACCTCTCATAACTTGTGAAGGCTTTTCACTGTACTAAATAATGTCTCACCTGAGTTACCGATGGCCGCTGTATTTTTAGACGCCACCAAGGCGTTCGATTCCATAGAATGGGATTACATTTTCGGGGTTATGCTGCGGATGGGATTCCCACCACTCTTCTTATCTTGGATCCGGCTGTTATATAACTCGCCGGTCGCTAAAGTACTCATTAATGAGCAAACGTCGCAGGCCTTCCATATCACCAGAGGCCCAAGGCAGGGGTGCCCGTTGTCCCCACTGCTTTTTGCCCTGGCAACAGACATAATGACAAGGCTCTGCGGTGCAATATGCGGCAGATCCGGATATCATTATATGCCGACGATAACCCGCTCTATATCCGGGACCCGCATCAAAATTTGAACCAGATATTACGAAAACTTATACCTTTCGGGGTGCTGTCGGGGATTCAAATCAATTGGGGGAAATCCTGTATCTACCCGCTGACGGCGGTTACAGGGCGGTTCCCGTTAGATTACCCATTAGAGTGGTGCGAGGAAGAGCTGCGATATCTAGGTATTTGGGTCACGAAAGATAGGGAGGAACTCATGCGTTTGAATTATGGCACCACAATGACTCGTATAACCGAAAATATTAGTTGCTGGATAGCCCTTCCCCTCTCTCTGGTGGGGCGGGCTTCCCTTATTAAAATGGTGATCCTCCCTCAACTACTTTATTTTTAAACATCCCGTATCACCCTGGAGTTTTTTTTTTCCCAAGACACTTCGTTCTGAATTGACACGCCTGGTATGGGGGGGGAACAGCCGAGGCTGCAATGGGAGGTGCTCACCCGGCCGAACGTAAAGGGAGGGTTCGGAATACCGAATTTTGAGCTCTACTACCTTAGTGCGCAAGCTCACTATGCGTGGTTTTGGGTGAAGCAGACCCGGTACATGCCGCAAGTAGCGGCTGAGCATTGGCTCGCGCATCTCATCCCATTAGAGGGGGTACTATATGACTTGAGCACACCTAGAGATCGTAATCAGACCACACTCACCTGCACTGCTTTGGCCTGGCAGCGCATTAGGCGCATGCTGAATGTAACTTTGCTTTATTCCCCTTTGCTGCCTCTTAGTTATCATCCGAGCATACCCCTGCTTCAGGAGAGATGGTTTCATCACTTTAAAGAACGTGCTCGCATCAGCATTGGGGGGGGGACTTATACCATAATGGTAGCTTCCGTACTCTTGAACGTATCTTTCAAGGCCTGTGGCAGACTCCGATGTCTTTATCTATATTTGCCTCAGACATGGAATTCGGTCATTAACTCCAGACTTTCCTGCGGAGCCGCAGACCCTAGCGCCGCTTCAGATTATGCTCAAAAACACAACGTGCAAGCGACTGGTCTCCCTACTATATCGGACGGTTCATGCACAGTTTGTTTCCGGCCGTGCCTTCCCGTGGGCGCTGGGGCGATGAACTGGGCTTCGCTCTATCAGAAGAACAATGGGAATATTGTAGTTTGCAAACAGAGGGTGTCGGCTAGTAGCAGGCTCCGTATACTATATTATACGTTTTTACACAGACTGTATTATACCCCAGCCAAGATGCACAGATTTAACTTGCGTGATTCGGACAGCTGTGAAAGGTGTCGGGCTCCTGGTGTGGATTTCGTGCACCTGGCGTGGGACAGCCCGAAGGTGCGCGAATTTTGGGGGCACGTCTTTGAAGCATTAGCTCTGATGACGAATACAGAGATGGAGCCCACACCATTAATGGCGCTACTGGGGTATGTTAAGCTTGTTCCTGCTGCGATTCGCAAGCTCTTGCCCTTCTCATGGCAAAGAGACGGGTGGCTTGTCGCTGGGTAAGAGGGCGGGCGCCCAAGTTTAAGGACTGGATTGACGATTTAGTGATTTGCCAAGAACGACTTGCCGCGTATGCCGAAATGCTCCCTTTTTCCTCTAGGCCTAGAGATATCTGGGCCCCCTTAACCGGTTATCTGCTATCCCATCCCCATGGACCTGGCTTCTCTGATGCAGCTGAGGCTACGCACAAAAGATTCCTCTGGTTCGGTTAGTGTCCGGGACGACCCTCTAGGGATCTATATATTTCACATTTGGGCAGAAGATATTCGGGTGTCCAGGGGGGGTTGGTGGTATAGAGTTCTTTGGGGAGAGGGGAGGCCATCCTAGCGTGCGGTGGGGTGGGAATGGCTACCCTCGGGAGAAGAGGGGGACGAACATGCTACCATGGTGGAACGAGTGGTCTCTGGCCAGTAGCAATAGTTGGGTCCCTTATGGTACTGCCAGGTCCGCGCACATCTGGGGTGGACGCCTATCCCATCGCATGGTTCAGGGGTCATAAAGTAAGGCACAGTTGATAGAGGAGGCCGGCGAATAGGTGGGGTGGGCAACGCTGTTCCTCATGTCATGTGTAACACTGCTGTAATGTCCATTTATGCACTGTTCCAGTAACTGATGTGCCATTGTTCTGACTGTAGCGCCATATGGAGGGCTGAAGTACCGAGTACTGCTTGCAATGTGAATTTGATTGACTGTCTGTTGTTAAATGGATGAAAATAATAAACAGAATTTCAACAAAAAAAAAATCAGGAGTGGTAGGTACTCTGGATCTGCGCTGAAAATGATACAGAAAGCATATAGTTGAAGGCAGCAAGCTGGGGAGCGCTTATATTTGGCTTCAAGCCATACTACGCCACCTAGCAGCATGAAGTAATGGAAGTATTAACTACAAAAGAAAAAGGCAGCTAACTAGTGTGACTGTTAGAACCACTGGACACAGCTGCAGGGAAGTTCTCGCATCTAGGGATAGATGCGGTTGGACCTGGGTGGTACCATCTATGTCACATCCGGTATTGTTATGGCTGGTCTGAACAGCACCACACCAGTGAAGATGCCACGCAATGTCATAACAGTGTATAAAAGTAACAATCCAGGGTGGCATACTTTTTATGGACATGCAGAGCGAATAATATCTATTGGGTACCTCTAATAAGATAAAACTGCTAGTAAATAATAAGTTACTTACCTTCAGTAATACTCTTTCTCTTAGAGACTATATTTAGCAGCAGATTCCTCATTGTTTGAATCTTCCCCAGGTGCCCGCCGATAGGTGGTGCCATGCGGCTCAGCACTGATGCTGTTCTGCTACGGAAATGATGTGCGAAGCCTATATAGACGTCACTCCCGCCCGCTGACATCAGTTGCTTTCGAGGGTATCCGTGTCCCTAGATGCAGAGCATCAAAAACAATTGGTGTGCCCAGCATGCAGCTTCCTGGACTTTGGATCTAATTTATGGATAAAGTCCAATCACAGAACGAGGAGGATGGGAGGGTCGGTGAAGAATCTTCAGCTAGAGAGTCTCTACCACAAAGAGCATTACCTAAGTTTAGTAACTTGTTCTACTGATAGTAAGCGCTAGACGCAGATTCCTCGCCTTTTGAATAGATACCAAAACAGTACCTATTTAGAGGTGGTTCTGTGGCTGGACTCAAACCAGAAAGTTCCCGCAGGACAGAGCAGGTAAATTACCCCTCTCAGCAAACATGGTTTTCTAGACAATAGTGCTTCATGAACACATGGAAGACAAGACCTGGCTTTTCACACAGGAGTAGAAGATATCTATGCATCTGCCTGATCCGAAAACGATATGGTCACACCCTAAATCGGATAGGGCCAAGACGCCCTAGGGCATGAGATTGCACTTTATAAGTCAAATTTACATTACATTACATCCATGTAGTTGCCAAGCAAATATCCAGGACAGACACTCCCCATGCCAATGCAGTAGTAGCAGCTTTGGCCCTAGCAGAATGAGCATGCAGTCCTAATGGAGGCTGCTTTTAAGCTAATGTGTAGCAGACCTTAATGGATGATCCAGCGGGATATGGTTCTCTTCTGCACGGCCTTGCCTTTTTTTGATCCAGAGAACCACCGCACAAAGAGCTGATCATCCACCCAGTGTTACTTTGTATGATCTATGTAAAAGCTCAGTGCTAGCTTGTGGTCCAAGAGATCTCCTCCTTCTTAGAGGAGTGAGGCGGAAGATCGACTTCACAATTCTAGGCAAGAAAGATGCCCATGTCTGCAAAACCAGCTTGTCTGGGAAGAAGGTAGTGTATGGTGGGTTTACACCAAGAGCTTGGAGCTAACTACGCTCACATGCTAAGCCGATGTTATGGCAACGAGAAACACCGTCTTAAGGATGAGGAGCTGCAAGGAACAGCTGTGAAGTGGCTCAAATGGAGTGCACATCAGAAATGTGAGAACCAAATTCAAGTACCGCGGTGGCATGACAAAGAGAAGAAATAAATGTTGTAAACCTGTCAAAAAGAGCATAACAACTGGAGACTGAAATAAAGAGGGCTGATCCAGCACTGCAAAAAAGCAGAAAGAGCTGAAAGGCACCCTTTAACCCAGAGAAAAGCCTTGCAGAGCTAGGGACAAAACAAATAACAAAAAGTCAGATAACTTTGCGTGATGTGGCTTTATCTGTCAAGCACCACACCAAGTTCCACAATATAGGGGTTTTCCCCTCTTACTCCCACAACAACTCGGGCATGCGATTTGGCAAATGAAAACACAGTAATGTGTGGAAACAAATGAAGGGATGACTCTACTAGAAGAAAACATTAAATAATCTCCATCACTGTATGTCACTATACAGACTTACTTACTGTACTTTTTTTATTAGCATTTTCAAATACTTACATAACAATACAACCAACAAAAAAGAAACACGCCAGTGATTGTTACATCTTATCAATATTTGTGGTACTTTAGATGACAGGTGTTCACCTACATAGTTAACAGTTGGACATGTTAGCTCTACCATGAAGTATACACACATTGAAATATCCTTTTTGGGTTCGGGGACTTTTCAACTGCCGTACCTGCGCACGTATATGTTAAAACATAAGAGTCACATTTAGTTGCTTCTGAATGCTACGATTCCAAATGTGCCCACACATGCCCCCACTCCCTACGTCAGGGGCCCGCAACTCTAGCCTACCTCCCAGTTCACCGCTATGTATCGACATTTTGTAGCCCAGGATTTATATGCCTAAGACACCGTCCATTTCAGCCTCCTCCCGCCGTTGCTGAGCCCACTACACAAATGGATCCCAAATGTCCCGAGGACGAGAGGTCATAGGCATCAATTCCCAAAACGTAGTGAGCTGTGAGTGCCCATAAACTACATCCGCCAACCAACTCTTTACCGAAGGCACCCTACTTCTGCCCCAATATCTCGCCACCTGCCTTTTAGCGAAAAGGAAAAGCAAAGCATGCAACTTACGCAATTTAGGCGAGGTATCCTTAACATATCCCAGTATACCCAGCTCAGGGGATGGGGTGTCGGACCGTCCAACAATCTGATTAGACAATGTAAAAATCTGAGACCAGAAGCCTTCGAGTCTCGGGCAGGACCATGCCATGTGTAAAAAAGAAGCGGTTGAGTGCCTACATCGCCAACATCCATCTTCCTCTCTAAGCCCCATCCTATGTAGACTAATCGGTGTCCTATAAAGTCTGTGCAAGTATTTAAAATGTATTAGTCTTCATCTATAGTTTGGAGAGAGTTCCGTAAGCTGTCCACAACAAAAAGTCCACTGTTCTTCTGTCAGCGGGGGGTGGAGCTCCTCGTTCCAGTGTTGGAGAGATTGGGGTCTGACCACTGGCGCTGTGTTCTGCATTTGTCTATATATTCTAGTGACTAACCTACGTGGGGACGGGGAGCTCACCACGCTCTCCAATGCCGGGAGGGTTGGGGGAACCAACGGAAAAGCCTCGCTAAGCGCGTGGCAAGCTGCCCGCAGTCTGTGATACAAAAATAGTTCTGAAAAGGATACCGTCTGCCCCTCCTCCGCCACCGGAGGGGGCATACATTTGTTATCCGGAACAAATCAGCAAACGTGTGGAGGGGCATCTTCTGCACCAGAGGCTTACCAACTCCTCCTTCGATACATGGCAACAGCGGGTTTTGTGCCAGTGACAGAGATGGAGCTAACAGAATCGGTACACCCGCCCTCTTGCGCAATTCCTCCCATACCCAGCGCAGCATCTCGGCAGAATCTACATCTCCCCTTGGGCTTCGCGCCCTCACACAAATGGCCACTTTCAGTGGGACTGGCGCCACAATATCCTACTCTACGGCTACATGAGGCTGGAAGGGAGTCGAGTGAATCCAAAAGTGCAAAAATTGAGCTTGCATATAGGCGCATGTCAGGAGCACCCAGTCCACCCCGTTTCAAAGGTAAGGTCTGCATGTCCCAGGATGCCCGTGCTTGGCCGCCAGCCCACGCCAACGCAATCAAATGTGATTGCTGCGTTGCAAAAAATTGTGATGTGAGTGGGATTGGAATGTTTGTGAATAAATATAAAAATTTGGCAATACGACCATTTTGATCAAAGCGATCCTACCCGTAAGTGACAGAGGTAATCTCGCCCATATCTTCACCTTCTTCTCCAGCCAAACGACAGCCCGTCCGTAGTTCAAATTCCAGATCTCGAGGGTTACGGCTCAACCAAATTCCTAGATATTTAACCGTTTCCGCCTCCCACCTCAGGGGGTACTCAGAAGAGACCCTCAGGGTGCTATCCGTCAAAGGAAATATCACCGATTTTGACCAGTTCACGGAGATCCCAGCCAAACCCTCAAACTGGATAAATTTGCGCAGCACTGGGTCCAAGTTTTCTTCCGGGTTTATGAGATAGAGTGTCACATCGTCCGCATATAGCGACATTAGTAGGCTCCTGGAACTGAACCCTATACCCCGCGCCGTATGGTGCTGCCTGATACGGGCAGCTAGCGGCTCCATAGCCATTGCGTACAGCAGCGGGGAAAGGGGCCGACAGTCTAGAAGCCAGTTTCTCAACATACGTCTTATAAAAGGCTGTGGTCAGGCCATCTGGGCCAGGGGCTTTGTCCAGAGGTAGACTTTTGATTAATTGAGCAACACCCCCCGCATCTATCGGAAGGTCCATATATTCCCTATGGGTGTTATTAAACCAGACCAGCGCAATTGATTCCAAAAAAGCCTCCATTCCCTCCGGGCACTTGTCCTGAGTGGCCGTATACAGGTCGGAGTAGAAACCCGAGAAGGCATTCAGGAATTCACCTTGGCCTCTAATCGTGGCGCCCGACTTAGTGTGTAGTTCATGAATGTACGTCGATGATCTGGGTGGTCGTATCATAGTAGCCAATGTACGGCCCGGTCTGTCTCCCTCCCCATAACGCCTGGCCTCCACGTATTTACCCACAAATTTCACCTCACGCTGCGCTTCTTCAACGTAATCCAGTAACTTAGCTTTCAGCAAGCCGGTGGTGTCTGAGTTACCCGCCTCATAGAATTGATTTTCCAAGTACTTTTATGCTAGTCTCTAGGGATGAGAGTGTGCCTCGTATTTGCCTTTAGCACTCCCGCTTGGCGGGCTATGCATTGGTCTCTAATAAAAACTTTAAACGCCTCCCAGAGGGAGGACTCAGTATCCACCGACCCAGTATTCAACGCAAAATAGTCGGTAATATCCTTCCTAATCTCTTCTTTAAAAACCTCATCTGACAGGACATAAGGTGGGAGGCACCACGAAAAGGCACGACGGGGCAAATCTGGGATCAGCAATTTCAGCCGGCAAGGGGCATGATCAGACAGGGAACGGGGCAGGTGCCCCACGTCTGCGGTCCACATAGCGACATCTCGAGACACCAACCAATAGTCCAATCGGGACCACGCATTGTGGTGATCCGAGATACAGGTACCCTCCCTCAGTGCGTCATGTCTGCTTCGCCATACATCAATCAATCCTCCATCTGACAGACTTACTTACTGTACTTAATTTCTCTTCCAACTGACACATTTTCAATATGACTGCAAAAGCTGTGTAGTGAGTGCAGTTCTCCTTATGGCTACTTTGTTACCGCAATAAGCCCGACAAGCTACAGGAGCTTTACCGTTCGTTGGCCCATGTCCTTTTCTCTTCTTTGCCTATCCTGACGAGGCCCAAATGGATGGGCCGAAATAAGTAGACTTTCAGGATTGGAGAAGTCTGAAAAAACATAACATACATATATTGAGAATACACACTCCTGTTGTCTGGGGGCTTGTTGCGCCATTCTGTGTGTATCTACATTGGACTATCTTCTCATAGACTACACTCACTACACAGCTTTTGCAGTCATATTGAAAATGTGTCCATTGGAAGAGAAATTAAGTACAGCTATATGTTTTTGATATGAGTCATACTACTTTCCTGTCAGATATGTGTAAAATCATGTTTTGTTTTGGGAATGCATGTATTGTTTGCCAGATAAAACACTTCCAATACTTGGAATTGGTACTTGCTAGTGATTCCAGACTTATAATGTTGGTCTGTATAGTGACATACAGTGATGGAGATTAATGTTTTCTTCTAGTAGAGTCATCCCTTCATTGGTTTCCACACATTACTGTGTTTTCATTTGCCCCACAGTACCACACCAAGTCACAAATTGACCCATTGACAGTGATATATATGGCTTTTGTCAAGGGAGGCTTGGCAGCCAAGGTAACATCAACCACCTTTTGAGGAAGGTCGACGGTGTTCAGCTGTCACTGCTCAATCTCCACAAATGAAGGTGGAGATTGCGAAGCCCCAGGTGCAGAACACGGTCCTGCTGCTGCAGCAGCTGAGCCTCCCTGAGGGACAGCCTGATTGATAGATAGATAGATGCTCAAGCTGTAGAATTCTGTATACCTTACCTTCTGTGCCAAATCAGGGACCACTAGGATGACTTGGGCCCGTTTGGGCCTGATCCTCCTTTGAACTCAGGCAGGAGTGGTATCGTGGAAATACATACAGGAGTCATGAGTACCACTTGAGGCAGAACACATCTGAGCAAGAGACCCCCTTGAAACTCCATGCAAACAAGAGCAGACATTACACTTTCTCAGCAGTGGCTAACAGATCGAGCGAAGGTTCTGCACATTTACGGAAGAGACCTTGCGTCACCTCTGGGTGCAACTGCCATTCGTGATCCACTAGGCGCTGATGGCTGAGTTCTTCCACTCTGGCATTCAACAACCCTGCGATGTGATAAGCACCAGGAAGATTCCTTGGTGGCCCAGCTATTTCAAGGTGCCGTGGCCTCCTGGCACAGAATCTGTGGCCCCACACCGGACCAGTTTTTTGCATGGCCACATGGTGGCAGCGTGGTCTGTGAGCCCTGTAACCGCCTCCCCTTGATGGATCGAAGGATTTCAACAGCAAGCAGATAGCCCTCAGCTCCAGACAGTTGACATGGAGTGAAGCATTGATCAATTAATTAATCAAGTGGATTTATATAGCGCAGCTAATTACCCGAGAGGGTATCTAAGCGGTTGAGGGTCATGATGGGTCAGGTGACTCAGTCGAAGAGCCAGGGCTTGAGTGCTGTCCAGAATTCCGGTAGACAGTTCTCCGTAGCTGTAGAGTGAGGTCGCTCAAGGTTTTCACCACGAGATAAGAGAAGAAGCGTTCTCTACTGTTGCTTTGTTGGATGTGGGGGATGTGGGCGAGTGAGAGGGGGCAGAGTGCAGTTGTCTGGTAGGGTGGTGAAAGTTCAGGCGATGGCTGGTGTATCTAGGTCCTTGGTTGTGCAATGTTCCATAGGCGTGGATCATCAGCTTAAATTGGCATCTCATCTGTATGGGGAACCAGTGGAGTTTTCTGAGTGATGTGGGTCCTTCTGGGGAGGTCGAGGATGAGTTTGAAGGTGCAGTTCTGTATGGTCTGGGGTCTCTGCAGAAGGGGTGTGGTGATTCCAGCGTATGGTGCATTGCCGTAGTCTAATTCGCTGGTGATTAGGGCCCGAGTGTCAGTATGCCCTGTGTTCAGGCAAGCCATTTGAAGACTTTTCGTAACATGCAAAGTGTGCAAAAGCAGGCAGAAGCGATTGCGTTGATCTTGGGCTTCATGGTCAGTTTGCGGTCTAAGATAATGCCGAGATTCCTGGTGTGGTCGGGCAGTTTGGGTTATGGTTCTAGTTCCGAGGGCCACCAGGAGATTTTCCAATGGGTGGTGTTGTTGCCGAAGATCAGTTTTGTTCGTTTGAGCTTCAAGCATTTGCGCTTAATCCACTTGCTGATGCTAGTCATGCACATGTGGGAGTTGGTTCTTGGGTTGAAGGGAACTTCTGAGAGTGGGAGGATGAGCTGGGTGTCGTTTGCATAGGATATGATGTTTAGTCCACAGAATTTGACGATGTTGGTCAACGGGGGTCAAGTAGGTGTTTAAGAGGGTGGGGCAGAGAGAGGATCCTGGAGGGACACTGCAGATGATGTTTTTGGGCTTAGAGGTGAATGAAGGTAGGTGTATCTTCTGCGGACTTACGGTGTGGAAGCTGGTGATCCAGTTGAGGGCGCTTCTTTGTATACCAATGTGATGCAGTCTTCTCATCCAGGTGTGATGAGATATGGTGTCAAAGGCTGCTGAGAGGTCAAGGAGGATTAGAGGATTGGTGGCTGCGATCAAGGCAGTCTCGGTGCTGTGGTTGGCATGGAATCCAGATTGGGAGGTGTCTAAGAAAGGTTCTGCTCTAGATATTTCGTAAGCTGTTGGTTGATGACCTTTTCCAGGACTTTGGTGGAGAAAAGGACAAAGGAGATGGAGTGGTAGTTTTTGGGTTTGCTCGGGTCAGCAGATGGTTTCTAGAGTAGAGGTTTGACTTCTGCAAGTTTCCAGTCTTCAGGAAAGGTGGATGGGGCAAGTGAGGAATTGAAGTGGGTGTTGAGCTTGCTGCTGATCCTGTGGCTCCCAAGGTTGAAAATGTGGTGCGGGCAGGAGTCTTTGGGGGATCTTGAGTGACCAGAGTTCATGATGGTGGTAGTGTCCTGAGGGGTGAGTTGGTCCCACAAGGTAAGTTGGTGGTCCATGTTGATTTTGCTGAGTGCGTGAAGGCGTAGGGAGTCAGAGGGTTTGGGTTGAGATTCTATAGATGGTGGTGATCTTGACGTGGAAAAAGAAGGGGAGTCTGTCACATAGCTCTTGAGAGGGGGAAATGCTGTTGTCTGTGGCTGTGGGGTAGGCAAACTCTCGATCCTGAAGAGATCTTTGCTATGGTTAGAGCTGGACTCGATGCGGTCGACTGGGGCTTTCCTCTTTGTGTCTCTGAGTAGTTGGTGGTAGAGTATGAGGGAAGTCTTTAAGTTGGTTGTGTTGTTAAAATCTGGTTTGCGATGTCAACATAATCGGCGCCACCTTGTCCCCTCTCAGGCCTGTACGCTCACTTAAGCAGTAGCCATTTTTGAAAGCACCATGGCCCCTCTGCCCCTCGCCGATCACCAGCGCGTTCCCTTGGCGCTGCAAACAACCCCCCGTGCGCCGGCCACCCCCGCTCTCTCATACATGGGCCATAAACCCTCTCCTTCTGCGCGACCCTGCCATGGAACCACATCCCGCGCCTGACCAACACCTCCTTTCATCCCATACATGGTCATACGTCCTTTTGATAACCCCCTTCCTCTGCGCACGATTGTCCGAACCGATCCCAGGCCATCACCTAGCCCTGCGGATGCAGTTTATTGCCCCCACTGTAAGGGAAACACCTCACATCAAAGGGATTACAGTAGATCAAGGCCCCCACCCCCTGAGACCCGACCAGTCGCACACACCCCCGGGAATTGGCGGAATGTCCACCTGTGTGATAGCCATCTCTTACTGTGGGTGGGGTGGGGACTTCCACTGAAGATATGTGTAGGAACAAGCTTGAAGTGGGGATTCCAAGGATGCCTTTCCGTACATCAAAGTCTTAACAAGAATGTGTCACGTGTAATAAAACAATAAACCTGTGTATAAGAGGCCAGGCCTCAGAGATGTGGTTAGAGCACCTCGAGACGATACCTTGCTGTCTGATCTGATGTGTTCTCCTCCGGAGAGAATAAAACTTTGTTTCCTGCCTTCCAGTCTCCGGCGCCTGCCTCTTTTGTTGGTTAATTATCGAATGGTATAAGAGGCGATTACCGCCGGGCAATACTTGAAAGGTTATCGACTGAAGGTGCCGCTACCATTTAACAGTGTCAGAGGTGTACTTGCTCGAGTGTCATCTTCTTTCCAGTTGCTTGCAGCAGTGTTTTCTGGTCTCAGTTCCTTGGAGTACCATCTGTCTGCTAGGTGGATCTCCTGTGTCTGCTGGTCTTGATAGAAACAATGATGTTGGCCAGGCTGGTGATTTACAAGTTGAAGTTTTTGACAACTTGGTCCAGGTCAGATGCAGTTATAGGGCATTATGTGTTGAGCTCATCCATCCATTGGCTCTCTGATCCTTTGCTCCAACTGTGGTGGGAGGTGTTTGGTGGTTTGGCGGTGGAGGTGCAGGGACTGGAGATGGTAAAGTGTACAATGGAGTGGTTGGTCCAGGTGAGTTTGGTGACGTTCCTGTACTTGACGCTGTTGCTGGAGGTGAACATAGGGTCCAACGTGTGTCCTTCGTTGTAGGTAGGGTCAGAGACGTGATGGGTGAATCCGATGTTATTCATGCTGTCAAGTAGGCTGGCCGTGTTGGTGTCAGAGGTCACTGAGGTGGAAATTCAGTCCTCCACAGAGGGAGTCAATGGTGAGAGAAAGGCGAAGTCAGGGAGGACTGTGCAGAAGCTGGGGCGTGGTCCAGGTGGTCTGTAGGCGAGGGTGCCTCTAATGGTTGTTTTCCCATCTGTTTGGACTTTGAAGTTAAGGAGTTCCATGGTCTGGATGGTGTCTTCTGTCTCAGTTGTGCAGTGGATGATTTCTTTGTGGATGGTGGCTATTCCCCCTGGTTTTTTGGTGCGGTCTCGGAGTGTGATCTTGTATCCATCGGGTGTTACTGTGCAGATGTGGGGAGTGAACGCAAGTGTGAGCCAGGTCTCAGTGAGGAAGACGACATTGGGGATGAGGGTGGTGATAAGGTCCCAGATTTTGGTTGTGTGTTTGCCATGCGAGTGTGTATTGAGGAAGAGGCAGGCAAGTTGTTGTGAAGCAGGTGCATTGTGTTGGTTGGTTGGTTTGCGTGGTGGTTGATGGCGTGTTAGCGGGCGGTCCGATGATGCAGGAGAAGGAAAGGTAGATGCAGGAGAAAGGTTCTATTGTGGTGTCTGTAGTCTAGGGCTCGGAGTTCGGCGGAGGTGTAGTTGCTGGGCACGGTCCAGGAATGGACAGGTGCAGATGGGCTTGCCTTTGGCATGCCAGCAGCTTAGCTGTGCTTCGGCCTTCATTAAGTAGGTCTTGGGAGGAGGAAATGGCGCTAGGTGGCAGTGGGCAGGGCTTGCCGGAAAAGGGCAGCGTCAAATCAAGTGTAGGAAAAAATGAGGCACAGGCAGGCACAAACGGGAAAGGCGAAAAAGGCACAAAAGACCAGAAAAAGGAAAAATGAAGCCCATGGAAGGCAAGAATCCTGCTGTCCTGGGACTGGCAGCGAGAATGAGAGCTGGGTCTGGGACCTTTGTCAGTTATCGGTGAGGAATGGAGAGGTGTCTGCTACTGGCCCAACCGCGGTCAAGCAACCACCACTGCAGATCTTTTGCAGTCTCCTCAGAAATCTGTACATGGTCGGAGAGGTACCCTTGATGTTCGACCCACTGAGACTCCAGATCCCAATGCAGAGCCTGCATATGCCACCTGGTGTACTTGACCAGCAAAATGCAGGAGAACACCAGGAGCCCCAGACTGGACCTAACTTAAATCCAGGACTGAGGCGGAAAGATCGGGATCATAGCCTGAATGACCTGGATTCTCTTTCCTGTGGGAAAGGCATACAATCGAACCATGTCCACAAAAGGGACTTGCACTTCCAGCCACAAAACGGATAGACAGTTCTCCGTCAGTCGTAGGGGAGACGGGGGAAAGTGTGGCAGTATGAAAAGGAAGGCTAGGACATAGCGCTTCAGAACAATTTGCAGGATCCACTAGTCTGATGTAATGGCCTGCCAACCTGACAAGAATTGTTAGAACCTGTCTCCAAACGGGTGGCGGTGTTCGACGAAAGGCGTGCTGAATGGGCTTGGCAAGTTGGGCTCTGGGGGGTGGGTGAATAATGAACTGGTTGGCTGGTTTACTTTGACCGCGTGGACAGCGTGCACCACAGTCTCAGCCACGAAGCTGCTGGGCTACTTTTGGGGGTACCTTTGCCAAAGCTGCGAAACAAGCGGTAGAAGTAATGCCGCTTGCGAGGTGGGGTTGATAAGCCCAAGGAGCATGCCAGGGTCCTATTATCCTTGAACCTCTTAAGAGCAAAGTCTGTCTTGTTCTCAAACAGGCAAGTCCTGTAGAATGTCATGAAATTTAAATGAAAATAAATAAAATGACACAAATTTATAAAGCGCACAAATACCAGATTGCATCAAGGCATGAGGGAAGAATGGATATTGCCTAAAAACAGAGGACTGTAGCCAAGCAAGGTGGCAAATGGTGCAAATGGCCCATCTGGTGGAATCGGTGGTGTCTAAGCCACGATGATTTGTGAACTTGACTGCGTTATAACCGTCATGTATGGCATGGGCGAGGAAAGGTAGGAGATCTTCTGGAACACCTTCAGATCCTAAAGGGAGTGAGAACAGCTCCCCAGCAGGCAGCTGGCATTTACTTGATTAAAGCGTCAGGCTGGTTGACGAAAAGACTATTCCCTAATGTCGCCACCTATTTTGACTCCCCATCAGGGTAGACAATTGGGAACATGTTGGGGTTAGTCTTGTTTGCAGACGTCTGCACCACCAAGCTTTCAGGGGAGGGGTTCTGTACCATCAGGTGAAACTGATTTGCCCACTATAGAAAAAGAATCCCATATACTTGCTTCTGGCATGTCATCTAAAGTTCATTCAGAAAAATTGTTTTCTGAAGCAATTTTTGTCTCACTCACTGTTATTAATTAGAAGTGCTCTGCTAGATTTTTTCAGGCACACAGGAGGCTGGTTCTCGAAAGGAAGTGAGGGGGCATCGTTGGGGCATGACTGTATCTAGCTCAGAAAGGAGCCATCTATCCTAAAGCCTATTATACAGATGCCAGAGTTGCAGAATGGCAATCTGACCTGCGCATACCTCTGGTGAAGTAAACAAGGACAGAAATGCTAGGTTTTAGAGACGTCTGAGCAAATTACCATAAGTGCTAAATGAAAGACTCCTGTGCAGCCAAAAATACTTCAGTACAGGGAAACACAAGCACACAGACACATCAAATCTTGTTTTTGAGATTCACGATTTTAGCAAATACAGGACAATCACGTTACTTTACAAACTTGAGGTTGCTATCCACCCAACTAACAAACTAACATGTACTTTTTGGTTTTCGTTTAAGGAATAATAAATTACTATAACACATCATTAAGTATGTGGATTCACTCCAGATCTCTGTACTGGGGTGTACGTTTGACATTGATCAGCATTCTGTCCATCAATTGTTCTTTTTGCATTTGTCATCCCAAATGGGACGGGTATGCCCAGACATGGGTCCCGTGATCTCCATGCCACTGGACTCATGCTAGCCTGGCTAATGAGGGGTGAAACCCCGAAACTGGTCCCAGGAAGCTCGTTTCCGGTCCAGGGAGAACCTGACCTGGCAGTTCGGGCTGGACTGTTCCCATGAGGAACAGGGTCAAGACTAATTTGCATATGGCTGGGTTTAAACTGGAATGGCATAGGGTGCAAAAAAACTATGGATTTAGGCCCGGGGTGAATGTTTGACATTGATCAGCATTCTGTCCATCAATTGTTCTTTTTGCAAGTATGTGGAACAGTCGGCCAGATGTACAAAGGGAGTTGGTTTATCAGGTCCCAAAACATGGATATTTTACTGATCACCAATTTTGTGTGGTAACCGGTTTCCAAAAGGCAAGCAGTTTCCTTGGTACCTGTTCCACTTAGAAAATGTACAAAAATGTTGGTATGGCTCTCTCCTCTCAAACAAGCAAAATAGAAGAAAGTAATTACAGCACTTTGCCCATGTGATTAACTATTCAGTGGCTCTATTATTTGTTGGGGTAAAATTCAAACTATAAATGGCTTCAAAATGTTCAGTTGTGTAGATGCAGAAAAGGATATATTTTAGGATGCAACAACCATCTGTACTTTAGAGTTTAAACCCACCAACCCTCTTTATTCAACTGGTGTAACAGAAGTCTCATCTTTAGATAAGTCCTTAAAATAAAGGTAGCACTCACTTATCTAGAATTTCAGCTACTGCCAACCGGTCTGCATCTGGATCAGTAGCCACCACCACTCTTGCACCTTCTTTTTCTGCCAGTCTCAGGGACAGCTCCTTAAACAGTAGAAAAAATTATCAATTATAAACTGAAACCTGTTGGTGCACTCAGACTTAAACATGTCAATAGTGAAACCTACATACTCATGTTGCAGCTACAACAAGATGAAAGAGCTGGGAAATGTCAGCACTAAAATGGCCATAGAGTTTAAAATAGGTAAAATAACTAGCAAGATCAGTTATCTTATCCAAGTAAACCCAATTGCTGCCCCAACAGATTGTAGATCCACATGGAGGAAGCTGCCCTATTTTGGTTGAGCCTACCCATGCCACTACAGTATCAGAGTCGAGGAGGCCATATTCTACAAAGAACACCTGTGTAAAGATTTCTGCTTACGTATATTTTGCTGTGGAGGACTGGCTGGCTACTTCTAGCCAGCTAGTATGCCAGCCATATGTCTAAACATCTGCCATAGGACCCAATCAGGTAGGAGTCATTATATAAATGTTTTTCATCAGTCACTCTAGTTTAGAAGGCAGATGAAGGATTACTGGGCCTCCCTGTAGGGTAGCTTGATGAACCAATGTAGGGAGTTGTAGCTCCTCCGCTAGCTTATAGCGTGTGCATCAACCCTATTTTGCATTTCTATCAATCTTGTATTGAGCACTGTGGGATCTTGGGTGTTGTTCCCATTGTTGTTGGCACCGCTGTGAATTTGGTTCTTACATGTTTGATACTGTGTAATATTGTTGGTAGCGCCACATTGCCTTTCACACCCTGACATTTGTTTTTAGCTTAAGACAGTTCTGCGCCATCCAGCCGCCTACAGCCGACATGCACTCCTTAAGACGTTTTGCAGTTTCCATCAACACCCCTGGCAACAATGATACCACAATTTGGGTGTCATCGGCATAGGAGGTTAAAGAGAAACCAAAGGATTCAATAAGTGGGGCCAGTGATGAGACATAGGTATTAAAGAGCATCGAGCTCAACGAGGAGCCCTGGGGCACTCCACACGGCAGTGAGAAAGGTCTGGAAGAGATTTCCCAATAGCGACAGTTTGGGTTCTGTTCGAGAGAAAGGATTCCAGCAATTTCCAGGCGGTACCCTGAATTCCAATCTCCTTCATACGGTCCACCAATAGAGAGTGATGGACCATATCAAAGGCCGCAGAGATCCAATATGATCATCACTGCTTTGCCTCCTTGATCAAGTATGGTCCTGATCTCCTCTGTAGATTTAATAAGGGCTGATTCAGTGCTGTGACCAGCTCTGAAACCATATTGCGATGGATCCAGCACCTGTGGCTGGCTGGCTTAGCTTCAAGCACTAATATCATCTCAGAAGAGGTCTCCCCTTCGTGTCACATGGACAAAAAAGTTGTGAATGCAGTGAAAGGGCATACTGAGCATTGAAGTTTGCCATTAGAGCAGACGCCTATGGTACATACACAATTCAGTCTCTTCTTTAGGACTTCCAAGTGTTGGCGCAAGAACTGCAGCAGATAGAGTACCGTCTTGTCCTGTATCTAAAGTCTGTCAATCTTTATATTCCATACCAAAGATTCAAGATGGTGAGTCCACAGCATATTTTTCCTCTTCTGTCCTCTGGCATGTTTTTGACATCTATATACTTCTTGGATGCTTCTTTCACATTTGTATTCACCCTCTTTTCCACAAGTATTTTAGATGTTTTGCCTTGGGTCAAAAGTTTCAATTCTGTGTCCTTCGCTTTGGCCTTGCATCTTCTCCAAGGGTGTTTACGAAGATTCTGGCACTATTGGTGGGCAACCTTCATTCCATGGGTTTCTTGGTTTTCTCATATTTGGATGATTACTTAATTTGTGTTTCATCTTTTAAGGGTCAAAAAGCTGTCCAATTGGTTTGCAAGTGCCTGTGAGACTAAGGGTTCATTCTCACGGCTGCAAAGTCACGCTGAACTCCATCGCAGGATAGCCAGTTCATTGGTCCATGATCAACATGAAGGTGGGGAGAGTGTTTCTTCTTCCCCTTTGGCAGCAGAAGTTATTGTGTCATCTGAGGAATATGTCGGACTCTCAAACTGCCCTGTCATGAATGGTTTAGGTTGCAGGGAGACATGGCTGCTGCCCTATTTCTTGTCCCTTGGGCTCAAATGCACCTGTGCCATCTCAATCACATTCTCTCATGCTGGGACCTGAACCTCAGAATGAAGTGGTCTTAGTCCCAGTCCTGGGGGCAAGTTTTTTCTGTAATTCAAGGTTGGCCCAACTATCGAACCTCAGCAGAGGAGCATTGTTGAACTCGCCTCCCACTGCTAACAATGCATACAAGCATGCTGGGTTGGGAGGCAACACCTGAAAAAAGATACAGATTGGGTTTGTGGACATCAGCAGAGCTCATGACATCTTCAAATTGGAAGGAGTTGGCAGTCTACATCGCTCTATTGGAATTTGCCCCTTGGATCAGAGGCAAGGCAGTACAGACAAGGAAAATCAACCCAATCACCAGGAACTATGCAACCCATCCGGAGGAGCCTAGGGTCCCTCTTCTAGCCCTTCTAGTGGACCAAAGTGGGGTCTCTGCAGAGGAGACCCTTTTGTCTCCGACAGGGATTTATCTGTAGGGGGAGAATGGACGTTTGGACCAACTCAGCCAATCCTTTCCCTCCTCGGTCTCTCTGTGCTATTTCAAGAGATTTACATCGGGCCCCATGGCTGAACTTTTGCGCCTCTCCTCAGGATTCCCTTCAACTCAACTTCTGCTCTCTCTTTCAATGTGAGCAGGCATGGAAGGAGGATGCAATGAGCTTCAGATGACCCTCTGGTCTCCCGCCCACTTTTCTTTGCTCTCATCAGCAAGGTTCTGTCCAAGATCAAGATGGAGCAGATGGAGGTGTTGCTGGTGGTGCCTGAACTGCCAGCCTTGTCTCCCATTAATGCGTCATCTTTCGAGTTATGTTCTTATAGTTTGCCCACCAAAGAAGGGAAGACTTCACAGTGTCTTTGGCTTCGCAAGATCTTTGAAACAGCCAAGAAACTGGACCCACTGGAAGTTTCATTCTTCTTGCTGGACTCATGTGCAGGCAGTATCTAGGTGCCAGAGGAATAAGGAAGGATACTGCAAGCACAGATATTTAATTGAGAACTGATGTATTTTGAGGTTGATGGAATGAGCTTTCTGTTATCTGAAATTGACTGCAGTCACAGTACATAGCAGATAACTATATTTTTCACAGGGTCCAGTCCATCTTCAGACCAACCATGAGCACGGAGACGGTGTTGATCGCTTCATCCAATGATATAAGAATGGACCTGGGAGCAGGTGGATCAGCTGCTGCTAATAGATCCTGTTGGATCTATTGACAGTATTTGACATTGTCTCCTCTAACATCCAGCTCAATCGCCTCCAAAATTCAGGAGTGAAGGGACAAGTGCTCAGATGGTTTAAAATCTTTTTTTTTTTTTTTTTTTAACGGACAGAAACCAAGAAGTTGCACTGGTCAATTTCAGTTGGAAGCAGAGCCCCAAACATGTGGAGTTTCCCAATGATCAGGCTTAAGCCCCACTCTCTTCAACCTCTAGGTGGCACCTCTTGCGAAGTTAATTGAATTGTAATGATTTAATTTTTAAACCTATACTGAAGACTCAACTAATAATAAGACTGGATGAGCCTGTGACCTCAAAAGAAAGTTTCGAGTCAGGGCTCATGATTGTGGCCTCCAGGATGAACGTCAACTCTGTGCAACTGAACTCTGATAAAACAGAGGTGGTATTTCTTGGTTAACTGCTCAGCTTGGGAAGACTCATGGGTGTCAAAATCTTCAGGAACACCCCCACACCTGTCGAAAAATTCCGCAATCTGGGTTTTATTTTTGAAAGCAAAATTACTTTCATGCTGCATGGATCCAAACTCTTTGCCATCTGCTGTTACACCAGGAAGACACTGAGAAAGATTCCTCTCATTCTAGAGGAACATAAACAACAACTTGTTCAAGCCCTGGTCAACAGTAGGTTCAACTACTCGAATGTACTACATCTGGAGATTCCAAAATACGCTCAAAGAAAGCTGCAGGTTGATCAAAAAGTAACAGCAAGGCTAATCCTCAATATCCCAATAGGAGAGCACAAATCTCAATCTCTGAGATCACTTCATTTCCTCTCAATTGAGAGAGGATGCACTTTCAAGGCTCTTTGCAACTTTTCTAGTAAAAATTGCCTCAATTCAGGAAAACCAGGATGGGAGATAGAGCGTTCGCAGTTGTGACAGCGATAGCATGGCATGCTCTACCCTTCTCAGTCAGAATTGAAAACCACCTGATGCCTTTCAGAAAAGCTCTCAAAGTTTTAATGGTAATTATTGTGGCTCAGATGTTTCCAAACCTCAGTATTGACGCCAGGAATCCTTTGTGTATTTGTGCGCTAAACAAAACCTAAATTAAACCAAAATAATCATGCAAAACAATCCACTGGTGGGAAAGCTTTCCCAGTCTCCATTTCTAAGATGGTGCTCAAGAACTGAATCTTGGTATGAAGTGTCAGAGATGTCTTTCTGGTGTTAATTGTGAATCCCGGAGGCTGAACAAGGCAAGGAAGGCAGAGTTGGATAACAATGCTTCTTCCCAGTTCTTGCCTATGAGGAGACAGTGAGCCAGCTATGGGAATATGTGAAGAACCTAAAGTCTGAGACGTGCACATCCTGGGGTTAAACACTTCATAAAGATTAGGAGTTCTGATTTCAGGCCAAAAGGAAGGGCTCGAAAGTGGTCTCAGCTGGCTGCTTGACAATATACTCTTCTCTCCTTAAGCAGGTCGACTTTTTCCTGGGGTGTAACCACACAAAATTAATGTTGCCAGGGGAATTTGTTTAGATACAACATTTCTCAAAACATCTATGTGACAAAGAAGAACTTCATGATTAAAAGAACAAATTACTTGCCTTTGGTAACACTCTTTCTGGTGGAAACACTATCTAACCACAGATTTCTCAATCAGAATATTCTACAAGGTCCACATGGGATCAGAGGTTTTCATAGCAGTTCTCCCATGCTCTTCTAGGTAGCTTCGTGCAGCTCCATGATGAGTTTGCTCTTCCACGGAAGTGACCGGCCGGAGTGCATACAAGCGGCGTCACCGCATGCCAACGTCAGTTTGTTGCTTGATTCTCTCTGGACCTTTGGGCATGGAGCACAAAACAACTGAAGGTATAAGTATTCAGATCTCTAATTTGGGACCTTTGTAAAGTGTAAAAACAGACCACTTCGCAGAACAGGGCGGTAGAAGAGCAGCCCGAACTCTGCAGTCAGATACAATAGCCACCAGAAAGAGCATTACTGCAGATAAGTAACTTGCTCTACTGATACTTCTAATGACAAAGTCCTCACCATTAGAACAAATACCAAAGTAGTACCTCCCAAGGTGGAGGGCTGTTGAGAGGACTTGGACTGCAGGTCCTTGCAGTCAAACATGGCTGTTAAGGAAGTAGTTTATGCATTAAGGAATGTGTGCTCGGATGCCCACATCGTGGCCTGACAAATGTCAAGAACAGGCACTACAAATGCCAATGCAGTGGTAGTAGCAATGAACCTCGGCCGAATGAACCCTCAGTCCTTTCAGCAGCTACTTCTTGGCCAATGCCCAGAAGATCTTAATGCTGAGGACTATCCACCTTGACAAAGTTATTTTCTGCACCACATTACCTTTCTTTTCCCCAGGGAACCCAACAAAAAGCTGATCGGCCACCAATGATGTTTGATGCGATTGATGTAAAAGCTTAAAGTTCTTTTGGGGCCCAGTCAATGCACTCTATGCTCTTTCGAGAGATGAGGTGCAGGGCAAACAACATTGGAAGGGTGATGTATTGCCCAACATAAAAAGGAGCTATGCCTGTTGGCAAAAAGGCCACACTGGTCCTCAGCAACACTTTGTGTGGTCTATAAGGCCCTTCATCTGACAGGCCAAAGTACCTACAAGAGCGTTTTTCTTGGTTTACGCCAAGCAGAAACCTCAGATCTAGCTCTTTATGCCTGGTTAACACTGCTAGATTTAACAAAGCTAGATGGGGGGGTAAGAGCTTTCTCCATATGTGCATGTAAATGGTGGAACCTACTCCCTCCACCACTGCGAGGTCAAGCCTCCCTGATGCAATTTATGAAGCATTTGAAAACATGGCTATTTACGAAAATAGTAGAATAGGCCGCCATATGCACCAGGTCCGATTCTACTAACTCTGCAATTTTCTAGTGCCCGCCCTCCCTTGCTTTCCTTTCTTCTCCTACTTTCTTTAGCGGTACGACACCCTCGGGTATGTGCGCTCCATAAAATTATTTTCATTCATTCATTCACTTGGTCTGGAAAAAGGTGGTGTAGGGCGGTTGCACCGAAAAGTCCTGGAACCTAGTCACTCAAAAAACAGAAGTGATTGCAACAAGGAAAACAGTCTTTAATGCAAAAGACGCAATGACCAGCTGTGCATCAGCTTGAAGGGAATGCACATTAGAAAAATCAAGACCAAATAAAGCTCCATTATGGCATCAGAAACTGTTTAGGAGGGAACATATGTCATAATCCTTTAAGAAACAAGGATGGTTGGCCCGGTAAATACAGAAAAGCCGAAAGGAACGACAAATGACCATTAATGGTGCCATTGTAAGGTTTTGCTAGGCCAGAGACAAAACAATAAAATATCCACTGGGTTGAAATGCAGGGTGATGGTCTTGCAGGAGACACAACAGGCAATTCGTCCCAGTGTATGGCATGAATAAGACTTTGTGGAAGGATGCCTGGCAACCAGGCGAACCTCCACAACTGTGGTTGGCAAATCAAACGCGATCGACTGTCGCTGCTAAATCCTCATGCATGGACGTTTAGACTGCTCAGGTTCGAGTGGAGACCCCTACACTGCTCCTGTGATAGAATATCTTCCTGAAGTGTTAACCTGATCGTAGGGCAGATGCACATGCTCAAAAGCTCCGGGTACATATGCTCCTGGCACAATCTGAAGCCACTAGAATGACTTGGACCGTGTCATTTTTGATCTTCTTCAGGACTCTGGACAGAGAGGAAGTGATGGGAAGGCATACAGGAATCCTGGTTGCCAACCCAGTCCAAATGCATCTCCTATGGAAGACCTTTGCTGGGACTCCAACGAGCAAACGTTTGAACACTGCACGTTCTCGGTAGTGGCAAAAAGATCTAACCAAATTTCTCTCCATTGTCGGAAAGAGTTCTGTACAGCCTTGGTATGTAGCTGCCACTTGAAAGCTGACAGGTGAGCATATCCACACTGGTGTTCAATGATCCTGCAAGGGGTTCACATCCAGGGAGATGCCCGGAAGGTCTACAGATGGCCAAGTTGCAGTCAAGCAACCACCACCATAGAACCACAGATCTTGTGTCGTCTACTTCAAAACTTAGATGGCATTTAACAGGCTTCCTTGGTGCTGGGCCACTGAGACTTTAGATCCCACTGTACAGCCTGCATATGCCAACTGGCAAAGTAGACCAGCACGATGCACGAGCTCAACCGGCCAAGAAGCCTCGGAGCTGCTCTTACTGAGATCCAGGAACAAAGCTCAAATACTGGTATCCTAGACCAAATGTCCAAGGCTCATTGTGAGACACTTAACTGCACTGTATCCAGAACAGCTCTTATAAAAAGAAGCCTATGCAATGTATTCAGGTGAGACTTCAGGTTGCTGATCAAAAACCCCAATGATGTCAGGAGGTTCACCATTGTCTAGAGGTGATCTACGAGCCTGCCCTCAACAGTTAGTCTACGAGGTAGAGGAAAACTGGAATCCCAACCTTTGAAAATGAGCCACAACCATCTGCATCACTTTTGTGAAACGTGAGGGGTGCTGGTAAATCCGAAGTCCAAACTGAAAATGCTCTTGACAAACCTTGAACCACAGGTAACATCTGTGTGACTGCTACATGAAAGTCCTGCAGGTCCAAGGCTAACTTACAGTTGTCCAGATCCATGGCAGACGGAAACTGGGACAGTGTGAGCATTTTTAATTTGTCTTCCGCAGCAAGGCATCCATTTAGAGGGCGAAGATCTAAAATAAGATGAAGGCCTCCATCAATCTTTAGCACGAGGAAATAGGAGGAGAAACAACCTGTACTTATTTCCAAGGCCAGCACCCTCTTGATGGCCCCTTTAAGCACAAGAGCTCACACCTATTCGAGTAAGATTGAGAGGCACTCCTCTGGAAGTCACTCTGATGAGGGTGGAAGCTGTAATGGATGAAAAAAGAAATGGAAGGGCACAAACCTGCTGGACAATGTGGTGGACCCATCTGTCAATTGTGATGGAATACCACCCTGGGAGAATATATCGGACCTTGCCTCCCAGAGGGAGGCTGTGTGCTACCAAGGGCAAACTAAAGCAGTTGGGAGACTGATGCCACAAGGAAGGGGGACGGAAAGAAATGTGCCCAAGTTGACCTGCATGTTGACTCTATAATGCCAGTCCCAGGCAACAAAAGGGCTTTAGTGAATGAAGCAGTATGGAGGGGCCTTTTGTTGCCTATATGCCAAACCTCTGGAGTAGCTTCAGAAGGACCGAAAGTGATAAGGAAACTTGCAGGTGTCAAATGGCTCAAACGAAGCACCATGGCTCAGCTTTCCTTAAAGCGCTCAAAGGTGTAATCAGCTTTTTTGCCAAAAAGGTGTGATCCATCAAAAGTCATACCCATAAAGGGTAGCTGCACACCCCCACAAAAGCCTCTGGATTGCATCCAGGCATGGTGCAAGAACACCACACCAGTGCCAACTGCTTTCCCCAAACAATTGGTAGTATTGAGACCTGCCCAAATTATGTTTTCGCCCGCATCCTGACATTCCTGAATAGATTTACCCAAAGAGGCCCCAAACTCTTCCAGGATTTCCAGCAAGATTTTAATGGCCATGTTACAGTTATAGAAGGCAAACTGTGTTGATCGACCTCAGGGCTAGGCTGGGTGAAGAAAATATTTGTTCCTTAAATGCCTCAATCCTTTTCAACTCCCTATCAGAGCGGGTCGTAGGGAACGAATAAGGATTCACTTTGTTGGGGGAAGCTAAGCAGTAGGATGCTGGTAAGCATTGATGGAATGAAAGACATCATAATAAAACCAGCAGATAAGGGGGGGGCGCAACAGTGGTCATGTCTACTGAAATGTACCAGAATGAATGCAGAAAACTACTCGACGATCCACGCAATTACAAGCGCCTTCCTAAGGATCCAACGGAAGTGCTAAAACAAAACATAGCTAATTTGGTTAATGTAGCAGCAGAGGAGGGATGGATTACACCAACAGAAGCAGTGTTTCTAACTGAAACAAATCCCTAGGTTCCCTACTTCTACATTTTACCTAAAGTCCATAAAAATCTAGATCCACCACCGGGGAGACCAATTGTATCCGGGATCGGATCAATCCTAGAACCCTTGTCCAAATTTACAGATTATTTCTTAAGACCAATTGTCCATAAAATGCCATCATACCTACAAGACACCCGTGACATCTTAATTAAGCTTCAATCGGTGTCATTTAACGATTCCACAGATCTCCTGATTACTCTAGACGTGGAGGCGCTGTATACCAGCATTCCCCAAGAAACGTCATTAGAAGTAATAGAAACGCTGTTGGAGAAAGAACACTGGACATCCATTACTCCCATAAAGTTCATTATGGAATGTGCTAGACTAGCACTCACCAAAAACTACTTTGAGTATGAAGGCGAATATTTCTTACAGACCCATGGCACTTCAATGGGCATGACCTGTGCACCAAGTATAGCCTGTCTGTATGTCCATGATTTCGAACAAAAGTACATCTACATTGACACCAGCCCCTTTTTTAACAAAATGGTGGTATGGAAGCGATTCATAGATGACATCTTGCTCATGTGGAAAGGAAATGAATGTGAGGCCTCCGATTTCCTGCACTGGCTTAATTCCAGAGGCCAATATCTGAAATTTACAATGAGTGCAAAGAAAGATTGGATAACATTCCTGGATTTGAAAATCTGGCCAGATAACGGGAAATTAAAAACTGAAGTCTTTTATAAACCCACAGACGTGAACAACCTATTGAGATACGATAGCTTTCACCCCAAAACATTGAAAGACAATCTTCCGGTAGGACAATTTCTGCGACTACGTAGAAATTGTACAGAAAAAGAAACTTACATAGTCCATGCGAAGAAATTGACAAAGAAATTACATGAAAAATCCTACCCTGCAAGATTGGTAAAAGGAGCATACAAAAGGGCGATCAACATCCCGAGAGAAGCATTATTGGAGACATACCAAAAACCGGACAACAAGAAAATGGTATGTGTAACAACTTATGGCACAGAATCCAATAAAGTAAAGGGGATTATCTTAAAACATTGGAAGACCCTAAACTCAGGAACTCTCAAAATGGATAAGCCGCTCTTTGCATTCAAACGAGGCTAATCTCTACGCGAATCAGTAGTACATACCCGCCCAAAAAGACAAATAGGAACCAGAGAGATTACCAACACACTCTGGAACCTACCTTCTGTGGTTGGACACTTCCCATGTGGGAATTGTAATGTTTGTTGTCTCACAAAATCGAGTAAGACAATAGACTTGGGATTGAGAACACCATGGAAACAGAGAACTTTCTCCAATTGTAACAGCCACAATGTGGTATACATTATGACCTGCAAATGTAAACTGATATACATAGGCATGACTACCCGCAAAGTTAAAACGCGATTAAATGAACATCGGAGCACTTTTCGCTGTGGGAAAACAGTCACGAAGATGATGCGACACTTCCAAACGACAGGACATAACGAAAATGACTTCTCGTGGTCAATCATTGAAAGATTGCCAAATGACTGCAATGAGAAACAACTTCTAAAAGTAGAACGATGGATTTATCGTACCTCAAGTGTCACGAATGGGCTTAATGAAGAAATCCAATGGGCCTCATTAACATAAGTCCACCCTCCAACAACGATGAACTATACAATGATCTGGAGGTATATATCACACTCAATATGAATACATACGTCCTATATTAAACACACCGTCTATCCAATACCGGCACATTAATTGAATCAATCCAATTTGTAAGCAGGATGTATCTGAATCAATAACAACCACATGACTGCTTGAACTTCAGCTAGCCGGGAACGAAGATACTTTGTATGGGAGTCAATAAAGGCCCCTAGCAACATACGAAAAATTGTAACCTCACTAACATAACCTGATTTTAACCATACAGAGCACATTAATGGAGTAACGACTTCACAAACAGATATAAATATACTTGAAATGGCGGGAGGCGGCAATAAGTCAACACACAATAAACTACCATGCACGTCTATCTGAGTAGTGTGATTTCTTTTTGTGTAGTGAGTGTATTAGAAGTTTCTTGCCCGCTACCACATAAACTTTAGTTAAAAATAGGAAGTGCCGTGTGTTACTGACATCACGAGAGTGCGGGTGGTGCCTGGCAAAAAACGGCCCGTTTTGGATAGCCTACAACCCCCATAACCCCTAGGGAAGGCAGCGAAGACGACGCTCACAATTGACGTCCTACGTACGCCTCCCAAGTGGCGACACTATTGAGTGCGTCACTACGTAACAATTTAAATCTCCGCCCAGCTACCGAATCGGTACGACGGCGGGCGATGGCAAACCTAGGTGGATCCATGGCGTTTGACGAAGTAAGCGTTAAATAGATACACCGGGGATTGGATTTACTCTAATGAATGTGTACTCGACATGGATAAAGTGGTGGCAAAGGACGTAATTGTTTTTGTGAGAACGAGATACGTGAATGAGCGAATGGCTTATAGCGCGTTTCGTTGCCCATAGTCTACCAGATGGGCAATGGCGATTTACAAAGCTAACACCAGGGGTATAGCGATCAGGAGGGCAGACACCGCAGATGTCTTCCCTGAATGGTCCTGTAAGTACAAGCTATGAATAACATGAAAATAGCAATAGCCTGTATACATACTATGACTCGGAACTATCCGACCACATTGGTACCGGTAACCTAGCTGAACATCGGTATTTTCCCGGTTTTAAAAAATCTGCCGGTTACGGGCAAACCAATTGGTTTTTTATTTAAATAAATAAGGGGAAGGAAAATGTATCACAGCCTGAGAACAGCTCATATTGGTAATATCTTTCTACAACATGCGGAGTTTTTCAGTATCGGATTTTAGCAACGCAATACACCATCATTAAAGGCAGATTACTAGGAATGCACAGCCTAGATTTAAGCTAATTTCCCTCTGACTATACCAATATAATTCTGCATCTGAATATAGATTCGATCAAGTGGTCACTGAGTGTAGTTATACGTTGTGATTTTTTCCAGTGTGTGACTACAAGACGACGCCTTGTGTCATGAGACCTGCATGGTGCATATTAGCACTAAGCAGTAGGTGAGGATAACACACCTGGTGATCACGTATTGGTTGCGCAAAAGAGTGTACGATCGATTTTTAATTCTTTATGCACCCTGTGTCAAATGATGGTCACTGGGATATTAAGAAACATACGAATAGCTTCTGCACGTGGAGAAGATATAACGACTTGGAAGCGGAATAATGAAACTAAGCCACACTTTAGTAACAATGGTGCACCTAGACTTATAGACACACCAGACATGGGTGGATAGTTTTCACCAGTTTTATGTCCTGGCTAGAATGGAATATATCATAGTACCACAGATATTGATAGATGTCACTAATGGTGGTTTTTCAATATACATCAAGTAATAGGTACATAGATCTGTTTTTTCTTTCTTCCAGATAATCTACTGGATTTCGTAAAATAGGTGAGTGCAATAGGCCTCAGAAAATATTGTTGTTTATATTAATTAAAATATTAAACACTAACCAGGGAAACCATACAATACACAACATAGCCCTGAAGAAGGCCCCAGACCCGGTAGGGCTCTTGGCGTGGGCCGAAACATGTTGGCACATGAATAAGGGTACATCTGAACCAAATAGTTCATAAGAACCCCATCAAAACATACGTTTTTTTATCTAGTACCCCAGGTACCCCACGAATAAAGCAAAGTACTGGGGTATACCTGTAGGTATTTTTAAACATCTTATCCAACTGGTTCCCTGCATAACCAAAAAAATTATCTAAGAACTCCCATAACATCTTTTGGTTGAGTCCGCCCAGGTAGTACCATCTTACCTGGGTGTGGAAAGACGCCCATGATGAAGCATTTCACTATTAAGTGAGTGAGGCGTCTTCTACAATATCTGTGGATATCCTAAAGGAATCAGAATGGTTATGGTTCAGTATAACATCTGAGACAGAATACCACTGGAATTGCTCAAAATCCTGAGCCCGAGGATCTATTTAACAACTCTTGGAAATAGATATCAATAGTTGCCTTTTGTGAAAGCAAGCATATCAGAGTAGCCATGCATCTGTCTGTGGTGTCTGCCCACCTGCCTCTTTACTGGTGGGCAGGAATAAGGCTTGGACCAAGTGGCCATAAGAGTATCAGTTAGGGCTTCGGTAAATGGTAGTAGGGGCTCAGAGAAACCAGCTAGGACTGGAATCACTCTTCTGTTGGCAGACCAAAGGAGGAACCAATTCTGTACCAAGGGAAGTACTGGGTCCAATTGAGTTCTGCAAATCCTGCTATAACTTGTCATCGTCATAATGTGGGGCAAATCATCACCATCATCTCCTAGTGGCGGCAAACTGGTCAGAATTGGAAACAAAATGCTAATGAAGGATCAGAGGATTGCTCCAGGGTAGAGGAAGGGCTTTGTCTGAATCAGCCTTTACGAAGCACGACCTTGGTCAGTCTAAACAGATTCAGTTCAGCGTCTGATACCGGAATCAGCAGAGGATCTCCCTATAGTGCTGGCAATGTTGGGAACAGTATCGATGAAAGAGGGACAGACGCAGATCTTAGAGCCAGACTGGAAGTTGGCACTGGAGTCGGGGGCGAAACCAGAGGCAGGTTCCAGGGGCTCAGACAGCACAGAGGGTGGATCCGCCAGCTGTAACAAGACTGGAGAAGCCCTGCAGATCTTTGGAGCCGAAAAGTGCGCCAGAGTGAGCTAAAGTAAGCTAATAAAATAGAGCAAATACTACTAAAAAGCTTGACCTGCTGCAGCGTGGCTGATGGCATAGGGAACTCAGAACACATTAAGAACAACTGTGAGATCAGCTCAACAATCAGAGATGGGGTCCGAAATAAAGTGGTACCTTGATGCCGTCACAATTTTGCCTTAGACAGAGTGGCATGATGGGGTTGAGTCCTGCTCTGCCTTCTTGTATTTCTGCTTCTATATGGACTTCAACTTACCAGATGACTGGGTCCACTAAGACCATCTGTGGTGGGATTGGCCTTGAGCACAGGAACAAGTTTACGCCTTCAACTCTGAGTGAGAGTTGATCTTGCACAGCTTCTTTTTATGTTTGAGAACATACAGCTTTGCTTCACAGTCTCCAATTGCCTTTGGGTGCATGAGGGCATATTTATCACATGATTTGGAGTTGTGACCAAGCCCAAACACCAGAGGCACATCAGCGTGTGCGTCCATCCCCAGCATCTGTTCCCAACCCTGAAATTTCAGGTTTGGACCTCATTCCTTTGCAGACTAGAATTTGATTTTAAAAACTTGTCAAACTAAGGAAAATTGGAGCGGAGCTCTGGATCTGCTTTGGAAAGCACTAAGAGAGGACTGACATTGGTGAGCAGTGATGGGACTTATATGCAGTTCGCCTCATGACTTCTGGGGTGGAAAGAAGTCAATGCTACAGAGCGTCACGCAGGAACACGGCTATGAAACCTTCACGATCCAGTCTGGTGCCTGGGGAATATTCTAAAGTTGTGGAATCTGCAATTAGAAGTATCCATCAGAAGAGCTTTTGGCACATGGCTAGAGAAGTGGCTTCAGGGTTCCTTTCAGTAGAGTGGAAAGAATGTGTCTATAGCAGTTGATGGGCTTCCTGCTTATAACAGGTTGAAGGTGGTCCTTTTTATGAACTCATGGGTCTGTCTGTAACTTACTCATTCCAAAAATCATTTGTCTGTGGTAATGATAGACTATTCTCGTAAGAAGTCTGCATTTCCCCTCCTATACAAGAAGGGCGGGGTTTGTTGTAGCCGATGCAATTATGGAGTCGTCTGGAGTCTTGTCCTTAAGAATGAATGACTTTTTTTCTTAGTGTTAGAAGGGAATGTCTTCTGTGACAAGGACACTCTTGATTTTCTGAAGGGGATAGTATTGTTTTCTATGATAGTACTGCTCTTGTTCTTTTGTTGATTTGGCTGGTACTGGTAGGTCTGGACTCTTGAGCTCCAAAGGAACTGTTACCTGCGGGCATATAAGAATTCTAGCAACCTAGATGCTTCGGTTTCTGCTTGAGTGATGTCCACATGGCATCATTTGTGGTTGAATCGTTTGTTCTTAATGTGATGTTATACCTTCAGACTGAAGAAGGTGCAGCAAAATTATCATTAACAGCTCAATTTCCAATCCTCCCAGCTCGTGGATCCAAACAGAATATATGTCCATGGATACATCAATGGTGGTCACAATGCTTGTTCCCAACTTCAAGCATGGCCTTGGATTCCTCACTTTTTAACCTCTAGGATACAATCTAGTTAGGGACTAATATTGTTCCATGGCAATTGTAACACTCCAGGATTGTTGCTGAATTTGAAGCTGCTGGTGAAAAATGCTTGCGACTGTATTCCAAATGCCTGCCCTTCCTCTCAAGCAGGACGCTGCACTAAGAGGTTACATAAAAGAAACTGGCCCACTTGCAGGGTTACGACATCTGACTTTGGAAGGACAATTAGGCAGACAGTAGGAGAATATGACACTCCGTATTATTCTGCAAGTGGGAAACTGTGGCTGGGTTCTGCAAGTGTGTCTTTTGTTCATTCCATGTAAGAGCTTCTATCAGAATGGTCCTTGACAGTATCTTTGAATCATAAAGGAAGCAGTAAGTGTGCTATACGGGAGTTGGCAAAACAATGCTCTTTTAATGACAGAAGGAATCTTCCTGGGGGAAGAGACCAACAATCAAGAACTCTACTTTCTATGGTGGGTTTATTACATAATCACACTCCTGCCTGACAACTTCCTCCTCAGCATAATTCCCAGTCAAATGTAATTTGGCAAAGACACAGGAGTTGGAGGTGACAACCGCTATGTAGGAGGCATTGGTTGGCAAGTAGAGAGGCTGTGGTGTCCGGGGGAATCTAGCGTAGTAGTCCGGGAACCATATATCCGAGACAGGGTTGATGGGTGCGTGCATTATTGGCAGCTCACGATTTTAGCACACATTGCATGATTCCTCATAGTAGTGGTCATAGTGCAGATAATAATTTATAGAGCTAAAGAACCTGCCTCAGTCGTGTTCAAGAGGAGAAGAGTGAGATGGAGTATTGTCTGTTGGATGGAATGGACCCTCAGCCTAATGGTCATCCTTTTAGCACTGAACTAATTCCTCTATATAATACGGTGGTCCAAATAAACCTTCATCATAGAAGTGCTCATAATCTCCTGGCTTGGTTTCAAATAGTTTGGCAGGAGGCGCTGGGGTTATTTTTTCTGCAGAAAGATGGAAAGGCCAGAGGCTTGTGGAATCAACTGGGAAAGAAATGAGTGCTGCATTAAGTAGTGGTGAATTAGGTGGGTCCACTTATGTCTGTTCCTGTCAATGCAAGTGGGGGTGTTCATGATGGCGCCATCAACGGTGGAGCCGACCACAATAGGACCGTCGATGGCACTGGGTGCTTGATGGAAACTGACAACAGAGTGGTCAATTAGAAATGCAAATGATGCCTGTCAACTGACAATAGGGATGATGTACATATTGGCAATGGTTTGTGCGAACAAGGTACTGGCAACAATGTATGGATACTGGGATGTGGCAATGTTCAGTGCTAAAGGGATACTGTCAAATGTGTGTTAATTTAGAAACCATAGTTCTCTTTGTGAAGAACAAGTTACTATCTTTGGTAAAGATCTTTCTGGTAGAGACCCCATCTAACCCTAGAATTGTCACCTGTAGAATATCCCCAGGTGCCAGGCTGCCTCTGGAATATTTTTAAGCATATCCCCTCTGCAGCAGTAGGTGGTGGTGTGCAGTTTCGTATCGACTCTGCTGTGCCCCGAATGTGATGGATGAAACCATAAATAGGCTCCTCCCAAACTTGCCGACGTCCGTTTCTTTTTGGAAACTCTCCAAGCCCTCAGACACTAAGCCCAAAAACAAACTGACCGTACCAGGTTTCAGGTTTCTAATTTGGGACCTTTTAAAATGGAACAGAACGGGAGGTGTGAGGGCAGTGAGGAATCTGCATCAGAGTATCCACCAGATAGAGCATTACCAACGGAAAGTAACTTGCTCTTATTCTCCTGATGGATACTTCTAACAGCAGACTACTCACCTTGAGAATAGATACCAGAACACACCTCTCCCAAGGTGAAAGATCGGTGGCGTGAGGTCAGACAACAAAGTCCTACAAAACCGAACGTCCAATATACCTTTCCCATTGGACTTGGCGAACAAGTTACTTACCTTCGGTAACGATATATCTGTAAGAGACATATTTTAGTTATGGATTCCTCACCTTGGAATTACCCCCAGGCGTCAGACTGGATACAGAGAATTTTTCTTCAGCAGTACCCCTGCACGTCGGTAGGTGGCGTTGGTCGACTCCGCGTAAGTCGTTGGCATTGTGATCACCGAATTGACGCAACGATATTTACTTAGCCACCGCCCATGCGCGTCGACGTCAGTTCTTTACATGACATTCCACGGCAGAAGCGTAGAGCCATTCAAGACACTGACGACTGGTGCACAAAACTAGGGCCCTGAAAGAAGTCCCTTACCCTTGACTGTCCAGACAGTAATGTTTAGTGAAGATGTGCAAAGAAGCCCTCGTGGCTGCCTGCCAGATATCATGAAGGGGGGACTCCACGTCCCAAAGCCGTAGTGGCTGCTGTTGACCTGGTGAAATGGGCACTCAACCCTACAGGAGGTCCCTTTTCGCCAAGGAATTACAAATTTTGATGCAAAGAATGACACATCAAGAGATGGTCCGCTTTTGCACGGCCCGACCTTTCTTGGCACCCACATAGCCAACAAAGAGCTGATCATCCACCCGGAATTGTCTTGTGCAATCCAGATAAAAGGAAAGCGCACGTTTTGGATCCAGACGGTGGAGCCTCTCCTCTTCTTTAGAAGGATGTGGGGCAGGAAGAAGGTGGGCAAAGTGATGGTCTGTCCTATGTGGAAAGAGGTAACCACTTTGGGAAGAAAGGAAGGCCTACTGCGAAGGACAATTTTGTATGGATGAACAGCAAGGAAAGGAGATTTCGAAGAAAGAGCCTGAAGCTCACTCACCCTGCGAGCAGAGGTGATGGCAACCAAAAAGGCAGTTTTGAGTGTCAAAAGTCTGAGATGACAGTTAGGTAGCGTCTCAAAAGGAGCGCACCTAAGGTAAGCCAGAACAAGATTCAAGTCCGACTGGGGAATTACGAAAGGAATAGGAGGAAACAAGTGAGTAATGCTCTTAAGGAAACAATTAACAATAGAGGACTTGAAAAGAGAAGGTTGATCTGAAAGGCGAAGAACAGCCAAAATAGCCGAAAGATAGCCCTTTGAGAGTGCCCAGAGCAGAGCCCTCCTGGGCCAAGGAAAGAACGAAGAGGAGAACCTCTTAAAGAGGGACAGAAAGGGGATCCACAGCCTTTGCTGTGCACCATGCCACAAATTTGTTCCATCTACAGGCGTATACTGTTGTAGTTGAGGGCCACCTGGCCGGCAAGATAACATTACAGACTTTGGGAGGAAGGCTGAAAGGCCGAAGCTGTCAACTATTGCCACTCAGTCTCCACGCAAGGAGGTGGAGGCTGGACAGGTTCAGGTGGAGGACCGTCAACTGCTGCAAGGACAGAAGATCCTCCCAAAGGCGCAGTTTGATCGGAGGATCGATGGCCATGTTCAAGAGCTCGGGATACCGAACTCTTCATGCCCAGTACGGAGCCAGAAGAATGACTAGGACCTGGTCGCGCTTGATCTTCTTCAGCACTCTGGGCAGAAGTTGTATAGGCAAAAAGCCGAATAGAAGCCCGCCACTCCACTCGCGCTGAAAAGTGTCGTCTAGGAAATTCCAACGTGCAGAACTGCTGACATTGCGGGTCTAAGCATGCACTCCCCACTGCTGAAAGAGACCTTGCACCACCTCTGAATGAAGACGCCATTCATGATCCATCATGCACTGGCAGCGGAGTTCATCCGCCTTGGCGTTCAGAGAACCTGCCAGGTGTTGAACCACCAGGGACATGCCCGGATGTTCCAGCCACGTCCAAAGGTGAAGAGCCTCTTGACAGAGTCCACGACCCCACCCCACCCTGTTTGTTGCAGTACCACATGGCGGAGGTGTTGTCTGTGAACACCTGCACTACTCTTCCTTTGACAGAAGGAAGAAATGCCTTCAGTGCAAGACGAATCGCCCGGATCTCCAGAAGGTTGATGTGGAGCCCGGACTCTGCCAGAGGCTAGAGATCTCCACCTCCCCCATGTGGCCGCCCCACTACAGAAGGAATGCATTTGTCACCACTGTAAACTCTGGTTGGGGAAAGGAGAGGGACCTGCGTTGACCCAATCCTGGTTCGTTAGCCACCACTGCAATTGGTGTGCAGTGCTCTCCGAGATCTGGACGTAATCAGAAAGATTCCTCTGATGCTGTGCCCACTGGAACTTCAGGTCCCACTGCAGAGCCCGCATATGCCGCCTGGCATAGTCCACCAGCAGGATGCAGGAGGCCATGAGGCCCAATAGCCTCAGGGTCATTCTGACCGAAACGCGCGATAGAGGCTGAAAGATCAGAATCATAGCCCGAATATCTCGGAACCGCTGCTCGGGAGGATAAGCCCTAAACTGCACTGTGTCCAGAACCGCTGCGATGAAAAGGAACTCGCTCTATGGCTCCCTTGGCCAAGAGAGATGTAACTTCCTGGCGGAGAAGGGCCAGGTGATCCTTCTACATACAATGGTATTGCGGTGGCATGGATGGAGGGGTAGTCTCAAAGAGGAGGGAGTAGCCCTTTTGGACTATCTGCAAATCCCACCTGTCCGACGTGATGTTGAGCCAGTGGGGGGAGATGATGGGGAACACTGCCACCCACTGGCAACTGGTGGCCCTGAAAGGCCGGACTAGGAGGGCTTGGAGGCTGCTGCAGAGTGGACGCTGGTGCACTAGCCTGCCCGCTGGCCCCCCAGACCCACGACGTTGGGTCCCACGTCCCCGGCCGTGCAGAGGCTGGGCAGCTTGTGCAGGCCTTTGGCTCTGGACGGAACGTGGCGGGGCATGAAAGGGGTGAAAAGCAGACTGCGTGAGGCGAGAGGTGGAAGTGAGGCCCAAGGATCTGGCCGTAGCCCTAGAGTCCTTAAAGCGCTCAAGCGCATTGTCTGCTTTCTCGCCAAACAAGCGATGGCCAACAAAGGGCATGTCCAAAAGTGTAGATTGGACATCACCCGAAAAGCCGGTGTACCTCAGCCAGGCGCAGCATCTCAGGGCTACTGATGTTGAAATTGTCCTGCCCAGTCGGCGGTGTCCAGTCCACATTGAATGGCAAACTTCACTGTGTCTCTCCCCTCGGCAACTGCACAGCAGAGCACAGCCCGGGCCTCCTCCAGGCACTGTGACAGCACCTGCGCTACCGTGTCCCACACAGAATGGGAGTAATTGCCCAAGAGACATGCGGTGTTCACCGACCACAGTCCTAAGCTGGCGGAAGAAAAAAATTTCTTCCCAAGATGGTCCAGCTTCTTGGATTCCCTATCAGGTGGAGAGGTAGGGAATGCGCCCTTGGAAGTCGAGGCTTGGACCACCAAGCTCTCGGGGTAGAGTGTTGGGAGAGGGGAAGGCTGGGGCCGACGTCGGTTGGGGACACAACCGGCGTCGGAGGGGGCGGAGGTGTCGTCAATGGATTCAGCACCGGAGGGATCGTAAGGACGACCGGCACCGATCCAGATACAGGCCTGGATCCCTGGGGGCCCTGCGGTGCTGGGACCTATGTTGCCGGCATCGAAGGCCTAGAGCCGCCAGCCGAGTATGCGGGGCCCGAAGTCGTGCCGGTGGAGTCGGGCTGCCCAAAGATGGAGTGGAGGGCTTTGTAAAAACTATGAAGTTGGGCAGGGGTCGCTCCGGCTCCTGAGAAGGGGAGGAGTCTCGGAGTCGACCCAACAGGCTCCGCGGGCAGAGCCGGACGACTACCTTCCACATCTTGCATCGGCCGACGGACAGGGAGAACGCGAAGAGCGATGGTTCTTCTTCGCCTTCTTTTTGTGCTTCGACTTACCCGAAGACTTCGGCGAGGAGTGGTGGTGATGGCTCCGCGACCGGTTCCGTGACCTTGCTCTCAACCGGGAGCTCGAGCGTCATGGAGCTGACTGCCAGGCCTCCAGAAGCTTTCGGGACCGCTCCCACAAAGTCTTCGGGTCGTGGTCGCGCTACTGGCACCAGAGGCACACAAGATGGGGGTCCGTCACCGACAGCTTGTGGGAGGAGCCACAAGGCTTGAAGCCAGTCCACCGATGTGAAATCCCTGTGCACCAGGAGTCGGACAACTCGAAAAGATGTCGACAAAAAGTCGCAAAACGATGGTCAAAAAGTGACTCAAGGTACTGTTCTCTCCGGATCTGCGCTGGCTGGCACGGAAAAAGAAACAACTGACATCAGTGCGCAGGGGCAGCGTCTAAATAGATACCACGACTTCATTCCGGCGATCACGATTCCAATGACTAACGCAGAGTCGACCGACACCACCTACCGACCGACGCACAGGGGTACGTACTTTTGAAGAAAAATTCTCCGGATCCAGTTTGATGCCAGGGGGTAATTCGAAGGTGAGGAATCCATAACTAATAGTCTCTTTCAGATTGAAAAGGTACTAATGGTTCATGAACGTATGCACTAATGCCCACTTCGCAAACTGATAAATATCTAGGACAGGCACTTCGCATTCCAACACACAGCAGACCTTGATGCAGATGATTAAACACCTGGATAAGGTACACATCTGCATTGCCCTATTTTTGTTTGTACAAGAGAAACCCACACAGCTGATCGACAACCCGATGTTCTTTGGTGCTAGTGAGGTAAAAGCGGTGTTTATTGGGGTCTAAGTGATGGAGTGTCTCCTCTTTCGAGGGGTGATGTGGGGCAAAGAACATCAGTAGAGGCACAGTCTTACCAACTTGAAAGGGCATTCAGTAGAAAGGCTGCTCTAGTCCTAGGTACCATTTTCTCTAGTAAAGTAGTAGATAGGGCGGCTGGAATAATCAAGCTTGAAGCTCACACACATGCAAGCTTAGGTGATCGCGATGAGAAAGACCTTCTTCAGGGTCAGGAGACGTAAGTAACAGTTGTGCAATGGCTCAAAAAGGGTATACATAAATTAAGTAACCAGCAAATTAAGGTCCCACTGTGGCATCACAAAAGGTTTAGAAGAAAACACGTGGACCAAAACTTTGAGAAAATGCATAACAGGTGAATAGAACAAGGATGGTTGGTCCAGTAAATGCAACAAGCATTGGCATAGCCAATAGGTCTCGCTTTTGGGACCTTATAAGTATTTAGGTATGCAGCACAATATCCTTAGTGCAACAACACCAACTGTTGCATGGCTAAACACTTATAAGGTCCCAAAAGCGAGACCTATTGGCTATGCCAATGCTTGTTTTGGAGTTGCAGGCAGAAAAAGAAACCACGGGTGCAGTTTCTTATTTGAGCAATTTTTCTAATGTGTGGCATATTGCACATTGAGGTATGATGTCATACCCAGTATCAAGTTATGAAAGAAAATGGCTATAGGGTAGCATTTTTAAAGAGGACAAGTCCTGAAGGTATATCATACCCAATATATGTATTGTGCTAAAGCACAGTAATATGAACAAAAGTAAATTTGGATTTTACAGCAGAATAAACATTTATAAAATATTTACAACCTAATTCTTTACTAAATTTGTATCAAAAATTATACATGTTTGATGATGGCAGAATTTCCCAGGCCAATAGTCATAAAGCCAACTATCTCAGTTAACTAAAAATGTCCAAACCTAGGCAAAGCTAATCGCAGGTAGAGATGTTTTGAGATATATTACTCGTTCCTCCAAACCTAATTCCGCTCTTAATTGTTATTCTTTCATTAAGTAAGGACGTTGATTAATCACCCGAAGTCATTTATTAACTCTTCGTGCACTGCAGATTGGAACAACAAAGTTTGCAGTGTCTATGATGGCACAATTGGTAGTGGATTATTGGTGAATAGTTTTTGGCAGTCGAGTTGGTCGCTGGTCAAGATACCTTGAAAGAAAGGTGATTGAGGTAACTATTGCAATCCAATGTATTGTGGTCAGCTCAGGGGTGGTGTTTTGTGGCAAGTTCTCAGGTAGGCAGTTTACAATGGAATCATGCTGTGTGCAGGACTGTAGGGTATTGTGAGTTTATTCCTGTGCTGTGTTGAAAGACCATGTCAATGGTAAACAATCTGAGACACGAGCTTTAATCTATCTATAAATGATTTCTCTACAAATTGCATTTTATAATTGAGACAAAGGCTGGCGATGGTTTCTGGATTCACGGGTTGTTTGTTATTTGTATGTTTAACTCGTACGCACTGAGTCAGTTCCTGTGTTCATTACATCTGAGCCAATGATCAATAGATGTGCCATCCATTGTTTTACGTAGTGTGTCATGCCCTCTTTTTTTTTTGTTTTTTTTACAAAAGGTAATGCTTAGTTTGCAGAAGCAGATGGCACTTACAGGAAGGGGTTATATGATGGGGAACGGCAAACTGTGTGCACGTTGTTACTGTATTGTAAAACCATGCCTGTGGAATGTAGTGAATACAGCTCAATCAGTGTGCTGGAGTCTCAAGGATGTATGATGATCACGTAACTTGTTGTACAATTACGCAAACAATGTTGGGAAATTATGTGAAATTACGCCACAATAGCACCAAAATCACAATACCACGAATGACAGCCGCTTACGTTCCAGTCTTTTGTGTAACATGAAATTCACAAAATGACCCCGGTGTAATTGAAATTTCACCCAGGCCTGTTCTCAAAGTCAGTGAACTGATATATGCCCTCTCTACAAATGTTTAGTGCAAGAAAGTGAAACTTGTTGAAAAACAAAAAGTACTTTCCCATTTGAAACTGCAGCATAAGTTGGTTTCTATTAAAACGATAGCTGTTCTATATCACTTAACATAAGTGTATGACAGTTGTGAGGTCTGGTGGTTGGTTTATGGAAGCTTATTTGATCCTCTCCTGCACGTAAACCTTAACAAGTAAAAGAACACAGCACGTGGGACAGTTGGGTGTTTGAGAGAAGAAAGCAGCACACGAATGAGAGAGCTAGAAAACAAATGTACCATCATAGTGTAGAATGATAAAGAAACAAACATTGGCCGCACGGGAGAAGGAAAGTGAAAGCACGCGCAAAAAAAAAACCCCGCAAGTGGTGCGCGTGAAAGGAGAGACCTGTGCACGTTCACGCTCACATGCACGCAGGCTTTAGGCCACTCTGGTAGCACTTTGAAAACCCACTAACTAAAGGTCTTGCCTGAGCTAGCGCATGCGCTAGCGCTCGGGCGAGACCTAAAAAGGCAGAAAGGGCATAAAAATAAACTTTAACAGTGGCCATTGCAAGTCCTTGCTCGGCCAAAAATAAAACAAACAGTAAGACATCTGACAACTTAACCGCCTATGGGTTCATGTTACAAGTGTCACACCAAGCCACAAACTTATCCCAGGGTCGGTCATAAACCGATTTAGTAGAAGGATGCCTGGCCACTACTTCAGGAGGGAGATCAACTGCAGTCAACTCCCGCCATGCAAGCTAAACTAAATGGCAGCAAGACTGAGATTATTCTATTTGGAAGAGCTGAAAAATTCTGGGCGCAAGATTGGTGGCCCCCGGAGTTAGGTACTTGTCCTTCTCCCAAGTTAGCAGTATGCAACCTAGGCATTACCATCGACAATTCTTTGTCCATGAAAGCCCACGTTAATCAGGTCTTAGGTGTCTGCTATGGGATTATGCGTAATCTCCGTAAAAATATTAAGTGGCTACCCATCGAAGTGAGGAAACCTTTGGAACAGGGTCTTGTTATTAGCCGTCTTGATTATGGCAATGCTTTGTTTACGGCACTTAATGAGGACCTGCTTTCCAAGCTCCAGATTCTTCAAAATACCGCAGCCAGACTTATTCTTAATCTTCCCCCCAGATCTCCTTCCGCCCGGATTCTTAAAACCCTGCACTGGCTCCCAGTGCGTCAAAGAGGCCATTTTAAAATCTTAACTCTTACACACAAGACAATGTATGATACCGGTCCAGGCTACCTAGCAAAAAAATTGCAATGGTATGTACCTGGACGATCCTCAAGGTCTGGTACTAAATCATACCTTGCTCAGCCGCGAATTCAAACCTCTCATAATGGCGCTGTTCATTTTCTTACGTTGCCCCCATGCTTTGGAACAAACTACCATCAGATCTCTCATCCATAGCTGATCATAAATGTTTTCATAAAAGGCTGAAAACCTGGCTCTTTTCCCAATAAGTTTTCGCTTCAGGTATCAGGTTACTGTCTGTTTGACTGTCATTTTTGCTGCTAGTGCCTTGAGACCTTCAGGTCAATTGTACGCTTTATGAGAATATCTGACATTGACATGCAAGCGGGTATACATTGTGCAGGCCTAGGTGTAGGACCCTGCCCCATAGCTGCTGCAACAGATGATCCTTCTGAAGTCACAGCCTGATTGGAGGACAGATTCTTACGCACAGATTTTCAAGCTACCTCACTCTCCTGACCCAATGCATTTCACTTGGGTTACTTACGCATAGATATTTCTGATCTTCTTCAGAACTTCGGGCAGGAGAGGCAGAGATGGGAAGGCATAGAGGGATCACATGCTCCACTCTATATGAAATGCATCTCTGAAAGACAGCCTTTTTGGGAACTCAATGATTCAGCCAGGTCCACAGGTGCAGGGCCTCCTAGCTCGCAGACCAGGACCCCCAGTTCTGCTTGTTACAATGCCACATGGCAGTGGTGTTGTCAGTAAGGACCTAAACCAACCTTTTTGATAGATGGCTGGAGGGCTTTCAACATCAAGCAACAGGCCCTCAAATTCAGCAAGTGGACGTGGAGGCGTGAACCGGCCAGAGACCAAAGTCCTCTTATTTCCACCTTTCCCATATGATCTCCCTAAACTCAGCAGTGATGTCTGTCACCACTGTCAGCTCTGGGCAGGTTAGGGAGAGGGGAGTTTTCCACAGGTCCAATTGCGGTTGAACAGCCAGCACTACATATCTTTTAACCTGGATGGAATCTGACATGGCCCACTGAAACATTAGATCACACTGCAGAGCCAGCATGTGCTATTTGACATGGCTAACGACTAGATGCAGGAGGCCCTTAGGCCAAGAAGCCATACAGCGATCCTCACAGAGACCAGGGAAAAAGACTGAAACATTGTGATCATAGCCTGAATGTCTTTGACCCTTTGGTCTGGAGGGAAGGTCCAAAATGCACCATATCCAGGATGGCTCTGATGAAAGGAAGCCTCTGCCAAGGAGTCGGGTGTAACTTCGGAATGTTGATTGTGAACCCCAGCAATGACGGAAAGAGGTTCGCCGTTGTCTGGAGGTGGTCCAGGACTGACTGTGGCAATCCTGTCTCCTTGAGGTAGGAGAAGACTGGTACCCCAAACCTGATCATAGTCTCATCCAACAAAACATGTAGCTTTCGTTCACCGGCTGTCAGTCCCTACTGCAATAGTCTCATATGCAGGTGCCAACATGATATCAAAGGGATGCAGGATAATGTTCCCAGCAAGCATTTGAAAATATAAACTGTTGTGCTGTGTTTTTCTTGTAGTAATAATAATAATAATAATAATAATAATAATAATAAAAGCAATTTCTCAAATGCACAGCTAACTCCGAAGAGGCGTCCAGGTGCTAGCAGCATTGGTCAAACAAGAGCAGTGTTAGATTGTAAAGTTGAAGAGAAACGTTTCTAGGTTTTTTCTAAAGCTTGCTTCAGATATAGCAAGCCTCAAGCTAGTAGGAAGGGTATTCCAGAGACCAGCAGTAATGAAAGTAAATGATGTTCCTCCTCTCCTAGCTTTGTTCACCCGAGGAATTCTTCTTAGATAAGTAGGTCCTCTGAGCTGCAAGGCTCTAAAGGCTAAGGTGAGCACCTTAAATTGGGCTAGCTTCACCACAGGCAACCAGTGAAGGTGATGGAGATGAGAAGTTATAGATTGGGCGACTGGAATAGTCAGAATTAGTCCAGCCACAGCGGTGCACCTCATTCAAGTGGTTTTGCTGCAGTGGAATATAATTATTAGTTTGACTAGGTTGTCTAATTGCTGTAATCTATCCTTTGAATGGAGTGCAGTCTAATTATTATGTAGAACTACTCGTAGAAAGTATCTGCTTGAAAGAAATCAGCAAATACTTTTCTTGGTTGATTGAAAGGCTAAGTTTTCTGAACAACAATAGACACGCCAGTGTAGATGCTCTGGTAGAGTGATATGATTCTCCTTTTATTAACCAATCATCTAAATATGGAAAGACTTTGTGACTGTGTGGCCTAAGACAAGCTGCCAGGCATTTTCAGAAGGTTCTTGGGGCAGATTTTAAGCACAGTTGTTTGTGGCAGCTGTCCATTTAGAATCATAGATATTTTTGTGTTTGAGAGATGAAAGGAGATGTGAATTTAAGTACACTGCAGCTCTAGGGTTGTCATGAACTCTATTTCCTGAAAAGATGAAGAATGTCCTGCAATGGTACATTGAGAAAAGACTGCTTTTTGATGTATCTTTTTAGCTGTTGAATGTCTCAGATGGATTCCCATTCCCCTGACTTCTTCCTGATAAGGAGAAAATGAGAAAAGTATCCTCCATTTCACTGGGATTTGGGAAATAGTTCTAGAGCTCTCTTCCACATCATGTAAAGAAATTCAGCTTGAAGGAGGCTCAGATGTCTGTGTGTTATTGTGTAGAGGTGGAGAAGGTTTTTGGATGAACTCCAATGTGTGCTGATATCTCTGACTAGATCAAATCCCTCACGATCTATTGTGAAAGACTCAAACTCCTCTAGACAAGGCTAAATTTGCTCTACTATGGGACCCATGAGTCCTTTACTGGGAATGGTGTGGGCTGTGTGTGAACTGGGTCAGTGCTTTCTGCCTGTCCCCTTGTATGGGTGCCACCTCTACGTTGTTAACCCTGTTTCATACAGCTTGAAGGATATTGCACACTGTACTGTTGTTTAGGATACAATTGACTGTACATTTGTAGGTGGATCTGGTACAGCTAGCAACAGTACAGTTGGTAGCCAACGTTATGAAGCCGGTCTGCTTCCTCGTTATCCTTTAAAGGACAGCTGCACCAATGCTGTGATACTCCTAGTGACCTTACTCTGATCATTTCTGTGTTCTGGAGTGCATCATCTACATGCTTTCTGAAAAGCTCCGCTTCAAAAGCATATCCAGGATCCTGCTTAGCTTAAAATATGTAAATTGTAACCTCCTCCAGATAATTACCTGGATCCGGTTGTGGTGACATTCAACGCTGAGCAAATAAGTTCTAGTAAAATCAGAGGACATTTGTCTTTCATATCTTCCTGAAATAGCTGGAGAATGTGCTGCCCTTATTAAAATTGGAGCCATGGCCAATATTCTCTTGTGAATGCTTTCTGGGAGGCATGCAAAGATATCTGGACTGTCACACTGGTAATCGGTCTTTGTTGGCATGGGAAAGGATCTTCTTTCTCATCAAAATCGAGCCATTTTACTTTTATGAGCTTTCGTATCTAGCAAGCAGTCTTGGTGGAGACTATGGTAGCACTGCGCTGGGTAGAACTGTGCTGGGCATCATATCCTTTGGCAGCAGCATTGATGGAATACCTTTTCCCAAAATGACAATTATTGCTTTAGCAACGGAATGTCTCACAATGAGTGCTTTACCATAAACAGTGACTTTGCCGTTGGCACGGACTTTGCCGGTCCTGTCATAATTGAAGTTGTCAACAATGTCAACACTGGGATCATCAGTGTAGTTCTCATCGACGGGATTGTAGCTGGTGTACCTGTTTATTCAATGATGGTGCTCTTGGGGGCTCTTTTGACAGAGCTTATGCTGGCATCAATGATGTTTTTGTCATCAACATGGTATTTGTTCAAATGTGATGTTTGTCAACTATTACAGGAAAGCATATAGTGGGAAGTTTCTAAAGCGTCTAAAGTTTCTAAGACTGTGGAGAATGTGACAGAGGATATAAGGCTAACATTTTTGGTGTGAAAGGCATTGACAGTTGCCTTGACTTTTGTGCCGCATGAAATACCTCAGGAAACAGATTGAGATGTCTAGTAATTGTCTTCTTATCCTTTTTGAGTTCATTACAAGATCACACTTTACAAAGCTTCCTCCTCTTTTTTTTTTTTTTTTTAAGAAGAAACCTTTATTACACATTAAAGAGATACAAACAAGGGCCTACAACCACAAGGGCCGGCCGCTAGAAAGCTCGGGAGCCAGCAAGGCAACTCCATACATTCAAATGAGTCAGAAGCAAGAGCTCCCGAAAGTTCGAAAGCACATATAACAGGCCGCGGCCATAGTCCAAGGGCGATCGAAAAGGACGGTTTCATATTTTCTAAAAAAAGGGGGAAAAAAACCAACAATAACACACAAACAAGGCAATGAGAGTCCGAAATAGCAGCGTGCGCTCCCCAGGACGGGGGAAGATCCACATTATCTAGAATAACTCTTGACAGGAGGTGGTAGGGGGGGGCGGCGGAGAAGAGGACAAAGCCTGCACAATTACGTAGAATGTGCGGCTAGGGGGACAAAGCGACGTCGACCTCTCACGGCAGAGGCGGAGCGCAGATATTCCCACGATAGGAATTCCATGGACCCCACATCGTAGTCCACCTCCCAGGCTTGCCCCTCGCCACATACACCGTCTTCTCCCTGAACATACACCAATCCATATTCTCCTTCCATACCGAAATCGTAGGCGGCCTCGGGGAACCCCACAACTGTGCGATATTGCGCTTAGCCACCATGTACCCCAAGGTCACCCACTGCGTCTGCGCTGCATTATAGTCATTTGGTTCCCAGAAATTCAGCAAACACCTCCTGGCCTCTGGTAACAACGCGACATGCACGACTTCCTCCATTACAGTATGTACCCCGTTCCAAAATCGTACAACCTCCGAACATTCCCATAGGATATGAAGAAAGGTACCCAACAAGTCACAGCCACGCTTACACAGTCCATCCCTCGAATAACCCATACGTATCAAACCAGGCCCTGTGACATACACTCTATGGAGTATCTTCAGCTGCACAAATCTAAGGCGGTCCGGGATCGCCACCTCTTTCGGGGAGGCCACCGCCGATACCCAATCCTCATCGTCCAGTTCCAATCTGTCGGCCGTCCACGCCTCCCGCAGATGGGTCAGCAAGTCCGTACGATCATTAATAAGTTTTTTTATAGATCAGGGAAATAGTGCTGTCGGGCACATAGCCGTCTAACACCCTATCTTCCAACGGGGAATATTCTGGGATAGCAGCGACATCCGAAAAAACCGAACACAGCGCATGGTGGACCTGTGCATATCGAAAGTACTCCCTATCATTTAATTTGTATTCAGTTTTGAGCATTTCAAACGTTTTAAAGGACCCTTTCGCCCAGAGGTCACCCACCTTACTTATACCAATCATATCCCATTTCTCAAAGCCTTTTGTTTTCCACAGACAACCCAAACGCTGGGAGGCATATAACGGCGTCGCTCGAGTCAAGCGATCCCTCCACCCCATCGCAGCATTCGCCGCATGCCACCCGCGTACCGCAACTTGCGTTGGTCCTGTCAACCGTGCATCCGGAGTCGCCGAATACAGTGCCCTGTTGTAATCCCCGCCCGGAAGTAATAACTTATCCATCTCGAAGGCCGGATTTAAAGCAGGACCGTATATCCCGTGGTTCACCGCCGCCAATTGAGACGCCCAATAGTATCTTTTAATATCGGGGAGGGCAACACACCCATCATACCAAGGGAGTGTCAACTTGGCGAGAGCGATCCTCGGTCGCCCGTCCCAAAACAATTGGCGCTGAAGACCCTCCACCTCACGGAAGTAACGGGCCGGCACGACATCCAGCGTATTTTGTAAAGCGTACAAAAAACGAGGCAGCGACATCATTTTAAACAATGCCGCCCGTCCGAGCGGCGAGAGCGGAAGCCGTCGCCACCTCGCGACGTCGGCCTTCAATCGCTGGAGTGGAGGGAGAAGGTTTCGCTCATAGCGGACCGCAGGGTCCAGTGATATGAAGATCCCTAAATATTTGAACCCCAATGTAGCAATCTGAATAGGGCACCCCCGCGGCAAGAGGGGGGCCTCGCCCGAGAGGACGTAAACACATGACTTGGCCCAGTTGATAACCAGGCCAGAATTACGACCAAAGGAATTCAATACGTCCACCAATACAATTAGCGACTGTCGAGGAGAGGTGAGATACAGAAGGATGTCATCCGCATAAAGGGAGACACGGTCCTCAAACTCCGGCGTCCATCTAATGCCCCGCAACGACGGCTCCCAATGCAACCAGGCAGCAAGAGGCTCTAAAGAAAGTGCGAAGAGGAGGGGCGACAACGGACAGCCCTGCCGCATACCTCTCCCCAGCGCGAAGGGAGCCAACGCCCTACCATTCATCACAACCTACGCCAATGGGTCAGCGTATAGCAATTTTACCCACCCAATGAATTCAGGGCCAAACCCGAATTTCGCTAACACAGCCCAAATATACGGCCACTCTAAAGTATCGAACGCCATGGTAGCGTCCAAAGACGCCAAGATGGCCGGCTCACGCATAAACTCCGCTCTAGCAAGCACGCCATGCAACCGCCTCAGGTTCAGGCCGGTATTACGATGAGGTATAAAACCGGACTGGTCCTGATGAATCAAGTTGCCCACGACCCGAACCAGACGGTTGGCCAATACCTTAGCCAGAATTTTGGGTTCCGCGTTCAACAACGAGATAGGTCTGTCGGAGGCACAGCAGTCTCGCGGCTTCCCCTCTTTATGTATCACAACTATGGTGGCGAGACGTTGGTCAAGGGGGAGGGAGCCCGCCGCCCGTGCAGCGAGGAACATGTCACGGAGATATGGTGCTATCTTATCTGGACGCAACTTATATAGTTCAATGGGGAGACCATTGGGACCCATGGCCTTACCAGAAGCGATCGAGCGAATGGCCAGAGCAATCTCATCCGGCGACAACGTCGCCTCCATCAATATGCTATCGGCCTCCGAGAGGGACGGCAATGCAATATCTCTAAGTAACAGATGAGAGTCCTCCTCCGAGCACCCAGAGACCGGAGAGTATACCCCACGGAGGTAATCCGCGAAGCAGTCAACAATTTTTACCGGGTCAGTCACACACACGCCATCCACTCCCTCCACAACCGGCACCACTCTACTCGCTCTCTCCTTCCTGTCCAACCAAGCAATCAACTTTCCGGCCTTGTCTCCCACATCATACAGTCGTCCTTGTTGCTCTCTACTCATCCTTTTAGCAGCATCCGTGACCAGCGCTCTATAATCTGACTGTTTAAGGCTGAGAACGTGCAATTTCTCATCCGTGACACCCCGCTCCAAATCCCCCTCCATCTCAGCTATGTCAGTTTCCAGGCGGACCACCTCTTCCCTCCCGCACCTCCTAGCATGGGAAATAAGAGACAAGGCATGCCCCCGGATCACAGTTTTATAACCTTCCCATAGGGAGACAGCAGACGACACTGACCCTACATTATCATTGAATTAGTGATCAATGGACTTAACCAGTTCAGCGCGAACATTAGGGTTACGTAAATACCAGGGGTTAATTGGCGCTACTCTTCCCTCTGCCCCAGGAACAACCTCCATCTGCAACAATAGAGGGGAATGGTCAGAAATACCTCGGGCCAAATGACGCACCTCCCCGATCATTCCAGCCTGGAACGCTGGCATAAGTATATAATCAAGTCTCGAGAGACTCCCGTGGGCCCCCGAGTGGAAGGTGTATTGTGCCTGTCCCGGGTGCATCAGTCTCCAGCAATCTATAAGTCCTAAAGTATCTAGAAAGCCACCCAGCCAGGCCTGGGCTCTAGGGAGATCCCTGGGGGGGGTGACGGTCCTCCATACCGGAGACAACAGCGTTAAAATCACCCCCTAACACCAGAACCCCCCAGGGAGTCCCAGGACCAAACGCCCCAAATCCGCAAATGTAGCCGCCTGCAATCCCGGTGGCACATAAACAGCAACGAGCGAAACAGTTCTACCCTCCCATCTCCCCACCAATGCTGCATATCGCCCTCTATCATCGTGGAGCACCTCGTCCACCTCCAACGGGAGAGAGGCCCTGACCAAGATACCCACTCCCCTAGAGCCAGAAGTGAAACCAGAGTGAACAGCAAGGCGATAGCCCCGCCTATTCAGGGCATGGAAGGAGTTCCCAATCAGATGTGTCTCCTGCAGGAAAACAATGTCGGGCGAGATCCGTTTCAAGAACTGCAACACCACCCCGCGCTTGATCCTATCCCCCAGTCCGTTCACATTCCACTAAAGTATTCTCAATCCCTTACCCACCACCCCGCTCCCGTGCATGATGCCCACATCCCGGAGAACACAACCAGGACAAATCAGCAGCTAACCTCACATTGCCTTGTGAAACAAACAAACATTCCCCAACTCCCCCCCTCCCCACCAACCTTCCCGTTACAACTCCCCCCACCCTGCACCCCTGCGTGAGCCCATGTAGCCCCCCCAACTTGCAGTGTGCCTGTCGCCCTAACATTAACTATGCTACAAAAAGAAAACCCCAGAGGAGGAAAGAGCCTCACTGAGCACCCCACAACCCCCGGGCATTGAAGGATAAGGCGCTGAATAGAAACACCAAACCAAAATATGGAAGTGCCATCACAATAGTCAGTCACCGGGAACCAAAAGTCTACTCCTGTCCAGCCGAGCCCGCTCCGTTCCCTTCGGTCTGTCCCTCTCGACGTCGTTGCTGAGGCAGGGTATCAAGCCAATCTCCAACCTCCTCCGGCCGATCAAAGAAGTGCGTCCGATCCTCAAACTCAACCCGCAACCTGGCCGGAAAGAGCATCGCATATTTCAGGTCCATGTCTCTCAGTCGCCGTTTGACACCCATGAACTCCTGTCGCTGCTTTTGGACCAATTGTGTGAAGTCCGGGTAGAAACTTATATGAGTGTTCTCGAACTTCGTCAGCCCACTCACCCTCGAGGCCTGCAGTATAGCGTCCCTGTCCCCGAAATGAAAAATTCTGGCGATGATGGGCCGTGGGGGAGCGCCCGGTTTGGGCTTACCACCCGGAACTCTATGGGCCTGCTCAACCGCAAAGAATTTACTCAAGCCTTTGGGTGCGAGATGGTTGATCACAAGGTCTTCCACAAAGAGGTCAGCTGCAGGGACCTCCGATTTCTCCGGCACCCCGATTATGCGCACATTATTCCGCCGAGCCCTACTTTCAAAATCCTCCAGTCGACGGACAGACAAAGCAGTGGACGTCCGCAGATTACGGACCTCGGCTTGCAGGTCAGACACGTCCGTTACCAGACTCGACGTCGTCAGACCCAAAGATTTGACCTTTTCATTAGTTTGTGAAAGGTCCGCTCTGACTAGTTTAACGTCGATCAAAACTGTGTCCAATTTATGGGCCAATGTATCGAATCGCTGGCCGACCGCCGCTTTCATCTCTTCGATGGCACCCATGACGTCCTGCAATGTTAACTCCGTTGACGATCCCGGGCCATCCTTGGGTCTCTCCGGCGACTTATGCGGGCCACCAGGGGAACCTCTCGACTGGGTATAGCAGTCCATGTTGTTAGCTTGGGTATGAGCTCCCCGCCTAGTCGTCTTGGATTTTTGCTTATCTCCGTCCAATCTAGCCGCCATTGTCTGTTGATCGTCAAGGGTGTCGGCCACCAACACGATGAGCGAGCACCGGAGAACCAATCTAGGAAGCCTCGGAGACCCCAAAGGGTAGTCCCAGCTAGTGTCCAAGAGCAGGCAGGTTACCCAATCGTCCCACTATAAATGTGTGATGACAATCCAAGGCCCCTCAGGTTCAGCGAGGAGACCCAAAGTGAAAGTAGGGGGTGCGCACCGGCCCAAGTCCTGCATGCCGTTGTTGTTCACTTTCTGCCCGGGCACCATGCCAACTCGAGTCCGGGGCAAGGTCCGGAGTAGGCCGCCAACTTGGAATCGATACTATTCCGGCTCCCGATGTCCGATTTGAATTTGGACAGCAGGTATCACCTCCACGTAGGTTCGCCCGTAGAAGCCCGTCGATAAAATCAGGATAAATTCAGGATAGACGTGGGAGGTTGTGGAGGCCCTCGGGAGCCCTGTGCCTACGCGGCCATCTTGGTTGCGCGCTAGGCTCCTCCCCTGCTTCCTCCTCATTTGAAACAGTTCCAGAAATGGTTTGTGCTCTGAATGTACATTTTTATTTTGCTTTTTTACTTCGTCCTGAGGAAATATCAGAGTCCTCACCTGAGAAGATGGTCTCCTTTAAATTGAACATTTGGAGCCACAGAAGCAATCTTTCTTTCCTGTGTTTTAGGGTGTTTGTTAAAACTTTTATGCAGTTTTTAGTTTTAGGAGTTGGATATAAGCAGAAGCTGCTTTTTTTTTAGGATCATCTGAGACAAGCCTCAATTTTCCACAGAAACAAGGACTAAAAAGCATTTTTTATATGGATTCAGACATGGCTTAAACTCCCGTTGAAACAAGCCTCTTGGGTAGAAGTCTGCTAGAAAGCTAAAGTGAACTGTAAATATCCAAACTATAATTATCTGTTGAGAAGTATTGCACAAAAGGACTCCCTTCACATACGACGTGCGGTAGTAATATGGCAGATGGTGGTGTCTGGTGATAGTGGTCGTTAATGTGCTCACCGTATTGAAATGGTCTTTACTTGGTTTTTGGCATTAGTCACCTTTTCTTGGTTTCCGATCATCATGTCATACTTCAATGGCTGACTGTGGGAAAAAAAAATCCATTTATAGCACTCAACGTTGTGTATTGTGCCATGTCAGCTTCCAGCCCTAAATTATTGCAAAGTCACTTATGTGCTCATCTGCCCTCTAATACATCGTGTTCCTCTTCTTTAGTGCTTGAAGGGTGAAGGTTCTTTCGCCTACCAAGTTGTTTATTTATGGATCACGCAGCATCTTTTTTACCTATGTCGACCAGTTTGACTGTCTGCAAGAAGCTTGAATCCCTGTCTGTTTTTTCGTAACTATTTCGTTTTGGAGAAATCCAATGCAAGAACCGCTTTTTTGTAGTAGTAGTAGTAGTGCGCTTTAATAATCCTATACCAAATCATTCAAACCTATTTTTAACAAGAGGTAAAACGAAATTTAACAGATATCTTAAAGTACGACTGTGTCATTGTATCAATCTTCAAGATATTTATGACTTATTTAAAGAAACAACTGTATAATATCAGATAAATACATACCAGCACAGACTCTCCTTCCTCTGGATTTGGACATTTTACAGTTGAAAAATCTGGATCTGGATCCATTTGTTCAGGAACTGGAATAGGTGGCTGAAATCCAAATACCCGAAAGGCAGACTGTACGTAGTCATGACCGACTCCATGAAAAGATGTGTGGACAAACTTTAAAGACGTTTTTGCGTTCAGCTCCCTGTAAAAGAAGACTACATTAAGTGAGTGGAACAAAGCATGTTGAACTTGGTGCCTTAAAGCTCACAGTGCTCAGAATACTAGATACAGTATCCGAACCCCCACTATTTAAGACATGCCACTTTAAAAAGACCTTTATACCAAATAAACAAGCATAAACATTTATATATTCTAATAAACAAATTGGTAAAGATACCAAAATAAACACGGTTTTACATTTGAAGCTGCGCAACTTAAACTAGTAAAAATGCTGAAGATAATTTAAAAGGTACAATTTAAATGGTTTATTATCAGCCACGTGCCACAGAATATTCCAGTGAATTTGGGGCACAGATAAAAACTAACAGTTCTCATAGTTCTTTAAGCTAAAAGTTATTTTCCCCGTTTTATTACAAGTATGTAGGAAGATATACTGTTCCAAACAGAATATGTATTCAGAATTAAAAAAACAAAAGGGAACAAAACATATGCAAATGTTATTATTGATCAAAAATCCATTCTTGTTAACAATCATACATCCAGGGCCTTCCGGCTCCGGAGAGGGACCCGGCAGGGCTGCCCGCTCTCGCCGCTAATATTCTCTCTCATGCTCGAGCCACTGGCGACATGGATTCGGCGAGACATCATGGTAAGAGGGTTGCGATGGGCGCCAGACTTGGTAGATAAAATATCACTCTACGCGGATGATATCCTACTCTATCTTGCCTCCCCCTATCAGTCCATCCGGGTGGTATTACACATATTTACCAATTTTGGTAAGTTCTCCGGATACGCCATCAATTGGACCAAATCCGTATTATATATGCTCCATGGGAGGGTCCCTCCCCTCCCGGCTGATTGTCAGTTGGAGGTGGCAAAAGATGGTTTTCGATACCTGGGAATATATGCTACCGCGAGCCCGGCTTTGTTTTACAATTACAACCTGGCCCCCCCACTGGCCCGGCTGAAGTCTGATGTCGGGCACTGGCGGTCCCTACCGCCGAGCTGCCCTCTTCAAAATGCTTGCTCTCCCGCGTTTCCTATACATCCTTCAAAACTGCACCAACAAAGTTCCAGATGCCTATTTTACGGCGGTAGAGGGTGAAATCCGTACTTTATTATGGGACGGAGGAGCCCCCAGGATATCGATGAGGAAGCTTACCAAGGGGTGGTACGTTGGCGGTATAGCCCTGCCGGACCTGAAATTATATTACTGGGCCTCGCAGCTGGTAGTGGTAAATCATTGGATATACCGACCCCCCCACGACCCGGCGTTCATATTAGATAATTACCAAACGGGACGTGCAGGATATCTGGGAGCGCTCTATTCCAAAGGGAGGAAACTGACATTTATGGGCCCAATGGCCCATACAGTCAGCATTTGGCGCCGAGCGAACTCTCAACTGGGATGGGCGAATACCCTGACTAAGGCGGCGCCATTATGGCAAGCCCAAGAATTCGGTACCCTTTGTCTCCAGCCAGGGTTCGACAAAGGGGACCTGATTGGCATCTCAAAGGTCGGTGACCTGATACGAAACGGTGCCATCCTCAGCTTTGAGGAACTTCAGCGAACCTACCATATGGCGCAAAGTGAGCTGTTTCGCTACCTTCAGGTCCGCCATGCCCTCCGGACGGCGTTTAGTGACTTGCATAATATTCCGGACATTTCGCCCCTCGAAGACAGACTCTTAGATGGCCAACTGCAATCGAAGGCCATCTCCCTGACGTACAAAAAGCTTTGCAACAACCTCCCTGATACATTCGAGAGGCTCCGAGAGAAGTGGCAACAGGACATAGGACCCCTTGAGGAAGAGGACTGGAGGGAAGCACTGATGTCTCCTAGACGGGCGGTGATCACCCTTAGATACAGACTTATCCAACTACGGATTCTCCATAGGTCCTATATGACGGGGGTGGTCCTAGCGCGAATGGGGGCCAAGGACGATTCACGGTGTAGCAGGGGATGTCAGCAGGAGGCCACGTTCTATCATATGGTCTGGGAATGCCCTGCGATCAAATCATTATGGAAGGGGGCGGTGACTAAGCTTCACACCGCGCTGGGGAAAACATTGACCCTCACGCCTCAGCTCGGCCTACTTAATATATGGGAAGCCACAGACCTCACCGAGATCGAGCAGCAGATGGTAACGCTGGGCTTCACTTTGATCAAGCGAGAGATAGCACGCCACTGGGGGGCTGCTAAGGCACCATCCATAAGAGTGTGGGTACAGGAGCTCGACAGATGCATGATAGCTGAAAAAGAAGTGTTCATCATTAGAGGGTGCCCCAGAAAGTGGGAAAAGAAATGGAAGGCGTGGAATAGCTATAGAGGGTCCCTATGCACATCCCCGTTGGTGGACCTGATGTTAAGACGGAAGGAACTTAGAGAAGTGTTAGCATTGTGAATGTATTCTTGCATATGTTATTCATTCTGGTGTGCTATGGTGCTGTAGACATAAATGTGAATACATCTGTGTACTTGACAAAATTAAATAAAATATTCAAAAAAAAAAAAAATCCATTCTTGAACCCTGCCTCATGTTTTTGGAATGAGGACAGTTTTTAGATAAATTCTATTCCAAAATCATAATTGTCCTGATTTTGACCATCCATTCATGTTCAGTTGTGGGGTAACATCATTTACACCTTTGAGCAATAAGTAAACATAAAAAACATACTTCATAATTTTCTCCTTTAGTTACCATCCTCCTCTCGAAACTACACTGTCCTCTTTCACAGGTTTTTACCAGATGTCACATTCGTCTCAGTCCCACAGAACAGCATTTTCTGACTGTTGAGTACTTACAGAATGTGTAATTGTAGGCATTACTGCCCTTTGCTCTTACTGCAATTTTTAGAAAATGTGTTCAGATGTTCTAGCATAAAGTATAAATTATATAATGGAGTAACAGTGAATGGGTCTCTAATCCCGGATAAATCGTTGCTTTTCAGGTTAATATTCTGCTCCTTATTTTCACTTTACTTGTCTTGCATGTATCTGTTTATGCAGACGTTTTGATGATTAGATGGGCGAGCTACAATTAACGCGTTATACATCTGTGTGATAAAGCACTTTAAAGAGGGAGAACAAAAGGTCTTCTGAAATACTCAATTGCTGCTAACATTTATTTCCTTAAAATTAGGTCTTAATTCTAAAAAGCTAAAAATGTTTTTAGGACCTCATTGTAAAACTACTCATGTAAGATAGAAAAATAGATGAAAGCATTCTTATCTAAAAGCTGTTTTTACTGCTAGAGTGCTTTTTCTCTACATTCATTCACAAACGTGGTAAACTTGTCTGAAATATTTTGTTCAATTCTTTCTTCACTGGAAATATATTTAGCATATTGCTTTCAATGTCTTAAACTTACATTTATAAAGAAAGTATGTGCATGAAACTTTGAGAGCATATCCTCTTAATCCCTTACTGCAAGTCATTTTTCTAGTGTCTCCTAGCAGTACAGGCACTCATCATGAGGGATTATCAATCTTGTTGTGAATATGGTCAAAGCTGTCAAATAGTGGAACTCAAACTACTGCAAAGTCTGGCATCACTGCTTCAGTACTACATAGTTTATTTCTGAAAATTCATGATTTCCCCCTCTCCAACTTACATATGAAGGATTCAATCACGCTGTTTTATTCCCTAAAAAGAAATCCTCACAATTAAAAGGGCAAGCACTGAAAAAGAAACAGGCATTGTGGTAGCGTCGCCACCTTCACTAGGTTTACATTTCGTACAACCAATAGAGATAACTGCTTCCCTTTCTTAAAATCCTGCTACATCTTCATCAAAGTGAAGCATAATTAAATGTATTCCCATGTATCTTACTGGTTTTGAGGCAAAACGACCTTGCAGTTCTGGGGCTATACCAGTCTTTTGTGCATTGATTAATACACCTTCTGTCTATATTTTTATGAATTCTATAACCAGAGATGGAAGCAAATCCCTGAATCATAAAAAAAAAAACAGTTGCCATACATTTGGTTGCTTGGACCAGAAACAGGGCTACCTGGTCTATTGGTATAATTTTGGTTTTCTCAACCACAAAAAGAGCCAAATTGTCCACATGCGCAAACATTTTTTGAATTGAAGGAATATTACGACTGCTATTTATCTTTAATTATATTCTTAACAAAACTTCTATGAAAAGCAGCTAGAGGAGCGGTTACAGGTGAAACCCGTGGCAGGTCCCACAATGAAAATTAATTGTGCCAGGAGCTGAATTTTTCAATGCAAATTTAGCAGCTGCTCCTGATAAAGTCCTATGATGATCCTCGAGAAATGTGTAAAGAAGCCAATAGCATCTTCAAGTATACCCAGTTAGCCAGGAAAAATTCCTTTTCAGCACTTATAAATATAACCATCAAGAGTTAATTTTTAACCTTAGTTTGACTTATTACTTGTAAGATGTAGTGAATTTTTGATCACAATAACATGCCTACAAATCAACCCTTCTGATTCCTACAAAACGTTTTGGAATGCATCTTAAGAATCAAATTGCCAGGGTTTTTATAAATATTTTATAGTGTACCTTTAAGTGTGTTATGAGGCTATACGACATACCACCCTTCGTTTTCTTCACTTGGTTTGAGAAAATGCATCAGTTCACCCTTATTAAATGAGGGAGGGCATCCTTTTCCAGCTAGGATTAAATCAAGAAAAACATTGTTAAGTTGGGGATAATTTCTTGCGTCATTGGTGGGGATTGAGTGGGAGACACTGAATGTAGTTGTACGGGGTTAGTGTATCGCTAAAAGGTTGGGTGCGCGCACCCAGCTACACACAGACATTATGCAGCGGAAGGAGTTATTGATTGGTCTACACCAGGATCTGGGGCAGATGGCAGAGGTCAGGGAGCGGTTGCTGAAAGGGAGAAATTACTTATTCTGGTGGAATGGTTGAAGCAGTAGGACCACAAGGCCTATATTGCGCTGACCCATCTTGATTCTTGATAGAAGTAAGTCAAAGAGCATGTTGGCTTGGCTCCTCTAGGAGGAGACCAGGAGGCACACTATTCGAGTATAAGCCAGTCGGACATGTTTACTTAGGGGAAAATTAATGCTACATTAGCTCACTACTAACCAGAGTTAGACTTAGCGGGCACTGCATTTAACGAAATGGACAAATTACAGTGTGTAGATTTCTCCACTTTGTTCCCCAACTCTGCTATATAGAAGGGAGACTCGGCACGGATGTCTCAGTCCAGGAGGTATGGAGTGCAATAAAGGATATGGCCTGGGGTGAGGTCCCCAGATCAGATGGGCTATCCATAGAGTTTTATGCAACCAACTTCGGTGTCCTGCCCCATAAATTAGTGGACGTCTTTAACGGTGCTATAGAAATGGACTGCTCCCACCTTCGAGGGAGGCCACGATTGTGTCTTTACTTATGAAAGACAAGGACCCTGTGATGGTCCATTCATACAGCCCCTCTCCATGATCAATGCAGATTATAAAATCATGTGTAAGGTTCTGGTGAATAGGCTATTGCCGCATGTCGGCAAACTGATACTCCTTGATCAGACAGGGTTCACACCTAGCCATAGGCCTAATAATCGACAGTTGATTCTTATCCTGGAAATGCAAGAGCACCTCCCACTGGATTTCTAAGTACTATCTGTTGATATCAGGAAGACTTTTGATTCCCTTAATTGGGAGTTTTTATATGCCGCTTTACTTAGGATGGGTTCAATAAACAAAAAGGGGCAACCCAGTCCCTTATGGGGGGAAGTGGGGGGGGGGGGGGGGGAAAGTAGGCCTAAACTTCCTTGGCAAATATACACAACCATCAAGGAATTGGTTTTAGCGGGAACCAAATCAAATGTATTTACTTTACAAAAAGACATCAAAAGAATCCTTAGGAACACATCACCATAAGGTGCTCCAAAATTGGGGGACGGCGCAGGGGAAGTTAATCGGCTAATTAAATTGTGCAAGTGCTATATACAGAACATATGTACACAACCGGAGGTTGATATGGTATGGATGTACATTTTCTAACACCACTTTATATCCAAGTATGGTGTTCAACACTATAGTTTTCAAGAAGGTCATGATCATGACCAGAAAGTTAGGTAGCATCTAGAAGAAGAAACAATCATACATAGAAAACTTCAATATACTGTGTTCAAATACCTTCATAAGATCATTCTTTTACTTGTTTTATTGTTACATACAAGGCTGAAGACCAGCATCATTCCCCTTTTTACCTCTAGTATTTTTTCTATTACCTTTGTAATCCATCTTTGAGTTAAAAAGAACCCAAAATAGCACACGGATAGTAAATCTTTTGGACAGGAAGTAGTATTGATTTGTTGATGTTGTCCTGGAGACCCAGTAGTTAGAACGCGTACAGACATATCATGAAATACTTTAGAGTCGTTTCTGAGGATGGACTCTTTTTTTAACCAATTGTCTACATAAGGGTAGATAACTATCCTTTGCTTTTTTAGATGCGCTGCAATGACAGCCATGCATTTGGAAAACACCTTGGGTGCAGACTTTAGCCCAAATGGAATAACTGTGAATCAAGGATACTTAGAGCCTACTACGGATCTTACAAATGTTCAATGTTTATGTATGATCGGTATGTGAAAATAGGCATCTTGTAGGTCTATAGCAAACATCCAGTCTCCTTGTTGTAGCAGGGGGATATATTTAGTGTAATGCCAGCATCCTTAACTGTTCCTTTTGATATATTTATTTAGATTTCTTACGTCTAGTATGGATCTGAATTCTTGTTTGGTCCCCTTCTTCCGAACCAGATAGCACCAGAAGTAAACTCCCACTCCTTTTGGAGAGTGAGCCTCCTCCATGGAGTTCTTCAGCATCAATGTGTTGACCTCCTTCTGCAACAGACCTATCTGATAGTCTGATGGTTTGGTCGGTGCTATTAAAGAAGGAGGGGATCAGAATCATAGAGAATATCCATTCTGCACCATATTCAAGAGCCATTTATCTTTGGGGATTTGGCACCACTCATGGACATAATTTCCTATACTTCTCCTCCAGGAGTAGGAGACAGAGGAAGAAAAAGAGGGTAATCATTGTTTTGCTGGAGGATTTCCTGTGGATGCAGTTTGTGGTTGTTGGAGACCTGTTTTCCCACTAGAGGATTTCCTGTGGTGGTACTGTTGCCTTGGTTGCTGCTGCAGTTGGTGAAACCAATGAGAAGTTTAAACCCTCAGAGAAATAATGCCCATCATAAGGCCTGTATCCAGAGGCGTAGGGAACCGCCCCACTAGCAGCTTAAGCGGGGGCTGCCTCTTGACTCCACGGGCTGGTGAACTGTATTCCACTAGAACATTAATTTATTATGTGTGTGAAGGCGAAATCCCCTAAATGATTGATTGATTGATTGATGAAATACTTGTAGAGCACAGCTATCACCCTACGGGCATCTTGGCGCTTTAGACTGAGGAGACCATACCGGAAAGGCAGAAGACGAGACTGGAAAGAGTGGATCGGCTAAACTTTGGGATAGAGCCAGGTTTTGAGTCCCTTGCGGAATTCGAGTAGAGAATTGCATTGTCTCAAGTTCAGATGGAGCTTATTCCACAACCCGGGGGCTACTATTCTGAAGGCCCTGCCGCCTACCCGAGAGCGTTTGAATCTCGGGACTACCAATAGGCCAGCTGTAGAGGAGCGCAGCTGCCTAATTGGTATGTGGCGAGCAAGTTTACCCTGCAAAGGGGCTGGGCCCAGACCATGAACTGCTCTGAATGTCATACACAGACTTGAAGGAGACCCTTTCCCTGACCGGGAGCCAATGCAGGTCCCTCAGTGCACCGGTGGACGAGGAGCTGCGTCGTCGATCAAGCACTAGTTTAGCTGCTGCTGATTGTATCCTCTGCAGGCCCTGGAAAATATACTGCGGGGCCCCTAGATAAAGGGAGTTGCAGTAGTCGAGCCTGCTTAATACTGTGCAGCGCACTACCATGGCACGTAATTCACTAGGAAGTAAAGGTAGAATACTTCGAAGTAATCGTAGCAGGGCAAAGCAGACCGAAGCGGTCTTGCTGGCCTGGGAGATCATCTGGAGATCGTCGTCGAAAATCACCCCAAGGTTACGCACCTTACTGACCGGAATCAAGGGATCCTCTTCCGGAAGAAGTCTAAATTCTGGAGGTAGATGTTTTGGGATCCTAGTAAGAGAGCAAAAGACCACCTCGGTTTTACCGCTATTGAACTGGAGGGAGTTTCTTCTAAGCCAGTCCGTGGTCTGCCTCATGCATTGCTGAAACCGGTCCAGAGATATCGCATCTTCTCCCTCTAGAGGAAACAGGGGCCGCAGGTAGATGTTAAAAAGGATGGGACTAATTGCCGATCCCTGCGGCACCCCGTACGCAACTGGCGATCTGCTAGAGGAGAAAGGGGTCATGGTGACTACTTGCTGTCTGCCCTCCAGACAGGATTGAAACCATTGCAGTGCACTGCCCTTGACACCTATCTGCTCCAATCTTTTCAGCAGGACCGGATGGCTCACCGTGTCGAAAGCTGCCGACATATCAAGAAGCACTAAAAACGCGGCATTCCCGTTGTCGGCACGCATTCGAAGATTGTCCAGCATGGTGGCCAGAGCCGTTTCAGTCCCATGGCCGGGGCGAAAGCCGAACTGATCCCTGTCGAGCAGACGGTTCTCCTCCAGAAAGCAAGACAGCGTCATGCTAACTGATTTTTCAAGGATTTTTACTGGGTAAGGCAGGAGTGAGATGGGCCTGAAATTGGCAGGAATCAGAGGATCCAAATTAGGTTTCTTGATTAATGGAGTCACTACTGCTAATTTCCAACATTCCGGGACTGATCCTGCCATCAGAGACTGATTGCAGATCAGCCGCAGACTGGGAAAGGTGTTACGCCCGTACAGTTTCCAGATTTTATGAGGGAGGGGGTCAAGAGGGGAGCCAGAGGACACGCTTTCTGTTAGACTGTCAAAAGCTGCCTGAGAGAATGGTTGAAAGCTGTCCAAAGCCGCGGTCAGTGGAAGAACTCCATCGGCCAGGCTAGTTGTTACCTCAGAACCCTCCTGAGTCTTGTCGTAGAGTGTGTTAACAATATTAGCGATTTTCTCCTGAAAGAAGGTGGCAATTTCATTGCACAAGGTTTGTGAAGGAGCTACTTTGTTGTTCATGCAGTCCGGGTTGGAGAGATCGCGGACAATCTTAAAGAGGGTTTTAGTCCCATTAGAGGCCTGGGCAATGGAGCTCGCATAGAAATCAGCCTTGGACCTCAGGATCAGAGCTTTGTATTTTAGTTGGATTAGTCTCAGATCTCGCTTGTCGTCCTCGGCATAGTTTCTTCTCCATGTCCTCTCGGCTTGCCTACGAGATAGTCTAAGCTGACGCAGCTCTTCGTTGTACCAGGGCGCTGATCTTTTCCGCGCCTTCTTTAAGGATTTTATGGGAATGGAGCGATCAAGAGTCTTAATTATCTGATCGGTGAATGATTTATAGTTTTCATCCACGGACTTATCAGGGAAAAAGTGGCTGGCGTCCAAAGACATAGTTAACGGGCCGGCTTTGGCCAATTTGGCCCACTCTCTGTCCTTCCTATAAAGGCTCTGCTGGCTGGACTTGTTCTTTTGACAGGGCAGCATCGTGCTCAAGAGTATAAGATAGGGGTCTGTCCAGTTTAAAGGCAGGATACTTGATATCCCAGTAGTGTCTGGGCAGGCAAATACCAGGTCCAAAGTATGCCCCTTCTGGTGGGTAGAACTGACCACTAATTGATGAAGATTTAAGTTAGAGCACGTATGCTGGAGGTCCCTCAGATGACTGCCGAGACCTCCATCTTCCGTAAGGTTGAAGTCACCTAATAAAATCAGATTGGTATGGGCAAGCTTTAGATTGGTGATGGTGTCAGCTAAGAGTTGGAAAAGTGTGGTCGCGCCCGGGGGCCTGTAGCAAAGCATCCCCGTTAGAAGATTCCCGCCAGGAGACTGTAGGGAAAAACCCATGATTTCTATCCCCCCTACCTCATCAATCAGAAGGGGTTTGAAATCTAGGGTGTCCTTGTACAGCATACCCACTCCGCCACCTCTACCTGTACAACGAGGTTTGTGGAGAATTTTATAGCCACAGGGACAGGCGGCGCCCAGGCTTACTATAGATGTAGCCGTAGCCCAGGTTTCCGTTATAAAAAGAGCATCGAGCTCCAAGTCTTCCAGGAGGCCATAGACTTCAGCGGAGTGTTTGACTAATGACCGGCTGTTAATTAGTCCGCAGGAAAGGCTAACGGCGGAAGGATTGTGATCTTTAGGTGGGTTCAGCTGCAGTAGTTGGTCTCTACTGTATGTCACACGACCAGGGGGGCCATTTTGCGGGGCAGCATTCCTGGCGCTGGGAGCGGCCGGGGCGCAGACGGGCTTGCCTCTGGCGCGCCTCTGGCGCGCCATGAGCGCGCGCGCGCTGCGCGCTTGCATTAAGCGCCTTAAGTAGATGACGAGGGAGTTCCCTTGAAGACTAGAGCGCTGCCCAAGATGTCCGCCAAAAATGGCAAGAGAGCAGTTTCCCTCACCCAAAATGGCGCTACAGATGAGTGCGGGTGATCTTCACGCTAAAGCAGCGTGTGAGAAAGTTTTACAGTGCGGGTAAGTGGAGCAACAGTAGCAATCTTTAATTAGAGAGTAAGGTTTTGAATTTTAAAATTAACTTGAGGCCAGAGCCCAAACAAGCGACGAGCAAATAGAACAAACGAAGTACCTCACGGCGTTTTAAACAGTTTTAAGCCGTACTTCCAGCACACACAATCACTCACACTGCCTGTTAGATATCGCTCACAGTCATCAGGCTGCGCGCTTGCATTAAGCGCCTTAAGTAGATGACGAGGGAGTTCCCTTGAAGACTAGAGCGCTGCCCAAGATGTCCGCCAAAAATGGCAAGAGAGCAGTTTCCCTCACCCAAAATGGCGCTACAGATGAAATGTCACTGTTGGGTAAAACCATGACAGAGGGATGTGGCCTATGAGCTGCTGCACTGTGAAAGAAATTAAAAAAAGAAGAAAGATGAGAATGGGGAAGACAACGTGTGGAACACATTGAGAAAGTAAGCATGAAAGTAAAAGGTAGTAGGGATAGGAGTAAGGAAATGTAAAAGGAAAGGAAATGTGAAAGGAAATAAGAAAAGAAGAAAGCTATAATTGAAGGGTGCAAGGATGGATAAGTAGAAGGAAGAAAAGATGGAAGGTTACATTGGAGAATAGATGGAAGGTTGGAAGAGGGTAAGGATCACCAGTTCAAAGGATGGATGAAGGGAAAGATTGGAGGATGAGTGACATAATGGATGAAGGGATAGTGTAAGAATGGATGGTTGAAAGGATAGAGGGATGGATTAATGAATACATTGATGAGTGAAAGGTTGAAAAGCAGGATGGGTATATAAAAGTGTGACTGGATGTGTAGATGGAAGAAAGTATGGTTGGATGGGTGGCTGAAAAGGTGAAGGGACTGAGAAGTGGATGAATTAATAGATGGAAATTAGTAGATGGGGATTGAAAGGATGCATGGATGAAGCATGAAGGGAACTCTTCTAAGGAGGGTCCGGTTTGTCCACTTCATGTGCTTTATAATTAAGAGGTATGGTTCGTCATTCAAGTGGAGGGTGTTTTAATTTTCTGGCTACTTCTTTGCCTGCATCGCCTTGGAAACTACTTTCTCTTCTCCAGGCCAACGGCTTTTAAAAGTGTCCATTTCAGACTTCATTTGAGACATTTTGTCATCTGCATGTGAACAGAATAATGTTGAGCCCGCAATCAGCAATCCTCTGTTGCGCTTCCATTTTCAGTCTAGAGTTGCATCGTGTGGAGATGCCACGGCAGTACCACTGCACTGTCAAGTCTGACGTGCCTGCTGCTGCCACAATGATTTTATTTGAGGCTAGCATTCCTTTATTAAGGAACTCTAGAAGTCTTGCTATATCTTCCTTGGGGAGTTTGTCGGTGTGTTTTTGTAAAGATTCAGGGAACGATCATGTTTTCCCAAGAGATCTGTCACACTTGCTGCCTTCATAATTATTGCAGATGTTCCGCACATTTTTCTGCCCAATGAGTCTATCCTTTTGCTCTATTTTTCTGGTGGGAAGTAGAAGTAGGAGAAACTGCATGTGATTTTTTAGCTGCAGCTACAATCACTGAATCTGGTGTAGGATCAAACCTTAAAAAAAAGTGGGTCCTCAGCCAGTGTTTTGTACTTTTTTTTAGAAGCCTGGAAGGAATAGGCCTAATTGGTGCAGGCATCCAAAATAGCTGCATTGCTGGCTCTAAAAACCCGGGACCAAAGGCAATAGATGGCTAGAAGAGTTTCTTTAATGTAAAGTCTTAAAGATGACTGAAGTCGAAGTAGTTGTGGTCATCATGATGTTCAATTTCGTTACCCCTCTAACTAAATTATCACTAAAGGTGGAGCGATCGTCTACTGCAGACTCTCTAGCTGAAGGATTGTAGAGTAATCCCATATAAGAGTTCGTGAGGTTAGTTAACGAAGAATATCTCCTATGGGAAGATTGAGATCTTGCCGATCTTCTACCTGATCATCTTGAATTAGAAGAGATAGACCTTGCAGTAGATGGTCTTCTAGATCTAGTGGTAGATCTAGAGAGTTTGATGCCTTCTCCTGAGTAATCTCAGTCTCCTTAGAGGGGGTCTCTGTCTGACTGGTGACGGATAAGAAGTGGCTTCTCTTAACAATCTTGGGGCCTCATGTAGGAAGCCAAATACCGGTCGGTAACGGCCGATTTTCGGTAATTATACCGTTACCGACCGGTATTTTGGCTTTTGAGATGTAGGGGGAGAATTTCATGATTCGGTATTTACCGAATCGGTAAAATTACCGAATCGGTAATATTACCGAATCGGTAAATTTACCGATTCAGTAAATACCGAATCATGAAATGAAATGTAGGGGGAGTGTGTGGTGGGTGTGGGGATTCGTTATTTACCACCAACTAAAGGTTGGTGGTAAATGACGAATAGGTGAAAAAAAGCATTTTTGTGCACGTTTAAGTGTGCAATGTGGCAGACATACATGCCCTTAGGGCATGTATGTGCGCCACATGTGCACACATGGCCGAATCAGGGGTGCAACAGGGTGTCAATGTGACACCCTGCCACCCTTGCATGTGCTCCCCCATTACCGAATCGGTATTTACCGATTCGGTAATGAGGCATACCTTCCCATCAATGGGAAGGTATGCCTCATTACCGAATCGGTAAATACCGATTCGGTAATTACCGATTTTTTCCGATTCGGTAATATTTACCGACTCATTACCTACATTGCATTTACCACTTCATAAATACCGAATCGGTATGATTCGGTATTTATGAAGTGGTAAATGCCAGCCCACCTACATAAGGCCCTTGGAGAGGAGACTGGCCCAGGAGAAAGTGAGATAGTTAATTCTATGTCCGGCATGTTCCTAATCCCAACCAGGAGTCCCCCTTCCCCTCTTACGTAAGCTTTGAAACCATGTTGGTGACAAGTGGATTGATGGAGGTCTATACACTTGCAGTCACAGATGTTGGTCTTGACAAAAAAAACATATGTGACAGTAAAGTCTTCAACGTCAACAGAGGACTCAACGTCGACAGGAGATGCTTTGCTGCAGGCAGCAGTGTCTTTGACGTCGATGGTAGCTGCGTCAAAGTCGACCTTGGTGGTGTATTTGACATCAACGAAGGAAGACTCAAAGTGAACAGGAGTTGCTTGGTCATTGACAGTATTGTCTTTGATGTCAAAGGTGGATGCCTCAACGTTGACCTTGGTGATATCTTTGACGGAAACTGACTTAGCGTTGGCGGTAGTGGACTAGCCATCGACAGAGGGGTTCTCGACGTTGACACTTGCCTTAATGTCGATCAACTGTAGTCCCTTAATGTCAAATGGTGCCTCGAAATCGACTACGCTGGAGTACATGCTGACGGAGAACAAGGTAGGCAGGTTTTTTGACATCACAGTCCTCGACGTCATACTACTCGAGGTCGATCAAGATATATCTCTCCCCTTGATGCCTTGTCTCCTTTTATCTGCTTTCAGGGTAGTTCTTGGAGTGGCAGGAAAGCTCTATGGTGTTAGACTGACTTTCGTCTTTGCTTCTTGAGGAAACAGCAGACTTCTCTGGTTTTTCTTACTGTGCCTCCTGTGGTCTATAAAGTCTGATTTTTTCTCTGTCTCTCAATGTCCTTCGGGAGAGCTTTTAGTGTCTGCATGAACTAGGATGGTGACCTTCTGGAAAGCAGTGGATACAGACCCCGTTTGGATCTTAATGAGCCATCTTCTGCCCAGAGGAAGGGCACTTCACAAAAAGTGAATTCATTCTGGCAGAAAAAATCACCACTTTTAGTCAGAAAAAAAGGTGTTAAATTGCTCTAATACTAAAAGGAAGTTGAGTAAAAACCTGAAAACAAATTTTGATAAATCTGATCTCTGGAGGGAAAGGCAGAGCTCAGTCCCCAAGGATCCGGTTTCCAGGAGCCAGAAAAATGAATTGACCTGTCACCTGAGGGGCATGATGGGATACAGAGGGTACTGTGACGTTCAAGGCACAGTGCCAGTTGCATTGGCTGAATCTATTTCTTGCAGCCTATGGGCTAATTCTGTCCTGCATTTCTTTGTCATTTTAAAGAAAGTTTGTGAAAGGTTTGCTATGTTCAGCTATTCTCTACGGTGACTTACATGACAGTAAATGTTTCCTTTTTTACATGAAAATAAAATTTGGACTTCTCAGCCTGTTTATAGGCTGCAATTGTTGTAAGTGTAAATATTTTTTTTAATTGATGTATATATACATACATGTATGGTATAAGTGCTTCGGGGTCCCCACATGGGGGAGGGACTATTCAGCGTATAAAAATTGATGAGGAACCCCTGGAAGAGAATATTCAGTGCCACTGCAGGCTGCTGTCATGGCTCCAAGTTTCTCAAGAAGGTTCTGCACTACCCACTCTACTCTACCAGGTACATGATACCATTTCATAAACATTTTTGCATTTGCCTTATTATAGAGAGGAGGCTGGTTGATTTGGCTCCACGTAAGCAGACGTGGCCCCATTATAGTTTTATTGTTTTTTTCTCTGTCTTTTGGGAACATTTCAGTGACAGACTCAATGGGGTGAAATCCAGTGCTCATCAGTTAGCTTGTGGCTTAGTGTCCATTTAGTTAAAGTACCATTCAACATAATTTGCTTCTGCCTATCACAACCAAGAACAGACTTGTTCATTCAATAATAAACACAAACTGCTTCATTCACAGGAGGTTTGGGCAGTTCTCATGGTTCTCTCTTAATGTTCTCCCTGGACCGTGTTTTGCCACAGAGAACAAGAACTGTACTAACTGCAGAGTCTGCCACTTCAGTTTCTTGGGTTCACGTGCACCGCAAATTTGGGCATTTTTGTAACCAAGTTTCATTCAGAAGGAAAATTTAAGAAAAAAACTAACTACAATAAGAAAAGAGGAGAGCTCCATTCACAGAACACGCCATGCTACATTGCATCTTTCAAGACCTATTAATTGTTATCCCAAAATCTTCTGCAGAGAATCAACTTATGACATGTCTGACTGACACCATGAGCCTGATGTCCTTCTGGATCAATATTCCACAAGAGAATGATTCAGGACTATAGATTAGGAAGGAATATCCTTGGGGAAGGGAACACCCTGCAATAGGTACAGGAAGGAGTGGATCGAGTGAGAATCAAGGCGTCTTCACATATGCCTGAGGATTGGCATCACTGATCTTCTAGACATTACTAAAAAGGGGTTTCTCTCGTGATTTAAGCATTTGGGAGCAGAAATATGCTATGCTATCCTAGAAATAGCATACTTGTCTTTCTGTTGAGTAAGTGGTCCTTTGGAGTATGCAATACAGGAGTCAAGCTGGACTAGTATTCTAGAGACTTGCAACACAAGGCTGTGTAGAAAGGCCTTGATCAGCTAATTGTGGAGGCATATAGAGATTAATATCCTTCTCCTCAAGTTGACACCACGGCATGCATTTTGAAAATGCCTTTGGGACAGATTTCAGGCCGAACTGTAGAACTTTGCAACAGTTGGGATCAATGTTCCCTCTAATTTTTTTCCTCTGTGTGCGGCAGTATAAGGTTTCTGTGCGCTGCAACTAAGGCTATGTGCGCCGGAAACCAGACAGCGTATGTGGTGCAGCGCCAAATATCACTCCAAACCTTTGCTTAAAAAAGAGTGCATTTCCACACATGTATCTGGTTGAGGTGGAACACAGCATTTAGAGTATTTTTTTCCTCTGCATTTGCTTCATTCTCTGGAAAATGTCCTACACTGGGGTATCTTGCAGCACTTAACACATTATTCTTGAACAAGGCTTTTATGTATCTAGAAAAAATGCAAATCTGTGAGTTGTTGAGTGTGTGTTTTATAGAAGTACTACGTCAGAGGGAACATGTTTTTAAGGTTAAAGAGATAGCCTCAGAAGTAGTACATTAAAAAGTTTCTTTTAGTGAGAAGGTTTATGACCAACTAAAAATCTCAAGTGTAAGTAGTGAGAACAAAAACATGAAGTTTGAGCAGAGCTCGTCAGTCTTGGTGTTTCAAGAATAAAACAAAAGCTGAAGTCCAGGCAGGGTTATGACAGTTAAGAAAATAGCCTCCCTAAGTGGACCTTGCTCTTTTATGTGCCAATCAGGTTTATTTTCTGTCACTGTGCACTACTCTGTCTAAACAGGAGCAATAATTATCGAATGAGCTTTTTTGGTCTCCCTTCCTGTGCTACTTTTCTGCATGCGTCACTATAAGTGTCTGAGGGTTGTTCAATATAATTATACGTTTTGTGGTCGTTGATTGGCTAACAAGGCATTATGTACATACTCTAGATGCCATTGATCTATGATTAAAAAAGGGGTTGTTTCTACACAGATACCAGGATAGGGGCACACATTTTGTAATTGCCTGAATGTGTTTCAGAGTTGCTTTCCGTAAAGGCGTGTAGTGAATAATTCAAATGTTTTGTTTGATATTTTCACTGCCGAATGTTCTTAAAGGAGACTGAAGTTTGGAACCTGCTTCTTAAGCATATATCTTAGTAAAACGTAATCCACAGAAAAAGTGCCAGCATCTTTCTTCTCTGCTCTTACAATCCAAACAATTGCAAAATCGCATCATAGTAAAACTAATCCAATCCGTTGCAAGCCAAAAAAGTAATAAACAACAAATGTCTATTTGTTAATCCATTCATGCACCCATGTGTATACATTAAATCATGTGTGCATTCACAGTTGCACACGTATCCATCTACTCACACAGTCGTGCATTCCTCTTCCTGTATATCTGAGACTGTATGTGTGCCTTTGTACTGTTGTCTGTAGGTGCATATGTGTTGTCTGTTTCTGATGCACATATGTCTTGGTATGCCTAGATGTCCATTTGTCTGCTTACATCTTTATCTCTTTGTGCTTGGGGATCTGTGTTTGTGCGTGCATAGTCTGCCAGGCCCCTCTGTGACTTCACTCTATTCGTAAGCCAAACCTATTCGCTGTGCCAAAGTGCATTAAAATATATCCTCAGTCACCAGTGCCAAAAGCTTACGTTAAGCAGGGGTCAGAGCTACTCCTCATTTGGCACAGTTTTCTTTTTAAAACAGAAAGCAGCTACGATCCTGCTATCTAGTTTTCCGTTTGGATGTTGCAAGTTCTTTTTATTTGAAAGGACAGTTTCGGTTTCAAGGCGATCCTTATGATATCGAGGCAGTGGAAAAATAAGTTAAAATGTGAGTTGTTTGTGTGAACCCCAGCTGCTTCACTCTATAGACCCTCATACGACTTCCGGCCACCTTAGAGCGGAATAGGATCAAGAAGCCTTGGAACTGGTCATATGAGAAGGACTCCTAAGTGGACGATATGGAGAGCGTCATTTATATTTTGGCGCAACTGCAATAGTACATTTCTCTTGTTGAACCGACTTTGTCTGTGACCTCTGCCATAGGGTGACCAACTGGCATTGGTGCAAATTCAGGACGGTGAGTGTAAAAATTCAGGACACAAATTCAGGACAGGAGGTCAAAATTCAGGACAAAACTTCTGGACAATAGGTAAGTTTTACAGACACATCAGAGGAGGCCGCGCAGTAGTATATAAGTAAGCCCAGTCATATCCAAACATGTTCAACCATTTGCAAACCTATCCATCATGTATCCTTCCATCTATCATTTTGCTCATCCATCCCTTCATCCATCCTTTCACTCATCTATTATCCATCCATCCTTTCACCCTATCCATCTGTACACTTATCCATCCACTCTTCTACCCATCCATCCATACACTCATCCATCCAGCCATTTACCCTTTCACCCATCCAGCCATCCACCCTTTCACCCATCCAGCCATCCTTTCAGTTACTCATCCATCCAATCAACACAGTCACTCATCCTTCCACCCATCCATCATTTCAGTCATCCATCCATCCTCCCTTTCTCTATCCATCGACCCTTTCACTTAGCCATCCTTCCTTCCATCCGCCCATCCATCCATCCATCAACTCATCCACTCATGAATCCATCCATTGTCCCTATCACTCATCCATTTATCCTTTCACTCCTTAACTCATCTATTCATCCTTTTGTCCATCTACCCGCCCTTTCACTCACCCATCCTTACATCCACCCTTTCACTCATCCGTCCATCCATTCACCCTTGCACTTATCAATTCATCAATCCACCCATCCATCATTTCACTCATCCATCCAACCACTCATTCATCATCCACCTTTTCACTCATCCATCCATCCTTTCACTCATCCATCCACCCTTTTATCCATCCAGCTACCCTTCCACCCATACATCCAGCTATTTACCTTTACTCTTATCCATCCTTCCACTCACTCATCCATCCATCCATCCTCTCTCATTATCCATCTATTCAATCTTTCATTCATCCATTCACCCTTTCACTAATTCATCCAGCCATCCCTTTACTTACTCACTCGCCCACCTTTTCATATTAATTTTGAGCTGAACCTTTTTGAGAAGAGGCCCATCAAGAACTTCACCCTCGCTGCAGGAGCCATTCCAGGACTGGGACAGAAGCCACCCAGGGCGGAGACAGGATGCACCACAGGGGGGACAGGAGCCATCACAGGTGGGGGGGACAGGAGCCACCACATGGGGGGACAGGAGCCATCACTGGGGGGGGGGGGGCAGAAGCCATCACAGGAGGGGGGAACAGGATCCACCAGGGTGGGATGGTACTCACTATAAAACTCAGGAACATGCGATGTTTCACAATGCCAATGTGTAAATATGTGTCCTGCAGGAGTATGGCTCAAATCCAGCCTTCTCAATGGAGTGGAGTAGCTATTGCATCTATCATCCTGAATGTTTCTTTTCACTTCCATTGATTCGCTATTTTTAAAATTAAGAAAGGGTCAGACTTTGTGCTTGGGTACCTTTTCTAGAACAAGAAATTGACCAGAGTAAAATCTCTTTACTTTTAAGAGATTAGGCCCCTTTCCACCACTTAATTTTGCAGCAGGATGTTGAACTCCTGTTGGAGTTCTTCCTTATGATAAAGGATGGACTTCTTTGGGGGTATTATCAAATAAGGAGTTTTGAACCTGAAATAAGAAATATCTTTACAATATTTAGCTCCAATGTTTCTTTTATAATCTTTTAACACTCTTTAAAATGTTCAATGATGCTTCGCCTACCAGAATGCTGCATGGGAATGAGAGGCCATAAGAAGAGAACCACTGCTTAACTAAGTTCAAAGAGGGTTGCTGAAATCCTCTTCTCACCAGTCTGGGCCGTTGATATTGCTGTCTTTAGTGCTGATGTTAGTTAGGGCTCCAAATCCGCTGAGGGCTGCAGTGCCACCCAAGGGAGCTAAAGTGGTGCGTTATGTGCTCTTTTTTTTCAAGCCCAACAGAATATAGAGTCTCCACTTCAGTTTCATCCTTTGCATCTGTTCATCCACATGTGAACTTGCAAAGAATTTGCCAGAACAAGGGAGATTTGAGATTCTTTAGTGGGATCCTCATTGTAACCCAGTGAGACTCAGGCAAGACGAGTACCTCATTGTAAGACAACGGCAATAACCATGAGATGCCATGTTGGAAGGAACTGCAGCCATACTTCTTTGGTTCTCTACCACTAATCCTTTTATAGCGATTTTGGAATTCCAGATTTATCACTGCTTATTTTCCTTATCCAGAGGCACAAGAGAAGTAGGATCAGTGGTGTAGTACTTCCTTGCAGCCAAAACAACAACCGAAACAGGAGAGTTTGAAATAAGAAAGAAGCGCACCTGATCAGGAAGTCTATACTTTCTCTGAAGATATGTTGGTGCCGCTTTAGCTTATGATAAAGCTAGGAACAAATCCGGAGACGGTTCGAGCAGAAGTAAAACCAAAAACAGCATAGCACACAATCAACTTCTGAAGGAAGATTTCAAAGATGACCAAGTACACAATACGATGATGACCAAGTGATAAATTATGGATCTAGAAGGGCACAGTATGGAGACAGCGCTGGTAGCCGCACTGGAGGAGCGAAGGTCCATTTTAGAAGGAGGTGGAACTGATATTACTGGACCTCTCAGCAGCTTTCGATACGGTCAGTCATACCATCTTGAGTGATCGTCTTGCTGAGCTACGACTAAGTGGTCTTGCTCTCAGCTTGATAAAATACTTCCTAAAAGAAAGAATGAAACATGTTGCCAGGGGAGAATGCATTACCAACCTGTTTTTCCTGCCATGTGGGGTGCCACAGGCTCCTCACTGAGCCCTACTCTTTTCAATCTATATGTCACTCCGCTGGCAAGACTTATCAAATCATTCGGCTTCTCTTTGGTGTCAAATGCCTATGGCACCCAAATAGTAGTATTGGTATTCAGCAATCCAGAAGACACTGCTTCAAGATTTAGCTCCTGTATGTCCCAAATCGGTTGCTGGTCGTTGCCAAGCTGGTGGCATAAAGGACATGGGGGCACTCCCTTCACCAGTGCGGAAAGTGAAGAACTTGGGGGTTGTCTTTGACAATAAACTCACTAGAATGATCAAGTTAATAACCTGGTTTCATAAGTATTTTTTACTTTAAGAATTATCAGGAAAATGTGTCCCTTCATTTTGGCAGACCTCCAAAAAACTAGGGTTACTACTCTTGTTCTAGTCAAACTGGATTACAGCAATTTCTTCCTTATGGGCATTCAAACAAGGCTTTTCCATAAACCTCAGATGCTACAGAATGCATCTGCTCAGCTCCTTTAGGGAATCCCAAATTATCAGTCTGTGACTCAGGCCTTGATTAAGCTACAGTGGCAAAGAGAATATAATGTCAGGCTCTCTGTGTATCTTTTACGGCACTGCATATCATTGGCCCAGGCTATCTTCACAACAGATTTATATGGTACACCTCATCCAGGAAACTCAGATCCTTAGAAGCCAAGCGTCAAGTGCTGCCCAGGGACAAACCAGCATCATGGAGAGGTAGGAGTTTCTTTCTGGGGACAGCACAATTGTGGAACTCTCTCCCCATGAACGCAAGAACTGTCCAGATCTCTTTCCCTTCAAGAAATCTCTTAAGTCACTAGCTCAGCACCTCCCTCCACCATTTTCAAACCATGGCAATAGCAGCGTCAAGACGCCCCAGGGCATTCAAGCGCTATATAAAAATTAAAATCAAATCAGAATTTGACAGTGGTGTTGGCCTTTGTATGATTAGTTTTGATCCCATCTGATTAGGGCTTCATGAATCCGTTAATATTGTCTACAGGAGAGATCCTTAGAAGGGTAAACAGCTGTTAGCTTTCAAGAATACATCCAGATGGACGTTTAAGGAGGAAATGAAGAAATGTATATTGTATGGTTGTAAACCATTGGAGGAGTACAAACAAGATGAGACATGCAACCCTTAAAAGTGGTGTGGTCTCTTTAAGGAATGTGGCACAAGCAAAGTTTGTGCTCTCCTCCGTGAGTGCCTTAATTTACAAGAGTGGAAGGATCTCTAGGTTAAGAGGCTGGAGTTGCTGGAGGAGGTGTAACAGTAACAATTCTCATGGCAACGCTGCAAGGATGACTCTCTGAGGCAGAGTTGTCTTGAAGTAGTGGAAGGCCGCCGTGAAACAGAACAGTACAGAGAACATTCAGAAGACAACTTTCTCTCATTGTTCGAGTCTTGGAGCCTGAGGTCACAGAGAAGTACCTAGCCCAGATTTTGCTACATGTTGAATGTTTTGATGTCAAAGGGTTTGGAATGTTTTTGATTAGGAAACAGCTAGAAATGCTGAGTATAGAGCTCCAAGATCTAGTTTACAAGAGTCGGAATAAAGAAGTGAGGTACCTGTACTGACAGGGAAAAATAAAATAGTGGTGGTGTGTGCATCTTTAAAATTCCATGACCTTATAAAGTAACTCAAACTTACTCTTCTATATCGACTTGGAACTACTCAGTGACTTGCAATAGCCTGATAATATACCATGAAGGGTACTTTATGGCAGATATATCAGGCATGTACCTATAAAAAGGGAGAGGGCCTTTAACAAGAGGTACAGCACAGGCTGAAAGGATATTTAATTTTTTATTTTAGTGTTTGCTTTTTGTATAGCGCGAACTTGACCTGGAGGTATCGGAGCGCTTGACAGGGTTGGCATAGCAGCAAATACATGAGTTATGTTTACAGTAAATACAAATACACAGTGACAGAGGGAAGACAAAGTGTACATCAAACATCCGGCTGTCTTGACGATACAGGTTTGTGTTACGTATTCTAACGTATAAAGAGCTTTACCAAGTAATTGCATCTGCAGGTGACAGATTACATGCAGAGTAAATACAATAATACATAATGACAATTTATAAAGAAAAAATTTGTGATGCAACAGTAGCACATATAGAACATAGTTGAGGTAGGGACGGTATATATGAATAAGACAGCATTTGTGGTAATTGCATTCTAAATATACCTAGCACCTTACAGAGTTAGCAGATCAGTAGGTGCATGAGCTACATGTGAGGTAAATAAAAATAATTTTAAAAAAGTATAAAGGAAGTTTGCGACAGCGAAAACAATGGGCGATAAACCTTCAAAGCTATCAGAAATAGGGTGTTGTGCAGGCGCGGAAAGTAGAGTCCCAGTTTTCCCCATGGTATTGTTGTTCAAAGTTATTCATGTGGTGAGGGATGGGAGTAAACAGACCATTCAAATGGTTTAAGATGGAGGGTTTAGATATTTGTCGAAGAAAAGAAGTTTGTTTCTTCTTGACGTGAGGGAATGAGTGATTGTCATGTAAATCCTGAGGCTGTGAGTATTAGAGCATTCCACCTACTAAGGGTAAAATCTTCTAAATTCAAAAAGGGAGAACCACAAAGACAAATATTGGGAATGTTGAAGCATCGGGCTTATACCAGCTGTAAGAAAATGACTCTGTGCACACTGAACCTTACTTTGGTGCAGTATATACAGAGTCCACAGTCCCCAGAGGTTTGGCAGAGGTTAAAGTTAGATATAACCATACTCTCTAAAGTGGTAGCTGGGTCGAGTAGTAAGGCAGTATCAGAGGACAGTGTAAAGCATTTGTTGTACGCACTCAGTCAGCAAATGGTCTCAAACACTCAAGAACTGAACTCTAGACCAATTGTTTTGTATATAAAAATATATAGTTGTAGGTATCAAAATACTTTCTCAGAATGAGATGCTTTAGTTAAATACTTTCAATAAGCAAGAGACTTTTAAATGCAATAGTTACAGTTGTTGCAATAGGCAACACAAGTTAAACACAATTATAACATTGAGCTCAATGGGGAATTTTTAAGTAAACACAATATCAATTACTTTGCATAGGTTTTTCTTACTCAGGGCTGGATCCTGGATTCAGCCCTTGTGCATCTCCTGTAAACAGTTGAAAGAAATAATTTTAGGGACAGTGCTGGGCACAAAGATCCAGGCCTGGGATCTCTCCTGATAACAGGTAAGTAATTTCATGGATCGGGTGATTTTTAGTGAATATTTCAAAGTTTCAAAACACGACACTTAGACGAAATTCTAAGTGAAAACCAGCAATGTTACCCTATGGAGAAAATGCTAGTTATCGGCTTTCAGGTAAGTACTTGACTGGCAGAGTTAAGGTTCTGGGGCAAAACTCGGGGGTCTCCCAGGGTCAGGTAAGTACAGTTGTTACACCCTCAGCGGCACAGGAGCAGCCGGGTGCAGAGAGAGTAGGCCCAATGTTAGCCTATGGCGGGCAGGGAACTTTGGTTGGTGGCTGCTAGCAGGTAGGCCACGCGGCTGTGGGAGCTGTGCTCCTGGTCACTTACACAGGGCAAGTGGGGAAGTAGGATAGGACAGATGCTGCACTTCCAGGGGCACTCGGGCGGCTGGGTGCAGGGTGCTTTTGAGCCGTCGGGCGCTCAATGTATTTCAATGGGAAAGCTGCAAGATGAACAAAGGCTGCAAGCTCGGGGACGGAGATTCTTCAGGTGTGACCACCACTTCGAGAGGTAAGTTGGGAAGCTGTAGGTTAGGTAGGCACCCAGGAACTGGGCACAGGGGGCAGTAGGGCGCCGGGTGCAGGGGTGTCTTTTAGCATCTGGAAATCTTACCCTCTGCTGGTCGCGGTTGGGGGGGTCCCTGGAGTTGAGGCTGCAGGCGTCGTCAGGAGCATCGAGGAGGGTCCTTGGGTGCTGGATTCTTGGTCACAGTCGCCGAGGGGACGTCCCCGTGGTCTTTGTTCACTCAGGCACAGGCCAGGCTCGGCAGGTGCAGTGTGTGCTGGATTCGCGGTTCCTGGCTTGGCACCAGGGGTTGTTGCTTGTTTGAGCAAAACCACTGCCCGTGGGAGTCCCAGTCTTTTAGATGAGCAAGGCAGTCAGGTCCTCCGGGGTTTTCGAGGTTGCTGACCACTGGAGATGCCGGGATTTAGCAGGAGCAGGTTCGATGGTCGACAGGCCTGTAGGGCTGGGGCCAAGTCAGTTGGTGTCGCACTCTTGTTAGCAGCTGCACGGCAGGTCTTCTTTCTTCTCGTTCTTCTTCTTGTTTCAGAATCGGGATCTGAGGAAGGAAGGTTTAGGGTGCCCCTAAATACTAAATTTAGGGGTGTTACAGGTGGGAAAAGGTCAGGGACCAATGGGTCCCTTCCCTGGGGTGGGTACACCACCTATCCTGCCACTCTCCAGTGGGAGGGGGGCAGGAGCCTAGTCCTGAATGGGTAGGGCTCCCCATCCTCAAGAAGGCGAGTGCCCGGAGTTGTGCTTCACCTCACCTCCCCCACCTGAGGGGTGGGGTGGGCAGAGGCTGGCACACCCCATTTCCTCACTTGGGTTTTCCCGCTGGTCTTCCCGTCAGAGTGGGGGTCAGAACCAGTGAGGGCCAGTTGCTGAGTACAGCAAGTGGCCTGGAGAATCTCACAAAGGTGGCATGCCTTTGAAGCTTCCCCTGCCCATCCTGGGGGAGGAGGCCTAGCACCTCGCCCAGGATGTGCATTGTTGCAGGCCCACGAGAGCGGATGGCTCTCTACCCAGGGGTCCAACAAAATGTCTGCTGGGTGGCAGCCTAGCCAGCCTCTCAGTCAGGATGCTGGTTGTTGGTTAGTTTGAGGCGGCATCTCTAAGATGCCCTCTGTCGTGCATTTTACATTAGATCCCACACTGGCATCAGTGTGGGTTTAATGTGCTGAGAAGTTTGATACCAAACTTCTCAGTCTTCAGTGCAGCCATCATGGTGCTGTGGAGTTTGTAATGTCGACCTCCCAGCACCAAATACTCTTAATGGCAACACTGCACTTAGAGGGCCCAGGAATGGACCTGGGCACTGTAGGGGTACAAGGCTCATGCACCTGTACCCTCACCACTGGCATAGGGCACCCAGCTACAGGGGTGACTGATGTATGCCAGGGCAGTGGCTTGTGGGCATGGCACACAGGGATGTGTGCCATGTTGTCTCTTTGTTTTGTTCTGTACCCAGACACTCATCCTGCAAAGGCAGTGTGTTTGTGTCAGGGTACAGGGCCTCTAAGGGTGGCACAATAAGTGCTGCAGCCCCTAGGGGCCTTCTCTAGTCACAGTGCCCTGGGTACCTATGGTACCATTTACCAGGGGCAGACATGTGGCCAGAGATGCCAATTGGGTTTAGGCTTCAATGCAGTTTTAGGGAAGGAACACAGGCCCTGGGCACCTGATTGGCAGGAGCCCAAGGCACACTAAGTCAAAGTACATCAGCAATTCAGCAAAAAGTGGGGCATGCCATGCAAGAAAGATGGCACTTTCTCACACCAGCCATTTTAACCTGGAGCTACTGCATTGTATTCAATGGTGCTCTCACCATTTCAATGTTCTAAATGAACAAGTCAATTACCTTCAGTAATGCCTTACCATAGGGTAAAACAATATCCGCAAGAGGCCTCATAATAGATATTGAACAAGGTAGGGCTCAATGATGAGGCCTGCGGCACTCCACATAATGAACAATAGTAACACCTGAACTTAGAAACAGCAAAGGCAGTAGCACCATGAAACATTTTATATGCAAAATAACATTCAGATTATATTTTCACAGTAAGTACAAAGTTAATCCAAATATCGGGAAAAGGTGGATACTGCCCCGTAATGAGGCAAGATATAAAAACACCATACGCTCACTGTCTTGCAGCAAAAAGCAGAAGGCTTCTCAAATATCAGTATTTTCAGTGAGAATGGGGGCTAGATCCAAAAGGTGCTGATTTCCTCCTCACCCCCTGCAAACACTAAAGAACAAGTTACTTACCTCTGTAACGATATATCTGTAAGAAACATTAGTTAGTTAGATTCCTTACCTTAGAATATCCCCAGGCGTCAGGATGAATCCGGAAGGATTATTCATCAGCAATACCCTTGCGCGTCGCTAGGCGCCGTCTGAGGCTCCGCGTCCGTCGTCGGCGTCGTTATCGCCGGGATGACGTCGAAGTACTTAGACGCCGCCCTCGCGTGCTGACGTCAGTTCTTGTACATAGCTTTCCACGCTAGGATCGCAGAGCCATGCAAGAGACCGACACTGGTGCCATGAATCTAGGGCCCTGTAAGGGATGTCCTTAACCCTAGATATCAGTTCGCAGAACGGGGAGGATGGGTGGGGCGGTTAGGAATCTAACTAACTAATGTTTCTTACAGATACATTGTTACCGAAGGTAAGTAACTTGTTCATCTGAAAGAAACACGTTAGTTAGATTCCTTACCTTAGAATAGATACCCCAGCGATACCAACCCCGGTGGTGGGTCTGCAAACCAAGCTCACACCAGGAAGTCCTGGAGAACGGAACGGCCAAAGAAGCCATCTCTCCGGACTTGGCTGTCTAGGTAATAATGCTTGGCAAACGTGTGCAGCGAGGCCCACGTTGTTACCTGACAAATGTCCCGCAAAGGGACTCCCCTTCCCAGGGCAGTAGTAGCCGTTGTGGCCCGAGTGGAATGGGCCCTCAGCCCCAAAGGAGGTTCCTTCTTAGCCAAGGAATAACAGGCCTTAATGCACAAAACGACCCACCGAGAGATGGTTCGCTTGTGCACCGCCCGCCCCTTCTTAGCGCCCACGTAGCCAACAAAGAGTTGGTCGTCCACCCGGAACTATTTCGTGCAGTCCAGATAGAAGGACAGCACCCGTTTTGGGTCCAGGCGGTGGAGCCTCTCTTCCTCGTTCGAGGGATGCGGAAAGAAGGTGGGCAGTTCAACAGACTGGCCGATGTGAAAAGCAGTTACCACCTTAGGGAAAAGGAAGGACGAGTCCTGAGAACAACCTTGTCCGGATGGACAGAAAGGAAAGGAGGCTTAGAAGATAGAGCCTGGAGCTCACTCACCCGTCTGCAGAGGTGATCGCAACCATGAAAGCAGTGTTAAGAGTCAGAAGACGAAGGGGACAATTATGAAGTGGCTCAAAGGGAGCGCACATCAGCTAGGTTAACACTAGGTTCAAATCCCACTGAGGCATTACGAAAGGGACAGGAGGAAACATGTGAGTAATACCCTTAAAGAATCGAGAAACAACAGGGGATTTGAAAAGAGAAGGCTGATCAGGAAGCCGTAAGAAAGCAGAAATAGCTGAAAGATATCCCTTGAGGGTGCCCAGAGCAGAGCCCTGCTGGGCCAGGGAAAGAAGAAAGGGGAGAACCTCAGAAAGAGGGGCGGAAAGGGGATCCACAGCCTTTGCTGTGCACCATGCCACAAATTTGTTCCACCTGCAGGCGTATACCGACTTAGTGGAGGGACGCCTGGCTGCCAGATTAACATTACAGACTTCAGGAGGCAAGTCAAATGGCATCAACTGTCGCTGCTCAATCTCCACGCATGGAGGTGGAGGCTGGACAGGTTCGGGTGGAGGACCGTCCCCTGCTGCTGCGACAGAAGGTCCTCCTGAAGAGGCAGTCGAATCGGGGGATCGATCAATAGACTGAGTAGCTCGGGATACAAGTATCTTCGTGATTGATTGATTGATTGAACGGTAATTTGTAATGCGCTACTTTGCCCGAAGGCGTCAAGGCGCAGATGATGGAAAACAACAATCAGCCACATCTAAAGAGAAAGAAAAAAGAAAAATGTAGGGGTAGGATTCAGAGAAAAGGAAGGTTTTAAGGGCTCGACGAAACAGAGAGAGGGAATCCTGATTCCTCAGATCAGGGGGAAGTTCGTTCCAGAGTCTGGGGGCAAGGGCAAAAAAGGCCCTGCCTCCCCACCTTGCCTTGGCAAAACGGGGGACCGTGAGCAACTTCATACTGGAGGATCGAAGGGCTCTACCTGGAGTGTAATACGACACCAGGGACCTAATGCCCTCTGCACCTGCATCATGAAGAGCCGATAGATGATGGTCAGGATTTTAAATTTTATCGTGGCTTGAACAGGAAGCCAGTGAAGATGTTTCCTAATGGCAGTCCCAGAGGAGCGTCTGGGGGTGTTAACAACAAACCTTGCTGCCGCGTTCTGAACGACTTGCAGCCGATGAACCAGGTTGTTGCTCATCCGAAGATAGAGGGCATTACAATAGTCCAGGCGCGAGGAGAGAAGGGCAACCGAGACTTGTTTCCGAGCATCGGGGGAAATGTAGTGAGTGAGCTTTCTCAATACCCTCAACACCCCACAGCAAGTGGAAACACCCCACAGCAAGTGGAAACCGTCCTGTTCACTTGCTTGTCAAAAGTCAGCGAGGTGTCGAATAGGACTCCCAAATTTCGAGCAACAGTCGAGGATTGTGGACAAACTCCCAAGGCCGGCGGCCACCAATCGGATGACCAGACCTCTTTGTTTCCCCCAAAGACAAGGATTTCAGTCTTCTCCCCGTTCAGCTTTAAAAAGTTTGATGTCATCCAGCCTGCCACAGCTCCCATGCAGTTCCTAAAGTTGAGGGCAGTAGAGCCGACCGATTGTGATAGTGATACCATAATTTGGGTATCGTCGGCATAGGAAAGAACTTCCAATCCAAAGGATCTAACAAGTCTAGCAAGAGGGGCCACATAAACGTTGAAAAGAGTAGGGCTCAGGGAGGAGCCCTGAGGGACCCCGCAGTGCAATGGCTTGGCAGTGGAAAGGAAGTCGCCCAACTTTACCTTTTGCTCCCTGTTGTTGAGAAAGGAGGTGAGGAGACTGAGCGCCAGCCCCTCCACCCCCATCTCACCTAGTCGGGAGACCAAGATGGTGGGAGACAAGGTGTCAAATGCAGCTGTAAGGTCGAGCAGGATCAGAAGCGTGGTCTGACCCCTATCGACTCTGGCACGGATGTTATTGACCATTACTGTGAGGGCTGACTCAGTGCTGTGCTCCTTTCTGAAGCCATGCTGGGAAGGGTCAAGCAGGCCGGTTTTCTCAAGAAAGGAGCTGAGATGGAAATTCATGTGAGCCTCCAACATCTTGGCGGGGGCAGGGAGGAGGGAGATAGGACGAAAGTTCTTTAAAGTCCCAGGGTCCAGAGTGGCCTTTTTTAAAAGAGGCTTCACGATTGCGGTTTTCCAGGAGGCAGGGAAGGTTCCGCTGGAAATAGCCCTGTTCATAACCACCAGTATGGGAGGAATTAAGGTAGCCCTACAGTTTTTTAGCATCTTAAGCGGACAGGGATCAAGGGGAGAGCCTGATCTAAGGGAATCCAGCAGTTTCTCGAGGTCGGAGACCGAGAGAAAAGGAAAGCTGGGAAAAGTTTCACAAGGAGGGGGCATGTTCACAGGGTCAGGAGAATAAAGGTTAGTGAGATTGTCCGCTTGAAGAGCTGAGTAAATGTTGAGTATTTTGGTATGGAAAAAGGAAGAGATCTGATCGCAGAGGGCTTGTGAAGGGACTATGGGGTCAGGGTGATGAATAGAGGATAAGGTTTCCACAATTTTAAACAACTCACCAGAGGAGGAAAGGGAGGATGTGAGGTTGGAGAAATAGGATTGTTTTTCGGCTAGAACCGCCGCTTTATAGTTCTTAAGGAGAATTTTATGATTGAGCCGGTCTTCAGCGTCAGGCTGAGATCTCCAGAGCCTCTCCTGCCTCCTACAGACCTGCCTCTGAATTCTCAGGGAGTCGGAGTACCAGGATGCTGAAGGACGTTTCCTGGCACTATACACCGATTTAAGAGGGGCCAGAGTATCCACTGCCATTGCGATGGTGCTAGCAAGCTCCTTTGCTGAAAGATCAGTGTCCTGTGAGGAGGGAGGCTTAAATTTGGCAATAAAAGGGCTCAAAGAAAGATCAGTCAAGCCCCGGAAATTCCTCTTCTGCACCCAACAGTCTGTAACTCCACTAAAAGCTGAAGAGGCACAGGGAGTGAATTCCATGGAGACCGCAAAGTGGTCAGACCAGGAAAGAGGGAAGAGAGGCCCTAATTCTAACCTGGGGTCATTCGTAAAGACGCCGTCTAGCGTGTGACCGGCAATGTGAGTGGGAGATAAAACTTTTTGAAGGAGGTTAAAAGGGGCCAATGACTCCACAAGGGATAACGTCTCGCTAGAGTTGTTGCTTTCCAGATGGAAATTAAAATCCCCAAGGATAGTGAGGGAGGGTCTATTTAAAAAGGGCTCTATGACATCCAAGAGGTCAGAGCCAAACGAGGATCTAGGACCAGGAGGTCTATAGACAAGAACCCCGGAAAAATTTTCAGAGGGGGAGGAGCTGAGGGAGAAAAACATGGATTGAAAGGAATTATTAGGAGAGGGGAGAGACTCCATACGGCAGGAAAAGGCGGTCTTATGAATGATGCCAATTCCGCCCTCTTTTCGGCCCTCTCTGTCCTGTCTGACCATGGTATAGCCATCAGGGAGAGCATTGAGCAGGTCAGGGCCTGAAGAATCAGAGCCCCACGTTTCTGTTACGAAAACCCAGGAGGGTTGCCTTTGGGACACAAAGTCCCTGAACGCTAAGTTGTTTTTGACCAGGGAGCGAGTGTTGATAAGGAAGCCAAGTTCTTTCAAGGGTGGGGGTTTTCGCGTCCTTTTATTCGGTGAGAGGTTGGTGACAGGCTCCGGCAGAGCTGATATAGACCCTTTGAGGCAATTACAGGTCAGATTATAGCGCAATTGGTCGGGCGAGAATGTATGATGGCAATCTAGCTGGGGGGTCTCAGGGATTTAAGGGCACTCAGGGAATACAGTCGGGGACGAACTGGAGATACTAGATGCCGAGCAGCATCCCTGGTGCCTGGCGCCTCCTTGGCGCTGACGGGCGCAGACGGGCAGGACTCTGACATGACTCCGGCGTGAGTCCGGCGTGAGTCCGGCGTGAGTCCGGCGTGAGTCCGGCGTGAGTCCGGCCCGTCCGCGATGCGCGTCCGCTGCGCGAAGGAGACGTCATCCCCTTATATAGAACAACTAGAGCGCGTCCTCGCGCTACGATTCCCCCAATATGGCCGCCAAAGCCAAAATCGCCTCACCGTCAGCAAGCTCTCAGCGTCAATACTCAGCTGAGAGCTGCCCGAGAGCGACTGGATGAGGAGGTGAGGCACAAGCGGTAGAATCTCCGGGGGAGATTTAAACACCAAGCGCTAAGCCCCCAAAGCTGCCAAGTGCAGATCAAGCAGTGCAGTTAAAAAAACGAGTTCAAATGAAACAAATAAGACAAATCAAACATAAGGTTAAAAATGTACCAGGCAAGAGAGCATGAGGAGACCTCCCGGCTTGTCGCCTCAGGAGGGAAATAAGGCTGTGCCCAATCCGGAGCCACAAGGATGACTTGGGCCCGGTCGCGCCTGATCTTCTTCAGCACTCTGGGCAGAACTGGTATAGGCGGAAAGGCGTACAACAGACCGCAACTCCACTCGCGACGAAAAGCGTCTCCGAGCGAATGCCACCTTGGAAATTCCAACGCGCAGAACTGATGACATTGCGCGTTCTCTTCGGTGGAGAATATATCTAACCAAGGATCTCCCCACTGCCGAAAGTGTCCTTGCGCCACGTCCGAGTTCAGACGCCATTCGTGATCCATCATGCACCGGCGGCTGAGTTTGTCTGCCCTGGCGTTCAGAGAGCCCGTCAGGTGTTGAACCACCAGGGTGATGCCCTGATGTTCCAGCCATGTCCAGAGGCGCAGAGCCTCCTGACAAAGGGTCCACGACACCACCACCCCCTGGTTGTTGCAATACCACATGGCGGTGGTGTTGTCCGTGAACACCTGCACTACACTCCCCCGAACAGAGGGGAGAAATGCATTCAGTGCAAGTCGGATCGCCTGCAGTTCCAATAGGTTGATAAGGAGCCGGGACTCCGCCGGAGACCAGAGGCCTCTGATATCCGTCTCTCCCATGTGGCCGCCCCTATCGCATCCGTCACCACTACGTGCTCCGGTTAGGATAGGGAGAGGGATCTGCCACTGACCCAATCGCGGTCCTTGTCTGGCAGTGCCCTCTGAGAACAAGACATGGTCGGACAGTTAGCCCGGATGCTGGGCCCACTGAAACTTCAGGTCCCACTGCAGAGCCCGCATCCGCCACCGGGCGTGATGTACCAGCAGGATGCAGGAGGCCATCAGGCCCAGTAGCCGCAGCACCAACCTGACCGAAACCTGGGATAAAGGATGAAAGATCGGAATCAGAGCCTGAATATCGCGAACCCGCTGTTCCGGAGGATAGACCCGGAACTGCGCAGAGTCCAGAACCGCTCCGATGAAAAGGAGCTTCTGGGAGGGACTCAGAAGCGACTTCGGCACGTTGATGGAAAACCCCAGCATATGCAGGAGGTCGGCCGTAGTCTGGAGGTGGGAGACTGCCTGGAGCGAGCCCGCCTTCAACAACCAGTCGTCGAGATAGGGGAAGACTGGAACCCCTAATCTGTGCAGATGAGCTGCGACCACCGCCATCACTTTCGTGAACACCCGAGGGGCACTGGTGAGGCTGAAGGGGAGCACAGTAAACTGAAAGTGCTCGTGGCCAACCGTGAATCGCAGGTAACGCCGGTGGGCCGGCAGGACGGGGATGTGGAAATAAGCATCCTGCAAGTCCAACGCTACCATCCAGTCTCCAGGATCGAGGGCAGCCAGAACCTGAGCTAAGGTGAGCATCTTGAAATTCTCCTTCCGGAGGAAGGCGTTGACACTCCTGAGGTCCAAGATAGGGCGTAGGCCCCCTTTGCCCTTCTTGGGAACCAGAAAGTAGGGGGAACAACAACCCCAACCTACTTCTGGCCCAGGAATGCGCTCGATGGCCCCATTGGCCAAGAGGGCCGTAACTTCCTCCTGCAGAAGTTGCAAGTGATCCCCGACATGCAGTGGCACTGCGGTGGCATGGCTGGAAGGGTCGCCTCGAAGGGGAGGGAGTAGTCCCTTCGGACGATTTGCAGCACCCACCTGTCCGATGTGATGGTATGACAGTGGAGCAGGTGATGGCGAACTCTGCCTCCCACTGGCGTGGAATGGGTCTGAAAGCTCGGACTAGGAGGGCTTTGAGGCGGATGCTGCTGGGCCATATGTGGGCTGAACGGCTCTCTGTCCCCCTGCTCTGCCTCGGCAGAATCCACGTCCGCGTTGAGGCTTGTTCTGCGGCCTGTGGCTAGACGGACGTGAGGGGCGCCCCTTCCTTGGCCACGAAAGGGGCGAAAAGCGGACGTTTGCGGGCACGGGGCCGAGAGGCCCAAGGACTTGGCCGTAGCCCTGGCATCCTTAAAGCGCTCCAGCGCACTATCCGCTTTGTCGCCAAAAAGGCGACGGCCATTGAAGGGCATGTCCATGAGGGTGCTCTGGACATCCCCGGAGAAATTCGTGGATCTCAGCCAGGCGTGGGGATGAATCGCCACCATGGTCGCAATTGTGCTGCCTAGCGAGTCCGTTGTGTCAAGCCCACATCGTATCGAGTACCGTGCCGCATCCCGCCCCTCGGCAATAGCCTGGGCGAGCCGTGTCTGGGCCTCCTCCTGACACTGGGGCAGCACGTCCGCCACCGTATCCCACAAGGAGTGGGTGTAACGGTCCAAAAGGCATGCGGTGTTGATAGACCGCAACCCCAGACTAAGGGAGGAGAACAGTTTCTTCCCAAACTGTTCAACCTTTTGGATTCCCGATCCGGGGGAGCGGACGGGAAGGCGGGCTGGGAAGTAGAGGCCTGCATAACCAGGCTCTCGGGCGTGGGGTGCACCGACCGAAAGCTGGGGTCATCCGGTGCGGGGCGGTGGCACCTGGCCACGTTCGGGTCCACAGGAGGGACTGAGGAGGGCTTGGACCAGGTGCCCATCAGAACGTCCGCTAGTGCTTCATTGAACAGCAGCAGAGGCTCAGAGGAGCTTACTGGCGGTTGAAGCACTTCAGTGAGGTGATTAGTCCTCACGGCCACAGCAGGGAGCTCCAGCCCGAGGGCTTCGGCCGCCTTGCGCAGCTCCACAGAATAGGTAGCACCCTCCTCCGTAGCCACGGAGGGAGGAGAGATGAAGCCAGTGTCAGGGGAGGTGTCAAGACCACTGGCATCCCCCAGCTCTTCTGCCCAGTCCTGAGATAACTGGCACTGCTGTGCCAGAGGGTCCTCAGACCCAGCCCTGTCGTCACAGTCATCCGACTCCTGGTAGACAGGTGGAATGGTCGGAACCGAGCGGAAGATGAATCTGTCATCCATCGGCACCGCTCCGACGCCGGGCCCGGACCGGGACTAAACCTGGGGACGACGTAGTCCGAAGGGGTGGACACCGGCGGATGGGTCGTAAGGTCGACCGGCGTCTACTGGGATCCAGGCCTGGATCCCACAGGGGCCTGCCAGGGCCTGCGGAGTCGGGACCGGAGTCAACAACGGCGCCGGAGCCGCCGGCTCGCTAGGCCTCCCAGTCGAGCCTGCGGGGCCCGAAGGTGCGCCGACAGGCGTCGACGACGGAGCCAGACTCCTCATGGCCACGAGGAAGTCTCTGATCTCCGCCAGAGTCGCGTGAGACCCAGGGACTGGAGGGTATGGGGTCAGACGTGACACCTGCGGCTACGACGGAGCCGCGCGGGTGGTGCCACCCGAACCTTCAGCAGAGTCACGCCACTGGCCAGGGGAGTCGGAAGAGCGATGTCGCCTCTTTAACTTCTTGCTGCGTCTCGACTTACCGGAATGCGAGGACTTTGACCCCGACGAACGGTGATGACTGCAGCTCCGCGACCAGTCCCTCGACCTCCTCCTCGACCGGGACCTCGAGCGGCACGGAGCCGACTGCCGGATCTCGAGCAGCTTGCGGGACAGCTCCCGCCTAGCCTTCGAGGTCAAGGCCCGGCAGTCGAGGCACGACTCGGCATCATGGTCGTCCCCAAGGCAGTAGAGACACTGGCGGTGATGGTCCATGACCGACATCAGGCGGTGACAGGTGTCGCACGGTTTGAATCCAGGCATCCCTACCGGCTCCAGAGTCGAGGTCGACTGGAAATAGGAACCAAAAGAGTTCAAAAAGTTTAGTCAAAAAGTGACTAAAAGGGTATGCTCTTCCCGGATCGGCGCTTACTGGCGCAGAAAAAAAAAAAAAGAACTGACGTCAGCGCACGAGGACGGCGTCTAAGTACTCCGACGACATCATCCCGGCGATCACGACGCCAACGATGGACGCGGAGCCGCAGACGACGCCTAGCGACGCGCAAGGGTATTGCTGACGAAAAATCTTTCCGGATCCAGCCTGACGCCTGGGGATATTCTAAGGTAAGGAATCTAACTAACGTGTTTCTTTCAGATTAAGGTACTATCTATCGTTTCAAGCAAGGGCCTCAGGTTGGGTCTGAATCTCAAGGGCATCTAAATTCTTTCTGGCTACACCGACCATTTAGGGTTTGAATAGAAACTACAGTTATCCAGAAAAACACACACAACAATAAGTAAATTTGATGTGAACAGATTAGCAGATTCTAAAACATAATACCTGTAAAAACATAAGGTTTTCAGATCTTCCATATAAACTTTACATATCTCTTCAAGAGGATCTTTTGTAAACAAACTTGTATCTGCGAGATTCTCATTCCAGGAATGATTCCAGGGCTCGGCACATTCTTCAACGCATTTTAAGATTTCTTTATCATGAGGGGAGACAATTTGAGCACCGTTTTCCCAATAAACCTATGACATGAAATAGAGACCCAAAGGGTTTTTATTAATATACCACAAGTTTGAAACAACTATCAGTTAACCATTTGGCACAAAGTTAACAGACAAAGTATTTTTAAATCAAATTGGAGCAATATAATACTCCCAAAAGCCTGAAACAATTTAACAATCTCAGTTCATTTAACTGCGCACAACCTTTTCAGAGGAAAAAGGCATAGCCCATAAACAAACACAATTAAAACATTATTGGGTATATTCCATTCTGAAGCATTTGTATTGCCGCCACTACGGGCTTGATAACACTCATGCTATGTCTGGTTCTATGACACAGGGTAAACTGGATGCTTGATTCTTTAGTTCGCATACTGTTTCTGAAGGAAACCCAACTAGAAAATGTGATTTTTGTGCTGACAAAATAAGGGATTTTTGTGGATTTCAATTGACATTAATAAGAACAATAATTCCCGAGTCCTAACTGGAGACCTTTTTAGATGGTAAAGAGGCCACTCTACAGAACTGGGAGTGGGAGGGCAGTGAAGAATCTGCGGTTAGACAGAGCATCTTTCAGAATGAGTGAATTACCGAAAGTACTTAACTTATTCTTCTGATGGATACTTACAACTGCAGATTGCTCAGCTGGAAGATAGATACTGCAGCAGAACCTGGTGGGGCGTAAATACCCCAACTGAAGTAAGTGATCCCTGGTATTGAACGGGGATACATTTATCAGAACGGTACACACGTCACAGCAGCAGGAAGGCTCTTCGGGCATTTCAAAGCTTTCTACCTGCGGAGCAGTGCGATCGAGACTGGCGGAGGAGAACTGGTGAAAGTGTGAGGAGATGCGAAAAGGAGACAGAATAGAGCACTTGTGGTATAGTGAGAGTGAGATTGTGAAGGACTCGAGACAGAGTGGGTAAGCAGGGGAATGGGACAGGCTGGTGAGGAAGTGGAGAGGAGCCTATTATAAGAGGGGGGGTGAGAACACCCAGCTGACATGGCAGATGTGCGAGTGGGCAGGCTACTTGCAGAAGCAGAGAGGCACGAGGGAGTAAGGAAATAGTAAAGAGATTAGGGAGAGGCCGGATAGACAGTGAGAGTTAAGGAAATCAGGAGGGACAAGGCTGGGGTGGGTATTTAAAACAGAGTGGGTGTGAAAAGCGAGAGACAGAGGGAGAGAGGAGACTGGGAGGAAGAGGTGACCGATTAGGTGAGAGCCGATGGGACAGTAGAGTAGCAGGCAAGGAGAGCAGAAAGACTGGGTGAAAAAGGACACACTGGGGAAGAGCGAGGCAGGCTGAATGGATGAGGGGGAGACAATTGGAGAGAGGGGGCATCCTAGGGTAGAGCAGAGAAATATGGACCAGTGAGTCCAGTGACAACAGCAGATAAACTTGGAGAGAACAGAGAGACTTTGGGGGAGATTGGACAAGCTGAAGTGGGAGAGGGCAGCTGAGCACCTGGCCTAAGTTCTACAACACGACATACCAAGGATTAGTGCGCTGCTTTTGGGCCCTAACAGCACTACATGTACCACACGGCAAACATAATAACAGATCACTCCAGTACCATGGAGGAGTCTTCGCAGTGAAAGCTTGTACAAACCTACAATGTTACATTTTTGCAAGCTGGCGTCTGGCAAGGATCGGGGGTGCTGGAGAAACATTTTTTTTTTAAATCACATACCTTTTCCTGGAGTCTCTCCTCGGTCGTCTCTCTGCATCTCTTCCGGCTGGAACCAAGCAGGAAGCACCCAGGCTCCCCTGAGCCAATCAAAACGCTGCATAGCAGCGTTTTGATTGGTCTAAGCGCCGTGGTTTGTCGCTCAGACGGGGCCAGGGAGTCTGGGCATGTTCTCCACTCAGGCTGTATTACAGCCTGGGTGGAGTACATTCAAAGTGTGCAAGACTCTTTGACCGGCCCAAGACGGCCGGCCAAAAAGTCATGAGCACTTACAACTTGCTCACCTCTCCTCTCCCTGCTCTGTGAGCAGAGCATCCCCGGTCCGCCCCACAAAACAGCTTCAGCAAGAAGAAATAAAACTATAAATTACCTTGTGTTTTTATCATTTTATTTTTCCTTTTTTACAGTGCTAAAAAGCAGTGGAGCGATGTTCCTCCGCTTTTGCGGAGGAGCCGCCACTGTCTGCCTGACTTCATTGTCAAGGCAGTAGTGTTTCATGAACATAAATACCAATGCCTGTGACACAGACGGGCAGGTCTCTAGAACAGGTACCCCTCTCGCCAAAGCCATTGCAACGGCCTTGGCCCTGGTGGAATAAGCTTGCACACCTTTAAGGAGAGGCATCTGAGCCAGTGTATAGCAGATGTCAATACAGAGGACTATACACCTCAACACAGTCATCTTGTGCATCACCTTCCCTTTCTATGCACCCTAGAAACCCACAAAGAGCTGATCATCCATGCAATAGTCTTTTGTTTGGTCCATGTAAAAGCTTAGAGACTTCTTAGAGTCGAGACAATGAAGCCTGAACTCCTCCTTTGAAGGATGAGCCACAACAACAAAAAACACAGGCAGAGTAAACAACTGGTCAACGTGGAAGAGATACACAGCCTTCAAATGAAAGGTTACCCAAGTCTTCAGTACTAGTTTTTCCAGACAGAAGGTGGTAGGGCAGATGAATTAAAAGCACCTCCAGTTCACATACAGGGGCTGATGTAATGGCAATAACAGAGATAGTGCTTAGAGTTAAGAGCCTTAAAGAACAACTGTGCACAGGTACAAAGGATTTGCACAGCAGAACCGTCAACAACAAGCTCTGATCCCATTTGGGTAGAACAAATAATTTGGATGGGAAACTTGAGTCAAACGTTTTAGAAAACGCATTACAACCAGTGACTTAAACAGAGATGTTTGGTAAGGTAAACACAGAAAGAGCGAATCAACAAATAACATTTTACCGTGCCCACCGCCAGACCTTGCTCGGCGAACAAAAGAACAAATAAAAGATCATCAGAAAGGTTAACTTGTACAGGATCAGTGCTTCAGGGATCACAGAAAGCAACACGTGTCCTAGCACCCAGGGTAGATCTACTTCTTGGACGGACTTCTAAAAGCGAAGATGACAACCACCACCTTGGTTGGCAAGTCAAATACAGTTAGCTGCTATTGCTCAATCTCCGCGCATGGAGGTGTAGGATGTGACTATGTGGTTACAGGACTCTGCCCTATTGCTGAGACAGGAGGTCCTCCCGAAGTGGAAGCTTGATCAAAGAGCAAATGCTCAGGAGCTCTGGGTACCGCAGTCTCTTGCCCAGTCCAGGCTAAGTCTGTCTTAATCTTCCTTAAAACGCGAGGTAGGGTAGGTTAGTGTTGAAAATGTATACACGAGTGCTTCTGTCCAATCTAACATCAATGGGTTTTCTAACGAATGTCTTGGAGGAAAGTCCAGTGAGCATAATTACTGACAGTGCACATTCTAGACAGCTGCCGGATAGATCTAGCATGGGCAATTCCAGCTGCTCGAAGATGCCCTACACCACATCAGATTGAAGACACCATTTGTGATCCACTTGACAATTTCTGCTCAGTTCTTCCACTCTGACATTCAGAAGTAGTTGGCAATCAGGAAGATGCTCTGTTGGTCCAGCCATCTTCAAAGGAGGCCCATCTCCTGACAGTGTCCAGGATGCCATGCCACCCTGCACGTTGCAGTACCACATGGTGGTTGCATTGTCTGTGACAACCTGCAACAGATTTTTTTCATAGGACGGCAGGTACGCTTTCAGGGCAAAACAAATCTCCTGATGCTCCAAAATACTAATATAGAACTTTCTCTCCGCTTAAGTACAGAGACTTCTGAACTCAACTTCAGCCAAATGATCGCCACAACCCATTAGCAATGGCTTTTGTCATCGGCATTGCCTCTCCGTGGGGAATGGAGAGTGATCTGATGCAGGTGTTGGCGTTTGTTTTTTAACCACAACATATTCTGCACCATCTCCTGTTTGATCTGGATGGATTCAGAGAGTCAACCATGATAATAGGCCTACAGGAATCTGAGGCGCCACTGCAGGAGTTTTCATATGCCACCTGGCATTCAGGATAAGAAGGAAGCATGAAGCACAAGACCAAGAAGCCGCAGAGTCATCCTCAGGAGCGACTGATACAGGAAGAACAGATCATACCCCTGAATGTCCTGAACCTACTGCAGCATGTCCATAAGAGCCCCCAATGAATGGAAGCCTTGCGTGGGACGCAGGTGGGCCTTTGACAAAGATGTCAGGAGTGCAGTCATTGTCTGGAAGGGGTCTATGGCTGACTGCACTGAGCCTACCTTTGGCAGACAAACTGATAAGGAACTGAACTCTGGCATCTGCATCAAAGACAAGCTAAAGTGTCTTTGTAGCCGTTGCAGCAGGGGGGAAAGTCTAAAAAGACTGCTGACCCTACTTCATGGAATGGTTTCTGCTGGAGCCACACCATCGGTCTGCAAGGGTTGAGTTGGTTGCTGCAGTACAGGCTGGGAGGGCTGACAATGTCTATACACAAGCCCTTTGGGATAGACTGGGAGTTTCCTGTATTGGTTGGAAAATGGCTTATCTGGAGTCAACAGCCCCAAGGTTGGTACTGTAGTACAACTATCCTTGAATCACTCTAGCACCAAATAATCCTCCTCAAAACAGCCTTGAGCTGTCAAAAGGCATGCCATTAGGGGCGCTAGCACATCTCCTGAAAACCCAGTTAAATGCATCCAGGAGTGCTTCCTCAGCACGACGCTGGTGCAAATAGTTTTTACAATGAAGTCTGTAGTGTCCCAGACCAGCTCAGAGTACATACTGGGTTTCACCCAGACCAACCTGTATCACTTGGGTTAGTGACACCCTGAGGTCCTCTGGGACAATTGGCAAGATACAGCTGGCCATGTCCCATAGCTCATGGCTGTACATCCCCAGAAAGCAAGCAGCATTGATATATCAGAGCGCTAGACCAGCCAAATAAAACATTCACTTTCTGAAAGCATGAAGATGACTTTTGAACAATTAACCTCTCCGGTGTAAGGCGCTTAGTTAGAAAGTAAGGGTCACCAGAGACCAGTCTATATCTCAAGTCCTCAAGTCACAAGTCCAATGACTGATATGCATTAGCATGGCTTAGACAATGTAGCCAGAAGGGCATCAGTATGGGTTTCATTAAATCAAAATAATTGCTCAGAAAAGCTGGCCCTGGATGAAAAGTTTCAGTCAATACATTTGTTTTATTTCAGCTCGAATTATTTCTTTTTTTTTACCAATTGTGCATTTCAGGCTTGGGGAAAAAAATTCCACGGCACATGGGTTGCACAATAAGAAGCCAGAGCCCAGGAGAGTGCTGAAGAGGCTATCAGAGGTATGGAAAATGGAGAAAACAGCTAAAAACAAAATGAGTGAACCCCAATAACATTTACATTTTCATGAAAATCGCAATCTTACAGATGCTATTTTATTACCAGCTGAAAATCTAAATTTTCATGAAAATCACAATTTTGACAAAAAACGTGTGACAGTAAGAAGAATCCCCTTCTCTGTCCAGCAGGGGTAGGGTTGGTGCATCGCCAAGCCCTGTGGCTAACCCCTGCCACACCAGGCCAAAGGCAGGTTGGGAGCATCAGCCCATGCTGTCCATGACCATATATTGTGAACAGCAACAGTTTTACATCAGCAGTGGGTTGGATGCATTCCCTGCACCTTTGGCAAGTTCCTGAGGCCAACCCTGATGCACATGTCCGGGGGGTTGACTGCCCACAACGGTTTAAGTACAGTGACTCATACAACTAAGTAAAAGGTTAGATATGGTCCAGCTAATTAAAAAAATAATAATAATAATAATTTACCCAGCTATCTTTTAAAAACACACACAGCATGCCATAACTTACGCCACCTACCATGATGGAGGGTATTGGCATAAGGTGTTGATTGTGAGGACGTGTGATGGTGTGTGTGGGGGGTACAATGGTGGTTCTATGGACGTATGCCATTACTTGCAGCGATGTCTGATGATGGATATGTCGGTAATTGATAATTGGTTCATCAACGAATTATGTCTGATGTGTTGACATATGATTGTGGGTAAGCTGCTGTTTGATGTAGTTATTTATACTTCATAGTATGCAAAGTTTTACTTTTACTCTTTGAAAAGCTGTATGATGCTAAGAAGACTAAATGAGGGGGTAGTGAGTTAAAGATGGCTTAGTAAGTTGGGGTGGTGAGTAACTTATGGTAGCACTTTAACTTGTGAATTTCATGTTTTTATTTTTGTCTTTTTTTGGTGTTGCTTTTGTGGGTTGTCATATATATTGGTTGTGTGACCAACTGATAGTGGTTATATTGGTTTATCATCCTGGGTGTGTTTGTTGACGATATTGATTTGGTGGACTTAGGATGGTCAATATGTTGGCATATGATGCAAGTTGTGCGGTGTATGATAACTGGTTTGTTGGAGTAGAATGGTTAGTTTGTTGCCATATGATAGTGGGTGTATTCGGATACAATGTTGGTAGCCTGGAGATACGATTTTGGATGTCACTATATTATATTGGCTTTGTGGACATACAATCGCATGTGTGGACCTGTTAAAGATTGCAGGAAACGCTGTTAGCATGAGCTAAAAGCCATTTTGTTCTTGGCAGCCATTTTAGTGAGCCATGTGCTTTCTCCCTCTTCCAGAGCCTTGCACATGCTCAGAAAGACCTGTAGCTGCCAGAATGCATCTGCTCCTAGTATAGAACTGTCAGGCTATTCTTACTGATGTAAGCAGTTTAGTCTTCCCTTCCACTTTGTTGAGCAAGCAAAATATGTATACCCATATTAGTCAAATAGTATTCTTGTATGTGCCAGGACCTCCCCTTGGTTTTATGCTGACTATGTAACAAATGCATATATAAGGCCCCTGTTCTCTGTACTCCTTAGACTGTCTCCTACAGTGGCCTGAGGGTACTGTACGACGCAGTCTCCCTCATGTGAGGTTAATAAATGCATTATTTTTATATTACAGCTTCCGTGCCAATCTCTTCTTTGTTGGGTTAAAGGACCAGGTGTATCAGTGAACCCCTAAAAAGGTTTTTATTTCTACAGACGCATTATTTTGGTTGGGTGAACTTATGATGTTAGCTGTATGGATGTATGATAAGTGGGATGGTGTATTATCGTTTATATGAATGTATGATGGTAGTTGTATTGGCCTATGATGGGGCTTGCGTTAGCATATGTTGTTTTTTGTGGACATATGAAGATGGGTGTATTCTTGAATTAAAGTGTGTTTTTGGCATATGTGGGTGGGTGAGTTTGTTCTATGGCGATATCGTATTTGGTGTGTTGTCATAAGATGTTTGGGTGGGAGTATGATGGTGTGTGATGGAGTTTGGTGTTGGTTTCGAATTGCAGTAGGATTTATTTGAAGAGTTTTATATAGCGCTGGCTAGACCCGGAGGCATCAGAGTGCTTTACATGAATACAGTTGTTGCATAATTACATTACTTACAAGAACATATCGTAACAAAGAAAAACAAGTCTCAATAGAGCATAGAAGGTAGTGGGGGAGGGGGGCAGAGTCAAGGGGCTGGAAAGCAGATCAGATCAAGCAGACCTGCAATGGAAGAAAGTATATCGGGGGTCCACAAAAGTCAGAGTTAGAGAGCCCACAAACCGGTTGAGGTAATGTAGTCATAACATCCAGTGCCAGGTTCACTCACTGCGTCGAGTCAACTTGGCAATAGAGTGGGACCGCAGGAGGGGGCAAAAAAAGGGTGCCTCTCAGTGACCATTCATGACTGGAGGGGTGTGGGTGTCCCAAGGGGGGGTTAACTTGAAGCAAAGGACAGGCCGGCGACAACGGGATGTAGACCAGCGGAAAGCAGCGATCGAGGAAATGGTAGAAACCATCAAGATGGAGGACACGGAATCACAGTCACCAACAACCTCAGCACAAAATGGCGGGCCCACAGATCCACAGAAGCCAAACCAAAATCCGTAAGGAAAACCAACCTCAAGGAGCAGGACTGGATTGGGGTGGGGGCGGGGTAGCCACAGGATCGGGAGGAAGGAAGGCTGGAAAATCGCCGATCACTATCGGGTCGTCACAAAAAGAAAGCACTCTGGTAGCAGTATCAAGATTCAACATGCTGAAGAATCAGGGGAAATCTGCTCTGGCACCCAGACAGCAGCCCCGGAAGAGGAAAGGCAACCACGGGGTCAGGAGGGCGCGCTCACTCTGATTCACAGAGGAAGAAAAGCTCGGGGGCACAGGGGGGCAGCGTCACTGTAGTCTCGTTGCTGCTTTGTAGGTGGGTCAAGACTCGTAAGTCCCAGAAGCAGTTCCAAAAGGCATAGCGGGATGCCAAGCAACCAAGGTCGAGCCCAGAAGGTAGGTGACGGCGGGAGGGAAGATCCGCCAGGTCATCTCCTCTCCGCTGCCAAGGCAGCTCAACAATTGGTTCCACTAGTGTCAATCTGGAAACACGGAGGGCGAAGTAGCAGGACAATGAAATTCACTCGGGGTGATGCTCAGAGACCACATCAGACGTGGCTGGAAAACGAGAGGGGCCGCCGTCAGGAAGGAAATCCAACAAAATATTTTCCAGAGAGGAAGAAGTCGTGGCGGGATGAACAGCAATAATGGCAGAGAGCAGAAGGTAGGTGATAGCCAGGGGAAAATAACCGGAAGGGTGAATCCCACGCTCGTCTCTTCTCAGCTGCAGTGAGCAGCTCAACCGGACAGTCAGCCATTATGCCGGCTCAACCGGACAGTCGGCCATTATGCTGGACATCCGATAGCTGAGATGGAATCTTTTGTTATCATTGTAGAGTTACTTTGATTTGCGTCATCACGGAGAGGCTCGGCAAATAATGGCAACAAAAAGAAATGTCTCCCACCCATGCTGACCCTCTGTGTATCACCTGCCTACCCAATATTCCATCTTTATGCCTCCAACTCTCCAGCAGTCCTTAAGTGTGTCAACATCCTTTTGGCAAAGTGTGACCTACTCCTTTGGGACATGCATTATTAAGTAGGCTATGAAGAAGCAGGTCAACTGGCACCCACTCCTGTGCTGTTCCCAGCTGGTGATGACAGCACAGGCAAAGGTAACAGCTTACTCACTCTCCTTTACATGCCCCCACTCACCCTTGATTATGGCATGGGGTGGCAGCGAGGCATTCTCACCCCCACCACTGGACAAGGCAGGACCCCACTGCTCTTTGGATAAGGTGAGGGGGACAAGGTATATCCCAGATCACCATTAGGCAAAATGTTAGGGTTAATTGGAATCTTTTCCCCTCCTCATGGGGACGGCTATGTATCGCCTTGCAGCAATGTGAGGGTGAAAAGAACAATTCTCTCTCCCTTGGAGGCAAAGGCATTTGGTATTTTCCGCTCATCTTTCCGGAAGACCAGGAAGAGAAGAGGACATGTTACATTGTTTACCTCCTCGCTCGCATGCAAGGTGAGAGGAATGGAGCACATCTCCCCACTGATGGCCGGAGGGAAGGGGGGGGGGGGGGATCTTTTATCCTCACTAACCCCTCCCCCCGCCCCCCCATCACCCAAAAACAACTTAGTTGGGGCTAGGGTCACACATCAAAACCACGGAAAGCTGCCCTGATAACACAGCAAAGTACCCTTCAGCTATAGGGCATGGGGGGAAGGCAAGGGTTGTTTCAGCACCTCCCCAGCCCTTAGACAAGGGGCGGACGGGAGTAAATAAAAATCACCCACCAGACACTGTAATCATTTAGTCACTTGTGTATCTGTTTTCTTTTAGTGTATCTCTTGGCAAAATCAAACATTTTACAGTTTTAATACCAAGATAAACAATATAATTTTCTATTTAACGAACTACAAAAGGTGGTGTACCTTTGCATAGATCTAAACAAGACTGAATTACTTTGATCACTGTCCAACTAACTAATATATCCTATACAGAGAAAACCATCCAGTAGCTTGTTCAAACAGTTAGCCATGTGAAGCTGCAGGCAAGGAGCAATTGCAATTTAAATTTACACAACAGAGTACAATTTCATTTTAAGAAGACTGTGTTCAAAGTTGTTAGAGGTAGTAGCTTAGTCTACAATAAGGAGCTGAAGGGGCAGAGAACAGGTCGTCCCCCACTCAATGCACTGTATACAAAAAGACCTGTTCACAATGTGAGCGAGTGATTCATACATCCGTAACAGTTGTCATACGTTTTAGACAATTTTTAAAGCAAGCGATTATTTCATCTATGCTATTCGTCGGTGTAGCTCACTTAGAAAAAGAAAAGGATAGACAAATATTTTGCATACGAGGTAAAGCAGGATGACTATCAAAAAGTCTAAAAACTTATGTCTCCAACACCCAAACGTGGTGAAAAAAAGAGTGAAAAGGAGTGTTGGTGCCTCACGGTAGCAACACCAAGGAGGGTTAAGCAGGATGGTACTCGCCTGCTACCTCAAGATCTCATCATCAGCTACCAACACTCCAAAAGCAAGAAAAATGTGTAGGGAAAACAATGATTGACTGTACAAGCGCTAGGGTGTGTAATTAAAGAAAAAGAACTGTGCTATAGTATGTGCACCATATTGAACCCCATAGTGATATACAATGATATCCAAATTTGAGCTAAATCACACTGGCTTGCGTTTTTTATTCTAAGCTGCGTGACTGCTCATGTTTAAAATGCCGACATGTTTCATTGCCTCCTGGAAAAACTCACGGCAACTTCTTCAGGGCGTGGGGTCTGTTCATTTCACCCTGCACCTCTGTTTGTCAATTAAAAACAATTCTGTTGGAGACAAAAGAAAAATAAACAAACATGACAACACAGGACAGACTTGGTTGGCTACCGGTTTACCACGGGACTGGTATCCTATGTATTGCATTCTGAATCACACCATATCATATTTACCGGGATATTGCCCACCATGGGCATACCTTTACCCTTGAGTCCTTGTGGCTGTGTATACGCATTCAAGGCTCCGCTTATTCAACTCCAAACGTGAGTCTGTAATATATAATGTACAACAACGATTGTGTGACTGCCAGTATCAGATGCCTACCCTAAGTGGTGTCATCCATAATTAATGCTCGTGTATCTCAGTTCTGTTAGGTATCTACTCTGCATCTGAGTCCTTCCTTGAAACTTCCTCGTGTTTGGCATCCTGTTCGGTAAACTGTGACCCCTTGCAGTGGCATACCCTTTATGGAGTTCGTACCTGACCCGTACGCGTCAAAACCTCCCGCTCCAACTGAGGTAGCCCAAGTTCCTATCTTTTAATGTTTTCGTGCCGAGTGCCCCAAGTAAAATTACAAAAATCGAGACTCACCATAGAAGCGTCTGTAACTGGCGTTTACTCAGCCCAGCAACAGCTCGACTGTTGTGTTTCGCGGTTTAAGAACGTGATTACGTTCACCACGTGACCTAACTTCAAAGGTCCCGTTCTTATCAGGGAATTCACGTAGTGTAAAAAGGTCTGCCATTTTGGTGTGGTGGGTTCCCTACTGTACCACCCCCCATTAGCTTGCAAAGGTATTCTACTGCATATGATTACTGCACCCGACTGGTGGATAATATCGAATATATGTAAATCGACCCATTTGTGACGTTTAAAACCGGAACCAAGGTCTTTCCATAAATACCCCTTCGGGTACATGGTACTTTGTTGTTTTTAGTTATCTGTTGGAAACAGACCAAGTGGTTGATAGAAATACATTGCCATGTCCGATCACTTCTACGTTAGTGAGAGATAAAAGCTTTAAACTCTCATGTTCTCAAATTGTGGCAATGAGAGTTGTGACCCGTTGTAGATGCACTCTTTGGGTTAACTCATTACTGAAAATTTGAACCTATTGGATGTATAGTTCCCAAATTTATACTGTCTGGGATCTATAATAAACTGAATACTAATGAACCTTTGGTGGTGTAAGGGAAGGATTGGGCGATTCATGTATTCACCTTATTCCATTCAATAAGGTCGTTCAGTCCATTTTGATCCACACCCTCCTGGTAAATCCAACGTGCTTCCCTACTAATCAATCTGGATTCCATATTAAACTGATCGCCTGTGACTTTTTCCAGCACTACCCAGCGCACGTCTTGAGAGGTATGTTTTTGTGTCTGAAAATGTTGTACCAATTTGGTGCTCAATTTACCTGCGCGTAGTGTACTAAGGTGTTCTTGTATCCTTGATTTTACCTTCCTGGTGGTAAGGCCGATATAGTGGAGCTCGCAGGGGCATGTTAGTCTATAGATGACATAAGACGTATTACAGTTGCTAAATTTGTTTAGAAACCAGATTTTTTTGTTTGCAAGGGTGACGCTTTTAGTAGGTGATGTAAATGCACAAACAGAGCAATTCCCACACGGGTAATGCCCCGGAGGGATGTTAGTCTCACGTGGACTTATTTTGGGTCTGGTATGGACCAGCCGATCTCGGATGTTCGCTGATCGTTTAAATGCAAAACGGGGTGGAGGCATTTGCATATTGGTGGTACTAAGCAAGTGCCAATGCCTGCGGATAATCTGCCTGATTTTGGTGGAGAGTGGCCCAAAGGTGGTGACCACTGGAATGCATTCACCTTTTTCCTTAGAGGTTTTTTCAAACAGGGCCGCACGGGGCGTATTATAGGTTCGTTTTTTTGCTTGTCTTATGACCTTTCTGGGGTATGCTCGATGTTCTAACTTGGTGGCCAATACATTGGATTGTTCAGAATATTCTTGTAAGGTGGAGCAGTTTCGGCGATATCTTAAGAACTGTCCCACAGGCAAGTTGTCGCGGAGGGCTCTGGGATGGTATGATCTATAGTGTAGTAGGGAGTTTTTATCCGTTGATTTGTGATGTACCCTGGTCACGAGCTTCTCATCCTCTGCCTGAATATCAAGGTCCAGATATACTGCAGATGTTTTGCTCATTTCCCAGGTGAACTTTAAACAGCTATCTAGACCATTCAGCCAAGCAAGAAAATCCTTTAGTCTCTCTTCCGTGCCTTCCCATATGCACAGTACATCGTCTATATATCTCTTCCAGAGGACAATGTTCCTCTGGAAGAGATTGGTGTCAGAATGGATGTGGTACGCTTCAAACTGGCCTACATAAATGCAGGCCAGACTGGGGGCGAATGTAGCCCCCATCGAAGTCCCAGGCACCTGGAGATATACCTGATCCTTGCATGAGAAGAAGTTTTGGGTCAATGCGATCTCTATGCATTGTAGGACAAAGGTTTGTGGACAGTCATAGAACCATTCAGAATCCCTCAGGGCACGCGCTGCTGCCACCAGCGTCGCCTCCTGAGGGATACTGGTGTACAACGACTCTATGTCAATGGTTACAATGAATTGGTTTGCAGGGTTGTATGAGACATTCTCCAGTATTCTCAAAACGTCCGTGGTGTCCTGGACGTATGAGGGTTGGGTGATGACACATTCCCTTAAGAAGAAGTCTGCAAACTGTGATAGTGGTTCTAATAATGATTGAATGCCAGAGACAATAGGTCGTCCCGGGGGAGGCTGTTGTTTCTTATGGATTTTGGGTACAATATAGAATGCCGGCATTCTCGGTTTCATGTTAATCAGAAATTCGGCTTCCCTGTATGTAACCCATTTCTTTTCTTTAGCCTCTGTCACCAATTGGATGATGGTCGCCTGCAGGTCATTGGTGGGGTCCCGCACCAGAGGTCTATAATTACAGCGGTTCCCCAAAAGCCTAGCCACTTCTGTGTCGTAATCAAGGGTATCCATCACTACCACCGCCCCGCCTTTATCGGCTGGCTTGATAGTGATAGTCTGGTTGTTTTGTAGACTTTTCAATGCCTGCCAGTCTCTGGAACTCATGTTACTGTGGCCCACAGTGTGCATATTGTGTTCAATCTGGCTGATATCCTGTAAGATCTTCTGTTCAAAAACCACAGTTTCAGGGCCTACTGTATTTCCGGGGGGACAAAACTGGGAGGGGCAACGTAGGTTTGTGGAGAAATTAGATACACTTTCCTTTTCCTTCCCATCAAAAAACTTCTTAAGTTTGATCTTCCTCATGAGACCGTACAGTTCTGCCCGAAGTTGGAACCCGTCATGCCGGGGGGTGGGGACAAACCCCAACCTTTGTTAAGTACTTCAATTTCCATATCTGTGAGAGGGTATTTAGAGAGATTGACCACGATGTTATTGTCATTTACAGTTAAAGGGGTGTTCTGCCTCTGCTGCGAGTGATCCTCGGGGAGAAGGATTGCCAAATTGAGTTCGGGTTCTGACGAGCCCGACCCCGTCCCCGGCCTCTGTAATTGGTCCCCCTTTGATCTGCAATGTTGTGTGTCTGTTGGCCTAAAAAAACCCTAAACATTGCTCCCAAATCCTCGTTAGTTCTATCCTGGGGATTGAATCTAACCTTTTGGTTAGAGGTAGATGCTTGGGCAGTAGTCTCGTCATCTTCACTGCTTGTATTATCAAATGTCCAGTTGTTAGGTGTCCTTCTACCCTGTTGACGACCTCCTCTCCCACCAGGTGGACACATGGGTTGAGGTTGAGACTGCTGGTAATACTGGTCTTCAACGTAGGGAAAAGCCCATTCATGGCTAAACCTCTCTAAATTGCGCTTTAGGCCTTTTATCTTTTGATTGACCATGTATGCCTGGTATTCACTAAGGTCATTTTGAATTCTAGCTAATTGTTCTTTCGTGTCAGTGATGGTGGTATCTGCTTTAAGGGTTTCCTCTATCTCCAGAATTTCTTTTAGGAGTTCATCACTGAGCCTCTTAGCTGTATTAATTATCAAGACAAGCCAATCTCGGGTGCACTTGTTCGCTATGTAGCTCCAGTCCACCCGGAATCTCTTGTCTTCCAAAAAGATCTTAGGCTCAATGCGTACTAGGAGACTGGCTGGCGCCGCGCCTGCCCTGAGATATTCCGTCATGAGCGCTCCGTGGAGTGCAATTCTTATTTGTCGTTTCCTAGTATTAGACAGTTTTTCCCATTCATCCCGAGCTGAAGTGGTAGTGATGGATACCCTTGATTACGACACAGAAGTGGCTAGGCTTTTGGGGAACCGCTGTAATTATAGACCTCTGGCGCGGGACCCCACCAATGACCTGCAGGCGACCATCATCCAATTGGTGACAGAGGCTAAAGAAAAGAAATGGGTTACATACAGGGAAGCCGAATTTCTGATTAACATGAAACCGAGAATGCCGGCATTCTATATTGTACCCAAAATCCATAAGAAACAACAGCCTCCCCCGGGACGACCTATTGTCTCTGGCATTCAATCATTATTAGAACCACTATCACAGTTTGCAGACTTCTTCTTAAGGGAATGTGTCATCACCCAACCCTCATACGTCCAGGACACCACGGACGTTTTGAGAATACTGGAGAAAGTCTCATACAACCCTGCAAACCAATTCCTTGTAACCATTGACAGAGTCGTTGTACACCAGTATCCCTCAGGAGGCGACGCTGGTGGCAGCAGCGCGTGCCCTGAGGGATTCTGAATGGTTCTATGACTGTCCACAAACCTTTGTCCTACAATGCATAGAGATCGCATTGACCCAAAACTTCTTCTCATGCAAGGATCAGGTATATCTCCAGGTGTCTGGGACTTCGATGGGGGCTACATTCGCCCCCAGTCTGGCCTGCATTTATGTAGGCCAGTTTGAAGCGTACCACATCCATTCTGACACCAATCTCTTCCAGAGGAACATTGTCCTCTGGAAGAGATATATAGACGATGTACTGTGCATATGGGAAGGCACGGAAGAGAGACTAAAGGATTTTCTTGCTTGGCTGAATGGTCTAGATAGCTGTTTAAAGTTCACCTGGGAAATGAGCAAAACATCTGCAGTATATCTGGACCTTGATATTCAGGCAGAGGATGAGAAGCTCGTGACCAGGGTACATCACAAATCAACGGATAAAAACTCCCTACTACACTATAGATCATACCATCCCAGAGCCCGCCGCGACAACTTGCCTGTGGGACAGTTCTTAAGATATCGCCGAAACTGCTCCACCTTACAAGAATATTCTGAACAATCCAATGTATTGGCCACCAAGTTAGAACATCGAGCATACCCCAGAAAGGTCATAAGACAAGCAAAAAAACGAGCCTATAATACGCCCTGTGTGGCCCTGTTGGAAAAAACCTCTAAGGAAAAAGGTGAATGCATTCCAGTGGTCACCACCTTTGGGCCACTCTCCACCAAAATCAGGCAGATTATCCGCAGGCATTGGCACTTGCTTAGTACCACCAATATGCAAATGCCTCCACCCCGTTTTGCATTTAAACGATCAGCGAACATCCGAGATCGGCTGGTCCATACCAGACCCAAAATAAGTCCACGTGAGACTAACATCCCTCCGGGGCATTACCCGTGTGGGAATTGCTCTGTTTGTGCATTTACATCACCTACTAAAAGCGTCACCCTTGCAAACAAAAAAATCTGGTTTCTAAACAAATTTAGCAACTGTAATACGTCTTATGTCATCTATAGACTAACATGCCCCTGCGAGCTCCACTATATCGGCCTTACCACCAGGAAGGTAAAATCAAGGATACAAGAACACCTTAGTACACTACGCGCAGGTAAATTGAGCACCAAATTGGTACAACATTTTCAGACACAAAAACATACCTCTCAAGACGTGCGCTGGGTAGTGCTGGAAAAAGTCACAGGCGATCAGTTTAATATGGAATCCAGATTGATTAGTAGGGAAGCACGTTGGATTTACCAGGAGGGTGTGGATCAAAATGGACTGAACGACCTTATTGAATGGAATAAGGTGAATACATGAATCGCCCAATCCTTCCCTTACACCACCAAAGGTTCATTAGTATTCAGTTTATTATAGATCCCAGACAGTATAAATTTGGGAACTATACATCCAATAGGTTCAAATTTTCAGTAATGAGTTAACCCAAAGAGTGCATCTACAACGGGTCACAACTCTCATTGCCACAATTTGAGAACATGAGAGTTTAAAGCTTTTATCTCTCACTAACGTAGAAGTGATCGGACATGGCAATGTATTTCTATCAACCACTTGGTCTGTTTCCAACAGATAACTAAAAACAACAAAGTACCATGTACCCGAAGGGGTATTTATGGAAAAACCTTGGTTCCGGTTTTAAACGTCACAAATGGGTCGATTTACATATATTCGATATTATCCACCAGTCGGGTGCAGTAATCATATGCAGTAGAATACCTTTGCAAGCTAATGGGGGGTGGTACAGTAGGGAACCCACCACTCCAAAATGGCAGACCTTTTTACACTACGTGAATTCCCTGATAAGAACGGGACCTTTGAAGTTAGGTCACGTGGGGAACGTAATCACGTTCTTAAACCGCGAAACACAACAGTCGAGCTGTTGCTGGGCTGAGTAAACGCCAGTTACAGACGCTTCTATGGTGAGTCTCGATTTTTGTAATTTTACTTGGGGCACTCGGCACGAAAACATTAAAAGATAGGAACTTGGGCTACCTCAGTTGGAGCGGGAGGTTTTGACGCGTACGGGTCAGGTACGAACTCCATAAAGGGTATGCCACTGCAAGGGGTCACAGTTTACCGAACAGGATGCCAAACACGAGGAAGTTTCAAGGAAGGACTCAGATGCAGAGTAGATACCTAACAGAACTGAGATACACGAGCATTAATTATGGATGACACCACTTAGGGTAGGCATCTGATACTGGCAGTCACACAATCGTTGTTGTACATTATATATTACAGACTCACGTTTGGAGTTGAATAAGCGGAGCCTTGAATGCGTATACACAGCCACAAGGACTCAAGGGTAAAGGTATGCCCATGGTGGGCAATATCCCGGTAAATATGATATGGTGTGATTCAGAATGCAATACATAGGATACCAGTCCCGTGGTAAACCGGTAGCCAACCAAGTCTGTCCTGTGTTGTCATGTTTGTTTATTTTTCTTTTGTCTCCAACAGAATTGTTTTTAATTGACAAACAGAGGTGCAGGGTGAAATGAACAGACCCCACGCCCTGAAGAAGTTGCCGTGAGTTTTTCCAGGAGGCAATGAAACATGTCGGCATTTTAAACATGGGCAGTCACGCAGCTTAGAATAAAAAACGCAAGCCAGTGTGATTTAGCTCAAATTTGGATATCATTGTATATCACTATGGGGTTCAATATGGTGCACATACTATAGCACAGTTCTTTTTCTTTAATTACACACCCTAGCGCTTGTACAGTCAATCATTGTTTTCCCTACACATTTTTCTTGCTTTTGGAGTGTTGGTAGCTGATGATGAGATCTTGAGGTAGCAGGCGAGTACCATCCTGCTTAACCCTCCTTGGTGTTGCTACCGTGAGGCACCAACACTCCTTTTCACTCTTTTTTTCACCACGTTTGGGTGTTGGAGACATAAGTTTTTAGACTTTTTGATAGTCATCCTGCTTTACCTCGTATGCAAAATATTTGTCTATCCTTTTCTTTTTCTAAGTGAGCTACACCGACGAATAGCATAGATGAAATAATCGCTTGCTTTAAAAATTGTCTAAAACGTATGACAACTGTTACGGATGTATGAATCACTCACTCACATTGTGAACAGGTCTTTTTGTATACAGAGGTAGTAGCTTCACAGAATTTGGAGGTTTTTTGCCAGCAACGTTCTCAAGTGCCACTAGGCTGTACACACCACTCCAGCCCTGACCCTGCTTCTCTATGTGACGCCACATAGGTATGTTAGGAGCCAATTAGCATTCTGACATCAGTTTCTGAAATGTTTTCCCTCTCTTTATCGAAAAGTATAGAGAGGATTTGAGAGAGGCAGTAAAGGCAGTAGCAAGTTTGCCTATAGTGGGATCTTATTAGAGATGGAGTGCAAGTATCTTAGCATGATTTGCCTCGATTAATTCCTGCTTATTGGCTAGTGTGATACTAACACATACTTAAGAAACATAACTAACAGTGTGTCTCGTAAACCACATAAGAGTTCAACCTGCATCGTAAAAGCATGCAGTGAGGTTGTAAACCAGAGTGAGATGAAAATTATTAATGAGCGAGACAAACTAATAATGTCAATGAAATTCACGATTTATAATGTGCTGTGAAAAAGCCTATAAATGTCATGTGTGACAAAGATGTAACTTTTAAAAAATAGGATTTCAAAATAAAATGATTTCTGCTCACGCAGCCGCACCGTCATGAAAACGTGCAATTTTAAATGTCGAGAGAAATGTCATTTAAAAACAAGTTTTGCCATTTAGTTAATGTTAAATGGAGAATAAAATGGTGTTTGCATATTATTCCAATGAAACAGTGGAATCGCTAGAGAAATAGAATAATCTTAATTTAATTAAATATGGATATCTTTGGAAATTAAGTGTTTTAGCAGACTACCACATAGGCCTTAACTTTACAACCTGCCCTGAGAACTTTTGAAAAAGTTTATTTCTCTAGTTTTCGAATAAAGGACACCCTCTCTGCTAGTACAAAACTCTGTCGACTTTGTTGCAAGCTCCAAAGAAGCGCTTGGGAACAGACATGATTGATACAAATGAAACCTCCTAGTTCCGAGGAGGAATGAAATTGAATATTTGGCAAAATAATTAACACTGAACAATGGCATTATGTGCAATTTCCTGATCATTATGGTAAGGAAGCGATCACCCCATGGGTAGACCATAGACTCTGACCAATGGAAATTTTGCAAACTGAGAAAAGCTACTTTTGTGGGATGGAATTATGAACGATTGGAAGTATAACTGCCCCATGAGAAAAGGACTGGCGCCGGCTATCTTTGAATTTTCCTATGGGCCTGACATGCTGTCGGAATGAACTCTGATTTCCCTTGAACTGAACTCTCCTATCGTTTTCCCTACACTTTGCCAGCTGGTGAAGTCGAGTAGGCTAAAACCTTTCGGCTGAAGAGTTGACTGACTCCGACTATTGCACGCTGTGCTCTAGCATTCCTGAGCTCCTCCTGAGTTCCCCATTGGTGATAATCTGTAAACGTTTCTTTGGTTTGTAAGATTCTATGATGCATTCCGATATTGCATTTTGCTCTCTCTCTCTCCCATTAGATATTAAGTTGTGATATATTTTGCCCATACTGTGATGTATTGCGACTTCACTTGTATACAATCAATAAAAGTATTAAATGAAACTAATGTATTCTTGTGCTTAGACCAATCAATTTAAAGCCTGGATAAAGTTTACTTGTTATAACTATTTATGCGCATGTCGTTTTTAGAGTTTAATCATATTGAGAATTCTGGGTTTTATGTAAGTTAGGAAGACACTTCTTTATTTTAGGTCCTCAATGAAGAAGTGGCCATCCGTCTCTAATTATCCGAGTCCCTATTAGCTTGATCAAAAGATCCATCAGAGGACCCTTATGGTAAAGCGACTTGGATTGAATTCAGTGATGTTGAGTTCTATGGGCCAAACTCTGATATATTGATGTATTGTGGTAGCTGAGGTTGTATGTATATGTAGGTGGTAACAAATATTGTTATGTGACTTCCGCTGCATCATTAGTCACTGCACTAGCTCATCGCAGAGGGGGATGAGTGGTGAGGAATCTGCAGGAAGATAACTATCAATCACAAATATTAATAATGAAGACGAGTATCTTTTTCTTCCGATGATGCATCTTCCTTTGGGCGTCTAGCCTTCCTTCAACTCTGGAACAACCTGCTGAGCCAACCAGGACCCATGTTCATCAGGTCTTGAGGCATCCTGTACACGTTTCAACCAATTTTCTCACATCTAGTGTACAGAAAGTGCAGGAGGATTGCCCATGGTTCAAAGGCAGCGCTTCAGACTGGGCGAGGATAGTTTGGTTCGGCTATCTGTTAGAATTCAGCATTCGGCCACCTTTTCCCAACATGTAAAGCATGGACAAGCTCGGACAGCCGAACGGTCAATATACAGAAGATGTGGCTGCATATGTGGAGATTTATAGTGCTAGAAGAATCCTTTTGCCTTCCTAATGAGATAGCAAATGCCATTCTAGGGGCCTGAAAGCCTGCAGTCGCTGGAACAGATTAGTATAGTAATGTGCATCGAAAGGCATGGAGTCTTTAAAGTCTTTCGTGTTCAGTGACTTGAGATTTGTATTGTCCGTTGCCCAGAAGAGTCTGGTGGTAGCTACGGTTAAAGGCAACAGCACAATTCTTACAAAGACATGTGGATACCACGAGAGGTGCCTGACCACGATGGAACGCTGGTAGGCACCCAGAGGTGTGGAAAAACTCACAAAAAAGAAAATTAAAAAACACAAGGCGCAGTGCTAAATTCATGATATTACTGAAAATCATGATCTGGTGGCGACCATTTTAAGACATGCAACAATGTTTGCAAATTGTATGGTAAATGCAGTAAATCCATGGTTATGCGGTAGATGCTGCAGTCAAAAGATTGCCTAATTCCACATCCCACAATATTACCCATTGCTGTATTACAATTTATAAAAATAAAGACAGCAAAACGAAACAATTTGTTACCTCCTCTTTTTCATATTACATAAGCATGTTAATATATGTGTGTGTGTACATGCTGCGACAGAAGGTACTCCTGAAAATGTAGGCAGACCTGTGTGCAAACTGTCAGACTCAGCAGATCAGAGTACCCAGGCCTCCTTAAGGATCTCCATAAATAAGAGCAGCACTTCTGGCAGTGAGAAGACGTACAGTAGACCAGAGTCCCACTGCGGGTGGAATAAGTCTCCCAGTGAGCCCCTTGATGGAAACCCCAGTGCGCAGTAATGGCGATACTATGTTTTCTTGCCAGTGGCTAAAAGATCCAGCCAAAGGATGCATCTCTGCGTACAAGATGACGTCTGCTAAGCTTGCTGAGCCTGTCAAATGGGTGGCCGTCTGGAAGTGGTTTGACCTCAGAGGCATTTCTCCGAGTTGAAGCTCTTCCTGGAATAAAGCCCACGACCCCACGCCTCCCTGATCTTTGCAGTACCACATGTGGTTGCCTTACAACACAAAACAAAGTAGAATAAGTTGTTATCCAGGTTGCAACTTATGTTGCAATAGCCATTATATCTGTGGAATTGTGAACTCAAAATAGAGTCGAAGGATCAGGCAAGAGATTGTAAAGCATACCAACAAAGTGGGTCTGGTATGCAAAAGGCACGAAAGTTGGAAGACACACACTGTGGCTTAGGTGTAGCCCGAAGGATGTGATTTGCAGTTCGAAAGTTAGGTGCCAATGAGCAGCATAAGATCGGCAACGGAGCTGAAGGCTAGGATGTTAATTGATTTGTACATTTATACTAATAATTTAGTAATTTATATAATGCTCTTTTTGCGGATTGGGTTACCCACTTTTCTTCTATTTACAATATTGAGGACACCCCAATTATGTCATCTGTTCTGTGCAATAGATTTCAGAACTCCCCCCCACTTTTATTAGCGTTGCAGGAAGTGGAGTAGGCTATCCATTACAGTAAGGGTGGGAAAGCGCCAGGCCCAGACGGGGTCCCTATGGACCTGCTGAAATCCATGCCTGAGATTTGGTGTCCTCTTATCACGAATACATTTAATACCAGCTTATTAGTTAATGTTCCTCCTTCATGGACTACCGCAAAATTGTTTCTATTTAAAAAGGGGATTGTATGTCGTCCAAGTGCTATCGGCCTATTTCACTCAACAGCATTATTAAAATAATCGAAAGAGTCATCTATAACAGTTTGGTCAATTGGGCAGCTAACAAGGACATACTTCTCCCCCTCTCAGTTTGGTTTCCGTCCGAAACTAGGAACTAATGCACTATGTTTGAACATGGCTCTGACAATTTCTGAATATACCAAGGCCAGGTGCGCCCCTATTTACTTAGCTTTTATGGATTTATCCACCGCCTTTCATTCAGTGAACAGAACCAAACTTTGGCTAATGTTGCTGGATCAGGGCGTGGGCCCTCCTTTGGTAAACTTTCTGCACTCCTTACATTCAGATCTCCCAGCTAGAGTCCACTTAAATTCTCATGGTGAGCTCTCTTCCGATTTTCCCTTGAAGAGTGGTGTGAGGCAGGGGTGTATATTGGCACCCTTATTATTTATTTTATATACTAACGATTTAACAGTTGAATTATCCTCCTCCCATCCAGATATACCTAGAATCGTAGGTGCACCAAATCCTGCGCTACTGTATACCGACACAGTATTGCTAGCCCTCACTCCAAATGCATTGAGGCATCAGGTGGACCACTTTGCTTAGTTTATGCAAAACATGAACCTAAAAACTAACTACACTAATTCACATATCATGTCTTGTGGACCGGCCAAACTAAGGGTAAACAAAATTGTATCAACGGGCATGAACTCACGAGTTTTGACAACTTTTGTTATCTAGGGTTCACCTTTAGTTCATCAGGGCTGTCGAATTCCCATCTTTCCCAGGCTAGCCTTTAATTAAGTAAAACCGCCATCACAATCTGTAACCTTATTAAACAATATATTTGCGAGACCGTGCTACCTCCACTGAAGGTATATAGCTCGAAGTGAAGTATTGCAGCTTTCTATGGTGCAGGAGTTTGGGAATTTTAATAAATGTTGCTCTTTGCACGTTGAGGAAAAACGCTTTTTGCGACGGTTGCTGAATTTACCACCGTCCATCTCTAGTCTTATTACCCACTTCAAGTTAAACCAGGGATTTATAGCGGATAAGATTCAGCTGGCATCACTTTTATTATGGGTTAGCATTTGGCTGAACACTGCAGCTAAGCATTTTAAGGACATTATACTCAACTGCCTAATGATGGACAAGACTTATTCCATACCTTGGCTGGGATAAGGGACACTTTTGGATCCCTGGGTTTATCCTCCTGGCTTACTGATCCCAGTTGTATACCCAAAAACGTTAGGGAGGAGGTGAATACATTATTTAAGGACTATTGTGCAAACACAAGATTAAAAATAGAGTTGTTTAAACCCTCGGTTTTTAATTACTGTAGTCTTTTATACACAGATGAACCTCCCTTGTACTTATATCTGGATTTGTCTAGATGGGAGCCATCACTTCTCTTTCGCTTGAGAGCAGGGTTAATTCATTGGCCCTTACTTAAAAAAAAAAAAAAAATTGATCCAGAGGTAAACTTAGTATCCACTTGTCCCTGTGACAATCACTCTGCACAATCACTATTGCACGTTATGTTCTTTAGCAAATTTCACAGATCAGCACAAAAGCACTTTCTGACACCTCTGTTACAGAGGTTAGGTTTCCAAAGCTGTAGACCAGCTCTCCTTCACCTGCAATTCCTAAGTTTACCTGAAACTGTTTACTGTGTCTGCGCCTTTCTGAAAGCAGCCATCAGGGCAAGAAAAACTAGGACAGGATAATTTGTCAGAATTGTATGTGCAATGTGGCTTAGCAGAAGGAGCTTGGTCAAGATGTTTTAGTTTAATTTTGGGGAAAGTAGGGGCGCATAGCGGACCTGTTTTGAGGTTTTTGTTCTTTCTCCTTTCCCATCATTCTTTTCAAACCTCGGCAATTTTCTATTCGAGTGCAATGGTGTTTTCAAATTTATTTACGACTAGCACTTTTTGCTTATTTTAAGTATGGATATCTGATGTACTATGGAATTTTAAATCTTTCTATGAGTATATATCCTTTCTTAATTGTTCTCAATGTAAGATTATTTTTAAATGTTATGTGTAATCATGACTATGTGCAATATTTCTATGTACTTTTATGATCTATTCCTAATCAGACCGAATAAAGATATTGATTGATTGATAGATTTGTACATTTATACTAGTAATTTATAGAATGCTCTTTTTTCTTGTGTTTACCCACCCTACTTCGACGAGGTAGGTTGAAGTGAGGTTAAGCCTGGGGAGACTCGAAGTTTGGGATACAATGTTCAGACCCTTTATAGGGAGTAGTAGGAGTAAGGACGATGGAACTGCAGATTATTGCATTAGTCCAGTCTGCTGAAAACCAATGAGTCAAGAAATCATTAGGCACTGTTGAAAGAAATCAGGGAGAGGATTTTATGGATGGTAACTAGTTGGAAATGTGCTGCTATGGCTATGTTGGTGCAGAAGGCATCCATCTTAAATGATGGGATGAACAGATCACTTAGGTTCAGAGCAGATTAGATGAATCTCAGTGAAGTGGGGGGATGGGATGGAGTCAACCAGGGTGAAAGGTACAAATGAGGATGGGAATAACACTTCCTTAGTTTCAGCATAATTTAAACATAACAGCATCATCCAGTGATGTATAGCTGGGAGACAATCAGAGATGTGTGTTTGAAGTACAAGTGTGGAATTTGCAAAGAATTAAATATCTGAACATAATCAAATAAAGATGATATGACAAGCTAAAGGAGGAAATAATGTCACCAAACGATATGGTGCATAAATAGAAAAGAAGAGGCCCACGGATCTCCTTTATGTTATGATGAAGGAGATGGCAAAGTGGGCAGTCCAGGGCTAAGGTGTCTGGCGAAGGATATTATGAAACATTGATAGAATTTGGTTCAGTGTGTTGCTTTTGAACTGGATTGGATTATTGATCCGTGGTTTCATTTCCACTGTGTTGAGAAGCTAGAGCGGTCTACTTCAAAGCTGTGGAACCTGGTATGAGTCTCAACAACGACATTCAATATCCTGTGATTCTGGGAAAATCACTTAATCTCCCTGTGCCTAACAAAAATTAATGTGTCCGTCTATAACGCAACTGGTGCTCATGTAAAGCGCTCTGATACCCGATACATTCAAGTCGAGTTCAAGCTATATAAAACTCCCACCAAAAATTGCTTATTTCAGACTTTTCATGCATGAGCTGTATGGGATGGTGAAGTCTTGGAGGACTATGAGGTGGATATGCTGGAGGGGACAGAGATGAGGTCGGAGATTTCTTTTAGGTAGTAGCTGTCTGCAGATCAGATGAAAGAAGGCTGCTTTGAAAGTTGAGAGAGGGAAGTGGCAGAAAAGGAGCTCATAAAATATAATAATGTTGTAGTTACTAAGAGCGCAGAGGCAGAAAGTCCTAAGTATGATTGCAAGTCCCTTTCCCATTCTCTGTGTACGGTCTATGTGTTGGATACTATAATAATTAGGGATGAGAAATTCCAGGAAGAGGATGTGAACGAGATTTCAGTTATATACAGTCTATCTAGGCTGCACTTAGTAAAGATGCAATTGGTGTCTGGAGGGTGTATTGCTGCGGATCGTGTATGGCTGCAGTGTGCGCACTGACAAGCATCAATTGCATGTGCTGCGTTGTGAGAGCAGAGTTTATTCTAGTGAATGGTGTGTGGATGAGGCTAGAAGCATTAGTTCTACAAACAGGTGATTGTGTTAGCAAGGTGTGAGTGTGAGAATGGTGTGAAATATGATGTCTGTGAGACACACAATGAAAATAGTTTACGTGGAGAGGGGATTCTGCCTCTAGGTCCTTCCACGTCCAAACAGGTCATACAGGTGACACTAGTCTGTGTCCAACCTTAGTTGGGGAAGCCTAGGTTGTGAGATGCTCTGAAAACTGCCCAAAGTAGACGAGGAGGAAGAAAATGACAGTCAGAAACCAATGATGTCACTTCTCGTAGTAACAGATGCTGACAAATGCAGTGATGTGTTTGAAGGGAGGTGAGCAGTTCCTAGTTGGACATGGGGGAAGGAGGGAAAGACAGGTCTTTCTTCATAATGCCCTCACACACCCCAAGGGATGTCATGCTTCATAATTGGGGCATTTGCCCCTCGTCAGGCCGGCACTGCAATGCCTGACGGGCTCCCGAGAGGATCTTTAGAAGAAGTCGTTAGATGCGTGCGGGTGTGGGGGCTAGGTAGTGCACGAGAAGTGAAGTGGGATGAAATAGGTCTGGAGCAGTCCTGCTTAAGTCACGTTTTAATTATTAGGTAGCTCTAGCCTAGTCAAAATTGGTGTGTGCGCCCCTGTATTGGAATAATGTTCCTAAAGGGCTGGTAAAGTGTCGATGGTCAACATGTTTCGTGTCCAGACTGCCCCTAGCGAGTCAATTGGCACTTCGTGAGGACCGTGAAACTAAATGTGATAGGTGCACTACCGTCTGGTAATACGAGTCAATTATACCAGGGACGGTAGGGAGTATCCTAGTAGACTTGTACTGGGGAATACTTTAGACCTGTGGAGAGGGGGAGAAAAAGGGGAACGGACAACCAAGGGAAGTAAAACAAAATGAAACTAAATTAAAATAGAGGCAGTTGTCAACTCTATAGCAACATGTTCAAATCGAGCGAACAGTAGCGACAAGTAAAATAATCAAAATAAATTGAGACACACTATTACGATACAAGGATAAATGTAGAAGTACTTGTCATGAGGGTTCCTGGCCCAAAGTTAGTGTATAAAAGAAAAAGACGCGGTGTATAAAAAGCGGCGCTAGTACTGTGACTAGGTGTCTAGCAATACAGTGGCTATGAAGTTGTCACGATTAGAGGGCGCAAGGGAATTCATGCAAAGTGTGGTATGTGACATCGTGAGTATCACAATTGCGTATGTTAGCTGCTGGTCTTTAGAAACATCTCTGGATTGTAATGCGGTACACAATAACTATACGGTAAAGGTACAATCAGATGAACGTCAGCGCCTTGAAAGCGCACTGTGATGAAGGACGTGCGTGGTCATGTGACAGAGGTGGGAAGGAAATCACGAGCCAAAGCTCCGTGTAGCTCGCAAGACAAAGCGAAGCGGTAGCTCCGATTTGCTCGCCGGTGGTGAAAAGGTGGCATAAACTAATTGTAAAAGCCAGAGACCATAAGATCACATATAAACCGTCGTGACCCTAGCAAGACGGGTGCGCAAGGATTACGGACAGCGCAGGAAAGTAGTGATGGGGTGGTGCCGATGGCTGGGCAAGATAAAGTGTGGAGTGATCAGGAAGGCGCAGTATCACGTACTTCGTGGGCAACGTAGCAAGGATGGTAACTCTAACCAACAGAGACAATAACAAGGGGAAGGAACGGTAACACTCACCTCTAGCTAAACAGTCTAAGGCTGGAGGGGATAGACCAGAGCACGTCGTTGCTCCGATCGCTGTGAAAACAAACAGAGCACTAAAAATGTAGCATCAAGCGGTGGTAGCTTACCGGTCAAATGGGAAGTGCAGGCGTATACTCACAGGTGTAGGCGGGCAACTAGCAGTCGTCCTAACCTTGCTCAGGGCCCCGTGAGGAAGACTTCCGGTATTTAGCTATAAATAGCGGTGTGTGGAGCGTGATTGAGCGTGGCGGCCATGTTGGAAGGATGTTATTGGGAAACTTTATTGAGAGGACATAAAAACGTTCATATATCTAACTAGAGAGTGTGGGATCTTAATGGCACTCAAAGGAGCGTGGAGCGTGATTAAGCGTGGCAGCCATGTTGGAAGGATGATTTGGGAAACTTGATTGACAGGAAAAACGTTTGTGTATCCAACTCGAGTGTGTGGGATCTTAATGACACTCAAAGGAAATAATTAAATTGAGTAGATGCCATCTTGGAAAACCGGTATTCTGCTGAGAAAGGCCATGTTGGATGGGATGTGTAAGGGGAACTTTTGACATATGTTCGCGTTTGCTACTCGAGAAAGTGTGCTTCTATAGAGCGGCACTCAAAAGAAAAAGAATTCTTTTTCTCGGAGTTAAAGTAGAAAACGAAATAGATAGTTGCTATCGTAATTAGTGACATCATGTTGGAAGGTGTATGATACCATTGATTTACCCATTGGTGATAGGTTGATACCTCGCGTAGACAGTTAATTGGAGGATAGAATACTTAGTGCTTTCATTACTATGTCTAGAAGGCATCCTTATAAGTATATTACATCAGTGACATATCCATGCCTGACTACGGTGTCCTGTTCTTACTGAAGGTGGTCAAAGGTTTGTCATGGTAGTGGCCAAATGGATGGTGAGCGGCAAGGTGGGGCAGCATAGGAACAGGAAAGAGAGGTCCTAGTGGTGCAGTTCTGCCCAGGGTATGTCATCGTTGAGTCCCCTAGTGTGTCCTCCCAATTTAAATACCCAACATTGTTCTTTCCTGAATAAGGCTTCCTTAGTGATGGTGGGAAAGTCTTCTAGGACCATCCATTGTAATTCGTTGGGGGTGTGATTTTGTTCTACACATTTTTGTAATTTTTTTTTGCAACGGAAATTACTCCTATGCTCAGTAATTCTTGTCTTCACTGCGCGGGTAGTCATCCCTATGTATTGGCGATGACAAGGACACGTAATGAGATAGATAAAATGGCGTGTGTTGCAATTCGTGTATTTTTTCTAGGGCCAGGTCCAGTTGTGGGTGAGTTGGATAGTTTTAGTCGCTCGTGTTAGCGGGCAGACTATACATTGGCCGCAAGGATAGTGTCCGGTAACCGGGGACAAGTTCCACAACGTGGTGGGTGCTGTGGAAGCAGTTTTTTTTTGGTCTGGTGTTGATCAATAGATCCTTGATGTTGGCCGTTCGTTTGAAGGCAAACCTAGGTTTGCTTAGGGTCAGGTCACCCGTATCAAGTATTTTCCAGTGTTTGTTTATGACCCTTTTTAACATGTTTGACTCAGAGGTATAGTTCGTGACATGTAATAAGGTCAGTTTCGGGTTCAAAATCTTTTTAGGATGATACGCCTAAAGGCTTACTTTGGCAACCAACCGGATTTACCTTCAACAGATACCAGCTTGCGAAAACCTTCCATCTTCACGACCAAGAGCCACCAGAAGTACTTACCTTCGAAAAAGCCGTCCTTAAAGAAATAACAGAGAAGCGCTCTGAAGCCAAGTTCTCCAACATCCCTAATGCTGAAACTGAAGCCATAAAAGCACTATCAAACGGCCCAACCATAACAAAGGAGGCAGACAAAGGGGGAGCCATTGTCATAATGGCCAGCATAGACTACCGGACGGAATGTCTACGCCAGTTGCTGAACAACAACTACTACACTCCCCTCACCCTAGATTCAACCACACGCCTCCAGACCAGAATAAGTTCAATGGTCACAGCAGCACTCAACCAGGGGTGGATCCCCAAAAACGAAGCAGAGTTCCTGATAAACCACAATCCCAGACTGCCCTACTTTTATACGTTGTCCAAAATCCACAAAGGGGACACCCCACCACCTGGGAGACCCATCGTCTCGGGCATAGGGTCAATCCTGGAACCTTTGTCCAAATGTTGCGACCACTTTTTCTGCCCACTGGTCCGCAGAACCCCTACCTTTCTCCGAGACACTAGAGATGCCTTGAGACTCATTGAAACCACCAACAGAGGGCCCTCTACCAGATGTATTTCTTACACTGGATGTGGAGACCCTCTATACGAACATTCCCCAACTCAACACTCTTGAGGCAGTGGAGAAAAAACTACATAACACTACTTGGTACTCACCCACTCCCATCAGTTTCATCATGGAATGGGCTCACATCGCACTCACTGAAAACCTTTTTCAGTTTGAAGAACAGTTGTTCCACCAGACACAAGGTACTCTGATGGGCAGCACTTTCGTCCCTAGTCTGGCATGTCTTTACATGTCGGACTTTGAGGCGAAATATGTCCTCACAGACACCAATCCCTTCTCGAATAACGTTCTCCTTTGGAGACGTTATATCGACGACATTTTGATCTTCTGGAAGGGCAATAAAGATGTGATCCCTAGCTTCCCAACGTGGATGAATGACCTTAACCCTTACCTTAAATTCACAGCCAATTGCCCCGATCATGAACTCGCTTTCCTTGATCTGACGATCATCAAAAAACCAGACAGATAGAAAAACGATCACCTATAAGAAACCTACCGATAGCCACTGTCCCCTTCTTTATCAAGTTTCCATCCCAAGGCCCTGAGGGAGAATCTACCGTACGGCCAATTCTTACACATACGTAGGAACTGTAGTAATGTTGAAGACTACAAAAGACAAGCATCAGAGCTTAGTACCCACCTGGCTAGACAATACCCCACACGCATTATCACCAATGCACAAAAACGAGCACGTAACACCAACAGGTTAAGCCTCCTTGAAACACAGACTAAACCCGAAACTGACCTTATTACATGTGTCACGACCTATACTTCGGAGTCAAACATGTTAAAAAGGGTCCTAAACAAACACTGGAAAATACTTGATACGGGTGACCTGACCCTAAGCAAACCTTGGTTTGCCTTCAAACAGAACTGCCAACATCAAGGATGTATTGATCAACACCAGACCAAAAAAAGCTGCTTCCACAGTACCCACCACATTGTGGAACTTGCCCCCGATTATCGGACACTATACTTGCAGCCAATGTATAGTTTGCCCGCTAACATGAGCGACTAAAACTATCCAATTCACCCACAACTGGACCTGGACCCAGAAAAAACACATGAATTGCAACACACGCAATTGTATCTCTCTCATTACGTGTCCTTGTCATCGCCAAGAAACTGTTACAAGTGCATGGACTTGATGGTGCTGTGCACAGTTCACTGGGTGATAATGCCCAAGTCTCAAAAGAGACAAAACATCAAACCATGAAATACATTAATCCATTAATGCGTCTGAATATCCACTTTATATATTCACACATAAATCATAATGATAACACATAATTATACATACACTATATGCATGTTTCAACACAGGAATATAAATATATCCATAAGTGATTTCCAACTGAGGATTATACACAAATAAATCCATTGACATAAAATGAACTTTTTTTCGTAGATGCCCGATGCATTTCGGGACGGAACAAGTCCCTTCGTCAGGGGCCAACCTATAATTAAATACAATCTATTATATTCATATCAAAGTCTCATGTTGGCTACTAAACATGTAAGGCTTCAATACCCAACGTGCCTCAGTGTTACTGTCATGCACGCGTTTATTAACCCTATGCGGGTTCAGGTGCAAATGTGCAGGTGTTCAGTGCAATACAACATACCATATACACCTAAAATTCCAAATGGGACCTGTCAAAGACTGTGAATAACACCAATGATTAGTGAACCCAAAAGTGCACACAAAAAATACGTAATAATAAAGCTCAAGATCGGAGTGTAAGAAGGTATTATACGTGTGAAGCTGTGTGCCCGATAGTGATAATATGACAGCGGTACAAGAGAAAGCATGCTAATGCCTAAGGATGTGATATTTCGCTCACCTATGAAAATGCAGTATACTCCAGCCTCCCTGTCGAAAGGCTACGATCAAAGAATTATCAAAAAAGGTGAGAAATCTGTTGCTCATGACCCTTTATCGATAGAAACTATTAGGCATAAACAAGCACTTACCTAAAAGTAGTTGCCGATAGTTGACAACTGATGTGTTATCGTGCGTGGCCGTACCCGTCGGGATGGGAGTGTATTAGAGTGTGCAATAACGGACCTGAGTGCTCTGAACATGAATGAAAAAAGGGGATTATAACCCACTTACTGGAAAGATCGTGTGAAGAAACGCGTCTCAGTTCCACGGAATATACAACTCTAAAACACGGGGCTTTTAAATTACCGCTGCCGCATTTGCCGTTCAAGATCCTGACACGACATTACCTTTCGTTCATCAGAATAACACCATCGGTAAGAACAGTCTCGATTGGTTCAAAATTGTAGATTTGCTACGGCGTGAACGCCAATCTTTACATGCGTCACCCTCAGTACCGTCCATTTATCCGACGGTTACTTTTGATGTTTCAGAGTTGTCCAATCCAATCCAATCGAGAGCCAGGATAGTAGTGTTTGGTATGCCTGTTCATAACAGCAATCCGTAGTGCGAAACAAAATAGCAATAATGTTATTCATATTGGAACTCAACTCTTGAATTGTATCTTAGAACGTTTCCTGAACAAACAGATCCATATATATATGGGGCAAGAAAGGGAGCAAAGCGAGGCTACCACCTTGTGAAGCAGGTCCTGGACTCAGCGCTGATTTTAATGTGTGGCAACTACGTGTCCATGGAAGTGCACCAGTCCCCCGTTGTGACCCACTTACCTGTTTATATTGAGACATTTGAGACAGTAATCGATTAACATCACGAGGATTACATGGAAACCATTCTGTCTCACGAAGTGCATTGTGGGAGTTGGAGTGTGGCTAACAATGGGGTGTGTGATCAAGCACCAACTGGGTCATTGCACGAAAGAGGACACACCTCTGAAGAAGGTAATATGCTGAAACGCGTCAGGTGCCTCTGACACGTGATTACCTGCGCCAATTGAAATAAAGCATTTCTGTCCAGTAACCGGGTGTGGCGCATTTCTTGGTTGGATGTTATTTGCAGGAATTGCTGTCTCCCGTATTTGCCATGACCGCCCTGCAGGGTTGGGGGTCCCCGTCGGCAGTATTTCTTGGAGGATTTAAATTTGGGGGACATGACCCGCTCTCCCCATCACAAGCCTAAGGAATGCCGGCGATTATTGTGAGCAGGGGCGAGAAAGGGAGCAAAGCGAGACTACCGCCTTGTGAAGCAGGTCATGGACTCGGCGCTGATTTTAATGTGTGGCAACTACGTGTCCATGGAAGTGCACCAGTCCCCCGCTGTGCCCCACTTACCTGTTTATATTGAGACATTTGAGACAATAATCGATTAACATCACGAGGATTACATGGAAACCATTCTGTCTCACGAAGTGCATTGTGGGAGTTGGAGTGTGGCTAACAATGGGGTGTGTGATCAAGCACCAACTGGGTCATTGCACAAAAGAGGACACACCTCTGAAGAAGGCAATATGCTGAAACGCGTCAGGTGCCTCTGACACGTGATTACCTGCGCCAATTGAAATAAAGCATTTCTGTCCAGGAACCGGGTGTGGCGCATTTCTTGGTTGGATATATATATATATATATATATATACATATATACACACACATATATATAAATGCCGCATCTGTTCATTAGATATCTTCTTTTATAACATTTCAACCAAATCCTTTAAGAACCAATAATAAATCAAAACAGATAAGAGACATCAATATGCTGAGGGAACAGGTATCCAATAACTGGTGTGCCATTTGGGTGCAGCGTTGGGCCAAGAACCCTCATGACAATTACTTCTGCTTTTATCCTTGACGCGTAATAGTGTGTCTCAATTTATTTTGATTATTTTACTGGTCACTACTGTTCTCTCGATTTGAACATGTTGCTATAGAGTGGACAACTGCCTCTATTTTAATTTATTTTCATTTTGTTTTACTTCCCTTGGTTGTCCGTTCCCCTTTTTCTCCCTCTTTTTCTCCCCCTTTTTCTCCCCCTCTACACAGGTCTAAAGTATTCCCCAGTACAAGTCTACTAGGATACTCCCTACCATCCCTGGTGTAATTGACTGATTACCAGACGGTAGTGCACCTATCACATTTAGTTTCAAGGTCCTGACGAAGTGCCAGTTGACCCATTAGTGGCAGTCTGGGCGCGAAACATGTTAAGCAGGACTGGTCCAGACCTATTTCATCCCACTTCACTTCTCATGCACTACCTAGCCCCCACACCCGCACGCACCTAACGGCTTCTTCTAAAGATCCCCGACAAAGAGCCCCGGTCTCGGGAGCCCGTCAGGCATTACAGCGCCGGCTTGACAAGGGGCAAATGCCCAAATGATGAAGCATGACATCCCTTGGAGTGGGTGAGGGCATTACGAAGAAAGACCTGTCTTTCCCTCCTTCCCCCATGTCCAACTAGGAACTGCTCACTCCCTTCAAACTCTTTGCCTCTGGGAGCCTGTGTGCAGGACCTCAAAAACTCGGCTCCCCGTCCCTCCTTTGATTAAAATGCAGTGATGTCACATTCTGGAGAGGTGAATGCTGGGCAATCGAGAGTTGGCTTGCTGTTGAGATGAATGCTGGAAAATGAAACCTGCTTGCCCGACTACTTTTTTGTTTTAGTTTTAATGTTTTTTGCGGGAAACCAGTGATGTTCCATCCTGCAGTGATAAATGCAGGGATTTTACTTTTATGTTGAGATGGATGCTGGATATGAAGTCTGCATGCCTAGCTTCTTTCAAAAATGCATTTAACAATGAGGTGATTGCTGTACACCGGTTAAGGTTTGTGAGAGTCAATGTGTTTGATAATTAAAGAGAAAGGAGCATCCTTGATGGTATCCAAACTGTCTTTAAGCATAATACAAACATCCCAGACCTCCATATTGACAATCTTCTCTGAAATGTTGTGATATTCTTGAGCCACGAAACCGAGACATCACAAATCTACAATACTGCAAAATTCTAATGCCTTCGCAGTGTCAATTTTAAGACCTTGCTAACTTCATCAACATGTTTGCCAAAAATAGTTTTCGTTGTTGATGACTGTGCAGATATCAGCGGCAGCGACGGTCTCGTCGTCAACGATGTTTCCTCTGAAGATACGTCTTTTGAGGATTTCTTCTTCACGTTGAACCCCTCTACGGTGCCTAGAGGTATGCTTATCGTTTGAATTACCAGAGGAGGGGGCTGCAAGCGTTGTACCAAATATATCATGCTCAGGAAACTGTACAAGTCTCCTTTTGTGCACTGCCTTTGTGGAAGTGCTTGGAGAGGCACTTTTCACAGACTCCTCCTCTGAAGGGGGGCCATCTCCTTTAGGAGGAACATTCTCTGTATACATAAGTAATAAAGCTAATCTCCTTTCTCGGTCCTTAAATGTTTTAGTTGTAAAAGTCTTACAAATATTGCACTCTGATGCCTTATGACTTGGTTAAAGGTAATAAATACATTGAGAATGTGGGTAATCTGTGTAAATCTTGTTAACACAAGATGAACAAGGTTTAAATAGGCACTACTCTGTCAGCCATGGTGACAGCTGGTTGTCAGATCAACAAATCTCACAGTCCAAAAAATATAGTAATCTTCCCTAAAAACAACTCGCAGTATATCAGTGCTAAAGATAGGTTAAGCTGTGCTAAGCATGTGTACTCATTCACTATTTCATTCAATCCTCATTCACCACAAAGCAGCAACGATGTGAATTTGTTCATGTAAGAGTCAGTGCGGTCCCAGTCTTGCTGTTTACTTCAACATGTTTATATACAGTCACTCACCAGCACATGAAACAAGTACCTCTGGCAGTGCAAAGGCAAACCCCCATATGTCATGAATCACTCTTACAATCAATCAATTATTATTATATTTTGTGTGGAAAAAAGGGAATGATATTTGGAACAACCAATGGCTAGAGAAGGCGTGACCATAGATTACAGTGAAGCATAAAAAACAGAATTGCGCACAATGCTTTCATCACTTTGAGGTAAACAATTGACAAATTGTTACAAACTTACAAATGTTACAAATGTCAACTGAACATTTACCTTGTAGCCATTGTCTTCTTTACGGTTATGGGATGCTGTGATCATCACACCAGCAACAGCTCGGAGCTTCTGTACAGCATAGGGCTAAAATGAAGAAAGCAGCCTTCTATTAAATTCACTATCATGACACATTTCCTTATAGTTTCTGATGTTTCCTACAGAACATTTTACGGTCATGTCAAAAGGCACAACTGGGAAACTGGATGAATAGATCTACGCTCATTAGTCCTATGATTGGTACCCAGGTTAAAGATAACTCATAAAACAGTGCTAAAAGGAGAAGAAAAAAAAAAGGAGTGGTTTAGCTAACTAGACCAGATAACCATTGACAGTCAACAGATTTCGGCTCTAAAATGACGAGCTACTGACTTTGCCATTGCTTTTTTTTTTAATGGTCGCATGCAAGCGCACTTGCATGCATGGTCCTAAATTTGATTTAAATTAAAGAAAGTTAGCTTAAGCACAAAAAAGAGCGGCCCAACAGCATCTTGCAGCTGCTGGATAACTGCAAATTTATTTTTTATAAATTTAAAAAATGAAAGAGTAGTGGGAAGTGAGGCTGGTCTGCATCAGCGAGTGGAGAACAAAGGCACAAAAGAAAGGCGATGATAGTGTGCAGAAACACAAAGAAAGCAGCCAGCCCGGATGCGGTTTGCTGCTGAGGCCTTGTTAAATGAATAAACACACAATGTAAAGTTGGACGGAGCATCAAGAAGCAGAGAACAGGAATACAAATAGAGTGTGCAGGAGAGCATAGAACAAGAATGGCTGAGAGAAGAAAATGTGTACTGCATTGTTAAATACAAACTAAAAAACAAACGTATTATAAAGTAAGCATTAGATGGATTCAACTTATCCAGTGTCAACAAAGTATGACTGAAATGTTGGACAGGAAAGCTACTAAACCAAAAGCAAACACCTGAGGGAGATAAAGCCATCCAATCACAAGAAAGGGCGCCAGAGACAAAGTGCTTCTTGGCACAGGGCCCAGGACTCCACTCACCTTATTTGTTGCAATATCACATAAAGATGGTGTTGTCATGAGGACCTGAACCAGCCTCTCTTTGATGGATGGGAGGAAGGCTTTGAGCACCAGGCAAATGGCCCGCAACTCCAACAGGACGATGTGAAGACAGGTCTCCACTGAAGACTAGAGTCTTCTAATCTCCACCTCTCCCAAATGACGTCCCTGTTCCAGCAATGACGCATCTGTTAGCACAGTCAGCTCTGGGTGGGGCAGGGAGAGTGATCTACTGCTGGTTCAATTGTAGTTGAGCGGCAACACTGCAGATCTTTTGCAGTCTCACCTGAAACCTGGATGAAATCAAACAAGTTGCCCTGGAGATGGGCCTTTGTGACTTCAATAAATCAAGGATTTACAAAGTGTGGCAAATTACCCTTGAAGGGTCTCAAGGCGTCTGAGATGCTAACTGCCTCATGGTGATCTGTTCATTCGAATAGCCTCACCTTGAGTCCTTTGCTGAAATGCTGGAGAGATGGGGCGGTCCTGAGGTACAGGGGACGGTCTTTTCAAGCTTTTGCCGCCAAGTGTGAGAAGGAGCATCCTCTGCTGTTACTTCGGCAGATCCGGGAGGGTGTCTGCAACGAAGAGGGAGGCGGATTGTAGGTGTCTGGTCGGTTGGTGGAAGGTCATGGGTTTGTTGATTTTAGATGGCCCTTTGTTGTGCAGGGCATTGTATGCGTGGGTCAGCGTCTTGAACTGGCATCCCTTCTTGATGGGGAGCCAGTGTAGTTTCTTGAGGTAGGGTGTGATGTGTGTACATCAGGGTAGGTCAATGATGAGTCTTGCAGCTGAGTTTGGTATTGTCTGTATTCTCTTCAGCAGGTGTGCGGTGACTCCTACGTAGAGTGTGTTCCCGTAGTCCAGCCTCTTGGTGAGGAGGACTTGTGTGACGTCCTTCTGGTGTTGACTGGGAGCCACCTGAAGATTTTAAGAAGCATGCATAGGGTGCGGAAGCAATCTGAGGACACTGCATTCACCTGTTTCTTCATAGATAGCTTGCTGTACAAGATGTTGCAGAGAATGCAAGGTTGTCTCTCAGGCACAAAATTGGCAGAGTTCAGCAGGTCACCATGAGTCATTCAATGGCGAGATGTTGCTCCCAAAGATTAGGACTTCTGTCTTGTTCACGTTGAGCTTGAGACAGTTGTCTTTCATCCAGTCAGCCACGTTTATCATACATCTGTGGAAGCAGGCTCAGATGGTGGTTGGGTCTACTGACAGAGAGGATGAGCTGGGTGTCATTTGTGTAGGAGAAGTTATTGAGTCTGTGTAATATGATGGAGTTCAGGGGGTCATGTACACATTGGGTGGGGTTGAGGGATGATTCCTAGGGGACGCAGCAGATCTTCCCAGTATCCGAGGTGAACGGGGGGGGACAGATTTGGTGGGTTCTTTCAGTGAGGTATGAGGCAAGCCATTTGAGCGCGTTGTCCTGCATTACAACGTTGTGGAGTCTGTTGAGCAGGACATGATGGGAGCAGGATGTGTTGAAGACAGCTGACCGGTCCAAGAGGATGAGGGCTGCCTTTTTGCCACAGTCCAAGAGGACTCTGATGTCTTCTGTGGCTGCAATCAGGGCTGTCTATTTGCTGTGGTTGGCTTGGAATCCAGATTTAAAGGGGTCCAGGAGGTTGTTGTGTTTCAGGTGTTCAGAGTTGCTGGTTGATTGCCTTCTCAAGAACCTACGCTGGAAAGGGGAGCATCGAGATGGGCCAGTAGTTCTTTGGTTCTGCTGGGTCAGGGACTGGTTTCTTCAGGTTCCATTGCAGAGTCCACACATGCCACCTGGCATTGTCACCAAGCAGAATACAGGAGGCTTAAACTCCAAGAAGCCTCAAAGCCACTCTTACTAAGATACAGGACCAAGGCTGAAACATCAGGCTCATATACTGAATGTCCTGGACTCGTTGGGACGGAGAGGACGCCTGAAATAGCTCTGCATTCAGTACAGCTCAGAAGAAACGGAGTCTCTGTGTAGGAGTCCGGAGTGACCTTGGCACGATGACCGCTAACCTCAATGAAGTCAGGAGGTTTGCAGTCACTTGGAGGAGGTGTATGACTGACTTTTGTGAACCGGAGTTTAATTGCCAGGTGCCAAGGTAAGAGAAAACTGAAAATGCTCCTGGCCTACCATGAACCACAAGTAGAGTCTGTGGATAGTAGGATGGGTATGATAGTATGTGTCTTACAGGTCTAAAGCCACCACCAAGTTACCTGGACCTAGAGAACCTAGAACCTAGGCTAATTAGACCATATTGAATGTGTGCTTCCACAAGAAAGTGTTCAGAGGGTGGTGATCTGAATAAGGACGGCAGTCTCAGTCCTTATTTGCCATGAGGAAATAGCGGAAGTAACAGCCAGTCCCAAATTACTGGACTGGAACCCTATCTATGGCTCCTTAGACCAAAAGGGCCTGCACCCCCAGAAGCAAGATGGATGGGTGCTCCTCTGCAAGCCACTCTGATGTCGGAGGAAGGTGTGGCAGTTCGAAAAGGAATGGCAGGGAGCAGCCTGTTGGATGAGCTCAAGAAACGACTTGTAGGATGTTATATTTTGCCACCATTAGAGGAAATATCTGATCCTGCCTCCCAACAAACTAAAGTGGCTTAGAGGTTAATGCCACCAGCTGGGGTACTCAGAAGGTTGTTGCCCCTGATGGTCTGGACAAAGTCTGCTTGATACATGCCCGGACCCTTAAAGGACTGGGGTGCCTGTTGCAGGGACTGTGGGCCTTGGTATTGAGGGTACACAAACCACTGGAGTAGCCTCCAAAGGGACAAATATTTGAGGGTACTATCTTGCAGCAGTTGAGAGTCCTAAAGAATGCGCAGTAGCCAGGCTCTCGTTGAAGTGTTCCAGTGCAGAATCTGCTTTCTCTGCAAGATCCGTCAAATGAATATCTATCAGTCAGGCCTACACATCACCAGTGAAGCCTGTGGATCTCATCCATGCATGATGCCGAAGCACCATGCTAGAGCCAACTGCTGTTCCCAAGTAATCGGTAGTGTCTAGTCCAAATTGGATTACGTATTTAGCTGCATCCGGACCATCCCGGATGGTTTGATCTAGGTTGGCCCAATATGTTTCTGGGACAGTCGGCAAGATCTTGATAACCATGTCCCATAAAGCTTGTGAAGATCTCCCCATAGCACAGCCGGCATTGCCCGAGCTTAGGGCTAAATTTGCAGATGAAAAAAAGAATATCCCCTTCTGAGTCAATTCTCTTTGACTCCGTCAGGCAGAAGGGGGGGGATGAGCTGAGAGGGGTCACAGGGAATGAATTGGGGTTTGCCCTGCTGGTGGAATCCAGAAACACCTGAATTTCTGGCTTAGGGTGTTACATCACCCAGGGTCGCTTGGCAGCAGCATGTGACGCTTGGCTACCTGCTTGTTCACCAGTGGGCAAGAATAAGGCTTAGATCGGTTGCTCGTGAAAGTCATGGCTTCACTGAATGGCAGTAAGGACTAAGAAGAAGCCTGCACAGGTTGGAAAATGTATCTTAGCAGGGTAGTTCTAACTTCCATAGGTGTAGTTGTAAATATAATAAGTCAGCTGCACGTCTTATGACGTGCAGCAGAGGAAGCACTCTATACTCTTGATGGCCTGGGGGAACCCAACCCAGTGTCCAACCCACGTGCCTTCTGCAAATCCATGTACAGATTCCCATCATCATAGTGTGGGGGGGAATTATTCCCATCATCTCTAATGTTGTCTCTTAAAAATGGTTGATTCTGATGAGAGCTGAAACTGAAAAGATGTTGGAGCACTGGAGAGTGGCTCCACGGTAAGGGCATGGTTCTGTCTGAATTAGTGCATCGGTACAGCTTTGGGATGCAAACTCAGTCAAAGCTGAGACAATTTGTGCTCTGAGTCAGGCATGAATATTGGAGCAAAGTCTTCCTCTGTGCATCAGCATCAAGGGGACAGGGAGACTTTCATGCTGGAGTCTGTTCCAAATTCGGAGACGGATTCAGGAGGCACAGACGGCGCAGAGAATGGATCTGCTGGCAGTAAACAGATTGAAGCCCTCTGCTGATCTTTGGGGCCCGAAGGAACCTAGGAGTGAATCAGGAGCAGTTGCGTAAAATCCTCCTCAGTAGGAGAACCAGTAGCAAAACTCAGAGGTACCCTAATGTCCTCGCAACTTCTCTAGCAGAGAATGGCAAGGCTGCGATGCATCCCACTTGGCCATCTTGTGTTTCCATTTCAACTTACCAGAAGACTTGAACCGTGATGAACAGCCCAGAAAGCTGGGACAGGTCTGCGCCCTTGCCCTCGAGTAGAGCGGGACTTCCATGACTTCTTTCAATGTTCAGCAATGTACTGTTTCAGTTCACAGTTCCAAATCGCTTCCAGATTCATGAGAACAATCCACGCGCAACTTGGAGTCATGTCCTGTACTCAAGAATCAGAGGCATAGCTCATGGGTGGGGGGGTTTGGGGGGAGGTCAGTCTCAGACATCTGCCTGCAACAGTCTCTACAAGGTCTAAACCTTGTAGTTTTAGGGGGTGACATTATTCCCATGCACACTGAAGAAAAGTGGAATTTTGCACACAAAAAAAGACTCAACTGATCTGAAAAAATTGGGAACAAACTCCAGATCTGCATACAAAGGTGTGGCACTTGCATGAGGCTCCATCATCAACAATGTCAAAACAAAGCCACACACCATTACCTACCAGCAAGCAGCAGTGTTTTAAATCTCAGAGATCCAGTCTCACACCAAGGAATATTCTAAAGGTGTGGAATCTGAAGTCAGAAATATCCATCAGAAACAGCAGTACTGAACCGTGAAATCAAGCACACTTTATACCGAAATTCTCTGGAATTGAAACTAGTAATCTAACAGAATCTCAAAATAACTCTGGTTGCTAAATCAGTGCAGGAAATGAAGGGGGATCTAGTCAGATCCCGGGCCAGGCTGTCATTATTGAATCAGATTCGGTCCGGTCTCAGTGAAAAATGTGGATTTTTTTTTCTTGGTGTAATTTTCAGACACTAGTAACCATTCAAGGGGACCATGTTTTGTCTGCTTTGTCATCAGAGCAGCAACCTACACAGGTTGAGAGAGGTTTCTTACTTTCACTTCAAAGCTGAGCCCAATGTAAAACTACAAATGATTCACTTAGAGGGCCAATTGCACTCCTATTGCTCAGCCAAGCTGGGAGCTAGTTAAAGCCTAAAACCATGATGTCAATGCTACAATGTCATGAAGGGAAAAAAAGATGTTCTGCATGTTATCATGTACTTTGACCCCTTCGCTGCTAGGCCTTACCCCCTCTCCCCCGTGACAAGCCTTTTTTTTGGCTATTTGGGGTATTTCGCGCTTCAGCCCCTTTAACTTATTGTCCACATAAGGTATCCACATAAAATTTGCGTCCTTTTCTTCCAAAATCTTGAGGATTCGAAATTGGCCCAAAACATTTCCTGCAAAAGGTAACAACAAAGGGTTTGTGGTGCTAAAATCACCATATTCCCAGCTTTCAGGAACAGGCAGATATTTGTCAGTAAACCAACATTTTCTACACAGTTTTTGCATTTTACTGGGATATAGCCTATTTGTCCTATTGGTTGTGCATTCAACCTCCTTCCAGTTAGTGGTAGTAATTGGTATGAAATCAATAATGGACCCCAGAAAACTATACATTTCAGAAAAGTAGACAAAATTATGAATTCAGCAAGGGTTTTTTTTGTGTAGATCCTTCAAGGTTTTCCTATAGAAACAAACAATTGAAACTAAACAAAATACTGAAATTGAGTTGGGAAAAAAAACAGCCATTTGTGCCAACGTTTTCCCCTGTAACTTCTTCTAAGTATGGCAGATTTTTAAAAGCAATATACCGTTATGTCTGCTGGGCCCTTATGGTTGCGGGGATATATAGGACTTGTAGGTTCACCTAGAACCCGAGGTGCCCAGAGCCAATAACTGAACTTCGTCTTGCAATGTTTTTTTATTCTGTACCGGGTATATAACAATTCATTTGTTAAAATATAAAGAGTGAAAAATAGGTACCAAGGAAACATATATATTTCCGAAATGAGAACAAAATATAGAGAGTTTAGAACCAGTGGTTATTTGCACATCTCCGATATTGTGGGTACCCATACAAGCGCGTGAATTACAGGAAATTTTTCAAAATTATTTCTTTTTCACACATTGTCTTACATTTGGAAGGGAGAAATGCAAAGAAAGTCCAATAGAAATAACACTTGTTCTACTATTCTGTGTTCCCCTAATTCTCCTGATAAAAATGGCACCTCACTTGTGTGGGTAGGCCTAGTACACGCGACAGAAAACAGCCCACAACGCAACATGGACACATCACATTTTTCCAGTGAAAACTGACCTTTTTTGCCATGTGCTTGGCTGTGGATGTTGGGCCCTAGCTCAGCCGGAACCTAGGGAAACCTAACACATACATTTTTTTAAACTAGACACCCAGGGGAATCCAAGATGGGGTGACTTGTGTGTCTCTCAATAGGTTCTGTTACCCAAAATCCCTTGCACACCTCAAATTTTGTATAAAAAAAAAACAAAATAAACTCAAATTTCTGTAACGAAAAGTTCTGGAATCTGAGTGGAGCCACCAACTTCCACCCACCCAGCATTCCCTCAAGTCTCCAGATAAAAATGGTACCGCACTGTGTGGGTAGGCCTAATGCCCGTAACAGAAAACGGCTCAAAACGCAAAGTGGACACATTGCGTTTTCCAGGGAAAAGTGACCCTTTTCTCGCAATGTGCCTAGCCGTGGATTTTGGACCCTAGCTCTGCCAGCACCTAAGGAAACCTAGTATACCTACACGTTTTTAAAAACCAGACACCCAGGGAAATCCAGGATGGGGTGACTTGTGTGGCTCGCACCAGGTTCTGTTACCCAGAATCCCTTGCAAACCTCAAATTTTGTAAAAAAAGAACATTTTCATCATATTTCTGTGATGGAAAGTTCTGGAATCTGCATGAAGCCACAAACTTCCACACACCCAGTATTCCTTCAAGTCTCCCGATACAAACAGTACCTCACTTGTGTGGGTAGGCCTAGTACCCGCAACAGGAAATGGCCCAAACGCAATGTAGACACATCACTTTTTTCCACAGAAAACTGACCCTTTATTTGCAATGTGCCTAGCTGTGAATTTTGGGCTGTAGCTCAACCGGCACCTAGGGAAACCTAGCAAACCTTTACATTTTTGAGAACTAGACATCCAGGGGAATCCAGGATGGGATGGCTTGTGTGGCTCTCACCAGGTCCTGTTACCCAGAATCCCTTGCAAAGCCCACTTTGTAAAAAAAAAAAAAAGAAAACATTTTCCTCACATTTATGGATTGGAAAGTTCTGGAATCTAAGGGGAGCAACACATTTCTACAACACAGCATTTCCCCAAGTCTCCTGATAAAAATGGTACCTCCCTTGTGTGAGTAGGCCTAGTGCCCACAACAGGAATCGGCCCAAAATGTACTGTGGAGACTTCAAAATTAGATTACAAAAATACCTTGTTTTGCAAGGGAGTCACCTGAGTTTTTGATCCCCAGTTCTGCTGCCATCTAGGGAAACCTACCAATCTCAGACATTTCTGAAAACTAGACACCCAAGGGAGTCCAGGAAGGAGTGACTTGCATGGATCCACCAGCGTTTTCCTACCCAGAATCCCCTTCAAACCAAAACTTTAGCTAAAAAAATAAAATCACATTTTTCTCACATTTCTGTGTGGGAAAATTGTGGGATCACCGGGCTGACAAATTTCCTACCACCGAGTGTTCCCCGAGGACTCCCGATAAAAATGGAACTTCACTTGTATGGGTGGGCCAAGTACCCGTGGCAGGCAAGGGCTTAACGTATTATGGAGACATCCAAATTATCTATCACAAAATGACCTTGTTTTGTAATGTGGACACATGCATTTTTGGTCCCGGGCTCAGCTGCCACCTAGGGAATTCTACCAAACCCACACATTTCTGAAAACTAGACACCAGGGGGAGTCAAGGGATGTGTGGCTTGCGTGGATCCCCCAACGTTTTCCTATCCAAAATCCCCTGCACACCTCAAATTTAGCTGCAGCGGGGCCCGGTAAGCTGTATGTGGGCGGCTGCGGGGCGATAAGCCGGTAGAGGTGCAGCGCCGGTGAGAGCTTGGGTGCGTCCTGTGGAGAGCCCTGATCCCGGCGGTCCTGGCGGTGGCGGCCGGCCGAGGGACTAGGGCTTGCCGTCGCTATTGGGGCCAGAAGTGTACAGCAACAGTGGCGTCAAGGGCAACTAGGCGGAGGCGCCAGGGTTGGTCCTTTGAATCTGTGGCCCGACAAGGAGTGGGGCCGGCGGGGACTGCAGCAAGGCGGGGACAGAGACTGGCACCAGCTGGAGAGGAGGTCCGGACTAGCGGGCCCCACCGCGGCCTCCTCGCCATTAGTTCCGGGGGCTGTGCAGCCAGAGGTGTGGCCACAGCCTGGGGCGTATACTGGAGTGGTGTTGCCTTGCGCCTCGCATCGCCTGGAGGTATGCCCAGACGGAGCGGTGGAGTTGAGACGGGCGCCCCTGAAATACCTTAGAGTGCGCTGAGACCTATTGACTGGGCATCCCTGGGTCCCCCTATGGCCCATTCTAGTCCATCCTGCAAACGCGCTGATGATCCGTGCGCCGAGCAGTGCTGTCACTGGCGAACTGAGTTGAGAGAGGAGCCCGGCTTACAGTGGTCATTGGGGTGCCGAGTGGCCCTGGAGGTGACTGGGCCGGACGGGCCATTCTATCAACGGAAGGTGCAAGTGGAGCCTGGGGCGCAGACTGGACGGCGCTGCAGGCAGCTTGGAAGTTGCCTGACCTTAGGGCCGGTGGCGGGCTCGGGGGTCTATTCCTAACCTAGATATCTGACGCAACCGGGGCGCCGGTCTTACGGCAAGTGGTGGCCGCAGACTCTGGGCGGAGGGAGAACCCAGGCGGCCCGAGTGTCTGGTGTACCACCTGGTTTACTCTGGTCATGGGCCGCAACAGGCTGACACTGCAAGCTCAAACCAATCAAATTGATAAATACACAGTGGCAAGGTCCAAGCCTGGGGCGCCTCCGCGCACTATTATTGTCCGCATCCTGAACTAGAGAGATCGGGATGCAATTCTGCAGGCATCGCGCGTGTCCGGATATCTGCATTCGGTTTTTCGCTGACTCCACGTTGCATGTCCAGCGGCTGGGAAGATCCTTTGAAGGGGTCAAGAGAGCCATGCGTGACCACGGTGTGAAGTATATGATATTTCCGGCAAGACTCAAAGTCATGGACGGCGAGAAGGCATACTTCTTTGACTCTCCGGCAGAGGCAAACGATTGGATGGAGGGCTGGCGAACAGTGGGCCGTCAGAGTGGCCCGCGTCGAACGGCTGCTGGTCGCGTAGGTCAGGAGGTTCACGCTAAACGCACGCCACCACGGGAACTCAGGGAGAGCGAACAGACTCCTATAAAGTGACTGTAGCGGCTCAGGGCCGCAAGGGCTGCAGGTTTAGTGAAGGGTAGGGGGGTGCTATACTGCCTAGATCTGGCCATTTTCTTGGTTTTCGGGTGGGTCGATCTGCAGCGGTTGGTTTGTCATTCGGTTAAGGATGCAGGGTTGAGGTCTAATAGTTTCTACCTATGCTGGCGGGAGGTTGTTTTGTCCAGGGGTGGGAGGGAGGTGGGGGCCGGGGGGAAATGAGGTGGTGTCCTTTGCACAGTTCAAAACTGGGGTGTGCCATCCGGCAATTCAGTATGACTTTCTGCGGACTGCAGGTTCACGTTTCCAAGTTTGGTTGATTCTGGGCAGATGGGGCAACAGGCACTCTGCGAGTTTCATGGGTGGGTGGTTGGGGGCCCACTTAGCAGGGAGGCAGGGAGGGGGGTTTTGTTTGGGGCAGGGGGGTGGGGGTTCTGGGGTAGTTCATGGTTAGCTCATGGTGTCTCATATTAAAATGTTTGGGTGGGGTATCAGGAGGGCAGGCATGGGAGGAGGCTAGATCCGATGTATCATGGGACCCTGTGTGGACATGAGTGATCAGGCGCAGATACGAATCTGGACGTGGAACGTCAATGGTTTGGGCAATAAGATTAAACAGACGCTTATACTGCAGCATGTGAAGCGCCATTCCCCAGATGTGCTGCTCCTCCAGGAGACGCACCTTGGGAGGGGGGGGGGGGGGGGGGGGGGGAACAGGTGCAGGGCCCTAGACCGCTTTGGATACAGGATGGTAGCTCACGTCAGGATCCAGGGGAGGGGGAATCCTTGTCCGAAACACCCTGCCAGTGGTCATCACCGGCAGCTGGACGGAGGACTCTGGGTGTATGGCATCGGTGGCAGCTCGATGGGAGGGGAGGCTAATAGTTCTTAGCTCGTGTTACCTCCCACCTGGCTTGCATGCCTCGACATTTAAGAAGCTGGACTCACACTTGGTGGGCCTCCCGCAGGGAACGCTCATGATAGGCGGGGACACAAATGCGGTCATGGATGCAGAATAGGATCGCTCTGGGGTGAGGCAGGGCAATAGAGGGGAAATGGGCCTTAGGAGTTTTGTTACAGCTATAGGCTTTAGTGACATATGACGCGCGCATTACCCCTCCCAGAGGCAATACACATTCTATTCAGCCAGACATGGATCCTTTTCCAGATTAGATCACATTTTTACGCAGGAGGACCGGCTGGGGGACTTTGCGGAAACCTGCATTATGGCCAGGGGAATTTCGGATCATTCCCCGGGCGGTGTGGTCCTGAGAGGGGCAGTAACTAACAGGGCGGCCTTTCCTAGACTAGACCCTCAAAGATGAATCCCTAACGAGTAAGTTACGGGAATGTTCCCAACAATACTTTGCTGAGAACCGGGACTCGGTTGACTCCCAGCTTACTCTGTGGGAAGCGTATAAAACGGTCCTGAGGGGCCAGGCCCAAGCTCTGATTGGGGTCCAGAAGAAGGAGGAAGCGCTGCAGATTCGGCAATTGGAACGGGAAATTGAAGACATGGAGCGAAGGGCCTGCGGGGTTCCCTCGCCAGACCTAGCCCACACTCTAGCTCTCAAGCAGAGGGAGCTTCGGTCGTTGGCGGAGGGTGAGGCACGTGCCTACTCCCTTGCCACGCAACATTGGATTTACGATGCGGGAGACAAGAGCATGAAATTTCTAGCTTGGCTCGAACTCAGAGATCGGGCGCGATCCTGGGTGGCGGAAGTGAGAGATACGTCGGCGTCCTTGGGGACTACGGGTGTGGCCATTGCGGAGGCCTTTGCATCTTACTATGAGGGGGTTTACTCCCCAGTTTGCACCAGGACTGAGCTGGATTGTGAGGAGTTCATGCATGACTTCGCGCTTCTCACATTATCTCAGGAGCAAACAGACCGCTTGGAATCAGATCTTACCGGGGCGGAGCTCGGCAAAGCCGTCAACTCTCTCCAGGCAGGGAAAGCGCAGGGTCCCAACGGGCTCCCTGTTGAACTATATAAGAGTCAAGGTAACGTGATTGTCGACCCCCTGCGGCAAATGTTCCTTGAGGCCCGGGAGGTGGGGAAACTCCCGCCAGACCAGCGAGAAGCCACAATAGTTGTGATCAATAAGGCCGGGAAACCGGCTGACCTGTGCTCCTCATACCGGCCTAACTCGCTGCTAAATGTGGAGGCCAAGGTCTTGGCCAAAGCCCTGGCAACGAGGTTGCTATCGGTCCTGCCAGACCTGATCCACGTGGACCAGTCAGGATTCATGCCCCATAGAAGCACTCGCCATAATTTGAGAAGGTTATATGGGATATTGTATACGACGGAGGCGGTGGGTGATGCTCAAACGGCCCTAATGGCACTAGACGCATCTATGGCCTTCGATAGTATTGAGTGGCCGTATTTATTCAAGGTTCTCCAGAGGCTGGGTTTTGGCCCGGTTTTCTGTAGTTGAGTGCGACTGTTGTATGACCAGCCGTTAGCACGAGTCAGGGTAAACGGAGCGATGTCTCGACCATTCGCCCTGCGCAGGGGAACCAGGCAGGGGTGTCCCCTGTCCCTGCTTCTTTTTGCCCTGGCTCTCGAGCCCCTGGCGCACTGGATCAGGCGGGACAGGTCCTTCTGGGGCCTGGCGCTCAATGACGTATGGGAAGAGCGTATATCATTATACGCAGATGATATCGTCCTCTATATGGCCCGACCATATCATTCAATTGCGCAGGCGCTTCACCTCTTCGAGTTGTTTGGGAGCTACTCTGGCTTCACGATTAACTGGACCAAATCCCTCATTTATCCCCTCTTGGGCCCGCCACCACGGATCCCGAGGGGTTGCGCGGCATCGATAGTGACAGACGGCTTCAAATATTTGGGGGTGTATGTCACCAGGGATAGGGCAGAGTTCTTTACCAAAAATCTTGAACCCCAGTTGGCGAGGCTGGCAACTGATGTGTCCCATTGGAGGTCCTTGCCCCTCTCCCTGGTTGGGCGTGCTGCGCTATTCAAGATGTTGGCTCTGACGCGGCTGCTCTACGTCTTGCAGAATACACCGTACCCGGTCCCGAGCGGGGTGTCTCGGCGCATATCGCAGTCTGTACGAACACTGCTGTGGGAGGGGGAAGCCCGAGGATAGCGCTGTGAAAACTCACGAGAGGGGTGTATGACGGGGGGCTGGCCATCCCAGACATCCAGCTGTATTACTGGGCTTCTTAACTGCAAGTAAACGACTGGGTCTATGCGCCGGGATCGGAACCTGCCTATCGGGTGGACAGGTATGCTATGCCGGGAGGTGTTTGCGAGTCACTCCTCTACACAGGGCGGTTGCGAGGGGATCTGCCCTCACACACAGGGGTGGTCCTCCACTGCTGGCGGGAAGCGAATCAATTTCTGGGGTGGGCTGGCACATTGACAGGCAGGACCCCTCTGTGGGTGGGGGATCACTTGGCTGAAGTTAAGGGGCTTGTGCGCTTCAGGGTCTGGAAGTTAATTAGAATAGAATACCTGGGTGATGTGTGGAAAAGAGACACCCCTAGATCCTTTGAATACCTTCAACGAGAATACCAATTGCATGACTCCCAGCGTTTTCACTACCTTCGCCTTCTGCACGCCTTGCGTTCCCATGACACTTCCATTCCAGAATATTCTCCCATGGAGGACAGGCTTCTTCTAGACCCCATTCTCGGTAGGCCAACATCCACTATTACCGCAAACTCAAACAATATGCCTGACCCCTTGGTGTCCCTGCGGGAGAGATGGGAAGGGGATATCGGTCGACCTGGAAGATGACGATTGGCAGGACACCCTGCAAAGCCCCCGCGAAGTTGCCATTCGGATTAGGTTCCGCCTCGTACAGCTAAAAATTCTGCACCGGGTGTACTACCCGCGAACCCATCTTTTTGCATGGGGCAGGAGCCTGTCTCCATTATGTCAGGGGGAGGGGACATTCGATCATATCCTCTGGGAATGCCTGTACATAGTACCCTTTTGGACACAGGTAGCGTGCACTATGGCGAAGGTGGTGGGCTCCCCGGTTCCAGTGGAGCGCAAATGGCTTCTCCTCATGATCAAAGGACCCACGGACTGGTCCAGGTACCACGGGATCTGGCTGGCATTGGCAGCTGGGGTGGCGAAGCGTAATATTGCCAGTTGTTGGGGGCGCAGGCACCCCCCGCGGTGGGATCAATGGTGCAGGGATCTGGATTGGTGCCAGAGGGCAGAGGAAGTCATGTATAAGTCCAGGGGTTGTGTGAGAAAATGGAAAAAGGTGTGGGGGCCGTGGCGGAGATATCAGGCATACAGGAGTGGAGGGGAGGGGGGCCAAGTGTAAGTATTGTATTGTCCCATTATGCTGACTTGTGTATATCCCATGCAGGGGTGGTCCCCCTATGCTTTGTGAATTTGGTGATATTCTGAATGAGACCATGAGCAAAGTTAATAAAAAGGTTTATAAAAAATAAAAAAAAACCTGCGTATAATTTAAAAAGAAATCCCTGGTGCCTAGTGGGCATTCTGCCCCGCCGGGCGGCAGATACGGGGCTATTGCCCCCATCTGCCTCTTGGGGGTGGGGAGCAGAAAGACTGGCATTTTGGGGGGAGGGGGGGGGGGGGAGCATTGGCATCCCCATTCTGGGCAGCCCCCACCCCTGAAATTTGATAAAAAATAGTCCCTGGTGCCTAGTGGGCTTTCTGCCCCCCCTGGGGGAGGGGGGGGGGGGGGGGGGGGACAGAGAAGGAGTTATTGTCCCCATCTGCCTCCCGGGTGGTGATCCCCAAGCAGGGATCTACTAGGGAGGGCTACCATTTGAAAGGGGGGTTTCTCTCCTTTCGAATGATGCCTTCCCCATGTGTTTCGGAGCTCAGTGTGCTGAAATAGCCCCACGAGCACCAAAACAGTGAAACTGTAACTAAGTTTCAGTTTCATCTTCTAAGTAATGACATTAGCCTGCCATGCGCACGATCATCATTACATTGAAAATCAAAAAATGCCTCGGGAGGTTGGGGAAGCTCTTCCCCCACCTGCCAAGGCAAAAAAAGGAGGGATTTTGTGCTAGCGTGCTCATGATGGAATGGTTCCGTCATGAGCACACTAGCACAGGTGCTCATCACGGAACCATTCCATCATGACCACCAAAGAGGTTAAAAGAAACTAGAATTTGAAGGTAGGTTTTAAACTTTTCCAAATCCCCCAGCCACCGAAATGTAATGGATATACATGGAAGCAAGGATGTCATCCTTTAGAATAATGAAAGATTGAGAAAAACCATATAGCTCCTGGATTATGGCTCTTAATTCACTGTGCTATTATACAGGGGCTCAAATGTATCACCTGCAGGTAACACATTGGCATATTTGACAAAAGCAGTACCCACTAAGATATCTGAACACAAGCCAGTGGCCTGCATGTAACACTGTGCTTTGCAGCAGGCACACTAACCCTCTATGCTACTTTACGATAAGTCAAATCTGTGACTACATGACCACAGATCTCTCCAGTAACAGCATTAACTATCTGAGTTATCTTACTGTTATTATGCCCTGGAGTTGCTGGGCATATGTAGTAGATGCCTAAATCCCAAAAGACTACGAGGAAGCAATCACAGAATGGCTATGGAGGCAACTAATGCTCATTCCCCCTCTACAAAACGAAACGGATGAGACATGATGCCAATAAATGTTTTTCAGATGAACTGAAAGTATCTAAACTGAAACCTCTGCGCGCCGAACGGAAATACGCAATAATTATTCTCCGGTTTCAAACAGTTGTTCAGCCCCCCCCCAACAAATCTAGAGATTTTTTAAATCGTCTCTGAACTGTCAAACCCTGATAGAATTACCTTACCCATAATGACCTCTCAAAATCTTTGTGACTCTCTCAATTCCTTTTTTTTCCAATAAGATTGAAACCATCAATAAGAGTATTCCTCCTAGTCCCTTCCATAATGTTCAGCCTAAATAACATTTTGCCCTTCCCTGAGATCAGTAAAGGGGACTTGATGGACTTACTGACTAAAGTAAAATCAGGGTCGCCCAATGATATCTGTCCTCCAAACGTTCGAAAAACAGAATTGACCCATTTTCCAGACTTGGCACTGTCTTTTCTTAATCTAGCTCTTACTCAAGGGATAGTCCCTAGTTCCTTCTCCCCCACATAGTGGCTCGGACGCTAGTGCAGATCTCTTCTCCGGCACTGGTTAACATTGCTACAATGCTCATGTTTTGCTGCTGCAATACAGTACTAGGATAACGTTACTCATCCGGTTATGTTGTTGTAAATAGCTGGTTGATTGCCATTGCGTTGCCCCCGGGCCCCGTGGTGTATCCCTTGGATTTGTTTTTGATCGCACTAGGGTACTGTTTTTGGGGAACATCATTTAAGTACAAAGTCGATTGGTACTACATGTTCTGCCTTTCGTTTGGGATTGGCCCCACTATTGTTGTTTGCAAAACTGTTCACTGTCGCAAATCCTTTCTTTTTGTCGCTACTTTTCTATGACAATTTTGACACATTTTTCTGATGGCTCGGCTGGTTAATATAGAGGGCCCCTCTGGCCTGTCCCTGGTGTCCTGGAACGTAAGAGGTCTCAACGACGATTGCAAGAGAAGGCAGGTGATCCATTATCTACTGAGACATAATGTGGACATCGCCTACTTGCAGGAGACACCTGCCCAGAACAGACGAGGCACGCTTTGGTGCCAGCTGGGGCGTGCATAGATACTTCGCCAATTTTAGCAACTATGCCAATAGTACAGCTACTCTTATCCATAAAAGGGTCCCCTTTAGTTTGGGTTCCATTGTCCGGGATGGTGAGAGTAGATACCCGCATGTCACGGGGTCTCTGATGGGTTACAGTGCTGCCCTGGTGTGCGTGTATGCTCCGAACACCGACTCCCCTGACTTTTTTCACACTTTACACGCCCAGCTAGCGAAGCTGGAGCCGCAGATCCTATTAGTGGGCGGGGATTTGAACTTGCTGCTGAACCCCAGGTTAGATGGCACTTCCACATCTCCCGACACTAAACCACGTGCGTGCCGCGTCCTTTTAGAACTCTGCGAACAGTTTGCGCTTTTAGATATTTGGCACAAGCGCAATCCTACCCTTACAGACTACACACATTACTCGGGCCAGCACAACACCTGGACGAGAATAGATTTTTGGCTGATTTCCCCGGATGTTTCCGGCTGATTCCGCACACTTGAGACACTCCCTCGGACATCCTCAGATCACTCCCCGGTCCTGCTACACCTGAAAGTCCCCCGCCTTGAGGGATTTGAACGACAGCGGCGTCCCGAGCCACGCCCTTAACGATGACCTGTTTAAGGCGGAAATATGCGAGGCTATTGAGGACTACTTTGCCATTAACACTGGCTCAGTGGACTCATAGGTAGTCCTATGGGAGGGTTTTAAAGCAGTTATCAGGGGTGTTTGTATTGCCAAACATGCCGGGGTACTCAAAGATCTCCGAAACACGTTGTCGGGCATTAAACATGAACTCGCGGCAATGGATGGGACTACTATTCACTCGACAAACTCTGCTGCGGAGGGACAACGCCTGGCCCTTCTGGCTGAATACAAGGAAACTGCAGATCGGGAAATATTGTACCTGGGCAAAAACCAGAAACCTCGGTAATACGGGGAGGGTGAACGGCCTGGCAGGGTACTGGCGCAGATGCTGAGGCAGCTGTACAACAAGGCCTACATCACTGAGGTGCGCTCCGCTGACAATCGAACTCCGACCTCCACATCGGAAATTCGTAATTAATTCCTGGACTATTTCTCTGCACTATACACCACTAAATCAGGGAGCGACCACGCGGCACAGGAAGACTACCTGGACGAGATCGCACTAGTATACCTTGAAAAACACATGCAAGATTTTTTAGCAGAACCCATTTCCGTGGCAGACGTGTTTGGAGCCATCGACATCCTCCGCGGCTCTTCGGCCCCACGATTAGACGGCTTCACGGGAGACTTCTATAGGGAATACAAGGACCTGCTCGCACCGCAGCTGATCGAGGTCTATGCGGAGGCCCTAGAGAAACCAATGCTTCCCCCCACACTTCGAGAGGCTGTTATCATCCTACTCCCCAAACCTGGTAAGGATCCCATGCTGTGTGGTTCGTACAGACCTTTGTCCCTCCTAAATCTGGACTATAAAATCTTAGCCAAGGTCATCGCCAATTGCCTGTCCCAATTAATGGAGTTTATAATATCCCCGGCCCAGTCTGGCTTCATCCCTCACCGGTCCACCTCGCTTAATCTTAGGACACTCTTTGCAGTACTACACAGGATTAATCCCGAGGTCCCTGCAGCGGCAATCCTCCTAGACGTGGAGAAGGCCTTTGACTCCTTGGAGTGGCCCTTCTTCATTTCAGTAATGTGCCGAATGTGTATGACCATGGGATTTATCGCTACCACCACATTGTTATACAGCAAGCCTACGGCGAGACTGCGCTTGAATGGCACGCTCTCCCGGCCCTTCCGGCGTTCCCGTGGCACCAGCCAGGACTGCCCCCCGTCCCCTCTATTGTTCATCATGGCCATGGATCCGTTAATTCGCCACTTTCAGGAGCGACATTTGCAACGGGGGCTACAATTCAATACTGGCCCTCTCCTGGTCTCGCTTTATGCAGACGACACGACATGTCAGGGAACCCCAGGTAAATTTAGAACCACTAATCAGAGAAATTCTCAAATTCGGTCGTTTCTCTAGCCTTGGCATCAAATGGCCCAAATCAGTAATATTTCCTTTAACTTTGAGCACAAAGCCATGGGAGTGCGAATTCCCACTGGAATGGTGCGCTGACTCGGTCAAGTATCTGGGGATCCATATTCACCTAGACGCTGCACAGATCATCCGCTTAAATTATTGGCAGGCTATTGGCGCACTAGAAACGCAGGTGGAAAAGTGTCTGTGATTGCCCTTATCACTTGTGGGCCGAGTGGCGATCCTAAAGATGGTAATACTTTCCAAATTCTTATACCTTTTTAACAATATCCCCATACACCTCACTAACGGTTTCTTTCGGACATTATGCACACTCCTTACTCGTCTGGTCTGGGGTGGGAAGCAGGCCCGTGTGCGGTGGTCAGTGCTCACACTACCATATGACAGAGGTTGGTACGGTGTCCTAGATCTACAATTGTACTATTTAGTGGCGCAATGTGGTTACGCCCACGCCTGGTTTCATCCAGATGCCAGGATACCGTATCTTCGGCCTGAAGCAGACTTCGTTCTTCCGGAGAGGCTCTCCACTGTCCTACCAAAGGGCGTCCCTAGGGACCCTCATGACATACAAACCGTATCCACTACAAGTTGGGCATGGGATAAACTGAGACGATTGACCGGCGCCACAACATTATATTCCTCTCCCTTGCCCATTCCAAACGCTCGCAGGTTCCAGATCTCAGGTGAACGTCTGGTACAGCGCACTCTGACAACATTCGAAATTTCTAAATTGGGCGATCTATATCCTGGGGGTCAAATCTTCTCGCTTGCGGACGATGCCCATTTCCAAGACAGTGGCTTTATGGATGGATTTGTCCTACGCCGCATCCGGTCCGCATTTCTCACCACAGTCCCCAATTCCCCGAACGAACCTGAATCGTTCCCCCCCAACCCCCACCGCCACGATAATTGAGAGCACAAACAGTGAGCATCTAATTTCCAAATTATATAAAACATGTGCTAATATGAGGCCTGTAAATGACGACAAGGTCCGCAATGACTGGGATATAGACTTGGGCTGTCCGATAACCAATGATCAGTGGGCCAAGTGTTGCACAGTTACAAAAAAAGTCTCACTCAACAGCAAACACAAGCTCCTTCGTTTAAAATTTTTACGCTTAATTTATTTCACCCCTGCTAAAGCGCACAGAATAGATCCAGCCAGACCACACAACTGCCAGAAATGCGCAGCACCTCATACCGACTTTGCATATCTTACTTGTACATGTCCTAAGCTTCAGCTCTACTGGGAATGCATACACAACACTCTTGGGACAATGATTAATCTGCCCCTTATTCCAACTCCGGAAGTGGCCTTACTGGGTTACACGGTTAACTTCCCCAAAAAGGTCAGACGGTTTGCAACACTGGGTCTGTTACTGGTGAAGCGGGAGGTAGCAATACATTGGGGCCGCAAATCTGTACCTACAGTACAGGCCTGGCTGAGCAGCTTGGCCTACTGTAATATCAATAGTGAGAACTATGCTAGCGTAATGCCCAGTTCTTCCCGTCCTAAAGACATATGGGGTCCATATCGCTCATATGTGGAGGGTCTGAGTAGAGAGTCCGGCTCTCAACTAGAGCATGGTATTGTCCCGGAGGGAGTGGGGTAGCAAGCTTCAATACGTATGATCCCCCTAGAATCAGATACCCAGCGACAGACAAGGCAAGTCCTGAAAGTATGGCCTATAATTTTGAAAGAGTTGTGGGGCTGCGAGGCTGAGGGGCGGTGGTGACGGGGGGCGCCTTCTAGAAGACTATGATGTTGTGTATAACGGATTTATTCCTACCAGCCATGATAGGCACATCAATATTGCAATTCTTAAAAATTGTGTTTTCTGATTGCGACTATGTTATTGTAATTAACAGTGAACGGATTTGCCTGAATGTATCCTTTGAACTAAAGCAAAATTGAAAAATAAAAGTAAAAAAAAAAAAATCTACTGAAGTCCAATTGAATTATGGTGCAACACAAGGCTCTTCCCTCATCTTTTTAATTTATATATTCACCCGTTGATTCACTATCTCAAAATAATTTGTTAGAATTTGTAAACATGCTGATGCTATGTAACTCTTCTTCACGATTGATAGCACTCCCAATTCTGAGTTGCATTTCCAAGACAACCTGCTGTTCATCCGGGATTGGATGAACAGCAATCATCTGAAACTAAACTCAGACAAAACAGAGATAGCAGTCACAAAAAAAAAAAGTTTGACCTTTGGAGCCCTTTCTTTTGGCCTAATAAGATGGACTCCCCCTCTCCTCCCCCCTCCAAAGAAGTCAGTAAAAAGTATTTGCTTCATGACTGATGGGGTTCTTTCTCTGAAACCACAAATTGGCTCAGTGACATCTTTCTGCTTTTTCCAACTCTGCAGAATCAAGAAGATAAAGAACTTTATGACTACCGGCACCTTGGTCCAAGTCATAATTGCTCTGGCCATGTCAAAAACTGACTTCGACAATTGTCTCTACTTGGGTCTTCCTAAACACCTTACACAGATGCTCCAATTGATTCAAAATCAGGCTACTCAACTGATTTATCAACTTCCCAAATGTTGCCATGTCTCTCAAGTGACAAAAGATCTTCACTGGCTGCAGGCGGCACAGAAATTCAAATTCAAAACATGTTGCACTATTTTTAAAGCCCTGCACATGAAAAGTCCAGCCTTTATTAAAATCTCAGCTTCAAAAGTGTTCCCCAACTATAGATCTAAGATCCAGCCATTTAAACTTTTTTGTGATTCCTCAATTTAAGAGTAATAGAACAGGTGGAGTCAGGTTCTCAGTTACTGCCCCTCATGTCTGGAACTCCTTGCCTTTGGAATTCAGGACCACCTCAAATTACAGGAAGTTCAGACAGATGCTGAAGACTTGGCTCTTTAAGCAAACTTATTGACAAATACCCTGAGTCATGTCTGAAAGTTACCTAGTGCCAAAAGACCGTCTGCTGTATGTGCGCTCTACAAGTTATAGTTGCATAACATTTTAAAATACTGCCTAATTGTGATCAATTAAGTAAGCCAGGGCAGGTTTACTGACGCTTTGTCCCTGTTGCCAATTTCTTTGTGGCAGTTTTCAACAAAAAAATAATGTTGACTGGCAGACTCGTCTTTTCATGACTGCCCCTTGTGAATCTATCCTCTTTCTACTCCACACCGTAGCCATCAATGTATTGGATCCATGAGTATTTTTCCATTTCCAGCACTGTGCTAATTATATATTCAACACAGACATCTGCAAGCTTTCTTGGAGTATCCTGTTGCCGGTCTGTCGAGCTCAGGGTATTCAGTTGCCCTCCGTCTAATGCTACACTTTAAAGGCAAGCGCCACCAGTTATGTAAGACTTCCACAGCTGGCAGCGCAGGATCAGTATGTCGCCCACCCTTTTGTTATATAAACATTGTTGAGCTGCTGACTGGTAAGAAGCGTTACAATAAATAAATAAACTCGCACTACACAGTTTGATAATTTTCCCTCTCTATTTCTTTATCCCTATATTCTCTTCACTACTCTGTCTCTATTTTTATTTTGTTTTTCCATTCTCGTTCCTTCTTTCTTAATCTTGTCTCAGTATTTCTTCCCCTCCTTTTTTTCTGTGTTTTATTATTTCTCCTTTGCCTCCATCAGTCTTTGCTTCTTCTTTCTTTGTCTCTCCTTTATTCCTTTGCTCTTTCTCTGCCAGATTCCTTCTTTATTTTGTTTCTCCTTTCAAATTTTTTTTTCCTCTTCTCCACCTCTCTTTTTCCATTCTCCTTCATACTCTCTTTAAGAGCACTAAACTTCCTGAATGAATCTCTTCATTAATTAATGTATGTTTCATCATTATCTCATAGGTTTCCCACTGGCATGGGGATGGCTGCAGAGACATGTTTACTTGTGGAGCGATATAAAATCCGAATGTACCTTTCAAAAGGTCTAGTCCTTACTGATGCTAGTTAAAAATGCAGCATATATGTTAAAAACAGAAAAATCACAGATTTTGGCGTTTGTGTATCAGGAGTACTTGGGCATCTACCCAAAGACAACAAAAACTCAAGGACTGGTCTTGCAGCTATCCCTTTTACCAGTCCTACCACCAGCAAACGTTATTTTAATTCTAGAGTCATTAAGGCTCTTGTAATCAGAGCAGCGTCATCCCATGTATTGCGTGACAGACTACAAATCCCAGTGAGACACTCACATTTCGGAAGGGACTCACATAAATAAGATCAAAAGGACACTACTGGTTCTTGGAGATCCCACTGTTAAATCTTTCCGGATGCAGCTCTTTTGACATGGGAGCAGTGTGCAGTTATTAGGGAGTCGCTCAGAGTGTTTTTCACTGATCAGAGTAGCTGTCACCATTAAAAAGGTTGGTGACCCAAGGTCTGGGGTCTCCTGTCTGGTCGGACTTCCTCCTCTACAATCAGAGGTTGGTGGTACAAGAGAGTCACCCTGAGCCAGAGTGTGAAAACGGCCTGGACAGGGCTTTTCTCTTCTACAGCCTGTAAATTGCTATTTACTGTTTGGGTGTCGCTTCACTCTGTTTATATGATAGGTCCCTGTTGGCACTTGTGCTGTCAGAGCCACACATACAGGGTCACAGTGTGTACTTCCGTTCATCTGTTTCGGTGTAGCCGATACAGAATGGCAAGCAACGCCACAATCTACTTCGCTCTATTCTCCATTTACCCTTTTGCCCTGAGATAATTACACCTCCCCTCCCCGTACAGTGTCAAGAATAAAGCAACACTTTATCCAAAGGACTAGAATATGTAAATCCCACTGTTTTGGCCGCAAAATTAGTTTTCTGTCTGATTTTGCCACTGGTAAAGTCCCTTTTCCTTGTCTGTAGATCTGTAGAGAGGATTTTGTTGCTTTGACGAGGTTGACGGAAGGAATGAAAGGATGACCTTCCAAACCCCCTATACTTCCTGAAGCCAAACCCTTTTGACTGCGTCTGCAAACCTAAAGACTTCGCAGTAGCTCTGCTATCCTTGAATCTTCGCAGGGCGGAATCCGCTTTCTCCCCAAAATGCTTTTCCCCATCAAAGGGTAAGTCGACCAGAGTGGCCTGAACATCCGTAGAGAAACCGGAAGAGCGAAGCCAAGAATGCCTTCTAGTGGCTATAGAAGATCCCATAATTCTGCCCACGGAATCAGCCGTATCTAGGCCCGATTGAATAACTTGCCTAGCAGCAGCTTGAGTGTCTGCAATAACCTCCATAAAAGAGCCCTTCTCCTCATCAGGCAATTTAGGAGCTAACTGCTTCACAGAGTCCATCGAAGCATGAACGTAGCGGCCCAATAAGCAAGTGGCATTCGTTGATTTAAGCACCAAACTTCCAGATGAGAAGACCTTTTTAGCCGACTGGTCAATCTTCTTTTGAGTCCCTGTCAGCTGGAGCTTGTGGAAAAGCACCTGAAGATTGTTTTGAACAGGATGCCTGCACTACAAGACTCTCTGGAGAAGGGTGCGAGGAAAGGAAGCTTGGATCCCCCGGAGCCACTCTATATCTTCTCGCCACAGTCCTGGAAACTGCAGGTGAAGAAAGTGGCTTGCGCCAAACGTCCATAACAGGCTCTAAGATAGCCTCATTAAAAGGCAACAGAGGCTCGACAATAGAAGGAGAATGAAGCTCTTCATTCAAAAGGTTTGGCTTATATTCCGCAGAAGGCAACTGTAAGTCCAACAGCTCCGCAGCCTTCCTGATTACCAAATGGTAAGGAGCCAACTCTTGAGGAGGAGAAGACCTGGAAGAAGAATGCTCCCATTCATGAGTGGTGACCAATCCACTTGCCTCCTGAATACCTTCAAATTCATCAGTGGAGTCACCCACTTCACCTTCCTCCACTTCCTCTGCCCGATATTGCTCTTCCTCTATAATCCTCTGAGCCTCTCTTTGAGAGCGGATCCGAGGACACTGCGTCGGCGGTGCCGTACGCGGAGTCGGCAGTGCCAGAGGAGTCGGCGGCATCACACACGGCACAGCTGGAGTCGGCGTCCAGGGAGGCTCCGACGAAGGCACGCGATCCAGTCGAGGCCGGGAGGTAGGCTCTCCAGACGGCGCCCGGAACTGCCATGACGGCGCCATCGGCAAGAAGGGCATAAAAGGTGCCTGAGCGTAGTGTTGCAGCATGCCCAAACTAAATACCATTGAACCCACAGGACCTGAAGGTGCACCGGATGGGAAGGCTGCTCTCTGGAAAACACCATACATAGCATTCAGGAAATGCGTTGGATCCGCACCCGAGTCGGGAAATGCGGGTATGGGTTCGAACCTGAATCCGGCCGAGGAGTAGCTGGAGCCGGAGCCGAAGGATCCTCTACTGGAGCCACAGTTTCACCTTTAGGCACAGGCGAAAGATCCGGCTCGGCGTCGGAAGCTGGAGAATCCACCGGCGCCGGAGACTGCGCCGGAGTTAACTTGGGCGAAGGTGACTTCTCCTGGGAAACACGAGGAGAAGGCGAAGGAGAGACCAAGTCTTTACTTTGACGTCGAGGCGAAGGCGACCTCGAAGCCCTACTCTTAGTCAACCGGCGCCAAGAGCTATGCTTCCTCTTCTTCTTGTGTCTTCGACTTCGACGAGTGTGAAGTCGACGACTCCGGCTTCGACTTGTCTCTTTTTTGACTTCTGCCCTCCTTCTTCGCCTTAGCCAAGAACAGCTTATCTTCTCTTTCTTTCAATGCTTTAGGATTCATTTTCCTGCAGCAGGAACAGTCCTCCATGTCGTGGTCCGACGAAAGACACCATAAGCAGTCTTCATGGGGGTCAGTGATGGACATGAGACCCCCACATTCCCTGCACGGCTTGAAGCCTGACTTTCCTCGACGAAGACATGAGCATTTCAGAAACAGTAACTCACAAGGAGACTACAAAGTAACAGGAGAGTGCTGGAAAACCGTTACGCGTCGACAGTGCGGAAAAATGGGAACTGACGTCATCACGCCGACGTGGCTCTCTTATGGCTCCGGTGACGTCATACGAAGTCGCGAGCGGAGCCGTGGTATTATGATGTCCACGTCGGCGTGGAGAGCTGGGGAAAAAGTTCTGTGGAATGCTGGCGCAGGGGATATTCACAAGGTGAGGAATCCACTGGCAGATTTTGCCACTGCTAAAGTCCCTTTTCCCTGCCCTCGATTATGGTTTTCCAGTTATTTTCGAGTGAAACTATTATGTTTGTGGGAAAACTGGGTCAAATGAAGTCTTGTGTTACTTTATCATTACAAGTTAATTCTAAGCAGAATGATGGTAAGGGTGCTTGTAAAGAGGTGTGTACATGGGCGAGGATGGTAGAGTAAGGAGTAGACGTCCAAGTTTGGCGTGGTCAAGGTTTACATTTAAAAATGTCATTTATTAATTTCTCTCAGAAGAAGTGCCAAACTGTAGTCCACCTCAATTAACTTTTGATGCTGAAACAGCAGGCGCCTTACATTTCTGGAAAATTCTGCACATTATGGTTTAAATTAAATACATTAGAAGGATCAGAAGTGGACAGGAGTCTGGTTCGACAACACCCTATCATACTCAGAGGAGATATCAGCTGTGGCCAGAATCTGCTTTGGGATTCTTAGAATGTTGTGCAAAATCCTGAACTTACTGCCACTAGATGCAAAAAGGACCATTTGGCAGGCCCTTGTCACGTCCCGACTGGATTATTGCAACATCCTCCATCTAGGGGGTGACCAAAAGAAATCTGACCATTTTGCAGAAGGTCCAGAAATCTGCGGCCCAGCTGATATTGAATATCGCTATGCGGGCATTGGTGGGGGCAGGCTTGAGAGAACTACACTGGCTCCCTATACAAGCTAGAGTCTCCTTTAAGCCGTTGTGTTTCAGCCATAGAATCCTCAACGAGAAAGGGCCGAGAAATCTGCGCCCACTACTCACTGCCTATAGCCCTACTCAGAATTTGAGGTCATTGGGCAATGCTAAGTTGATCGTGCCTAAGGTTCGGTCAGGAGGTAGATCCTTTGGTTTTCTCACGGCTAAGACCTGGAATGACCTACCTTTGGATCTGAGGACATGTCCATCGGAAACAATGTTTTATAAAAATCTGAAAACATGGCTTTTTCTATCCTCCCCTTGGGGCTGGTAGCAGGCCTCTCGCATCTTCGGGCCTATGGGGGGAGGGTCTGGACCAGTTGCCGTGGTCTACGGTGTCCTAGCACTCGGACACTCTGTTGGAGTAACCAGGCGCTTTACAATCTTAATAATAATAATAAACAGAAGTCCCAAATGGAGCTAGGAGATCGACAAAAGTACCTTCTAAGAAAGGACAGGTTATAGAGGTCACCCACGGAGAAGTAATTGCCCAGTCTCAAGGTCCTGGCTATTTATCCAGGAGTAAAGGTCTTGTTCAATTGGGCGAAAGGAACACTTTGGTGAGGGACACTGGAGAGAAGAGTAAAGACTGAAGCTTCCATTTGTAAAATAGAGACCAAACTTGGAAAAATCCCAAAGGTCAGCAGTCATATGGAAAACAAGACCCATCTCAAATTACTAAGAGACCCTGTAAGGCTACACTGCCTACAAGATCCTATCAACAAGTGGATTTGAATACAGAGGTGTTAGTAGACGCTGAGCTTCTCATTTCAGATTCCATTAATATTTTTAGAGCTCAATCTATATGTTGCTCACCTCCTCTGTTAGAGCCCGGTATAGACCTCTGTTAGTGCACCCAGGTCTCACAGAACTGTTTTGCAGCAACGCTTAGATTAATATGGAGAAATCCAATCTCTATAATTTGAGTTTATTGGAGGAAGTTGGTGATCCAGTTGTAAAAGTCAATAGTTATCCCAGTTTAGATGCAGAGTAGTTTGGGAGGATGGTGGCATCATCACTTTGTAGTGCCAACTGAGACAATGGGAGGATTCTCTAGGCTGGAAGGCACACATGGGAGTGAGTAGTGAGGAAAAAAATACATTATTAGTCCTCTTAATACGAGACCCTACATTTTTCTTTTTTCATGTATTACTTCGGTAAAGGGTGAAATACTGCAGGAGGGCACACACAATCTTGTTCCTCGATTCGAATGTGAATGGGCCGAGAGGGAAAAAACAAGACAGACAGCTTTTTTCAATATATTCATAGTACTAACTGACAAGTAATTTTATTGCAAGAAATACACCTTATCGTGCCCACATGCACGATGTATTTTTTAAGGGCAAGTAGCTTTCAAGAGGTGATCAGTTCTACTCAAACTAGTGTTATTAAAGGAGTAGCCATCTTATTTAACCAAGGATAGGTTACATATTTTACACCACAAAACAGACGATTCCAGAACACGGAGTATAGACAAGATAAGATTGCAGTCCACTACATATTAGGTTGCCTCCTTTAATGGTCCCAATAGCGACACTCCACCTTCGCTTTTAGTTGTTGGATTGCCCATCACCTATTAGAATAAGGGACATCTTCACACATTATTTGACAAAGTGCTGGCTAGACCTACATCGCAGCCAACTATTAATATCCTGAAAGCAGGGAAGGGATTGTTGAAATAATTTAATAATTAAGACTATGCAACATTTAGAGAGCTGGCTGCAGCCAAAGAGCTTATACAGTGGAGTGGAGGCAATACATCTCCCTGTCCCTATCTCAGGTCATTCTGCTATTCGTTTAACAGTGGGTTTTCCTTTAAGGTGTGGGACTTCACAATGTACTTTAGATACAAAACGTCTGCAGATCCCTGAAATGTCGTTTCAGATTTAAAGTTTTTTCAGAAGAATGTTTCTGAAACCATGTTGGTTCAGCCCCATGCAGGGCTGATTTACATCATGTTTCTGAGGTGTGTTAACAAAGACTGCTAGACATAGATCCTAGGATAAATTATATGCTAGCATCCTACAGCAAAGAAATATCTTCAAAACTGAAAGACAACTCTCTAAACAATGGCTGCTAAAAGATAGCATTAGCTAATCAGGAAAAGGGACAGCCAGATTATCAATTCAAAATTGAACGTAAATGCAGAGCTATGATGTATGCAAGTAGTCACCAGGAATTTCAACATGGGAAGGCCAGAGAGGCCCTGCTAGACTGGAAGGCAAGTTCAGAAACATGCAGCAATTATAGCAAGGAGCTACTGGAACCAGCTAGTTATTTACCGATCTCTGCGATGAAGGAGACCGAGTCGGCGTTCGGTTACTTTTTTCAGAATTTAGATAAAGATGTCTTTCCACATGAACCCTTTCTAAATATGCACTTAGTTGAACTAGAATTGAAGACATGTACATTAGAGGCGCTGTCATGTTTAAATTCACTTCTTCCAGAGGAAATTAGCGAAGCTACATCCCATTTGAAGCCTGGAACAGCCACAGGCCTGAACGGGAGCACAGGATAAACAGACAGCTTTAGAGATGATCCTGTCAACACGTACATATCCTATTTAATGGCATACTGACGTAAGCTGATAATATAACTGATAATATCCCCGATACATGGAAGGGGGCAGAGATCTTATCCATCTACAAAAAAGGAGATCGCTCACTTCCGGGTAACTATAGACCCATCAGTCTTATAGATGCCATCCAGAAAATCATAGCCAGAATGGCACTAAACAGGATACAAGACTGGATTATTGAAAAAGATATACTGACCCCATTACAAGCTGGGTTCCGTACTAATGTGAGCACGATAGATCAGGTTTTCCGGTTTATTTTGATATATTGGAGGGTAGTTTTGTTGACGGGAGGCACCATTTACGCCGCTTTCGTAGACTTAAAGTCTGCCTTTGATCTAGTGTCTCGCTCTCGCACGAAACTCTGGAGGGTGCTCGCTAATCTGGGTATGCCCGCTGAGTTAATATCTTTAGTGGTGTGTCTTCATACAGAGAATTATGCCCAAGTTCGCTGGAGTTCGCAGGGCAATAAAACCAGTAGGTTCCCTGTAGAAAAAGGGGTTCGACAAGGGTGCGTTTCGGCCCCAACCTTTTCCATGCTCCCTACGGACGCACCATCACTTGCGGGAGTTAAAATCACCATACCCATGTTTGCCGACGACACCCTCATAATTTCTAAAACGCAGAGTGGTCTGCAGAGGGCACTAATGAGATTCGAAGGATTTTGTAACGAGTGCTGCATAGTAATAAATGCAGACATAACAAAGTTCATGGTCCTCCATAGACATCGGGCCATTAAGGGAAGGGTATCTCTTAATGATGCCCTACTTGAACAAACTGACGTTTTTAACTACCTGGGCATAACACTGGGGAATAAACTTAACTGGAAGCCGGAAATAGAAACCCTGGCACTCAAACACAGTCATTTGACTGGAGCCTTGTTGAAAGAGTTCAAGTCTTCGAAGACCCAGCCCATGTTCCCATTGTTAAAAATTTACAATTCTAAAGTTATAGCTTCTGTTACCTATGGAGCAGAGCTTTGGGGCTTCGACAATTTAGCTCCACTAACCCTAGACCAAAACAAGTTTCTGAGAAACGTCATTGGCGTTCTACAGAGTACCCCCTTAAAGCCAGTCTACTATGACCTAGGGTGTAAGGGATTGGACGATGTAGCAAAGTTTCGCCCCATAGCGTATGGGCGTAGACTGTGGACTACTTCGGAGCTGCAGCACTACGCCTCCACTTTAAAAGATGTATGGGCATCTGACAAATATTGTAAAATAAAATGGCTACAAAACATCAAAGCCACTTTGACAAAATGGGTGTGCAACATTTATGGGAAGATCCAGAGGGTCAGCAGTTTACCTCAAAAAAAGATATGAAGGAACTCTATTGGTCTATGGTGGCGAGAAGGAACATATCTACTTCTGAATCTTCATCGATGACAGGGAAATGTTTAGAGCATAAGCCCCGAGACCAATACGAGTCTTACTGGGACACTATCACCAAACCCAGGGACAGACGCCTTTATCTACAATTTCGGGTGGGTACGCTACCCATAAACTCATTTACATGCAAATGTCACAACTCAAATGATAATAAATGTAAGTTGTGTATGAGGCAGGAGGAGACCTATTCTCATATTTTATTTGCCTGACAGGCCTATCAGGCGCCACAACGCAAATGGCTGAAACCATTATGCAAGATCTTATATGGGTGTTATAAGTAGTGTGGTTGCACAGAGAATACTGGCGACCGACACAAGTATTCCGACTGTCATAGCCGTTGCTCTATTTGAGCTGGGCGTAGCTTATTCAGGAAAAGACTACAAGATCGCCAAATACAGCGAACCCTCCTACAAGCTCATGAACAAGCAAAATGTTGGACCGGGCGGGTTAGCCTATTATTTGCAACAAAATCCAGAACTTAGTTGCTGCTTTAACTGTTCCCTTAAGTAATTGCAAATAGAGGTTACAAACTGCTCGGCTCTAATCGCACAGTGTATGGAAAATTTGGATTACTATTATGTTTTTATAATCTTCTAGATTTTACTGATATTTTAATCATAGTACTTTTTCACTATTTATATGATAAATAGTTATGCAACTGGTTTTGTTTTAATAGGTGGAAAGTAGTCGTTTTAATGATCACATTTTAGAGTCATATGCTTTTTTTTTTTTTAAACTGGTGTGTGTATTGTTACTTGTCTTTTGTGATCTCAAGCGATCGAAACAAAGACTTTTGAAATTGATAATATACCTCTTTAATGGAATAAGGTGAATATTTCACATACTTTGAAGCCCAATAAAGATCCTAGACACAGTGAATCTTATAGGATTGTCTCTTTGCTCAATTGCGAAAATAAGATCTCTTCAGTTACATCGGCAAGGAGGTTATCTAAGGTTGTCGAGGGAATCCAAAGGGAGGAACAAAAAAGGTTTTATTCTGAGGCAGCGTTTACATGACTCAACATACCAGGTTGTGGACTTAATCAAGAGTTGGTCAAGAATGTTCCTCTGGTGATTTACACCCTGGGAGTGGCTAAAGCCTTTGATAAGGTTAACTGACATACTTATGGCAGGAACTTAGGAGATTTATTAACGGCCCTCTATGATACATCTCTCAGCATATGCTCGGACCTCATACTCAGTCAGCCCAGACTTGACAATTCAATGAACCTTAATCTCCATTTTTCATATGCAGGTGTGTTCTAATGTCCTTGCTGTTGACTATCCGCTGCCTTAGCTTCTCTCTGCTCCATTTGTTACCCTCTGCTCTCCGTTCATTCAGCTTTCTTAGGCCTTACCCTCTGATGGCAGAGGGACAATCCCTGAAGTGGTGGCAGTGTTGAAGATTGCATTAATCTCTTAGCATGAGCTGAAAGCCATTTTGTACTTGGCAGCCATTTTAGTTAGCTATGTGCTGGACATTTGCTGTTTCCCTCTCCCAGAGTCTTGCACATGCGCAGATGTGCTTAGCTAGTAGAGTGCACCTGTTCCTAGTATAGAACTGTCAGGCTGTTCTAATACTCCTCCTACTTGTTGATTGTGCAGTTTCTGTATGACCATCTATGTGCATAACTCTTCTCATGTGTACTTGTACCGCCTTTTTCAGCCCCTGTGTGGGTATAAAAGGACCATGCTTCTTCTGTTCAGTGTGCTACTTCACTCAACACCGAAGGGTGCTGTGTGAATGTAGTTCCACCTCATGAGGTTTATTAAACTTTGTATTTTCTATTCCAGTTTCTGTGCCAACTTCTTCCTATTGGTCTGAGGACTCTGTGCAGAGAAGGGCGAACCCCTTGCACTGGTAGGCCTAGCTGAGGTCACCATCAACAGCAGGATAGCCAGCCAAACTCAGTTCATCTCCTGCTCTAAGTTGTTTGAATTTACACTGCATGCTGCTACCAGTTTGGTTCCATACTAGAAGGAATATTTTGCACTTCTCCCGCCTTCTCTCCAGATAGATTTATTTTCCCCCTTCCCTTCATCCCCCTTTATGCAAATTTATTTAAAACAAATGAAAATAAGAATAACCTAGAGACGGATGCCTGTAATATGCATGGCATGTAAGGAAAGAATCTTACCACAAACGGTGTGGGAACATATCTTGAAAACAAAAAGACAGGTACACCTTTACCGAGGAACACAGCAGCAGTAAGTTTTGCAAGCCTTTAAAGAAAAAAAGAGAAAACAGAGGGAAATAATAAGCAGTACTATTTTGTGGAGCATATACAGTGCAAACTCTAATAAACAAATACTTTTTCTAGTAAGTTCACATGCGCTCACCCACCTCCCTGGAAGCCTTGTTGTCTCGGACACTGCTTTATTCTGTATTTATTGTACATATTTTCTTACTTTACAGTTTCAATGCATTGCCATTACAGTGTAATATTTCTAGTTCCACTAACTTGTGCACCAGATGTGCCAAAAACAATCTATCAATGGATCCGATGACCATGCAAATCGCTACAGAGAAGTGTAGTCACAATAGCTTTTGACTCGAAAGACTTCTTCGTAGGAAAACAAACTGTAAATATCCGAGCCCAACACTAGATGGTAGGAGTATGCAGAGCATGAAGCACAAATAGATCATTATAGGGTAATTGACAGAATCCATTCATAGCACATGTGCCTACTGATGCACATGCTCTGCATAGACTGTTAAGCAGTTGCCGCCCCTCCCAGAGATGGCTAGTCAATGGATGGTGCAGATGCCTGAAATAAAGTTCTGAGCATGATCTTTCAAACGCATGCCTATTGTCGTGCTAATACATCCACACAGTAGTGTTTAGTAAACGTGTGTGGAGTTGACCATCTAGCTGCCTAGCAAATGTCGGCTATGGGAATGTTGCCCAGAAAAGCAGTAGAGGGACCCTTTTTAGGTCGAGCCTAGGGCAGCGCGCATGCGCTGCTCCAGGAAAACAACCTCTTGAAATCAATCTGTACTTTACACACGCTTGTGCATGTCTTTTTTTGTTGTTGCTTTCTTTCTATTGGTCTTTGGGTGCGAAGGCAGCACGCAATTGGGCAAAGGCGGGTGATGTCCCACCTTTGCCAGGAATTGTAGCCGCCTACAGCTTGATGTTACGCGCAGCGGCGCGCAGTGTGCCATCTGTTTTTCGCGTGCAGCGGCGGGCCAAGCGCGCGCAACACTCCCAGGCTTGTTATTTCTTTACGTGCACTTTTCTCGAGCACCGGTAACTGCTGAGCTGGGGACCATCGGCTCACTAGTGTAGCACCATGTTGTGCACAAAAGGTATGTTACGGTTACCCTTATTGCAGATTGCTATGTTGTTAACAGGAACAAAGATTGACCACAAGCAGTCAGTAACACGCGTTTCGTTCACTTTTTCTGCTTCCTTCGGTCACACGTACGTATTGGTGAGTGTCTGAAGGGAATAAAAGAGACAAGCATCGAGGATTCAATAGTTCCAGCCTTGGAAAAAGAGTGGTTTCAATGGTCCCGCTAGGGATTGGTTCTTAATCATTGTCCACGCACCCCATAGCGTTCATCATATGTCAACAGCCGACGAGAGTTCATCAAATGTAGACGTGCGGGTTGTACTAAATTTTTTGACTTACTTGCGTAGGTTTGACTCTGGTGGCACATGCAATAATCAGTTTGGTCCATGAAATGGGAAACCTGCAGCCCCAGGCAGAGAAGAATGCCTGGTCTAATTAGGTTAAACGCGCAGCTCAGATTACCGCTGAACTTTGAACTCAGCCAGGGGCCCCAGCTCTCACCTCTCTAACAATACTGCGGTATCATCTGAATGGCTGGTGGACCAGAGACCTTTAAAATCTCCGTTCAGTCCTACTGCATGACATAAACCCCCCCCCCCCCCCAAAAAAAAAGAGACTACTGTGAATATATACTACTACACACAGGAGAAAGACTGAGAATAGCTGCCTAAAAGACCGATATAAAAGCACTTCGTGCGTACTCTTTGCGCATGTGACTGTTAAAACTTACATTTTCAAGAAGATAACTGCTCTCTCGAGATGGCACATGCAATAATCAGAATTTGCACATATCTTTAATGGTGTGAAATGTGCCTCGAAACATGGAGGTGTCAATTACCAGTTGAACCCTCACCTCTAAAATCTGCAATGAGATATAGATTGCAAGTTTGAATCCTGACTGAGCATCCCAGCCCCCCATACGGTTATTTAATAGTAAGAAAAACCGTCCATTTGAAACCAATTGTTGCGTCTGGAGGCACTATATAGTAAGGCGCTAGGAACTATATAAACACAATTTATCCTAATTTAAGTGAAGAGATGCAAAATAATTGGTTAGTATATTAGATGCGCACTTAACATCAAGAGAGAGTCGTGTTACTTTGTCTGCATTTCACTCTTTATACTAGTGAATGACTTCAACCACGCACACACTAGAATTGTTCTGTAGTTTCCCAACTAGAATTCAAATTGTTTTAAAGCGAATACCAAACACGGGTGTGTCGGACACATCGCCACCCTTTGCTTTTATCTTTTTAGGTCTCGGAGCCATTTAACACCATAGGATAGTGCACTGTGTTTAATTTTCGAGGAGCAAAATGTATAAACTGTGTGAAGTAAAGTCTCCCATTACACCGTAAATCAGGCTGATGCAAGAAGTCATTATAGAAAAAAAGCTATCATGTGCTTCCTGGCCTTTACACCTCTCGTCTCAACACCTCTATGAAGCCAATTAGGAGAATGACCAGAGTGGGTCCACAGAGATCCCAGAGTTCCAAGTGTTCACCGTGGAAAAAGTTAACGCAGAGCTTTACTGCAGCCAGACTTTAATAGGAAACTCACACTTGCATTTTATTGTAATTTGAAGAGTGCTCTATCTGCCCCAGACTCACTCACATTCTAGTGTATTTGTATGGCCTATTTGCAAACGGAAATCATTACTCCTGAAGCAAACAAGCATTGGCATAGTCAATCGGTCTTGGCATTGGGCGTGCCTAATTGCAGAGACGTTCAGAGAGATATTCAGGAAAATACCCTGGTCTGAGAGCGACAGAAGCATATTGCCAGAAATGGTTAGAACACTTTTTTTTATTATACCTTCTAACTTTTAAACATGCTGCACAACAGTCACAATATTATACAACACATATTAAAAACGTTAACAAAGGGGGAGGAGCCTAGCGCGCAACCAAGATGGCCGCGTAGGCTTGTGGCTCCCGGGGGCCTCCGCAACCTCCCACGTCTATCCTGTCATAATCCTGATTTTTTCGATGGGCTTTTGTTTATGATCTTGCGCTAAGGTGCCACTCGTTTTCCAAATCGAAATTGGACTCCGGGAACGTGTTTTTTGGCGATCTGAAGTTTGCGGCCTTCTCCGGCCTTGGTGCCGAACTCGGGTTGGTGAGGTGCCCGGCTGCGAATTGAACAACAGCGGCATGCCAGGCTGGGCCTGCCCCGGACCCCGTGCTTTCACTTTCGGTTTCGAGTTAAGCTACCGAGACTGATGCGTGGGACATTGGGAGAGCTGCGCGGAGTACGGAGTGCAAGGCCTAGTCTTGGACTGTAAACAGGCCTCTTTCAGTTGGCGGCCCGGATCTCCTGGCCTTCCTCCGGGTGCTGGAAGGTGCTGACCTTGCTGATCGCTGACGATGACGACGAGAGTGGACAGCGACAAACTGAAACCTAAATCTACCCGGAGGGGAGCTTATTCCCAGGCCAACAATATGGACCGCTATGCACAGCCAAAGGGATCCCCTAGTGGATCGCGTAAATCGCCTGAGCCGCCCAAGGAGGCCTCGGGCGCATCATCCGAATTGACCCTGTTGGATGTCATGGGGGCCATTGAGGAGATGAAGGTGACTGTGAACCAGCAATTGGATACTCTGGCTAACAAATTGGACTCGGTGCTGATTGATGTCACCTTGGTCAGAGCGGACCTGTCGAAAACCAATGACCGGGTCGACTCATTGACCCAAGCAGCGTCGAGCCTAACGGTAGATGTGGCCGCTTTGCAGACGACGGTGCGGAGGTTGCAGCTCGCTAGTGACCTGACCGAGCGTCGCCTTGAGGACTCCGAAGGCAGGGCCAGACGGAACAACGTCCGCATTATCGGCGTGCCCGAACGGTCGGAGGAATCTGCTGTGGATCTTTTTGTAGAGGATCTAGTGGTGACTCATCTAGCACCCAAAGGGCTGAGCAAGTTCTTCGCTGTGGAACGGGCCCACAGGATCCCGGGGGGTGCGCCCAAGGTGCGTGCCCCCCCGCGGCCTATCATTGCCCGACTTTTTAATTTTCGGGATAGAGACGCTATCCTGCAGGCGTCGAGGGTGGCTCGGCCATTACAATTTGAGAACTCTAATGTTAGCTTTTACCCAGACTTTACACAAGCGGTTCAAAAGCAACGGATGGGATTCTCGGCCATCAAACGGCGCTTGAGAGACATGGAGTTCAAGTATGCGATGCTGTACCCGGCTAGGCTGCGGGTCGAGTTGGATGGTCGCTCCCACTTCTTCGACCGGCCGGAGGCGGTGGGAGAGTGGCTGGATGCCCTGCCCAAGAGTCGGGATCGGGAGGGTCGGATGGCGGAGAGCGGAGAGGATTTGACAGAGTAGGAATGGAACTGTGATCCTGGTGATGGACTGTATTGGTAACGTTTTGCACCTGTGGCTGCACTGGACTCCAGTTTGTAACGATTTGCCCCGTGGTATTTGGAGGTTGCAGGGGGCTTGCTGGGGCCCTTTCCTCCTTCTGGGGTTTTTTCTTGTCCTTTCTTCAGATTGGGGCGACAGGCACACTGCATGTTGGGGGGGCTGTTCGGGCTCACGCAGGGGTGCAGGGAGGGGGGAGTTTTGTTGGGGTTGATGGGGGGGGGGTTGGGGTTTGTTTGTTTGTTTCACAAGGCGGGGTAATATTTTTTTGCCGTGCTATTATGATTGTGCTCCCCGGGAGGGGGATATTTTGTGCTGGGAGGGATGGGGGGTAGGGGACTGAGACTTCTTTCCTGGAATGTGAATGGGCTGGGGGACAGCATAAAGCGGGGGGTAGTCCTGCAGTTCTTGAAACGTATTTCGCCTGACATTGTGTTCTTGCAGGAAACGCACCTCATAGGGAACTCTTTTCATGCCATGAACAGACGAGGATATCGCCTCCTGGCCCATTCTGGTTTCACCTCTGGCTCGAGGGGAGTGGGCATCTTAGTCAGGACCTCTCTCCCGCTGGTGGTGGATGAGGTGCTCCACGACGACAGAGGGCGCTACACTGCGCTGGTGGGGAGGTGGGAGGGTAGATTGATTTCGCTGGTCGCGGTCTACGTGCCGCCGGGCCTGCAGACGGCCACCTTTGCTGATTTGGGGCGCCTGCTACTTGGGCTTCCGGGGGGGGTTTTGGTCTTGGGGGGGGATTTTAACGCAGTGGTTTCCGGAGTTGAAGATCGACACCCCCCTAGGGACCTCCCTCGGGCCCAGAACTGGCTGGGGGGCTTTCTGGATACCCTGGGACTGATAGACTGCTGGCGGTTGAAACACCCTGGACAGGCGCAATATACCTTCCACTCTGGGGCCCACGGTAGTCTTTCGAGGCTTGACTATATGCTAGTGCCTGCGGCCCAAGCTGGGATGATCGGGGAAGTGCGACACTTGGCACGCGGTATATCTGATCACTCCCCTCTTTTGCTACACCTAGATATCGCCTTGGGGGCGGAGGGGAGGGTGGCGCCGATCAACCCCTGGTACCTACGAAACCCCACGATCCGTGCAGACCTGGTTAAGTCTTTGGAACACTATTTTAATGATATTGTGGGGTCGGTGTCTTCCGCCGTCTCCCTTTGGGAGGCCTTTAAGACGGTGCTCCGGGGCCAGGCCCTATCTCTCATTTCCCACACCAAAAAATGCGAGGCGCAGGAGGTTGTTCGGCTAGAAAATGAGATCACCGAGTTGGAGAGTGATTTGGAGCAAGGTGTTACGGATGACGGATTGCATGTGCTGGAGCTTAAGCAGGCCGACTATAAGGCGCTGGTTACTGAATCTGCTAGGAGTATGGGCAGGGAGCAACAGGGGCGATTGTATGATATGGGTGATAAGGCAGGGAAGTTGATTGCCTGGTTGGATAAGAAGGAGAGAGCGAGTCGAGTGGTGCCGGAGATTGAGAGGGTGGATGGTGTGCGTGTGACGGACCCCGGTGACATTGTTGATTGCTTTGCGGAGTATTTTCACGGGGTCTACTCTCCGGTCTCAGAGCGATCGGAGGAAGACTCTCGACTGCTGCTTCGAGATATTACTCTGCCTTCCCTATCTGATGAGGATAAAGTATTGATGGATGCGGCCCTATCGCCAGATGAGATTGCTTTGGCCATTCGCTCCATTGCCTCGGGTAAGGCCATGGGTCCTAATGGACTTCCCATCGAATTGTATAAGCTGCGCCCAGATGCGATTGCCCCGTATCTCCGGGACATGTTCCTTGAGGCTCAGGCGGCGGGCTCCCTCCCTTCTGACCAACGTCTTGCTACTATTGTTGTTATCCATAAGGAAGGGAAGCCGCGGGATCGGTGTACTTCTTACAGGCCTATCTCTTTGTTAAACGCGGAGCCCAAAATCCTCGCCAAGGTACTGGCCAATCGTCTGATCCGGGTTGTGGGCGACCTGATTCATCAGGATCAATCCGGTTTTATACCCCATCGCAATACCGCTTTGAACCTGCGGCGACTGCATGGCGTCCTTGCTCGCCCCCCATTCATTCGTGAGCCGGCCATCTTGGCGTCCTTGGACGCTACCATGGCGTTCGACACCTTGGAATGGCCGTACATTTGGGCGGCGTTGGCGAAGTTTGGGTTTGGTCCGGGGTTTATCGGTTGGGTGAAATTGCTTTATGACAACCCACTGGCACAGGTAGTGGTCAACGGACGGCTGTCGGCTCCCTTTGTTTTGGGTAGGGGCACCCGACAGGGATGTCCACTGTCGCCTCTTCTCTTTGCGCTTTGCTTGGAGCCCCTTGCGGAATGGTTGCGGTGGCACCCCTTGATACGTGGCCTTAGATGGACGCCGGAATACGAGGATCGTGTTTCCCTATATGCGGACGATATCCTCTTGTATCTTGCATCTCCGCGTAAATCGCTCATTGTATTGGTTGATGTGTTGAGCTCCTTTGGTCGCAACTCCGGATTGGTAATTAACTGGGCTAAGTCTTGTGTATACGTTCTCTCCGGGGAGCCCCCCCCCCCTTCCGCGGGGGTGCCCTATCCAGATTGCGGAGTCGGGGTTCACGTATTTGGGTATCTTTATAACCCTGGATCCGGTGGCCCGGTATGAACGGAATCTTCTCCCCCCCCTTCAGCGCCTAAGGGCGGATGTGGCGGGTTGGCGGCGGCTGCCGCTCTCGCCGCTCGGCCGGGCAGCATTGTTCAAAATGATGTCGCTACCACGTTTTTTGTACGCCCTGCAGAATACTATGGACGTAGTGCCGGCCCGTTATTTTCGGGAGGTGGAGTGTCTCCAGCGTCGATTGTTTTGGGATGGGCGGCCGCGGAGTGCTCTTGCTAAACTGACCCTACCGTGGTATGACGGGGGGGTCGGCCTCCCTGACATTAAGCGATATTACTGGGCCTCCCAGTTGGCTGCCGTCAATCACGGGATGTATGGCCCTGCTTTGAACCCGGCTTTTGAGATGGACAAATTGCTACTGCCAGGCGGAGACTATAATCGGGCACTATACTCGGGGTCCCTTGATGCGCGATTGACGGGCCCGACGCGGGTCGCGGTGCAGGTGTGGCATGCAGCAAATGCGGCGATGGGGTGGAGGGATCGCTTGACTCGGGCTACGCCATTGTACGCGTCCCAGCGTTTGGGTTGTCTGTATACTACGAAAGGCTTCGAGAAGTGGGATACGATTGGTATCAGCACGGTAGGGGATCTCTGGACGAAAGGGAAATTTAAGACGTTCGACATGCTGAAAACGGAATACCAGTTGAATGATAGGGAATACTATCGGTATGTTCAAGTTCATCATGCCTTGTGTTCCGTGTTTTCAGACGTGGCGGCTATTCCGGAGCATTCCCCGTTGGAAGACAGAGTATTGGACGGTTATGTGCCGGACAGCACCATTTCGTTGATCTATAAAAAGCTTATCAATGATCGAATGGGTTTGCTGGCCTCATTGCGGGAGACATGGATTGTAGACGGTATAGAACTGGACGACGAGGATTGGGTGTCAGCGGTGGCTTCCCCGAAAGAGGTGGCTATCCCGGCCCGATTGCGGTTCGTCCAGCTTAAGATACTGCATAGAGTGTACGTCACGGGGCCTGGCCTGATGCGTATGGGGTATTCGGTGGATGGTTTGTGTAAGCGAGGTTGTGGGCTACTGGGGACTTTTCTCCATATCTTGTGGGAGTGTCCGGAGGTGACTCGGTTTTGGTGCAGAGTGCATGTGGTGTTAGAAGAAGTCACGCATGTTGCCTTGTTGCCGGAGGCACATAGATGCTTGCTGAATGTCTGGGAGCCGACTGATTACAATGCGACGCAGATGCAATGGGTGACTCTAGGCTATATGATAGCGAAGCGTGACATCGCACAACTGTGGGGCTCCCAGAGGCCGCCAACGGTCTCCGAGTGGAAGGAACACATGGACTGGTGTATGTTTAGAGAGAAAACGGTGTATGTGGCGAGAGGCAAGCATGGGAAGTGGATTAAGGTGTGGGGTCCCTGGAACTCCTATCGTGGAGCTATTTGCGCCCCGCCCCAGACGCGTGAGATGGACGCCGCTCTGTCTCCCTAGCCCCCGCATTCCTGTATGCTCCTGCGACATGCGACTTTGTCGCTTCTGCCTTGCCCCCTCCCCCCCCCCCTCTGTGTCTACCCGGGTTGGTTTACTCCCTCGATACGAGGAGCACATGTTTCTGCGATTAACCTCCTCTGCCTTGTGAGTTTGATGTTTTCTGTTTTTCAAAAATATGAAACCTTTCCTGTTTGTTTAGGGACTGCGGCTGTGGCTGACTGCGATGATTAGCACTTTAGTAACTCTTTTGCTGCTTCATTGATGTGTATGTTAAGTCGTGCCTATGTTTACACTGCGTTTAGCGGCCGGCCTGTTGGTTGTAGGCCCATACTTGTATCTTTTCGAAATTGTAATAAAGGTTTAAAAAAAAAAAAAACGTTAACAAAGCCCATAGGTCTGTCAAAACACTTATAACGCCCCAAAGGCGAGACCTATTGGCTATGCCAATGCTGGTTCTTAGTGCAATGCGGTCTTGAAGGGACTGATAATGTACTTCCTGCCTTGATGTAGCATGTGTCGGCCAGCAGCCGCTTCTTCTTGACATTGACTTTTCTGACTAGTTCAACATCGTATTTTCATATGAGATGAATGTTTACAGCTATTTACTCGCTGTGAAATTGTGCTAACATGTTTGATGCTTCTTTTTATTACAATCATGTTTCAATTATCTTTTTTAGGTCTTGCTGGGACAGCGAAAGCTGTCTCTTTTTAGGTCTTGCTGGGACAGCGAAAGCTGTCTCTTTGAGACATTTTGTAAGTGGGTTTTCAAAAGTGCTACCCACATGGTTTTGCTGGCCTAGAGCTTGAGTGCACGATGGCGTGCACGTGCACAGCTGCTCCACTGCTCCTTGCTTTCCCCCCTCCCTTCTCACCCAGCCCTTTGATGCTCTGCTTGCATCTCCCTTCTCCTCCTCTTTTTTTTTTTTTTTTTGTCACTTGTATTCAGGCTCCTCGCATTCCCCCCTCCCTTCTCGCCCAGCCCTTCTTGTTCACGCTGTAGCTTGCGCCTGTAACTGGAGACTTTCATGACATTTCTCTGTCAGTCAGCTAGCTCCAGTCTGCCTCTCAGCAGAGCCATGTGGACGGACGGAGAGGGAGGGTTGTGATGCAGGCTGACTCGGAGCAGAGGGCACTGCTGTCTGTGCCTTTCCTGCTCCTCACAGCTGCCTGGGCCCAGGACTGGATATGGTCTCCCAGAGATTGTCTGGTTCTTTATTTTATGTTTAATGGCAGGCGCGGTGCCCTTTCAGGAGCACCACGATGGTTTGATTTCATTCTCCTGTCTCCAACACCCCCCACCCCACTCTTTCTGCTCTCCTCCTCCCTCCCTTTCAATTAATCACGGGGCTTGCTTGCTTTGCAGCAGAGCCAAGCGGACAGAGAGGAAGGGTTGTGCTGAGTCACGCGCTTCCGTTTCATTGTCACAGGTAAAATAGTATTTATTAGCGCTGCAAGACCAGAACGCGCTTTGAAAGATTGGAATATTACAGGCTTCAAACCAGATTTGCTGTCCGTCCTTCCTCACGGTGTGATGTGCAAACCCCGTGAAAGCCATCACATGGCAGCTGTCACGGATCACATCCACTGTAAAACTACATTTATTGAGATAAAATCAACGCTAGAACATCGTGTCGCGTTTCAATGTCACAGACACATATCATTTGTTATACACGTATTCTTTCAACAGGTTCCCTTATTTCTGTTAATAGATATAGCTGACATGTAACCTGTGTGATTCACTTTCATACGTATTATATGGCAGATTAGGCACCTGGTGAAGGGGGGGTGGTGCTGCTGAAACAATGTTGATCCATGTGTCGAGGAGTACTGTTCCTAGAGCATGCTTATAAATAACCCTCGATTAAACAAACAGGAGCTAAAATGTCAGGAGCATAAGTTATACACGTGGCTAGTGTTTTGTAATCACTTTTCTTTTAGCTCGTATTCACTGCAGTCTGGGCAATATATCCTTTCCCTTAGTAAACGTAGCAGTTCTGTGGAAAAACGTGTACTCTAAACTGGTTTTAGCATCCATGACACTTGCCTGAAACGTACATTTTCCTGGAACGAGAAGTAGCCGCTGCCTCTTTAAAAAATCTGTACATCGTCGAGAAGACCAGGTGGCATTTCAGTAAAAAATGCACATGATCTGTCCCACTGCTCAGTTGTTTGTTCTCCAGTTAACATACCACCTTTCTTAATTCAGATTCAAGATGTGCGAGGCCACACCAACTTATTAAATATTCATTCCAAGATCGTCCATCCTAGTTTTTTATAGAGGGCCGGTAAATTGGATTACATTTAGAAGTACAGAGAGCCCTTTATCGTTTAACATTCTAGTGTTTTTAAGAATTGCATTTTATGTAAAGAGGCAACTGATCATGCATGTTTTATGCAAAATCTGGATGATTTGCAGGTAGAGGTATATAAGTGAGCAAAGCGTTTTCTCTAGTTGGTTTCTTTAGTCACTTTCATATGTTTGGGCTATAGCTGTACATTAAAGGTGAAGTCTGTGCAGCCTTGGTGTCACAGACTTTAATACTGCCATGATCACATTGGCCATCTTACCAACGCTGTTCGTGCCATAGGGCAGTTAAAAGGAGCATAAATCATCTAGCATATTAGTGTTGTCTGTGGAGGATTTTAAGGATCTTGTGAAAGGTATGCCATGTTGTACATGTACGCAATTCTTATATTCGTCCTTTTAGAAGTCAAATCCTTTGTATAAGTCTTATGTTTTTTTCGCCCATCTGGAAACTAAAACTCTGCTACATTTCATGGCTTAGTTACTGGACTGAAAATAGAATGCGATGAGCAAAAAACATTTAAATGTTAAACAAGCATTGGCATAGCCAGTAGGTCTCGCCTTTGGGACCTTATAAGTGTTAAGTTATCCAGCAAAATATCCTTGGTGCAACAACATCAAGTGTTGCATGGCTAAACACTTATAAGGTCCCAAAAGCGAGACCTATTGGCTATGCCAATGCTTGTTACAATCATGTTTCAATTATGTTTTACCCACTTCATTACTTGGTCTCATGTACAGTCCTACTTAATGAGGAATTATTGCTCATGTTGCACCCACCGGGTACTGTTGTGGTCTGGACTGATACTAAATAGGGTGAGTCCTCTGAGTTTATTTCTTGCTGCATTTTAATGAATTCCACCGAAGTGAATAGTCACTTTAGCACACCACGGGAATTCACCACCAAATGTTTTCTGATGCGTTGTATAGCATTAGAAATCACCACCACTTGAGTTAACCCCTTCGCTGCTGCGGACATTCCGCTGCAGTGCTGGGGGGGGCAGGGGGGCAGCGCGGTGGGCCTGTGCTCATGACGGAGCCGCTCCGTCATGAGCCACAGTTGAGCTGTGCTCATGACGGAACGGTTCCGTCATGACTCCGCCCATTTGCGTTGTCCCCCCGCACAGGCGGGGAAACAGCGCCGCGCAGGCGGAGCGGCCGCCAACAGGATTGTCATGACGGAACCGTTCCGTCATGAGCACACGGCAACCGTGGCTCATGACGGAACGGTTCCGTCATGAGCGGGGAAGGGGTTAAAGAACGATTGAAGAGTCACGGCTATGGCTGTTTTTTAATTTTCCTGTTTATGGTATTCCTTCTAACTGGCATCGCCTACCTTTTCCCTTCTACAGGTAATACCAGACACCAACAGGTATTTTATTAGGCGATACTTACTCGCTTCACACCATCCAATTGAGAATACTATTAGAATTACATTCTCTTCTTTTGTAGATAGTTTTTTTCATAGGTCCTGAAGAATCGCGAGTGTAATAACTAAGCGAGAAACATGTTGACCATTATAACATAGGCTACTCCCACATGAGACATTATGCTCTGTTGAGTGCTACACCTTCACGTTTTTAATCAGGGAAGGAGGCCCCCAGAATAAAACTAATCCCTAGCTGGCACTCTCAACCCTGTTTAAAATCACTTGGTTACTTCTACATCACCCAGGCCCCCACACCCGCACTTCACCATACGGCAGTTGGATTGAAGATCTCCGATAAAGTGCTCCTTATTAAGGGAGCCCGTTAGGCATTGCACCGCCGGCCCGACGAGGAGCAGCCCATATGATGAAGCAGGACACCTGAAAGGGTGTGTGAGGGCATTATTATCCAACAAATGGATTACCAACTCTAAACATGTATTGGATGTAGTTGGATCCAGCCTCTCACTTGACTCTTCTTCTTCTTCTTCTTCTTTCATATATTGAGGAACAGCAGGAATACCCTCTTTGTTGGTAATGTGCATTCCTGGGGCACCTCTTCTTGCTGGACCTCCCGCTCCCTTGTGAGCGGAAATAGCCCCTTCTGTCCCTCTCTTTGTAGTTCACAAACTAAACTTCCCCTTGCACTTTTAAAAAAAAATCGTTTGACAACAAACTGTATTCACGTTTGGGAGCAGGCGCCATGAGATCTGTATTAACCCGGCACAGATTAACCATTGTACACATGCAGACACCAGGGCACCATAGAGATGAATAAAGCAGCAACACAACTTCCTCAGAGAATGCATGCCAGATCGTCTGCGAAAGGGGGGGGGGGGGGGGGGGAGAGATCTCACGGTTTTTAAGCACCAATGTGGGGACGCAGCAACATTTCCTTAACCCCTTCGATGCTCATGACGGAATGGTTCCGTCATGAGCATCGGTGCCCCTGTGCTCATGACGGAACCAGGGGCACGAAACCCCTCTGCTGCAGACAGCAGAGGGATTTCCTCATCTCCCCCAAAGCCTCGGGAGCTGGGGAAGAGCTTCCCCAGCTCCCCAGGCCCCCTCCCTGCTTTCTGTGCAATGACTATTAGCACGCACGCACGTCGCGCTGTCGTCATTGCACAGAAACCGAAACTGAAATGAGCCTTTAAGGCTCATTTCAGTTTCACTTTCTATGTGCTCAGGGGGTATCTCAGCCCCCCGGGCACGTAGAAAGACGGGAGCGGTATCATTGGAAAGGGGATAATCTCCCCTTTCCAATGGATCCACCCACTAGACACCAGGGAGGGGGGAGCGGCCCCTTGGGCAAGGGGCTTCGCTCCCCCATAAAGAAATGGGCTAAATTCAGTTTTCTGCCCCCCCTGGGGGGCAGATGGGGCAGTATATTTTATATATTTGTTACCATTTCAGAAATACAGTGGTGTCTTTCATAACAATTTTTCCATGTATACATTTTCCCAGAGTAATTGCTATATACGCCCTACATAATAAAAAACCATTGCAAGTCGCTGCTCAGTTTTTGGCTGTGGGTTCGTCGGGTTCTTGGTGAACCTACAAGTCCTATATATCCCCACAACCAGTAAGGTCCTGCGGATGTAACGGTATATTGCTTTCAAAGAGTTGTCATAATTAGAAGAAGTTACAGGTGAAAACGTTTACACAAAAAGTTGTTTTTTTCAACTAATTTTCAATTTTTCCTATATTTAACTGTTAGTTTCTATAAAGAAACCTTGAAGGATCTACACAAATGACCCCTTGCTGAATTCAGAATGTTGTCTAGCTTTCCAGGACCCATTATTGCTTTAATACCCATTTCTACCATTAACTGGAAGGAGGTTGAAAGCACAAAAAATAGCAAAAATAGGCTATGTCCCAGAAAATGCCAAAACTGTGTAAAAAATGTTGGTTTTCTGACAAAAGTCTGTCATTCCCTAAAAGCTGGGAAAATTGTAATTTCAGCCCCACAAACCCTTTTTTGATACCATTTGCAGGGAAAAACCCAGATGCTTTCATTTGCAGTACTGTATTTTGGTTAATTTCTGGGACCCCTCCAGGGGAATCCGCAAACCCTGGGTACCGTTAGAATCCCCATGATGTTGGAAGAAAAGTACGCACATTTGGCGTGGATACCTTATGTGGTCAAAGAGTTACAGGGGCCTAAGCGCGAACTTCCCTAAATAGCCAAAAAAAGGCTTAGCATAGGGGGGGAAAAGGCCTAGCAGAGAAGGGGTTAAAAATAATCATAATTCCGCACTAGGAAAACATGTAGTCGATTTCCCCACTTCTGACCCGCGATGTGTTTGCTGTTAAAGCCCTAAAAAAGTTAGCATGGCCAAAGGCAGCTGACTGCGACACAGCTGCCCCACAGCAGGTGCATTGTTCCCCAGAGCTTACCCCCGCAGAGGCTGTGCGTGCTCCTGGAATAACCCCCGGGCTGACCTGGGGTGGCCGGAGCCTGGACTCTGGAGATGTGAACAGGGTGGGAAGAATAGCAAGTGTGTGAGTGAGGGAGAGTGCGAGGGAGTGCTGGAGAGGCAGGCACTGCTGGGAAACGGCCAGTACAATGCGGCCGTTTCCACGCATAACAGTAATCACGCATGCATTACAACGCATGCGTGGTTACCACGAAAAGCCTTTACCATGCATACCTTTACTACGAGATACGTAGTAAAGACATGTGTGCTAAAGGTAATATTAAAAAAGGGGGGTTGGGGGTCTCCCCCCCCCAAAAAAAAACAAAAAACAAACCTGATGCCATCGATGTGGAGGCAATCGGCGTCGTACCGTCATTCGAGGAAACGGAAATACACTTCCGCTTCCTCTTTACGACGTGCGACGCAGATCGGAAGAGCTTCCAGAGAAGAGAGGACGTAGCGAGGTAAGGGGGAATTTAGTTTAAGTAATTAATGAGGGGGACGTGTAGCGAAGGGGTACATTTAAGGGTTTGTGGGTGGGGGAAATCGCACAGGGAAACATTTTTAAAGTTGAGGGGAGGGGAATTTATTAGAAAAAAAAGGGGAGGGGGGGGTCGCACAAGGGTATTATTAAAAAACAAAAAAACATAACATTTACCACGAAAATGCCTTTACCGATATGTGTGGTAAATGCATTTTCGTGGTAAATGTTATTCGTGGTAACGGCATTCGCGTTGTAACGCATGCGTAATAAAGGCATGCGTTGCAACTGAATGCGTTGTAATGACATACAACCGCACTGCTCGGTTCGCTAATTACACTGCAAGCTGGAGAGTCAGCTGCTCTTATTTCACTGCGATGGAAATGCTACCTCCAGCTGTGCTCCTTTTTAATGCCATATGTTTATACGGCTCAGTGTGTGTCTTCTTGTGCTAATGTCTGTTGTGTACCTAGTTTGTGGCCGTTGTTCATGGGGGGTCATCTGTGCATGTCAATGTTTATGTTTGCTTTTTGGGTGGGCGATTGTTGTCTCACTTGTGTGTCTGTGTGGGTGGCTGGGTGTGGGACAGTATATGATCTTATACTGGCTTAGAATCGGGCCACATTCGAGTAGACGGACCTGGGGGAGACTTCCGCGGGTAGAAGAAAGTGTGCTCCACTACTAAGGTTACATTTCATGTTGCAGTAATTATGTGTAAACCCGGCTTCTAAGTATGCTTCCTTGAGATAAAACGTAAAATCTTCCTCTATGCTTACAATATCACAACACGAACCCAAATACTAAAGTGTGGTCATCCTAAACATCATAGTTTAGAACTCGCTTGAGTACAGTGCATACTCTTAAGGCCAATTGCTCTAGAGTTTATATTGTTGACTTTGGAACTGAACCATGGTCTTCGGAATAATGTTTTCCGTTTATTCCTGTAACGCGTTTCCCTTTTTTGCCAAATAAAAATAGATTAAACGTCACTCCCATTATTACGAACGACACACGTTTAATCAAAATAATTCAGTAGCAACTCAAGATATAAATTGAGTGTGCCTTATTGAAGCAAACGTCCAACAGCTATTTTTTAGAATGGTGCCCTGCAGTTTACAGAACGATAAAGAGCGGGTCAGGTTGCAAAACATTTTTATTCAGGTGTTCCCGAGAAACAGAATATGATGTCTATAATGTAGCTTAAACCGAACATGTGCCAGACGACAGGCATTGCCAGGCAGCATCAAGACCAACCCTGCCAAAGGACTGGAACTCAGAAGCCTAGGTGTGATGGAAAAATGCACGCATTCAGTCTAATATGGTAGTCCACTGATGTCAAGGCTTCAAGAAAAGAAAAACAAGAAAAAGAAAAAAGAATATCACTGAAAAATGCAACCGTGAACAAGCTGAATGAAAAGCAAATACAAAAGTTGCCAGTTGATTTGCATTCCCTTTCCTTTGTATAATATTGTGGATTCTAGGAAATATTAAGAGTGCTACTATGAGAAACAATAGAAACTGCTTGCCCCAGCCCTACCACATCATTGGAGATGCTATACAACTAAAACATCTCTGTGGTGCCTTCTTTGCTAGCTGAGCTCAAACAGTTTAAAAGCGTCTGTGGAAGAGATGGCCAAGTAGAGAAAGGGAGCAGTTATGTCATACCTCCGTTATTTCTTAACCCTTTCTTATTAGCCCTGTTGACTGGGACTCTCATCCTTATAAGTTTAAGGAGCAGAAGCTATTGAATGTATCATTTGCAGCGCTTATTAAAAGCTTATTGACTACTTCTATATTCGTTTAACTTGCTGAGCCATCTTACCAAGTAATCTTTCCCCACCTCCCACTTTACAGTAGTGTGTGATAATGTGCTGCATCGCTTATACACTTACAAGGTCCCCAAGGCGAGACCGATTGCATTGCAAATGCTTGTTAGACCTAGTGTATGAAGAGCTCTCTCTGCAACAGAGTGTACACTGGCAAAGAAAACTGGTATAGTTTGGTTCAGGCAAAAAGAGGACACTTCTTTTGGCAATCATTTAGGGTTTGTTCTAAGGACTACCCTATCTGGGTAGACCTGAAAGAAAGGTTCTTCTAGAGTCAGAGGATGCAACTCACTGACCCTCCTTAAGGAAGAAATTGCTACTAAGAAAGCAACTTTCCATGAGAGAAACTGAAGTGGGTACGAGTGAAACGATCCAAAAGGAGGGCCGATGAGTCTAGTTCGCACCACAATAAAATTCCAGACTGCAGCACGCAGTGACTTTGGAGGCATTATCTTCTTTAAAACCTACATGAATGTTTTTATCAACAGGTATTCTGAAGAGCGATTGCTGATCCCTGTTCTGGCGATATGCGGCAATAGCTCCAAAGTGCAGTTGTATAGACGTGTAAGCTAGCCCTGCCTTTTGTAAGTGTCAGGTAACATACAAGGTGTTGTACTGTAGGTCTCTGGTGCTCATTGAGCAGTGTACTACAGTAGTGAACACATATTTTACATGTAGCCACATAACATATTATTGAAGCTTGTAGAGCGCACGGCTACCTCCAACGGAAGTGTCCCGGCGCTAGCATCCTACCTAAGAGAAGAGGAAACCAGGGAAGACCACCGTATCTAGGGCAGGCCGAAAAGCTCAGAGCTCTCCTAAAGAGGATTACCGCATCTATTTTTCTCAGGTGATTGGGCATAGTATTCCACAGGGTAGCAGTTTTTACAGAAAACGCACGGCCACCGGTCATTGCCTTCATGAAACGTGGAGTGACCAAAAAGTTACAGCTATTAGATCCGAGTGCCCTAGCTTGGTAGTATTTCTGAAGTCTCCGCTTCAAATATTGAGGACCCGTCCCTCTGATTGCTCTGTGTGCAAGTACTAGGGCTTTGAACTGTAATCTTCTCCTAACTGGAAGCCAATGTAGGCTGCGTAGATGGGAGGTAATATGTTGTCGCAGTGGCACATTCCTGATCAGCCTAGCTGCCGCATTTTGTATGAGCTGTAGTCTCCTCATCAGATACTCAGGAAGACCAATATAAAGGCTATTGGCATAGTCGAGTTGAGAGGTAATTAAAGCATACACAACTGACTTCCTGCACTCCATCGACAGGAAGTGAAGAAATCTGCGCAGAGCCTTAAGTTTCCAAAAGCACCGAGAGGAGACATGAGTAATTTGTGCCTTGCCCGTGAGTTGGGTGTCGAACTTGAAACCCAAATTCCTAGCAGAGGACACTGGTAGCGGGGGCGGGTTTAACTCGGTTGACCACCACAGCGCAGTGCACGGAGGAGTCGGTTGGTTAAAAAATAAAACCTCCGTCTTATCAGTGTTCAATTTTAGGCAGTTGTCTGTCATCCATGATGAGATATTTAAGAGACGCTGTCTAAAATTGACGAAGGCTGTCTCGTTGTGTTCTTCTAGTGGTAGATCGTTGCACCTCCCGCCTGCTGAGGTTGTCCATACAGTTGGATGGTAATTTTAGGTAACCAAACTCCAGGGCCTCAGGAGCCAGACTGCCAGACTGAGCTGTCTGGGATTTGGATGTGCGACTGCCTTGTTTCTGTGTGAAAATGTCCTGACTGTTGGGGAGCACCTCTTGAGGAAATACAGAGAGCTCTACTAAACAGGTGTGCCACGACTGTCTTGCCCATGTGAGAAATACCAGCATCAAAGTGAGAGATGTATGCCCGACCTTCCTCAACACTTATGATAGTAGTGGGAGAGGTGAAAAGAGTAGGCTAAGATGCCTGACCAATTAATCCATAGTGCTTTACCCTTGGACTGTGGGTGATAAAACCTTGAAGCGTGACATTTTGGCATTTTGCATTCTGCATCGTTGCAAAGAGATCTGTCTAGTGTTCCCCAGATTTGGAACGAAGGAAGTAGGCCTTATGGAAGGAGTTCCTACTCATTAACTTGTTGTTGCATCCTGCTTAGGAGGTTGGGAAAGTCACTGTCCACCTCTTGGAAATACTTTGCCAAACGTTTAACTAGACTTTCTTATGGCAGGTACTTGTGAGATATGAGAACTTACCACTAAAATACATCTCTCAACTTATGCCCCTACCTCATACTCAATCAGTCCAGACCTGACAATTTCAATTAACCTTACTCTCCATTTTTCATATGCCGGTGTGTTCTAATTTCCTAATACCTATCTGCCAATTACCTATATGAAGTTACTTTGTACTAGCTGGAACAGCTGGAGAAAGTGTGCTTTTCTGTTGCTGTGTGCAATACGTGACCGTCCTGTTGTCTGTCTTTATGAGGACTACTTTGTGCCGATAATCCTTGATGAAAGATCTCAGCACTTCCTTTATTGCTACTAGTTTCAAGAAGTTGATGTGGATGGTCTTTTGATGAGCTGCCCACAACACCTGTGCAGTCATGTCCATCATGTGCACCCCGACCTGTGAGTGACACATCTATAGTAATGACCCATAAAAAGCCTGCCCTGCAGCAGGCTGCTGATGTTCCACCATAGCAGAGACTGATAGATCCTTGACGGAATTAACACTTTATGCTCTAAACTGCACTCCACCTGTGATCACTGTGATGCAAGACACTCCTGTGTTGGGTTCAAGAGAAAACAGGGGAACCCTACTCACTAAGGAACCAGGGTAATAGTTATATAGGATAAACAACCTGTGGAATTATATACTATGATGTTGTAATACATAAACACAAATCGCAATATAGAGGGTTAGATAATGGCAGAGCGGAAAGGAACCAGTAACACACAGATTCCAGTGTAGTATATTTTATGGATTTTTTTAAACAAAGTTAGGAGTAAACATTATACATCAAAACAACATTTGTGCAGTGTCTCAAGTGACAAAGGGAACCTAAACCTAAGTGACAATGTGAATATTATAGACAAGGTTTCCACAAGTCGACCATTATCAAAATATTTCCATGTAAACAGCAGCGATATACAATTATATGTGCTGGGAAAATGGTTTGCTTCTTCTGTTTGTCAACAGCGTTTCGACCCTCAAAACAATGTGGGGTCTCTTCAGGACTATTGATGAAGGGACATCTAAATGGGATTGAAATAAAAAGAGCATAAGGCCCATATACCGGCACAAATGTGAAAAATAGGAAAATAAAGGACGTTGGATAAAAGGTACCTGAATTTATGATTGCGCAGCCTTGTGAAAATGATGTGCCACACGTGAAGAATAGAGGGAAAGGGTTTACTCACATGAGGACCCGTCCGGGTACTATGATTGTGAGAAAAGAAGCAAAGAAGAATGTTGCAATTACTGATAATTGGACATTGCGCTATGTAGCAGACATCTAATAACTAAGTGCGGGAAAATGTCCAACTTTCTAAAAGTGGCATTTTCAGAATGGTAACTACAAATCCAACTTTACCATTAAAGAGGATTTGTCATTACCATTCCAGAGGTACTAAATATGATAACTCTACCTTCTCTCAATTAGGAATTACAGCTTATTAAATGTAATCAGGAATCCCAAATGTTACCCTATGAGAGGGGTAGGCCTCAGTAGTGAAAAACAGGTTTGGCAGTTTTTCACTACCAGGACTTTTAAAACTTAAAAGTACATGTCCTTCCTTTTAGTTAGAAAGCACCCTGACCTATGGGCTACCGAGGAACTACCTTAGGGGGTACTTAAATGTCATAGAAGGGTGGTTTAAGGATTGTCAAGAGGTTTTAAATGGCAAGTCGGCATGGCAGTGTTTACAGCACACAGGCTAAGCGGTGGCAGGCCCGAGACGTGTTTAAGGGCTACTTAGTGGGTAGCACATGCAGTGATGCAGTCCCACGAGCAGCATTTAATTTACTGGCCATAGGCACATGTAGTACTCTGTACTAGGGACTTACAGGTAAATAAAATGGGCCAATTGTAGATAAGTCAATCAAACCATGGTTTAGGGGAGAAGCGCACTTACTAGCAGTTGTAAAGTGCTGAGAGTCCTAAGGCCGACTTAATGAATAAGCAGAAATATGCAGCAAGCAGGCAAAAGGTTTGGGGAAGATGAACCTAAGGCTATCAGGTCTAACATGTGTCACCCGTAGCTGAAAGGGGGAGAGCTACCCAACTTCTTGTGAGTTCTCTTCACTAAGGCGGAAGAACCTCGAAGGACCATCAGGAATGGCATGGTCTACCCCAAGGCCGTGTTCCACCGTAAAGTCCATTCCCTGTTGAGAGTTGAACCACCTCAACAATTTTGGATTCTCACCCCTCATTTGCATTAGCCACCTGAAGGGGTTGTGGTCTGTCTGAATCAGGAAGTGAATTTCAAACAGGTATGGTCTCAACTTTTCAGTGCCCAGACCATAGCAAAGGCTTCCCTTTCAATAGCACTCCACCTTTGTTCCCTGGGAAATAACCTCTTAGAGATGAAGGCTACAGCGTGGTCTAGGCCCTCATCATTTAGATGTGCTAAAACTGTCCCTATGCCATGTTCTGAGGCATCTGTTTGTACAATGAATTCCCTGGAAAAGTCAGGGGCCTTGAGCACAGGAGCTGTGCACATGGCATGCTTTAAGAAGTCAAATGCTTTTTGGCATGTCTGTCCAAATCACATTTCTGGGCTGCTTCCTTGAAGTGAGCTTTGACAAGATGGCAACAATGGTGCCATATCCCTTGGCAAACCTCCTCGAGTGAGGTCTAAATAGGACCTCACCTCAGTTTTGTTTTGGGGGGCTCCCAGGCTATGATGGTTTCTATCCTGGCCTAAAGAGACTGCACCTTGCACCTTGCCCCTGCCCACCAGACACCTTAATCACACCATAGCACTGCCACATCTTGCATTTGCCTGTTGCAGGGCCTGAAGCACTTCTGACAGGTGAAAAAGGTGGTCCTTCCAGCTGCTCCTGAAGACAGCTATGTCATCTAAGTAAGCAGCACTGAAAGCCTCCATACCAGCTAAAGCCTGGTTCACCAGCCTCTGGAAGGTGGCAGGGGCATTCTTTAAGCCAAAGGCAATTAACAGGAATTGATAGTGGCCCTCTGAAGTGGAGTAGGCTGACTTCTCCTTGGCTCCATCCAATAGGGCAACCTGCCAGTACCCTGAAGTAAAATCAAAAGTACTCCGGAACTTATCGATCATTCTGCTCATCAGCCAGGGGGATGGGATGAGCATCAGTCTTGCTGACTGCATTAATCTCCCTATAATCTACACAGAACATTAGTTCGGTGTAGTGCCCAGAGGGGCAGCTTTTGGTTCCGGCACCAGGAGGCTGGACCAGGGGCTACTGGAGGTTCAATCGCCCCCAACTCCAGCATATTAGAAACCTCATCTTTGAAGCTGGCCCTCGCCCTGTAAGCCTGTAAGTTTTATTCTCGGCGGGGAGGCGGTCTCCTCTGTACACATCACGGGTACACAGGTGGGTAGTCCCAGGTAGGAGGGAAAACAGAGAGAAGAACTGACCCAGCAACTGGCGACAGTCCCTCTGCAGTTCTGATGTCAGGGTAGAGGAGAGGTTTACACCTTCCACTGACACATCCTTCTCCTTGGAGGCTAAGAGGTCAGGGAGAGGTTCACTCTCCTGTTCCAGCCATCTATCTGTCACCAGCAGTATGAGGACCTCAGATCTCTCAAAGTGTGGTTTGAGACAGTGGATATAAAGCACCCTCTGAGGGTATATGGGGGTCTTGAGGTCCACCAGGTAAGTGACCTCCCCCTTCCTCTCAACAATCTCATAGGGCCCAGTCCAACGGTCTTAGAGGGCCCTGGGCTCCACGGGTTCCATCACCCATACTTTCTGTCCAAGATTTAGCCCTGTAACATAAGGAGGACCACCTGGGCCCTTGTTGCGGTGCCTTAAGCTCACTATAAAGGAGGATGTCCTCCCAGTAAATGTGGTGATTTCCAGAGGCATCACCTGCTACCTGGCCTGTGTCTCATGCCCTCCAAGGTTGGGCACTCCTTCTGTGCCTTGGGGAACTCCTCCCTTCCATGCATGAAGGCACAGAAAGAAACAGGCATTGACATTCAGGGGTGGCACTTTGATGAAGGTCCATCATAACTTCAGGTAAGAACGAGTCAAAACAAAGCCAGATTGAGCCACTTACCAGTGTGCAGGAGCAATCCTGTTTACATCATCCAGATCCCTAATGGCATATGGGCAGATTCTAAAGGTGAGGAAATCATCAGTAGAACAAGTTACTTACTATAGGTAGAGCTCACTATCGTGGATACTCTAACTAACCACACATTCCTCACAGAGTGAATATTCCCCATGAGTCATACTGGTTCCAGAAACTTTAAAGCAGTGCTCCTGCTTGTCAGCAAGTGGAGTTGCGAGGCTTCATTCCATTGTTGTTCCACTCCGAAGAGGCGAGCGGAGTCAGATAAGAGTCATCCATGCATGCTGACCTCAGTTGCTTCCTAGGCTGTCCACGCCCTCAGACACAGAACCTATTGGCAGATTGGAGTGACCAGTGTGCAGATCTCTAAAGAGCGATTTTTTAGATGGAAAAAGTCCAGTTCCCAGAATGGAGAGGAGGGATACGCCATGAGAAATCTGTGCTTAGAGTATCCACTAAAAAGTGCGTTACCGAAGGTTAGTAACTTCTTCTGATAGATGCTTCTAACTGCAGATTCCTTGCTTTGTGAATAGATTTTATAATAGTACATCCCCAGATGGGGAGTCTGAACTGGCTCAGACCCGAAGCCCTACAGGACCAAGTGGGCAAACTCTGCTGATGCACCAGACTCTCAAGGCAGTAGTGCTTTGTGAACTGATGTCCACATAGCATCCTGGAAGATATTCTGGACAAGCACTCTGTATACCAGAGCAAGGTTAGCAGCCTTGGCTCTTGTGGAATGAGCCTGCAAGCTTTCTCTTTGCTACTTTTTTGCCAATGCATAGCATATCTTGAGATAGCGAACAATCCATCGAGAGATGGGTCTGTTTTGGTATTGCATTGCCTTTTATTACCCAGAGAATCCCACAAAGAGATAATCGTCCACATGCTGGTCCTTGGTATGATCTATATAAAAATCTAAGTGCTCTCTTGGGATCCAGACTATGGAGTCTCATTTCCTCTTTTGAGGTACTAGGCCAATGAATGTTGATACCTTGCTTGACATGAGAAGGAGTCACCACCTTTGGCAAGAATGCTACTGGTGTCCGTAACACCAGTTGTCCGGACAAAAAAAGATGTAATGAGGCTAGAACGAGGGAGCCTGAAGATCACCCACATTGCATGGGGATGTTATGCTGACCAGAAAGAATTTTGTTCAGAGTGAGGAAGCAGAATGAACAACTGTACATTGGCTTACAAGAGGTACACTTGAGAAAAGTGAGGACCAAATTCAAGTCCTACTGTGGCATCAAAGGGCTGGGATGGAAATATATGGTGCAAACCTTTTAGAAAAAGCATAATCCTTGATGATTTGAACCAGAACAGCTGTCCCAGTAAATGTAAAAAAAGCAGAAAGAGCAGACAAGTGACCTTGAACAGTGCCCAGAGCAAGACCTTGCTAGGCCTAAGCTAGAACAAACAATACATCCAACATTGTGGCCTGCAAAGTATGTGTCTGGTGGACGCTGCACCAAGCCACAAACATATCGGAGTGCCAAGCATACAGTGATTTTGTGGATTGACGCGTGCCTGCCAGGATTACATCAATGACATTGAAAAGAAGATTGAAGGAGATCAACTGCTGCCTTTCTATCACCACGCATGGAGGTGCAGGTTGCACAGGCCTGAGTGCATGACCCAGCCCTGTTGCTGCAACAGAATATCCTCCTGAAGCAGCAGCCTGATCAGAAGAGATATGCTGAGGCCCAGAAGTTCTGGGTAACACACTCTCTTGGCCCGATCTGGATCAACTAGGATGACTTTGGTCCTGATCTTCAGAACTCTGGACAGAAAAGGTACCGTCGGGAAGGCGTACAGGAGTCCTGTGCAACTCTGCATGTGGAATGAGTCTCCAAAGGACAGCCTTCTTGGGAACTCCAGCATGCAAAAAAAACAAGTTACTTACCTTCTATAATGCATTATCTGGTAGAGACTATTTAGCTGCAGATTCCTTACCTTTGGATTCCCCAGGCGTCAGGCTGGATCTGGAAACTTTTGCTCGAGCAATATCCCTAGCGCACGCAGTCGGGTTGCTCCATTCGGCTCCGCATGACGGCGTCGGTTATGACGTCGCGGTCACTTATATAGGCACCAACCAGGTGCGCAGATGTCAGTACTTTTAGTTGTTTCCATGCCAAAAGTGCGGAGCCATGAAGTACCTGACATAAACATATGCAAACGTAGGGCCCTGAAAAAGGGAGTAACCCTAGAACTAACAAAATCAGTCCGCAAAGCGGGGAGGCATGGGTGGGCCTGTAAGTAATCTGCAGCTACATAGAGTCTCTACCAGATAATGGGTTACTGAATGTAAGTAACTTGTTCATCTGATAGAGGCTTCCAACTGCAGATTCCTTACCTTTGAATCAGATACCCAAACCATACTCTCCCAGCAGTGGGTTACGGACCAATTCCTCTCACTAAGAAGTCCTGCAGGACTGAACAAGCAAAATGCCCGTCCCTGCAGACTGGACTGTCCAGGCAGTAGTGCTTACAAACGTGTGCAAAGATGCCCACGTTGCTGCATGACAGATGTCCAGGACTGGGACACCCCGAGCCAAGGCGGAAGTCGCAGCCTTTCTCCTGGTGGAATGAGACCTTAATCTCTCAGGGGGCTGCTTCTTAGTCACGGCATAGCAGATCTTAATGTAGAGAACGACCCCGCGAGAAATGGTCCTTTTTCTGCACCGCCCGCCCCGCCTGAGCTCTTAAGTACCCAACAAAGAGTTGGTGTCCACCCAGAACTCTTTTGTGCGGTCAAAGTAGAACAACAACGCTTTTTTTTTTATCCAGACGGTGGAGACGCTCCTCTCCCTTAGAGGTATGCTTGGGGAGCAAAATAGGTGGGCGGCGTGATAGACTGACCCAGATGGAATGGGGTCAGCACCTTTGGTACGAATGAAGCATGGGTGCAAAGTACCAACTTTATCTGGAAAAGACATCTAGGGAGGCGTACAAGATTGAGCCCGCAACTCACTCACCCTCCGGGCAGATGTTCTCGCCACTAGAAAGGCTGTCTTGATGGTAAGCAATTGTGTAAAGGCTTGAAGGCAGCACACATATGAAAAGTGAGGACCAAATTAAGGTCCCACTGCAGCATAACAAAGGGTGTGGGTGGAAACAAGTGAGCCAGCCCCTTTAAAAATCTATTTACAATTGGAGATCTATTTACAATTGGAGATCTAAAGAGAGGGGTGGTCTAGCAGATGCAAAAAAGCAGATAAAGCAGAGAGATAACCCTTAAGAGTCCCCAAAGCAGAGCCCTGCTGGGCAAGGGATAGAATGAATATAAGAACAGTGGAAGGAGAAGCAGAAAGCGGGGCAACAGACCTTTCTGTACAGTACAAAACAAACGTCTGTCATCAGCAGGCATATACAGTCTTAGTGGAGGCCTGCCTGGCTGTCAAAATAACATTGCATACTTCAGGAGGAAAGTCAAAAGCCGTCAACCGCTGCTGCTCAATCTCCACACATGGAGGCGAAGAGTTGACAGGTTCAGGTGGAGGACCCTCCCCTGCTGCTGCGACAGGAGATCCTCCCAAAGGGGTTACTAATCGGAGGATCGATACTCATTTTCAGGATCGCTGGATACCAGACTCTCCTTGCCCAGTCAAGAATGACTTTGGCCTGGTCGTTCCTGATCTTCTTTAGAACCCTGGGCTGGAGAGGTATGGGTGGAAAGGAATACAGCAGGCCTGAGCTGCACTCGCGAAAAAAAGGCATCGCCGAGCGATAGCCGCCTTGGAAACTACAGCACACAGTATTACTGACACTGCGCTTTCTCTTCAGATGCGAACAAATCTAACCAAGGATCTCCTCAGAGCTGAAAGAGACCTTGCACCACCTCCGACTGGAGATGTCATTCGTGAACGGCTGAGTTTGTCCGCCCTGGCGTTCAGAGAACCAGCCAGCTGTTGGAACCACCAGGGTTATGCCCTGTCGTTCCAGCCGTGTCCAAAGATGCAGGACCTCTCGACAAAGGGTCCACGACCCCTCCCCACCCTGCTTGTTGCAGTACCACATGGAGGTGGTGTTGTCCGTGAACACCTGCACTAACTTACCCTTGACAGAGAAGAAATGCCTTTAATACCAACCGAATCGCTACAAGTTCCAACAAACTGATGTGGAGCCCGACTACACTGGTGACCAGTGTCCCCTGATCTCCACCTCTTCCTCTCCTAGATGGCCACCCCATCCCAGTAGTGATGCATCTGTCACGACAGATCTGGTTGGGGAAGAAAGAGGGGTCTGCCAGTGACCCAATTGCGGTTCGTCAACCACCACTGCAGCTCTCTCACAGTTATTTTCGAGATCTGGACCACATTAGTGAGATTTCCCCAATGCTGCGCCCACTGGAACTTCAGGTCGCACTGCAGAGCCCCCATACGCCACCTGGCATGCTTTACCAACAGGATTCAGGAGGCCATGTGGCCCACAGCCTCAGAGTCAGTCTCACCAAAATCCAGGATAGAGGCTGAAACATTGGAATCATAACCTGAATATCCTGGACTAGCTGCTCTGGAGGATAGGCCAAAAACTGCACTGTGTCCAGAAGAGCCCCGATGGAAAGGTGTGTCTGAGAAGGAGTTGGGTATGACTTCGGAACGTTTATAGAGAACCCCAGAGAATGCAGGTGGTTCGCGGCAGCCTGGGGCGAAGATGCCTTCAACAGCAAGTCATCGAGGTAGGGGAAGACTGACACCCCTAACCTGTGAGGATGAGCTGCAACCACCGCCATCACCTTGGTGAACACACAAGGGGCACTGGTAAGGTCAAAGAGGAGCACTGTAAACTGAAAGTGCTTGTGGCCTACCTTGAACCGCAGGTTACGCCTGCGGCCCGGCAGGATGGGGATGTGCAAATATGCATTCTGCAGTTCCAGTCTTCTTGGTCTAGGGTAGACAAGACCTGAGCAACAGTAAGCATTTTGAACTTCTCCTTGAGGAAGAGATTGACGGTTCAAAGATCTAAAATGGGTCGCAACCCATTGTTCTTTTTCGGAATCAGAAAGCAGAGGGAATAACAGCCACTGCCTACTTCTGAATCCAGGAGCCTCTCTATAGCTCCTTTGGCCAGGAGAGCTGCAACTTTCTCTTGGAGCAATTTTAAATGATCCTCTGCCAGCCGATCTTGATTTGGGAGAATGGGAGGAGGAAAAAGAGAGGAAAAGCAGAGACAGCACTCCTGAATGATCTTTAAGATTCACTTGTCCAATGTTATAGACCTCCAGAGGGGGAGATGATGGATTATCCACCAACTGGAGTGGTGTGGTCTTGCAGAGTCAGACTAGGAAGTGCTTGGAGGCTGCGGCTCCCGAGGGCAGGGTAGCCGACGACTTCTGGTTTCCATTCCTTGGACGGAATGAACCGCTACCACATCCCCACACAACTTGGGAAGTCTGTACAGGACGGTGGCTGGGATACGGCTGTTGCAGCTAGAACCCCCCTTCCATTGCCATGAAAGGGCAAAAGCTAGACTGGCCACGAGGTGTAGAAGAGGCCCAAGGATCTGGCCGTAGCTCGAGAGTCCTTGAACTGCACCTAGGGCCTAGTCTGCCTTCGCCCCAAAAGAAAAGTATCCATCAAAAGGCATGTCCATCAATTTTGCCTGGACTTCGCCCAAGCCAAGAAACCAGTTAAACCAGTTAATCCATCGTATCAAGGCACAACTTATGGTGAATTTTGCTGCATCCCTCCCATCCTTAACTGCCTGAGAGAGCACAGCCCAGGCCTCCTCCGGAACCTGTGGCAGCACTTCTGCACCCATCTCACAAAGGGAGTGGGAGAAACGGCCCAATAAGCATGCAATATTCACAGACTGCAGTGCCAGGTAGGAGGAAGAAAACCTCTTCTTCCCAAGTGCTTCCAGCCTCTTGGATTCCCTATCCGGAGGGGCGGAAGAGAACGCACCCTGGGAGTTAGTCTGCACCACCAAGCTTTCAGGAGTGAGGTGTTGGCTGAGGGAACTTTGGGTCGCCCGGAGCTGGGCGATGGTGGCATGCAATTGTCCTATTCACAGGAGCCCCTGTACTAGGCTTGGACAATGTGCCTAGAAGAATATCAGTAAGTGCCTCATTGAAGTGAAAAAGGGATTTAGAGGTGGAAGCCGCTGGCTGAAGCGCTTTGGTCAGGAGATTAGTCCTGACCGGCACAGAGGGCAACCCCAGTCCGAGGACCTCAGCCTGCTCTGTTGATCACCATGGCATACCCCATCCTCCATAGCCACAGTTGGCGGAGAGAGCATGCCAGTATCCGGGAAAGTGTCAAGTCCACTAGCCTCCCCAAGTTCCTCATACCAGTCCATCTGCTCTGCAGAACATCTTGGTGTTCTAAAGGGTCTGTAGACCCTCCAATCCTCTCCTGTGCCTAAAACATCATCAAAATGCTCAGACGATAGCATAGAACCCCTGGGTTCTATTGACCTGTGATCGGCGTCTAGCGACGCAGTTCTGACTCAGTGTCTTCGGGGATAAGGATGGGGGTGGAACCGTAGGTGGGCACCGGCAGCCCCAAAGGCACCGACTTCGGGTCTGAAGCCGGGGAAGGTTGTGATGGCATGACCGGCATCATCCCGGATCAGATTCCTGAAGCCCTACGAGCGCCGGAGCCAGCGGCGTCAAATCTGATGGGGCCCCTTCTGACCCCCCTGGGCCAAATAGGTCTCCCTGCTATAACACGGGGGGCATGGCCTCATAAAATTCTTTCATTTGAGTGGGGGTTGCTCCGGCTCCCGGAAAGGGAGGGAGGTGCAAGGTCGACTCTGGCTCCGCAGAGCATCGGTGCTCCTTACCTCGTCCGTCGACGGACGACAGCAGAGGCAAAGTCGAAGTCCGCTTGGACTTTTTTCTTATGCCTCTTCCCTGAATGACCCACTGACCTCGGGTGGGACAAAGTACTTTGGGCTCTGGGAACATTGTAGCAACCTCTTTTTCAAATGAGACCGGGACCTACGCGGAGTCTCGCTGGATGGTGTCGACTGCTGGGCCACAAGGAGCTTCCTACCCTGCTCCCGCAAGGCCTTCGGAGCCATAACCTGACAGTCCGAGCATGACTGAGTTGTGGTTGCGCTTGAGACACCAGAGACAGACATGGTGGGGGTCAGTCACCGACATCATGTGGTGACAGCCACCACATGGTTTAAACCCGGTGTTCCTCAAAGACATCCTTGCATACGAGAAAAAATGTACGAAGTCAACAAAAGTCGCAAAAAGGCCTGTCAAAAAGCGATAGAGGGGTAGCTCTTCTCTGGATCGGTGCTTAACTGGCGCAGAAAGAAAAAAACTGACATCCATGCGCCTGGTTGGCGCCTATATAGGCGATTGTGACGTCATAACAGACGCTAAAGATGCCAACGAGGTCACGCAGAGCCGAATGGAGTCACCCAACAGATACACAAGGGATATTGCTCGAATAAAAGTTCCTGCCTGATGCCTGGGGAATTCAAAGGTAAGAAATCTGCAGCTAGAAGTGTCTATCAGATAGTTAACACAGCAATGGTGAACAGATTGAGGCAGGGTGTCTTCCGTTGCTAGAAGACACCCTGTGCCACCTCAGGGTGTAACCACTGTTTGTGATATGCTAGACATTGGCAGCTGAGATCTTCCTCCCTGCTAATTAAAGATACCGCCAGGTGGTGTGTGACCAGGTAAATGCTCAGATGGCTCGGCCAGTTCTAAAGAAGCAGAGCCTCCCAAAACCCGACCCCGCCCTGCTTGCTGCAGTACCATATGGAGATGGTGTGGTCTCTGAGAACCTGAACTGTATGCCCTTGACAGTCTGCAGTAAGGCCTTTGATGCCAAGCAAATCACCTACAGATTTATGTGGAGGTGGGAATCTGTCAGAGACCAGAGTCCTCTGAGCTCCACCTCTTCCAGGCACCACAGTGAATTGTGGGATGCACTGTATCCAGGTTGGCTTCAATGAAAGGGAGCCTCTGCAAAGGTGTCAAGTTTTACTTCAGCGGGTTGATGAGAACTCCAGGATCGTGAAGATCGAAATGCGTAGGAGGAGGAGAGCTCCCTGACCTAATAAAGAGCTGAAAATCGAGGTGTGTGCCGTGAATTCATTCATTGTTGAGAGATTTACAGCGAGGATTAGTCCTATTCTCGCCACGGGCACCAACTATATAGTGTTCCCCCCTTCAAGGACTAAATTGTTGAAAAATATATATATATATATATATATACATACACACATATATTAGAAGTTTCATGGTGTTCTTTGTTGCAGGTGCCCTCAAGAGTTGTTACGCAAATCCAGTTACCAAGAGGTGCAGCAGTGGCGGTCTCTCTTTTCACTCCAATCCCCTTTACCCCGCTTTGCTGCAAGTGAGCAATTCAAGTTCAAGGCTAGTGGGGTTGGGGATTGAGGAAAAGTTAATCTGCTCCTGTGGAAACCAGAGTTCAGGTGTTTGGTACTCGACACAGTCAAAACAATGGTGTATGGTCTATGCACAGGCAACAGAAAAGGAATATTGTCAGAGTTGGAAGGATTAAATATTGACTGAGCCACAGTAGGATTTAGGTGCGGGCTCACCAGTGGGGATCCAACTGGAGGCCCATGTGGATTCTTGGAGCCAGAGGTGCGCCAGAGTGAGCCAGAAACCTGTCAAAGACGCACAGCATGGCCTCTGGAAATGCTTCGACCTGGTGCAATGTCTCTGATGAATCGAGAAGCTCGGGAACACTGAAACCAAAGAGAGAGGCAGGTACTTAGCCCCCCTTGGACTTATGTTTTTTCTTGGGCTTACCCTTCAACTGCGATGCTGATCTGCCATTGGAATGACTTTAGAAGCAGGTCCACACTCTCGACTTCGATTTGGAGCTGGACCTGCGCAAAGCCTGAAGGGGTTTTGCCACAACGTTTTGCATTCACTAATGGCCTTCAGATTCATTTAGGTGCAGTTGCTGCAGGCCTTGGAGATGTGCGCCGAACCAAAGCACACGCCTCATGGGGATGTCACAGATATCTGTTTTAGATAGTACCTACAAGGCTTCAACCGTGTAGTTTTAGGGAGTGACATGTTCCCTTGCATGTTACTGCGATTCAACTTAGTCTCCATTTTAGCTTTCCTGTTTAACTTAGCATTGTTTCTAATAGTGCTTTGCACATGTTTTTCCCCATACAGGACCCCATGAACAATTTAGAATTCTCACTATATGTTTTCCTCTTGGTATTCTTTTCCCCTGTTAAGGAGTGTAATACATGGGGTACTGTACCGGAGGCCATTTACACCATTACTCATGGTACTCCTTTAATTGCAGTTTTACCTGAAGTCCTTAAATAGATTCAGGCTAAACATGGAGCGGCACCTGCCCTGGATTTGGGGAGGAAACTCACTGGCAATTTTGCACTGTATCCTATCAAAGGGGAGGCAACTTCTTTGGCGATATGGCAGTGCCTCGTTTCAGTTTACCTTGCAGATCAGGAACACAAGCCTAAAGTAAATTCTGAATCCTATATATCTATAGATCGACAGTTTGGCAACCAGGCCTATTAAGCAACTTATGGACAAATCTGATGCAGATACTACCAAACAGACACCAGAGTCTTCTAAAAAGCACAAGGATAAAAACAAAGCTAAAACACGGAATGGATCGCTGGAATCTGAGTCTTCCAAAAAAAAGTTACAACTTACGTAACAGTGATATCCTTAAACAGTCTGATACATATCAGTATTATGATACAGATCTTTCTCGTTCTTTGCAAGACTCTGCAGACAAGCGATCAGAAAAAAGTAGACAAGGTAATCGCAGACAGGAGGAGTATGTTAAAACGAAAACTGATTCTGTCATCATAAACATGGAAGAGAAACTGCATCAACAAAAAGAGTAATTTAAAAAGAAGAATGTGGACAGAATTTCTGCTAAACATGCTGCAAATACTTAGAACTCTTCTTCGGAACAAGACGTGGATAAGAACTCTGACAGCGCAGCAGAGGTTACAATAGTTCAACAGGCTCTTCAAAGGTTTCTGGTGGTGAGACCGACTAATGACTATGTACAAGTTGAAAATCCAGATCAGAGGCTAAGCCCTCCTAAAAGACATTATGATCTGGAAATAAAAATGGAGGGTGACATACTGTATACTATAAAAATATTATTCTGATAGAATTTGACTAATAAATAAAAAATTCTCTTGTCAGAAGTAGATTGGCCGCCAGAGTTTGTTAGAAAAGTCCCACAGGGGAGGATGTAATCATACCTTTCTTTTTGTTCTTGTTCCCGAGGAAGTTAAAGCAGCATAAGCTGCAGAATGGGCTCTTGCACAAACCCCAGCATTATATCACAATCAAGCAGGTTGGGATAAATATGAACCTTATGTTATACCTATAAGGTCCAGCCCACAGGTGCAAGTAAAAACCCTATTAAGCCTGAAGTTAAATGCCCAGTTTAGGAGATTGGATCACAATTAGAATATCAAGGTGTAATTGAGCCTTGTGTCTCCAGTATGAATAATCCATTATTTCCTTTTCTTAAACTAGATCATTCATATCATATATTCTTAAACTATTGAAATCTAAATAGTCACACACACACTTTTGCTGTACAAAATCCCCACAGCACTGGCTTGATAAATAATATTGTTTGTAAAAAATTCAAAACTACATTAGCCATTTCCATTGTTTTTTTTTATACCAAAATATAGTGTCTGAAAGCTGTAATTTAACATTATTCCCAGCGCTTAGAGCCCAACAAAGGTTCTTTTAAGCTCCCACAAGGGTATAAGAATAGTCCAGGTTGGTTTTCTGCCCGAGTAACATCAATTTTACAAGAAATTGACTAAAAGGCGTTGTCCTATGTTGGTGACATTTATACCACCGATGAGAATTTAAGCACACAAGTGGCCAGAGTGTATCGTATTATTCTGGGATTCACTCACCATGGCTAAAATTGCCTCTCTGTGTCCTGTTTTTAGGACATACATTATCAAATAAAGGCAAAAGCCTAGCATCACTTTCTTACAGAAGTGTGCTCTTTTACAACTAACAAATACCAAGAAACTTCAAATTCTTTTGGGCTTTCTTAATTTTGGTAGAACATGCATACCTTAAACATAACGGGTTAAACCATTGTACAGTTTGATTTGTCCTGATTTTTCTAATAAACATTGACCTACTGAACAAACTTCTATTCTAAATGTACAGATAGACATGCTTGAGTCTAAACACTTGCATACGCGTGTTAGCACTGTTAACTTAGTGAGCTGCAAAATTACGGGTACCAGTGGTTACACATGTTTTACTCAATTAAGGAGAAACAGTGCTGATTGCTTATAAATTGCATTTGTGTTCCAATGCGGAAATGCGTTTTGCTTCCACTGAAAACAATTTGACTGCTGTTCAGACTGCTGTACTAAAGGTCCATTGGCTCAAGGGAAAAGCATAATTGTGATATCTCCTGTCCCAGCCTTAGAGGCCGTCACCAAGGCCAGCGTTCCCAACACAAAAGTCTTACATCTAAGATGGATCCAGTGGGCCACTTCCTTGACAGCTACTGATGTATATTATTTTTTTTACCCTACTGTTCAAACACAGGAATATCTTCAGTATGAACAGGAATACTCAATGTGTAGTGAAATTTTGCCTCTGGATGAATATGCCGTTGATTCAGTCCAGCATGCAGTTGGTACAAAGTACAAATACTCAGCAGTGTGTTCCAGTGAAGGGGGTTATGAAAGATGGTGTAGTTCAGGCACAAAAACATATACAGAACCTTTCGGTGACTGTACCGCTCAGCTGCCCGAATTGAAAGCTTTGGTTTTTCAGAATACAGAGTCAGATTCTCACACTTACAGGCCTTTAATGGCGTTTGAATGGATTCATAGATTCTAAGAAAAGGCTATAAAGCATAGGCTTTTGTGGAGAAGGTGCAGGCACTGAAAGACGATTTGCCACGGGTTCATGCGATTCATACATTGAACCATCAACGTGTTGGTGTACACGTTGCAGGGAATTCATTGGCTGGTGAAGCTACCAAGGCGGCTGTTCAGACTGTATTAGTAGATGCGATTACTCGGTCACATACGAGGATAGTTGACATTGTGGCTGTGGTCACTGCTTCGGCTAGTGGCTATCTAAAGTCTAATCAGCAAAAAACTACTATCTACTGAGTCCTTAAAATATTCCCTTTGCCCGCATTCCTGGGATGGGTGATCAAATGATACCCAAACAGGACAGCAGGTTAGAGTTAATAATAGCTGCTCATGAGGGATTGGCATCTGCCCATGCTAGTGTGGTGGCAACAGTTTCTTTTTTACAGAAATTATACTGGTGGCGGGGTCTCTATAAACAGACTAAAAAAAGTGTCCTTAGCTGTGATCTTTGTCAACAAATTAAAAGTGTCATCTTTGCTCGCCTACCACAAACACCACTTTTAGCTTCAAATAAGCCATTTCAATGCGTTGATTTAGATAATTGTGGAATATTCAATTTGGATGGTGCCTCCAAATATATCTTAGTGGCTGTTGATTTGTGTGCTACATTTCTATGGGTGTAGCCACAGAGATCAGCTGACATTCAAACTGTTATTAAAGATTTGCAAGTCTTTATCAGCACATACGCAGTAGCAGCATTCTACTCAATAAATCAATCAAGCATGACTTGTCTAGTGCGGCTAGTCATCCGAGAGAGTATCCAGACGCTGATTATCTTGCTGCGGAGGCTCAGCCAAACAGCCAGGACTTGTGTTTTCCCAAATGCCAGCTGAGAGGGTGCGGTCAGTCCAGAGGTAGAGAGGAGGTCGTTCCAGAACATGGCCACAAGGTAAGAGAAGGAACAACCACCACTGTAGCTTTGACGTATGTGAGGGGTGTGAGCTAGGTGACAGGAGGTGGAGCATAGGTGTCTGGAGGGTCAGAGGAAGTTCAGACAGTGGATGATGTAGATTGGTCCTTGGTTGTGCAGGGCCTTGTATGTTAAGATCAGCATCTTGAAGTGACATCTATTCAGGATGGGGAGGCAGTGGTGTTTCCTGAGGTGGGGGGTGATGAGAGTCCGCTTGGGGAGGTGGAGGATGAAACTGGCTGCAGAGTTCTGTATGATCTGTAGTCTCTTCAGGAGGTGTGCGGTAATTCCTGCATAGAGTGCATTGTCGTAATCCAGCCGGCTGGTGACTAGGGCTTGGGTGACAGTTTGTCTGACGTTAATCGAAAGCCACTTGAAGATCTTCCCGGAGCATGCAAAGAGTGACGAAGCAGGTAGAGGAGACTGTGTTGATCTGATTTTTTAATGGTGAGCTTGTGGTCAAGGATGATGCCAAGGTTATGGGCATGATCTGTTGGCAAAGGTGAGAGTCCTAGTTTGGAAGGCACCCAGGAGTCATTCCACGGGGTGGTGTTGTTCCAGAAGATCAGTACTTCTGTTCTGTGTTAAATTCTTAGGTAGTTGTCTTTCATCCAGTCGGGGATGCTCGCCATGCACCTGTGGAAGCTGGCCCTCGTGGTGACAGCTCTTCTGTTAGCGAGAGGATGAGCTGGGTGTCGTCGGCGTAGGAAATGATGCTCAGTTCATAGGTTCTGACAATGTTGACATGGGGCGTCAGGAAAATGTTGGACAGGTTGGGGCTGAGGTATGAGACTTGAGGAACGCCTTAGATGATACTCTTGTGTTCAGAGGTGAAAGAAGGAAGGCGGATTCTCAGAGTTCTTCCGGTGAGGAAAGAAACAATTCATCTGAAGAGGTCTCCTTCAACTCTGATGTGGTGGAGCCTCATGATAAAGGTGTTGGGGGATATAGTGTTGGATGCAGCCGAGGGGTGTAGGATGATCAGGGCCGCCATTTCTCCTCGATCCAGGTGGGGTCTGATGTCATCGGTGGCAACAACAAGGGCGGTTTTGGTGCCATGGTTGGTGCAGAATCCAAACTGGTAGATGTCAAGAAGACTGTTTGTCTCCAGGTGTTCCGTGAGTTGGCAGCTGAAGGCTTATTCGAGGATCTTGGTGGGGAAGGCAAGCAGAGAGATGGGACGGAAGTTTATGAGTTCGCTGGAATCAGCGGATGGTTTTTTGAGAAGGGGTTTGACTTCAGCGTGTTTTCACCTCTAAGGCTTACCGGAATACTATGGGCACCCTTGGGATTGCTGCTATGCATTATCCTGCCCCCATCATCCCAAGGGAAATTCGATAGTGGAATGAAAGAACTGGGGCTTAAAGCAGTCCTTAACAGCTACAGTATTAGGTTCAGGTAGTAGCTGGATTCATCACCTATATGATGCCCAGAGAGCCTTAAATTATCTATCTAGAATGTCAATGGGTGATCAGACACCCTATGAGCTACTCTTTGGGGTCCAAATGTTTGTTCCAGATCTTCATAACTCCGACACAGAGGCTACAGACGCACCCTTTGACATCAATGTAGGTTTCATCGTCTTACAAGAATTACAAGACTTCTGAGATGAGCACTCCAATTTGAATTCCAAATGTTCTTCCACTGACAAAGTAAAGGAGCAACCAGCAGTCTCGAGCTGGATTTGTAAAGTTGAGGATCTAGTCTGAGAGACTACTGCAGAAAATAAGTTTTTAAAAAATGTTTGGCCCATTCTACCATGCACCAGTGCCTGTCCTTGATGTCCAAGGTACTCGAACTGTGATTTTGTCACCACCCCTTGCTGGTTGGAAACAGAAACAACAAGTTTCCATTGATTTGATCAAGTCACACCATGTGGCTGTTTCTCCATAGTAGGTCACAGGAGTTTCTAGGTAGTTCCCTCACACCTCTCTAACCTGCATGAAATCCCTCTTCATACACTAAGTAGTCCTAATCGTTCTGCTCCCCGGCTGGGGACATCAGATGCTGAACTTTCCAATGTACTAGTTAATGATTAAAACAGAGAGAAGAGAAAGAGAAGCAGAGCTCCAGGTCTGCTTGCGTAGATGTGAAAAGAAAGGAACTGTCAGTTATAACATTATTCGATTTTCTTTCAAATCATTAAAGTACATTGAAAATACATCATGCAATATAAAAAAATAAAAATCTGTATCCCAAATTTCCAAACATTCAATATAATATGAACATAAAATCCACTTAAATATAAAAAAGCATGGGATAAAAATAGATCACCTCATCAATTAAAAGAACAGTGCTGTTAAAACCAGCCATCTATAATTCATTTTCAACACCTATTAACAACCCCTGATGAAACACGAGCTAAATAGTAACAAATAATGGGTGTTTTTAACATCTGGAGAAAGTAAAAAGCTGGCCACACTTGAATAAAATTCTGATTCAACAGCAGAAGCCAGACTAAGTTGGTTAAGTCAAGGGCATATCATAACAAGATGGAAAGTATCAGGGAGGGACACATGATCTCAAGAACAAGGAGGGACATCCGAGACTGTACACCAAGCCCCTCTATGTAACAAAAGCTGATACATCTGGGTAAACATAAATGAAGTCAGGAGTCTTCCTATTCTGAAGTCTCCCTTTCAAAAAAGGCCTGTTTTACCCATGGGATGTCCCTCTTGACTATCCCTTCAGAATTAGAAAACAGCTCAGGTTGTCCGAAAGACTTAAAAGCAAGCTTGATAATGGGTAGCCAAGAAATACTCATCACTCCTTTCAACACCATACAATCGTGTATTATGAGCCTATTAAGCAAGAGATCTTCTTTCAACCAGACTGATAGCCAGAAGATCAAGGGACAAAGGGCAATCCAGTCGGTTACGTCACCAATGACTACTTCCTCATGCAACACTCCTGTAGAGATGCTTGCAGGACCTTTGAGGAGGCCCCTGAGAAAAGAGTTTTCAACCACCTGTAACTGGGGACACGATACAGATCCCCAAATCTCACTACCATAGCTGGCCAGTGACACACATTTAGCCTTCTACACCTTTAACATTGCCTCTACAATAGTTTGGCCAAAGCGTCTAGCTAAAAGCATAACCCCCCGCAGTGTCCAATTTAAGTTTTAGCAAGTTTTTCTTCATTAGTGGTTGCCAAGAAGACCTGGAGTCTAAAAGAATCCCCAGGTAGTAAAAGTGCTCCATCCTAGAGATGGGATGACCCTTTGACACAAAGCTTTTTGACCTGGTATTCCTAGGTCCCTCCACCATCAGATGGGATTTGAGATGGTTTGTGGAAAGGTGCAAGCACTCCACATACCCTACATACAGCTCTATCAATTGTTGCAAACCGTTGGCAGTCCTAGACACGAGGACAACATCGTACACATATAGAAGAACTGGTGAATACCGAGCACCTACTAATGGGATGTCTAGATCTTTTCCCAACAAGGCCGCCTCCAAACCACTGACTTACAGAGTGAAGAGAAAAGGGGCCAAAATACACCCCTGGTGCACCCCTCTCTTCAATTCCAGGGACAAAGTGCACTCACCCTCCGTTTCAAATCTAACCATGGTAGAAAGGCTCTCATTGAGGGCTTGCAGGAAAGAAAGCAAGGAACTAACATTAGTGCACGGGTGGTGCTTATGTACAGCTACATTCTTCACTTCCTGAGCAGAATGATGTTGGCAAGGAGCCACATACCTGCACCTCTCGGCACACAGGATTACTGCTTTTTGAGTTTGCAAATACAGCCTGGCACCAGGAAATATTCACAAGGTCAGGAATCTGTGGTTGGAAGAATCCATCAGAAAATGGCAATTTTCAAAAAAGGCATTGATGTAGGGTTGACATTGTTAGGAGGGTTTAAAAACATTTAAGTCAAATTTCCTGGAGTGTCAACATCAAAAACTTTGGTCGCGATCTGGCTGATGTCGAGAGCTGCCTTGTCATCCGAAGCATCAGCAAAGAATATTGAAATGGTGTTGAAAGTGTATATTGAATTGACTGTGAAGAAAATGCCACCATTCATCCGGTATGGCTGGACATCAGTTGCAAGGAAGATGATGTTGGGTGCATTGCTTGATGTTGAAGACTTAGTAGAATGGTGACAGTGTTTTCTTTCAGAGGCTGAACCAGGGCAAATGCTCTCGATGCAAAGGCTGTGGTCTTTGATGGTATTTGACATAGTCGACGGTTAGAATGATACCACTGATGCGGTTTCTAAGATTTCTCACATTTATCGGATCTCTGTCTGGATCTTCATCTGTTGGAGCTCTTTAGAGACGGTAGCTCCTCTCTAGCGGGTGTACTGTTCCATTGAGGGTTTTTCAGATCTTTATCCATTGCCCCAAGGTCTTCAAACATGACCCACCACACATACCCAGTGTGATATGAAGCAACTTTCTTCCTCAGACATGAGGGGCACTTACTAATAAAGGGATGATATTCAGACAGGAAAACATCTGCAGAAAGCAAAGAAAAAGGTTTTACACTTTTGCTAGATGTAAAAGATGCCAAGCAAAACCAGAAAAAATAGGTTTCCAAGAGAAACTTCTCTGACTAGATGGGTATGATTCTAGTCACAAAAGCTGGAAAAAATTACTCTGTGAGGCAACTGCCAGTACAAGGCATCATGAGCAGTGGATGTTTCTGGAGACTTAGAGACAGAAGGTCTTTTTTACCTCTTTTAGTGTAATCCTGTCAGGCTGCACTTTCGCTCATTTCTTTGACATGTAGGTAGAAGGTTGCATCATAGGTGCTGCAATGTAGGGTGAAGAAAGGGTTCTTGGTATTAAAGTCTAACATTCTGAAAAGCATGGCTATAATCGACTTTTAGAGGTTGAGCCACAATATATGGATGGACATGAAAGGCGATTCACCCTTTCCACTGATGTATGGACAGATATGCACATTATGAAGTGTTCTGGGGTTCCCACACGCAGAAGGGAATTGCTCAAATGGTTACGACTTCAACAGGAATTCCTACGATGTGGAATACAAATTTCATTCCCCAATTATTTTCTAAGTCCATTGGTAAATTCTTGTGAATGTGTTGCTAAACTGGAATATAACCTCCACCACCTTAAACTAACAAGAACTAGAAATACGAGTTGTAAATTGAAAGGGCCTAGTTTCATCCACTCACTAGCTGCTATAATGAATAACATAACATATCCAGCTATCCATTCAATAAAGATGGTTTTCAACACCTGGATAGTTTAATCCTACAATTTCTGTATACTATTACTACTGATTAAATATCAAGCAATTAACACAATATACTTTGCAAAATCAAATGTATAATTGTTCATTGACTAAAAACTACCATAAAACATCTTTTGCAAAACAAAAAAACAGTACACACTACAGGCAACAAACTAACAAAAGATTTAAAAGCAAAAATATGAATTGCATTGGGGGCTTCATCCTACAAACAACACCTGTTTCAAGAGATATCAGACGTTGTCGTCGGTTACCATTCATAGGTCAGCTACCCAAAGATAATACACATTTTGTGAAAAGTGGGCCTTTGTAGAGTTTTTTTCAAATAACAAAAACACAGTTTTAGTGAGTTTCAGAAGATCCTCATTTCTAATAATGGCTTCAATTTCCACATATCCATTGATTCTATGCGTTGTGTAAAATTAAAACATATACTTTTGCTTTGTATAGATAGAGTACTGTTTTTACTTTCTATGGTTTCAGGAGGAAAGAGTTCAATTATGATACATTGAGCTCTTAAATCCTGACCTATGTGTTCTATATTTTTTTACCAGTGGAAACCTCAAAACATACCTACAAATCTACATGCATTCACATCTAGGGATAAAAAAATTAACTGAGTACATCTGCTCAACTGCTAAGATGCTGTGTGAGGGAAACGTTGTACTAAAAAACCCACAAAAAACAAAAAAAAAACAAAGGGCTAAATACAAGTAGGCTTCTGGCAGTCATTCGGGACAAGGTAACAGACCTATAGATTTCTTACAATTTAATGGATCAGAAGACTAAGTGTGTTAAGCCTTATTTCAGTCATATTCTGTCCCTAATTTAGAAATGTGTATATTAGATGCACAACCACAGGATATCCGTACCGTACCCTTAATTGTTCGATGAATCGATCCCTAGATTATAACATCAGTACTGATGGTCTGGTTAAAACTGTACGGCTTTCTGAAGAGAAACCGAAAGAAGAGGCTAAATGCATTTTTTCCAGATACACGAGCTCATTACCTCTTGCTGCTGCAGCCGCTGGACAACTGACTCCGAGTGTCATAGCCAATAACAAGCCCTCTCTCCTTAAGGTCAGGGAAACATCGGGTAAGGTATCTGTACATCCCCTGTGGCAATGGAGAAACAAAGAGGATGGTTATGGTCTGTATGCTTATGTGAAGCTTCCATTCTGTGTTTCAAGCGTGCATAATGCAAAAAATGAGAGAAAGAATGAAAAACATTCTTGCTGAATTAACCTTAGCTGCGGACTCTGTGGCTATGTAAATAATCACAATCTTCAAGAAGGCTTCCGCAGGGCAGGAGTTAATAAATAAGTGCCAGCGATGGAGCTGGAGGATCTATGGAAAGTATCCTTACGGATGCTTTCTTCCATTGTCAAACCTGCACCAAGAAGATGATCAATTTCTTCACCTCCTACAGGGTCTGCTGGACACATGAATAGTTGGTAAACGTGGGTCTAGGAGTAGATGAGCAAAGTTCAAGACTCCTAAGTTAGATAATACACACATTTTTAATAGCCCAGCACTGGAAGCACGCAAGCAGAATAACCTCATCAATCCTGTTTCGAAGCATCAAAGTAAGCTCCATATACTTCCATACATTAAACCTGAACCCTTCCTTCTCCCCTCCTCTTACAGATACTAAACATTTCTGAAGCCTGGGCAGGATAGTCAAGAACAGAATAAGTTTACAAATGGATAAGACCATTTTTCTCTTACGATGTAGTAGGTTCAAATGTCTACAATAAGGGGAAAAGACTGCTCATTCAAAATGAACAGGACAGTAAAGCGTTTGACGTTGTTGGCTTTGGCATCAAAAAGCTTATTAGTGAATTGTAAACTGCATAAGTTCCAGTGTCTGACCGCATGCCAACCTGATTCCCAACATTGACTTTCTTGATGTTGAGTTTGTGATCTATGATGATGATGATGGTCAGCATGCCAGTGATCGTTTGACATCGACTGTCTATTGTCCATGACATAATTCGTACTCCTCCTTTTCTTTCTGCTTTAGAGACAATGTAGGTCAGAGTTAGCACTGAGGTGGTGCTGAAGCGCCCCAAGCATTTTCCCGTTACTGCGGTGCTCCAGCAGTACATTATGAGTGAAGTCTAGAAGACTGTTACTTTGCATCCAAATGCCTTTACAGGACCCTCCATGCCTTTTCCTCAATACTACTTTTAAACGTTCCTACATCCTTTAGAGGCGAGTATACCTTCATCCTATTTTGTTCCAAGGCTTCATGGAGCACATCCACCAAACCAAGGGCTTTCTTGAACACCATCAACCTCACTATTAATGCCTTCAGTTTGGCTTCTACAGCAATATCATCTTAAACTACAGTGAGGTCCACGGATTCATTTAAATAAGGCCCTTTATCTAACTGTAAGCACAACCACTCCTTCATGGGTCATGTAATTGAAAAGCTCCGTGTGACACTTGCATGGCACAGGTCCAATGGTTTAAAGTCTGAGGGGAGGAGCTCCAAGAGGGGGAAGTCGTTCTATTTGATTTCACAACAGGACATCACTCCAACTGGTCTGCAACTATGATCACAACTGTGTAGAATTAGGTTATATATGAATTCTTGTATCCCCTTATGCATATGGGGGTGTAGCTCTCCCCACTACTTCATCGATGAGTGAGCAGAGAGCACGTGGAAACAAGGATAAGGAAAAATCGCTCTGCTCCCAACCTCACCAAATGCAAAGAGTTGGGCACCGCTCAGACAGGTCGTGCTGGGATGGAGAACATGCAAGACTGCCTTAGCTGGCTCTTTGGTCTGCTCGTTGACAGGCCAGACAGAGAGAGAACTGGAGGGCTAAGTGTTGTGTGTCCCATGAGCCACAAAGCATAAAAATAGCAAGTATCAGATAGCCATATGTACATGAACACATTTACAATGGTAAAATAAAGGTATGAGTCAATGAATGTGTTGTAATAGGAAATAAACAGAGTGACATGAAAATACAGAAGGGTGAATTGCAATTAAGAGACCACTCACTGGTGACACAAACACAATAGCCCTCAGATATGAGCTGCATATATTTGAAGAATATTCAGGTGAGGAGCAGACACGTCCTGTTTTGGCCTGCCCCCCGCCAGCGTTTGGTGGGACCGTTCCAGTGGTCCGGTTGCTACTCCTTTACCTATGAAGCTCTGAACCCCTCATTCTGAGGCGGAGCCATTTATTCTGTACCATACGTAGGTCCAGCTTTTATGTGGTTGACCTGCAATACCCCGTTATAAGAAACTGAGGTATACGTACTTATTATTGGTCCCACGGTCCTGAAGAAGTGTCGCTCGAACTTGAGCATCTGTGACACGAAACATGTTGACCCCTGTCAACTATAGGCTACCCTGATACCTTGAATCACCTAAGTAGCCTCCCTGGTTTTACCTAGTCCCAGCCCTACCTAACCTTATTAAAACTACCGAGGGGCCAGGGCCTATTTTAATCTTTTTTGAATCCCCACATTCTTAGGAGCCATTACCCTCCACAATCATTCACATGGTCTTCACACAAAACGGCGTACTCAGATCAAAAGATCTCCGATAAAGATGCCACCAGGCCCGTCGGACATTGCAGCGCCGGTCCGACGAGGAGCACGCCCAATGATGAAGCATGACACCCTAACAGGTGTGTGAGGGCAACAAGATCTGAATTTGAACTTTCCCTTCTCAGATCAGAGTAATCACTACTATTTTTTCCAAATTGGCCATTTAGAGGAACTGCTCTTACCTGTCTTTTCCTACGTAGACCCCTGGGAGCATTAGAACAGGACCTCTTTAAATAACCAGCTCTCGTGTCCCCCCTTCCTGATTACATGTATATTTGAAGAAACACAGAAAGATACAAGTCTTGTGAAAGTTTTTCAGGATCCCTAACAGAGGAGTAACTATTCCATGTTTATGAACATCAGTGAGGATTCTAAAATGGAGTGAACATGTTGGTAACCAAACTTTTCTGACTACATGAAGGCTAAAATGTTGCCATGTATCGACGAACATGCAAGCAAAGCAACGTACCTGTGTTGTCTGGATCACTGTGAGATCATTGATGCAGCTGAAACCTGCCCCCATAGCAGAGCGAAGTCCTGCTGTCCCAAAGCTCATCCTCCGACACAGGCGTTCACGTAGCTCTTTGTTTTTACCATCACGCAACAGATTTTCAATCTGGGCTCTTGTTCTAGGATTCTTTCAAAATAAAATAAGAAAAACATAATTGAAGCCTGGATCAGAAATGATGAAACTGATTTTTCATGTTTCAAACAAAACACGTGTTACATTTATGCCCTTCAGTTAATTTAGCTGTCCAGCCTGACTGTTGCCCTACTCTTCAGAATACAGCATAGGTACATTACCAACTAGTGTTCGACGTTTAGTGTAGTACATTTATCAAACCTGGTACATGTGAAACAATGCCAGAGGTTAGTTGTTCAAAAGTAATGGTGTCCAGTAAGAGCTAGAAGAGGCTAGGGTTAGCAAGGGTAGTTTCAGTAACTAGTCTTGAACCACACCACAACGGCCATATGGGTGAGTATTTGGCTGATATGTCTGAAAAGGCATGCTGACATGAAGATAATTAAATAATCAAGGGACGCAGAAATGTAGGTATCTGTTGACAGAGCAAGTAGATAAGAAGGTTACTTACCTTTAACAATAGTTCTCCAGGAAGTATCATCCACAGATTAACAAACAGAAAAAATCCACTGGTCCTGGCCAGTCAGTGAAGAGAACAAAAACAAACTATTACAATTGCAACCTTTTAAGAGAAAGGGCCATGCCTTTAAAGAAAAAGTCTGATGATAGCTGTTTCAACACCGTCATGAAACTGTTGCCGTCTTCAGATCTTTTTGTCTCTTTAGGTCAACCCATGCTTCTGAAAATGGAAAGAATACATAGTTGTTTATGAAGCTAGGACAGTATGTGTAAGAAATTGGGTTATTGAGGGGGGACCCCTTCTCAAGCAACAATCAGTATCTGTATTCGGGTGAACCATAAAAGTCACTACATTAACCTGTGCTTAACCCTCTGGTAGCCTGGCACAAAAGGAAGTGAAGCTTAACTTATAGGCACTGTGTTACGTATTCATGCAGCACACAAACAGTAATACAAGGAAAACAGAAGAACAATCCCTCACCAATTTAGAAAAATAGAGTAACATTTAACAAATAAAATAACACAAATTAGTTAATGCCAATCAGTAGAAGTGGAGTTATGAATTTTTAAACTTTTTAGTGAAGACTAGTGCCTAAAAGATCAAAGCACTAACCACAGGCATCTAGTCACGCAAGACCGCAGCAAAGTCGAAAGCAATGTTCAACAGCAATGGAGCATGGTTTAGCTACACGAGGTGGATTGGGTCCAGACTAGGATTACCTTCCGATTTAGAAGAAATTTAGAAGAAAAGTTACTGAGAAGGTAAAGTTCAGCAGGAAAAGACAGTCAGCAGTGTCCAAACTGAGGCATTGTCATCATCAGGTAGCCACTGAATAAAGTTCTACGTTTGGACTGTCACTTTTTTGAAAGTTGAAAATCTCTGGAGGGAACAAGCTGCAGGCTGTAGCCGATGAGGGCTCTACCATGCCGGATGCTGTCACTCGGAGGTCCCGCTGAACAGGATTTGCTGCTGAGAAGAACGTACCAGGAGCTGCTTTGTAGTCGGGCCAACTCGCGATGCACCCTGGGCAGATCAGTAAGCAGGTAGGTCCCGGTCATCTGTTAGTTCATAGGCTACTTTATGGTGAAAAGTTTTTCAAGTCCCACCTTTTAGGGTTCATCAGGAGAGAAACCTTCTACATCACACCCAAGGGTCCAGGACTGAACGGGCACCACTTGGGGCATCAGGACTCACCTCAGCAAAGGCCAGGTGCAGAGTTGGAGGTCCCTGGAGCTTGTCATGTCTCCATACCTCACACAGGAGGCAAGCAAACTATACCTTAGAGTCACTCTGGTAGTCCTGGGTTCAAGCAGCATAGCAGGCGTCAAGCAGCAGGGCAGTCCTCTGGAGTACAAGGCAGTCCTTCTGGGAGATCCAGGAGTGTACTAAAGAACTGGTCTGAGGGTCCAATAGTTATACCGGTCGCCAGCCTTTGAAAATCGGTGAAAGTTCTAGGAACCCCACATTTGGTTCTGGAATGTTACTACCGTCCCCTGCCTAGGCCCCAAGGGGTTTTGATGACAAAAGAGTGGAGTCAAGTTTCTTTGCGAGTGTACTGAGTCGGCCCTTTGAAACTTAAGTGGGGTAGGCAACAGCTCAGTCTCACCCATACTAGAAGGGTGGTCCATCCTGCCAACATCTAGTCCCCTTTTGTCTCACTCTCTGAGAGGAAAACACAAAGGACACTTTCAGCTACTCACAGTCATGTGACCTAGGACACAAGAACCAAATGGTCAGGACAAGAAAATGCCAACTTTCTAATAGTAGCATCTTCTGAAATGGGATTTACAATTTTAAATTAAAATTAAAGAGGATTTTAAGTTTCTATTCTACTCAAACCAAACATGACATCTCTATCCATTCCCAAAATACATTATCGCTAATTCAATGTAATATGGTAACCTAATGCTATCTTATTGGAGAAGTAGGTAGTAACGAGTTTAGGAGTTTTTCACTTCCAGGACAAGTAAAACTTAAAAACACGTCATACCATTTAAAAAGAATGAACCCTGCCCTGTGGGCTATTTAGGGTCTACCCTTGAGGTAGCTTATATGTATTAAAAAGGCCTTGCAAAAGGTTTATTTTGCCACGCAATTTTGGCACTGTAGGCTGCAATGGCAGGACTGAGACATTTTAAAAAGGTAATTGAGTGGCACAATGAGTGGTGCTGACCCACTAGTAGCATTTAATTTACACGCCTTGGTGACATGCAGTACCTCTTTACTAGGGACCTAGAAGTAAATTAAATGTGCCATGTGGGTGTAAGCTGATGTTACTATGCTTAAAGAGGAGAGCACATGCATTTTTTTTTTTAAAGGAAAACGGGATGCATTTAAAAAAGAAAAATGAAATGTTTCTGTAGAATTTTTTTTAATAGTAGGCAGCAGTCCGTGGGACCACTGCCTGCTCTTAAAAAATATTTTTGCATACATTCACAATGGGGCATGGGTCCCCTGGAGACCCCTTCCCATCTGCAAATGGCTTACCACCTACTTAAAGTAGGTTGTAAATTGCAAGTGTTTTGCGACCGCAAATGTGGTTGCAAAACAATCGTACATCTCATTTTGACTCGCTATAAGAAAGGGACGCCCTTGGCACGCCCCTTCCTAATAGCGACTAGCAAATGCTATTTTGCGAGTCACTGACTCGCAAAATAGCGTTTGTAGATACTAAGACTGCTTTTTGCGGTCGCAAATGGCCCGATTTCCCGTTTGCGACTGCAAAAAACAGTCGTACAGCTGGCCCAAATTTCTCTATTGAAGCGCTTAAACATCAGGGTCTATACACACACAGATAAATCGGGCCTTAAGCAGGAGAGATACATTTAGTAATTACAAAGCCTTACAAAGCTATGAAGATAGATTATAACCTGACCAGTGCTCTATCATTTTTACAAGCTTTTGGAGGTCCCAGATCAAAAACATTAGTAGGCACCTTTTTATGGTCAATCATTTTCAAAACAAGGACTCTATCAATGTTACCAATCACTTCAGGCACTTACCATTTTGCCCCTTCCTCCAACATCTCCCATATCGTTGATGCCTTTACTTGCACTACTCCCTTTGTCCACATGGGGGTTATCTAATCTCATAGGAGAAAACATTTCGATGTCAATAGCACAATTACTCTTGTGCCAAACTATACTGATCTGCATATGAAGGAAAAGCGGAGAAAGAATTGTAGTAAAAAAAATCTAGTATCTCTGATAACCCAATCTAATGTCTCTCCAGACAGAGAACTACATTTCAATGTAAGTTTTTAGGGCACAATTTTGAATACCCGCGATTGAATGGGTCAAATATTGGATTTGCTAAAGTCAATTTCGGAGGTGTTCGGAATTTATTAAATGATAATTATTGTCTTTCCCAATTTTTGTCCTGAAAATAAAGTATAATATGAAAAGCTTGGGACTGTTGCACCAAAATGTGCATACCCCAATAATTTCTACTCTTTCAATCTTTATATTCCTGCAGCCCGAAATTTAAAAAAAGTGTGTGGACTTTATTGCATCCGATTCACGCTACTCATAATCCCTGCATAAATAAGTGATTGCGCAGGTACCATAATTTACCAGGCCACTCATAATCCGGTTTTGCAAGTGCTTCATTTGAGACAACGGTTGCCGATGATGGTCACCAGCACTCATTTTTGAGGCCCAGTATTTATATTTCCACTTCAGACATTTCCCGAAAGCAAGAGGGAAAAACACACACAGGGGAACGAGGGAGGAAGAAAAATATGGAGAAACCGTCACAAAGGGAGAAAGCAGTAACTCACAAGAGTGAGAAAGATAGGTAGTGTCGAGCAGTGGATTAAAGAGGCCTGGAGTGGATTCAAGATTTCTTGCCTTGGTAATCGGCGCACTGATATTTACTAGCGCTAGCTGAGGGCTTCAGAGCAGAGCTTTGGGTAAGGGCACTCATTCTTTTACGAATCAACCAGTGGGTTTTGCAACGTGAATCATACCATGTGAGACCTCTACATCCAACACTGTCTTCCCAGCCAACAATTTGCATTCTGGCCCTAATAGGTTTAGTTTTCCAATAAAAGTGGGCCTGCATTCCTAGCTTGTTCCACCAAGTGCTTAGGTATTTACCAACTGGGGTGCACTGATTAGCGATTGGGGTGCAGTTTGCTTAACATGGAAACTGAACCCCAGACCCTTTGCGAAGAACAAGAGAACTCGGTTAACAACAGTAAATGAAGTATAAGTGGAAAATGTGACGAAGATGCTGAAGCCTACGTTTTATGCTGGCAATTATCTACCAGCCTCACTCATTTCATTGACTCCATCGTCTTCTCCAAAATGTGGTGCTCCATTATACATTCTTCACTGTTTAAAGGCAAATTATGATACACTTTGAAACAGGGGCGTATCGCACCGCTATTGAAAAAAAGCAGCAGATCCAAATTTCCTATCCAGTTAACAGACAGGTTACATTGGCTGACCTTCTGTGACTGGGAAAAGCAATACTAAAAGCGTGTGGCAAACCAACTCAATGTGTTCACACAACATGAAAACCTATTCTCAACCCACCAGTGTGGTTTCTGCAGAGGCCGCACCAAAGAAAATATAAAGATCATAAATGACATCCATCACATGTTGGACAATGGAAGTGTGCTGACACTTATTGACTTAGCGTCGATTACCTGAAGCTCGCAGAAACCCATGATTCTTTAAAGGGGTTTCAAGGAGTATTAAGAGGGTTTGCCTCTAACCCTTGAGAGGAAACTGAAGACTATTGCTCCGAAATCCTCCCAGTACAATATGGAGTACCGAAATAGACCATATGTCCCTCCACCAATGTGTGAGGTCTGATGAACGACTCGGAAGTGCTTATTCATTAATACGCAGCTGGTACTCAAAATCCACAGAGGAGAGAATGCATCCTACTCAGCAGAGATCTAGCTCTTTTTTTCAATACCATTTTTAATTCAAGATAAAACAAGTTACCCTCCAACAACACTATGAGCAAGAGTGAAAAAACAGAAACCCCTCCCCAAATACTTGACCCAGTTCAAAGGCAAATTTCAGAACTGTAGAGCAGCCAATAGAGCACTTAAGAAGCCCACTGGGAATAGGAAAATCCAACAAGAGCACTAGATAGGTTTCTTCACTGCAAGTGAAACCCAAATGTGTCTCAGGGTCTATCTAGTAGATGAGAAAAGGATAGCAGAGCGCGAACAAAATTCTTCAAACACCAGTAATGCAGCAACATCCCTTTACTTCCCAAGGAGAGAGACTCTCCAGGGATTTACTTTATAGGGATAACTAATCACTCCAGCGGAGACAGAGAAGATCCAATAAACTCATCACCAAGCACGATTTAATTTATTGAGTAAGGGCTTTGCAGACTTAGTTCTGGGAGACTAAATGAATTGTGCCCATAAACTCAATCCTTTTCCTTTCCCGGGACCCCACAGATATCTTGAGTCCTCTTGAAATAGGCTTAGATCGGGGAAAAACAGCAGTCCGCTCACCTCCAACATCTGAGGTTTCTTTCGTACTGTGACACAGCATCAGGTCAGGCTTTTCAGACGTGCGAACCATACTTCCAGTATTATCACCTGGTTTCACCTTCCTGGGGGCAAGTCTGTAGACCCTTTCAATTCTTTCCTCATTCACATCTTGTTGGCAACTGATCAAATCTGTCCGGACCCCAGATACACAATCAAAAGGTTTTCGACGTAACATAAGCAGGTATTTGTAGCTCTCTAATATGGGAGCTTTGTCATGTATTGTCTATCATTTCGCACCGGTTTTCCAATGTAAGCATAGCATAAGTGACACACATGCGTAATGTCAACATGTGATGTAGTCTCTCAGCATTCCCAGTCACTCAGGTCTGTAATTGGTCTATGCAGAGACTATCTGTCACCCTGCGCTGTTCAACCATCAAAATCCTGCTGTTTAGACTCTCATATTTCTCCTCGAAATTTCCAACTGTGGTCTCAATTCTGCGTGACTTTTCTCATAGGTCTGTATGGACCTCAACAATGTCCTCTCTTCGCTTGTCATCTCAGGAAGAAGCTACAGTCCTTACCTAAGGTTTGGAAGAGGCACTGAGGGATGCAAAAAAAGTCCTCACTCCTGCTTTTCCTCCTGACTCTGGCACCAGGAACTACATGTAAATTAGGCTCAAGTGTGCCCCTGTCAGGAAGCCCTGCAACTCAGGAAGGCAGGGCTCACAGTCACGGATCCCTGTCTCCACCCAGCAGTGGGACGGGCCAAGGCAACGTTTTCCTGTGGGGCTCTTCTGGCACAATTGCCACTCTGGTGTCCGGGGAGTCACAAACCTCTAGCCTCTGGGATCTCTGCTACATTCGCAGTCTCCTCCCCTCCACTAAACGTTGTCGGAACCAGCCACAGTCCTGGGTATTCTGTGGGTTCACAGAAAGAAAAGCACTCCCCACCATAGCACCTGCACCGCACCTTTGAGAGGAATCAGGATCAGGGCCGCCAATCCGACCACCAGCACTTAAGTGGGCTTCTCAGCAAGTGCAGAAACTCCTCCCAAGGAATGTGTTTCAGGCACACCTCTCTCGTTCAGGCTCCAAGTATCTGCCCTGAAGGGGCACACTAATAGTTCACATCAATTCATCAAAAAAGGAGGCACATAGGCACCTGGGAGGGAAGCGGGAGGCAGGAGAACAAGGGCTTGGTGAGGAGCTCGCCAGGTCCGCAGCTATCTTGGGCTTCAGCACGCCCCGCCGCCAGAAGCATAGCTCTTAAAATCAACATCAACTGGTTAGCTTGAAGCTGTTGGTTTAACTCCAAATTAACTCAAGAACTCAAATCTCTAGGTTTCTGGATTGACTGTAACCTCACCGTGAATTCTTGTATCAACCAGTTCATGAAATGAGTGGGACCATCTCTATTCTGTCAAATGACTCAGACTAGCTCTCACTCAATCTGACTTTTGTTCTGTAATCCCATCCAGTGACATCTCAAAAAATATTTATGGCAATGTGTTTAAACACAGGAGCTATGAAACGATGTTTTAAACACAGGAGCTATGAAAACCATACTGGCCCCTTTGCAAGCCCTGCTTCATTTCTCTGCTTGTCTAACAACTAGCACCTGGAAATATGATCACTTTACCCCCAGTGCAAGGGACCTCACTGGCTCCCTCTAGAGGCTAGGTTTAATTTAAAACGCAAACCCTTCTCTGGTGCAGCTCCTATTCTTTAGAAAACTCCGTCGAGGAGTCATCTTTGGCCAAAAAAGACTAAAACATGTCCCTGTCTTCAGGCAGGTCGCTTCCCCTCACCGCACAGCTCCAAAAGTGGGACGGTGTGCCCCTGCTGTTTTCACCGCCGCTGCCGCAGGTTCGAGGCTCCTCTGCCTCGGTAGGCAGGTACTGCTGAATTCTCGTCTTCTTTTGCATTACGGTGTTACTGCTCATTATTTTGCCTACTGTCCTGTGTATTGCCTCCCTCGTTTTCTCCCCTGTGCCCCCCGTTTTTGCCTTCTGTAATCCCTGCCTCACCAGTTTCCCACCACTGCGTCCCCTGCGGCCCCGCCCCTTGCTCGCCCATTCGCCACCTCACTCCCGCCTCCCAGCTGCTCCACCCTCCCACTTCCCTTTATATGGTGACCGCTGCGCAGCAGACGCACACAGCAGGCGCACCTAAGGCAAGCCCGTCTATGCCTGGACCGCGTCCAGCGCCGGATCCCCTGGCCCCCGCGATCCTCATGACACCCGACGCCGCCACCCTTCACGCACTCAACACCGAACGACCGCACACCTGCTTCCTGGCCGCCCGGCAGTACACCAGTGGACCCTTCTCCTGCAGGAGCTGCAACTTCACCAGCCTCCGAGCCGCCAAACCACCCACCGTGACAAGACGCAACCACCTCAGATGCATACTACTGAACACCCGCTCCGTACGCAAACACGCTGTCGAACTCTGGGACCTCCTCGACACATCCTCCCCGGACGAGGCCTTCCTGACAGAGACCTGGATGAATGCCTTCTCGGCACCAGACATCGCCATAGCCATCCCGGACAGCTACAAGATCACCCGCAGGGGCCGCATCAACGGAGTAGGAGGTGGAATCGCCATCATCCACAAGAACACCCTCAGGGTATCGACCAGCACCGACAACACCCTCAGCACTGCCGAACACCCGCACTTCCAGATCCAACCGATCCCAACACCACCCTCAGAGGAACTCTCGTCTACAGACCCTCCCCCGGCATCAGTTCAGCGACTCCATCACTGACTTAGTCAGCACACACGCCCTTGCCGCCACGGACTACATCCTTCTCGGAGACCTGAACTTCCACCTCGAGAACAACAATGACACCAACTCCACCACCCTGATTGATACCTCGGACTCAGACAGCTCGTCACAACGCCCACCCACTCCGCCGGCCACACACTCGATCCCATCTTCGCCGCAAGCCCCCAAGTCACCTTCAGCCACACCATCGAACTCCACTGCAACGACCATCGCTGCATCCACTTCACCTTCCAGAAACCCACCACACACCACCGCACTCAACAGTTCCCCCGCCGCAGCTGGAGCAAAATCACCGAAGACCAGCTAAACAACACCCTCGCCCGAAGCCCACCCGCTGACGCCCACAACCTCAGACGCTGGATCGACAACTGCGCCAACACTCTCGCCGCGATGAAGAAACCCTCCAACAGACACACTAACAAGAAAGCCAGCTGGTTCACCGCAGACCTCCAGGCCTCCAAGCAAACCTGCCGAACACTAGACAAGAAATGGCACAGCGAACAGACCCCAGAAAGCTACGCAGCCCACAAGAACGCCATCCGCAGACACCATCACCTCATCAGATCCGCCAAAAGGGCCTCCTTCATGGACAGACTCTACAACAACGCGCACAACAGCAAAGAGCTCTTCAACATTGTGAAGGAACTCTCCAAACCCAGCTCCAACACAAACGACATCCCACCATCACAAGACCTGTGCAACTCCCTCACCACCTTCTTCCATCGCAAGATCGCAGACCTCCACAACAGCTTCAACAACCCGACCACCCAAACAACCACCGACACCTCAGACCCACGGCCTCCACCCACATCGACCCCCTACTCACCTGGACCAGCATAAACCACAACAACACCATCCTAATCATGAACACCATCCATTTTGGCTCTCCGTCAGACCCGTGCCCACACCACATCTTCAACAAAGCTAGCGCCACCATCACACCCCACCTCCGCAAGGCCATCAACATCTCCTTCAAGACCACGACCTACCCGGAGAGCTGGAAGCATGCAAAGACCAACACCCTACTGAAGAAGCCCAAGGCGGATCCGAGGTACCTCAAGAAGTTCCCGCCAGTCTCCCTGCTCCCGGCAAAGGTCATCGAGAAGACCGTCAACAGGCAGCTGACCCGCTAACTTGAGAAGAACAACATCCTGGACCATTCCCAGTCTGGGTTCCGCAGCAATCACAGTACCGACACTGCCCTCATCGCCGCCACCAATGACATCAGGGCCCTGCTGGACAACGGCGAGACCGCGGCCCTCATCCTCCTGGACCTATCAGCCGCCTTCGACACTGTCTGCCACCGCACCCTACGCACACGCCTCCACAACGCAGGGATCCGAGAATAGGCTCTGGAATGGACCACCTCCTTCCTCTCCGGCAGAACCCAGAGCATCTGCCTCCCCTCTTTCCGTTCCGAAGCCTCCAAGATCATCTGCGGCGTACCCCAAGGATCATCCCTCAGCCCGACACTGTTCAACATCTACATGGCACCGGTCCCCCACGTCGCCCGACTACACAACCTCAACTTCATCTCCTACGCCGACGACACCCAGCTGATCCTCTCCCTCACCAAGGACCCCCTCAACGCCAAAACCAACCTCCAAGAAGGAATGAAAGCCGTCGTTGAGTGGATTAAGAACAAGACAGAGGGGGAGGAGCCTAGCGCGCAACCAAGATGGCCGCGTAGGTGCGAGGCTCCCGAGGACCTCCGCAACCTCCCACGACTATCCTGAATTTATCCTGTCTCGGATGAGGGGAATGTGTTGGTGAGCCCGAGCTGAGGTGGCACCCGTTTCCCGTTGTCAAATCGGACCTCGGACACCGGAGTGAGCACCGATTGAAGTCTGCGGCCTTCTCCTCACCAGACCCCGGATTTGCTCTGCGGGGTGACCCAGTGACAAAGTGAACAACAGCGGCGGGCCGGGCCTGGCGAGTCGCGTACCCCGCGCTTTCGCTTTCGCACCCCCTTGCCGTCACTGCAGGGTTGGGTCGCGGGGCTCTTTGTGTTGGTGTGGTCTCGCTGGGAGACTCGGCCTGCCCGCCGGCTGTGACCCACCCCGCCGATCTGGGGTGGCCCCCCCCGGAGCTTGTGGCCCTGATTGCCTGCCCTTCACGACGTGACTGGTGCGACCGGGAGACTAGTGGCCATGGCCACCAAACAAGATGGAGACCGGGCAAAGACCAAGCCGACCCGGCGTGGCACCACCCATCAGGCCAACAGTATGGACCGCTATACCCTCCAGAAGGGATCTCCCGGCGGACCGCACAAACCCCCTGAGGACCCTCCTGATGCCCCGGACCTGCCCACGGATCTGACTCTGCGGGATGTCATGGGCGCCATTGCCGAGATGAAGGCCTCGGTAGGCCAGCGGTTCGACACACTGGCACAGAAGATCGACTCAGTCCTCGTGGATGTTGGCCTGGTGAGGGCCGATCTTTCCAAGACCAACGACCGAGTTGATTCTTTGGCCCACACCGCATCGGGCCTTACTACTGATGTGGCGGCGCTACAAACAGAGGTGCGCCGGCTTAGTCAGGCGAGCGCGCTTATGGATCGGCGCCTGGAGGACTCCGAGAGTCGGGCCCGGAGAAACAACATCCGCATCATCGGAGTACCCGAGGGACGGGAGGAAGCGGCGGCGGACCTATTTGTGGAGGACCTGATCGCTACCCATCTCCAGCCACGGGGGTTGAGCAAATTCTTCGCGGTGGAGCGGGCCCACAGGGTTCCCGGGGGAAGGCCGAAGGTCGGAGCCCCTCCGCGGCCCCTCATTGCCCGGATTTTCAACTTTCGGGACAGAGACGCTATCCTGCAAGCCTCCAGACTGTTGGGGCCGGTGAAACTTGACAACGTGGAGGTGAACTTTTACCCGGATTTCACCCCAGCGGTCCAGAAGCAGAGACTGAGCTTCCAAGGCGTCAAGCGCCGTCTTCGGGACTTGAACCTTAAATACGCAATGCTCTTCCCAGCCAAGCTGCGAGTGGAGGTAGAGGGTCGCACGCACTTTTGTGATCGCCCGAAGCGGCCGGAGACTGGCTGGACACTCTGTCTGGGGATCGTGATTTGGGGGGCGGGGGGGGGGGGGGCGGCGGGGGGAGACGGCACACTGGATCGGGACTGAGGGGGTAATATTGGGCTTCACTCTGGACAAAAATGATGCCGCTCTCGATTAAGCGTCTGTCTGTATAATTTCCCCTCCTATGGAGGTTGTGTGGGGTCTATTGGGGGTTCTCCCTCCTCCTCTAGGGGGTTTAGCTAGTTTTTACTATATATATGGGGCGACAGGCACACTGCACGTTGGGGGGGCTGTTCGGGCTCATGCAGGGGTGCAGGGAGGGGGGAGTTTTGTTGGGGTGGGTGGGCAGGGATGGGGGGGGGGTGTTGTTCGTTTTTACCACAAGGCAAAAGTATCATTGTGCTAGCTCTATAGTGCTCTCGGGGGGACGAATGGTGGCTTCTGTCTATGATGGGGGGTAGGGAACTAACTCTGTTGTCCTGGAACGTGAATGGACTGGGGGACAGGATTAAACGTGGAGTGGTCCTGCAGTTCTTGAAGCGAATCTCGCCCGATGTAGTTTTTCTGCAGGAGACACACCTCATTGGTAACTCCTTCTGCGCCATGAATCGGCGTGGCTATCGCCTAGTGGCCCATTCGGGCTTTACGTCCGGTTCAAGGGGTGTGGGCATCATGGTTAAGAACTCGCTTCCGCTGGAGATTGACGAGGTGCTCCATGACGACGGGGGACGTTATGCGGTCTTGGTGGGAAGGATGGAGGGCAAAGTGGTTGTTTTTGTGTCAGTATACGTCCCACCGGGGCTGCAGTCGACTACCTTTGTGGACCTGGGGCGTCTCCTCCTTGGCCTTCCGGGGGGGATTCTGGTGGTGGGGGGGGGGATTTCAATGCTGTGGTTTCCGGGACTGTGGATCGTCACCCCCCTAGGGACCTCCCCCGGGCCCAAGCGTGGCTATCTGGTCTATTGGACACTTTGGGATTGGTGGATTGCTGGCGTTTAAAACATCCCACGCAGTTACAGTATACCTTCCATTCGGGGGCCCATGGTAGTCTCTCACGACTAGATTATGTCCTGGTTCCGGCGGCCTATGTTGGGAGGGTGGGAGAGGTGCGCCATTTGGCACGGGGTATCTCGGACCATTCCCCGCTCCTGTTACACCTGGACCTTTTCCCGAGGGGTGAGGGTAGGGTGGTCCCGATCAATCCCTGGTACTTGCGCGACCCCACTATTCGCGCTGAATTGATTAAATCCCTCCAGCGCTACTTTGGCGAGAATGTGGGGTCCGTGCCTTCGGCTGTCTCACTGTGGGAGGCATTCAAGACAGTACTACGAGGAGAGGCCCTGTCCCTCATTTCCCACACCCGGAGGCGCGAGCGGGAGGAGGTGACCTGGGTGGAAGCTGAGATAGCCGAGTTGGAGGGTAATCTAGAAAGTGGGGTGACGGATGCCGTATTACATGTCCTCCAACTCAAGCAAGCGGCCTACAGGGCCCTTGTCACGGAGGCAGCCAGGGGCCTCAGTAGAGAGCAACAGGGGAGACTGTATGATGTGGGTGATAAGGCTGGTAAATTGATTGCGTGGCTGGACAAAAAGGAGAGAGCGAGTCGTGTAGTCCCGCTGATTGAGAAAACAGACGGTGTGTGTGTTACTGCGCCGGAAGAAATTGTCTCCTGCTTCGCGGACTATTTCCGCGGGGTGTATTCCCCGGTGTCTTCCTGCTCTGAAGAGGATTCCCGTACCCTGCTCAGGGATATCGCGCTGCCTTCCCTTTCGGAGGAGGACAGAGTGTCGTTGGACGCCGTTCCAACCTCCGACGAAATCGCCCTCGCCATACGTTCGGTCGCTTCCGGCAAGGCCATGGGTCCTAATGGTCTCCCCATCGAGTTGTACAAATTGAGACCGGATACGCTGGCACCGCATCTCCGATCGATGTTCCTGGAGGCCCATTCGGTGGGCTCCCTCCCGCTGGACCAGCGTCTGGCTACAATCGTGGTTATCCACAAGGAGGGGAGACCTCGGGACCGGGTTACATCCTATCGGCCCATTTCGCTACTGAACGCGGAGCCCAAAATTCTCGCCAAGGTCCTGGCCAATCGGCTGGTCGGCGTGGTGGGCGAACTGGTTCACCAGGATCAGTCCGGCTTTATTCCCCATCGTAACACGGCTCTTAATTTGCGGCGTTTGCATGGGGTGCTCGCACGTGTTCAGTACATACGGGAGCCGGCCATTTTGGCGTCCCTGGACGCCACCATGGCGTTTGATACGCTTGAATGGCCATACATCTGGGCGATGCTTGCAAAGTTTGGCTTTGGCGCAGGGTTCATCAGCTGGGTCAAATTGCTGTATTCGGGCCCATTGGCGCAGGTGGTGGTGAACGGTAGAGTGTCGGCTCCGTTCGAGCTGGGCCGGGGCACGCGGCAGGGCTGCCCCTTATCGCCGCTCCTTTTTGCGCTTGCCTTGGAGCCCCTGGCGGAGTGGCTGCGGTGGGAGCCTTCCATCCGTGGTCTCCGTTGGACCCCCGAGTATGAGGACCGCGTATCCCTATACGCTGATGACATCCTCTTGTACCTAGCTTCCCCACGTAAATCACTTATAGTACTGGTTGATGTTTTGCATTCATTTGGTCGTAACTCCGGCCTTGTCATCAACTGGGCTAAATCGTGCGTGTATGTTCTCTCTGGGGAGGCGCCTATTCTCCCGCGGGGCTGTCCGATCCAGATCGCCCCGCAGGGATTTCGGTACCTGGGTGTCTTCATTACTCTGGACCCGGAGGCCCGGTATGATCGGAACTTGCTTCCCCCTCTCCAGCGCCTGAAGGAGGATGTCACGCGCTGGCGGCGCTTGCCGCTCTCGCCGCTCGGCCAGGCGGCATTGTTTAAGATGATGTCTCTGCCGCGCTTCCTCTACGCTTTGCAGAATACTATGGACCTCGTCCCAGCGCGCTACTTCCGTGAGGTGGAGAGTTTGCAGCGCCGCCTGTTCTGGGACGGGAGGCCGCGTATCGCCCTGGCGAAGCTGACGCTCCCATGGTATGACGGAGGGATTGCCCTCCCGGATATCAAACGATACTATTGGGCCTCCCAGCTGGCTGCGATTAATCATGGCCTGTACGGGCCCGCTTTAAACCCGGCATTCGAAATGGATAAGATGCTACTCCCGGGTGGGGACTATAATCGAGCGCTCTACTCCGGCGCGCCCGACGCTCGGCTGACCGGCCCCACACGCGTCATGGTGCGTGTGTGGCACGCGGCCAATGTGGCGATGGGGTGGAAGGATCGTCTGACACGGGCAACACCACTATACGCGTCCGAGCGGTTGGGCTCCCTGTGGACCTCGAAGGGCTTCGAGAAGTGGGACATGATAGGCATCAGTACAGTGGGGGATCTCTGGACGAGGGGAGGATTTAAAACGTTCGAGATGCTGCAGACGGAATTCCAGTTGCATGACAGGGAGTACTTTCGGTATTTGCAGATCCGTCATGCACTGGGCTCCGTCTTCCCTGACGTTGCCTCCATCCCGGAGTATTCCCCCCTGGAGGATAGAGTGCTGGATGGACACGTTCCTGACAGCACGATCTCACTGATCTACAAAAAACTGATCAATGACCGCTCGGGATTGCTGACTGCCCTTCGTGAGGCTTGGGTGGCCGATGGACTGGAGCTGGACGACGAGGACTGGACCTCTGCGGTGGCCTCCCCGAAAGAGGTGGCCATACCGGCCCGCCTTCGTTTCGTCCAGCTCAAGATACTCCATAGAGTCTACATGACGGGGCCAAGGCTCCTGCGTATGGGCTATGCTGTGGACGGGTTGTGTAAGCGTGGGTGTGGTGCTTTGGGGACCTTTCTGCATATACTGTGGGAATGCCCGGAGGTGGAGCGATTCTGGCGTGGTGTGCATGAGGTCCTGCGTGAGGTTACACATGTGGTGCTGCTACCCGAAGCGAGGAGATGCCTGTTGAATGTGTGGGAACCTACCGACTATTCGGCACCACAGACGTGGTGGGTGACTCTGGGATATATGGTGGCCAAGCGTGATATTGCTCAACTGTGGGGATCCCAGAGGTCCCCGACTGTCTCGGCCTGGAAGGAACATATGGACTGGTGCATGTTTCGGGAAAAGGTGGTGTATGTGGCGAGAGGTAAGCCTGGGACATGGGTGAAAGTCTGGGGCCCCTGGAACGCCTACCGCGGGGGAGTCTGTACTCCGCCGTTATTGCCCGATCCGTCACCTGCCCCATCCCCCTAGCCGACCCATCTTCCCTGTTCCGGGCACTGAGTTTACCCAGCCCTAATCTTGATCTCTTCCCCTTCTTGATACTCCTATGGATTGGTAGGGTCCCCCTCTCAGGGGAGCACATGCTGCTATTTCTGATTGTAGATCGCCTTGTGGTTTTGTTTTCTTGGTTGTTATTTCAGTTTAAAATGAAACCGTACAGTGGGGTCCGGATGGTGTGGCTATCAACGCTGCTAACTCCTGTGCATCTTCCTCAGCCGCAACACGCGCTCTACAATGTGTGTCATATGCTCCTTTTGTTTGCTAGCGGCCGGCCGGACGGTTGTAGGCCCATCTTTGTATATTTTTTGAGTTTTGTAATAAACGGTTTCAAAAAAAAAAAAAAAAAAAAAAAAAAAAAAAAAAAGAAGAAGAAGAACAAGACAGAGGTCCTCATCCTCGGCTCCACCCCCTCAGCCTGGGACGACTCCTGGTGGCCGCCCGCTCTGGGAGCAGCACCGACACCACCGACCATGCACGCAACCTGGGGTTTATCATCGACTCAACACTCTCCATGACCAAGCAAGTCAACGCTGTCTCATCCTCCTGCTTCAACACCCTCCGCATGCTCCGCAAGATCTACAAGTGGATCCCCACCGAAACAAGAAGAACGGTCACCCAGACCCTCGTCAGCAGCAGGCTGGACTACGGAAACGCCCTCTACGCGGGAGCCTCGGCTAAACTCCTGTAACGTCCACAACACCTCTGCTCACCTGATCCTCAACATCCCACGCCACAGCCACATCACACCGCACCTGAGACCTGCACTGGCTTCCGGTCAACAAGAGGACCACCTTCAAGCTCCTCACCCACGCACACAAGGCACTCCACAACACCGGATCAGCATACCTAAACATATGCCTCACCTTCTACACCCCGAACCGCCAGCTCGCCAACGATGCCCCTGTCCCCCACATCCAGAGAGCGACCACCGGCAGCAGATCGTTCCTCCACCTCGCCACCAAGACCTGGAACACCCTCCCCATCCTCCTACGGCAGACCCAGGACCAACTAACGTTTAGGAGGCTTCTCAAGACCTGGCTATTCGAGCAGTAGCAGCAACCCCCCCCCCCCCCCCCCCCCCCCCCAACAACCAGCACCTGGAGACCCTCAGGTGAGTAGTGCGCTCTACAAACGTACTGATTGATTTCTATAAACAATGAGAAATCAATCACTCCTTCGATGACAACTTGCGCCTGCTCCCTTTTCATCTCATATGTATCATCTCTATCTTATCCTTTCTTACAAGGTTCTGTTCAAAATGATTTCAGTTATAATTTCAAAAAAAAATTCTTCTAAACCACTATATGTAAACCTGAGCCTTCATAGGTCTGGTTTTGTTCCTTGTAAAGCGCTCTAACACCCCCAAGAGTGGAGTAGCACTATGAAGGGACTTAAATAAAACTAAATTGTAATATTACATTTTTCACCAGATTTCAATGTTCATTTTTAATAAATGTATCATTTTATCTGTTGGACCTGGCCCTTTTGGCAGGTTCACCCCTAAACTTTTTACATTTATCCTGGCCTTTTTCCCTATGTAGTGTTAGTAGTTTTAGGCCTCTAGGCACTTTAGCACTGTGTCCCAGTGTAAAGTGGGTGCGCTCTGTGTTACATTTAGTGAGACTGGCCTGCCCTCCCATAGGAATGCATGGGGGATATGTGTATCCATGGTAGTTCCTGATGTGAGAGGAGTGCAGGGGCGAGTTTGGTATGTGCGAACTCGTGAGAATAAATGCTGCGCAATGGTGTGTGCAGATTTGTGACTGGTGGAAAAGTGCCACTTCTAGAAGTTGGCATGTCTGTGTGCTGTGTGATGTGAATTGCCTGTCTGGCTTGTGATTGACAGGAGCTGAGAGGGCTGGGGAATTCCAGGAGCCAGGGTGAGTCTGCCCGGTGGTGAATGGAGAGATCTGCATGTAGATGGGAGGGAGGAGTTGCACCTGGGACCTGAATGGGGCTGGGCCTTCCCTTCACAATGCTGGCTCCACCTCCTGTGGTGTGTCTGATGTCCATGGCCTGTCCTGTGAATAGAGAGGGGAGCTGAGCAAAACAAAGTGCTCCTGAACCAGTTATATCTGGTTCTCCCCTTGCCCTACAGTTACAGAACAAAGGAAAAGGCTGTATAAAAGAAGGGGCTGTGACCCCATGAAAATGTTCTTGTTTGTGGACTTGAATCTACCAGGGGCGTGCTGCTGCTGGGGCCAAGGGGAAGGCTTGCCTCCCTGGGCCCTGCCCAGCCCCTGGATGCCTGGAGGACTGCTTCTTTGGACCCTTCTTGCTTTTCTTGATACCCAAGGACTTACTCTTCTCCAAGCGGGACTCTTGCTTCTAAGCGCCCTGGGAGCGCTTTAATTTTATGTTGCCCAGAGAGAGGAGCTGGCGTTTGCAGCACGTGCTTCAGGAAGAGAGCAAGGGAATCCCCCAGCGTAGGGATTCCCCGCAGTGTGCCTTGTTCGGCGGGAGCCCCCCCCCCCCCCGCTTATACTTTTATTTTTAATGCGGGTGCCCACCCCACTTATTTCTTTATTTAAAACGCGGGTGCCCACCCCGCTTTTGGCATATTTACTTAACGGGAGCCTACCCCGCGTTACTGGTAAGAAATCAGGGCCGCGGCCCGAGCCGAACATCGAATTTCTTCCGGGCCGCTGCCCAGCGCGACCCGGAAAACAGGCAAGGCTGTGACTTTGTGGGCGGGGCTTCCGAGACGAAAGGGAAGCCCCGCGAGAAAGGATTCCGGCGCCAGTAATGATGCGGGGCTCCCATGAGCGAGGGAAAGCCCTGCGGTGGCGGCCGCCGAAAAGGAAAGTCCCGGGTCCCAGGAGGGGGCCCGGATGAACAGAAGTGCGACCGAAGTGTAGCGAGCCCCGGTAACCAAAAGAAAAGGAGACGGAACCTTCCCTTGCCCCGCGTGTAGGAGAATCTGTGGATCGGACGCAGCTTCCCCAGCGAGGGAGACGCACAGAGTCCGGTGAGTGAAGCTGGGGGGAGGGGGGTATGTCGAGGCACGCTATCGGTGCCTACCCCCATGTTGATTCCCCAGGCGCGATGTCAGTGCCCATGTTGTCAAGCATGCCCTCTTGTAAGGGCCAGTGTTTCCTTCTTGCAACCAGCTGCCCCACCTGATAGCAGGCAGCTGCTACGTTTTACCCCATTACTCTGAGGAGTCACGGATGGGGGGGGGGGGGCACATGTAGTGCCAGTACTGGCTTTCTTGTTGGCTGAGGCACAGCTGCAACGTTCTCGCATATCTGTTTGGAGGGCACAGTGGTGCCAGGCCTTATTACCTCACAGCTGCCCAACAAGTATTGGGCAGCTGCATCATTTAGGGCACAGTGGTTTGGGGGCATGTCTTTGGAAGTTAGGAGTGAGATGCACTCCTTGGCCCCACATCTTCACAGCTGCGCAGCACTTAGTGCCAGCTGCTATGTTTAGGCCTGCGCAAAATGCGCACCCTTGAGTTTCGCTGCATAGGCAGCACGCCCTGACATTCGGGACACAGGGCATTTGAGCCCCTGTTTGAGATGGCCAGTTGGCCAGGGGGACTGTTGGGATTTAGATTTATAGGGCACCAGGCCCTACTGTGATTCTGGGTTCTAGGAAATGTGATTCCTGTAGAATGATTTACGCACCTGTGTTGATACCTCTAAATGTGTTTTATGATTATGAGGTTGGATCGCATTTCATGGTTTATGCTAGTGAGAGTTATTCCCTAATGTAGTTACTTAGGAGGTTAGGGTCTAATGAGTTTAGACTGGTGAGATGGCCTCATGTGTTTATGATGGGGAGGTTGGCGCAGAATGTAATGTGCGCCTGATGTGATACTGAGCCCAATGTCGATGTTACAGGCTGATGCTAAGTGCAGTGATTACCAGTAGTACTGGTTGTGTTCTATGTTATGCTATATTCTACATTTACCAAGCCTGACTGCTCGTGCCAAGCTACCAAGGGGGTGAGCAGGGGTTATCATTGGCGTGTAACTTCCTTGCCCTGACTAGAGTGGTGGTTTCTGCCTGGCTTTGGCGCACGCCTTAGCCAGCCAGAAATCCCATTTCTAACATTATCTTTCTTACATACAGTGCGAAATATTATTCTGGAAGTGAGACAACTGGTTACATAGCAGTCACCTGAAAATGTGTAAACTATACTACAGGTTTCAACATTCGTGGGGCTGCTTTTTGGTACCATAATGGGACAGCATTCAACTTGGAGAAACCTTGGGGACTACCTAGGTGCTGGGACACCCAGTGTGGGTAGGTCGATGTGGAGAACCAGACATGACGATTGCTTTATTTTTTGAGTATCATTTAGCAATTATTACAGATATTGTTAAATAGCACCACAGTTGCCTAGGGATTTGTTGTGTAGAATTGATTTTTCCCTGCCCTGGGAACTGATTAGCAATAGCAGGGGGGCCTTGATACATACACTGATTACTTGTTCATGGGCACTTACAGAACTTTTTAATAACTCTTTTGAAGTTCAGTTGTGCTGGCTCAGTTGGTACTCTGTCCCGGGGCCAATATGTATCCACAAACAAGCTATAGGTCCAGTGAAGACTATAGCCCTGATCCGCACTACGTATTATAGGCGAAGTCTGAGTTATAAAATATTTTAAAAATCAACCTTTAAAAATGGAAATTGTGTTCAATCTTTGAGTTGATTTCACAGTTTATAAAGTTGAATATCACTTGAATGTGACAAAAGCGTGTTTTAAACTAATCTGTTAAGTATTCATAATTTCTTTTAGTATGTTTGAGTAGATTTTGAAATACTCCAAGACAAATCGGAATACTTACAGATTCACTGGAAGCGCACTTTTGGCACATTCAACCTGTTAAGGCAGCACAAAGATGTAATAGATTTTCTAACTTTAAAGCAAATTTGAGTTTTAGATTATTTTGGAAAGCAGGTTTCCACTGCAATACGTAGCTCGGATCAGAACTATAGTTTTCACTGAACCTATAGCTCGTTTGTGGACCCACAGATGGTTCTTTTTGCATGTGATTGAACCCTGTCACTAGATCCACACTACTGCAGTCCATCAGAATGGTAGGGCAACAGATAGCACCAGAGGTTCATACATCAATGACTTAGCAAGGAGAACATAGTGCCCAACTGTACAACTCTTGGACTGCCGCTGTGTCCTGCCCCGGCCACAACCCTTTTGTTGACGGCCCAAAGAATGTCCCAAAGGGTGGTATTAAGTGTCAGCCCCTACAAGGTTCTCACAGACTCATCAAACTCTTCTCCTGGCTGATACACTAGAACCTTATCTCCTTGTGCAGGCAGCATGAGTGCCCTTGCATCCAGTTTACGAGTACCACAATCAGGCCTTGTTCTACATTTTAAAAGGGAACCTTCTTGTTACCACGGAAAGAAATGCTACCCCGCTACATGTAGTTGGTCTATAACAGTGCCACCTGATGGCAACGAGAACAAGAGGGAAACAGGCTTTTCCGCCCTTCCTCAGTGTCAATCATACTTGTGGCTTGTTTAGAGTATGCATTTAGCCATTCACTCTTTGAGGAAGGACCATCCTATCCCTCAATATCTGACAAAGTTTAGGTCACTGGACCAAAATTGTCTCACAGACCACTGTAATTTCATCATAATTACTATGTACACAAGCAGCCATGCCAGACATAAGGGGCGCAGTCGCTCGTAAACTCCCTCATTCGACAGCCAAACATGTATGGCAGTGGTCCCAATCATTGCCCCCTTGTTCTTCAGTTGATGGCATTCCAATCCACAAATCCCTGATTCTTCCATATAGAAACCCACAAAATGGAAGCAAGTCTGAAAAGGCATGTTAGGAGCTGGGGCAGTCAACTCTCTTCAAAGACCGTGTGTCCAGCAAAAGGGACAATTAAAAGCTTTTAAAAGATAAATTGTTAGAACGAGCACACTCGGAACGGGATATTGTGGATTGTGAACCATCATGCGTCCCTATCTGTATGTATTTAAAGTCTATGTGCGGACCAGAGCAATATCTATTTAATGGACAGGGACGTTGGTAAAGAACTTTATTGTTCGCCTTAGGGCAGATACAGAGGATGCACTTCAAAGGCATGCCTATAGAAGCTTCACTCCACTTCAAAGACTCAACTGTGTACAAGAAGAACCTCAGATGCCCCCACTTCAGTATACTTTTGGACCTGTGAATACTCTACCAGGAAGATGAACTGCTGTGCTGCTCTAATGACCTACACTCTGCCGTACTGCTGCTCGCTGTGCTAACCTGCTGCCTGCTTCCCTCTTGCCTATGGACGAAAAAAGGACCTGCAACCTACCTAGAATCCAGGGCCCCAGAGTGACTCAAAGGGTTAGTCTGCTGGCCACCTTATCTGAGCTGGCTACCTAACAACTCCTGCATCCATCTTCAGCAAGTTCCTGACCCCCAAGAGGCGCCCCTCAGGTCCTGTAGCTCTGGCACTCTTCAATTCAAGCTTTTGGGCTCTTCACAACTGCGAATGGGCCAGTTCGCCCCGAAACCGCACCACTCACATCGAAAATCAGGGCGAGGCACTTCAAGTCCGTCTCTTTGTGCAGCAAAAATCGAATGTCTGCATGAAACTACAATGCGCTGCTTCAGCCTGCCCGTCCGCGATACCCAGCCTGCTTCTCACACCACGCAGACCACCGCCAGCGATGCCCTCCTTGCTCCTTGATGATCTTCCTCCATGCAAACGGGACACTTGGCACAAAACTTGAGAAGGTAAAACTTCAATGCGAATAATCTGGGACTATATCAGACCTGCACTCCATTGCGGTCAGCCTAATCTTTTGAATTTGACCCGGTCTAGAGCAACCAGATAGCCCCAGTTGGCGCTTTCTGTTATGCACTATTTAACAGTTTATTCTTTAAAAATTCTTCACTATGGTTCTACTGATTGGATATTTGTCATTTTGGTCTTGTTTTATTTATTACATTTTGATCTGCTTTTCTAACCTGGTGTGGGATCTTTTTGAGTGGTTTTTCCACTGTTTTACTGTTTGAGATGTTACACAAATAGTTTACACATTGCCTCTAAGCTAAGACTGACTGCTCTGTTCCAAGCTACCAGGGGGTTGAGCACAAGATAATTTGGGGTTTGCTTGTACCTTACCCAGGCTAGGATTGTGGTCTGCTTGACCAGGGCTCACACCCCAGTCAACCGGTAACCCAATTACTAACATTAAAACATCAAAACTCTTCGATTGCCTCCGGGCTGTTGACCAATGAATGACATTGAGCAACCTAAAATTGAATGCTTTGAAAACCAAGACACTCATGAGTGGCAACTGGAAAAAACATATGACTCTCTGCACCCGGCATGATAATCTAGAACCACCTCAAATAATATCTAAGGAGGTAAAAAACGTGGAACCACAATGAAAGTCAAACTGTCAATTATTGCCAAGCTAGCTAAAAATTATTTACAGAAGATTTGTGGACAGACTAAACTACAGCCTGTCGGGACGTTACTATACAAACAGGGGCATTATAATAGAAGCTATAGAGTTTTTCTTACGAGATCTCTTGCCTGGGTATTAAATACGGCTCAACGCTTGATGGGCATAGATTCCTTTTTAAAGATCGATAATAAAAAAGACCAGATATAATGTTGTTATTACACTTCGTATGGACGCTATATTCACGATGTTAAATAGATATCCCCTTCCTCCTCACAAAAATAATACAATTGAATGTTTTTTTTAGACAAACTGTATTTATTGACGTGTGCCTTTCTAAACACTTTTGTAGGGCTTATCATAGCCGGTCGTGACTTTCACTTATAATGGTGGGATTAAAGACCTCAATGAGTAGGTAGTGCATACAATTTGGACAAGGTTTTATTTAGGGTCGAATCTGCTTTACGAGATTAGACCATCTAATTTCCACTTGACTAGAACAACTGATTGATAACATGCTGTGTAATCATTGTTTATTGTTTAGAAACAACTATTTAGAAGATGAAATGAAGATTGACAACGGGGGAAAAAATTTCAAAGATATCACAGACTATTGCTTTGGGCCGCATACACGTTGGGAAAACGTTTAATCTGTGCTTTAATATAGGTACAGTAGATCAATGAAAAATATGCCCCTTTTTCAATGGAGGGATGGCTTGAACGACATACCGGTCACCCTCTCCTCTGCTGTGTTTGTCTTATTAGAATACTCATTGGAGACACATTTTTCCAATATAGCCAAGCTGATAGAACCCTTATCCAAACAGTTCTTGCGAAATAGGAGGAATATGCCCACAATAAGCGGACAACGAATGCCGGTATATCCTTATTTCCAATTACTACCAACTAGATTAACATTCTAATGATTTGGTAATACTATGAATTTTATAAAATCTAACTCCGTATCTATATACATTCTTTCGCAGCGCTTTTGGAAATCTTAGTGCTTTGTTGGAAAGAACAAAATCATTGGAAATACAAACGTCTGAATCAGACATAGAAATCTTAAATATTTGAAAAAGGTCAGTGACATCACTATATATAGGACATTTGGACTATATTGGTCATCAACCTTTGGCAAACAAATTTCGGCACACGGTGTGGCAATGGGTCCTTTTTTTTGCACTCTGTATTAAAGAAGAATATATTTTCTCCACACTGGGAAGCTATCATTTTCAATAAAGAGGAAAAATCATCTTTTCCTTTTTTCTCGTTTCTTTGCCTTCTTTTTCTCCTCTTTATCACCTACACGGTTCCCTTTTCTTCTTTTTTTCAATTTAACCCTCTTTTCTTTTTTTACATACTCAAGTCTTATTTTATTGAGAAGATCGCCCAAATAATTGGGACACGCTATCTGTGTATTCATATGTTCAGCCAAATGAGATCATGCCATTATCTTCACAAGACGTGACGAAACACGTGTAGGCTGTTGCGGCTGTTACCTATTTGGAGCAAGACCTTGAGATTACAAATATCTACTCTATGAACTGTTCGCCAAAAGTATATGTACATACCTATTTGGACCAAGACCTTGAGATTACAAATATCTACTTTATGAATTGTTCGCCAGAAGTATATGTACATGGGGAACTTTGATTTTCTCTCGGTCATTTTTAGAATTGTGATGTTCTTTTGCAAAAAGTCTTTCCAAATTAAATAATTTTGATACGTTTTTTGTGAGGACTTCAATTTGCTTTGTAGCCAGTGATACATTGATAATATATTATGGTTGTCTTTTTGGTTAAATACCAATATGAATAATAACTTAAGTTTGAGTGCCGGAATATTTGTATCCAATATTGTTTATCACGGTGAATGCATCGCATGATCTGTGTAGTCTAGCATCTAGGTAGTAAGGTGCATTTCTATCCCGAGTGGCACCACAATAATATGGTTGTTTTTGTTCTATTCGAAATATCACATTACAAGTGTTATTGAATGCTGTGATCGTGGGCGGTCGGCGGGCTGGAAAAGCAGGCAAGGAGGCCGGATATAGTGGGCAATATTGTCCTTTTATTGCACACAAGGCAGTTCTTACAACAAGAGAGGAAACCAAGATGTGGCTAAAAAAAAAAAAAAGGGTTGTGCAGTCTTCTTCCGCCTCTGCCGGATGGGTTGGGGGTCCAGTGGGTTTCCCGGTCTTGGGGCAGACGTCTGTAGGGGGTCGGGAAGGCTCCTCGGAGGGCAGTAAGAGAAAGAGAAGGAGCCGTTAGTCCTACTGGGGCTAGAGGCCAGGTACCGTAACCATAACCAGGGGTGAGAAAGTAGGAAAAAGGGCGGGGAAGGACAAGGAATGGCAAAGAAAGAGGGGTGCTCGAAAAGGTTCGTGTGGGGGCAGTATTTACACAGTGCAAGGTGCTGTATACTATATACAAGGTGTCTAACCGTTATAAGTGGCGTGTCTAAGATAGAGGGAGTAATTACACAGGGGCCGTACTGTTTACACAGGGCACCTAGCGTGCTTTTAAGAAGGCAGCTGGTACTCACGCGCTCCGCCGTAACTCTCCTCCGAGTTACGGCCGCTATTCAGCCACTTCCGGGGGATTCCACCAGTCTTCGGACCACTCCTCGATTTCTCCACTCCCGTCCTCTCATTCCGCCGCAGCTCCAGTCGAAATCTCCTGCCACGATACTCCGACCTCTTCTGCCTCTCGTCTTCCGTCTTCCGTCTTTTCTGTGTCCGGCCCTCAGCAAGGAGGGGGGACTTCCAGGGTCAAGGGGTAGTCTTTCCGGTCCGTCGTCTCTCCGGATTGGATCCTGCAACAGAGAGAGGGGCGGGGTTCCCGTTGTCACGGACGCTTTTGTGGTTGTTTCGGATTGCGCGCCCTGGAAGGGAGAACATCGGAGGGGTGATAATCCTGGCGGGGTGAGTAAGGGTCTCGGGACCTGTGGAGCTATATCACAAATACCTAATCTGATTATATCAATTCTGCTGAGGTGCGCTTTGTTAGACATTACTACCGTATAATTTGTTGATGATATTCCATCATGTATAGGAACGGCTGTGATGTTCACTGCGGACAAGTCTCTTGCTTCACGTTGGGATGATTTGTGTGGCTGGAGAAGTAGGTTCACTCTTTTACTTGCCGTGTCCATTTGAATATATCTTCCGTTTATCAGCATACCCAGAGTTATTACCAAAGCTAACCAAAGTAGAAAGAAGAATATTCCCAAAACATTCCATAGTTCAATCCATGGTGAAACCAGATAAGTGTTTTCCAGGAGATGAAAAAAGTCTGTTGCTTGTGCTTTGAAAATTCTTTGCGCTGGCGTCGTTTCAGGTTCATTGGGATCCTCAGAAAACGTATCAAAGTTCATGAAATAGCCAGAGGCAGTTCGGTCAATGGTTGGAATTGCATCAGTATTTGTTGCATTCGCTGGAACCAGTTGATCACTTGTTACTTCGTTGTAGACATGTGTATCAAGACAAATTGTTATTTGGGTCTCAAGAGGGACAAGTTCCATAGCTTTGTTGCTTAGTCCTTTATTTCTTACTGTAGAATCTTCAAAGGTTATGAGTCTTTCAGTTTGAACCTCTTGGATTGTAGCTAGAGGAGTGCATCTGCTACATTGGTGGAGTCCACTTGGCCTACTGCTTAGTATCGGCCACATAGTGTGGTTTGATCAGGTCGATGGACACAAATCTTTTCTCCTTTTTACCAGCAAGGGGCGGCAAAAGTACTGTTCTTGATCCGTGGATTGCTAGGACAGGTACTGGTTCTCTGTAAGAAGGCCCAAATTCCTTCTTGCCCGCGATCTTTTCTCTGACTAGATCACCAAGCTTTGGGATCCAGACAGGCCTTGCTGGGATGGCCGGTTTTTCCCCAGTGATGGTTGGCTTCAGGAGCACGTGCTTTGTTTTGTTCTTAGTTCATTTAAGTCCTGTAAAACAGCCAAACGATCTTGGATATCAAACTTTTTATTTTCCATCACTGTGCCTTGCATTTCAAGGTCCGGGACCAACATTTTAATTCCAAATAGATCTTCATATGGAGTGACACCCCCTAGAGAACTTCTTGGCAAGTTAAGTGCTTGCTGGACCCCATAGAGGTGTTTGACCCACCCATCACCCGAACCTAATACCCTAGCTGTTATAGACTGCTTTATGTCCCGTTTTTTTCTTTCCACAACAGAATTTCCCTCAGGATGGAACGGAGAAGAATACCGCAATGCTACGTCCAAACTGGCCATGGCTTATTTGTAAGTTTGAGAGCTAAACACAGGACCCTGGTCCGAATGTAGTGTGCCAATTGCATATGTGCCGATAAAGACTCGCAAATCTTTTATAACAGTTCGAGCGTCAGCCGAGCGCTGAGGCCACATCCATAGGAACCTTGATTTAGTGTTTGTGGGATTGCATTTGTCCAAGAGAACGCCTGCACGTAGATAGTCTAATGCTGTCTAACAATGGTGTCTGAACTGGGCTGGCTATGTTGTAGTCAGGTGTCTGGTGGTGTTCTGTACTGCGATCTCTATTGCAGTCTATGCATTCATTGATAAGTGTGAATCAATGTATTCATTCCTGGCCACCAGTACATCTCTTAACTCTAAGATTGTTTTTGAGATCCCCTGATGTATCAGACCCTCTCCCAGATGTGCTTCGTAAATCAAAGCTGCTCTTCGTCCCATGTTTGGTATTACCTTATCCCCCACTCCAGAGATTCGAGCAAACGGAACGCTGTTCGCATTAATTATATATGAGTGGAAATATTTTAGGTAACGCTGCACCGCTGCCTTTGCTTGAAGCATTGACAGGCAGCATTTTTTCACTGTCTATTTTCGTTTTTGAACGAGTGATTGCAGCTACGGAAGCCGTTTGCACAGCCCCTTTTGCGGCTTCATCAGCCAATGAATTCCCTTCAACGTGAACACCATCACGTTGATGACTCAGCTTGTGTATCATGCGAGTGTTTTGTAGGCCGTTTCACAACTGAACTACTTTTTCTCAAAGCGTTTTATGATTGATTGTGCCACCTTTTGCATCTTTGAAACCATTTGGAAGCCAATTCTGTAAATATTAATTGTAAGATTGAACACAGTAAAAAGAATCGCACATTATGAGTGTGGGGAATTCGCGGTCCGTATTTTCAAGTGCCATTTTAAATGCTTGTACTTCACCTCGTTGAGCTGTACAATCTCCTAGAGATTGCATTTTTGTGACCATTGGTCTTAATTTGCCATCGCGCAGACGACCTTTAACAATCACTCATGCTGCACTGTAAGCTGGTTTACTCCCCGTAGCGGGTTGTGCAGATCCGTCAGTATAAATTATGAATTCGTACTGATCAAGAGGGAGAATTTCAGTAGGCAGACTACATTTGTGTTCGTATTGCAGGAATGCCTGTGTTTTCAAGTAAGGATCAAAAACATATTCAACTTCAGTTGTAGCAAGAGAATTAACCCATTGTATCCATCTTGGATGTAAAGCTTTTGCATTCAGAATGCTAGCTTTAGTAACTGCCGCAAAGGCTGGTACAGGAGTAATGACCATAATGCGTTTCCCCTGTGCTAGGGTTCTTTCTTTTGCTACAGCGGTTTGAACTGCTGTCAGAATCTTTTCTGTAGAAGTGAATTTCATTTCTGCTTGTGTATACAAGTGTGATTTGTATGCAATAGGTACTTTTTCGCCTTCGTTAAAAGTTAAGTAGGGGAATCCGCATTGACCCGGAATGATTTGGATCACTAAGTTGCGTATATTTACGCGTGTTTGCAAGTGTTTAGTTGCTAACATGTCTGTTTGAAGCGGACGCAGAATTTCTGTGAGTTCTGGTGTCCAAGTTGTGGCTTTGAAATCAGGTTTGATTAATTTGTAGAGAGGTTTAACCCTCTCTGCGTAGTTTAAAATGCATGTTCTTCCATAATTCAGGAAACCGAGAATCAACTAAGTTTTTCAGCGTTTTTGGAGGTTGGAGCAGCGCACACTTTTCTAAAAGGTTAGCTGCCAGGCTTTTGCCTTCACTTGATAGTTCATTTCCTAGAAAAAGGACATTGAGATGGGCAATTCTAGACTTTTTAAAGTTGAATTTGTAACCCTCAGAGGCGAAGCCCAATATAATGGTACTCACCCTGTTCAAGTGCCTGTCCAGGTCATCGTCTGTCAGATATAGATCATAGACATATGACAATGCCTCGTCATCATAAATTTGTAGTAACTCCGTTACTCTTGCTGAGAATAACAAAATTGACGCTGAGTTCCCATTATTGAGAAAGCGGTCAAATATCTACTTTCAGGTGCAATATTTTGACAAAAGAAACCATTTGAAATGTCTAATGTGGTTTTGTACCTTTTACGCACGTTATTCATTAATGCTGTACTGTGTGCATTTTGCACTGCAAATGTTTTGCAACAAGAGTTTAGGTGTCTGTAATCCAAAACTAGACGATATGTATTGTCTGGTTTGGAGACAGGAAACAAAGGATTGTTCATTGATGAGGTGTATGTTTCAATCACCCCTTGGTATTCAAGTTGATCTAAAATCTCCCTGACCTGTTTTTTAGCTTCTTGCTTAACTAGGTACTGCCTTTGTGCAGTTGGCTGATTTTTTAACTGTATCTTGTGGTGAGGCGAGTCCTCATCCCATCCTACATGATTCTTATATTATGCTGGGGCTTGGGCCACTGCCCATTTCCTGGCATAAGTGTATTTTAAATGTACTGGAACATGGTTAGAGAAGGCTGGCATAATGATGTATTCGCCATGTGGGCACTTTCTGACAAATTCTGGTGGCCAGTCTTGTTCTGCTAGAAGTATATCATAACCCTTAGAAAGTCGCTCCCTAAAGAGTGCTTTCACTTTTTTTGGTATGTCTCCCTCCATCCGGAGTGTTATTTCATATAACCTATGCGGAGAACTAACCCTGGTGTCTGCAGTTTCAACTTGAATGTCCTCATTCAAGTCCACTGTCTCCAGAAGCCGCTTCCGGTTCTGGCAAGCTACTGTAACTTCTGATGCACAGTCCAACATTGTCTGAGCCCATTCTCCGTTCTTGATTTGTGTTCTCAGTATCCTCGGCATGTCTGATCTGCAGACCTGCTACCTTCTTTTTGGAGAATTGAGGATTTGGTTTCTTTTTCTGAACGTGTTGATCGTCCTTGGACTTCACTCGTTCTTCTTTGTTCTCTGACCGTCCTCTTCTTTCATATGTCTGTGATGATATCTGAAAGGTACGAGAGGAACTTGTATCAGTATCTTGATACCGGTCAGGTTTTCTCAAATTATCCCTATTCTTGAGGTTATATCTCCTTTCAGAGGGCTCCTTTTGAGGAGACCTACCTCGGGAATGAGAACGCTTCTCTTTGGAATACTGTTTGTTATTTTCCCACTTCTTTTTAGAAGGAGGTAGGAGTGTTTTTAGGAAAAGACCTTATCAGGACTTTCAGACAGTTGTGGTTTTAGCTGTATATTTCTATTAACTTTTGTATGTTAAGTAATTCCTTGTCAGACATTGATTCAATGTCAAGGTCACGTGTGTAGCCAGCTAAAATCGGCCATGTAGCTCCTGGTCTACCTAGTGGACCGATCCTGGTAATGGGATTGTAATGTTTTACGGCGCCTTTAAACCAGAGATCATGCTCCTGGTATGTGAGTGATATTTCAATATCCTCGAAAGGAATAGATTCCTCTGGTGGTTCATCTTCTTTGTAGAAGTGAACCGTTTTAGTTACTGGATTTGTTTCTGGGAATACTATCCATGAATAGTATACCTCTGTCTGGTGAGATTCATTTGCCTCTATCGCAAAAACTGCTCTACAACCTCTTGGTGTTAGGCCATGTTTTATAAGTTTTAAAGTGTTAGCTCTCCTTAAATTTGGAGCGATGATTTTCGCATTTTCATCGGTTTTATTAAAACCTGTATAATAAAAAACTGCTGTGACTGCGCCGGTTACAGCTCCACCAGTATCGGTGTGTGTGCCGTTTTCGGACATTGTTTAATGAAAGCTACAGAGCAAGTTTCAAGGGAACAAAGATAAGGTGCAAAATATTTTTGGAACACTGTATCCTTCAACGTTGAACAAACCAAACAGCTAATACATAGGATTTTTTCCTACTCAGCTATGGCGGATATTACCCCTACCCACTCCAGACGTCTTATGGAGTATTATGAGTAGAGGGTCTCTGAGAAAAGCACGACTGAGTTACTTCAGTATCTAGCGTTAAATTAGTGCCTTACCAAAGCATTGGGCACCATGTAGTGTAGTTCCTATATCCCTGATAGGCTCTGCACATTGGAATAATATACACTATAGATTTGACATAGGACTGAGGTCAGTATGTCTCTATTAAGTACACTAAACTTAATTACTTGTGTGTGCCAGGTAACTCAGAGGTCACTAGAAACTTCTCGACTATACAAGAAGGGATTAGTTTCTGACAACCGCATACACATGACAACTTTGTTTCCCTTAGAGTCGGAACAATCTCAGAATCGTGGAAACAATTGATAAAAGTTTCACTCAGTCAAATCGTGCATACTTCGTTTCTACAGAGTTGCATAGAAATAGAGAGACTGGCGTTTCAATAAAAAGGGTTTTTGAACAGTCTTATTTCTTGTGCAAGAGATATGAACTGCTACAATCGTAAGACAGGCTGCGAAGTACAATACGTACAGAGTTAGCAGTAAAATAAAATAATACTGCAATAGCATGGTTTGTAGCTATGACATAAATACATACATAAATAACACAGGCTAAAATGTGAATACACATCTGATGTGTCTAAATTGTTCTACCCCAGTGTACCTAACCTAAGTGTAGTACGAGGTAAGAAGTAGGTGCTGTTTAAAGTATAGCTAGCTATAGTTTAGTTTTCCCAAGAGTTGCCAAAAGTTTCCCTAAGTTCTAGTCCGTTCCATACCTTAGAATGTGCGAGGTTGGAATCTCTTTCCGGGACTCGATATCCAACACCCTGCAAGGGGAGTCAGAAACACTGGAGCTGGGTTCTCTGCGAGGAGGATGACCGTGTCTGGTCAGTGCGTCAGGCGGGAACTCGATCTCCCTCAGAAACTTGTTGTGGTAAACCGCAAGTAGGCAGTCGGACTGGACCGTACTGAAACCGTGGTTTGCCAGGACAAGTGCAGGTATATTTATACCTTGAAGGTGTTTAGGAATGCCTGTGTTGACGCAAAAGTCGGGCATCGGAACGTCATGAATTAACCCCTAAGGAATAGATGTTTATGCATACTAAATGAGTTCTTGGAGAAATCTATATCCAAGCAAAGGAAATTCCTAAAGGCTTAAGAGTCTGGTTTTCCAAGAACTCGTTGTGTTGGATGGACAGATGTAGGAGACCATGCCTGTATTTGGGTAGCATGAACAATGCCTAAATAAGGGCTGGATTTTCTATGCCTAAATAAGGGCTATATGAATTGTACCTATATAAGGGCATAAACCGGGAAACCTATATATTCGGAATATAAATCTACACACAACAACATGAGGGGGCGTGGCCAGAGCAGCCCAGATTTCGGATGCATCTTAACGATGCTCCTCGGACCTTCTCCGCCATTCTACTGCATCCGATGACCCAGGCCCTTGCACGCTGCTGTGAGCTGATTCCCGACTCCTAGGGAGACTGCAGGCTCCCTGCCGGAGTCTTGCAGTCCTGGGATTATGCCTCCCAAGATGGCGCCTTCCCTCTAGCGCTGAAGCAGGGCCGCCTCCTCCCTAGATTGCTGGAGACTCTCCAGCTGTTGGTGAGATCCTCCTACAAGGTAGGGGGCGCTGGAACCCTCGGAGCTCTCACGGGCTGGAAGCTTTCCTTCTGAGTCCCATACTAGTCCAGCCTCAACTGGCAACAGCGCCTGCCCGTGGCTCGTGTACCAATTACAAGATGGTGGCTGTGCCTTTCCCCCCCTTCACCCAGATTGAGTCTGCGCCTGTGGTGAGACCCGGGGGTTGAGTGAGGGAGTCAGCGGAGTGACGTTGCTCACACGGGCCCGGGCTCCCCGTGTCTAGATGTTCCCCCCATGACCTCATTTTTGTGTTTGGGCCTGCGAGCAGTTCCTGGATGCCACACTTATTGCACCAGGTGAAACTTTGGCTTTGCCCTGCCCCTGGGCCTCACTAACAAACACTTGCAGATCTCAGATGAGGGCCTTGCTTTCAGGGTCCTCTGGCCGCACTGGTGCCTTGGCCTGCCATCTCAGGACATTGCTGTATACTTTGCCCCCAACCCTCCAGGCTGCTTGTGCTACCTCCCTTGGGACTGGGAGGAAAGCAGGTCGGGTGAACACTCTTGCACACCCTTTAAACACTCTCCTTAAACTTTGCGGATGACAACCACAGGGTGGTGGCCCCTGAGGCTTTGTATCCCTTGCCTAAGGCTCTGTTGCTGGAGCCCTACCAGAGGCACGCCTTGCTGGCAGACTTGTACCTCAACTGCTCATGCTTCCCCACTAGATATCTGGGCAAGCGGGCCGAGAACTGAATCCTTGGTCACTCCTCTTCTGGAGCACCAATCTGGTGCCTCCATGGAGCTATGCCCAGGCAGCTACACCTGCCCTGATACAACTTGTGTGGACCTGCGCCTTCACTGCCCTGTAATGAATGGTGGACCAATGCCCTCCTATTTGCGACAGCGATGGGAAAGAACTGAGCCCCATTGTTTGGGGCACAATCAAAGAATGATAAATACACGAAAAACTCTTATGACTCAGCCAACAACAAACAGCCTGTGGCCCGGGTCCACAACTCCCTGCTGCTGCGAACATGGCCTAAATCCTGAGAGGGCCTCAAATCGTGGCTTTGCAAAGTTGGGCCTGACATGGTGCGCCTCCACCAAGATCATTGTAATGTGGCTGGGAGAGTTACTGAGGTGGAAGGCCATGTGTCCACCCTCAAGGACAACTTGATGGACCTCAAAGCACAAGTAAATACACTATTACCTACTGTTTGCACCATTGAAACCAGGGCAGAGGATGCGAGAATCCATCCAAAAGCAGCAACTTGCAGTTTTTGGGCTTCCCCGAGGGGGTTGAAGCACCCCACCCTGAAACATTTGTTGAAAACTGGATCAAGTCCTGGATTCCTGAGGGAACTCCATAGCCCTGGTTCATGGACGAACAGGCACACCGAGAATTGGCACAGAAGCCCCCTCCAAGGACGCCTACTCGCCCTTTAATCACCAAGATACTGAACTTTCAAGACTGAGTCTTTCGACAAGCACGTGCTCATGGTTAACTCCACTTCCAATCTGCTCATGCAATGATTTTCCCGGAATACACAAAAGCTACCCAGAAACGGAACAAATCCTTCGATGCTGTCAAGCATGAGCTAGGAACAATGTCTCTCCAATATATGCTGCTCTTACCCGTGCAGCTGAAGGTCATTCATTGGCCTCGCTCCCACTTTTCGATATCCCAGAGAATGCGTAGGAATGGGTGTCTCAGTAGAAGTCCAATGCTCTGAGCTCCCGGGTCCTGTTGCCCAGAAGGGCCAGGGGTCAACAGCCCTGAATACGGACCGCTGCTAGAGCCGCCAGTACCATAAGCCCAGGGAAGAATGGGGGCAGCGTGGATGCTTCCCTGAATCTTTAGACACAGAGCCTTGCTGGAGCCAAACACATCATGACAGACTCGCTCCCCTTATGCAAAACTAAAAGTTACGGTCCGTTAGTCAGGTCACCCCCGATGTGGAAGCACCCACTGACTGACGGATGTAACACTGTAGACAGCTCACCTTTGTTAACAGCCTTGGCACCAGGGCACACTTCGATTACACCTCAAATACCCCGTTATGTGTTTCACATGCATTGTTGTGGGAAATTGGGTGACAGATATTTTGGGGGTGGGAGGTTGCTGTTGCAGGGAGGTGGGTTTCTGGGGTTTTTGTTTCACACGTTTTTGGCTCTTTAGTTCGGATTGCTTCCACGCATGCCTCACACTTTTCCGCATTCTGAGCAGCAAACCCATTTACCCTCTCTTGACCCATACACATTCCCAATGGCTGAATTCAGTCTTCTCTCATTTAACATCAATGGCCTCATGGACCATACTAAGCATACAGAAGTCCTTAGATTCCTTAAACGTCACCAACCAGGAGTTGTGTCGTTACAGGAGACTCACCTCATGGGCACCCAGTGTCCTTTCCTGCTTAGGTTCGAATACAACCGTGCCCATCACTCTAGCATTAGCAGGGGTTCCGGGGGCAGCAATACTACTCCACAAACATCTTCCCTTGGTGGTCACCCAAGTCATACATGATGCCAATGGCCATTATGTGGGGATGGTGGTGACTCTAGAGGTGAAACCATACAATATCCTTATTGCACACATCCCTCCCCACCTACATAGCCAAATCTTTGAGAAACTCACTGAGAACATTGCTGCACTACTATACGAGGTACTGATTATCGGGTAAGACGTTAATGCTACCCCAGACCCGGACATTGAAATAAAGCCCCTCGCACGCAACCATAGGGATTTGCCCAAAGCCTTTGTTTCTTGGATGGACTCACTGGGGCTGGGTGACACTTGACAGGTATGGCATCCTCCGGAACAAGCATACACCCACACACTCCGTCTCCACAACATTTTTTATCATGTATTGACCACATACTCCTTCCAGACACAGAAATGACCTCCGCTGCCAGGTGCTGCCCCATGGTATCTCTAACAGTCCAAGAGGCGAGTACACTGTGGGCGGTCACAATGGCTGCACTCTGTGGCGTGGCAAAGGCTTACCTTAAACATGCAGACAGAGATCATCACAGTTGTATGACGGAACAGGAAACTCACTCACATTCTCTAGTTGGAGGCATCAATGACATCCAAGACGACTGAGTCCATGAACTGACCTCCCTGCGTCAATTTGCCTTCAGCAAAGCCCGCCAGTGTTGGCAAGCATCCATTCACTGTGTGTATGAGCATGGCACTAAGAGTAGTACGCCCTTATATAGATTGGCTAACAGAGGTACTTGCCCTCGATTCATTCCCAATATTACCGATGTTTTTGGATCCACAGTCACTGATCCAGAGGCAATAGCAAACATTCTTGCAGACTATTACCAAGCACTCTATGCCCGGCAGTCAAGGCCTGCCTCTGAACTTGCCCAGCCTCTCACCTGCCTCAGTCTGGCCCAATGGGCAACGCTAGACTCTGTAGAACCCCAGGCCCGGATGGTTTTCCCCTTGAATACTATTCCAAACTCCGCAAGGTTATCGTTGCATGTCTGTTCCGTCTCTATTAGGAGGCCAGGAGTACGGGTTCCCTTCCTCTGGATCTGTACCTCGCCACCTAGTCCCTCTATGTGGAGACAATCCTGTGTATGACTGGTATACGGGTCCGTCTCCTCGGCTCAAAATACTTAGGGGTCCATGTATCCACTGTGCCTGAGCTTACACGCAATCTGAACCTTGACCCTCTGTTCTGGTCTACTCAAACTAGCCTCACCAGCAGGCCCACTCTGCCCATTTACATCCTTTAGCTTTTTTATACACTACAGAACTTTCCACTTCTTATCCCTAACAGATGGTTCATTGAACCCGTGGCTAGACTGCGATCCTTCTTTGGAGAGGTTGACCCCCACACATCACACTTGGTAAATGTCGCTGATCCATGTATGATGGTGTCCTGTGTACAGTTGGTCTCCGCCTGGTATTACTGGGTGTCCTGGTTGTCAATGATTGGCTGACCAGTGGGTAGAGTGACCCGGCATGCCAACTCGAACTATCTTGTCTGGACAGGGTGATGCACTATCTCTACGGCAGACCTACCACGACCCATACTCCGGAGGTTACCAAAACGGTTTTCCTGGTATGGCAAGCGGCCAAGAGCCTCTTAGGTTGGGACAGGAAACTGACCCAAGAGACAACCTTCAGGAGGGGGGGCTGGCTGGACCATGCCCCACGACCGAAGGGGTCCCAATGCTGGGATCGGATTGGGGTCAGTGTCCTGGGGTTAGTGCAGTGGGGCTCCTGCATGCACTCGTTTGCGGATCTACAGACGCACTTCAAAATTCCCAGACGCAGTACCCTAAATATCTGCAATTGAGACATGCACTTGGTCATTATCAGGATAACTTGATAGACTTACCAGAATTCAGCCCCTGGGAGGCCAAACTGCTGATGGGATGCCTGGGTCGTAGGTTGATCTCTCTGCCCTACAGTTCCCTGATGTGAAATGGCCCGGAGGCACATAGCCAGCCCAGCAGAGGTGGGAGGGTTGAGCTGAGGAACTGGAGGACATTGCTATTTCAACATAACTCAGAGTAGTTACACTATTTGTACAACACTTACTCACTTGCATGACCGTTTTAAGGCTCTAGCATGCAGGCCTTCTCCCCGAACCCAACTGCACCCATTGCTCCTCTCCTGAGGCAGACCTCTTTCATGGGGCGTGGCAGTGCCCTTTGATTGCCCACTACTGCAGCCCCATAGATAGAACCCTCAACTTGTCATGTTGATGCCGAAGATAGCTCTCTTGCGTCTTTTAACAGAGTTTGGGGGAGTGCGGCGAAATAGAACGCTGGTGCGACTGGCTAGGCTGGTGGCTAAAGGAGACATAGCAATAAACTGGCAATTACCACAACCACCTAGCCTGGCACTCTAGAGATCCGTATGGATTGGTGCACTAAACAGGGAGATCTGATCTACCTATCTACTTACAGCCAAGTGGTGAGCCGTAAGTATCTGTCTGCTCACTCTGTCCCTTGTTTGTACGTCTTTATTTCCTTTTCTGTTAGCTGTAATTGTACTGTGTTGTATTTGGTATTGTATTTGCGCTGTAGTCTGTTTTCTACTGCCCCTGTATTCGTTCTGTGTTCGTTTTCCCCTCAGCGCTTCCTTGTGTTTTTAGCCGTCTCCCCTCCCGCTGCTGCGTCCCCTGCGACCACCGCCCCCCCCTCGCTCGCCCAATCGCTCCCGCCTCCCAGCTACTCCTCCCTCCCACCTCCCCTTCTCGTGGCGGCCGCTGCGCAGCCGCTCAGCGGGCGCACCGCTGGCACGCCAAAGGCATGTCTAAGGCAAGACCGTCTGTGCCCGTCCGCACCTGGACTGCGCCCGACCCTCTGCCCCCCGCGAACACCACGACGCCGCTACGACGCCAGCACCCTCCACGCACTCAACACCGGCCTATCACACAATTTCTTCCGACCCACCCCAAAGCGCACCTATGGACCCTTCTCCTGCTGGAACTGCAGCTACACCAGCCTCCAAACCACCAACACGCCCACTGGAGCAGGATGCAACAGCCTGCGATGCATTCTACTCAACACCCACTCCACCCGCAAACACACCATCGAACTCTGGGACCTACTCAACTCCTCCTCCCCAGACGTTACCTTCCTGAAGGAGACCTGGATGAACCCCTCCTCGGTACCCGACATCGCGATAGGCATCCCTGACGGCTAAAAGATCACCCGCAGGCACCGCTCCAACGGAACAAGAGGAGGAATCGCCATCGTCCACAGAAACACCCTCAGAATATAGACCAGCACCAACGACACGCTTATCGCTGCCGAACACCTGCACTTCCAGATCCACACCAACCCAAACACCACCCTCAGAGGAACCCTCATCTACAGACCCCCCCCAGCCAACGGCTGCAGTTCAGCAACTCCATTGCCGACTTAGTCAGCGCGCACGCCCTGGCCTCCACAGACTACATCCTCCTCAGAGACCTGAACTTCCACCTCGAGAACACCAACGACAACAACTCCACCACCCTGCTCGATAACCTCGGACTCAAACAGCTCGTTTCGACTCCCACCCACTCCGCCGGACACACGCTTGACCCCATCTTCTCCGCAGCAACCACGTCACCTTCATCCACAGCACCTAACTTCACTGGACCGACGACTGCTGCGTCCACTTCACCTTCGAGAAGCCTACCACGCACCACCGCACGCAACAGGCCCCCCGCCGCAGCTGGAGCAAAGTCACCGAAGACCAGCTAGTCACCACCCTCGCCCAATACCCTCCAACGGACACTACCGATACCGACGCCCGCAACCTCAGGCAATGGATCGACGACTGCGCCAACACTCCCGCCACTGCGCCAACACTCCCGCCTCAATCAAGAAACCCTCGAACAGACGCACCGTCAGAAAATACATCTGCTTCACCGCCGACCTCCAGGCATCCAAGCCGGCCTGCCGTAGGCTCGAGAAGAAGTGGCACCACGAACAGACCCCAGACAGCAACACAGCCTACAAGAGCGCCATCTGCAGACACCACCAACACATCCATACCGCCAAAAGGACCTCCTTCAAACAACGCATTGACCACAAGGCACACAACAGCAAAGAGCTCTTCAACATCGTGAAGGAACTCTCCAATTTCAGCTCCAACTCCAACGACATCCCGCCACCACAAGACCTCTGCGACTCCCTAGCCACCTTCTTCCACCGCAAGATCGCAGACATCCATGACAGCTTCAGCCACCAGGCCCCCCCCCCCCCGACAGACACAGACACCTCAGACTCACCGCCCTCAGCCACATCAACCCCCTGCTTTCCTGGACCCACGTCAACAACGAAGACACCAAAATCATGAACACCATCCACTCCGGCTCACCATCTGACCACTGCCCGCACCACATCTCCAACAAAGCAAGCGCCGCCATCGCACCCCATCTCAAGATCATCAACAGCTCCTTCAAAACCGCCTCCTTCCCGGAGAGCTGGAAGCACGCTGAGATCAACGCCTTACTCAAGAAACTCAAGCAGACCCCAAGGACCTCAAGAACTTCCGGACCATCTCCCTTTTCCCGTTCCCGACAAAAGTTAGAGAAGGTAGTCAACAGGCAACTGACCTCCTTTCTCGGAGAGAACAACATCCTGGACCCGTCCCAATCTGGATTCCGCAACAACCACAGCACCGAAACAGCACTCATCGCCGCCACCGACGACATCAAAGCCATGCTGGACAACGGAGAAACCGTGGTCCTCATCCTCCTAGACCTTTCGGCCGCCTTCGACACCGTCTGCCACCTCACCCTCCGCACACGCCTCCACAATACAGGGATCCGCAACAAAGCCCTGGACTGGAACACCTTCTTCCTCACTAGCAGAACCCAGAGTGTCCGCCTTCCCCTTTTCCGTTCTAAAGACACCAAGATCATCTGCGGCGTACCCCAAGTATCGTCCCTCAGCCCGACACTCTTCAACATCTACATGGAACCGCTCGCCAACATCGTCCGATCGCACGACTTCAACATCTCAAACGCCGACGACACACACCTGATCCTCTCCCTTACCAAGGCCCCCCATCACCACCAAATCCAACCTCCACAAAGGAATGAAGGCCATCGCCGAATGGATGATGAACAGCCGCCTGAAACTGAACTCGGACAAGACAGAGGTCCTCATCATCGGATTCACCCTCTCCGCCTGGGACGACTCATGGTGGCCGACCGCACTGGGAGCTGCACCGTCGCCCACTGATCACGCACGCAACCTGGGGGTCATCCTGGACTCAGCGCTGTCAATGACCAAGCAAGTAATTGCAGTCTCCTCCTCCTGCTTCAATACCCTCCGCATGCTCCGCAAGATCTACAGCTGGATCCCCACCGGAACCAGAAGGACGGTCACCCAGGCCCTCGTCAGCAGCAGACTGGACTACGGCAATGCTCTCTACGCAGGAACCTCAGCCAAACTCCAAAAACTACTTAAACGTATACAGAACGCCTCTGCACGCCTTGTCCTCAACATCCCCCGCCACAGCCACATCACCTGCACTGGCTCCCAGTCAACAAGAGGATCACCTTCAAGCTCCTCACCTACGCTCACAAAGCACTCCACAACACCGGACCAGCGCAACGAACCACTCTCCTACACCCGAACCGCCAGTTTCGCTCTGCCGACCTCGCCCTCGCCTCAGTCTACCGCATCCGACGAGAGACCGCGGCGGCAGATCTTTCTCCCACCTTGCCGCAAAAACCTGTAACACTCTCCCCATCCGCCTACGACAGACCCAGGATCTGCTGGCCTTCAGGAGACTTCTCAAGACCTGGCTGTTCGAGCAGAAGCAGCCCCCCTGTCCCCCCAGCCCACCGCGCCTTGAGACCCTCACGGGTTTGTAGTGCACTCTACAAATGTACTGATTGATTGATTGCTTGGGGCTGTAGTCGTCAATTCCACAAAATTTGGATTAAATGGTGGAAGTATTATGGTTTGTCTTCTACACTGGTGGATGAGACAGCGGGCGCCCCGATTACTCGTAATTGCAGATAAAGGCATTTGGGGAGGCGGGGTTTGATTGCAAAGCAATTCTTGTTTTACTTTTGTTCTCGTCTTAATACTGTTGCAGGGATTTGGCTTTGAAACAGAACTATGCCAGGGACCAGAGAACATCAGTATGTAGGAACTGAGTCATCAAACCACATCAACACCCATGGGCCCAAATCCAGACTAGCTCATAGTGCCTTACTTGCCATCCTAACCTTCACAGAGCAGGAAGTAAATTGGCACCCCAGAAACACAACACTCTGGACCCTCTCAGGGATCGCAATAGCAAGCCATCACCTTTCATTCTCTCACTCATACATATCCGTAATAAACTGAAAAGAGACATGAAGAAAGCTTACAATATTTATTGAAACTATTGTGCTCTATTAAGTAATAACTGCACTGCAGTTAGAAGGCATACGCAGATTAAAAATGTGATGATCATAATTCGCAAACTGTACACCACGAAAAGTCCTGTTATCCTGCATGGCTTATCTGCCTAAACTTACACTCACTATAGAAAAACAGTGATGTATCGTTGATCTCTGGGATTTGTGGGGGACCTCATGCCTAGCATGCCTAGGTGGCTGTACTACATCTCAGGCAGCGGAGCCCTCTCTCGTCTCAGGACTTTTGCTCTGCAGGAGTGTATCCTCTCGGTTTTCAAAATGACAAGTCCCAGCTTATATGATAAGAACTGCATCTTCAAACAACAGCTGGAGTTCTCCATTAATGTATAGGTGTTAGTGGCACACCACAGAGAAAACAGAACACACTGTTTTTCTACCTTGTATGAGATGTTCCTTATAAATCCCTGCAGAATAACTGAATAATAAAACATATGCAGCTTACTTGAAAAAATAATTGTGCAGCACAAAAACAAGCGTGATCTTTTGTACCGTGTGCAAAGCAAAAAAGGCCTACTACGTACAGTTACAAAAGGAACTGATGGACAGAATGCAGAACAATGTCATGCATTCACCCCAGTACAGAGATCTGGTCCTAAATAAATTAATTGTTTTTTTACTCACAATGCCTTTCCAGTTTGGAGCAAACCATGCGCCCAATGGAAACCGACTAGCCCGAACTGCCAGGCCAGGTCCTCCCTGGACTGGAAACAAGCATCCTAGGACCGGTTTCACCCCTCATCACCCAGGATAGCTTGACTCCAGTGGCATGGAGAGCACGGGACCCACGTCTGGGCATACCTGTCCCACTCGGGGTGATAAATGAAAAAAAGAACAATTTATGGTCAGAATGCAGAACAATGTCATACATTCACCCCAGTACAGAGATCTGGGCCTAAGGTTTGGGCTGGACTGTTCCCATTAAGGCACAGGGTCAAGACTAAAGCTAAAGAATGATGATGGATTCAACCCAGATCTGTGACGGGGGTGAGTGTCTGAAACGTTTCAGCGCGCCATCCATCATCTTCTTGTGTTTGCTTTGTTTGCCCTAAGTTGGCAAAGTATGCCCAGACGTGGGTCCCTTGCTCACTTTGCCTCTGGATTCAAGCTAGCCTGGCTGATGAAGGGTGTTACCCAGAAACCGGCCCGGGACGCTTGTTTCCAGTTCAGGGAAGACCTGGCTTGGCAGTTCGGGCTGGACTGTTCCCATCAGGCACAGGGTCAAGACTGACTTGCATATAGCTGGGTCTGAACTGAGGTGGCAAAGTGAGATAAAGAATGATGATGGATTCAATCCAGATCTGTGACTGGGGGGTGAGTGTCTGAAAAGTTTCAGCGTTCCATCCATCATCTCCTTGTATGTGCTACGTACAGTTAGGCCAGAGGTTTTCGATCTGTGGGGCACGACCCCCAGTGGGGCCGTCGAGTCCTGGGAAGGGGTCGCGCATTTCCAGGCCTCACTTCTGCCTGGAATTTAAAACATGTGCTTTTCCTTTTGAAAATCGGGACGCGAATGTTAAAATGCTGCAGCTGAAGTTAATTGTCTCCTGTGCTGTGAAACGAAGAGGTTGGGCTGGGCCTGAAACAATCCTTCGTGCCAGGGTGCCTGCTTACCTGAATGAAATGCAAATGTGTGTTTTGAGGTAATCTGCAAATGTAACTGGTATTTGGGAGCGGTTCTGGCTTTAATTGCTTTGTGATGGCAATGATTTTTTTTTGTGGTAGTTAGAAGACTTAGCAACTGGGCTGTGAAGTGCATGCTTTTAATTGCTTAGTACCTCTGATGAGGTGTTAAAGGGACAGTTATGCAAAAAAAAGATGCATTACTTATGTTCTGGTATTACTAAAATCTCCACCTTGGAAGCTCCATTATTTCCTAAAACTATTTGCACATTTTGTAGCAGTCTACCTTATAATGTGAGTAATACAAGAATAAAATAATGACTTACACTTTCACACTGCTTTCTCTCACAGGCTGTGACCTTGTAGCACTAAAAATCCACAAGTCAGTATGCCCCACTGCACCAACCAAATTTAGGGGCAGATTTACAAGGAAGGGGCGCATCTGCATAGATGCGTCAGTTTCCTTGCGTCAGTGCCAAATGTCCTTGCGCCACCATGGATGCCCTGTATTTACAATACAGTGCTCCATGGCTCAAGGATTAACAGCTGCGTCACAGATACGGACGCATCTGTTGGCACAAAAGTGACACATCGCTGGAATTGCTCCTGAAAGTGAGGAAACTCCAGCAATGTGTCACAACAGATAGGTGAGTCTCACACAAAAAGCCCTGGTCATTCCTTACGCCTGGTCTGAGCAGGCGTAGGGATTTTGAAGCAGTGAAGGCGTAGAGTGACGCAGTGAAATGTTGTAAATTTCACTGCATTAGTTCTGTATGGCTTTTTGGTTGGGAATGCCTAGCCTGCATACATTATACATGGTGCAGGTATAATGTGACACAGGGCTTTACAACGGGACAAATCTCCCTAGATGCGTCACATTGTAAATTGGTCAAATTGTTTGCGCCGCCATTGTGTCAAAAAAGTGACGCAATGGCGGCGCAAGGGGCTTGTAAATCTGCCCCAAAATTCTGTGGCTCTCTGGTTGGCAGGGTATGCTCGGACGTGAGTCCCTTGCTCACTTTGCCACTGGATTCAAGCAAGCCTGGCTGAAGACGGCTGAAATGCCAGAAAACGGTCCTAGGAAGCTTGTTTCCGGTCCAGGGAAGACATGGCTTGGCAGTTCGTACTGGACTGTTCCCATGAGGCACAGGGTCAGACTGATTTGCATACGGCCATGTCTGAACTGGGGTGGCAGAGTGGGCTAAAGAACGGTGATGGATTAAACCCAGATCAGTTGACTGGGGGTGAGTGCTTGCAATGTTCAACACTCCGTCCATCATTTCCTTTGGTTTTTGCTTTGTTCGCCATAAGTTGGCAGGGTATGCTCAGACGTGAGTCCCTTGCTCACTTTGCCACTGGATTCAAGCAAGCCTGGCTGAAGACGGCTGAAATGCCAGAAACCGGTCCTAGGAAGCTTGTTTCCGGTCCAGGGAAGCCATGGCTTGGCAGTTCGGGCTGGACTGTTCCCATGAGGCACAGGGTCAGACTGATTTGCATATGGCCATGTCTGAACTGGGGTGGCAGAGTGGGCTAAAGAACGGTGATGGATTAAACCCAGATCAGTTGACTGGGGGTGAGTGCTTGCAATGTTCAACACTCCGTCCATCATTTCCTTTGGTTTTTGCTTTGTTCGCCATAAGTTGGCAGGGTATGCTCAGACGTGAGTCCCTTGCTCACTTTGCCACTGGATTCAAGCAAGTCTGGCTGAAGACGGCTGAAATGCCAGAAACCGGTCCTAGGAAGCTTGTTTCCGGTCCAGGGAAGCCATGGCTTGGCAGTTCGGGCTGGACTGTTCCCATGAGGCACAGGGTCAGACTGATTTGCATATGGCCATGTCTGAACTGGGGTGGCAGAGTGGGCTAAAGAACGGTGATGGATTAAACCCAGATCAGTTGACTGGGGGTGAGTGCTTGCAATGTTCAACACTCCGTCCATCATTTCCTTTGGTTTTTGCTCTCTGGTTACAGACACAGACCTCTGCAGTGCATTAACGAATAGAGATTTCCTAATGTACTACAGTGCATTTCCTACTGAGTAACAACTTTTTAAAATGTATTTTTCATTTAAGCTACCCATTAATTTATGTAGCTACCTGATGGTGAAAGACCTAAAATAAAAAACTAGCAAAATATTTTGGGGCTGGTTTATGAGAGGCTAGAGCCGCCAGAGCGTCATTTTTCTTTTTTTAAGCTCCGGCAGCACAAGCGTTGCAATCGTATCTATGAGGTGACGGAAAGTCACCCTGCATGGCTATGAGTGCCCTCATACATATGGAGTAAAACAAAGCAGCGCAAGTCGCTGCCTTGCCTTAGTCTGTCAAGTAGGCTTCCATGGGCATTGTGGTGGGTGTTCCCCTGCAACACCCCTGGATTTTGAGACTTCCCCAGATTTACCAAACCATGTAAACATGGAGCAGCGGTAAAACCTTATGCCTTCCCACAGCAGGCGTAATGAGGAGAAATGTTTTCAGGTCTCCTCGTATTTTTACCTCTTTCTATGTGTGCTGCACTCTGCAGCTCACATAGAAAGAGGAAATCCCCTTTCGGGACACCTTCCTGAACAAAAACAATCCTGCCTAAATTGGCGCTAGGCTGCAATTAGTGTGCCAACGCAGTGGGAAAGGGCAGGAATGCATCATATTTCATAAATAAGGAGCATTCCTGCCCTTTAACATTGGCATAGGGCAGCGCAGCGCAGCAAGAAGACTTGCGCGCTGCCCTAGAACAATTCCTCATAAATGAAGCCTTTTGATTTTAGCCACATCTTTGACCACGCCCCCACATCTTTCATTTGATAAACACTGTTTAATAAGTTTTCCCCACTGTAAACATGATTTGCTGTGGGAATAGGGGGCGTTTATGGTTGTCGATAGTTGTCAATGTTGAGGAGTACCAAGTTCTAGACATTTTTGTCAGGGTGGGTCCCTACGCCTAAAACATTTTGACGGGGGGGGGGGGGGGGTCTCAGCATGAAAAAGTTTAAAGACCTCGGAGTTAGGCTAATACAGGGAGGAAAACACAGTGGTCTTACAGGGAAAACAAAACAAATAAATTGTGTTATTTGTTTTTAGAAAACGTTATACTCAGACATGATAAACTATACTTCACATGGTGTTGGAAAGAGTTGTCGCTATACAAATATATGTCATTGCAATTTGGACTGTGTCTCCTGTTACAAGCAGATACATTTATATTAGGGAAAATTGTATATTACACCACAGGGTGCATGTGTATGTCAGACTCTCAGGGTTGCTGTTTCTATGTACTTAAGGGTGCATATGTAGAGGGTTACGCATGTTATTAATAGTTACAGTAAGTGTTGTGTATAATAATGCATATATAAGTTAATTACAGTTACTTTAAAGCATAAAAATGTACCACATGATAAATGTGGATAACACACCATGTAAATACTGCTGCTTCAATGTACATATGGATATTTATCACTATACAATACTTTATTCCGTTTTTGAGAACCATAAAAGTATGCAAAACAATACGGCACAAACAAAATATAAATACATTAGGCTACACAATCACAGTTTTGAAAAGACAATCAGATAATCATTACTGTTAATGCCATAATAATAATTATAAGATTCCCATAAAGCATCTGATGCAGTAAAAAGTAATGTATAAAAGTCAAGATGGATAAAAAGGAGCCATACCAACTCTCATAATAGTGGTGCAGAAGCTCCGGTCCTCATCCATCCTGCGTGTTTGTTATTTGCCCTTCAAGAGCAGCTGAGATTGCTTAGGGTCTTGCTTCACCCATTGCAGGCGGTCTACGCGTGCTGCTGTTAATTGAGTCCCGCCTCAGGCCAGCATAGGGATCTTCACAGAGGCTGGGGAAAACAAGCAGAATCTCACAGATTCTTGGATGGCAAGGTCGGGCAGAAAGGCCAGAGCACGGGTTCTCTGCAGTCCATGCATATATAGGGCCACCAAAACAGCCCACAAGGTGGCAAGAGTAGCGTGGCAGGCAAACGTGGGTCAACTGCGCTCTGCCCGACAGGTACCAACCGTCCATACTTCAAGTCCAGCCTTTCCTCAGCACCTCAGCTAGGAGGATTGAGGGCGACAAGCAGACTCGGGGCAGGACGCACTGCGAGTGTTGTCACTGGAGACAGGCTCCGGGTGTTGCAATATGGGCAGCCAGTCTAACGATTGGGGAGGAGGCACCTACTCCTCAAGCGCTGCATATACTTTGGTCGCCCGCCGTACTAGATCACAAGGTCGCAACAACTGCAAAAAACCCGCCGGGCCCAGCCACGCCCTCACGCTGGTGTACATTCTCACGGGTCCGTCCTAGGGCTATATTCACCGCGGGCACCCCTCAATCAGTCTTTTGGGGTCCGCAAGGGAGACCGCAGTCAAACCACCTTCGCCGGGCACGGCTCTTAGCCTCTGAGTCACAGCACGTGGCATTAGTTAGCGATGCCGGCCTCAGGGTGAAGGCCCGGCCCAGGGCGGCCCACGAAGCACAGCCGCAAAGCACCCCCAGGGGCATCCAATGAGGAAAATGAGAAGCTCAGCCACCTCATGCTTTTAGCGGTCTAGTTGATCAGAGTACACCCCCCCTAGACCCGCACTCCGGAAGCATACCCACACTATGTATCATTATCTGGCCAGGCGTGGCCAGAGAGCTTAAATAAACGGGCCGGGGTCGCTCGTGACTTCCGGTCCACTACGAGTAGCACTGTGTGTCTGTCATTGGGCTGCTAGTGTTACATGTGGGGTTACCCCTACAGGTCCAGACACTGGCGACGAGGGTGTGATCCAGCATCCCCATAGAACACCGAACTGTTCCTGGCCCGTCAGCCTGCCCGGATAACATCAGAGCCGCGAGGCGCAGCCCGTGTGTCAGCGCGCCACAAAGAAGAAAAGTGCTGACCTGTGCCCGCCAAGCAAATAGGACGTCTGGAAGTCACCGGCCGGTGATCAGAGGTATGCGCACAAGCCCCAGCGTCCGGCAGCCTAATTGAGCCTCATCAGCGGGATACAGCGCGTTCGCACTCCCGGCGAAGCCCCGGTCAAACTCACGCTAGCGGGTGAGGTGCGTACATGCGCAGTAGCCTCCTGACCTCAGCAAGCTCGGAAAGAGCACAGCAGAGCGCTGCTGTCACCCTGCAAATGCACTAGACTACATACCTGGCCACCTGCATCATAAATGTTAAAATGCATCAACAAGCATTGGCCAAACTAAGCCACAACATAACAAGCAGTGGCAAAACCAATTGCAGCACCAGGCGGCACAAGAAAAGGCCACATGTGAAGAAGACCACGAGGCAGAAAACAACTAGGACAGATCAGGCAGCAGCAGCCCCGCAACCAGCACCCCCTGCAGCACCACCAACTCACCTGCACTCCCAGGTCAACGCAATTCCCCCGTTCAGCGAATTAATCGATCCTGCCACTGCGTCACCTAGATGGAATGTATGGATTGGCCGACTCGATATCTATTTCATAGTCACGAGGGAGACGGATGGTGCGGTTAAGAGGTCGCTGTTGTTACATTTAGCAGGAGACAAAAATACAAATTGTTCGCACACCTGCCGAACACAGTAGCGCCCACGGACTATAATGCCGCAGTCAGAGCCCTAAACGCCCATTTTGACCCCCAACTCAATCCAGATTATGAAAGTTTTAAACTCCAACAAGCCCGTCAGAGAGAAGGAGAGTCCATGGACGTGTTTCTTACAAACCTAAGAGAGTTAGCCAGCACGTGTACCAAAGACGATCAAGCCAAAGAGATAAGAGCGCAGGCCATCCAGGGATGCCGCAACAAGACCCTGCGGACCCTCATTCTTCGACAGCCACGTATCTATCTAGAAAATATATTCATCCTAGCACGCTCACATGAACTATCCGATGCCAGAGCAACTGCCATGGAAGCCGCACTCAACCAAAGGGCTGAATACGCGGTAACAGTCAAGACAGAGCGAGTAGATGCCGTTCGCACTCCAACTCGTGGCGGGCGAGGAAGATGGCCCAACAGAAACTCGCGACGCCCGCAGTGCGGATACGGAGGGAAGGAAGAACATCCCCAAGATGAATGCCCGGCCAGGGGCAAGACCTGTGCAAAATGTGGAATCCTCAACCATTTTGCAAGTGCATGTCGAGGAGGGCTGCGGAATAAAGGAACTCCCAGACGGAGGCCGCCGTCTAAAGCGGTGAGACACCTCTCACTGGAAGAGCCCGCAAACTCGAGAAAGTCGACACACCGCAGACAGTGCCTTGAAGACTCATCCACGGACGAGGAGGAAGAGTGCCACCTCATATCCTACGCGAGTGACCTCAAAACGAAGACGGCATCCCCAGCCGACCTGTGCCATCGAGATCGCCGTATCACCCGTCACAGCCCTCACTGACACCGGGGCATCCGTGAACATCATGGGATGCCAGCACTACAAGCGGTTAACCCGTAACCAGTGCTCACGCCGTCCAAAGTCAGAATCCTCACGTATGGAAGTAAAACGCCGCTCCCCTTAAAAGGGAAAAGGTCAGTTCATGTGAAGTCAGAAAACCACGAGGAACCAACAACATTCCATGTGGTCGACAGGGAAGCGGACATACTAGTAGGAAGTCACACCGCTGAGGATTTGAGCCCGGTGACATTTGCAAATGCGGTGAAAACACTACAGACGGAGAGACTTCCTTAAGCTGTTCCCGCAGCTGTTCGAAGGCCTGGGGAGTATGAAGAGACCACCAGTGAAGCTACATATCGACACACCGGTGAAGCCTGTCGCCCTGCAGCATCGGCGCATACCATTTCCCCTACAGCCGCTAGTAGAACAAGAGGTACAAAAGCTTGAGCAGCAGGGAGTAATAGAGAAAGTAACAGGACCGACTCTCTGGGTATCCTCCATGGCCATAGCCGAAAAACCAAAACAGCCGGGGAAGATCAGAATTTGCATCGATATGAGAATGCCCAACCAAGCGATAAGAAGGGAGAGGCACCTCACACCGACAGTCGACGATATCCTGGCCGACCTCAATGGCTCCCGGTGGTTTTCCAAACTGGATCTAAACGCTGGCTACCACCAGCTGAAACTAGCGAAAGAAAGCAGGTATATTACCACGTTTGACACATCTGGGGCTTCGACACTACAAGAGGTTAAACTTCGGAATATCGTCAGCGGCGGAAATATTCCAGAATGCTGTGAAGGAAGTCCTGTTGGGGCTTCAAGTTGTCATTAACGTCAGTGTTGACATTCTAATACATTCAGCGACAATAGAAGACCATCACCGTCAGCTCCGAGCCACTCTCAAATGCCTCGCAGACCACGGAGTGACCCTCCACAAGGAAAAGTTCTTCAAAAAGACCATTGTGTTTTCAGTCAAGAAGGGGTGAAGGTAGACCCTAGGAAATCACAAGAGATCCAGCTCGCTCCCGCCCTAGAGGTCAGAAGCTTCTCAGGCATGGCAACATATTGCGGAAGATTTATTACAAACCTCGCCACCATTGCAGAGCCACTTCGGAACCTAACTAAGAAGGATACCATCGGACGATGGACTCAGGAAGAAGCAGCAGCATTCTGCAAAGTGAAGTCGGCACTGCTGGAGAGCACGACAATGGCCTATTTCAACACAGAACAACCGACAGAACTGATAGTAGACGCCAGTCCGGTGGGACTGGGAGCCTTGCTGACACAGGAAACTGAACCAGGAACATGGGTTCCGCTGGCTTTTGCAAGCAAAGCACTGACTGCGACCGAAACCCGTTACTCCCAGATTGAACGGGGAGCACTTGCCATTAAGTGGGCATGTAATCACTTGCATCTATAGATCAGTGGGCATCCATTCTGTGTGGTAACAGATCATCAGCCACTACTTCCGCTTTTGATGGGCACTGCGCCTCATCCGCCACCCAGAATCGAGCGATGGGCGATCCAACTTCAACACTATCAGCTGGAGCTGGTATACAGGCCTGGTGCGAAGAACCCAGCCAATTTCCTGTCACGCCATCCCGCACACTCCGCAGAGCAGAACTCTGATCAAGAGAAGAGAACGGAAGACTTTGTTAATATGATTTCCCAGTGGTGGTGTCCACGAGCCCTCTCCGTGGAAGAAATAGAGGCCCACACTCGCACTGACATGGTCCACAAAAAAGTGAGACGCTCTGCAAAAAGGATCATGGGAAGGTTTTCTCCACGATGTCCATGGGTGGAATGAGCCTGACCGGGCCTGGCTGGGAAAAGTCTGGAGAATCCTAGACGAACTAAGCGCAGCTGAAAGTGTCATTCCCCAAAGCCTCCAAGAGCGGGCGACTGCCCTGGCACACGAAGGCCACCAAGGAACAGGAAGAATGAAGTCCAGGATGAGGGAAAAAGTGTGGTTTCCTGGTCTGGAAGAAGCAATAGATACCTTTGTGAGAAAATGTAGAGCCTGTCAGCTTACTGGGAACCCAGAGTCACCCGCTCCTCTAATCACCAAGGATCCTGCTCCGTCGCCCTGGTATTGGTTGAGCCTCGATTTCGGGAGCTACCCGGATGGGAGAGTCACGGCTGTCTTGGTCGACAGTCACACAAAATATCCCATTGTAGAAGTCCTGCCATTCACCGCGTTCAACCACCTGCAGCCGGTTCTGAAAAAGACATTTACACATTTCGGGCTACCACACATAGTCAAGACGGACAACGGTCCTCAGTTCCAGGGCAGGGAGTTCAAACATTTCCTAACCCGGCTAGGGATGAAGCATCACCGCACCACTCCACAATGGCCACAGGCCAACGGTGAAGCAGAACGATTCATTCAGACAAAGTTCTACGCATAGCAGTGGCCGAACAAATGGACCCGGAGGTCACCCTCCAGATGTTCCTGTGGGAGTATCGTAGTACCCCTCAATGCACAAAACAGAGGTCCCCATGGTCGTTGATGCTGACAGGACCCCGACGTGACACTCTCCCCATGGCTGACAACTGGGAGCAAGAACCTTATGACCCAGCAGACACCCAAGCCAGAAGATTGTTGACCAACGAGAAAGCCAGTCAGAAGAGGAGAGCACGGACCCGTGCGCTGGTGCCAGGATGTGCTGTCCTGGTAAGGAACCGCCAGAGCGGAGGAAAATTCCGTACCCCCTATGAGTCGGGGTTATGGACTGTCCAGACTGGCAGAGGAACGGCTATCACGGCTGAGCGCAACAGAGATTATAATCCAGAATATTTCATGGTTCAAGAGGATCCCTGTGGCGGATGTCAAAAGGCAGAACTTGGAACGATCAACAAGTGGAGGGGCCGCGGGCGAAGTGATAGACCCAAGCCTCGCTAGCGATTAAACTCAAAGTCCTGTGGCACCAGCTACAGATATCCGTTGCAGGGACTCGATTGGTGGACGGGAAGCAGCCAGCCCAAAAGGGAACCAGACTGTTCGTCAACATCGATACAACCTCGGGCCAAACCCAAGACCGAACCAAAAACTTGCTGATTTTGTGTGTTAATCTATGTTAATATATGTATGAAAAACAAGGGGACCCCACACGAATGTGACCTGGGGTAAGTGGATACTAGTTCAAAAGGACAATGGTCTGGTGAGGTCAGAGATCCTCAAGTAGCAAGGCTACAGTTAGTGATTTGAGGAAAATTCAATTATATTTAGTGATATATTGAACACAATTAGATCAAAATAAGAAACGTATGCAAGGACACAGAAGAGTAAAGGAAGACGTCACATTTTATTAAACATCATAAAATGGAGTAGCTTCCGTTTCTGTCATTTTTGCATTTCAAGAAGAATATACAGTGCTCACACATACACAAGTGAGGGTGCGTGAAGTGAAGTGCTTAGTGACAATAAAAACTTTTCATCGCATTGAAAACATGTCAAAGAGAACCCAAGTGGTTTAGACAATGTTAGGGAACTTTGAAATTGTAGTCGACGGCGTTTCGATCTTAGTGATTCAAGATCATCATCAGGACAATGCAAGTGCGAGCACGTAAAATTACGTGAATTTGTAGCAAACACATCTGAGGCCGGCAGAGTTGGCCGAAGGTCCCAAAGTCCGGGAGGAGGCCCGTGCGGACAGCGGGACACGAGGGGGACTCAACCGTCCCAGTGGTATTGTAGAGAGAATTTTCAGGAGTGAGAGTATAAATGAATCACAGCAAGAACGCGCTCACGCGTTCTTGCTGTGATTCATTCATCTCTGAATTATCCACCGTTCAAAAACCCCCGGTTTTACTACAAGCATTGGGTTAGGTACACGCCGCAGAATACGGACTACTGCCAACGGCTGTCCTCCCGCGATATACTCTCACTCCTGAAAATTCTCTCTACAATACCCCTGGGACGGTTGAGTCCCCCTCGTGTCCCGCTGTCCGCACGGGCCTCCTCCTGGACTTTGGCACCTTCGGCCAACTCTGCCGTCCTCAGATGTGTTTGCTACAAATTCACGTAATTTTACGTGCTCGCACTTACATTGTCCTGATGATGATCTTGAATCACTAAGATCGAAACGCCGTTGACTACAATTTCAAAGTTCCCTAACATTGTCTAAACCACTTGGGTTCTCTTTGACATGTTTGCAATGCGATGAAAAGTTTTTATTGTCACTAAGCACTTCACTTCACGCACCCTCACTTGTGTATGTGTGAGCACTGTATATTCTTCTTGAAATACAAAAATGACAGAAACGGTAGCTACTCCATTTTATGATGTTTAATAAAATGTGACGTCTTCCTTTACTCTTCTGTGTCCTTGCATACGTTTCTTATTTTGATCTAATTGTGTTCAATATATCACTAAATATAATTGAATTTTCCTCAAATCACTAACTGTAGCCTTGCTACTTGAGGATCTCTGACCTCACCAGACCATTGTCCTTTTGAACTTTAATCTATGTTAAGTCTGCTTTGATAAAGAACTGATTTGGAAAGGGATGTAGAGGTCTAGTTGATCAGAGTATCTCCCCCTCCCTTAGACTCGCACTCCGGAAGCATACCCACACTATGTATTACTCTCTGGTCAGGCGTGGCCAGAGAGCTTAAATAAACGGGCCGGGGTCGCTCGTGAGTTCCGGTCCACTACGAGTAGCACTGTGTGAGTGTCTGTCCTTGGGCTGCTAGCGTTACATGTGGGGACACCCCTACAGGTCCCGACAATACCGTCCTCCACAGCAGGTGCCAGCTGGATTTGAAGGACGAATTGTCCCCACAACACGGGTGTTTGATGGATTTATTCATCAGTCAGCAGAGCCTCCCTAGGCTGCGGCTGGGTTCTCTGGTGCCCCCTTGGCACTTCATAGTTGGTGGTCATTAATACCATCAAAACATGTGACCTGGGAAGCAGACAATGTTGTGTTCAAGTTGCTTTCTATGTAATAGATCCCACATAAAGATTACATTGATCAGTGATATTGATGGTGTATTGCCTTCTCTTTTTCAGGAATAGAGATCGTACAACGAGACAAGTAAAATTACTCACCTTGCATGAAATTTAGCATTGCATGCTATATTATATAATTGAATATATGTACTACTGGGGCAAACAACACTGCAAAGTCCTGATGAAAGCCCTGCACCTGAGAGGCCAGAGAATAGAGGCTAAAACATGCTGACGGTCATAGCACCATTACCTCCTAAAACCCCTTCGAGAGAAGTTTTAATACATACCCACCCAGACCACTATTAAAGGGATATGTATGTCTGTCTGCAATAATTTATCTTTTCTAGATACCCCAGTCGATGAAATATCAAAAGTGCTCCCTGGAATGCAGTCGAGCCTGGCTTCTAAGGGCCAGGATGAGACATGATGATGAAGCATGCCAATACCAGAGTGGTTGAGGGTCTTACTAAAAGAAAAAGATTGCTTTTTCTTTATGGAGTATTGATTGGGCCTCCACTTGGGATAGAACTTTCTCCAAACAGGCAAAGAAAACGTCATGTTTGATTTAGTATTGTAAAACTAGGGAGAGTTTATCCTTTGGGCCAAATCACTCAAAGGTCTCCCCCTCCCTCCTCGTAGATGGGGCTACATTGGGTTCCATATCTACTGATTAAGTACTATGTGCACAGAGCCAGCCTTTCCTTCACTAAAATGGTGTTGGGATAAGTTGGTTTACAGTATTGCACACTTGCGCCACGCCTCATCTAGGAGGCCAGAATCAAATATAGCAAAAGCTCAGGCTTAAGAGTTGATGGTTTCGTGGCTACAGTTTGAGATGTTGGGGACAGAATTTAACAATGGCTGGAATTAATGGGCTTGCGGCAGTCTAGCAATGGGGCAGCTGGAGTTCAGAGAGAAAGAGACAGCTGCCGAAGACTCCTTGAACAAAGAAGGGTGATAGTAGGCCTGTAAGAGACTGGATTAGGCAAGCAGGACAAGAAAGTAAGAAGACAAAAACCTGGTTATTTTGTAAATAGAAAAGTAAATGTTCACTCAAAGATGGCCACAGCATTAGTGGCTCTCCAGTAAGGCTTAAGGAGGAAGGGTTAATGGACAAAATGCAGCCTTTTTATTTTGGGATATTTTTGAGAAGCTTGTAGAGGATGCTGTTTGAATATCAGCCAGACCTGAGGGTCTGACAAGCCTTGGATTAAGAGGAGGACTGAGTAGCAAGGACACTGGATTGCCGCAGGTCTCAATTTCAGGTTTCGGTCTAAAAATGTACAATGCGCCATGGAGATGGGTGACTAGGTTTTGCAACTGGCTTTTAAATAATCTCAACAATCTGTAATAAGTGGGACAGAGATGTTCGCTGGATGAGGGCAGGAGTAACAAGCATTGGTAAGTGCATCAGGTTTTGCCTATGTGATTAATAATAAGCTGTTTTTGTTGTAAGTTGTAGCTGGCTGAGTATTTGTACAATACAAGTTACACAACGTCTGTTAAAGTGTTATGACTTGTTTATGTACAAAAAGGCAATATATTGTGCTGTTACTGTTACTAGTGGTATAGTGCTGGTAAGTAAAAGCATAATTTTGAAAAATGTAAGAGGGAAATAATAGAATTAATTGATGTAATAGCAATATTATGTGTTTAGAGGACTTCTGACAACTCTTGGCCCCGGTGCTGCTGCACCTGCTGCACTATTCAAATTATGACCCTGTTGTCTGCGATGTAACTGCACTTGTGGCTGCCTGTTTAGTAGTAAAATAGCTCTTATATATTAAATTTGATCATAATCACCGAATAGATTAAGTTGGAAAAAAAAAAAAAAGTAATCAATCCAAAAATGCCTACAAAGTGCAAAGAAATGTACTGAGGAATGAATAGAAAAGGCCACAAATGTTCCAAGGCTAAAGCATCTGCTTTACACAACTTAGTCATAAAAAGCGAGCATTCTACTTACTGTTAAAAGTGGTCTGCCTTTTCTGTGGGAAGATATCTTATCTTGACAGTGAATGGGGCTTCAACAGTGTGAACTGCTTTAGTAGAAGTCTTGCAAATGCGTGCAGCCAGGGGAAGTTAACAAAAAAAAAGGATCAACACAAAAGCAAATGAACACAGTAATTCGGGCATGGTAATGGAGAAGAGCCCCCCTTTAAGATGTGTTAAATACAAGAGATTTCACAAGCACAGCGCAAGCACTGTGCAGGGGAAGACTAAAAGAAACATGCATTGGTAATGCACTGGTTTCGCCTATGTAATGAAAAAGAGCTGTTTTCATCAATCATTATCTGGGAGAAGGAAAGAGCTCCCTGACAGTTAACATAGGCGTAGAGAGCATGTGGCACAGTGGCCAGAGCTGCAATCTCAAGCACTGGGTATCTCGATCGAGTCTCTGCGGAGCTGTGCAACATCCTGTGATTCTTTGCAAATCACTTAATCTCTCAGTGTGATAAATTGTTATATAAATATGCTGCAAGAATAAAGGGCAAGCCTCTATAAAAATATAGTTCCACCAAAGCAGATGTTAACAGTATTTCGACGGCAGGAAACCGATAAGAGAAGCATAAGAGAAACAAGCATGCAAAATATGCTACAGCCAATAGAAATGGAGGAAAGGTAAGTGGCACACACAGAAACCAACGAGAAGCCAGGAAAGAGAGAAGGTAGGATTTAAGTCCCATTTAAGTTTCTATTAAAAACAATTGATTCCTCAAGCACAGCGCTGTGAATAGGATTGTGCCTGCCCCCCACAGTGCTGGCTCCACCCCCTGTGGGGCGTCTGATGTTTCTGCCCTGCACTGTGAAAAGAAAGAAGGAGTCATGTAAACAGAGTGCTCCAGAACTGGTTTGGACTGGGCAAAGGCCCCTCTGCCCTCAGAGGACAAAGGATTTTGGGGTATAAATATTGGGACCCTGATCCCAAGAAATTAGATCACTTCTGCAATTTCAAGACGAACCTCTGTCGCGGAGAGTAACCAGAGAAGCTGAAGGAACTTGACTGTCCTGAGCCGGTGTGCTATTTTATGGGGTGGGCCTGCTGTGGTTACTGATTGCGAAGGAGAGGGGAAAGGAACTGTTTGTGCACTTTCATACCGCTTGAAGAAGAATCTCCAAGGGCCTGAAAAGAGCTGGCCTCCTGTTATTGGAAACTCAGGGCTATAAAAGTTTCCTGGCAACATCTTTCCAGCCGCTGTGAAGCCAGCCCGACTGCGGAGTGTGTGCTCTGATTAACTGCTGCCCTCCGGTTCGGTGCGTGTGTCGGCGCATAGCTGTTAGCTGCCGTGAGGTCTGTAGTGCCAGCTGATCGAGTTTCACCGCCACAGGCCTGTGGGCTACAGCGCTGCGTGCGTCCCCGCTGCAGAGTGGGCTCTGAGTAATTCCTGCCCTCTGATCTGGTGCGCGGATTGGTGCACAGCCGATTAGCTGCTGCGAGGTCTGCAGCGTGGGGGCTCTACTTATTAATTGCCATTTGATCCGGTGCGCGTGTGTCGGCGCACAGCTGGTTGCTGCCGTGAGGTCTGCAGCATGTGGGTTCTGGTTAATTACTACCCCATCTGGTCCGGTGCGCGTGTTGGCGCACAGCTGTTTGCTGTCCGGATTACTCATTGCCAATCGCCGCTCCCGCCCAAGTTCCAGAAAGAGGGAGACCGCGTCACCAGGACGCCATGCCGTTGCCTAGTGACTGAGGACGCCTCTGCGAAGGAGCGCCAGCAGCGAGACACTCCACACAGCAGGACGCCGCCAGCCGGTAGAGAAGCTGCGTGGGAGGTGTGACCGGCTGTCCCGATCCCTCCGTGAGGCGCCGTCAAGGAAGGAGGAATCCCGCCTGCCACTCGTCCCGGCGGGCCGCTCCCAGGTAGCAAGCTTCCACTCACATTGCCTTAGCGGGTTGGAAGTTGGGGCGCCTACAAAAAGGGGAGCTTGAATACACAGTGAGTGCCAGGCAGCTTTATTCTTATTGTGGGTTAGCCTCAGATCGTGTCAGCACCCCATTAAAGCCAGCCCCACGGCCCGTCCCTGTTGCAGGCATATGGTTTCTTCCCTCCCTGAGACCCGAATTCACCACACACCGATAGCCCGTCTCTGAGGGCTTGGGCTCGAGCGTTGGTGATGGTACAGTTACTGGCACTTTGTTTCTTCCTCCCCTGGGGGCCCGAATTCACCACCACCGATCTTAAGCATAACTTTAACTCACGGAGTGCCGTATTCCGGATACAATCATTGTTGCTTACAGTACTGGCCCCATACGTCTGGGAAATTTGTTCATTGTGCACAAGGAATACAGAAACCTGCAAGGTCGTTTTCATAAATATTTTACTAAAGAAGAAGATTTGTGTATGTCGAATTTGTCGTTGGTCTTGTGTTAGGTCTATATAAAAATACCTATTTATTTATGCAACCGTGTGGTGTCTATCTGTAGTGTTTTCACTGTGTTACTGTGTGTGTTCACAAATGCTTTACACACTGCCACTGAGATAAGCTCATGCTACGTTACCACAGGGTGAGCATGGGTTATCCAGGAGTGTAACTCCCTTGTCCTGACTAGAAGTAAGGGTCCCTATTTGGACAAAGGTGCAAACCATTGCCAACTAGAGACCCCCATTTCTAACAGGATCTATGAGTGCACGCTCCTTTGCGAAGTCTCGATTAAGTTCTTAAACAAAAATACATGACAGCAAAGTGGGTGTAAGTCAAATTGATATTTGAATTGTATCAAAACAAATAGGGTTTATTTTGATTCCAAAGAAATGTATCCCTATGGGCTCTCACTTTAATAAAAGTTACATAAATGAAAGAAGGTTCAGTCTTAAAAACGTACTCTGGATAAAGGCAATTTTTTTTAATTGAAGGAAATACAAAGGTATGTTTGTTGAAGTGTTGAAGAACCCTACAACCATATTAGGTCTACAAACTGGAGAATCTTATTTAGAGACTGGTTTTCCTGTGGTACAAGATTCGTGCAGGAACATTTATGCTGTGCTCAAATATCCTATCAAATCTGGAGTTAACTGGTGTGGTGAAAACGCAGGGCAATTAACCCCAGTAAGGCAGCTTTACACAGTGAAGTCAAACTGATTATCCAGGGCCACTGGAATGATTAATGATAGGGGAGCAACAAATTATGATGCAGGGTTTACTAAATGAACATGTAACTTACCTTCGGTAATGCATTATGTGGTAGAGACTATCTAGCTGCAGATTCATTACCTTTGAATTTCCCAGGCATCAGGCTGGATCCGGAAACTTTTGCTTGAGCAATACCCATGGCACGCACCGTCAGGGGGGCCCATTCGGCTTTGGTTATGTTGCGGTCACCTATATAGGCGCCACCCAGGAGCGCGGTCGTCAATTCTTTTTGTTTTATCCACGCCAGAAGCGCAGAGCCACGAAGCAACTGATGAACACGTGTGCAAAACTAGGGTCCTGAAAAGGGGAGTAACCCTAGCCCTAACAAAATCAATCCGCAAAGTGGGGAGGTATGGGTGGGGCTGGAAGGAATCTGTAGCCAGATAGAGTCTCAACCAGATAATGCGTTACCGAAGGTAAGCAACTTGTTCATCTGATAGAGACTTCTAGCTGCAGATTCCTCACCTTTGAACTAGATAACCAAGTGATATCATCTGGGCGGTGGGTTGCGGACTAATACCTTACACTTGGATGTCCTGAAGGACCGAACAAGCAAAATGCCCGCCCCTGCGGACCGGACTGTCCAGGCATTAGTGCTTTGCAAACATGTGCAAGGATGCCCACATTTCTACCTGACAGATATCCAGGACTGGGACACCCCGAGCCAAGGCCGTAGTTAGGCCCTTTATCCTTCTTAGCCAGGGCATAGCAGATCTTAATGCATTGTCCGCCCCTTCTTAGCACTCACGTACTTCACAAAGAATTGGAGGCTCACCCGTAACTCTTGTGCGGTCAAGGTAGAACGACAATGCTCTTTTTGGGTCCAGATGGTGGAGACTCCTCTTCCTTAGACGGAAACAGGGGAGCAAAGAAGGTTGGCAGCGTGATAGACTGACCCTAATTGAATGGGGTCACAACCTTTGGCAAAAATGAAGCACAGGTGCAAAGCACCACTTTGTCTGGGGAAGATATCATGTAGGGAGGTGTACAAGATGGCGCTTGCAACTCACTCACCCTCCGGGCAGATGTTATCGCCACCAGAAAGGCTGTCTTGATGGTAAGCACCCAGAGGGAACAGTTGTGCAAAGGCTCAAAGGGAGCACACATAAGAAAAGTGAGGATCAAATTAAGGTCCGACTGAGTCATAACAAAGGGCGTGGGCAGAAACAAGTGAGCCAGCCCTTTCAAAAACCTATTTACAATTGGAGACCTAGTCTTGCAGCCGTTAAAAAAAAGCGGGCACAGCAGAAAGATAACCCTTGAGAGCACCCAACGCACAGCCCTGCTGGGCAAGGGTTAGAATGAATTGAATAACAGTGGAAAGCGAAGCAGAACAGCCACCAAAATAAAGTTGCATACTTCGGGAGGAAGGTCAAAAGACATCAACTACCGCCGCTCAATCTCCACATATGGAGGCGCACAGTTGACCGGTTTTGGTGGAAGACCCTCCCCTGCTGCTGCGACAGAAGATCCTCCTAAAGGGGCAGCCTGATCGGAGGATCGGGGCTCATTTTCAGAAGCTCTGGATGCCAGACTCTCCTCGCCCAGTCCGGAACCACAAGAATAACTTTGGGCCCGGTCGCTCCGGATACTCTTCAGAACCCAGGACAGGAGTGGTATGGGCAAAAAGGCGTACAGCAGGCCTGAGCTCCACTCACAACGAAAGGCATTGCCGAGCAATAGCCACCTTGGATACTCCAGCGCACAGTATTGCTTATTGCAGATACTGCGCATTCTCTTTGGAGAGATCCTTGGTTAGATCAGTTTGCCTCCAGTGCTGAAAGAGACCTTGCGCCACCTCCACCTGGAGACGCCATTCGTGATTCATTTAGGCATCGACAGCTGGCATTTAAAGGGTCCAGGACCCCACCCTGCCCTGCTTGTTGCAGTACCACATGGCGGTGGTGTTGTCTGTGAACAACTGCACTATCTTCCCCTTGACGGAGGGAAGAAATGCCTTCAATGCCAATCAAATCGCTCTAAGCTCCAACAAATTGATGTGGAGCCCCAACTCCGCTGGAGACCAGTGTCCCCTGATCTCCAACTCTCCCAGATGGCCGCCCCATCCCAGATGTGACACATCAGTCATGACAGTGAAATCTGGTTGGGGAAGGGAGAGGGGGTCTGTCGTCGATCCAATTGTGGATCGTCAACCACCACTGCAGACCTCTCACAGTTTGTTCAAGATCTGGACCGCATCTGTAAACTTTCCCTGATGCTGTGCCCACTGGAACGTCAGGTCCTACTGCAGAGCCCACCTGGCATGCTTTACCAACAGGATGCAGGAAGCCTGAGGCCAAACAGCCTCAGAGTCAGTCTCGTAGAAATCCAGGATAGAGGCTGAAACATTGAATCATAACCTGAATATCACTGCTCAGGAGGATAGGTTGAAACAGCACTGCGTTCATAACGGCCCAGATGAAAGGGAGAGTCTGAGAATGAGTCAGGTGGGACTTTGGCATGTTTATAAAGAACCCCAGCAAATGCACAAGGTTCACCATAGTCTGAAGGTGGGAGATGACAGCCTGGGGCAAGAACGCCTTCAAAAGCCAGTCGTTGAGGTAGGCGAAGACTGACACTCCAAACCTGCGCTGATGAGCTGCAACCACCGCCATCACCTTGGTGAACACTCGAGGGGCACAGGTAAGGTCTAAGGGGAGCACAGTAAACTGAAAGTGTTTGCGGCCTACCTTGAATAGCAGGTAATGCCTGTTGGCCGGCAGATGTGGATGTGAATAAATGCATCCTGCAGCTCCAATGCTATCATCCAGTCTTCTTGGTCTAGGGCAGACAAGACCTGAGCTAGAGTAAGCATCTTTAACCTCTCCTTCTTGAGGAAGAGATTGAGGTTACGAAGATCTAAAATGGACTGCAACCCTTTGTTCTTCTTCAGATTCAGAAAGTAGCTGAAATAACTACTTCTGAATCCGGGACTCTATAGCTCCCTTGGACAGGAGAGCTGTAACTTCCTCTTGGAGCAATTTTAAATGATCCTCCGTCCGCTGTTCTTTACTTGGCAGAATGGGAGGAGGAAAGGAAAGGAAGAGAATAGCCCTCCTGAATGATCTGCAAGACCCACTTGTCCAATCTAATGGACCTCCAGCGGGGGAGATGAGGATGAATTCTCCCACCAACTGGAGTGGCGTGGTGTGGTGTGGCCTTGCAGAGTCAGACTAGGAGTGCATAGAGGCTGCAGCTGCCATGGGCAGGGTGGCCGACGACTTCTGTCTTCCATTCCTTGGTCAGAATGACTGCGTCAACATCCCCGCACAATTTAGGAAGTCTGCGCAGGACGGTGATTGGTCCTAAGGCAGGCATTCGGTCGCAAGGCCACTGTTGATGAAATCGCTCTGCCCAGCAAATCAGTCATGTCAAGGCCATGCCTTATGGCCAATTTTGCTGCATATCTCCTGTCCATATCCGCCTGAGCGAGCACAGCCTGGTCCTCCCCCGGGACTTGTGGCAGCAATTGCACAACCGTCTCCCAAAGGGAGTGGGAGAAACGGCCCAATAAGGATGCAGTATTCACCAACTGCAATGTCAGGCTGGAGGAAGAAAACCTCTTCCCAAGAGATTCCAGACTCTTTGATTCCCTATCCGGAGGGGTGGAAGGGAACGTGCCCTGAGAGGTAGGAGCCTGCACCACCAAGCTTTCAGCGGTGGGGTGCTGGTTGAGGAACTTTGGATTGCCTGGAGCCGGGCTATGGCGGCGTGCAATTGTCCTATTCACAGGAGCCCCAGCCCAAGGCTTGGACCACATGTCTAGAAGGACATCAGTAAGAGCCTCATTGAAGGGCAAAAAGGGGTTCGGAGATGGAATCCCCAGGTTGAAGCACTTCGGTCAGTAGATTGCACAGAGGGTAATTTTAGTCAGAGGACCTCAGCTGCCCTCTTAAGCACCATGGCATAAGATGCCCCCTCCTCCGTTGCCACAGTTGGCGGAGAAAGCATGCCAAAATCTGGGGAAGTATCCAGTCCACTTGACTCCCCAAGTTCCCCATACCAGTCCATCTGCTCTGCAGAAACACCATGGTGTTCTAAAGGGTCCATAGACCCCTCCCATTGCTCTCCTGAGCCTAAAATATCCTCAAAATGTTCAGGTGACAACATAGAACCCCTGGGTTCTGTCGAAGTCCGAATCGGAGTTGAGAGATGCCGTTCCGACTCAGTGTCATCGGGGGTAAGGATGGGGCTAGTCTGCCGGTGGGCACCGGCGGCACAGAGTTCAGGACTAACGTTGTCAAGGATCGGATCCCCTGAAGCCCCTTCTGACCCCACGGGCCCGAGGGCTCACAAGAGCGGTCGGCCTGCTCAAATACGTGGTGCATGGCCTCATAAAAATCTTTCATCTGAGCTGGGGTTGCTCTGGCTCCTGTAAAGGAAGGGAGGAGTGAAGTCGGCCCTGGCTCTGGCTCCGCAGAACCGTGCCTAGAGCATCGGTGCTTTTTACATCGTTTGTCGACGGACAACAGTCGAGGCGAAGCTGAAGTCCGCTTTTACTTCTTGTGCTTCTTCCCAGAGTGTCCCGATGACCTCGAGTGGGACGTAGAGGACTTGGGGCCCCGGGAGGGGTCCCACAACCTCCTTTTCTTCGATCGGGACCTCCGTGGAGTCTCGCTGGGTGGTGTCAACTGCCGGGCCACAAGGAACTTCAGAGTCCGTTCCTGCAAGGCCTTCGGAGCCATACGCGGACAGTCTGAGCACTATTTCGAATTGTGGTCACGCTCGAGACACCAGAGACAGACGAGGTGGGGATTGGTAACTGACATCATACGGTAAAGGGCACCGCACGATTTAAATCCGGTCTTCCCCGAAGAAATCCTCGCTCACGATGTAGAAAAACTTTTGAAGTCAACAAAAAGTCGAAAAAGGACTGTCAAAAATTGACAGAGGGGTAGCTCTTCTCAGATCAGCACTTAACTGGCGCGGAAAGAAAAGAATTGATGTCCGCGCGCCTGGGTGGCGCCTATACAGGTGACCCCGATGTGATAACCGATGCTAACAACGCCAACGGCATCAGGCGAATCAGATTATGCGACAAGAAAAGGCAAATTATGTGGCATAATCGGCCACATTTTTTTAAACTATCACTTCATTTTGCTGTCATTTTTACACGTGGAAATCCTGTCTGTGCAAAGATTTCACGTCATTACAACCAGTTTAACAACTGAATGCAGAAATAAGCAACTGAAAGATGACCAGTTAACCTTTGTGAAGGATCGTCTACAGCTTCCAAACATACCAAGGTGTTAGTAACTTTTGATCCGTTTGAGATAGAAACACAATTTTTTTGTTAAAATCTGCAGATTATGCAGCAGATGGATTGGGTGGCAAATGCGGCAAATTATCATTATGCAAAAAAAGGTGCAGCCATAGAATGGCATAATTGCAGTGGCCATGTTGACTACCCATTTTTGAAGGAAGGAACTTTAGGCAAAGTTACCCATGTGTCCCCATGTGTAATTAAAGGCACAGCCGTCCATGTTTCTGTTACAAAGTAAAAAAATTATAAGATGGTTTTTTAAAACTAAATAATTAAATTTCAAGTGATGCATACTGTGCTTCGAATTGTGGGATATCAGTTGTTTACATAGTGATATAAAAAGTACATTTCAAGTAAAAAAAAAAATCATTTAATATTTGACTTTTAATAAAGCTAACGACAGGAAAATGTCAGCAAGATCAAGTTGGTCTTGCTTTCATTGCGCTTCTTTGGGACAGGTTACATCCGGGGTGAATGGTGGCTTTCCAACCCATGCGAAATAACAGATTCAGATATAACACATAATTAACAGGCAAAATAACTATCACAAACTACACTGATTCTTTATGGTGGGGCCTGTTCCACGCAATATTGAAAGTGCAACAAAATTACAGATTGTACTCCGTGAAGGCTCATCTCTGAAATGGTAATTTAAGGTGTTAACGTTTGTTTTGAAAGTACTATAAATTCCTTAGGAAATTTCCAAAGGAAAGGACTTTCTAAAGTTTTTGCAAAATCTCACAACAAGGCATCAACAAAGTATTTTAATTGTCTAGCAAGGACGCTCTGAACCACGAGGAAGCTTATACTTTATAACATAAAATACATTTGTAAAGCATAAGTGCACCCTTGGGTCGCTTGGTGCTGAAATAACAGATGTTAAAGTTACCCAACTCAAAGGTGCTCATTTTATTAACCTCAGAAGAATGAATGACTAAATGGACAAGCCGGTATTCAAACCAGTTACCATGAGATCAAACACACATTCCTGCGTGCCTTACTCCACTAAGCCACCGGAACCATATTATAGCAGACATCCGCGTCCTGCAGAGTGAGGGGTCAGAGTGGTGATGTCTGTTACTCCCTCTTATCCCATTCGACCACCTCTTCCCCACACCTCTTCCTGAGTCTACTGCTGAGCTACATATTTTTGCATATGGTTGGCTCTGGATAAGGGTAAGTGTGGAAACACATTACTCCCGTTACAGCTGGATTTCAGATTAGAACATTAGTACAGCAACAATCTTCCCTTTTCTTGTCCAGATTTAATCTCTGGGGATTCAATGACTGAATTGAATTCAGACCTAAGGAGGGTGTTGGGAGGAAACACAATATCACAACTCCTTGCAGCGAATCAAAAGGAACCCCTATTCTCCCTCAAAACGAGTAAGATGTTTTGTGAGACTCATTGAAGAACAGAGAGAACATAGTTCTGCAAAAAACTGGGCTTTAGTATTTTGTGGGGTAATAAAAAAGCAAAGAGGGCAGGCGTCTACCATTTCCATACAAACAGAAATCGAAATTACTCCTCTACTTCTATTAACAGCAAGCTAAACTGGGATTCTCTACCTGACATCTATAGTTCTAGGGAATCTCTGCCAACATAAAGGTTGGGAAGCCTTCACTCCTATTCCTAGGGAATAGCATTAATCCTGTCCACGGTATAGGATAGTCATAAGAGCAGTTCATTCCAGAGTGTGCATAGCCTAAATCATACCAAATCACTCTCAGGCATGTTCAGTTTCAGTGAGAACAAAGGTCTTTCCATCTCAGAGTATCCAGAGCTTGGTCAGATGCCAAACAGAGGCACATACCTCTCTATCTGCCAGTTCTATATGGAGGGCCTACAGCTCCTTTCTCTCTTGAGCCATCTCAGGGGACAGACCTGGGCACATTAAGACTCGGACCAGTCAGTACGGGCTTCTTTCAGGTATAGGCTGCGCATAAAATATCATTACTGCGAATCAGGTCCTGAAGTGTTATTAGCACTCTTCTTTAAATTTCATCCTGTGGTTAACAGTTATGTCATTCTCCTTACACTGCGTTATGGTATGCTTAACTTTTATTCAGGTAGGAAACGCTTTCATTTAACTTTTCAAAGCTAACCCTTTTGCATTTTGGGAATTCCTACAGCACTTGATTTGGTCACTCAACTCATATTTATTACCCTATTTAGCCTCACTTCAGCATGGACAATAAACCTCAACGCAGATCTGAAATTGTTCAAATCTCTTGTATGCTTTCTCTATTGGATTGATATGCACCTAGTACTCATTATTGCTGGGTTTCAAGACACAGAGGTTTGCCACTGGTTTCCAAATCATGGAGAACTAATGTTACACTCTACAACCGGTCATTTTAATTTCCAATCAAAGTATGCCATATTCTTTTCTTTATCCTTCAGTGAGTTAGCCCATTGTTGTTACTTAATGCATCCTCCCCAGCGTTCCAAGTCTCTGCTGCTCAGCCAGTGTGTGGGGTCATGTCGAATGTTGAGTGTTGGGGTTGGATTGAGTGCCAGTTGAAGATACGGCTGAGCAGGGATGCTGCTTCCGGTTGGGCTATATGTTATTTACTTAGTAGCTACTTATCTGAAACGTACGATCTTAATCACCTGTAACTAAATCGTTATAAACCACCTTCTTGTAACTAACATTACTGGCCACTGGACTTTATTTACAACTATTAGCTTGGATAAAACAAAAAATGAGTGTGACAGCATAATGGTAACAGGTTGGCTTTGCGTGTGGAGGGGTTGGTTGAATATTAAGCTACAGTAAACTGAACCTGCCTGGGAAGGTACTGGAGAGGTGTTGGATGGTACTGATGCCTATACCAGAATCTCCTGGCTCTCTCTTTTTATCATTCTTCTAAAGGTAAAGCATCAACAGTGGAATCCTGGTGTCGAAGTACCTGTCAGTATGGGGACATCTGATCTTTTTCCTGATTTGGCATGACTTATATACTCACGCTGAGTGCCTTTAAAGATTTTGGAACTTGCTGTGCAGCAATACCAGTTTCAACATACAGCGATATTAATGGACGGGTTTTGGCAAGTGGTCTTATGATTTTCATTGGGAGGACTGTGCAGAAAGACTGAACAATCTTAGAGTGTGCCAAGTTTTTTTGGTTTGCTATGATACGTTCACAATCTTATGAGTGAATTGTTCGTCTGGTTCCATGAGGCATGAAGGCCCTCGGCTTTCAGCTTTTCCACTGAGAGGTACATGCCACCACCCACACCAGCACAACCCCTTACTGATCAAGCCATGTAGGGCCTCAGAACAAGGGTGGTGCTCACTCACCAAGAGGTGATTTTGAAACAGATTCTGCACTCACTCCTGTATATTCATTGCTCAAGTGTGGCAGTCGCCGTTCCGCAATAAATAAAAGCTTCTCTTGCAGTACAGGCCCCCTTTTCAACATGGACAGTAACTGTGTCCTCGGTAATCTCAATTAAGACCAGTGAAAAAAAGGGCACCTACCAAAGGCTTTGAAGTTTTCATGCAAAATACACTGCTGGGAAACTACAGCAGGAAGCATTGCTTGAAGCTTGCCTACAGTACAGTGGTTGGAATAAGTAGTTTTACTACTGTACTTAGCAACCACTGAGCAGTGTTTTAATGGATTGAACTGACATGACTTATGTTAAAATACTACTTGACTACTGCATTGAACATCTTCCCCATGCTTTTAAAAGTGCAGGAGTTTCCTAGAATAAATGACTGCCAAACACGCGCACACACTAGAGCGCTCATACTGTATCTTAAATCTCTCTTCCACAACTGCCTATCACGCAGCACAATATACCCAGACCCTCTTCGTAGTTTTGAAGAATATTCACAGTTTGACTGCAACTAACTTCAATCACTATATATTTGGGATTTCAGTTAAATCTCAAATATATCAGGTTCCCTGGAAAAATCTTTCACCCCGGTACTAGACGGCACAAGTCTGATCAGACACTGTTTAAGAGATCAATCGAATGCCACGTCTCAGCTACTCTTCCGCGTGCTCCGTTGTGAGCACGTATTTGGCAAGAACATTCAAGGCCCCTGAAGAAGGGATTGTTGGATCCCGAAATGCATTGGGCAACTCATGTTACGGATGTTTAATTGTTTTATTATTTGGACAATGGTTTTGTTCATGTTGTATATATTTTAGCAAGAGCGACGAGTAAGTACACAATGAATTTATTTACATTGTGATTATGTAATAAATCTGTAAGGATTTAATAAAAAGAGTTATAGATAACACTCCTCCTTGATTTTAGGGAGGGGGGCCTTAATCTTGCAATAGATGGTGCCAGGGATCGCCTCCCGCCACGCAGAGACGCCCTCCAGGGGATCCCAGATTGCCAAGTTCCTGTACACTATGGGCCTTGTTGATGTCTGGCGGCAACTCAATCCCACCACAGCACAATTCACATTCCACTCAGGGGCACACAACAGCCAATCGTGGATCGACCACATGTTCACCCACGCACAAGACATCCATGAGTTCTCCGAGTCCCGATGTCTCGCACGCTGCATCTCAGACCACACACCTATCCTCACTAAGATGACTATTGGTTTCTCCTTGCAACGTAGGACCCTCACTATAAACCCCTGGGCCCTTAGGATACCACATATCAAAAATACACTACTCAGGGAAACCAATTTGTAGTTCAATGAAAATGTAGGATCAGTCTCATTGGCACAAATTCTATGGGGTGCATTTGGTGCAGTAATGAAGGGTAGAGCACTAGCTTTGATGGTCGGCCATATAGAAGAACTAGTTAAGGGTATAAAAGAGCTCGAGAAAGATATCCTGGTAAGGGAAAGGGCACTTACCCTCGCCCCGATCAGGTGTCGCACTACTTGCTCATGGTGGTGCGTCTTGACTACCAACAGCTCCTTACAGACGCTGCCAAAGCAAAGTACAAATCGACCTGCCATAAGATATACGAACATGGAGAGAGAACTGGCAAACTACTTGCCTGGCTAGAAAAGAATTAACAACTGTCGAGATGGGTACATCTACTACAACGGCCCAACAGGAAGGCAATCACAGATCCCCAGCTGATAGCGGATACATTTGCCACCCATTTCGCGTCAGTATATACATTCACGGGTACCACCCCGCCACTTGCAGCAGTGGAATTACGCTCAACTATAAAGGTCACCCATTTATCCCCAGAAAATAGAGACTCCCTGGAAAGCAAATTTACTGAACTAGAAGTTCAAGTAGACATACAACATGTCCGCTCGGGCAAAGCCATGGGACCCAACGGACTCCCGATTGAATTTTTTAAACCTATGGCGTCCATACTATCCCCCTACTTACTTCCAATTTATACTGAAAGGTTTCAAAAAAGGTATGCTGCCCGCAGATATCCGAATGGCCTCCATAGCGGTTATTCAGAAGCAAGACACCGCCGGACGATTTCAAGTCCTACCGACCCACCTCACTACTAACAGTCGAGGCCAAAATTCTGGCTAAACTGCTGGCTAATAGACTTATCCCCCTCGTTGTCGATTTGATACATCCAGACCAATCAGGCTTTATGCCTGGGCAGAATACAGCCCTGAACTTAAGAAGGCTGCACGGGGTACTAGTTAGGCGCAGTACAATTAGAGAGGACGCCACCTTGTTATCATTAGACGCCACGATGGCATTCAACACCATCGAATGGGACTTCCTTTTCACGGTACTGGCGAGGATGGAATTCGGACCCAACTTCATAAAATGGATCGAACTATTGTATGCCTGCCCGACCACACAGGTGGAACACTTCCAGGCCGTTTCAATTAGAAAGAGGGACCAGACAGTGGTGCCCTCTTTCGCCATTGCTTTTTGCCCTAGTGTTGGAGCCACTCGCAGTCTGGATCAGGGGAGACCCACCTATCCGCGGTCCGAAGTGGACGGAGAGCCATGAAGACCGTATTTTCTTAAACGCAGATGACACCCATTTATATATGGCCGCACCATCGCAATCTCTCTGGCAGGTCCTACACATATTCCATATATTCGGCGTTCACTCAGGATAACATAACATAACATAACACGTGTATTTGTAAAGCGCACGTTCACCACTACGGGTATCTTGGCGCTGAATAACAGATACACTATAAACTGGACCAAGTCTCAGCTTTAAGTGCTGTGGGGGACACCACCATGCAACTGAAGAGGCTATGATATCCCAGTGGCATCGCGGGGCTTCACGTTATCTAGGCATATACATCACAAACGATCCGGTCCTATTCTAGGAGATGAATCTGCTCGAACCCCTGGCGTGTCTTCGAGCCGACGTGAAGCACTGGCGCTCCCTCCCCCTCACTCTTGGGACATGCGGTCCTTTTTAAGATGCTGGCACTCCAGCACTTCCTATACGCCTTGCAAAATACACCAGCCAAGATCCCGGATACTTATTTCACTAACATCGAAAGTGCCGTGCACGCGTTACTATGGGACGGCCAGGCCCCACGAATAGCCACTAAACAATTAACGGCGGGTTGGTACGACAGAGGCATCGCCCTACCCAATATTAAACTCTACTACCAGGCATCCCAGTTGGTCGCAGTTAACAAATGGGCCCACAGGGCCCATAATGACCCAAATTTCCGCACTGATCCGTGGCTGAAGGGACAGGGGGGGATACCAGAAGGCACTATACACGAATCCCCAGAAATTAAACCTCACAATGACCACTGCGCGCACAGTGGAGACATGGCACAGGGTTAACAAATAAATGGGCTGGCACAACAAACTCATGCGAGCCACACCACTTTGGGAGCCAGTCCGCTTGGGTCGCCTCGGCAACTGCCCAGGGTTTGATAAACAGGACCTTATCGGTATCTCAACAGTGGGTGAAATGTTGATCTCTGGGAGGTTGGCCACATTCGCATAACTCCAGCAAAAACACCAACTTGCATAGACCGAAACATTTCGATACCTACAAATAAGCCACCCTCTTAAGCAACACTTCCCAAAGACGACCCTATACCGGAAGCCTCGCCATTGGAAGATAGATTGGTACTTGACCCTATGAATAAAAAAGCAATATCACTCACATACAAAAAACTACTGAATAACCGTCATGACACCTTGATACACCTCAAGCAAAATTGGGAGTCGGACCTAGTCGAACTTGATGACGACGACTGGCGGGTCGCTCTGGCCTCTCCCAGGGAGATGGCTATTCCTATGAGACTACACCTGGTTCAACTGAAATTCCTCCACCGCATGTACCTGGATGCAGAAATCTTAGTCAAAATAGGTAGGAGAGACGACCCGCTGTGCCTTAGACACGGTCATCAAAAGGGGACTTTTTTCCATATCATTTGGGACTGTCCTGTTGTGTGGAAATACTGGGATGAAGTCACCAAGCAAATGGGAAGGTAGGGAGGTAAGAATCTGAAGGCCACCCTGCAACTCTGCCTATTGAATATCTGGGAAGCCACTGACCTCACACAAACCGAGAAAACATGGGCCTCACTGAGATGGGCCATTGCTAAAGGAAATATTGCACAAAATTGGGGGGTGGGGGCGATCCCTTCCATGCGTGGTTGGGCAGCGGACATGGACAAACCAATGATAGCTGAAAAAGAGGTCTTCAAAAACGGATGTCCCAAAAAGTGGGATCGTAAGTGGGGGTGTGGAATAAATAGAGGGGACATCTGCATGTCTCCGACACTCGAACTGCGGCGTGAACGGCACCGAATGACAGACATATCAGATGTTGAAAATGTGAGCTTACATGGGGATGAGTAACGTAAATGTCTATAACTTTACAATCCAACGATTTATTTATGTGAACTATGACCTTGGTGCAACACGTACTCCAATTAATGATGGTGTAGGTTATTGAAATTATGATTCTGTGTGGTGATGTGTAACGCAATTCCGAAATGCATTTCCTTCTATACTGTGACCTGGATGCATAGCTGTAATGCAGGGTTTTTATTTTTGACCAAAAAAAACAGGCTTACACAGAAAAAAAAAAAAGTTTTAGATCAAATTGTTTAATTGGATTATTTTGAATATGTGAGAAGTTAAACATAAGCTGTGCAACCAGTTATCGAGTGAAGAGTCACTCGTTTATGTTGTTTATTGTGTAAGGGGATGAACACACAAGAGTAAAGTTTGCGTCAGAACAGTTTTTATTTTAGAGTAGTGGTGTGCGCAACTACATTTACATACTAAATTACAGATTTCTCAGTTCTGATAGCTCCAATTGCCCACATGAATGAACTGCACTTGAAACTGGTTTCAAGTGCGGGCTGCTTCACTGTGAGAGGCTTGCTGGTGCACTGTCCATGGACTGAGGTCATGTTTTCAGTAAGGAGTCATTACTTAGCTGCACCCGGGACATGGGCTTCAGTATACAAAAAAACACTTTAAACACGACAGATCTTCGTCTCTCCAAATGGTAAATGCAAAAGTGCAATGTGGTCTGTGGAATGCTTCAAAGGAGATGGAAAGCTCTTTTATTAAAACTTTGATGTCATTTTATGACATCACTGATGAAATCTCAATGTCCATTAAAATGCCATAAGTGATGCAATATTAGGTCATAAGCAGTGTATGATGTGGTGCAAGTTATAGTTAGTTCATTAACTTATAACTGGCGAATCTCAATGTTGTTTGTGGTTTTTAAACATCAGCTCTTACCTCCTTTCAATACATAACTATAAATTCACTTTCACCTATATATTTTTCAGTGAATTTGTTTTTTTTAAATGTATGTAATGATGTTATAACCATAGCCAACTATAACGTCACTTTATCCTTTAGTGTTTTCAGTGACAAACATATGCAGTGCCAAAGCACATTTTCACGAGTAGTCGAGCACAGCATATACACGTAAAGATGTGCATATAGACGTGTACAAATACATACAAATAAATGCAAACATATGTATAGGAGTGAGTACATGTGTGCAAGTGAAGGTCTCAAAGCATTCTGAAGATTATGGACTGCAGGGGCGACCAACTGCTGAAATTAGAAAACCTGAAAGCTGAAACGCATTGACATTTACTGTAACGAGGTCAGCCAATCCCAGGCCCACTATTGCATTACATAATTCAACAGCCTCGAGCTCTTCATCGAGCAACCCTGCACTGAACCCATCGCTAGGGTTATATAGCATTGCTAATGGCTGGCAATCTGATCAGACTTCAAAGCGCCATATTTCGATCTTACCCAGCTACGAAAATGACTTCTTAAGCAAAACGTAGCCAAAGAGTTGATTGCAGGGAGGAAACCTCTTATTAACACAGCAAAGTTGATCAGCAACAGATCCTTGCCGAGGTTTTAATTTTGTCTGCAACATATATGATGCTTTTCCAGATTGGCAGGCCACAACCTTACAGATTGATAACACTAACGAAACTTCATGAGAGCTTCTAAAGCAATCCCATCGTTAACAAATCACGTATGGTTAGTAAAAAGTTTTGAATTCGGACTTCTCCAAATGAAAAGCAGTAGAGTGAGTATCTTCAAATACAGCGACTCCGAAACAATGGTACATATACGGACGAGATGCATGCACCCTAGCGTGGCTGGGTCATAGGGATCCTCACTAGCCCAAGAACATGGGCACTTCAACAGCGGGTTTCAAGGCACCGGCCCTTATATCTGTGCACGAACAGACGTCCACAAAGAAAGAGCAGAGGCGTCTCGAGAACTGAATGTTAGGGGGACTGGTGGGGCCACCTACATACAACATGCAATCACGAAGATTGGATGCACATGTGTAATATATACACACACAAACTGATTTAAGCAGACTGAATTTAACACTACTATGGTCTGGAAGGAGTAGAGATTTTCGGAGTCTCAATCACTCCCATTTTCCTCTTCACACCACTCTCTTCTGCAGTATCTCGGTTATACTGCTACACTTTTTCTCCTCATAACTTTCTGAAACACTCAGATGCACATCCCACATCTCTTCTCTTCAGCACCTTCTTTTTACTCTCTCTGCCATGTATTTCCTCACATCCCTTTCACTTCCACCCCCCCCCACCCCCCCCCCCCCCCCCCCCACACACACCGCACTCTTTCAGCTTTATGATGCACTGCCAGGCACATTAAGAAACTTGCACTTCCTTCAGCCTGACCTCTGGAGGTCTTTATCGTGGCCCCTTATAAACACTTATCCCCAACCTGAACTAACTCAGATAAATAAAGGCAATCTCCATAGTATGCGCTATACAAGAGTAATGTGTTGAGAGAAAAAAAAAGAAAAAAAAAAAATCAACAGAAACGCAAAATCCTGGAAAATGAAATACTCTTATGGCAAACAGGAGTAAGTAAAACATGAAGTGCAAACTGAAACATCACTGTTCCCGGGCAGAAAGGGCAGTGTCTGTCTTTGCTGGCTGAGGATTTACCAGTGGTGGGGACCCATGCTGACTTAGGAACCATGAGAAACGCAGCTCTATAAGAAAAACCTGCTGCCCCAAACATGCCATTATATGTCAGCATGCTGCCACAATACTTCAGAACTATTTTCGGTTTCGCCTTTCTACAGTCACCGGGACCATGTCCCCACCACATCACGGAGAGAGGCCAAGTAGCTGCTGGTCATGTCCTGTACGCCTTTCCGTGTCATCACCTGCATGCACCAAGAACCTCCTTGGGTGATGGCTCTCCTCCTTACACTACTCCTGGTAAGTGCACAGGCACAGAATAATCTGTGTATAGGACAAGCGGGCCAGGTAATCTGCTGCTGCCTGAGCGTTGTCTGCAGTTATGAATCCGTGGACGGTGCCCTCTCATGGAGTTGTCACTGGACGTGTACCAATCGGTTTGGGTCGATGGAGTAGCATGTTCAAGATAGAGAGTTGGGGTGGGAGGCAAGGGAAATTATTCATGCAGGTGGAATGTTGCTGGTGATTGAAGAGGTCCGGCAAAAGGCGAACATTCTCCTTAAGATTTCAAAGGTGCTGCCCTTTCAACTGTAGGGTTCCCGATCAGAGGCGGTCATGTTTGAACCAACCAATCTGAGCAGCGATGGTTCAACAAAGTAAGATGGACGAAAGAGCGAGAGAGTGCGGCACTTCTGGGATTTCTAAAGTAGGTTTGTACATTAATTTGTAACATATGAACAGGATCATGATTGAGTGACAAGGCTTTATTCCACGCGCGAACAGTTCAATCCTCCGTGCACTCAAAAAACACGGTGACTTTGTTTCGTGTAATTCGGTGGCAAATATGAACCAGCTTGCCTGGACAGAGAACACCTGCACAATGTGCCTTCTTAATGAAACGCCCTTTCCTTCCCCACACCCTTCCTTCACCATTCAGAACGTTCCCGCCCATTAACAATCCATGTTACAATTCAGTTTATCCATTTCTGTAGTGAAGTTCCTTCTTTGAATTCCAGTGCACCAAACGGTTTCTTGTCTTTCACTTGTCACCTCATTTCCTTCTGCTTCCTCCATCCCACTGTCTCAACATGCCTACTATTCCACCTACTTCCCCCCCAGCACTATAAAATACATACGCGACTAACAAGCTGAGTGAATTTCAATTTTTTTTAAAAATATAGATTTTCTTTGTATGTACATATCAAAGCAACTTATGTATACGTCAAAACAACTTAAACACCTGCATGACCAAAGTGGCCACCTGGATGAAGTCCAACTTCCTCAAGCTGAACATTGACATGACCGAAGTTGCAATTTTTGAAAAAGATGCCACACTGTCATACTCAGACTGGTGGCTTACAGACACACCCCATCCCAATCCCAGCTCACAAGCGAGAAACATTGGGATCATCATCAAAAATAAGCTGGACATTTCCATCCAGGGAAACTCAGTCGCCACATCCTGTATCCACACTCCGAGGTTATTGCGAAAAATATTCACATGGCTACCAAACAGCACGAGTGACAGTCACCCAAGCCCTTATTACCAGCAGATTAGACTACAGGATATCGCTCTATGCAGAAATCCCAGGCAACTCACAAAAAGGCTACAAAAAGACAAACTGCCTAGAACGAACACCCAGAATCATTCGCAACCTCCCATCTGAGGGAACTCCACTGACTCCCCATAGATAAGCGCACAAAGTTAAAGCTCCTCACTCACACAAAGCACCGCACAACACAGGCTTAGACTACCTGAACAGCTGCTTTTACTTCCACTGACCCTCCAGGCACCTTTGCTCAGCTAGATTCTTACTGCTATGTGTTGAAAAGTCATCCTTGTGCCCAGGGCACCCCCATTTTTTGCTGACTGGTGATAACTGGCATGGACTGTCCGGGGATCTGCCTAACCAGGCCAAGGGCCAGTCCTCTGCTGAAAATATACTTAGAACACAGTGAAAACAACTACATACACTAGGGTACACTATGGGTTAGGGTACCCCTATGGCTGGCATGACCTCTCCTATAAGGCCCTAGTACATAATCAGGATGGGCGATTAAAACGACCATTAAGTCCCTAGTATATAATAGAGCATGGCCGTTTAGAGGCCAGCAGCCCTTTCTGCACTTGCATGTGCGCACTGCTGAAGCTTAAGGTCAGTTTAAAAGCAGCCCTGTGTTGCAGGACTGCTTATAACATGTACATTGTGCCCAAACCCGACTTTGGTGTTTGGGGCGCTTAAAAATTAATAAACTACAATATTTTGCATATTCAGTATCCCCAGGTGTCCCAAGGGTGAGGAGTCAGGTACTTATAAGACGGGCCCTTCTAAAATAGGATGTATATACCCTGGGGATAGTGAAATTGCACACTTCACTTCCCCATTTCAGCAAAATGCTTCCCAAAAGCGACTTTTGGGCTAGGAGCACTGTGGAGTGAGGATCTGCGCTATTTTTACATATTTTGAACCCCTAAGGTCTTCCCTAGGTGTTCCAGGGGTGGGGGTCCTGTAGATATAGGCAGTGTCCTTATAAAAGAGGTTTTAAAAGTCCTGGTGTTGGAGAAATTGCCCAGTCCAATTTCACCACTGCAGATCCCCAGCCTTATTGATTAACATGGCATTCAGTTATTAAATTAATAACTTAACGCTAGGATTTGCAGAAAATATAATTCAAAGACTCAGGAGAATGATACTGATAAATCCAACAATCTACTGTTGAATTTATCCCAAAATGTACAGACAAGATGTTATGAGACTGTAAGCCAAAATTCAGCCTTCCAGTGATCTGCCCTCATGGGTAATATGAAGTGGATTTACCAGGCTGCTTTGATTCGTGGCACCTGGGGTGAAGAGCCATTCTGGGAGGAGAGGGCTCTGCTACATAGGAATGCCAGAGCAAAGGGGAGGGGTCGTAAACCATGAGCCTTAAAGGCACAGGGGGAGAGGCAGAAAAAGTCAGGTTTATCTATGCCCACCCCCTCTTCTTCCTTAAGCCTGCCATCAGGCCGGGTTCAATGTGTAGATGCCAGGGGGAGGGAGACTATGGACATGAGCCATCATGAAAGTTGGTTTAGCCAGCTCTTGCCTCTCTGCAGAGAATTCAGCAATATTGAATTTTGGAGCTTGAGTGCTTTGTGGGAGACAATTGTGTCACACTTTGGAGGAAATGGTAATGCTCTGGGGTGTTGCCTTGCACCTCACTGGACAGGGGTGCCCTCATGTTTGCCCCCAGACAACACTGAATAAGTATCTGAGAGGGGCAGAGCTTCTCAGATCTGCATCTTGAAACAGAAGGGTCCATGCTGGAATTTTGACTTGCTCCAAACAGGCCCTGCACTCAGACTGACTGCGCTTGCTGCAGTCTGGAACTATAGCTCTGTGGATCAAACCTTTTTCAAAAGAACTAAAGAGGTGACTCCTGCAAGCTACAGGTTAACAGAGCTCACCAGGACCATCACCACCAAGAATCCCAAGCTGGAGTGCTTTCAGTGGATTTATAAGGGTTTTGTCCAAGTGGATTTTGAAAATTGAAGTCCCAAACTTTCGAGGACCATCTTGGAGGTTCCAGAGCCTTGGAGTATGTTTTGGACAATTTAGGACCCTCTAAGGTACTTCAGGAAGAAGTTCCAGACGTTTGGAGACGTTTGGAGCAACTTTGAAAAAAAACTCCAGAAGTGGACCGACTCGACCTGGCCGCCAAGCCAGCGACCCTCAACCACGACCCGGCCTGCCGTCTAGGTTAGCCCTGTGAAAAGCTCTGGAGGTCCACCTTCCAGAGTTTAACTGGGAGCTGGTGGAAACCCAAGTCGGCGAACCCTCACTGAATCCGGCCTGTTGAAGAGCATCGAGGGATCCAACGAGAAAAAGCTCTGTAAAAGTTTCTAAGTCCGAAGGTAGAAGGGGTGATTGGGACCAACCGCGAGAGCCAAGCTGCCCACCTTCAACCGCGAACCGGCCTGGATCCTTGGTTCGTCCCGCTGGAAAGCTCCGGAGGTCTGACTTCCATACATTTGACCTGGAACTCATTGCAAGGCAAACCGGCGAACTCTCACCAAATCCGTACTGGTGGAGAGCTTCGAGGGACCCAAGGAGAAAAAGCTCCAGAAAAGTTTCTAAGTCAGAAGGTAAAAACTTTGACAGAGGCCTACCGTGAGGGGTAGCCGCGCAGCACTCCATTGCGGTCAGCCTGAAACTTTGACTTTGTCCAGGTCTAGTGCTACCAGATGTCCCAATAGGCGCTATAGGTTTCTATGTGCTATATAGTGCTAAGTCTTTAAAAATGCATATCTACGGTTCCCTAAATTTGATTTTTCTCGTTTTGGTGTCCTTTTAAAGATGAAAATCTTTCCTATTTTTATAAAATGGTGCTGGACCTTTGTGTGTTGTGTCTTAATTATTTTCTGAATTGGTGTTTTAAATGCTTTACATGCCTGTCTCCGAAGTTAAGCCTGCCTCCTCGCAGCTAAGCTACCAAGGGTTGAGCATGGGAATAATTTTCTGAGACCTATTCTGAGCCCTAGACTAGGTTAGTGGCCTTATTGCCAGTGATATATTTACCACTACTAATAATCCACTCTCCAACACTATACATACACAAAAACTGGTCAGGAGGTTCAGCCTTCTTTTACATCGCTCCGAAAGAATGTAACGTTCTCCCTCACCACAACAGAGCCTCCGCCTTGAATTCCAAAGAAGCTCAAGACGTGGCTCTTTGAGTAAGTCCCCACATGGTTAGCCTCACTCCCATGCGAAGTGCCTGGATCTCCCCATGGGTCATAGTGATCTATAAAAATATACGTAACATAACAAGCAGTAGATCCCTCCCTCAACTCAATGTGCAAATTACAAATGTGAAAATCATCTAATCCAGTTTGCCTACTGCCTCGCTGTTTGTGCCAAGCATTAGAAGCAGTGAGTACATATAACACTTCATATCCTCATCCAATCTGATGATGTGCCCTATTGGCTATCCATTTTAATGGTTGTCGAGAGTGTTTTGGCTTAATCTGAATTAAGACTGGTCTTCTTCGTGGTATGAGATTTTTCTATGTCTTGCCTACAAAGAGCTTTGCCTATTGTGTAAAAAAACAATACTTATAGTGGGCTTTGGGTCGGTTCAATAATTATCACTGTTTAGCTTTCTTGTCAGCCTCATAGTCTAGCTTCTTATTTGATGGCTTTCCTTCCTCGTTTTTAGTGTTTGTCCCTCCCCTGGAGCATAGTTTGTTTACCATCCTTTGATTGTATTCTTCCACTACTTACACTTGGATAACAATTTTTCCTCTCAGTACTTCATTGGGGTACATATGGTTTCTTCTCCTCCCCGTCACCTATATGTGACACGTTCCCTGTCACATCTCCTCCCTCTGTGCTCTCCATGTTGCTCCCCTAACTCGGGACCTTTTGTTGCTTTGCCCACCCTGCCCATCCCACTCCCTGCTTATTAATGTTGTTGACGTTCTTCTTACACCCCTGCTTGCTCCCCATCCTGTTTTTATTTCAATTTGAATTTTTTAGGAGGGCTCGGGAGCTGCAGTTTGCTACCAGCCTGCTCCTTTCTTTAAATACACCTTCTCACAATTTTTGTATTTTTTAGGTCTTGCCTAGGCAGCGCTTGCGCTGTCCCTTCGAGACATGCTGTATTTAGGCTATATGCAAAAACAACAGTTGATGGACAGAATGCACAACAATGTCATACATTCACCCCAGTACAGAGATCTGGGCCTAAATCCATCGTTTTTTTGCTCACCATGCCATTCCAGTTTGAACCCAGCCATATGCAAATCAGTCTTGACCCTGTGCCTCATGGGGAACAGTCCAGCCTGAACTGCCAAGCCAGGTCCTCCCTGGACTGGAAATAAACATCCTAGGACCGGTTTTGGGGTTTCACCCCTCTTCAGCCAGGGTAGCTTGATTCCAGTGACATGGAGAGCACGGGACCCATGTCTGGGCATACCCGTCCCACTCTAGGGTGACAAATGCAAAAACAGTTGATGGACAGAATGCACAACAATGTCAAACATTCACCCCCGTACAGAGATCTGGGCCTAAATCCATAGTTTTTTGCTCACCATGCCATTCCAGTTTGAACCCAGCCATATGCAAATCAGTCTTGACCCTGTGCCTCATGGGAACAGTCCATCCCGGACTGCCAAGCCAGGTCCTCCCTGGACTGGAAACAAGCATCCTAGGACTGGTTTCGGAGTTTCACCCCTCTTCAGCCAGGATAGCTGGATTCCAGTGGCATGGAGAGCAGGGGACTGTTCCCATGAGGCACAGGGTCAGACTGATTTGTATATGGCCATGTCTGAACTGGGGTGGCGGAGTGAACTAAAGAATGATGATGGATTAAACCCAGATCAGTTGACTGGGGGTGAGTGCTTGCAATGTTCAACACTCCGTCCATCATTTCCTTTGGTTTTTGCTTTGTTCGCCCTAAGTTGGCAGGGTATGCCCAGACATGGGTCCCTTGCTCACTTTGCCACTGGATTCAAGCTCGCCTGGCTGATGACTGATTAGCCAGAAACCGGTCCCAGGATGCTTGTTTCCGGTCCAAGGAAGATATGGCTTGCAGTTCAGGCTGGACTGTTCCCATGAGGCACAGGGTCAGACTGATTTGCATATGGTCATGTCTGAACTGGGGTGGCGGAGTGAGCTAAAGAATGATGAATTAAACCCAGATCAGTTGACTGGGGGTGAGTGCTTGCAATGTTCAACACTTCGTCCATCATCCCCTTTGGTTTTGCTGTATTCAGGATATAAGCATTAAGCTTTGGCCATGTATTTTATTGGCTCCTTTCAATGTCTTTTGTAAAAAAAAAAAAAATGTTCATTGGTTAATTTGTTTAGTAATCCCTTAGTGCCTCCTTTTCTCCAGTTGTAACCTCCCATGAGGACTGCCCCTGTTACATGTGTTGTTACTTAGTATATTTTGTTTACAGTTTGTCAGCACTACTTTCTTAATGACTTTCTCCTACTGCTGTTGCAGGCACAACATGCTCTCTCACTTTTTATTTCTGAAAAACGCGGCTGCAGAGTTTCAACATGTAACATGGCGGCAACACTTTTTCAACGCCACCACAGCTCGTGGTAACGCTCAGGGCGGCGTCCATTTTACGAGAGCTGTGCCTTTTCTTTGACATGCAGCTTCAGTGCTGCATCTCCCCGTGGGGGTGCCCTACCTCCCACCACAGAGAAAAAGACTGCCGATTTTAGCGCTCCTCCCGGGCCCACTGCCTGCCACTTTCCCACTTTTTAGTTCTGCATCACAGAGGCCACACAGTTTCAACTTGTAAATTGGCACCACACTTTTTTCAACAGCAACACAGGTTTTGTTAACTCTCAACACCAGTTTTGCAAGTGACATGCTTTATCTTGGACTTGCAACTTTGGCGTTGCATCTCCAAGTGGGGATGCCCTCCCTCACACCACCCAAAAAATGGCTGCCTATTTCGGTGCTCCTCTCAGACCCACTGCCTGATTAGGGAGTCCGCACCTTTATCATCAAGAGGCCCGCTGCGGATGGGGAAGTAAAATGCTTGCTTCTTTGTGCATCTAGCATACGCTATAAATCCATATCGGTTGTGTCACTTTATTAGCGTTCCAAATGCTACCACGCATAAACTTTCCAGTAACAGAACATCTGTATCCAACACTTTTTCATGGTCAAAGCCCACACGCACTATGCAATCAGAACCCAGAAGAGTTCTGTCGCAAACAGGAGCTGAGACATCACAGCTGTACACTTTTGCTAGTTGCTGCGCCCTGATGACGTCAAAGGGGCTGAAGGCAGATACTCAAAAGGCTTCTATTTTTAGGATCTTCCTTCACAGGCAGCTACTGGGATACTTGTACGTTCTTCATTCGGTTTACCTCAATTTCCATTCATATTGGAGGCCTAACATATCCTAAATTAAGCAATTGTTTGTGGGGTGAGATGTGGTAACATCACATTTGCCACAGTTTTAAACGCTTTCTAACATGCACTTGTGTGGCATGCATTAGTTTGCTCATTATGGTGGCTTGCCAAACTCACTAACATTATTTTAAAAAAATTATAGCAGTGCGACACGCCACCCTTCAAGTTCAACAATGGGGGCCGCACACATTTATTTTCTTATGCACGGCTCACCAAAACATTTAGTTAAATAATGAATGTTTTTTTTTTTTTTTTTTTTTTTTTTGAAAAGCGCGACACACAGCGCTTCATCGTCAACAATGGCAGCTGGTCGACCTCCTTTGTTTTCTTTAGCTAGTTTTATTTTGGTTCCTTCCTACGCACAAAAAACGACACCCCTGATGGTCCTAAAGGTATGGTTGGCCCCCGCAGTGTTACGATTCCCGCAAGGTTATTAAAGTGTTGGTATATAAGTGCTTTCAGTGGTCATATTTTAACACTAACTTTCATATCTTTAAAAGTTAATACTATGCTGCATAGCAAAACACATAAGGTCCCAAAGGCGAGACCTACTGCATTGCAAATGCTTGTTTTAAATCTGTGTTTTGGAGGGGAGAGAGGAGGACACCCCTTATCTGATCTCTATCGGTAATAATATAGGTCTGCTTTACGGTCCTGCGTTTTACTGTAACCCCACCACGGTCCTTCCAGATGTTTTACCCCAACCTGATTCAAACTACATCTACAGTACTGGAGTGGCACTTTACTTATCCTGTTTGGCCCAGGCCTCCCAGTAAACTGATGGATTCATTTTTTAAAAAAAATATTCAAAGGGAGGATTACAGTGATTAGAGTCAGACTACGATGGCCCACTGCTACTTAGATATAGAGGATTGTTTCCGCCTTCCTTCCGTTTCATAGATAACTAGCTGGTTTGTTGGGCTGCTATAATGTAGTTCTAAAATGAGGAGAGAAGAGCTTCTTTTAACCAAAACACTGTTCGGGTCAGCTCTGCTCTGTATTGAAGAAGGTTATGGCACCGTAATCTGCTCCCTTCATGTGCACGCACCTACTCTGGGGTTGAAGAGGGGGTGAACCTGGGATAGCCATGGTAAACGTTGGCAAAGCCAGCATTTATGGTTACAATGTGCAGAAGCTTGCAAACACAGACCCACACAAACAATATTTATATGCTTCAGCACACTAAAGCAAGACTTGTACGCTCTTCTAATCCTTGCTCTGGTATGTAATATGTGTGGTGTAAGGTGTGTCGTGATTAGGAGTAATTTACAACTGGCTTTTTTTTAGTCTAAATCGATTCATACTATCCCTGTTGATGTGCTCCCCGTGTCTGAGCTTCCCCCCTTCCTCCACCCATGTCTGGTCTCCTTTTTTAAAGCGTGGCATAAGTATGTGTGCCATGTGGAACTGAATGGTTGAGATTATGATTATGTCGTCTCTCACACTGACTTCATGCCTCTAGTTCACGGGGTGCGGCTTTTCTGTGATTTAAAATGGGGTTATGGATTGGTTATTGATGGTAACGTTTTCTTCTTTGTGATGTACACAGATGTGGGTCCACAGGTGCCATTCACTGGCCTGTTCACTGATTGTAATGCTCCAAATCTCCGTCTTGCAAGGGTTGTTCATTGTATGTTTTTTTTCCTGACATGCATTTCTGCTTTTCTGTTTCCTCTGCTCTAAATGAAAGTTACCTTTGACCCATCTGTTTGTGTGTTTAACTTTTTACTACACAAGCCTCGTTAATTGTTTCCTTAAAGTATGTTCCAATTAGTGAAAGATGCAGTTACTAAAGTTTTGTTTACACGTCGCCGTTATACTGACAATGCAGTTATTGTGGTTTACATTGTGTAAAGGTAATACCAGTCCCCTGATTACTGCAAAAGCATTTTCTTCTGTTAAGACTTTCTTTATAAATCTGAATACCTGTTTAGGTCTGGCTTCATAGCTCAGACGTTTTCTACTGGGTCTAAATCTCCTGCGTTTCCCGGACATGGAGTCATTTTCTGCCAGTGGCTCATATCCCATACACGAGCCTTACCTTGGTTAGGTTATGCCAACTTCGTGCTGTTTCATACTTTGGCAACATTGGAGCTGCCTCCAACTAAGGACACCAGTTAGACGGTGTAGTCTTGATGAGAATCTTGGTTTAATTTCATTCGGTAAAAAAAGTCGACAAACCTGCTGGTTTACCCTTGCCACATAACTCAAGACGATGCTGATGTTGTTGAGTACGATTTGTGGATATCTCGCGTTTGTCTGATGTATATATGCAAGTATGTTTCAAGCGCTTAGCCCCTTTACGCTGGCTGCACTAGATTTTGACATACTGTTCTGACGTTGTTAAAATAATACATCACGCTGGCAATGTATATTGGGTTCCATTTAATGATACACTACCACACCCATATGAGATCAAGTGTAGGTAGGGCAATATATCCTTGGAGAAATTTGACCCACAGTATCACTGTTTGTTCTAGTAGTCCTGGGCTGGTCAGTGAGATACAGGAGAATCTCGCATGCGACTCAGAACTAACCCTGCAGTCTTTAAAAGGCCTATCGGTAACGGGATTGTCCATTTAACAGGCCTACCCACATTTCAGAAGCAATCCTGCCAAGGGAAAACAGAGATGATGCATGGCATGGCCGATATACTGTACCTCGTTTTTAGCTCTATCCTAAACCGGATAGGAAACAAACTTTGTGCTTCATTTATGTTTGCCTTCTATGGTATTGTTGAAATGCGGTAATCCCTGCCACAAGTCTGCTTGTCCTTTAGAGAAGAACCCGACAACCAATTGCAACGCTGCTCATCTGCCAAATATCATAGGAGACCTTCCCCCAGTCTGGGCTTTCTAGCCATCAGCTGTCTACCTTCTGAGAATTATTCCATTCCAAGAATGGGCTCCAAAGTTTCTGCACGTTAAGAGGTATTGGCTAATAAGCCAGAAAAAACAAGTTACTTCTCTGTACACTGTGGTTCTCCAGTATTGAATTAAATTATATAGATTCACATGCTTGAATCTTCCCTGTCGTCATGGTGGGAGTCCCACGGTAACAGTAAAACTCAACAGCATTAAAACTCAACATTCAAAAGGCCAAATGAATTTACTAGCCTTTAGCAACCTATTACCATTATTTTAAAACATCGTAACTCCAGCCAATCAGAACATAGACCATAGAGTCTCCTTTCCCTTCAGGGTCACCATACCTCAGATTTCGAGCACAAGTACAATTAGAGGAATAATAGAGGTATGGAAAGTGAACCTGAAAGGGGAGGAGGGAGGGTTGCATGTCGATCTATAAAAGATATCAATACTGGAGAATCACAGTGTACTGGTAAGTAACTTGGTTTTTTCTCCAGTATTGTATCTTTTTTAGATTCACATGCTTGAATCCGAATAGAAAGCAGTTATCAAAGGGTCAGCGGTGGTGGGAAAGGTGAACCATTCCACCTTGCGACCCAGAAAATAAAATTAAAATAATACTCATTAAGAGCATACATCATGAGCTCACTTTAAAAGCCCAAAAGAAAATATTGGCGCAAATAGAGAACATGGAGGACAATACTATTATTAAATTATCGTCATTAGTACTTACGAAAGCAGAAAAACAAACATTGATGTTGGGTTTATCATACTGTCGACCTGAAGATCTAAATTATGCACAAACAAGAGTGGACATGTTTTGTTTTATCAGAAAATTAAAACTTCAAAAATTCTACACCATCAAAAATGGTTTGGCGGCGAATAAAATTGAACAAAATAGACCAGGCGCAAAAAATAATCTGCAAGCGTCAGATATTTCGTCTTTACGGACAATACATGAACTCTATGATGAAACAGGTCAGGACAATGAAAATCCGTTACCAATGGTCTCAACCCAACAGAATCTTCGAGATATGGACATTACACAACAGGGGGCAGGAAGTAATCCCTTCAAGGCCAAGTCGACATTTATCCCAATGATGCCTAAAGACTCTATAGACCTCTCTCACTGGAGAGTCACAGATGACATTAAACAACTTTACCGCTAAATGAAACGGAAAAAACGAAACAAAAAGTATAAGGAAATAGAATATGCGAAACTGATGTAAAAAACTACAAAGCAACCAAGAAATAGTAGTGATGCAACTAGGTTACTCCCCTCATTGGCACCTCATCCAATAGGAGGGCGGGACGTCAACTGGGAGGGGCCGGAGCCCTGACGCCGATACAGGCTTTAAATTCGTGCCTGTGGCGCGAGCGCTGGTCTAAGCAGACTTTGTCACTTGCTCACTGCTCATTTTGCTTTTAATTTGCACATTCTGTTATTATTTAGGAAAAGAAATTGTTTAAGAATGGAACACTGAAATTGACTTCTTACTTGTTGCGCTGAAAGTAGCATTTCCGGGGTTGTAACTAGATTACTCCCCTCATTGGCACCTCATCCAATAGGAGGGCAGGACGTCAGCTGGGAGGGGGCAGAGCCCTGATGCCGGTACAGGCTTTAAATTCATGCCTGTGGCGCGAGCTTGCAGAGGACGCGTGCAGCGGGCACGCCACTGGCGCGCCGAAGGCGAGCCTAAGGCAAGCCCGTCTGCGCCCGTCCGCACCAGACCGGGGCATGGGGCAGGTTACTCTGCCTAAAATTATAGTTATTCTGCGGCCAGTCTTAAAAACATGGCTCCTAAAATAGTACAATCACTTGAAACTGATTTAGTACAAAAATTGCAAAGGCTGGAGATATTACATCCTAATCCCAGACCTTACGTCCTTGCCGTAACTACGGATGAACAAATTTTAAGATCAATGGCTCTCCCTACATCTGTAATGAATACTGGTCAAAATAAACAGCAAATCCAAGATCTCAATGTGATGTACCTTAACACGCACTCTATGGTTAAGCACCAACTGGAAATTTTTCATATGTTAACTACTGACTCCCCTGATCTGCTGTTATTGACTGAAACATGGCTTATGGAGGAATCCTCCCCAGAGATCCTTACAGCCCTTCCGGAAGATTATCTGCTTTATCACACTGACAGATTGCCAGGAAAAACAGGAGGTGGAGTGGCGGCAGTTATAAAGAAAGTTCTACATGTATCCACTATGCCTCACCTTGATCTGCCATCTTTCGACTCATTGGTTATTAAATTGGAAATATTTAATAGTACCCTCTTGTGTGTGATATTATATAGACCCCCTAAACCTATGCCTAATTTCCCCAAAGCTCTAGCTAATCATATCGCGTCCCCGTCGACAGACTATGGCAAAGTTTTTGTCGCAGGTGATCTGAACTATTAGACTAATGAAGCAGATGAGGGAACTTTGTCAAAGGAACTTACGGAGTTGCTTACCAGCCTCAATTTTATTCAACATGTTTACACCCCCACGCATAAAGGAGGCCACACCCTTGATCAAGTGCGGTTCACCAATGTCACTGTACACAAGTTGATAACTCAACCTTGTGTTTGGTCAGATCATTATACTATTAGTTTTAAATTAAACAATTTGCTACTATCAGAGCCTCTTCGAAAACTATGCTTAGAAACTGGAACCGGGTTGATTTGAAAGCGCTCTTGGATACTCTTTCCTCTGAGCAACCATCTCTTGATGGAGATCTAGATAGTAGGGAAAGAGAGATTACTGAATGGCAGAAGAACGCGTTTAACACCCATGCTCCTCCTCAGATTAAACACTCTCGCCTTAGGCAACATGAAGCGTCCAAATGGTTTACTAAAGAGTTGGGAGTCCTAAAACTTTAAGTACACCAGGCTGAACGTATATGGCGGAAAACATACTCCATAGAGGTCAAAACTAAGTATTTAGCAAAACTAAAAGAGCACAAAATAGCGACTGTGGATGCTAAAAGAGCTTTCTTCACTACTAGAGTACTTGAATCTGTGAACAGCTCCAAGGAAATCTTCAAGATTGTGAAATAACTTTCCAATCCTAGTCGCGTGGCTCCCTCTCAAAGCCACCCAGGAACTCTGTAATGATCTGAACTCTTTTTTTTTTTATTGAAAAAATAAAATAAAATTCAAAACCTCCATTGCCTGCAGTAAGCACGTCATAGAAGACAGTAAGGTTCCTCCCAATCTCTCCTCACTTGATATCCTTCCCATGTTAAATAGGAAAAACTTTTTAGAATTGGTTGCTAACGTTAAATCTGGCTCTCCTAAGGAGGAATGCTCTATTAATATAAAGAAAGCAATTTCAGGCTTTTCCTGACCTCTTCCTTGAGCTACTCAATCTCTCACTGTCGCAAAGAATCATACCATCAGCCTTTGAGGAAGCGGTAGTTATTCCACTTTAAAAAAAAAAAACAAGGCTTGGATGTTAATAAGCTGGAAAACTACCGACCCATTTCATTGCTTCAGTTTCCAGCAAAATTGCTGGAAACTCACGTGGCATCCTGTCTCAGTTCCTTTTTGGAAGATTCAAAGTTTCTGAACATTTATCAGGCAGGTTTCCGCCCCACTCACTCTACAGAATCTGTGATCATATCTGTCCTGGATGATCTTAAAGGACAGACTGACATGGATCATAATCAGGCTTTAATCCTCCTCGACCGGTCCGCGGCATTTGACACCGTGAACCACAATGTTGTTGGATCGTATTGCCGCGGCAGGTCTTGGAGGGTCGGCACTGGACTGATTTGGGTCCTTTTTAGGAAACCGTAAACAATCGGTGTGGCTGTCGCCCTATAAATCCAATATTGTTGAAATGAGTTGCGGGGTTCAACAGGGCTCTTCCCTGTCGCCGATTCTTTTCAATATTTACATATGTCCTCTTATCCTGAGCCTTCGGTAGAGGGGGGTAAGAATCTTTAATTATGCTGACGATATGCAGCTGATTTTTACCTTGGAGAACTCCCCCGAATGCAAAGATTTCATCAGGAATTCTATAAATTACATAAAAACTTGGATGGATAAGAATCAACTAAAATTGAATTTGGAAAAAACTGAAATAATCATCCCGTGCAATAAAATTACCCATTGGGCACCTTCTTATTGGCCATCTGAGTTAGGTGCGGCCCCTACCCCTAAATCATTGGTTAAGAGTCTGGGTCTCTATATAGACTTCGACCTGTCCATGAGCACCCAAATAAATGCAGTAACCTCAGCTGGTTTTATTCAGCTCCGTAAATTGCATAAGATTAGACGCTTTTGCAGTAGAGAGGCCTGCATTCAAATTGTGATTGCTCTTATCCTTTCCAAGTTAGACTATGGAAATGTCCTTTATACCTTAGACATCGGCTCCAGATGATTCAAAATCAGGCAGCTAGAATCATCTGTCTTATGGATAGGAGATGTCACATTACTCAGCTTCCTAAAGATCTCCATTGGCTCCCAGTTGAGCAGCGGGTGCTGTGTAAAACTGGCTGCATACTTTTCAAAGCTATTCTAGAAACTGGTCCTAGGTTTATTATTTCTTGCATTGGAAAGCACCGGCCGGAGCACAATTTGCGATCAAGGTATATGAATCTTTTGGAGGTGCCCAGAATCAAACGGAAACAAATGGGTGGGATCCGGCTCTCTTATCTGGGTCCGCAGTTTTGGAATTCACTGCCCAACTCTATTAGACTGGAGACTGACTATATGTGGTTCAGGAAGGCTTTGAAAACCTGGCTGTTCTCCCTAGCTTATAATTAGGTTCCCTTCTTTCTATGTTCTTTTCGGCTTAGTCCCACTAGCGCCAAGAGACCGGTTGGTGTACGTACGCTCATATAAGTTCCCAAATAACATAACAAAGGTGGCAATATTGTGATTTGGCCTAAAACGGAGTACAACAAAGAGGCTAAAAGACAATTATCTGATCCCAATTGTTATGACAAATCAACCATGAAGGAATATAATGGGGCAAAGGAAATTCTATCAATACAAGAGAGATGAATTTAAATATCTATGGGTTGAATATCCGAAAGTTCCATCCATATACTTCATCCCCAAGACTCACAAAAATGTAAACCTCATCCCGGGCCGACCAATAATCTCTGCTGTCAACAGCGTGGGGGAGCATGTATCCCAATATGTGTCCTACATATGTCAAGGACACATGAGATTTCCTAAACAAATTGAGTAACATCAAGTGGTCGGATGATATGTTGCTTATTACTCTTGACATAGAGTCCCTGTATACATGCATTGAACATCCCTTGGGAATCTCAGCAATCCAACATTTCCTTGATACTAGGCCACTCGTATGCTACGAACATGTTTGATTGATTTCATATCATGGTGTTTGAACAACAACTTTTTCATGTACGGTAATCATGTGTATAGACCGCTGAGGGGGGTGGCCATGGGAGCCTGCTTCTCTCCCAGCTACGCCTGTTTGATAGTTGGCTGGGAGAGGAGCGGGCTCTCAGGGCAGCTCACTCAGATATGTATGACAAGCATGTGAAACATTTCTTTAGATACATTGATGGTTTTTGTGTGGCATGGGGATATGAATAGTGCTACCACCTTTGTTAACAACATGAATGCCAACAGTGTGAACCTCAAATTTACGTCCCATATAGACAAAAAAAGCATAGAGTTCCTGGATGTAAAAATTTACATTAAGGATGGGGTTATAGCAACCACCTTACACAGGAAAGAGTTGGCAGGAAACTCTACGCTTCATGCAGACAGCGCACATCCTAAAAACCTAATAAGGAGTATCCCCTATGGGGAACTCCTTCGCCTTAAAAGGATATGCAGTACCCAAGAGGATTTGACTGTGTGCATAAAAGAAGCAGTAATAAGGTTCAGAAATAGAGGCTATAGCGAAACTATACTTACAGAAGCAGTAGCTAAAGTAACTGCTAGATCGAGGGAATCGCTGCTGAAACCCAAAATTGAAGAGAGCCACAAAAAAAAAAAACTGACTGATCACGACATATAAATCGGCAGTAGAGAAAGATAAGATCTATCATTAAACGAAACTGGCCGATAATACGCACAGATGCAGTATTAGCACCTATGGTGATGAGAGATCCCACCATTACATTCAGAAAAGGATTGTCCATGCGAGCCCAAATAGATAGGAGCAGCCCAGAAACTCACATGAAAAAGATGCGGCTGCAGCCCAGAAATGGGTTTTTCAAATGTTCTACTTGTAGGGCATGTAGATTTGGAGAGAATACAACCAAGTACAACACCCCTTTTCAAGAAACTGAAATTTCTATCAGAGGCACCTACAATTGTAGAACAGAATACGCTGTGTGTGTTCCGACATGCACCTGTGGCCTACGTTATGTGGGAAGTACCAAGCTGCAGGTGCATGTCAGAATACTACTACAACCTAGAGCGATAGTAAACAATGACACAGCATACCCTGTTGCCAGACATGTTAAGACATTTCATAATAACAACTTAAGCTGTCTTAAATATTTTGTGATTTCAGCAGTGCCACCCATGCGAAAAGGAGGTAACAGGGAGAAATTGCTACGCCAGCTGGAGTCCTTGAACTCGATAGCAAAGCTCCTAACGGGCTAAATAACACAGAAGATCTCCATAACTTTCTATAAAATGTATTATCAAATTTTACCTATCTCACCATGATTCTATAGTAACTTCACTGCAACTTTCCAGAAAAGCCTACCTAGTGCCTTGGCAGAAATACAGAGTAAAAAATAGGGAGAAGGGACTAAAACAAGCAAAGAAATTAGATACGTATGCTATCAGTAGCATATCCCTTCACACACTGTTGTAAGGCTCCAGGCAGCCAAATGTATCCACAATTTTAACCCCACGTTAAAAAAAAAAAAATCAGATTTAGTATAAGTATGTGATTTTAATAACTGTAACAAATTATTAATTTCGGAGTCTTTTATAAATTATTTCTTGATAATTTATTAACAACTTGTAAATTGGAATATATTTATGTATTTATTTATATATTTTTTTAAACAAAATATCCATATGCAAAAACGCTTGAATTTCCTATCTATCGGTTATAGGAAAACAGACTTTTTTGGTACATGAACACGATTTTGTTTAGGTCTATGCTAACATGTGATAATGGGGAGGTGATATTGAAAAATATAAAAAGTGATAGCGGACTGCGTTTCTGCATGTGATCAAGGGCACGGAGGTGCTCCAAATGCGTCATAACGGCTTTGTTTGCTAAATAAAACCTATTTTGCCACGTAATTTTGGAGTCCGGATCTCTCTCATCACCGGAAGGAAGTTGGGAGATCGAATACTGTTTATAATACACATACATACATACATACATACATAAACTATCTACTGGCAGTCGCAAGTAGATAGTTATAGTTAGGACCGTGTTTCCATAGGAAATCTCAAAATTCTATTTTGAATAACATTAGCGCCGGTTGACGAATCTTCGCGAAATTTTCAAAACTAATGGGGCGCTCCGCTCAGCTACTACCCTGAAAGTCTCGGGGGGGATTCGTCAAGCGGGGGCCGAGAAAAAAGGGGGGTCCCAAAACGCGTTTTCCCCATGCATTTTCCCATAGGACCTTTAGTCGAAGGTCCAGCCCGAACGGCTGAACAGAATTACTTGAAATTTGGCAGAGAGGTAGTCCTCAGGTCAGGGATGTGCCTTTTGCATATATGGAGTCAATCTGTTCAGTAGTTCCTGAGAAAATTGCAGTTAAAAACACATACATAACTATAGCCGCGCACCGTGCGCACACCATGACGTGCGCGAGCGTAATTCTGATTGGCTGTTACATGTCAGTCAACGTTCGAATCGGTCGAAATCAGGAAGTGTTGGCCGCCATTTTGTTTGTTTTTAGTGCGAGAGTGGAAAAGGAAGGTGGCGAACGTGAAAAGGGGGCAGTGTAGAGAGTTCCTGACCCCCTAGCCTGACCACCAATGAAATTCCACCATTATAGCTAGTTCAGATAACTATAACTCGCGCGACCGCCACTCTATCACAAGGATGATATCATCAGTGATGTCAAGAGTGATGCCACTGACCATGTCATGAGTGATGTAATATGTGACGTCATGAGCAGAGGATTGCGGGCGCGCGAGTTATAGTTATCTGAACTAACTATAACGGTGGAATTTCATTGGTTTTTTACGAGTGAAATATCCACCCAACTATAACATGTGTGAAACCTATGGTTTTTTTAAGTGAATATATATATATATATATACACATACATATACATACATATATACACACAAACTTAAATTAGGAAATACTCTAAACATATTAATGACTGATCATAAAACAATAGCATATGAAGAAACCGACATGAAGAAGAGCAGCTTGTCCAACTGCTACATCCACTTTCTGCCAAGCATTCACGCAGTAATGCTTTGTGAAGGTATGGACGTTCGTCCATGTCGCCGCCCTGAAGATGTGTAAGACAAGGATAGACTGGCAAATAGGGGAGAGGAAGCTGCCAACTTGCATGTTGAATGAGCTGAGACTTTGGAAACCAGAGGGCGGCCAGCCCTCTCATGACAGAAGAGAATAATCGATGAGAAACTGCGAGCAATTGACGACCTCGTCAGGTGATGAGCAACTGAGTAGATTTTCAGAAAGACTGAACCTTTGCAAGTAGAACTTTAAACATAGTTTAATGTCCAGTGAATGGAGTGCTCCCTCGGCTGGCGAAGATGGGGCAGAAAAGGAGGAGGGCAAAACCACTGGCTGATTTAGACGAAAAGTAGAAGGTACTTTAGGAATAAAGTAAGGATTGGTACGAAGAATTGCTCTACCCTGACGAAACCGCAGGTAAGGTTCCGTTGTTGTAGAGGCCTCAATTTCACTAATGCATCTAGCTGACGTGATGGCCAACAGGAAAGCCACCTTCAAGGAGAGGTACTTTAAATCGCACTTGTAAATTGGTTCAAAGTGTGGCTTCATAAGCTGTGACAGAACAATGTTCAATTGCCACACCACTGGAGGTCTTATCGGAGGGTAGGCTTTGAAAAATCACTTCAAGAACTCCTTTACCAGTGTGTTAGACCACAAAGACAAGCAACCAGAGCATCACCTGTATCTGGATACAGCCGCCAAGTGCACCTTGATGGACGTATGCGCCAGACCAGCTTTGGCGAGAGACAAAAGATAGGGCAAAAAGTCCTCAGGAAGTGATGAGAGGATCACAACAGCGCGAGGCACACCATGAGCAAAATCTTTTCCACTTGTCCAAGTCGTATTGGATCGTAGAAGTAGCTCGGGCTTTCTGCAGTATTGCTGGACATTCATCAGAACTCGCTAGCTATACGAATTCTATGTGATGAGGAGCCAAGCCGACAAGTGCAGTGTGTGAATTTGAAGTTGAACCACTTGGCCCTGGTTCATGGAGAGGAGATTCTCTCTCGGCTGGAACAGGATTGGAGAAGACCCTAATAGGCGATACAGCTCTGTGAACCAGTACTGTGGCACCCATGCCGGGACGATTAAGATAATGCGGCAAGGCTCCTCTTTCCCCTCATTCCAAAGGTTCTGCAGAAGATCAAATGGAGGGAATGCGTAAAACGTTCCCTCCCAAGAGAAGTGGAAGGTGATTCCTAGAGAGCCTGGCTGAGGAAATCTGCTGGCGTAGAACCTGCATTTTTTGTTGAGACGTAGCGAACAGATCCAGGGTTGGAAACCCCCTAATGGCACAAAACCCTGTGTAGCTGATTCTCGTTAAGCTTCCACTCGTGACACTGCTTGGCATACCTGCTGAGAGAATCGGCCCAATCATTTTGGACTCCTGGCACATGTTGAACTTGTATGGATATCTCGTGGGCTATCGGCCATTCCCACATCTGCTGAGCCAGGATTGAGAGGGCATGAAATCTTGTTCCACCTTGTTTCAGTAGATAGAACGTGGTGTTGTACATGCGAATTAGGATCAATGATTTTTTTGATCCTTGGCAGGAATGCTTGGAGGCCCAGAAAAACTGCTTTCAGTTCCAAGAGCATTATATGGCACTGCACTTCCTGGGATGACCACCTCCAGTGTATCTGTAATTCCTGCAGGTGGGCACCCCACCCATCCATGGAAGCGTCTGACATCATTACAAACTTTGGTTTTGTCGTGAGGAAGAAAAGACCTTGGGAAAGGTGGTCTCTGACTGCCCACCAGGACATTGCTGAGGTCATCACCGATGTGACTGAAATTATGTCTACAAACAAGACTCGAGATTGAGTCCATGGAGTATCAAGCTGCTCCTGAAGAGGCCTCATTCTTAGACGACATCATCCCTACCATTGATTTGTAGGTCCTTACCGAAAACACTTTTTTGCAGACAGGCATTGTACCGTTTTCTGGAGGCGAAAGATCCTTTCTTTTGTTGGGAAGGCTTTTGAAAGCATGTTATCCAGAGTTGCTCCTAGGATTACTATCGACCTGGTAGGAGCCAGAGAGGACTTCTCCAGGTTGATTCTGAGACCCAGGGAGCGAAAGAGAGAACACAGGTGTCTGTTGATCTTCTGGCAGCCTAGAGTGATGGAGCCTTGACTAACCAGTTGTCCAGGTAAGGGAATACCAGGTGATCGGCTCGCCGCAGATAAGCCACTGGGGCCAAGCATTTGGTGAAGACTCTTGGAGCAGAATTTAACCCAAAGGGTAGCCCCTTGAATGGATAATGGCACCCTGCCACCTCGAACAGGAGAAAACGATGATATTTTGAATGTATGGGAACATGAAAATACACGTCCGCTAGATCTAAGGACGACATATAATCCCCGCATCCATGAGAAGCAAGATTTCCTGGCGCGACAAGGTCCTGAAGGGTTGAGATTTGATGAACTTGTTCAACGACCTGAGGTCCATTATGTGCCTCCATTTTCCAGTCTTTTTCTTTATTAAGAAGTGAGAATAGAAACCCAGATTGCGCTGATCGCGCAGCACCTCTTCGATTGCCTGCTTGGAGAGCAACAATCTGACTTCCTTCTTGAGGACTTGCAGATGACGATGGGAAGTTCTTTGCTGAAGCATTTTTCAGGGCTGTTGAACAAATTCCAGGGTGTGACCGCGGTGGGACACGTCTAACACCCATTTGTCGGAAGATACGAGCTTTCATTGGTTGAAGAATTTGGAGCAAGCGAGACCGAATTGAAGTGTGACTATGGTAGCAGGGTGGGCTTCGACGTGCTGTTGCTCCAGGGTAGGCTAGTGTTGAGGTTTGCCAAAAGGGCTGTGAAGTGAATGGAGAACGAAGCCCCTTCTGATAATAGGGTTGAAAACGTTGCTGGGGCTAGGGTTGAGAGAGATATTGACCTCCGTCTTTTCCTCGAAAGGAAGCACATTTTTTTCTGCTGTAGATTCGTCAACGATTTAGCTGTATCAGATTTGATCGACTGCAGCACTTCATCTACATGCTCGCCAAAGAAGAATTCGCTGAACAGCATATCCAATACCTTGGCCTGAACCTCAGGGCGGAATATTGTAGCTCTTAGCCACCCCTGCTTTATAAACACCGCCGCTCCCACCATCTGCCTGAAGGCGTCGATGAAATATCAAGAGCCACATCAATCATTTCGGAAGAAGCACTTTCTCCTTCTGATAGTACCTCCTTTGCTTCCTTGTCCTAGGGAAAAAAATCCAGCAATGCAGAGATGTCGGACCACATCTGGCGGTCATATCTCCCGAAGATAGCCATGGCTTTGGAGGCCCTGATGGCAGTGGCTGCCAAAGCGGAAAACCTTTTGCCGATGTGGTCTAGTCGGCGCCCTTCCTTGTCAGGTGGAGCCGAACACAGAGAAGCCTTTATATTGACAGAATCAGGCAGAGGGTGACTGATCAGACATGCAGGAGAGTCCTCGGGTGCCCTGTATTTTTTGTCTAATTTCAGTACCACCGCTGGAATAGAAGCTGGGGTCTTCATCAACTTTAGACCCTCTTGCCATAAGTAGTCTACAATCGGCTCCGCCATAATGAAGAAAAAAAAAAAAGGTACTCACTCTCCTGGACTATACATCAGAAGGTATGAAGGGAAGAAATAAACTGATAGCTGGAAGTTCAAAAGCCCAACAGTAGAAAAGCTGTGTCTGAGCAGAGCTCAGGGAGACTCCGTAACACACAATGTGTGGTAAGAAATCTGAGGTATGGTGGCCCTGCAGGGAGAGGAGACTATGGTCTACGGTCTGAATGGCTGGAGTTTGGATGTTTTAAAACAATGGTAATAGGTTGCTAAAGGCTAGTGAATTCCTATGGGCATTTGAATGTTGAGCTTTAATACTGCTATTTTACTGTTACCGTGGGACTCCCACCATGATGACGGGGAAGATTCAAGCATGTGAATCTCTAAAAGATACAATACTAGAGAAGCTCAGCAGATATTAGAGTGCCCGATCCCCAGCCCTTCCAACCTTTCAGAAGCAGGGAAAGAACAGTTATACGTGCAATATGTAGCAGAAAATGCTGTTTTAAAAAAAAAAAAAATTACAGTTCGTAAGATCGCCTAAACAGGTTTTGTAACCTCGCTTTTCTACTTTGTGAGGGCTTACCAACGGTTTGGGGGCATTCGTTTGGAGAGCGGAGGCTTGCTGGAAGTGGGATTCAGGTCAGCAGTGGTGTGTGTTAAGCCACGCGACCAGGAGGTTTTAAGCTTCCATTTTGGTCAGCGTTTCAGTCTTTATGGAAGCTTGCCATAAAAGAGGGTACTTCCAGGCCACTGTAGGAACGCCAAAAGCAAGCTAGTCTGCACCTGGACGGCACCAGGGGCAGGACCCCATGTCCTTTTAGGTGAGTACCTATTGCTTACACCAAGATCTCATTAGCCTGCGTCCCGCTTTGCCTGCAGTGGGTGTTTGAACTTGGAAACTTGGACTCCACGTGCCGCCACTGCGGCTTTTCACTCCCTAATCCCACAACAATGATAACCAGAACCAATTATGCGGTTCCAGTTCACCACCCTTTTAAATTCTTTTCTTTTAATTCTAGGTCGCCGGTCAAGTATTGAAATGTGTGACTTCATTGAAAAACACAGGCTAGCTGCGGTCTTTTTAACCGAAACATGGCTTAATGAGGACTCCTTCCAGAGAAATACTTCAGGTCATTTCGCAAGGTTACTTAATTGTCAGTCAAGATAGGCCATTACAGAGAGGGTAGGAAATTGCTATAATCGTCATGGGAGACCTCGAATGTTCCCTCTTTGATCTCCTCATTGATGGCTGTGAAACGTCCCTTTCCTCTCTGACCCTCTCAAAAAACGTTATGTTGGGAGGTCTAATTTACTGTCCCATTGGGCCGATGTCTAGTTTTTCCACCTCATCAACAGATATACTGTGCCTGCTAGCTCTGCGCTATTCAAATTTTTTGTTGTTGGGTGATTTCAATGTTCATTTTGATGTTAACTAACCGATAGCAAAAACCTTTACTGGTGACCTAGAGAGCATACAGTTCGGATAGCTAGTATCTACCCCCACACACACATTGGGTCATATTCTCGACCCCATATTTACTAATTTGGCTAAAATTGAAATTTACACACCTATTTCACTGATATGGTCAGACCACCTAGCCATTCCTGTAAACCTATTCTGTGACCTCTTGGGCTCCTTAGTGGGTTACAAGGTCTCATCAATCATGCTCTAAAAAGTAATGGTTTGAGCCTAGATCACACTGTAATCAACCCCAGTATTCAATTGGATAGCTGGCTAAGAGAAGCCTCTGACCAGATTGCCCCCTCATCAAATAAGTCGCTCAGAGACAAAAGCCCTTAGGAGGGTGGTTAAATGATTAACTTTTTGCTGTTAAGGATTGTAAGCACCCCTGGCGGAAAAATTATGACCACTGTTGTAAGGTGAAGTGTAAGATGGCGTTAAAAGAATATCATCAGCTTATTTCTCAGACCCGGCAAGCGCACTGTTCACAAAAGATCTCAGTTGCTAATAACTTTTCGGGCAAAATCTTTCCAAATTGTGAAAGTCACTATCTTAAAAAATCTATACCTACTTCCCTATAGAAGCTAGGTGTCACCCGCAGCTGGAGAGGTGGTTTGATCAGTCAGCCACTAGTGTTAAACTACAGCAATTCTGTTCAATTTCTATTACTGAACTGACGTCCATCTGCTTCATTGTTAAATCTGGATCTCCCAACAGATCTAAATTCTACCGCCATTCTGGAACACGTCTGCGCGATTATCCAACCTGCTGTCTGTGAAGTAATTAATTTCTCCCTGTCCTCTGGCTATGTACCCCAAACAAAACCTTACTGGATCCATCGAGCCCTGAGAATCATCAGCCCATATCACTACTGCTTCTTTTTGGCAAGCTAGCGGAAAAACACAAACAGGCAGCTTTCCAATTTCTTGAAGGACACTAAGCTCCTACATGGCACCCAATCAGGCTTCTGTCCCTCCCATTGTAATGAGTCAGCCATGTTCCTGCCCTCGAATTTGCAAGGCATATTATAGATGAGGGTAATACTGCGGTCATTCTTATGCTTGACCTCAGTGCTGCGTTCAACACTGAATTCCACAATAGTCTAAGTATCATGAAGTAGAGTGGAGAGGTGTAGCGTACAGTGGAGTAAATGGTTATCTAATGAAGTGGTATGTTGTATAGTACAGTGGAGTGGAATGCACAAGAGTGGAGCGGTGTAGAATAGAGTTGAGTAAATCGTTATAAACTGGAGTGGGCTCTTGTACAGTATAGTGAAGTGGGGTGTCATGGAGTAAAGTGCACTGCGGTTGAGGGGCATACATTGGGGTACAGAATTGAACAGTGTTAAAGTTTTAGATTGTAAAATACTTATTTATATATTGTGCCACAGTATACCACCTTAAGTTCATAGAATACCGAGGTGCATATGCATGATAAGGCAGTAAGTGACTGGCTAATGGCTGTGTTTACCAAACGTAAAAAGAAGCCATTTTGTTTACAGCACACTTTGGCTGCGTTCTGAATTTCGCTGCTTTCTGGGTTAGGGTCTTAGATATAGGTACATAGTAGGTTTCATTGCTGTTACCTACATATTACCAGTTTATTAAAGTGTTAATAGGTAAAGAAATGTATTTATAATTTCCTATATATTTTTAGAGCAGTTTACAGGCATTTAAAAAAACAATGTAAGTAGTGCAGGAGGGGTACAGTAGTAGGGGCCACATAAACAGGGTTTGCCAGAGGAGGGCTGATTTGGAGGACCCCGGGTTACCATTTGTTCTTAAAAAGTCTACAAATCGACAAGGAGGGCATATACGTGGTGATAAGAGGGGATCTGAATGGATGACCGCTGGAGCAGATTACAATATACTCTCCCAAACGCTAAACAGGTTGCATTTTTTAACCATTATCATGCCATCCCTAATTAGAAACACACACTCCCCATGCATATGGTGCAGGGATTTCAACTGTGTCCTGAATATGGAGATAGATCCACCCTGCCGCTGAGGGGCGCACAATCAATTATGGCTGTCGGACAGCTACAGCAAAGGGCGACTAATGATGGGTGCTTCATTTGAATCAGGAGTTAGCAGCGGATTGGATCCGATGCTTTGGCAATGTAAAGGGGAACTCCAGGAAAAATCTGACTAAAATTCACCCAGTTCAATTTTATTCAGCATACTTATTTGCCCCCAATCTAAAAAAAAAAAAACAAGTACCCAGGGCCTTGAGTGATTGTCCTAGGTGTGCAGAGGAAGATGCTGGGTTTTCTCACATGGTGTGGCAGTGTCTCGGACTGGGTCGTTTTTGGGATGACGATTTCTATTTGTATGTATGGATCTGGCCAGAAGGACATTTGCAATATAGGCCTCACTTTTGACTGCTAGGCGTAATGACGCGCATGAAGAAAAACATATGTATACATTTATTGTTTTAGCACTGGCGCTTACGAAAAGGCGCATTGCTATGTTGTGAAAGTCCCCTGCTGTGCCCCCATTGATGGACTGCTCCGACACTTGCACAAATGGGTGCACGGCGAAATAGATAGGTTATCCGAACACACACACATGGAAGGCAGGGGTTGCGGGATATTCACACTGGGATGTCTATTTAGAAAAACTGGAAGCAAAGTCGGGTGAAAGGGTGCCCTAATATAGTACTTAAGATAATGTATTTAGTACAGACCGGGAAGCACTTAGCTTGTTGTGTGAGGGGAATGAAGCCTAGGGATGGGGGTGGTGGTAGTCAAAAGCGGAAGGCCAGTGCTCGCAGGGCATATTCTGCTCTTTCTCTCACTCCCTTCTTCCTCCAACCGTACCCCCTTTACATCAGAATTTTATGGGCCCGATTCACAAAGGTAAATCTACACTTTGAGTAAGTTTATAATTTTTTTTAATTCACAACCTGAGTAGTTTTACGTGTAATACCTTTACAACTGCAGAAAACTCTGCACATAAAAAGATAATACACGTAAAACTACAGTCTTAGTTTGTGAATAACAAAGAAATAGTAAACTTACACCAAAAGTGTAAAATTTACCTTTGTGAATAAGGCCCTTTGTTGCAGTTGCATGAGGGAACTGTTGGTTGTATACTAGACCGCACCTGATAACCAGGTGATACCATTTTAATGTCAATCCGCTGGATGACATTCGAAATGAGAAGTTACAGGGAACTAGATGCTTATTGATATAAAGTGATTAATGTATGCTATCTACACCTGGCTACAATTGTTATTACCGTCAATGACATGTTGAGTAAAACTATAGAATTGTTCAATAAATAAATATATATATATTTTAAATATTCATACATAGGATCGAAATCGGAAGCCTTTCCATATTCAATGGTAAGCATGAAAACTGAATAGGTTTTCAGGCTAGAATGAATGTGTTGTGCATCAGTGCTTTACACCAATCCTCTACTCTAACATTTTGTGTCCTTCTAAATGATCGCTAAAGAGTGGTGAACGACGAAGTACAGAACTAGAATGTAAGATGAACAGTGAATTTCACCAGATGGAACATTAAGTGATAAAAGCATATATATATATATATATATATATATATATATATATATATACACATACATACACACACACATATATACAACTCCAAGTCCACCAAAAGACGCATGCTGCACTCTTCAGGACGGGTGCAGTTAGATGGTGGTGGGTCCATTTAACATAACAAGGCTCACGTGTTCGTAAAAACACACTGCACTCATGGGGTTTACATTCATTCGATTTATTACGAGGACGCGTTTCGGCGTGTCTGCCTTCTTCCAGCTCGTATTTCAAAGCAGTCAACACAGCGTAAGGGTGCTTTTGAATACAGAGATGGATTCTCATTGGACACTGGCGCAACCAAGGGAAAAGATTGGTCAGTTCTTTTGTAGTACACGTTGATACGAAAGTTCCACACATACTCGGGCAATTCATTTCAAGATATTACAAGTCTGGATGACACATTGTATCCCGCCACAGAATGGGCATTCTCACGAGTATAGGAAGCATGTACTAAATTTCCCATTGTTGCGAAGCAATTCGAAAGTACCTTTCACACTGTTGGTGTGACTGCGGCAGGATACAATGTGTCATCCAGACTAGTAATATCTTGAAATGAATTGCCCGAGCATGTGTGGAACTTTCGTATCAACATATATATATATAAAATCACTATGCCGAGAACAGGCATAGATGTTAAATTACAAGAAGCTGATTTAGATGTGAGGAGATTTCTATCAAACTTTGAAATTGCACAATTTTTTTTTTTTTAATTCTGAATATTCTCATCTGCAACTGATTTGGCTAATGAAGGGTTTGAATTAGTTGGAGTTTGTTAATTTGGTTAAACTCTCAGATGAAAAAAAGTCCTCCATTCTTAAAATCATTAACCCCACGCAGCCAAGGTTCCTCGTGTTGGGAGACCTTTGAGCTCCTGCTAAACCTCAGACCAACTGTCTCAATCTGTCCTTTTTAGGTTTCCCTTACGCTGTGCTTGTGAAATCTATAGTGTTTAATATAAATCTTAAAAAGGGCTTAACATCACACCCTTGCTTTTTATTCGTTTGTGAGCTAGCCACTTACTTTTCCTCCGTTTCTATTGGCTGTCACACACTATTTCCTGTTGTTCCACGTGTGTTTGCTCTTATCAGTCTCCCGTGGCCCAAGTACTGTTTTCATCCGCTTTGTGGGACTATTTTCGGTCACTGGCCTGCACTCATTGCGCTTTACATGGCATAACTGTTTGTGGTTTTTCATTGATCTCACTGTGTGCCCAGCTTTCTTATCAATAGTTTCTACCTTATGTATGCCCGCCAGTCTTCCCTCGCCATTGTGAATTACTTTTTTTCTCTGTATGGCCGACTTTTCTCGATTGTGCATGCAGAGTCATCATTATGATCACTGTGTTCCTGTCGGTAGCGCGCATGTGCAGACTGCACGGAGTATATGCGCCTCCTTTCGTCCTCATACATTTCCTTATTTCCCTTAACTGTGCCCTATACGTTGAGCCCTTTTTCTTTAGGACACCAAGTTTTTCATTACACCCTTATCCCCTTTGGGCATTTCAGGTCCATTTCGGTCCCTCTCCAATATGGCGGCCGCTTTCTTCTCGGTTTTTGCTGTCTGCACGCTTCATATGCCCTGTGCTCCGATTCTTAATAAACGTGCGCACCCATCCAGTTTCGCTTTTATTCCTCTGCTCAGTTGTCAGTGTCTCACTTCATGTCGGCAGAAACAGATGCATGTATATATACAGACGTGTGTATACATTGTGGAAATGAAGTATACTTCTATGAATGAGAACCCACTTTGAAGAATCATAATTTCAATTAACGAATTATAAAAAACACTTTCAGTATGACTCTTGGTAAAGATAATGCCTGAACGGACTGGATACACGCATTGAACCTTGACCGCTTGCTGCAGCTCCCCAGTGAGTGCCTTCTCGTTTGCTTCCCACGTGCTCGATCCAATCATCCGGTTTCTATTCTCACTGATTCTTTCCCCCTTTCTTTCCCCAACCACGTTATCTTGCAGAGCGTGACCTGTGCAATTACTGATGGTATCCCCATTCCACTATCATTACCTGTGTTGGGCATAATACCTCCCAGCAACCAGAAACGCTTGTTCACATTGCTGCATGCTGAGCCTCTTTCTGGCTCATCCGCCACCCCCCCACCCCCCTTATCAATTCTTGTTCATTGTTCACAGGTTCTTCACCTGGGTGGGACCACTTTTTATCATCGTAGGCCCCTCTCATCATTCCTCTGACTATGTATGTGCCATAACTGGATTTCATGAGCAGGTTTTCAAGCCATTTTCATTCGATTATGGTTAGTTTCTCATTTCATAGCCATTATCTTGCTACTTCTGTACTATTCATTATACCCATATTAAGTCTTGATTTTCTAGTGCACTGCCCCATTAGTCAGTACAATTTCTCTCCAATTATACACCCACCTTGTGTTGGCTGTCCACGTGAGGAGATCTTTCTCAATAACACTTTTATGCAGTTTCAGTAACTTACATTGCACAACTGCTCACCAAGCTAAATTCAAACCCCCCAAAAAAATAATCACAAAGGCAAAACCTAAAGCATTTATCAATGCTTGTCTCTCTTGTTGTTAATGTAGCAGGTGATCATTCAAAACAGTTTGATGATGGGCAGGCGGTAGCACTCTACTTCTTTATGTTCCATTTACTAAGCGCTTATACCTTGATACCAAAACAGTACATGCAGAAGACCTAACGAAGCAACAAACGAAAGAAACAAAAGAAAGCTTGTGGTTTAATTCGCAAATCCGGGCAACAGCATCTGCAATGCTAGGTAGCAAAAACATTAGACTAAGGAGGATAGCACATGCAGATAAGACAAAGGACTGGTGAGGCAGTCACAGACAGATCCGACCCGGGCCACAGGCACGGAATGGTGACAAATAAATTAGACCCTCAGAGCTCCATACTACAGAAAAGGAAAATGTACATCAACTGCTTTGAGTTGTGAAACAAGTATTGGTAAAGCCTTGCCTCTTGGACATATTGGTTTTGCTAATGCCTGTTGGCAATGCTGTACAGCATAGGCAAGATGCTGTGCAGCATGGGCAAAAGTTTTATTTTTATTTTCTATGTGCATGCATGTATAATAACATGTATATGCACCAGTCTCATTGTGCTCACAGAAAGACGCGAGTTCCATTTTTTCGGTATTTTCCAATAGGACATGGATTTGTAAAAGAAAAAAATAGTAACACGAAAGAGTTTTGTGTTTATTTTTTTAAGGTGAACAGTCAGTCCTACAGCAATGTGATGCCTGGTCCTAAGGCCCAAAAAAAGAATTCAATTTTTTTTTTTTTTTAAGGAAGAAGGTGGTTATAAGGAGCAATGGAGGAGAGGTGGGGAGATGCAACAGACTGGGGAGGAGAAAAGCAACATATGAAGGAGTGCAAAGGGACAAGCACATGGAGCAGGGGCAGGACGTTTGGCAGGGGAATGTTGCACACAACACAAGAGTGTTGCAAAATTAGAGACAGCAATGTGGAGCGCAGGTGCAGATATTTAGTGGAGGAGGAAGGCACACTAGGGAGACAGATGGAAAACACATGCACTCTCAGGGAGTGCTTAAGCAAAAAATAAAAATATATATTTCCAAAAGGGAGTAGTGGAAGCACAGAAGCCAGCCAATCAAAGAGATGGTAAAGAGGCTATGCTCTAGGTGAGGGACAAACACAAGATGGACAAGCAAAGCCATCGAATAAGAAGCAAATGGGAATGACAACGCCAATCAATGGCAGGCAATGGGGCGTGGATGTAAACCCTTTTAAGTTTTGTTAGCCCACAATAAGTGTTATACAGCCAGGCAGCTTAAGGTGAACGGTATGCTCGATCTAAAAAGGTCAAGAACTAGAAAGCACATACAAGAATATGTGAAGCATAGAATAACGTCAGAAGCCTACGTATAATACAATCAGACAGGTATTAAAGGAAGAATGACACCAAGATTGGCTTAAGGGCTCCAATTTCGATAAATAATTAAAACTAGGATAAGGTCACATTTTTATTCTGCAATTTATCCAAAAAGGCATAACATCGACTTCTAAAAGCCAATACCTGCTGCGCATTGCCTGTTATGTGGACTAACTATACTTAAGCACGTTGAGGCTGGCACACTCGACGTGTTTACTCTGAAGGAAACACGTACATAGTTTCATATCTGGCCTACAAATCGGCGAGATCGGAATTTGAGTGCACCACTGAGATCCAGGCCAATCCTCTGAAACCAGGAACTGCAAGTGCGCGCCCCTGTATAGCTTGCAGGAACATACCAGCAACGACTGAGGGTCGCAGATTTAGCGATTAACCTACGTTCCCATACAAAGCACTTCAAAACTGGAAATCAACAGCAAAGCATGAGCAGACTGAGGTTTGAGAATGGGGGATGGCCGAGATGAGAACAAACATTGTGGAAGTATTTTTGAACAGTGATATTTTTAATAATGCAGCTAATTTTAGTGTCGACTGCTAAACTCAAAATACGCTCATAGCTCAAAAGTAATAACTTGTGTTTACAAACTTAACATACACAAGATTAACAGACCCCCTTTGCCCTCAGTCATCAACAAAACAACCTACCATAACGGGAATGTGCGTGAGAATAAATGCATACCGTCGCTGTTAATAGCTACAAGTGCGTTTATTTACGAATACTACGTAAAGTGAAACTCGTCTTGTGCTTCCCCAGGGCATGACAGAGGGGGCATTGGCCCCTCTGCGCCCCTGAAGGTTGTATTTCTGTTCCTAAGCAAGGGGGTAACGTGCAGTGCAGATGGTGCGCCCTCCCGGTGGGCGGGAGTGGTTCAACTTGCCGAGCGCTCCTTTCCATAGCACCGGGCCCTGAAGAGAGCACTGTCAGACACCGGGCGCAGGCGAGCGCTCCTTCTCTATCCCCTGTAGTACTCAGAGCCAGCAGGCGCCTGATGTAACCAGTCCGTTTAACCTGTCAACAAAGCGCCGCTTTCAAGAGGCCCACTGACTGCAAGCAGTAAAACCTTCACTGAGTGACCCGACACAAATGTAGTGTCCTAGCATGGACACGTTCTAGTGTTCGTGTGTGTGTGTGTGTGTAATACACTCTACACCCACCCACCACCTACGTCACTGGGTCAGGTGACTAGGATAATAAAAGGGCCGAGCGCACGTGCTCGTGGCCATTAACCCACTACCCAACTACGTGTGCAGTGTCACTCATTCACCATAGCATGAGGGCCTAGGGCCCGACATTACACTGGCGACGAGGCGGGTATTCCACCCGCGTGTGCAGCCCCCGATCGGCCCACCATCGAAAACAAAGAGGGAGAGAGGACTGCCCGGTGAGGACACCCCCCCTCTGCATGAAGGCGCGACGCGCCGAGAAGCCGGCAGGGCGAGGCGGAGCCCGCAGCATGCCCCGAGGCGACCGGGAGCCCACCCTGCGCCTCAGGCGCCTGCCGCTGTGACCCTGGTAGGGGAGGAAGCGCCCCGAAGACAAGCGGACCGATCGGAGCCCACCCGCATCGGCCGCGACGCCGTCATTCTGCAGGCGGAGGCCGGGTGCCCACCCCGACCCTACCGCTGTGCCCGGAAGGAAAGGCAAGCCGAGCGGAGCCCACCCGCATCGGCCGCGGCCCTCGCAAGAAGCGTGAACCACGCAGTGCCCACCCGCGGAAAGGAGAAGCCCAGCCGGGCTGAAGGTGAGCCCTGTATGCCGCGACAAGGGAGCCTAGCGTGAGAGGGGGAAGAGAGTGGCAGCCGTCCACCTCCCCGCGAGGAAGATTGAACGCGGCCCAGAAGCGAAGGCAGCAGTTCCCGGGAGCCGCGCTGATCTCTCCTCGTCCCCCACGCAGCGTTTGCAGTGTGAAGCCGCGTTGATAGAATCAGCGTCTGGTTGGTGGTCGGATAGAGGCGAACGCAGAGTGCCCCAAGAAGCGGACGGACGAGCGAAGGTCCCCGCCCCCTACCTACACAGGCGCGGAGAAGTGGATCACTGCCACCGTCCTGCCAAAGCTGCGGCGTGAGCACCGAAAGCGGATCCCACCCGCAGCACAACACGCTGGTTCTACTCTCTCCCCCCCCCCCCCCCCTCGCCCGCGCTGCAGGAGAAGTGTGCGAGGCTGCCGCGGGAGGGAGGGAGAGGACCAGGGAACTATATGCGGCCAGCGCCGCTCCGGTAACAAATAAATGAATGCGAAGCTGTGAGGAGCCCACTGAGTGCACCCCGCCCCCTCCCTGCCGCGCGAAGACTGAAGGAAGCTGCCGCGTGCAGGGAGGGCAATCTCCAAATTAAACAACGGCCTCCGCCGGCCATGCAGGGACATGCCCCCCCTCGCAGGACCCCCAGCAGTGCCGCCAAGAGAGGCAAGTGGCCAGCAGTGCCAAAAGGAAACCAAAGCTGTGCGCGAAATAGCACTGACTGCCATTGTGCCCTGCAGAGTGATGCCTCTCCCTCTGAGCAGCCCATGAGCCTGTGCCCCCTGCCTCTCAATAAACTAAAGTAAGAGACTTACCTGCTGTCCTGCACTCTACTGATCTGCTGCAGCTCCGGCCCCATCTGGATTCCACTGGTCTGCCTGGCTCCAGCTCTCCTACACAGCCGGAGAAGCCTGCAAAGGAAAGAGAACATGGAGAAAAGCTCTGGCAGCCAAGAAGGGTGCTGCTGCATGGAGGAAAGCAACACTGCCATCTAGTGGCCACTGGTGGTACTGCAGCAACAGAGAAACAAACAAGCATGCAGCAAGCCAAGGGAATCCAGCAGCCACAGGAGACCGACGGATCGCAGCGCAAGGAAGAAGAGGCAGCAAGGCATGTACCGCAAGGGCAGACTGATGCGCAATGGTGAGCGCACGGGAACGCGACGGAGGCGCACAGGAATGCGCCGGAACGCGACAGAAGCGCAAGGAGGAAGAGACAGTGTGCCACAGGGATGCAGCGCCATCCCGCAGCGACAAGGAGGAAGAAAAGGAAATGGTGTCAAGCCACATCCACCCCAGCAAGGACTGCGCTGTCGCCGCATCAAGTCGAGCGAACCCTCGAGCGAACTAAAGGACTCAGCGCAGATGTACCCTGGACGCGGAAGGTACACTGCAGCGCCTACAGGAGAGGAACCCACTGAAGAGGATGGGCGCAGCAAGTATCCGACACTGGCGGGCAAGGATGCAGAGCAACACCCAGTGGCGCCAAGGAGCCACCACATCGAGAGATCATGGTACAAGGAGCAACGCTACACTGAAGATGTACCACGACGGTACGAAGAGTAGCACGCACCAGCGCCTGACAAGGCAGCGGACACAGGTAGTCACACGACGTGACACACCTCGTGAACACAGGTAGTCACACGACGTGACACGCCTCGTGAAGCCGACCAGCCAAATGGTCGCACCACAAAGGCCAAGCCAACCTGCCAAACGGTCGCACCACAAAGGTCAAGCCGACCAGCCAAACGGTCGCACCACAAAGGTCAAGCCGACCAGCCAAACGGTCGCACCACAAAGGCCAAGCCGACCTGCCAAATGGTCGCACCACAGAAGCCGACCCGCCAGGGGTTGCAAAAGGAGGTAACCGACGTACGGGTCAGTGAAGCTACAGAACAAGAGGTCTGACGACAAGACCGAAGGTATCCTGACAGTGATCGGCAGCCCGGACCGTCAAGTGGTCCAAGAAGCTCAAGAAGAACGAAGAGGACCAAGAGTATGGCCCCACGAACTTCAACAACCAAAGTAACTGGTGAAAAGGAGGAGATGAAGAGGAGCTCACGACCCTAACTCGGAATGCTGAGGAAGATGGAGAGAGTGCCCTCGGACGAGGACAAGACCAGGGGGAACACGTGCAGAGTGCGCGCGCTGCATGGAGAAGCCTGGCCAGATAAGAGGAGAACAGAAACGGTCCAGAGTAGGTCGTGAAGCGAAGAGATGAAGATACCAGAGTGGCAAGTCCGCCACTACGAAGAAAGAAGATTTCGGAGTGGCACGTTTGCCACCACAAGAAAAGAAGGAAGAGGACATCAGAGTGGCACGTCTGCCACTAAAAGGAAAAGGGGAAAGAAAGAGATCTGAGTGGCACGGTTGCCACTGCAAGAAGAAGGAGAAGAAGTCAGAGTGACTCGACACCCTCACGGAGAAAAGAATCGAGGAAAGAGAGAGGAGTGTGGCAAGACTACTCACACCCTGAAGATAAGGAAGGCGACAAGTGCCAGAACATGGAGAGCAAGTCCTGTGAACACCCGTGGCACGGAGAGAAGACCATCTGTTTGACGATGCTTTCGGCACACCTGGGATCTGCAGAGGTGAGCAGGCCGGACCATCCACCTTTGGGGTTACACGGACACTGGTCAATGCCAGCCGTGGTGACTCAGGGGCAAAGGCCTCAGGGATGCCAGTGAGAGAGAGTGTCCCCGCGACGAGAGATGGTCATCAGCCGCCCTTCAGCAAAGGTCCCAGGAGGATGAAGACATCGCACGTGAAAGACAGGAGCCAACAGCTACCCTCCAGGTCTGACTGCGGAATCTGAGGTGAGACCTGTCGTCTCCTCCGCACCCGCACTTATCGGCATGGGAGTAACACGATACAGGCCACTCAACCCAGGCCAGATCTGATAAGGAGGGCCTCGGGGATATCCCGTGGCAGGGGAACACCTGCGAGAGGGGCATCCTGGTGAGAGGGGTGTCTTGCAAACAACCCGTCTTTTGCTAAAACAGAATACACGCCACCAATGAAGAATAGGACTGGACTAAAAGATGAACGGCAACATCTAGCGGTGAACCACAAGAACTTCAACTGCGTTTGTCGCCATGGAAATAAAGTGAAGAAAAGACTGAGTACAACTTCAAAGCAGAGTCGTCAACAGACTGGATCCATCGAGCAACCAGGCTGGTGCCACAGTGAACTGGTGGTCTACGCGACAGGAAGAACATCGTCCGCGACAGGAAGAACATCGTCTGTGACTCCAAGCAGCTGAAGCGTGAGCGACTCTGCAGAAGTTTGGTCACTGTATTACATCTATGTGTATACTTCTTTCTCCCCTAGGTTGGACTTTGACTCTGGGTTTTGTTATTAAAAATTGGGAGGAATGTAGTGTCCTAGCATGGACACGTTCTAGTGTTCGTGTGTGTGTGTATAATACACTCTACACCCACCCACCACCTAAGTCACTGGGTCAGGTGACTAGGATAATAAAAGGGCCGAGCGCACGTGCTCGTGGCCATTAACCCACTACCCAACTACGTGTGCAGTGTCACTCATTCACCATAGCATGAGGGCCTAGGGCCCGACATTACAACAACCACAACACTCCGACTGACTAGCCAGCTCACGTTACACCGAGTGCCCTTCGTTGTTATAGGAGAACGATATCCGATCTTTTCAGCCAAGCCCAACAAAGACCATGGCGACAACACTTGCCGAGCCAACGCTACGCTTGGGTGTACGTTTGTTATGTCATTTTGCCGAGGACAGTAAGGAAACTGCAGGATCAGTCATACCGTGTAAAGGTACGATGCAGAACTCTGCCACTGCTTTTGAGAAGAGGCCGTTTTAAATCACCCTCTCTACCAGCTGTGTCTCTCCCCCTCCACACACACACACTGCCACCCACAAACACATAGGACATCTACGATTTTGGAATCAGAAAATAAGAGCTTTAGTCTGGATAAAAGAATGTACAAGCAATTATACCGCCTTCTTCAAGTTTCAACCCCTTCCCCTAATACTTTCCCACACTCGCTCCTTCACCTTACGAATTATTTCAGGGCGATTCACATCCAAAATGATATTCCCTTCAAATAGGTAATATATGCAGTGCTGGCACAGAGCAGATTCCAGATGAATGCAATTTCAGCATTAATTCCTTTGCCATATGGGCAATACTGGCTAGCACTATCCCAGCAGTGGTAATGTGCTTTTATTGTTGAATGAATACATGAAACACCTATTAAGCACCAACATACACTATGGAGGCATCTTTGTACAAGGTGAAAGAAGAAAAGGAGCAGCAACATAATAGCAGTGTCTTACAGACAAGAACTAATCTTAACAGGTAGGTCACAATTGTCCGAATATTTAAGCAAACAGACAGGTTTTTCATTTCTACGTAATCCACAATTGTTCGAAGGGCACTTGATAACTGGCTCGACCCCTTAGAAGCGTGAACTGAAAAATATTTTCCTCCTAGAGAGGCTATTTTGAAATGGGAAATAACCGCACTGTCCTCCATGGCTGCCCCCATAATAATATGTTGCACCTGTTTACCCGATGCCCAATATATATGGGCTTAATTAACAATGACATTCGGAGAATTTTCAGTAAAAACAAATCTTTATTCATTGTAATTTTTATTTCAGTGTTGTGGTATTTTAATTCATAAAGCCAATGCAGATGAAAATCAACACTTCATTTTAAAATTTTAGTTTGGCCCATTGAATCATTCACATTAAGTGTCTCAACCGAACTGCTCATCCAACTGAACAATTATTTTTCAACCCAAGGCATTTCGGACCTCCTGGCCCCTCTTCAGCGGGATTACCTATACAATGAAAACACCTCCGTCACCATACAATTAAGAAGCTCGGCAAAAAACAAATACCATTCAACTAATCACCACCAAGTGCAGCCACAAATTGATAGAGCAATATCCATGCATAACAAACATCTGATACCTTGTAAAAACCCAGTGCGCCAATGACTGTGCTTGATACCTTGGTATCAACCTTGACATCACCCTTGACAATCATCTAAACCTCCACAGCCGCATCACGACCATGGCCAAAAACACACAACACAAACTCAGGCAGCTGTGGGGCGTTAGACAACTGATCCTGGATCATGACCTCAAAACAGTGGTGCGGTCTCTCATCCTCTCCAGACTGGATTACAGAATTCCCAAAGTTCATCCAAGCCCACTGAGAGCAACTCTACATGCAGCAGCGTGCTTAGTGTTAGGTCACAAGAAATGTGACCAAATTTCACCAGCCCTGGTAACCCTCCAATGGGTTCCCATTTAAGTTCGAGCCAATTCAAAACCGCTTGCATTACCCACCGAGCGCTGCAAAAATCTCTGGAGCAAATAGGAGTTCCAGAAATGCTCAATCTCTGCTCCTGGAACCCCCCCACCTTCAGTCGAGAACGGTACATGAGCCAGTCATTCTCTGGTGGTGCCACAAGAATCTGGAACTCCTTAGGCTCCCTTAGCCTAACAAACTGCATAGCCACTTTTAAAAAGGACCATGTTCCTCCTATTTGACAGACTCCTGGGTTAATCACCCTCAACCATACCCAAGTACTCTATCCAGGAAACATACTGCCTTCATTGTGTGTCTCCACCATCTTCATCAATGCTTGAACTGTGTACGACACCCCTTGTCCAACAGCTGCATTTGTCCTGGTCGCCTCAACCTATGAAATATGCCTGAACATAATTATTATAACTGGAACTTGCTGTACCCTTGTACCATGCTATTGCTGTAAAGCGCTCTGTATCATGCTATTGCTGTAAAGCGCTCCAATGCCTTCGGGCCATGTCCACACTATATAAAATTTCAAAAATAAATTACATTTAAAAATATCTTAACACCATGTGACTACGATCTCCCAAACCAAATTAATGATGATTCATCGCCACATATCCAACAAGTAATTGACTTTCATGTGCTGTTTTCAACACATGTGAACTTAAATTCTAAACAAACTCATCAATATAGTGAAACAAAGTATAAACCACTGAACATAATCCCAGATTGGGCATATATATATTTACTTACCTGTTGGTTGCACCTGCATATTCACCCGCTCTAACGCTCCCCATTAGTGCTGATCTCATTAAATAAACATTAGCAAAACCAAAAGTTTTCGCCTCTGCGAAATCTACTGGTTTTGTCAATGTGTTTTTAGACATGTTACACAGCAGCATGGCTTTAAGTTTTCTTTTAAAAAAGCGCTTGGACGCGGCTAGCCTTGATCGGCTCACAGCGTTTTTTTTTTATTTGAAAGTTTAAGCCGTGTTGTACAGAAGCAAGCACTGCTGTGAAACAGGTCTCTAAAAACAATGACAAAACCATGTATGCACCAAGCAAAAAACAACAAAAAAACGCACCTATCACACAAGTGATTTTACCAGAATCACAGGATGCTGAGCCAACGCAGAGATTCAAACCAGGTTCATCAGCTAAGGCCGCCACTCTAGCCCTTACGCCACTAAGAATGCTGATGTCAAGTACAGAGCAGAGCTCTGGAATTTGGTCTAGAAACAAACGTGTCATTAGGTAAGCAAAACAGGTCCAGAGACTGCTTTCCTCTCCGCGGTCTTCACAAAAGGATGTAAAAGAATATAAAATGAATCAAAGAATTCAAAATAAACAGAGCTTTTAAGCATGCTTGAAACGTGTGCAGACTCAAGTATATTTCCAGAATGACGTCTGACAACAAATAACGCATGCAGTTTACAAGCTTGCTTAAAGTGCGTGCTGAAACGAATAGATTAAGTAAAGAATGTGCTGGAGAAACAACTAAATGTACATGAAAAATCCATGAATAACCATTTGCGACGTGCCAGAGTTCAAAAGGCAACAAAGCAAAAGCGTGTTAGCACAATAATCAGCATCCATAAATACAAATATAATACCAAACATCAATCAGTTTACTAAAAAATACATGCAACCAAATCATACATTAAATAAAGGACCGAGCAAAAACCGACAGCCAACAAACATACATAAAATGCATGGTAAACATGCATCTTAGAAAGAAAGAGAAGATTAAACAAGCTGATTAGAAATGGGTGCAGACAGGACAAGACAAACAAAACAAAGCAAGCACTCTCTAAATGCATGCAGCAAGAAAAGATAACAAAATTTAAATAGTAAATGCTCTGCAGTCTTAACCAAACGAATGAAAGTTCTGTGGAATTGTGCCTAAAAGTGGGCACACTGGTGCAGGGTCACCCACTTGCCCACGGGTCCAAACACCAACAAAATAGAGATCGGCACTGGAGTTGGAATAAATAACAAGTTTATTAATCAATCATGAGTGGGACCACGTCCACACAACACTCTCAAGTGCTGCAGGAGGTAGTACACTGAATTCACAAACCATCGCCCCTTTTATACCATTTTGTTGCAGTGTAAGCATGTGAACAGAAATAGAAAGAACAATTTTAGAAATAGCTATCAGCAAACAAGGGCAGATGAAGAACCACTTGGTCAGCAAAGTGTGAGGGGGAGCAGGAATGCTTATGGCAGCAGTAAATCTGAAACCAGGTGCACTGGCAGCTACAAACCCCCAGCACGTACATTGCTTTAGCTGAGTCAGGAAGTCAACTAAAATAGTTAACACAAGCAGAGTGAAAAGACGAGCAGCAGAGGACGGAAGAATTACGAAGGAAACTAAATGGACACCACAGCCAAAATGGCTGTCGCTTATGCTAAGTAAAATATTACACATTTCCACAGTTCCACCCACCATAGTGGATGGAAATGTGTAATTTGGCTACGAGAAACTGATCTGAGAAACACAGAAGGGAGAAGAGGCTACAATCAATAGAAACTGAGGAAAGGTAAAGTGGTTAGCACACACAGCAATAAGAAATGCAGGCAAGATGCAAGTCCCTTTTAAGATGTATTGAATACAATAGGTTTCACAAGCACAGCGCAAGCGCTGTGCAGGCGAAACCTAAAAACAGACGCGTGTGACCGCTGTTGACTAACACAACAGAGCACATTAACATGCAATTGTGGCTGCTATCTTAACGTGGTTAGTTTTGTGCTTACACCTATGTCCAAGCTTAAAATTATGGGTCCTGATTCAACATAAACTGCTATTGTAGAAATCAACAAGAAAAGTTCAAAAGGAAACACATCTATTAAACATACAGCATGTTATCACCACTCAAAGATGAATCTTACCGCAAGTATAATCAAATCTGATCAAAGTATATTATAGATAATCTACTCTGCCAGCCTAACTTCAATAAAAAAAAGTGTGCTGAAACGAATCATTATGCTCGAATAAAATAAAAATATTACAGACAACCACTATCTACTGAAAGTCTATATGACTTCGATGAAGGATAATAAACATTACAAAACAGAAGCTAATTTGATCCTGTCAGTTATCCCTCTTGGTTGGAGGGTGTTTAATCTTTTTATACACATAAAATTTACGTTGTAGCAAATATTTGCTATTGTTAATTTCAGGTGACTTTTCTATGGTTTCTAACACTTTGAAACAAAGTTGGCTGATGTTATTGATGATTAAACTCATGGAAGTGTGCAAACACACTGAAATTCATATTCTTATTTCAAATGTTGCTTTTATGCTCTGATAAACACATTCTGATCTTCCTCGCCGTTTTCCCTATATACACAACATCCCTCATTGATATTTCAGTGAATATATGCAGTTCTTTGTATCACAAGTGGCCAAGTGTTTCAAAACAATAGGTTGCTCTGTCATAGGATCCCTTGATGTTGTTGCAGTGTATGCAATTATTGCACTTCCTCGTGCTGTTTCCAGTAGTCATACTTGTTTTGTGAGAACCCAGTAGAATTTCTTTAAGATTTTTGGAAATTTTTATATGCAAACATTGGTTTCTCAAAAAACATATCCTTAAAATCTTTCAGTTTGAAGAATGTCCCTTCTTTTAATCTGCATCTTTTGATACTGGTGCTCACTGTTGAAATTTTTTAAACAAAACACTAATCTCGAGAAAGTGCTTTTTGGATGTTGTTTTAACAACTGCCTGGTGATATCCAACAGCCTGTTTTCGGCGGTTGTCAAAACCGATTCAGGGTATCAGCGTGTGGATTTTCATCCGCAATGTGATACGCAAACAAATGATGGACAGAATGCAGAATAAATCACACATTCACCCCAGTCAAAAGATCTGGATTAAATCCATCGTTCTTCTGTTCACTATGCCACTCCATTTTTTAATGACTATGAATTAAAATACCACTACAACGCCAAAATAAACATTGCAGTGAGTAAGGATTTGCTTTCACTGAACATATTTGGAATGTCATTGATGATTGTTCATTAGGCCCATATGTATTGGGCATCGTGTAAACAGGTGCAACACTGGACTACTACCAGCATTAGGGGCAGCCATTTTCAAGTTTTAGTCAGGTTTGAAAAACAAGGAGTGATTTGTTAAAAAACATTATATCACAAAACATGTACAAGCGTCTATTTGGTAACATAGCTCATGAGACCAGCAGGACCGGAACCGTTTATCACTCTATGGGCTACAAAAAAAGGTTTAAAATACATTGGTAATGCCATTAGGTCCGCCATAGGTTAACCCGATGACACCAGATGACATTTTTAGGTCTCGCCTGACCCAGCGCTTACGCTGGTCTGGCAAGCCTTTAAGTAAGGGCTTCAAAAAATGCTACCGCCGGCCACAGCTTGCAGTGCATGTGTGCGGGCGCGCGCTTGAGCAGAGGTGCCATATGGCGTGATTACTGCTGCGAGCGCACCACTCGCGCACCTGCACTGCAAGCTGTGGCCGGCGGTAGCATTTTTCCCCCGCGATCACTTTCACTTTGGCCCAGCGGTTAACTTCCTTGTTTTCACTCCCCACCTCTCCTCTCTGACCATGCCTCCCTCCTCCCGCCCCCGCAGCCTCTCGTCCTTTTCTCCCCAATCCTAATGAATATCTTACAATTTTTGCACTATAAAGGCCCGTTCTAGCTAAAGTGGATGCGCTTTAAATTTACCTTATAGCAGCCGCCTTGTTAATATCTTTTCATTCCCTCATGACTTACCTTACTTTTAGAGCCATTCGAGAACCGGTAGGGAAAAAATGCCATCCCTGCATACTTAATAAAAGAAAATACCTTCGAGTAAAGTTCACGCTACATAAAAATCGCATTAACTAAATTTAAAAAAAAAAAAACGATCTTGTTTTGGCGGGGCTTTGGTGGCGGTGTTCGGCGCTTTTCAGTTGGCTGTTTCAGGGGGACTAAAACCAGGCTATAGTGGCACATGTTGACTTCATTAAAGGTACCTCACTAGCGCTGTAATCGTTTTAGGCAACTGCGTTAATCTCTATTTAGTGAAGAGTGCATTTTTGTGTGGTGGAGGGTATTGTACGTTATTGCTAAACTTCTGCGCCCCCCCTTTCGATGCTGTGTGTGAGATGAACCGGTGCAGCTTTCTGTGTGGCAAGCAACGCCATATCCCGTAGGCACGCCGTAAACATGCTTGTGCGACCAAATGACCAATAAAAGGGTGGAGGAGGTATATGTATATCGTCTGTTTTCTGGTTAAATGGCCATGCCCCACGCTCCATGTCACTTAACTGGGAAACCGCACGGGTCCAATGAGCATTCCTTCTCCGTCCCAAAAACGGTCATCTTTTTAGGATAGTTAAAAATGCTAGATTCATTTTAAATCCTTAGGTCACCCCCCCCATCAATTGATAAATATGTTTTTTTTGTTTTTTTATCTTAAATAACCTAAAATCTAGTTCGTGTTCACTCGCTCTCATCTCCTTCTTCAGCACACTCCTGTGCTTTCTTTTATTCAGTACCTGTGACTCACTGCATTCAAGAGGTATTAATGCATCCACTCAATTAATTTTTAATTGCCCCCTGGGAAATATACACTCTACCCCCACATTACTTGTGTAGTTTTGTAATTCGTCTGTGTCGTGTGTTTATTATTCTAGGTTGCCCTTCTACTCAACCTTTTCACCCTTCACACAAATAACACCCAAAACAAGTCTTAGTGCAGTATGGATGGAAGCATGTTGTTAACCACGCTGGATCAAACCAGTTTGGGCATGTTAGGCAGTGGCCGCCAAAAACTTCAAACCTTGCTAAACATTGTGACCACCGCCATTACTTAAACAAAAAAAATGCTATATTCACCCTGGTGATCACCTGAGGCAAGAGAGCTTCATAGGCTTCTTTCAATGACCTATAGAGGGACGCGCTTACCTTTTGCCTGACACCACTGCTTTGAGGCTGCTATCCTGCCGTGAGGGGAACGGCGTTTCTGAAGTGTTTTCCCGGCCGGAGGGCTGCCATTTGATTCGCATAGCCGTGAGGGGAACGGTGCACGAAAACATCATCACCCGGAATCCCCTGCTACGGGCGCTTGCCATCTGCATCATCAGGCAGCGCCCGGGGGGTCAAAAGGCGGTCACCGAACCCACAGCACGGGACGCGCTTACCTTTTGCCTGACACCACTGCTTTGAGGCTGCTATCCTGCCGTGAGGGGAACGGCGTTTCTGAAGTGTTTTCCCGGCCGGAGGGCTGCCATTTGATTCGCATAGCCGTGAGGGGAACAGTGCACGAAAACATCATCACCCAGAATCCCCTGCTACGGGCGCTTGCCATCTGCATCATCAGGCAGCGCCCGGGGGGGTCAAAAGGCGGTCACCGAACCCGCAGCGCGGGACGTGCGCGGGCAAAGCCCAGGCCAAGGGTGGGCCCGTCCTTGCCCGTCACTGACAGGAGCGGACTGGACTGGGCGACCCCCCTAACGCTGCATCTCCTGCATATAGCTTAAGGTACCGTAGCTATCTCTCCCCTTGTATGAGAGCTTTGCAAAAGATATTTTGTGGAGTTAATTGGTTTATTGGTCTCAATTGTCCTGCTCACTTGCTGCCTGACTTGTGAAGTCCACTGTGCCTAATCTTGTTATTGTGATCCGTTGCCTTCATTATGCCAGCTAAAGATAACAAGGGTGGAGTGCCAAACATCCACCGCTCTGGAACTATGGACCAATTTATTACTAAGGTTAACTGTGTGATCGACCAAGAAATTACGTTGTTAGAACGCCGTGTCTCACAGGACCTTGCGGCAGCTAGAAGGTCCTCTATGGGCCATATTGCCAATGTATGCTCCCCTGTACAACAAGCTCCTAAAGGTCTTGATACTCTACGCTCTGACATTGATTCTCCGACTCTGGATTTGCTTCCCAGCGGGACAGTTGCTGTTACTATGGAAGAACAATCAACGGTCTATGACTCATTATTGACTTCCCCTTGTCCATTGCCGTCTGCTCATAGCACAATGCCGGAGCCAAGCACCAGGCAATTGCGTGAGAGGCATCCTGGGGCTGTCCCTAAAAATAAGCAAGGGTGTATCCCCATGAATGGCGGGAAGGGCAAGATAAGGAAAAAAAGCAAAAACCTGTGAGCCATCCGAGAAATCCCAGAATGCCCTCCGCTCCTTCGGAGCAGCTCTCTTTGATCGCACTAGCAAACTAAGACGCACCCCTAGTTTATTCATCACCTGTTAGAACGGTGCGCCAAGAAGCTAGTGGGGGGTCTAATGTAATAGACGGGGACGAGGGAAGGATCCCTGACCTATCTATTATTTACGATGCAATCAGGTCTCTCCTCCACCCTATAGAAGAAAGAATACATATGATCGAACTTCACCTACTTAGGATTGAACAAGGGCTTCGGGGTCATATTGATTCTGAATATAACACTGACCAACTCGGGGCCTCTAAACTATTGGATAATACTAGAGCAGAAAATGCCCCGGCTGCTCCTCATGACCAGCCAGCACTGTCTTCAAATAACCAGGTGTTAATTGCAACCAATAAACCCTCAGTAGTGCCGGACCATATACAACCTGCTCAGTCGAATACAACCCAGACCAAACAGGATGCTAGGCCTCATACATCCCAGGCTCCAAGGGGAGAAAACATTCCAAATTTGCCTCCTGAAGTTTCCTCACTTGTTGTAATCCTAACAGGGGTCCCTGAATTGGGTAAACACGAAGTTGAATCCCCCATAACTTTAAGAAACAGGGTTGTACACTGGCTCAACAAAAACAGACCACTCCCATTGCACAAAACCTGCAAGATACTCATTGTTAGGAGGGTGCCATGGGTTGGACATTTGGCGAAAAATATAAGGGGGGATTGTATTTTAATCAACTTTGATGACCCCAAAATAGTGGATTACATTTGCAATTGGAGTCATCCTAACTCAGGTGCATCTATTTATGCCCTTCCCTTGACCTATTTCTATCCCCCTGGCCACTTTGCTATAAATCAGGATGGATGGACAACTGTCCATAGGAATGGGAGGGGACTGCCACAAGGGTGTTGGTCTAGACCCCCTCCTCACCTAGACCCTATTTTTACGCAAAACCGGTTTAGCAGTTTAGAGGCCGTCGATGGACTTGGGGACAGAGAAGGGGAATTAAGTAGCTCCCTGCCCTCCCTAGGTTGCTGTATATCTGATAATACATCTATTTTATCAAGGGCAATTGGCGACCATAATAGTTTTACCACTAACAGCGAAGCACTATTAGGGGTTAGAATGAGTGCAATTCTTAGAAAACCCCATGTAGAACAAAACATCCAGGGGCAGAGGCCACTGAAATACCCCTGAGGATATTAGCAGTAGAACAAGACATTCCTGAGGTAGGTATTGTCAATTCGACAACTAGTCAAATTATATTTAAGAATGCTATATTACCAGAGGCAGGGCTTACCATCACGACCTGGAATATAGCCGGTCTCAGTGCGAAGTTGAATACCCCTTTTTGGAACGATTTCATTTTGCAAGGGTCCGACATTATATGTCTTCAGGAGACTTGGTAATTGTCCTGCTGCTTGAAGCCTGCCTTGCTGCTTGATCCCAGGACTACAAGAGTGACTACGAGGGTCAGTTGGCTGATCACCTGTTCGGAGCTACAGGGCCACAAAAAGCGCCAGAGATCTCCCTGCAACTGCCCAGCTGACCTGCTGAAATTGACCATGCCTGGTCTGCAAGTGGACCTGCCTGAGTGCTACTGGGCTCTGCTGGAGTGAGCTCCTGATCTAGAAGAGTAGCATCCCCATATCCTGGACCCTTGCCTGCCATAATCAGCTGAGCTCCTCATGTGAAATCCTGAAGTTTTGAACTCTGCACACCAGACTTTGAGAAGGTAACTTTTTCAGTGAGACAAACCTGGTCCCTGTTTCAGGCCACCACTCCACCACAGTAAGCCTCAACTTTTGACTTTGTCCCAGACTAGCACAAATCGGATACCTTTAATAAGGTTTGTCTCGTGCATAAATACTTAACCACTGCCTCTAAGTGAAGCTGGACCGCTTTTTTGCCAATACCAGAGGGTAAAGCACAGGTTAATTTAGTGAATTTTGCGGGTCACCCTGACAAGGACTGCGGTTGGGGCTTGAAAAGGGTTCCCCCCCGCCCCTCAATAAAAAACACCATTTCTTACTATACCCAACATAGAATTATAGATTGATAATTACCAATACTGGGGATGATTTTCACAGAGGGGTTCTGAGTAGCATATAGACGAGTAGAGAGAATCTCCAGTTGACTAGGCTGTCACTCAGAGGCCCTGGGTGAACGGTACTACTCTAATTGAAAATCACCCAACTACAATTATATAGTATGTATTACCACTTTGAGTGTTCTTTCCCTGCACAGATCAGCAATGCAGCATCAGAGGAGTCGTAGGGGAACCATTTTAAGCATCTGACCCCTTTTTTTCCCCCTACACCATGCTGTATGTGCATTAAGAAAAATGATACCTTGTGTCCTGACACCCACTCCAATTTCCCTCTAGCCAGCTCTTCCATTCTTTCACCAAAGAAAAAAACAATATCCGTATCCTGCCAGGCTCGCACACCACCACCTTTATTTCCTTCCTCATCCATCCCACCACACTTGGCATGGCCCTTCCCTCCCACACCCAAATATTAAAAATAAATATATATGGGGTTGTAAGACCACCACCCCTTCCCACCCAAATATAAACAAGCATTAACAATGCCAACAGGTCTGGTTTTAAAGGAATGTTGTGTGGTAATGTTAAGCACTAGAAGTAAAAAGCATATGCATTTGTCGGGAAGAAAGGAACCGTAAAATAATATTTGTGCGGGTTAAAAGGCCAGGTGACAGCTGCGCGGTCAAGCCAGCCTGAAAGTCCGTGCAGGCTAATGACTGGCCTTCGCTTGTCTGAGCAGCTGCTAGAGAAAGAAATACCATAAATTATCTAATGATCTAAGACACTTTTACAGCATTACAATGTCATGTGTGTGCCTCCGAAACTTAAGGGGGGAAAGCACTTTTTCTGTGGAAGCATACAACTTCTGCTCAATCAAAATACATACTCCTGGCTCCCAACATGTGGGCGGAGCCAAAGTCTCTCTCCAGTAGTACTCACATAATAAAAATTAACATGCTGCTGTGTTGCCACCCACCCTACTACATTCTATGCATGCTTTTGACTGCCAACCTAATGCAATAAACACAGAGTGATGGGCAGCCATCAATCAATCATTCCTCTTCTTCGAATGAGTCTCTGGATTCTCACGAGAGGGTAAAACCCAGGTAAATATACACTACTCTATGTAACATCACAGCAGTGAAATAATTTTATCTTTCATTGCTTTGAAGCAAGATTAGTGAATAACCAATATGAAATTTGATATTCAGGCTAATGACTTACAATAAAAGCTATACATAACACAGAAAGTTATGACAGAAAGGTAATAGGCTGTCTCTGTAAAAAGTATGCTTCATCAGCACATTGTGTTCACTCCATTCGGGGTTCGCATATCAACATTACTGACATACCTTCCCAACACTTCTCAGCAAAGGTGAATTACTAACAAGCATTAGCAAACCTAGGACATATTATATTGGCTTTGCGAATGCTTGTTTACGTTGCAGTACAGCTGGAGACTGTGGTATTTTGTAGGCTGCACGCATGTATCACCACTAAATCTTGTTGCCATCATTTTATTTTATTTTCCGATCCGAAATGGCTCTGTAAAAAACAAAATTAAATTTGAGTAGTATTGGATGTCTTCTTTGGGGGAACATTCATGAACCTTTTTGCTTTTTTGACCGCCTAGTCTTCACCTGTTCTCGGTTTGTGACCCCAGAACTCAGGGCATGTTCCTACTGTAATGCAGTGGGAAGGTATGAACACCCTCCCTACACAGCATAGGAGCAGGGTGCTCGCACAATTGGGTTAAATGTCGTCCGCAGGAGTTCCCTGTGAAAAGGTACACCGGATACCTAGGACAGGTATGGCATTGGCGAGTAGGGGGATGTGGCACTGATCATGCCCTGCGGGACACGCCTGTCCATTATGTTTCCTCCTCCGGAGGACATGTCCAAGGGTGAGCCAACCCAGAGGAGGCCTCCCCTACAGCCGGAGCGATCCTAGGGTACGTCCCGAAGGGTGAAGCTTAGGGTAGGCGAGTATCCAGGTGGTGGTCCCAGCGGGGCACTGTCTTAAAAGGGGAGAGCCCCTAGGTGGAGTCACCCTACCTCGGAGGTCAGTTTCTCTCCAGGGAAACCTCCCGAGGTTGCTTAGGCCCCTTTGCGGCCACAGGGCTGGAGACCCTTCCAAGGTTGGTGCTGTGTGGAAGTTATGTACCCTTCCTACCTCTTTGAGGAAGTGGCGCTTAGCTGAGGGGTTGAAACTGATCGTCTGTCTGTCATGACAAGAGGTGGGTGCGCTAGCACCAAGGTTGTGCTGGGCCTGATTCTGGCCTGCTAGTGATGGTCAGCCTGAGCCCTTACTAAACAAAATCTACCAAGGTAGTGTTCCCTCAAGAACTATATTTCTTTAAATAACGGCTTCTCAAAGCTTAAGGCACACTAAGCAAGACAAAGAGTGACCTACATAAAGGTAAGCGACTCCCACTCAGCAGCAAATCACGCTTGCATGAGTGACAAGTGAACTGCATTCACAGTGAGGAGTAGCAGAGTCACAGACCTTACATGGTGCACGTTTCTGTCATGATATCTAGGTCACTGGGGAGAGGATTGCCCAAATCACCCTGCAGAGCAACCCCTGTGCCACACAATAGAGTGTGGTACAGTTTCACACCAGGACCCCCAATACATAGCAGGACACAAAAACATAAGGTAATTATATGCCAAGTAATGTATATAGTCTCAACAAATAAGTTACCAATAGCATGTGATGAGTATTTTTGCAAAAACGACTGACAACATGGTACCTTCATTGCATACCCACTATAGATGCTCTAAAGACTGCAGGTTTAGAAGCGAGGCCCAATCTTTGCTTTGTTTCTACCATTTGTCCACCTGAGCCCACAAGTATCTGTACAGATTACGATACGGACATCAGAGACAGGTAACTACCAGTCCTATGACTATATTATGATTCATTATAATGGTATCTAGGGGTCTGAGCCTTAGCATTTCACCTCAAATTACATTGCACGCTCTGGGCTTGTATGTTCTTGTGATATTTTTGCTAATTTTGGAAATTGCTTGCGAAAAGAGAATTATTGATCATATTGTATCTCTTCCTTTCTCTTTCTGAAACACAACTTTCTTCTAAAATTCACTTGAATTCTCCTTTTCTCACTATTAACCTTAGGTAGTGGAGGACAAGGCTCCACCTATGATAAATGCTTTGCAGGGGCACATTTGCTTGTTATATTGGTTTGTTATTGGAGAAATGTAAGACATCTCCTAGGGCCTTAATTAACTAGTTAAACACTGTTCATATATATATATTTTCTCTCCTTTATTTTTTTACAGTATTTTCTTCCCCCACCTTCCACCCATTACAAAGTAATGAAAGTAATAGGTCCTGGAGGAAGATGGTTTTGAAATTATTATACCATTGAAACGTATGTCGACCAGTGAGAGAGTGCGGCACCCCAGCTCCTAGCACAGCAACCGAGGGCTGATTTCATGACCCAGCTTTGCCATCTGTGCATGCAGTGTTGATCTGGGGTGTTAAGAGTGAATGTATTGAGCGTAAGAGATATGACTGTAGAGTTGTGAGAGGTGTGTTTGTGTGTGGGGATGTGTTGAAGTATTTTCTTGTTGTTTATCTCACTAAATGTGGTTATAAATATATGTTATAATACTGTGTATTTCATATACAGCATTTTTTGACAAATGATGACAGTAACTGTTGTAATTGAAAAATATACATATACCAAAACTTATTTTTTTTTTTAAATCGGATATAAAAGACAAAAAGTTTTATAAAAGAAAGAAAAAAATTAAATAAAAGATGTAATAACAAATAACTATTCTGTGTGGAGAAGAATGTTTTCTATGCCCCATGCTTGAGCTTTGAGAAGCCATTATTTAAAGAAATATAGGTCTTGAGGGAACACTACCTTTGTAGTTTTTGTTTGGTGTTGTTTTTTCCCCCTGTTAAGTTCATTCTTCTAGGGGGGTGCCTTGCTATTTCAAGCAGCCTGAGCCCTTACGCTGGTGATGTTTCTAGGCCCCCCGCCATCAGCCTACTAAGATGGTCAAGTGTGCGCATTGGCACCAAGGAAGTGCTTCGCATGAATCCAGACCGCCATTGTTGGCCGGATAGTGCACGGACACCATGGGTGTCCTGAAGACACAGGCCATTGGGTGCGTATTTGGATGGACTGTGCATTTAAACATGTGTCTGACCTGCCACAGCAAGTCTCTGAGAACGCCCCTTGCACGCATACTCCAGGTGGTCTGTAACAAACATGGCCCATCCAGAGGGGGGCCTTTCACCTCCACTCTAATTGAAGGTGAAGGGCTAGGCAGGCACACATGGGTGTTCGCTGTCTAAGTAGGAAGGAAGACCCAAAAGGATTCCCCTACTGAGGAGGCTTGCTCTTCCCTTGAGTTAGCATGGTGGTGGGGGGGGGGGTCTCAGAACAGGACAACCTGGACTGCGTGGTGCACATTGTCAGAGGACTCTGTTGTGCACATGGAGGATAACTGCCTGAGGAAATGACGGCACACCTTCCTGAATGTAGGCTGGCCTGGGCCAACGACCTGCTGACGTGTGGCAGCCTGAAGTGGGCTCCTAAGAACCAGTCGGATGGTCTCCTGTTCTCTCTGCGGTCCCATGGATATCAAAGATCTATGAGGGCCCCACATTATCTACTGATGACATCTGGATAGAGGTGCCTGCTAAGTGCCCACATCGCCTGCTAAAAGCTGGACAGCACGGTGTGAGCTTGGAACTCCAGAATCGTGCCTGGAGACCAGAGCGCCTAATGTCAAGCTCAAGACGTTGCCCGCATCTACAGAGAAGTGGTTCCTGTACTGCAGGGACCCCAGCACCCATAAGCGTCCTGTTGGTGGTGAGCTGACTCACCGGTTGCAGGGTCCAAAGTGGCCCACTTCATCAACCGTGCCACATTTCTCTTATGTGCCACGGCACGGCATGCTCATTGCGTGCGGTGTCCGATTCACGGGTGGTGAGTCACACCCATTGTAGTCTTATTCTACCTCACGAGGCAGTGCTGAACTTGCGCCTGTGTATGTGTCCAGAATCGTCTGATGCAACCGACATCAAGGTGTGCCGGATATAGTGCCTCATGTCCAGGGAGGTACGGAATTGCAACTCTTCTTCGTGTAACCTGAAGTGTCAGGTGGGAATCATCTCATCGGGTGCCAAACCGTGCCTGGATTGTTGGGGCACCATATGGATCAACGTGTACAAGATGGGGTGCCTCCTCAAGCCAAGAGGCTTCCCTGTGTGTTGTTTCCCATTTACTGCTTGTTCCCTTTTTGGCCCCATCATGGTGGACCAACTGTCCGCTCCCCCATCTGGCCCTTCCGAAGATTTGGTGGTGCCAGGTAGGAGTGAGAGGAATTGACTAGGCAGCAAGGATGCGCCCGAGAAAGTTCGGAGCAGGTCAAGAGCAGAACCAGGCTGGTTCCAGAAGGCCATAGTGGACCCCCATTTGTAACACATTCTTGCTTGTGGCCTGTTTCTGCTTTGCAGATGATTGTGAACTTCCTAAATGGTGCCAAGACCCCCTTTGTTTACGTCTACCTCATGTTTATGCATACTGTCTATCCTCACCTGCTTTCCGGGTCCCAGACGAGGTGTGACCTCAGCCATGAGCAGCCTTGTATCCAGAGGGAGGGGCTGGTGAACTTGCATCCGGGGTGTCTGGGACACTGGGGGTGAATGGGAGGGTGGTGGGAGGCTTGCAGCCACACGGTCTGCAGAGTTATCTATTGACGTGTTTGGTATCAGTGGCAACGCATTAGGGGGTCAGGTGCAGATGTGTGCGGAACTGCCGAAACGGACAGCACTGCTACCTGTGGCACTGTGTAGCGGTGAAAAGTGAGTGTGAGAGACCGCCTGTGCTTCATAACACTGGTCGACTGTGTTGGTTTCTGTGTTGTTCTATTGCCAAAAGCACTTTACCTCTCAACTGTGGGTTAGCTGCGTGGCCTCGTCCAGCAGAGATTCTTAAAGTGTTATAATTCCGTGTATGTACATATTACGGATATCGCTGTAGCCCAGGGTGCACCCTATAGCCGTGTGAAATTGCATTATTAGGATTGTGGGGGAGAGTCTGGGGCTGACATGTTACACCACATAAGGGGGCTGTGTGGGGATTAGAATATGACTTTTCCCATGTGTGCATATTATCGAGAACAGATCAACATGAATGGGGTCTAGTACTGAAAGTAATATTGCCAAGGGTGAGTTATGCCCAGAACTCCATGATATCCGTTAGATCAGGCATATTTTGGTGCAATTTCCCCAGTCTTTTTGCCTCTGACCTCCTGTTTTTAACTGTGTGCTGTATTTCGTTTTTGCTGATTTTAGGACTCTGGGCACTTTACCACTGCTATCTTGCAAGTGATCCCTGTGTAAATTACATCTGTAATTGGTTTATCCATAATTGGCATATTTGATTTATAAGTAAGTCCCTAGTACAGTGCACTGTGTGTGCCCAGGGCCTGTAAATCTAATGCTACTAGTGGGCCTACAACACCGATTGTGCCGCCCACAAGAGTAGCCCTGCAAACATATCTCTGCCACTGCAGTATTTGTGTGTGCAGTTTTAAACTGTCATGTCGACCTTGCAAGTGCATCTATTTGCCAGGCCTAAACATTTCCCTTTTACGACATGTGAGGCACCCCTAGGGTAAGCCTAAGGTAGCCCCATTGGCAGGGTGCAGTGTATTTAAAAGGTAGGACATGTACTGGTATATTTTATATGTCCAAATTGCGAAACACTTCTAGTTTCGTTTTTCACTATTGCAAGGACTATCTCAGCCATAGGCTATCATTGGAGCTGCTGTTTAACATTTACAAGTGTATCTTCCAATTGTGAACAAATAGAGATTTGGAGTCTGGGGTCTATGAGCTCACAAGTACATCTTTTGGTGGAGTTGGTGTTTAAATTCCGTGTTTGAAACTGCCACTTTTAGAAAGTGGGCGTTTTCTTGCTTTACCATTCTGGGCTTTGCCTGTCCCTAGAATTCACGTCTGATGAAGGATAACAGTTGGGCTGTTTTTGCATTCACCCAAGACAGTCACACAAAGGGAGCTAAGGTGTGCCCTGTATATTCTGATGGCCCATCACCACCCTGATGGACCTTCCTGACCTAGAGTGGTGGGAGGAGTTGTCACTGACACCTGAATAGGGCTTTGCTTCTCCTCACACAAAGCTGTCTCCACCCCTCTGTAGTGTGTCTGGAGCTAGATCAGGGAAAAGCATGGTCTTGTGCACTACAGAGACTTTCCTTTGAAGCTTGCCTACTTCGAAGGCAGAAAGGGGTATTAGTATTAGACCTGTGACACCCCAAAATCAGAACACTTCTGGACTTAGGAAATTCTGCCAGGAAGAAGCGCTGGATGATGTAGGACGGACTGCCACTCTGCCTGTTGCTTTGTTGGGCTGGCCTGCTGCTTCTGTCCTGGGAGGGAAAGGACTGGACTTTTTGTATCCTGCTTCTAAGGTTCTGCAAGGGCTTGTGCATGCTTGCCTCCTGTAAAGATGTCTCAGGGCCAAATACTTGCCCTATCAGTGCCTGGGCTCTTCTGTGGAGAGTGTTGCCAAATGCAGTTCTGGGCCCTTAGAAGTGTAACCTGGTAAGAAAATCCATACATCGACTCTCAGTGCCTGTTTTCTCAATGCACCACCTATTTTGCGGCTGAAAAAAAAAAATCAAAAAAAAAAATCAACACAGCCCGAGTCCCGAGCGCTGTGTCACCGACGTCCATTGCACCCAATCAGACTATGATGCAGTCCCTGCTTTGCTGCTGTAAAATCAACACAGCACCTGCATCGCTGCCGTCGCATCAACGCAGCGCGTCTAGATTTTTGCAGTCTCTGCATCGACGTCAGCACGCAGTAAGGAACAGGGGCCACGAGTCCGGAGATCGACATATCACCTCTCACTGCAGTAAGAAACCAAAGCATCACCTCCCCTGCCCATCAGTAAGGAACCAACGCATCACCTCCACTGGGAGTAAGGAACCAACACATTTCGTCTTTGAATTTTGACGTATCCAAAGTACTTTGTGCTAAAAGAAACGCGTTCATACATTTCTATGGACTGAACTTATTTAATCTTTGAAAAGTAATATATTATTTTTGTGTATGTTGGATTTTGTCGTTTTGGTCTAGTTTCATTCAGATAAATATTAGCTATTTTTCTACACTGGTGTGGTGTCCTTTTGTTGTGTTTTCACTGTGTTACTATGTGTATGTACAAATGTTTTACACATTGCCTCTTAGATAAGCCGGACTGCTCATGCCAAGCTACCAAGGGGGTGAGCAGGGTTGATCTTAGCTGTGTAATCCCCTTAGCCCGACTAAAGTGTGGGTCCCTTGGACAGGGTTCAAACCACTGCCAACAAGAGACCCCCATTTCTAATAGTATAGTATTCATGTTGCATTGTTTAACATTTGCTGAATATTGACTACATTTCTCAAGCGTGAAGTCTCTCGTGTTGTGCTGAATATTTATTGTCTTCAAGTGCTGTGCTCTTGCTTTACACTTTGCTTCTGATGGATACCTAACTGCTCAGTGCCAAGCTACCCAAGGGTGAGCACGGGTTGTACAGTGTGTGTAATCACCTGCCCTTGACGGAAGCAGTGCATTCAGCCAACCTGAAAGCCTTTTTTTTTCCTTTTTTTTTTTTTTCAAGTCAGAGGGACTGGCAGCAATGTATTCAAATTTTTTAAAAAGAGCATGGAGCTGGGTGGGAGTGTGGTAAAATATAAATAACGCTAGGTGGGGCAGTGAGGGGAAAAGCAGCACTTGACCGAGAGAGCAATACACAGCGAGGGGAGAAGCACACAAGTGAGAGAGCAAAATGGAGCGCAGGGAAGTAGGACATGAAACAGACAAAAACACATGGAGAGAGCAACAAGGAGCATGTGTGGGAAAGCACATGAGGAAGAGAGATGGGAAACACATGCTCTCTTGTAATAATTCCTTATCCCCCCCAAAAAGTGCAGTTATCTAAACGTTAGCAGTGGATGGATACAAGCCAGCCACTCAAAGTGATGGTAAATAGGCTATGCTCCAGGGGAGGGACAAGCACAGGAAGAGGAAGGCAATTCAAAGAATAATAAGCAAGAATATGAGAATGGCAATAACGTCAACCAATGGTAAACAATGTAAATACACTGTACGTTCCTGGTAAGCCCACAATAAGTCTTGCACCACCAGACAGGTTAAGCTATATGTGAGACCTAATAATGGACAATTTAGTCCCAAATGCTCATGCCACATTTCTGGGAAAGCTTGAAGAAGCAGTTAGCTTTTTAATGGCTACTATTTCCAGGTGAATATCCAGGGGGATTTTAATATTTTGTTTGACTCCCAAGCTGGCCATTTGTAGTGTTTTTTACTCTCATGACTAACTTGGCCTAATGACAGAGACTGGAGTCACTGACTTGAGGCTGCAGTCTCTGAATTGCAGACTGCAGTCCCACACTTCATCCCAATCATCTACTAGGTAGCATTGCTCAAGAAGACTAAACAGCAGCTTGTTGAAACAAAATGACCTAATCGGATATCTAATGGGAAGCCTGTCACCTCCTTTCCCACTTTAGTGTCTAGGTTCCCTCCCTCCAGTCTTGGGAATGTCAACAATACACTTCCTCCGTCTGGTAGAAACAACCTAATCTTCATCCTGTGCACATGAACCGACCAGGCGGTTCTAAAATGGAACCCACAAGGATCCTTCATGCTACTTCACTTAGATACGTTCTATGTATGCATCACACACGCCACACATATACATAGATGCACACAGGGGCAGGAATGTTATTAGGATCTTGGTTAATACATAGTAGCATAACTTTACATGCAGGAGCTGGTAGGCCACCAATACTAGCATAGATAAAAAGAGCTGGTCACCACTACAGGATCACAAAAACATTGTATGCTGCTTTACATGCACAACCTGTGACAGGGACAATACTCCACTTAGGGCATGCCTCAGAGTCCAGGACAGGTTCAGTACTAACCCTGGGCGTAGTTTGCATAGTAGCGCTACGCGTAGCTACGTGAAGTGTACTTCGTGAGATACGCGCAAAGCTACGCGAACTGCGTAGTGCGCTGTTCGGGATGATTGCACAGTGCGGACAAGCATCCGTGCAATCACTGAAAACGGCATCTCGCACAGTGCGAGCTGTTTCCTGCCGCTCAAGTAGATTTTTACTCGAGCTGCAGCTTTCTCAACGCGGACTGGTAGTTTCTCATCGCGAGCGGTCGCGATCATACACGACCACTCACAATGAGAAACCTAACCTCCCCGCGTTGAGAATCTCGCTGGGATGTCTTTTTGCTCGCTCGTGGTCGCCAACTTGATGTTGAGGACCGCGAGCGAGCAAAAAATGCCAACTACGCTACGCGTTTTTGCACTGTGCTACGTGCAATTCGCGTAGCGCGAAGTAGCACAAACTACGCAAACTACACGAGCGTAGCGTAGTTGTCCGCCCAGGGTTATTCAGTACCACGCTCATTTCAAAGGATAGACCTCAGCCTCCACACACACACAGTAGATTAGTGTGCGGCAGGTGTCAAAAATACAAACAAATTGGAAATCGGATACTTGCAGCTGAGCACTCAAGGTGGGGGTGGGCAGTGTAGGGACATTCCCCTCCCAACACAATGTTGAAATCACACTACATGAGCATGCAGCAAACCCTTCTGAAGAATAGGGTCAGTAAGGTTTCATGGCCCCAGCAGAAGCAGTGTACAGCCAAATCATCTACTGAACAAAGTTACAAAGGTAGAATGCTTTTCTAGCAGAACAAATCACTCTGAGCTTTTATGTGAGTGCAAATACAACATCACAGGAAGTAAATATCCGTGCTATGCATCTAGGAAGACAAAGAAAAGAAATGTGTTACTGCTTACCAGGTGATTTAATTATTTTACTTAATTCACACAAGTGAGGGAAACAGTCTTAAGAGCAAAACGTTACAAGAAATGAAAGCGTAGAAAAGTAAACATGCCTAACGTTTAAAAATGAAAAAAGGGCGCTAGGCAATAACAAGGAATTGTGCTTCAGCAGAAGGAGAAGGGTGCCTCATAAAATGGCAACCATTAGAATCAGAGACTGTAGGAATCCGGCATGTACCACTAGCAAACAATGAAATTTATTGTGGTGAAACCCAAGATGGGAAAGCCCCAACAAAGGGATAAAGGGCCAGGTACACATGCCAATGCGGATGCTGACGCAGAAATCAATCTCAAAATAGTGGAAGTGACAGTGGCAGTACACCGTGAAAAATCTGACGCTAATCTGCAAGCCATTCTGGACACCAAAGTGGCACTTGAGACTAAGATTGATGCAGTAACGCCTGATATTACACTGCTCAGAGCAAATCAGCAAAAAGCTGCCAGAGTTACAGAAAATGAGTGCACGTTATAATTACACCCCTTAGTGAGAGAACCACAAGTTCAAGTGAAAGACTTATCTAGGGCAGTGGAGACCCTGAAGCACAGAGCGGAAGATGCTGAAGGGTGATCACAGAAGAGCAGCGCATAGGTGGTTGGTGGTCCAGAGAAACACTGAAGAGTATCTAGAAAAATAGTTGTTGCAGCAGGTTTTCGATGGAAAACTGCTGAGGGTCTTTGTGAAGGAAAGGGCACCTGAAGGAAGATTGATGCTGGAGGAGTCACCTGGGCTGAATACTGCTCAACTTAACTACAGAGACAGGAAACAGCACGGAAACATGGCCCCAGGGATCTTGAAAATTCTAAGGTTGACATCATCCCTGACTACATGGCTTCTTGTAGGTCAATGACTACGTAAGCATAGTGTCCAATTTGCCCTGTTGTAACCGGCAAGGCAGAGTGGTAGCTGATGGTAAAACTCAGTTCTGTGAATCCCCCAAAGGTGCATGGATGTGGCTTGAGAATGCAGGACTGGAACAAACTGATGCATAAGAGGGTGTGTGTCAATGGAGAAATTCCAGGCACCCGACAGAAAGACCTAGAGAAATATTACGAGAATGCCCCATCAATTAACAAGCCACTTGAGAGCATGCTCATTGGATTGAAGACGACTCATCACCAATAACACGGTACTCAAAGCTCTCAGATCATGGTATCTTGGGTGAAGGAGCAAACTCAGAAGATGCTTCAAATTCAGAAATTCTTGTTCGAGGAGCCGAGTGCACCCCTATGGCTGCTGAGCTTATTTCATGATCAGTGTGACGTTTAGGATTCAGCACCCCCAGAAGAGAACAAGAGCCACAATGGAGCCACTTGGTCTCCCTGAGGAAGGGATCATGCACTTCATATCGCAGGTGAAGAGCACAGGTTTTAAGGTTTTGGCTGTATTTTCTGTAAACCGAGTTGGAACAAACAGAATGATAGTGGTTTTTCTCCTTTAATAAACACACAGTTGATGACTCAAACGGAGAATTTTAACTTGAGTTTCTTGGTTGAAAGGGAGGATGCGAGGTTGGTATACAATCTCAGCTGTGGAGTTGAAGGGGAATTCACATTTTTGCCTATCGCATGCATGGTAGTCTATCCACATCTGTTAGAAATGGGGGTCTCTAGTTGGCAATGGCTGGCCAATGTCCAAGTAGGGACCCTTCTTCCTAAGTCAGAGTAAGCAGGCTACACCCTTTGATAACCCCTGCTCAACCCTGTGGTAACGTAGCACGAGCAGCTAGGCTTATCTCAGGCAGTGTGTGAAGCATTTATGACCATACACAGTAACAGTGAAGAACACTACAAAGGGACACCACACAAGTAGTTATAAAAAATAAGTATCTTTAGAGACTTAACACAAGACCAATTACAGTAAAAATCCACAATACTAGAAGATAGGGTTACTCTTGAAATGCTGCACAAATAGTTCAAAGTGTGCAAAGAGGAGTTCAGTTCAAGGCAGTGGTCTCTGCAACCCTTTTACTCACAAAATACCTGGATTCTGTAGCAAAGAAATCAAAAAGTCGCTAAGGAGTTGTAGCGATGATTTTCCTCACGCGTGACCAGCGATGCGTTGAATCCTTGCCGCAAGGGAGGATGATGCGCTGATCTGTGTGCAGGACAAAGCGACAAACTTCTCTACGCTAAGCCGGCGATGCGTTGAAATCCTTGCCGCGAAGGGAGGCTGATGCGCCGAACCTGTTGCGCGTGCGATCTTGTTGTGATGAAAAGAAATGGCGCTCCGCGAGGGAGCGATGATCCTGATGCGATAAAAATGGCGGACGCTCGACATCCGCGCTGCGATGTCGTGAAGCGGTGAACTCGATGCGATGATCTCTGGTTAGCGAGCCATTGGCAGCCCGCAAACAGGTGATGCGATGATCTCCGGTAGCGAGCACTCAGCGGCAGCAGCGCAATGATTTTCCTTACGCTCTTCAGCTGCGGCGGCTCACAAACGGGAGTTAGAGGCGATTTTCAGCACTCTTCTCCACAGTAGAACTAGAGGCCCTGGAACTCACTGGAGCCTCACCTGCAGATAGAAATCCTCGCTGGGAGGAAACAGGAGGCTGGTGGTGGAGTCTGATGTGCCTGAGACTCCAGCAGGAGGCTAGCTCTCTTCTAGCCCTTGGGTGATTGCTGTAGCAAAAATAAAAGTTCCTTCAAAGTCCTTTTCCTCTTCTTCCAAGTCCAGTAGTAACCACTGCAGGCCAGTCCAAGAAACAGCACACAAGCACAAGGACAGTCCTCTCATGCAGATTCCTTCAGTTACAGGGACAGAGGTTCTTCTTATTGTCCAGGAGCAATACAAAGTGTAGGGGTTTCAGCACAGATATTTATACCCCAAAAGTCTTTGTTCTAAAGAGTCACAAGTCACTGAACCCAGCCAGAACCAGTTCTGTCCAGTCCTGGAGCACTTTGTTTACCAGGCTGTATCCTTTCTTTCAGAAAGAGGGGATCTGCCATCAGACGCACAGTGGGAGGTGGAGCCAGCATTCACCATGCCAGGCACAGCCCTACTCAAGTCAAGGAGCTACCCCTCCCCAAACTCCAATGTGGATCTCTCTATTCAACCCAGGTCTGACTCAGCCTGCCCTGTCCCTCCAAAACCAGACAGCCAATACACATAACAGCAGAGCACACTGGAACGCTTAGGCAAGAAAATACTTGCTTTCTAAAAGTGGTATTTTCAAACACAGAATATAAAAATAAACTTCACTAAAAGATGTATTTTAATATTCTGAGCTCAGGCATACTAAATTCGTTTTTCTACCATGTTCTTTGGGTCAGTTAGGACTATAGAATGTAATAGTAAAACCTCCCATTCTGGCCTATGGAGAACAGGTAGCCTTACAGTAATGAAAAACGAAATTGGGTGTAATTCACTACCAGGACATGCTACACACATCATAGCATGTCCTACCTTACACTTACAATGCACCCTACCATAGGGGTGGCTTAATGATGCCAAGGGAAGGTTCAGGGGCTGGGAAGTGGGTGCACTTCACAGCCAAGATGGCAGTTCTAGACTGCACACAGACACTGCATTGGCAGGTCTGAGACACTTTACAAGCTGCTTCTGTGGGTGGCGCAAACCAGCACTGCAGGCCCACCAGCAGCATTTGGTTTACCAGCCCTGGGCACACACAGGCCACGCTACTAGGGACTAACAGGTAAACCAAATAAGCCAATCATGGATATACCAATTCACATGTCATCTTTACACAGGGCGCATTCGCGCTGTGGCACTGAATGGCAGTGGCACAGCGCCCTGAGCATCTAACAACAGCAGAAACAGAGGAGATAACAGCAAAAAATGGAAGGGAGACCCACGCCAATGGCATCAGGTCTAACAACATCTTAAACCAAAGCATTTATTAATACAGGGATGAGGCCACATAGCCATACAACTCATGTAGGAGTATATCCTCAGGCATGGGCACTCAGCGACAGGTACTCCCCAGATATGAATGTACACAGGAGATGGAGTATGGACCGGTAGGCTTGTCTGAGAACGGAGTTGGTATTGAGAAGATCAATAAATTGCGTTACTTGGAACTTGAGGGGGCTGGGTACACCTGCAAAGCTTTATAGTGTCAGATTATACGTTAAAACGCATGAAGATGCGAATCGTATGTGTTAGACTTGGCCCTTATTGTCCTAAAAGTTTTCGTTTTTCCCCCTAGCCTTTTTATTGACATGATGTGTCTGAACTGAAAATAATCAATGTTGTGCAATGGTGTACGCACCTTTATTTCCACTATTGTAGAAATGCACCTTTGTAAAATGTCACTTTTAAAATGGATGTCATTTCTGTCTGCTTGTGCCGCCTGCCTCAGGTGGGTTGGCGGTCTAGTGTTTGAAGTGACAAGGTGCTCTACACTCCCCCCACAATGACAGTTGAGGCTGGAACTGCCAGGGACCTTCTAGAAGCTTCTAGCCCTTTCTGGTAGGTGGGAGGAGGGGTGTATATGTAGAGCAGTAGAGATGCCATATGCTCAGACTGAGGGTGGACTTGATTGAGAGGGGTCACTCTGCCAAGAAGTACCACCGCAAGGGCCTGTGTGCTGGCCCCTGTGCCCATCTGTACCCCTCTGCTGTCCACAGGGCCACTGAAAGACTCTGCTGGAGTGGAGACTGCTGTGCTAGCGGGATTGCCATCATAACGGAGGATGACTGTTCCCAGGAACTGCTGCTTCATTTTTGGGTGAGCTGCCCTGCTGCTTGCTGATCTTGCCCTGCATTAACTGTCTCCTGGCCCCTAGCGCCTCGTGAGGGCTACATTTCAAGTGACTGGGCTCCTCCTGCTATCTAGCGCCTTGTGAGGGCTGCAGCGCTATCCCAGCCCCCAAGGACTCTCCTGCTTCTTTGCGCCTCGCCGGCACTATTGTCTACATTGCCAGAGAAGAGGAGCACTGTCTGTTGTCTCTGGAGCTGTTGGGCCTCTCTAGCGCCTGGTGAGCGCTGCCTCCAGCACCTGCCCAAGAGAAGAAGGTGCGTGGGACCTGCTGCGCATGCTGCCAGGGAGAGCTTTCAATACAGCGCTGTGCTGCTAAAGCACTATATATCCAATTCCCCGCATTTTTGCTGCAGCTTGATTCTGTGAGACCCTGACGGCATTCCTGGGACCTAGCGCCTCGTGGGCACTACTGTCTTGTGTGGGACTTGGGATCCTCACCAGCTCCCTAGCGCCTTGAAGGCACTTTTCTCTTGGTTGCCAGGAGGAGTGACACCTGCAGCGCTGTGCTGTCAAAGCGCTATATTTGGTGGCCTGTACTTCCAGGAGGTGAGGAGCTGAAGCCTGCAGCACTGTGCTGCCAGAGCGCTACTTTATTCTGGGGGACCCTGGACTTGGGAGGACTCTAGCGCCTTGTGAGCGCTACAGCTGTGCCCCAGGAGGTGGTGAGGAGCGTGGGCGCTACTCCCCCCCCACCCCCCAAGAAGAAGGCCTGTCCCACGTTATTGCCAGAGAGAGCCCTGCAGCCACCGAAGAAGCGGGAGCAGTGCGTGCTCCATTTCGGCTGCCCCCATCGCCTGCCAGCAGAAGGGGCCTATCAGGGCACAGTGCCGGTGCCCAGAGATTGCGCAAGGACTCCACAGGGCCCGGTGAGTAGGGCTCAGTCCCAGCTTGGTGGGGGTGGTGTCGGGGCACATTGTCGGTGCTCGCCTCCCCCCGGTGCCGCTCTGAGGGCACCATGGTGTCCATGCTGACCTTACAGCAGCCCCGCATGACAGCGGGCAGTTGCAACCTTGGGGAGCACTGTGAATTTCAGGGGGTTCCGGAGTTGGGCTCCCAACTGGGCAGTGGTGCCAGTGCTTGTTTTTGGGCCTGACTCCCAGCTGCCCTGCGAGTGCGCAGGCAGCTGCAACGTATTGGGGGGCATTGTACTCCTCAGGAGAAGAGAGAGAGAGAGGAGTGAGAGACACTCCTGCCCTGCCTCAGCGCTTTGCGCACTTTGCTTTTGCTGTTTTTGCAGCCAGCCCTGACTTTGCGGGAAATAGGGCATTTGAGCCCCAGAGGGAGGCCAGTTGGCCTGGGGCCAGTTTCAGAGTGTTGTGCCCCCGATTGGGGCGAACTGTGTTTATGCTGGCTAGGCCTATTGCCCCATATGATTTATTGCATAATAATGTTGCCAATGCTAACCTGTTTAGGCCTAATGCAATTATGCCCATAAGGTTGATGCCTAATGTATTTCTCCCAATGCATTGATGCTAATGAGGTTTTTGGCATGCCCACTGCTGATGGTGTTTATGCAAATGTGTTGATGCTTATTGATAATGCCTCGTGCGTCAAGCCTCATTTTAATATGACTATGCCTGATGCCTTACACTGCTGGTAGGCCTAATGCTCACATGTTTATGCCCACAGGTTTATGCCGAGTGATAATGCTTTTCTTTCCCCAAGGCCTGCACTGCTGGTTTTATGCATACTGGGCCTAGGACTCATGCATCATGCATTTATGCTCATGACGATGTCTCATGTGATGCTTTATGTTTATGCCTAAGGCTAGTTGCACTGTGGTTAAGTGCCTGATCTGGCCAGGCGGTACTGGCTGCTTTACGTTTATTACGGAGACTCGCATTTATTCTACCTGTGCTTGTGATGACTGGCAGCGGCCCGATTGGCGCTCCCCTGTAAATAATCCCTATGTAAAGTACTACCCAGTGCCGGTTGGCACAATGTATATGCACCTGTGATGGTTCTACAACGAGTTCTGCATAATACATATGCAGTTTTTTTCACCTAAACTGGTGTGGTCTCTTTTTGTTGTGTGCCTCGTGTGTCGCCTCTGTGTGTGCTGCGTGGATGCTTTACACACTTACTCCTGAGTTTGGCCCACCCGCTCTGCACCACGCTACCTCGTGTCTAACAGTAAGTCTCCAGGAGACTCATCTAATAAAAGTTGAATGGAAGAAACAGGAAGAAATGGAGAAGTGATTGCCTGGCCACACCTATTTAGCTCTCTCAAGAGGGAAGCTGATATGGATACCCCACGAGATCCCATAAGTAAAGCGTTGTCTCCACATAGACACGGAGGGTATGCCATGTTGGAGGGTGTGCTGTATGGTAAACATCTGATGCTGGCAAGCTCTGAAGTCACTCTGGGTGGAGGGACTGGAGATATAAAAGAGGTTTCAGATTTAGAGATTCCATTGCATCCTTTACAGTGTTTATCACGTCAAAATTGTAAACTTGTAGATTTGGCTAGTTGATAGTTGCAAAAAGAAATAATCGCAATGGTTTGGAAAGCAAACGCAGCGCTCAAAGTGCAAAAGTGATTAAACAATGTTATGAAATGTTCACGCGCTGAAATAGCTATGTTAACTGCCCTGCAAAGAAGAAATACCAAGACAGCATCCATGGATTCCAGGGATATTAGAATACTGGCACTGGCACATGATCGCAAGTTTGATTAGCAACCATGTTCACCAATGTATATTGAATGTAGCTGATCCCAAGACATCAGAGAACTCCTCCTACAGACTCAAGCTCTCAAAGGTCATAGAATGGCTGGGTGGTTTTTCAGCGATTACACGCAGCTGGTAAAAAAACATTTTATAATTAAAATCTTTTTGGATGCCAAATAGCATCATTGCCAACCAAGGAATACATGTTTAAACATAATCTGATGTTAAATCTTGCAAAATGAAGCATGCATTAGACCTTTGCGGTCCCATTTGGATACAGACAAGAATTTTGAGTCTAAAATGAGTAACTCAAATCTGACTTTAAGTAACTGACTGTTTGCAAAGTTTGTTGGTGCAGTTATGTATTCAATAGGGAGTGTCATTGCTTGAACTTCAGGTGGAGTGGAAGGATGTCCCATTCAAGGATTGCAAAGAGGGACTTTTTCACCACACACACCTACTACTTGCATATTAAGAAATGTTTTCAGTAGAGCTCCAAACTCGGGCATTGGTTTCAATTTTAATAACACCCTTGGCTGAATGGTGGAGTTTTGCAGAAGCCGCCTTTAGCTCATGGTTAACAAGGCAGCAAGACCTAATGATGAGAATGCACATAAATTGGGCTTTGTGTGAACTCCCTGAAATCACTAAGGGGCTTAATATGATGTCAGGCAGACTTGAGTCTGGCCGACACAGTCGAGGATATGGGTCCGACCGACCTTCGGTCAGCGGTACCGACCGACTAATTACGATGCGACTGCACATGGTGCGGTCGCATACTCACATTTTCCTATGGGCGCATGTGCTATGGCCTTAAACCGGCCGTAGCACAAGCTCCCATAGGGAAATGGGAGGTTGTGTTCATCCCTGCACCGCGTGGCAAGAACCTCAAGGTGCCTGCCGAACGGTGCAGGGATCAACAAGAGGGCACCACAGATGCTTCCTCGGCACCCAACCAGAGGCTGCAAACAGAAGGGGGACCTGCTAGGGGCCTCCAAACTCGCTTTCCATGTTTGAAAGCCTGGCATGGAAAGCCTGCCGGAAACAGAGAATCGTAATCCAGACGGCGTAAAACACTGTCCATCTGGATAACGGGCAGGTCTCCGACTGGCCATCGGGCTTCTTGAGCCTGTCAGAATACAGCCGGAATGACCGGCCGCTTTCACTTCCGACCACCTAAATTGTAATTAGGCGGTCGAAAGTGAAACCGACTATCTCGTCGGAAAGCCTCATAAGTCAGCACAGAAGAATATTTCTCTCTCGCACTGTCATAATGCAATTCATGAGGTGCAGTGCGACAGGGACTATTTGCTTGTTTGAAGTTGGCAAGACACAGCAATACATAAATTGATTGTTGGCAAGACGCCATTTTGTAGCACCAGTCTTACAAGTCATAGCACCAGGCAGCCCTTAACTCCCTCCCCTTCCAGACACAGCTCATTTACCATTTAGCATACCCGGCAGTGCCCTTCCACTACTACCAGACGGTCATTTAGAATTCAGAGCATCAGTCAGCCACTCATCTGCACCAGGTAAAGGAGATTAAAATAATGTGATCATCAGAATTGTATGGCTAAAATTAGGTCATTTAGCACAGAAAACAGAGCTGGATCATGAGAAAGGAATGAAGTTCCAACATTCTACTTTGCACAACATCACCATTATCTGGCAGATCACTGTGTCACCAAATTGGCACGAGAAGCACATGTTATGAGTGAAACTCAATGTCATGAAGTGCTAAGTGTGCCTCATATGCCTCGAAGCAGAAGGCCCTCATTTGGCTATACTCCGAGAACAAGGCTGGATAATCACGGAAACAGGCTTGGCCAAGGAAAAACCACCAGTGGACCTGTGATGTGTGCTGGGGGTGGAGTAAGGGAGAGGGCTTACGAGTAGCCTACAGGGGTTTGAGAAGCAGATAAACGTCCAGGTCTGTTTGGCACTTCTTGGTAGGCTCAGCTATTCTATCCTTTGCTATTCCACTGCATAGACATGCATAGCTCCTACTTGACGGAGGATATATCCTCTTGGTCCTTTGCTTTTCAGGGGTAAAGAACATTCAAGTTGGGTATCTAGGTGGCATTCTTGCTGGTGTAGAGATCAAACCAGGAACTGCGATGTTTTATTACAACACTGGGAAACACAATTAGGAAAAGATGGGGTTTTTTTTTTTTTTTTTTTTTAACTCTTTATTGAATATACGACTTGGAAACATCATCCAACATACATTTAGGTACAGGTGTACAATAATTCAACACAACAAATTTTTCTAGAATAGGTGTACATCTTCGAGGAAACTGCAATTGTTAATTTCTCCAATATTCAGTACAGTGCATCATTCAGCTATCTTCCGGCAAGAATCCCCTTGGCGGTAACGTACAAACATTCCCTCTGAATTTGTTTCACCCTCCCCATACCAGCTCCCACTTTTTAGGGCATCCTCTATTCACATATACTGCCTTTTCGGCCACCATGACCCAATCGATGTCACTGCACCATTCTGCATATGTTGGCGCATTTTGCACTCCCCAGTGTTTGGCCATATTGCGTTTCGCTATCGTCATGCCCAGTGTCGCCCAATCGCAGGCTGTACGATTGCGATCTGTGGCTTCCCATATGTTAAGGAGGCATCGTTTGGGTTCTGGTGGTACCAGAGCCCCACTGACCCATGTTATGGTGTTCATGATTGCTTCCCTGTATAATTGGATGCTAGGGCACTCCCATATCGTATGGAAGAATGTACCTGTGGCCCCACAGTGTCGCAAGCAAAGCTGGGTGTCTGCTATCCCCATTTTAGCTGCTGTTGCCCTAGATTAGTATATCCTGTGGCGCACCTTGAACTGCACCAGTTGCAGTCTAGAGGGTATTGCCACTTCCCGTGGGGAGTCTATTGCTTCTTGCCATTCAGTGTCGTCTAATTCCACAATGTCAGCCTGCCATTTCTCACGGAGACTCAATGTGGGGTCTGTTTGATTGTTAATTAATTTCTGATAAGTTAGGGAGATGGCCCTCCAATCGATACGTTCCATAAGCAACCTATCCTCCAGTCGCGAAGCCTCTGGGAGGGCAGTGTCTGGTAGAATGGTCGCCATTAGTGCATGTCTAATCTGGAGGTAGCGGAACAGTTCCGTGGGTGCCAGGTCATACTTTTCTTGAAGTTGCGTGAATGGGATAACTTTCCCCTTGACCCAGAGATCCCACACCCTTCAGATTCCTATTAAATCCCACTGTTTGAACCCTTTACAGCTGCTCAGTCTACACAATTTCCCAGTCTCCCAGAGTGGGGTAAATTGCGTTGTCGTGTTATACCAGCCCAGTTTTCTGAGGACCGTGTGCAAGTGGGTCCCAAGATGTCTGTCCTGCGGGTCTTGTTATATAGAGCCCTCATGACCCCTCCTTTCCCCAAAACGTATCTATCCATGCGGAATACTGGTTCAGTCTGAATTCTAGTACAGCAGCATGGACTTTTAACTCGTTAAAATGTGGGCCACTAAATCCCCCATCCTAGTACAAAATTCTTCCACTTGTAACCTTAAGGAGGGATCGGTCTCCTCCAACAAGGTAACTGTGAATCCCTGGTGGTAATGGTCGGGATGTTCTGAAAGAAGCATTAAAGAAGATGTGGATTCTTCTTTGCCCTTCTCCATTTGGCTTTTTCTGGACTGTCATTTCTAGTATTCTTGCAAACAGTCGGTCTTATTCTTGTTCTTTTCAATTCCCTCACGTCAGCAGACTCCTCATGTGTCCTTTGTCTCATTACGGGCTACCCACCTTCGTTATAAGAACGGTGGACTGTGTGGGATACGTAGAGAGAATGCGGTCTGCGGAATTTGTTTCCCTCGGCACATTTTATTATTTTGAGGCTGAATTCATTTTCACATTCTCAAGTTATCATGAGCTCATGACGGAGTATACTGTCACAATGTTACACTATGTGCAACTGCTGCCGATTCTGCACATCTTATCGCTCTCCACATTGAGTCTGAAGTCATCACACAAGGCATTTGTATCTGAACCCTTCTTCCCCCAAGCCACTCCTTCGCCAAGACTGCGATAAGAGGCAGGCGTATGCTCTTCAAGCTAGAAAGTTTTGATATTTGCTTTCATTTCTTAAAATAAAATGGTACGCGACACCTACAATACAAATATTCCACAAAGTGCTCCAATACTTGTAAATTAAGGATGCTATCATAGTTAATTTGTCTAGTACTACACTGTCGTCTGTATGGCCGGTGCTGCAACAAGCCTGCTCTCTTTATGACCCAAGTCTTCGTATGTGACCTTGTTATGTTTTTATGTATAATAAAAAGAGTTTTTTTAAAAAAAAAAAAGGATGCTATCATACGAGAATGTTTGGGTGGTAAATGAAACCACCCTATAAAGACTGACAGAAACACTACTCCATAACAATACTAGTAGATATTGTGAATGAACAAACTACCAGAAATATTATTCCATAATAACAATAATAATATTGTACATTACCTACCAGAAACATTATTCCTTAACAATACTAGTAGATATTGCACCTTAACATAGTGCCCCCAGTTAACAAACTGCCAGAAGCATTATTCCATACTAACAATACTAGTAGATATTAGACAGTAACAAAGTGTTTCCATGAGAGGTGGAGCCAGATGGCTGCTCTCTCTTGAGGCTCAGTGGTAGTCTCATCAAGTGGGATCCAGGTTGACCGGAGCGCTTTCCAAAGGGACGGGTGAGTACTGCAGCTGCAGACTACATTGATTTCCCAAGGAGAAGCCAACTACTAATAGTGACGATGTCTTGCTGGACAGGACTGCCGTGTGAGAGATTGACGGCTACCAACCTGCTAATTAATGGTTCAGTGAATGTAGTGTATGAGGACAGAGCTGCAACCAGGAGCAGGGCGCCTAGGAGTACCAGTGGTGTAACTGAGCCATGGGGCGAGGCGTCCTGACAGCTAGAAAGTGTCACTTATTAAGAAAGGAGGAAGAGACCAACCTACCCGCTTGAGACGTGCAGGAGGGAACAGAATACACTCAATTATTGCTCCCCCTACACCTCTGACTGGAGGGCAAAAAACATTTAAAACAACTCTTTCCCAAAGGCAACTGAACAAGGATATGATTAACTGTATAGACAGCAGGGTTGACAGTACTATTGTAATAGATTAATCACAAATATTATGCATTCAGACAAACTCAGTAGGGGCAGGATTCAGGTAAAAGCACAAAAAAGCCAGAGGAAGAAATACCCATTGCTTGAAAGCTTCCATAGGAAGACGTGTAGAGGAGTCCAGGTGGGTACTTATGGAGGCTAAAATGAAGAACAGGTCTGCTAGTGTGGGTAAGACAGAAAGACGAGTCCCTGCACTGAAGCTAAAGCAAACATTAATTCCAAAACATATTTAAGGCTGCACACCCAAAAATATCTACCTGCTAGAAGGGAATGTGGAGATTCTGGAGAAAAAACCCACAAGCTGCAAACCTGAGGAGTTTAGGGGTTCTGGTTATTAATGGAAAGCCCTGAAAGGTGTCAACAGAACTAGGGAACCACTTTGAGATGTATTAGCAACCACTTGTTGGATCAGAGGGTAATGATATTTCTCAACATGCAACATAAAAGCCCAACAGAGATGGTGAACTCTACTGAGAATAAAATAGGAGTCATCACGAATGGAGATCCATCCTGAAGTCCTATTTTTAATATACCAAGGAGGATCTTCTCATGGAGACTCAGTAATGTCTAACAGCAATGTCCGTTAAAATCCCTGTTGAACATTACAAATTACATATGCTGCTTTTCTACAGGGAGAAAGGAATGTGAAACTTTTTTTGAGTTGTTTAATTAAATAGCCGTTTGCACCAATGTGAGCAGTGCTAGGCGCTCCCCTGTAAAGCAGAGGGTTTGATGAAAAAACAGAGTTGCTGTTCAGATCAGCTGCTCATATTTAGCTTCTCTTCCTCAAAATTCCATATGCACTCCACGTTCTCCTACCCCTATGTTTTCCTAAACAAGTCTTTGTTCAGGAAAAGAAGGTAAAGGTAATTTAAAGACCCACTTTTATAAAAATGCATATATCACGTAAAAAAACAGCTTGTGGCTTCAGAGGTCCAGGACACAATAAAAGAAGTACAAGAGCCAGTTAGGAAAAGCATTTGTTTCTAATCTACAACACTTCTCGTCTGTGACTTTCTCTAAACAAAATGGTGTAAACAAGGCCTTGGATTTTGTAAGTGTCAGTTGGGAAGGGAACGTTCCCTGCATGGTGAACAGTCATATAGCCCTGCGCTGAGAACCCGATTGCATGTGAAACTGGTATCATCTTTGTGGCCGCAACGTTGTGTTAATCTAGCATGTGTGCAGAGGAATAGGCCTGTCCCCGATAACGTGAGGTCCACAACGTGTTCTGTGACATAGCAAGGAACATCAAGAGTGCCCTCATAGGTGTCATAGGGCTACTGCCCACATAAAGTGGTGTTAGCACCTATTAGGACTTAGTTAACCACTAGTGTAACGAGATCATTTTTTGTGTGTCAAGGAGAGTGTTATCTATTGAACCACCGCGTAAAGTTCCCCAGATCCTTGCACTGCCATACAGTGTGTGTCAGTTGCATGTATGTGCAGTAAGTGTGGCACTTGTACAATAGTAGGTCTCTGTGCATAGTGAGAATCTGAGTATTGGGACCAGTCGGATCAGTTTCAGATGGCATGACACAAGATGAATGGTGGAAACAGCTTCGACAGACAGTGGAAGTGTATTGAATGTATTTGTGTTGCTGGAGGGTGGAGAACAAGACACTGAAGTTAAGGAGGGTGAATACAGAACTACCCTCAGAATTTCAATGAGGTCCTTGTTAGCAAAGGCTGCTGATTAGTTCTCCCTCAGCACTGGCACTTAATGGATACTAGGAATCAAGGGCAGTACTGCCGTTTCTGTGTACAAGGTGAAGAAGTTTATAAGCAGGGCCTGCGTTATTGTCAGTCATGGAGTACTGCTTCAAGAAAGCTGATGACAACAAAGTGCAGAGATCTCACACTTCATTGTACCTTTGTTTGTACACTTCTGCTTAGAGCCATCACCGTTGCTACCTACTTGCACAAAGGCTGTTTGCTGAAGAGCCAGAAAATTAGATTTGAAAGAAATTCAAGCTACACCTCTACTCACATCTTTGACAGTGGATCCACATGCCTTGTCTGGAAAATGTAGATCAACTTAAGATCCAAACCACACCACTTTGTTCCTGTTCCAAGTTCGTCATGACCAAGGAAGGGAGTGCTCTGCAAAGTGCCTGAAGAATTGATGTGTGACCCAAGCTGGTGTTTGCATGACAGAGTCTCTTAGAAGTGAGGTCACATCACTTGAAGTTCGCATTTCCTGCAGAAGGATCTGAGAGTACATTAAGAATCCTGCCTGACTGCTGAGAGAGTGGGGTAGTGTCCCGGGTCTTACAACAGACTGTTCTTGAGGAGAAGCCATGCATGCTCACGGCGTGGTAAACAACCAGAGAAGGCCGAATCGTTAGGAAATACGCTAACTACAAGCCAAGATTCTGAGGGTTATCGGGTTCACCCTACATTATCATAACAGAACAACCAGAGAAAGCAAGCGACTAGGCAGGAGAAAAGTCAAGTCACCTGCGTGCAGAGGGGTCCTCTGGTCTCCCTGAGCAGTTATTGCCATAAACTGCACCAAGACTTGAATTTGCCAAGTAATGTATGTGACCGCATCTCGCTGTGTGACTGAGAGACTGGTGCTACCGATGTCAACGTATGAATTTACTGTCGCCACTCAGTTCAAAGCTCTGATGGGCTAGAAGGCTGCAAATGTAGATGTCCACATCTGCACCCAGCCTAGAGGGCCCACTACTGCTAAAGAAGAGTGCCATCATGTTAGCTGTTGCACTGATCTTTCCCAAACATCAAGTTCCAAGTAGGGCCACAGCTGCAGACCCTGCATTCCGCTGCAGACATTCGACTGCTACATGCGCCTGCCTGTTTTGCATCACCAGAACTGCAATGACAGAACGCAGGTAACCACAGGACCTAAACTGTGCATGGAAGAAGAGACTGAGGAAGCAGACTGAGTTCTGTAATAAGAACTTAAGACTTTACTGGGTGAACATGAAGTGGTGAAAGCAAACTGAACAGCTGTGTGTATCTATGTTTGGGGGGGTGTATTTGGAGTGTACTGCACCTGTGCTTAATCAGTTTGTCTCATTAGTCTGTGTAATCAAAGTACTTTTTTACCTAACTAAGGACTAGGATGAACAATATGCTGTTGAGTTTGTTGGTTCACTGTTGCGTTATATGCTCCCACTCCCCTCCCCCAAACGACCTCCCTTGGTATCCTTTGACTGCTTGACCTCACTACTCCGACAGTCCAGAAACGATATACACTTCCCCAATTTGCAGCACCATTGTAGGATAGATGCCAGTGAAACCTTCAGCCACCATGTTTGGGTACCAGTAGCCCCCGTCTGTCCAGTGGCCACCAAACGTGTTCTGAGAGCAACTGCCATTAAAGTTGTTCTCACAGATACTAAGCCACAACACAGACATTGTTTGCCAGATGATGGGACGACTGACCATTGAGATTGACTTTAAACAAACAGGCTTCTTAAGAACACTGTGTGTAATCTATGAGGCTACCTGGACTGTTGCCTTACTTCAAACCCTGAGCCATCTACTATTGGCTTTCTTTGGAGCTTAAGGAGAGACCATGGCTTCTATACACCCTGCCCTCTTCAACCCCCTTACCTACTACCCCAATAATACTTGCATTGAAGGATGGTTTACGCCCAATAGCGCATGACCTTGCTGGAGCAGAGTTTTCAGTTTGAAAATTCTGGGGCTTTTGAAGCTCTGGCATGTCTATTCGTGGTATTAATTTATTAATAATTAATAATTAATTATTTGTCTTGTGCAAGTGCGTTTATATTAATCAATCCGTTTGTTTTAACAAGAAAGAGTTACATGTGAATGTGCTTAAATGTGCTGACTGATAATAACGCGTGTGTTAAATGCGTTTTCATGTTTAAACATTGCTATGTGCTGTTTATTTTTGAGCACAAAACGCTTTTGAATTAATGCTTTCCATGTTGCAAGTGCTAGATAAATGCATACACATAAGGGTATTAGTGGGGTTAACACTGTTTAATCATTATGCTGTAGTAACGTTTTTATTTCTTTTAATTGAGATGGTCTATTGTGGCCTATGGAGGCCTAGTCCATGATGGCTGATTTTGTGAGCATGGCCTTGAATGAATATGTGAAAACTGAGACGAGGGAGACCCCTGCTGGAAATGGTTTTGAAGCTAACTGACCATGGTCCTTGTCGAGAAACTTTCCATGAGGACAGCAGCAGTTTTTGGGAGTTCTCCAAGAGAAGTGAAAGTGTCCTTGGCAGTCTTGAAAAACAAAGGAGCCTTAGAGGGAAACTCTGAACTGTGGCTCGATAGCCGAGGAGAAGCCGGATTAATGTGATACACGTTTTATTTTCTTGGTTCCTGTTCCGTAGTTTTCGCTATGTGTATTTTTCCTGAGCGGAGATTCACAAATGTAGCAATGTTACATTCTTTCCTTCTCGCTCTGCAAGTCCGGCGGACATTATGATTTTTCCTATGTTCCAATGTATCTTTCTTTTGTTCAATTTATTATAAAAACTGTTAGCTTAGAGAGGGTTCTCCCCACCCCATTTGCCACTTGCCATTTTGCCTTTGCTGCGTATTGAACCTGCGTTGCTGAGGATTGATGCTGAAGGGACTTAGTCGTCTTGAGAGACATTTACTGAGAGACTTGTCCTGACCCGTTCTGACATTTAGCTAGAATAGGTAACTATGAGAAATGATTTACTCTGATTGAATTTCTTTGACTAATTTTAGATAAAGCAATATAATTTTAAACATGGTGTTAGATATTCATTTTTGTCAATTATTGGGTTTGCGTTATTGATTATTGTTGTATATATTGTATAGACTATGCTTAGGGACAGTCACAAAAACCAGGTCTTATCGGCCTCGATATAGATGCAGGGTGTTTAGGAGTGTTTTCTTTCCACAGGTTTATTGCTGGTAGAGTATTTGAGCGTATGTTAGTGAAATGGGCCCTAGCGTATGATGTATGCATGTGCGTGTAACTGTGAGATTACTCTATCCGTGGTAGTGGGAATATTATATACACCCTGATCTCTATCAATTTCCTGGTAGCAGAGATTGATGGTTTTTGATGATTGTCTTGATTAGATAAGATTGTTTTATTGATTATTGATTATTGGTTCAGGTTGGTATATGTACTAATACTATATGTTGGAGTCGTAATGTTGAGTTATATGTAGTGCTTCTGGAACTTGGAAGCTGTAGCAGTTCCGTAGTAGGGCAGAGGGAAGTATATGCTGCTCTCGGGAAAGACGGAATTGTAAGGAATAACGTGTGACAATTGAAGTTGCGCGTCACATTGTCTGGGTTCGGAATCAGTGACATCGTCGTATGTTACTATTAGATATTTCTGGTATATAAGGAGTGTGAATGATAGTGAAGGTTATCTGTGAAACTCTGGTCTTAAGTCCCAGGGATCCGTAAGGATTTCCGTTAAAGCTTATCGCGGGAGGAGTAATAGGTATTCTCTGAGCTTATTTGAAGAACTGGGCAAAAAGAAAGCTGTTTAGTTAATGTGTGTTATAATTCTGTAGTGGAGCAGATTGTCTGTTCTCGGGAAGCAGGATTCTGTGCGTATGTACTATATTTCCTTTGTATGAATGAGCGTGAATGTTTGTACATTTAGTTGATTGTAAGACTCTTTGGACAAGTCCTAGAGGAAACAGTTAATGAATGTATGTGAGTAGGGCAGAGTAGAAGAAGTGCTACTGTGTCAATGAAAGGTTTCTTATGAAATAGACTCTTTACTATTCTGGGGTTAGCGAAGCAGACAATGGAGATGTTTTTATGTTGTAACTAATAGATTTTGTAGAACTTTTGACACGAAGTCTACTGAAAAGATTTTGTAAAGGAGGGGTAGACGAGTGACAGAAGACAGAGACAAACTGCAGCGACTGTTGACGTCAGAAAGACCGCGCTCTGATTGGATGGTAGATCAGAATAGTGCTCGCGCTAGGATTGGTGCGTTAGTGTGAGCCGCACAAGGATTGGAAGAACTATTTAGTGACGTAGACGTTCCAGGATTGGTGCGTTAGTGTGAGTCGCGCTGCAATTGGTTGAAAATTCGTATTGTATATTTATAATACGGAAAGAGTAGAGAGTTCTTTGTAAACGATAAAATGTATTATCAAGAAGAGAAGAAGAAAAAAACATTTTTTGGTAGAGTTAAAAAGTGGTTTAGTAAGGATAAAGATGTTAAAACAAGAGAGGGTGAGTTGTTACCTCCACCGAAAACACCTGCATCCTTCATGGCTGCGAGACATGGGTTTCATACCTGTATATGGTTGGAGAATTGGGTTAGGTATACTAAAGAAGATGGTGTTCTAGCATTTCCAGAACATGGTTCATTTAATATGGCCGTGTTGAGAAACTTACGGGAAAAGATGTTATGTCTTGACCCGAAGCCGAGACCTACACAGTTCGAGGCTTTAGTGGAATGGGAAGAAGAAGTACATGAGAGAGAGAAACAAAGATCAGGAGGGTATTATAGGTACATGTTTGGGAGGAGACATGATCGTGAAACTCATCATGATCGAATGAAAAGGTGGCGAGATGTTAGTATGTCAGAGGGATTATATCCGATGAGAACAGTTGAAGGAGGAGCAGAAAGGGTTCCCGAGTCAGAAATAAGAAAATATGGAGTTAATGAGTACGAGGATGAGGTCTTGAATGACATGATTTACAAAAGACCACCTCCATATAGACCAGAACCGGACAAAAGTACACCAGTTGTTTCTCCGATAAGAGATACAGTTTGTGTTAGTGAGACAGAAAATGAGACACCTGAGGTAAGGAGTGATCATTACCTTGATAAGAATGCCAGACAATTAGCCAGAACTACAACAGAGTTGACTGAGAAGATTAGGGAGTTAACGAAGAATCTAGAAGTTGTTACGGTGCCTGTAACAATAGGTCCAGTTATGCCTGTGTTTGACAAACAAAAAGCAGGTGAGAATGGACTGGTGATTCCATATGTTGGGAATAATCTGACAAATTCAGTTGGTCCTTCAGGAGATTCAGGCAAAAGAGCAGAAAGAAATGACCTGAGACAATCAAGACATGACACATGTAGTGAAATATTGGATGCTAGTGAAGCTAGTTGTTCAGGGATGCCGATTTTAGAACCGCAAAAGAGTGGTTCCAGTGAGAAAAACTGCTGAAATAACAGTTGATGATTTGAATGATTGGATGAAGGTTCTACAGAAAAAGGATAAAGATTCACAAGTAATTGATGTAGCTAAGTTACGTGTAGAACTAGAAGAGCTTGTCACAGGAACAGTTACAACAGAGATTCTGAAGAGTCATCATGATGGTGAACTAATGTTTATGTGCAAGAGTGTTACCTGGAGAGCAAGGAATACACATGACAGGCTAAGAGCAATAGCAAATGAACAAGGAGTTGACATTGATAAAGTGAAAGCTTTACAGAGAACTTACAGGATGGATTTTACAGAGAAGGACATTGAAAATTTGAATGCTACTGGTAGAACAGGACAGATTAAGGAAATGGTAGCATTACTGCGAAGATGGGGTGATGTTGAAAAGTGGAAGGATAGGTGGTATAAGAAAAGAGATGAGACTGAAGATAGAACAACTTACTCAGCATTTCCAGTGAGAGAAAAGGAGAAACCAGTGGATAATTATCCTATGAGAGAAATACCTGGAGGAGGATATGTACATGTTCCATGGACCAGACAGGATATTTTATCATTTACGAATGATTTCCCTCGATTGAGAGAAAAGCCAGTCGAGTGGTATAGGCAGGTAGATAGGTTTGTGAAATTGTCAAAAGTGCTGTGGGTTGACCTGAATAGTCTGTTGGATATAATTGTTCCAGCAGACTTGTGGACTGAGTGTAAAATAGTTGTGAGTTGGCCTACTGAGGAATATCCAAGAGACTCAAGAACAGGGGCACCAGATCCAGAAGTAATGAGAAAGTATGATCAGGTGATGGTATACCTGAAGAGTAAAGTACCTGCAAAAGAGACAGACTGGGTAAAGATAGATCGAACACAACAGGAAGCGAAAGAATCAGTTCATGCTTTTTACGAGAGGCTGATACTGGCATTTAAACAATTCAGTGGAGATGAACACCTGGGTGACAAAGATTTGAGTCACTTTGTATACAGATTTGTATATGGCCTTAGACCTGAAATTGGTGAGAGAATTCGTGAGCACACAGTGGATTGGCAGAGTAAGAAAGTAGATGAGATCCTGAGACATGCAAAATACTTCAGTGATGAAATTGAAGCAAAACAAAGAAAGCTGAAAGAGAAAGCAATGTGGGCACAAGTGAAAGTTGCAGAGAGACAGGAAGCACAGTTAGTGGAACAGGCGAATAATCCAGGAAATAATGCAGGAAATAGACCAAGATATGCAGGAAAAGGAAAAGGAAGTCTTGAGGAAGCGAAGAAAAAGTTCCCTTGTCACAACTGTGGCCAATTAGGGCATTGGAGATCAGAGTGTCCTAATCCACCATTAGTGAGTAATGAGAGTAAACCTTTAAATCAACAGGTGCAGAACCAGAACGAAGGAAATAATCAACAACAGCAACAACAGAAAGTTGTGAGACAGCAGAGTCAAGAGCCAAAACCGCCCTTGCCGCAGAATAGAGGGTTACAAAAGTATAATCAGGATTCGGGATTCTACAATAATGAGCAGGTAAACAAACCAAGACGTTCTAACAAAGTACAGCAGTACTTGTTAAAGAGTGAAGGGAGTGAGTCTGAGGGTGATTATTGACGGTGCCGAGGAGAGGAAGAAGAGTGCATACTTGGTGCAACTCTAGAAATAGACCAGGCAGGACCATTTGTGGATGGGAAAATAAATGAGGAGAGTGTTACTTTTTTGGTAGACACAGGTGCGACAAGATCAACTGTCAGGTCAACAGATGTTAGAAATCTTCCTCTCTCGGATGAAGCAATCCAAGTAGTTGGTGTAGCCAATACACAAATCAAAACACGTCTTACTGAACCTGTAAGAGTACAGATAGGGAAATTTTCAGACATGCATAGATTCATTGTCTGTGACACGAGTCCAGTGAACCTACTGGGTAGGGACTTGTTGTGCAAGATGAACTGCACAATTTTTTGTACACCGGATGGAATAGCCTTTGAGACACCAGATGAAGATGCTTTGTACCGAGTGACTCTAGAAAATAGAGAGAGTGAGTTAATTGGTGCATTTGCTGTGTTTAATCCGGAGGATTTGCCTCAAGAGCTGAGAGACACAGTGAAAAGGACAGTTTGGGATTTTACTGGAGAGGATGTGGGATTGATGAATAATGTAGATCCAGTGAAAATTGCAGTAAAGGAGGGAATCACATATCCTAACATTCCTCAATACAAAATGACACCAGAAATAATTGAAGGGATAACTCCTATAATTGAGAAAATGATTCAGCAAGGAGTCCTGAGAGAACTACTGAGTAGTCCGTGTAATTCACCGATAATGGGACTAAAAAAGCCCAATGGGAAATTTAGGATCGTACAGGATTTGAGAAAAGTTAATCAAATTGTGGTGGCATGTTGTCCTATTGTGCCAAATCCATCAGTGATCCTGTATCAAATTCCACATGATGCTGAGTGGTATACAGTGATTGATTTATGTCATGCGTTCTTTTCAATTCCATTGCATCATGATAGCCAGCCGATTTTTGCATTTAGGTTTGGCCAGCGTATCTTAGCATGGTGTCGAATCCCACAGGGGTATACGGAGAGTCCTTCGATATTCAATCAGTTATTGAAGAAATCGTTGGAGAGTTTGATTATGCCTGAAAGTTCAGTGCTAGTGCAGTACATTGATGACCTACTGATGGCATCAAAGACACGTGAAGCTTGTGAAGTAGATACCATAGCTTTACTGAATCATCTGGCAGATGGAGGGTTAAAGGTATCTCCAGCCAAATTGCAATTTTGCAAGAAAGAGGTGCATTATCTTGGACACAATATTGAAAAGGGTCTGAGAAAAGTGACTACTGACAGGATCAGAATAATCAGAGAAATGAAAGCTCCAAAAACCCAGAGAGAAGTGAGAATGTTCCTGGGTATGGTGGGTTATTGTCGTCAATGGATAATTAATTTTTCCCTGATAGCAAAGCCACTGATTAAACTGACAAAAAGTGAGATGACTGATCCATTGGATCTAGATGCAGAACAAATGGCAGCATTTGAAGAGCTCAAAAGTAAAATGTGTGAGGCTCCAGCTTTGGGTATGCCTGACTATGAGAAAGAATTTGAGCTGTACTGCAGTGAAAGAAATGGATGTGCACTTTCAGTGTTAATTCAGAAACATGGATTACTGAGAAGGCCTATTGCGTACTTCTCATCGACACTTGACCCTGTAGCTGTGGGTTTACCAGGTTGTCTGAAATCTGTGGCTGCAACATGCAGGAGTCTGGAACAAAGTGAGGGAATCATAATGGGATATCCTGTAAGGGTATTCGTACCTCACAATGTGGCAATTCTTTTGACAAGAAGCAGAACTCAGTACATGTCACATAGTCGATTGACTAAGTACGAAAAAGTGATTCTGGGAGCATCAAATGTGACACTTGAGAGATGTGTGAATGTGAATCCAGCGACGCTTTTGCCAGACATTGAAAATGTGGGTGTGAAAATGGAAGATGATCATGATTGTTTGGATGTGCTTGAGTACTGTACAAAACCAAGACCAGACATAAGGGATTTACCCTTGAATGAGAGTGATCATGTGTTGTTTGTGGATGGATCATGCCTGAGAAATGATGATGGTGTGCTATGTGCAGCATATGCGGTATGCAAAGTTTCAGAGGTCATGGAAGCATCACCATTGAAAGGGGTGAAATCTGCGCAAGTTGCTGAATTGATAGCATTGACAAAAGCTTGCGAAATCGGGAAAGATTTGAGGACGACTGTGTTGACTGATAGTCAGTATGGATTTGGAGTGGTGCATGACTTTGTCCAACTTTGGCTACAAAGAGGTTTCTTGACATCGAGTGGAACTCCAATAAAGAATGCTGAAATGATTGGTAAATTGCTTGAGGCGATACAGCTGCCTAAGGAGTTAGCAGTTGTAAAATGTGCTGCCCATGGTCCAGGGGAGGATTTTATAACGGTTGGAAACAGATATGCCAACGATGTTGCGCAATACTGTGCCAAGACGAATCAGTCCATTAACAGGGACAGAGAAAGAGAAATGTCTTTTCTATCTGTGATGTTTACTAATGTCCTAGAGACCTGGGATGAAGTGAAACAGTTGCAAGATGAGGCAGGAGAGGAAGAGAAAAAAGATTGGATTAAGGCAGGATGTGCTCCAAGAGAAACAGACCATGTTTGGGTCTACAGAGATGGCAGACCAGTGATGCCCAACTCCATCTTGTCGTCAATGGCAAGGATGTATCATGGCCAGGGACATTTGGGGAGGGACGCGATGGTTAGGTCGTTCAAGCAGACCTGGTACAATGCAAAGTTCAGGACAATTGCAGAAAGCATCTGTCAAAGGTGTTTGGTTTGTCAGCAATTTAACACTGGGAAAAAGACAGTGGTGAGTCTGGGAACAATAGGCAGAGAAGGAGGTCCTTTTACAAGAATGCAGATTGATTTCATTGAAATGCCCCAAGTAAACAGACTGAGGTATGTTCTAGTGGTAGTCTGTTTGTTTTCAAGGTGGGTGGAAGCTTACCCGACTAGAAGAAATGATGGATTAACAGTGGCAAAGTTACTGTTAAGGGAGTTGATTCCTAGGTACGGGTTTCCAGTAACAGTTGAGTCTGATAGAGGTAGACATTTTCAAAATGAGCTCATGGGTTTGATTTGTGAAGCATTGAAAATACAGCAGAAGCTACATTGTGCATACCGACCAGAGGCTTCTGGTGTGGTTGAACAGATTAATGGCACAATCAAGAATAGGATTGGAAAAATGTGCTTAGCCACTGGCATGAAATGGTCAGATGTTTTGCCTCTAGTTCTGATGACAATGAGATCTACTCCAGATAGAACTACTGGTTTGAGTCCGCACGAGATAATCATGGGACGTGCTATGCGCCATGCATTCGTGCCTGTCAATAAGTTGGTGACAATAACTGATGACATGATTTTGGATTACTGTAAAGGCCAGGCTGACGCAGTTCATTCTGTGTTTCACCAGGTTGGAGAAGAAGCTACCACACTTGAGAAGAAGCAAGCCCATGATCTGAGTCCAGGAGACTGGGTGAGGATAAAAGTTCACAGAAGAAGAAATTGCTTGATTCCAAGGTGTGGAAGGCCAAGACAAGTTATTCTGACTACGACGACTGCAGTAAAGTGTGCTGGAGTGAAGCACTGGGTACATGCAAGTCATACTCTGAGAGTTCCAAACCCAAAAGAAGGGACTGGTAAAGAGTATTTTGAAGAGTCAGATTCCAGCGATGATGAAGATACAGAATCAGTGGGGAAAGAAGTAGGAAGAGCTTCGAATGAACCACTGCGAGTATCAGAGAGGAGATCAAATTCTGTAAGAGAGCCTGAAGTTTCAAACAGCAGTGAAGGAAAAAGAAAAGAAAAGAGAAATCACACAGAGACTACTCCTGAATCAGAAGAGGAGGAGATTGAAGAACCACTTGAGATTATACTTGAAGAAGTAGGGTCAGAAAAAGATAGAGAGGGACAGGTTGCGGAAGACCCCCGAGGAGGTGTAGGGAACATTCTTGATGAGCCAGGTGAAGGGACAAGTAGACAGCAAGAAGATTGCGTGTCGGAGACCCGAGGAGGGACAGGAGTAGGGAAGTCTCAAACAGTGGTGAAAAAATCTGTGGAGAAGAAGAGAGCTGCTGGAAAACGGAAACAAGAGGCACTTGAAACAGATGATGAGGATGAACAAACAGAGGGTCGAGTTCTGAGAAAGAGAACTTGGATTGGAGAAAGAAGTAATAAAGAAATAAAGCCGAAAAAGGTGTTAAGAGGAGACCGTTGGCCTAACAACAGAGTTAAGAGGCTGAGATACAAAATAATAAGAGCAAATACATCGAAAGCTGAACAAGTGAATGAAGTTTCGAGTCAAAGTTCAAAAGCTGAAGAAGAAGAATCAAGGGAGCCAAACGAACCAGTGGAAATAAAAAGAGTAAGAAGACCCAACCAAAAGTACAGATCACCGGAATGGTCTTATGTGGCACTGTCTGAAGGAGGAAAAGAAGAGGCAGTGACTCGAGATAATCCGGAAGAGATCTTGAGAGAAGTGGTTGAGGAAGATACTGGTGAAATTCTGAAAGTACTCTTGACTGACATTGGAGAAGAGTCGAGTACTGAGGATTTTGATGTTGGAGATCTGATACAATTTGATGTTGAAGAAATTGAAGTGAAGAATGACAAGTATCCAAACTGAGTGAAAGAAGGATTCACTTGGATCAAGTGAACGAAGAGATCATTTGGATAAATTGAAAGCTGAAGAATTACTGAAGGATTGAAGAAGTTCAAACAGTAGTGGAGTAGTAGAGGCTAAACTAAAATGGCTAACATAGAGGATAATAGAAATAGATGTGCCTTCTTTAAGAGGTGGTGTAGGATGTGCTGCTGTTGTACTGGATTATTAATGCTTCTATGGGGTGTTTTAGTTTTATTAGTTACTTTTAAAGTAGAGTTTGAGATGCATACAGAGAATGTGACAAATGTAGGGAAGAATTCACAAAAAGTAGTTCCAATTAGAATTAATAATGCTTACGCACACAAAGATAGGTCAATTAATAACTTTTCTAGTAATGTTTTTTCGAAAATGTTATATGAATATGTGAAGACAATGGAAGTAAGGGATTGCTACGTCTGTATGCAATTACCTGCATCCGTTTCAGAGGGTGTTACTTATCATCATTTACCAGCTACATATGGTATTTCTTGTAGTATTTTAAGTAGTGTTTTTTATTTGTTAGGGAAAGTAGATTATGAGATGTCTAACAGAGATAGTATTTTTGGGCACTTGCCAATGAACAAAGAGCTGAATCCAGCTAAAGAAGCTAACACTTTTGGTGAGATTTTTATTGAAGAAAAAGGATTAACATTAGATTACATTTTTAAGAATAATTTAACTTGCAGTTTGAAAGGAGAGGAGAAAGCTTTCCTGGATATGGTAGAAGAAAGGAGATTGAACATGCACGAGAAAGCAGGAAAATATAAAGTGAGTGAGACAATTTGGGACATTGAGATGGGAAAAGAGTTGAAGAATGGGGCTAGTCCAACTTTAGCTCTAGATGCACCACAGAAGGGTAAACTTTGTATTACAAGAAGGAAATCCCAATATGATACATATTTTGTCGGGACTAGTGAGTGCCATGATACATACTTCATTGCAACAGGTTGGGGTTTCAGAGGTGGAGAAGATACGATTTTTCCAGGAGTATATTATGTTTGTGGGAATAAGGCTTATTACAAGTTGCCTGACCATTGGTATGGCACGTGTTATGTGGGCCTAGTTTTTCCAAAGATTTTTCATATAGATAAAGTAACAGATGTAGAACATATTAACTTACTAATGCGTTTTAAGAGAGAAACTTGGTCTGAAATAGTGGGTGATATTTTTGGGGTTTTGATTCCAGCAGTGGGAATTTCTTTGAATGCTTATGGAATTCGGAAACTGTCCACAGTGGTTGATCGCTTATCGACAAATACCGCTGGAGGGTTTCTTTTGGTAAATACGGAATTAAGTGCCGTACGTGCCATGTCTATGCAAAATCGACTTGCCCTTGATATTCTATTGGCCAGGGAGGGTGGAGTCTGTGGAATGCTGAAAGTTCAACATTGTTGCACTTACATTCCAGACGAAAGCAGAGACCTAAAGGTCTATATCAAAAATATTACTGATTTGCATGAAGAATTAGTTCCACTTGAAGCTGAGAGTTTGTGGACTAAAATAGCTAATAAAATGATAGCTGTTAAGGATTTTATTGCAAAGATAGGTAGTACTATTATAGGTAGAATATTGTTTCCCTTGTCTTGTATAATTGTGGCTTTATTAATAATAAGATTGGTGTGTGTGTGTTGTAAAAACAGGGGAGGGAGGAAGAAATTGAATAAGGAAAAGAAAAATAAGAGGTTGAAGAGAGAACCTCAAGAAATTGAACTAGAAGAATTGAGGGAGAGTGTTTACTTCGAGACAAAAAGGGATGATGAAAGAGTGACTGGTGTTTAATGTTGTGTAAAGGGGAAAAGACATTTCTGATTTCTCCTAAAATAGGGACTAAATTTTCACAAATTTTTTTTTTTTTTTTGGGTTTGTTTGGTGATAAAATCACCAAAGGGGGGATTGCTGGAGCAGAGTTTTCAGTTTGAAAATTCTGGGGCTTTTGAAGCTCTGGCATGTCTATTCGTGGTATTAATTTATTAATAATTAATAATTAATTATTTGTCTTGTGCAAGTGCGTTTATATTAATCAATCCGTTTGTTTTAACAAGAAAGAGTTACATGTGAATGTGCTTAAATGTGCTGACTGATAATAACGCGTGTGTTAAATGCGTTTTCATGTTTAAACGTTGCTATGTGCTGTTTATTTTTTAGCACAAAACGCTTTTGAATTAATGCTTTCCATGTTGCAAGTGCTAGATAAATGCATACACATAAGGGTATTAGTGGGGTTAACACTGTTTAATCATTATGCTGTAGTAACGTTGTTTTTATTTCTTTTAATTGAGATGGTCTATTGTGGCCTATGGAGGCCTAGTCCATGATGGCTGATTTTGTGAGCCTGGCCTCGAATGAATATGTGAAAACTGAGACGAGGGAGACCCCTGCTGGAAATGGTTTTGAAGCTAACTGACCATGGTCCTTGTCGAGAAACTTTCCATGAGGACAGCAGCAGTTTTTGGGAGTTCTCCAAGAGAAGTGAAAGTGTCCTTGGCAGTCTTGAAAAACAAAGGAGCCTTAGAGGGAAACTCTGAACTGTGGCTCGATAGCCGAGGAGAAGCCGGATTAATGTGATACATGTTTTATTTTCTTGGTTCCTGTTCCGTAGTTTTCGCTATGTGTATTTTTCCTGAGCGGAGATTCACAAATGTAGCAATGTTACATCCTTTCCTTCTCGCTCTGCTCAGCAAGTCCGGCGGACATTATGATTTTTCCTATGTTCCAATGTATCTTTCTTTTGTTCAATTTATTATAAAAACTGTTAGCTTAGAGAGGGTTCTCCCCACCCCATTTGCCACTTGCCATTTTGCCTTTGCTGCGTATTGAACCTGCGTTGCTGAGGATTGATGCTGAAGGGACTTCGTCGTCTTGAGAGACATTTACTGAGAGACTTGTCCTGACCCGTTCTGACATTTAGCTAGAATAGGTAACTATGAGAAATGATTTACTCTGATTGAATTTCTTTGACTAATTTTAGATAAAGCAATATAATTTTAAACATGGTGTTAGATATTCATTTCTGTCAATTATTGGGTTTGCGTTATTGATTATTGTTGTATATATTGTATAGACTATGCTTAGGGACAGTCACAAAAACCAGGTCTTATCGGCCTCGATATAGATGCAGGGTGTTTAGGAGTGTTTTCTTTCCACAGGTTTATTGCTGGTAGAGTATTTGAGCGTATGTTAGTGAAATGGGCCCTAGCGTATGATGTATGCATGTGCGTGTAACTGTGAGATTACTCTATCCGTGGTAGTGGGAATATTATATACACCCTGATCTCTATCAACCTAAATGAACAGAAGTCAGAAGCAGGCAACAGCTGCAAAGTCACAAACATAATGAAGGAGTGCCACAGTGATCACCGAGTAACCCCAGATGCTTGGCATGACATGATTGCCAATTATATAATTGTGTTGAAGCACCTCTGGTATATTTGGCCACTAGTTCTGGCATTACTGAATATTTGAGAAATCCCAAGGCATATCTGAGCAACAGGAACTCGGGTAAGACTGAACAGCGGCACCACGGTCATAACAAAGCAGCAGCATATCCACATGAGTAACTTAGCTACAGCGTCACGTGAGAACTGAGCATCAGCACCTAGGCATCCAGTAACTAAGCTACAGCAGCACATGATTAATAGAGCTGCAGCGTTACTGACTTAAACGAACACCAACACCACTAGCATAAGCAGCAGAACTGACATAATTGTGCGATGGCCTGATGCAACTGCCAGTGCCCTACACCCAAAACATGTATGGACTGGCTGGACTCTTAGGGATGCTACTAGCACTCCAGCAGTTCCACAAGGATTTTGGTTTCGGGCAAATCAATATTATTGGGATGTAAATTGCAGTGGCGCCTCGCTCGGAACGGGGTGGTTGGGCAGAGGGGGTTTAAACAAAAGTTAAAAAACGTACACTATCTGCCACATGCCTCTCCCGCCGCCGCAAGCCTCTCTCCTCTGCTGGAAGCACCGGAAGCACTCAGGCTTCCGGGCTCTCCCAGCCAATCATGACGCTGCGTTGTGATTGCTTGAGCGTCCTTTTTGGACGCTCAGGTAGTGCCTGGGAAGGCTGGGCATGTTCTCTACGGGACTCTGCGACACAGCCCAATTGAGAACATGCCAAGTGTGCATGACGGTTTGGTCAGCCCTAGAGGCTCGGCCAAAGTGTCATGTGCACTTTTGCACTCCTCCCCTGCTCTGGCGTCAGGGAGCCAGCCCCTCCCCGACTACCGAAAGAAAAAGAAAATGATAATAGCGTCTTGCTATTATAATGTTCTGTTTTTCACAGCTGCAATAGCAGTGGAGCGACGCTCCTCTGACTCAGCGGAGGAACCGCCACTGGTGGAAACTGCAATAAATCTACTAGCGCAGTATTTTTAAATAAGCTATTATTTCTTCTGGGACTCGACTTTGTTAAGGGACTTATGTCTAGTGAGTCATAAGATATAATTGTACTATTCTTCCCCTTCCCATGTAATAAACAACCGTCTGCTACGGATCCAGTTTTTTTTTTTTTACAGAACACATATTTATGATGGGCACACAAATGTATTTATTGACGCAAAATAGTCTCAGCGAAAGGGGGGAGGGTATCGGAGTATGTAGCATTTGATATAATTTAATTCTTTTTTTACATAGATCTTTTCTAAAATTGCGACATAACCTGAACGAAAAGAGCTACACGCGAAATGGGAATGGAATAAGAAAAAATTCAATAAACTGAATGAAAATCGTCCTTTCGAACTATCGAAACGAGTCGCAGTATATAAGAACAATTCAGCGAGTCATGAAATTCACTCATAACTGCTTACATGCCCTTCCCTGAAATACCTTGCCCTCTGAGGTGACTGGTCACATTCAACAAACTTGCTCAATAGGTGTGGCAGCGGATTCACATTAAAAAAGATTCCAGAAAGACTTTTGGTTCGGAGCAAGGGCCTGCATTTTGCTGACGTCTTTAAAGACAGGCCACTAAACGGCAGCCTATCAGCCTTGCCGATCAGCACCAGCAAAACTGGACAGCACAGATCTGCATTTTAGCGGAATTGGAAATCGTCTCCCGTGCACGTCTACTGTTCGTGAAAGGTGAAGATGCTCTCTAAAAGAAACGTGTACGCCCTGCTGGGAAAGGCGAGTAGAAGTAATAAGTAAACGCATGGAAATTTCACTGTGACGCATTCCATAAAAATAAAATATTTTAGCATAACCTTCAGTGCTAAGATAGAAGGCACTTTTCAACAACACACCTGAACAAACACACAGAGTAAAGCGGGCCGAACCCTGGCCTGATTAAAGGGAGAAAACATGACCAGCACTTCCACTGTCCCAGTGACCTTGACAGGAAGAGTCATTTCACTGTACTTTCCTAGTCGCCACAACAAACTCAATATGCCTCATAATGTCATGTTGAATGTCACAGCAGCCTTTAGACCTACACAGCTTAAGCTTCTTTATCTGACATGAGGACATTTCAGCTCAAGGGATTAACCACACATTTCATTGCATTTTAAAACCTGTGGTTTTACTTTTTCAGTTATTATTTATGTCAGAGCAGGTATCCGTGTGCGAGATGGCACTCAGGCAGTGTGAAGTTCAGCTAGGGTTCTGACTTGGCTAGTACTTCACAAAAAATAACTTACACAAATTAAGTGGTCAACATTCCAAAGTAAATCGGGGAGTGGGGGGGGGGGGGGAATTCATATTCCAACATCAAGTGGCACAAACTGTTGTTTATATATACCTGAACAGTGGTTGTTAACACAAAGGGCGGTTTCTGCTTTAGGGCGTTGGGGTGTTGCCCCACTGATATTTGGCCACCAGTACAGGCAAATGAATATACACAGTAAGGTACACTTAGATTAATTTGAAACAAATTCAAAAAGTGAAACTTGCGAGTCAGCATTCAGCGGCAGGCATGGCAGCGGCTCTGAAGGTGGTGGGGCTTCAATTAATTTGGTAGGCAGACACACAGGCAGCGAGCAGACGGCACCTTGGCCACAAGTGCGCATGTTGGGTTGGATGGCTGACTTTCTCCAGCCAGCCAGTCAGGACCCAGGCCGGGGAAGGCAAAGCCGGACCCGATAGAGGCCTAGGGTAAAACGCCGGCCGGCGGCGGGACCCCTCCACGCCACGCCCCCGCAACTAGGAAAACCCAGCTAGGCCGGGGAGGGCATAATAGGCCCACAAACAAAGGAAGCTCCCCCCCCAATCAGGGGGCGAGAGAGGTAGGCAAGGGGGAGGTTAAAAGGGGCCAACGGAAATTTCAAGGCTCCCCCTCGCGTAAGAAGAAGAAGAAAAGCCCACCCACCCACACCTATGGATACGGGCGTCGCAGCCGTAGGGGGGGGGGGGGAAGGGTAGCGGAGCTGACACGAGGAACCTAGTAGAGAACGAAAGTACTAGGAGATAGATGAAAGGCTCACACAGTGTCCTTGGATGCCTCACGCCAGGGGCACTGGGGGAGCCATTGGGCGGCGTGCCGCCAGAGAAAGAACAGAGATGACACTCCTGCAGGACCCCGGGGATGCCTTACGGCAGGGGTACAGACGGAGAAGATGACAAGGACCCAGCCGCAAGAAAATAGAGTAGATGCTCAAGTAAGGTCCTTGGGATGCCAAACGGCAGAGACCCCTGGGAGAAGGGAGGGCCCCGAAAGGATACAGGACGAGCGGGACGGCACTTGCAGCCCGGGCATGCCCAGAAAGGGACACCCTCCAAATCGGTAGCAAGTTGAAGCCTAGACCCGTGAATCGAAACACAGGGATTGGGGCCCCTCCCTCCTCTCCCAGGCAATTGGGGCGGCTGGGTCCAGAATGGGAATAGAGAAAATAATGAACAATAGATAAAAGTGAAACATGGTCGTTGAAGGACTATAGCAAGACCATGAATGTTGAAATTTGAAATATGAAGATTTCATGTTACAAAAATGTTTGTTGTAAAAATAAAACTGCGACCTTTTCAGGCACCAAGAAGTGGTCAAGTGCTAATTAAGGGAAAAGCGCGCAGCGATGGCAACAACCAGGGCGGAGCGGGGAGGGAGTGCTCGCCGCCTGGACGGGGTTATGCACACTACAGACATCTCCACTCTCCACATTAGTGAGTGGGGATTGCTCAAAGCCGCAGACCCTCAGTCTCCCAATGAGCGGCGAGTTCGCCCGCTCAAGCCAATCCTGGCGCTGCTCTCTTGCTGTGTAACAACAAGAGATCAACGTCAGGATTGGCTGAGAAACGCGGTTGCTGGGGCCTAGTCTAGGCCTCTCTGGTGCTCAGTTTGTGCACATGGTGCAGCGGGGTGGGAGGTTCTGCCCACGGAACAATGACCAATCACTGTAATGGCTTATTGTCAAGCCATGCAGTAATTTGGCCATTTCTGTCGCTGCTGGGCCGCTGCTCGGCCAATGCCCATCTCTCCCTCTCCCCTCTTTCGGAGAGCGAGCAGAACGGAGTCAGACCAAGAACATACCTCCTTACAGCTGCTTTGGCCAGGCAGGCTCGAGTAGAGCCTTGTGTGTGACTGATCGCCACCACAAACATCTAACTCCGAAGTTGAGTGAACTGTCAGTGGACTTGGGTCAGTAACAGCCAGCGCCAATTAACCCTGAGCAAAAGTAGGTGACTCAAATTATTGTGTAAAAATGTAATAATTTTCCATTGTGTATATTATATGGATGTGGAACTGGATAAAGACAGGCAGCCCTGGAGTCTCAGCGAGTGTTTAGTGGTGACAGAGAGGAGAATCGAGGGAAGGTTAGGTAACGTTCAGAATGGTTGTTTTGGTCAGGTCATCATTAATAAAACTTGTGTATGGAACAGTTGATGGGTTGGTTCAAAGCCTCCTTTCCTGTGTCTCTCCGCCTACATGATTATGTGCCTTTGTGTCCGTCTCCTGTCTGGAGCCTAGTTAACTGTGGCTTTGGCCACCCTATAAATTCTAGCTCAACTTTAGTCACCTAAAACAGCCTCTAACTTCCCTTATGTGCCAAGCTAGAGCATTTATGACAGATCACGACTTCTAGGCCAACCATATTTACAATATTCGTCAGAAACAACATGTCCAAAATAGTTGGCGAATTGTCTGTGTCCACTGTGCCCCGTATTTCAGCAAACTGCGAACAAACCACAAAAAAAGCTAGCAGTCAGTATCACAAATGTTATTTGTGCCCTAAGTTGGCAACAATGCCGACTGAAAATTTTGTGTACCCTTTGTAGTGTGGAAATTCCAGCTCTACTGGATTTAGTATAGATCATTTGGGTAATTAATTAAATACACTGCACAGTTTTACCCTAACAGATGATTGTGCAAGGGGAAAACCCAGCATAGAGCAATATCTCCCAAGGATGACCTACTGCTGGTACAGTACTCTGCGCTGGTGCTCCAACAAAGCTGCCTTGTGCTTCACTGGATCTTAAATAGCACGCACCGCTGTGCGGCAGTTTGTGTTTCACTAGTGCCGGAACAAAGCCAAAGTAAGTCCAGCCTGCTGACCTAAAGACATGGAGCGAGGAGATACAAAGAGCTTCGACGAATTTGAGGCTTCTGTGATGCTACCATTCCCTTGAGGAATCACACCTGTGTCGAGTGTGTTTATTATGTGTTTCTTCAGTTCCAACAGTGACCTGAGGTCACATGATCATTGGTTACACGTCACGTAACGTACATAGAAACCCGGGCCCCCATTTAGCCTATCTCTGGAAATGGAGGGTTAAATAAACCAGAAAGCGCAGTGTGAACTGCTCTGCTGAGTAAATGTTGCGTTATATCCTCTATATTGCATTTACATGTAAACCAGCCTAGGTCTTCCTAGCTGCTCAGCCAGCGTGTGAGTTGGTTACAGAATGCTGGTGTGACTGTGATGCGTCGAATGCCTCGGTGCCTGAGTGGATGAGTGTTGGCAGTTACAGATGGACTGAGCAGCTGTGCAAGCTACTCCTGGTGTGGCTGGTACTTGGCCAGAGCTGGCTGGACTAAGAAATTATGTTAACTGTCTTGGAACCAAGAAGACTTGGAAATACTACTTGGCTACTTGCGTCATCTGCTGCAGGATACAACAATATTTTGGAGATGAGGATGGAACAATACTGCTTTATTGTGCATAGTTCTTCTCTTGAAGTTTTGTTATTTTTGTTTTTATTTAACCCCTTCAGTGCCACGCCCCTTCCCCGCCCTGTGCCGGCCGTTGCATTAGCGGGCGGGGTTCATGACGAGATAGTCTCGTCATGGGCACAGCGCAACCGCGCTCCATGACGAGACCATCTCGTCATGGGCACTGAAGCGGTGAAAGGGATAATGTTACATCCTTGTTAGACCTGGTACCATTGGCGAGAGTCTCCCTTCCATTTTTCGCTGTTGTCTCCTCTGTTTTTTTATGTTTTTGCTGGTTACATGCTTTGGGCACTGTGCCACTGCTATTCAGTGCCACAGTGCAAGTGCTTCCTATTGTAAATTGTTGTAATGTAAAATGTAAATTTATGTGTCTTGTAAAGCGCACTGCTGCCCTGAGGCGTCCTGGCGCTGTAGACCGCTGGGGAACCCGTCCTGGCTACTCCTGTGAGATGGTCCCTCCAGGGTATCTCCAAGGTGAAACCAGGCATCCCCGGCGAATGTGGGGGCCGTTGTGGAGATGAGGCAAGCTAATGCCCAGAGTCGCCGAGTGTGATCCCTGGTTAGAGTAGGCACCGAAGCGAGAATTATCGAGTCCGCTGGCCCTGGTCCACGACCCTGCCGCGTCGGGGATTGAACCCTGGTCCCGGGCCGTCCTCTGCTTCTGGGTCTGCTTCCTCTAACCAGTGAGCCACACCTCTCCACAAGACACCATGGATTAGTGACACCATGATTGGCGTATTTGATTTATTTTTCAGACCCTAGTACAGTGCCCAGGGCCTGTAGATCAAATGCTGCTAGTGGACTTGCAGCACTGATTGTGCCACTCACAGAAGCAGCTTGTAAAGTGTGTCTCGGGCCTGCCATTGCAGAGCCTGTGTGCAGTCTAGTACTGCCATGTCAACTTGGTAAGTGCACCGACTTGCCAGTCCCTAAACCTTCCATTTTCTACATGTTAGCCACCCCTAAGGTAGGCCCAAGGGCAGGGTGCATTTTAAGTGAAAGGTAGGACATGCCCTGGTATGTGTGGCATGTCCTGATAGTGAATTACAGCCAATTTCGTTTTCCACTATTGCAAAGGCTACCAGTCCCCACAGACCAGAATGGGCAGTTTGATTATAACATCTTACAATCCTAACTGATCCAGGGAACATGGTAGAAAAACAAATTTAGTATGCATGAACTCGGAATGTTAAAATACATCTTTTAGTGAAGGTGATTTTTACATTCTGCATTTGAAAATAACACAAGTAGGTATTTTCTTACCTAACCATTCAGCCTGCCTCTGCTAGGTTGTGTACTGCATGTCTGGTTTGTGAGTGACAGGAGGGCTTGGGCTCCAGCAGTCTGATGAGTCAGGGCTGGGCTGAATAGGACCTTGGCTGACTAGAGAGTGGGGGGGCGGAGATTTCCTTTCACTCCCCTGAGCCCTCATAGAATAGAGAGTAAGGGGAAGAGATTTCCTTTCAGCTACCTGGGCCAGGTCTGCTTTCAGCAATGCTGTCTCCACCTCCTGCCAGGAAGCTGCACCTGTGTGGACAGAACTAGTTTTGGCCAGGTACAGACACTCTCTGCCTTCAGAGAACAAAGAAACTAATAGTATAAATATTGGGGCCCAGACCCCAAGGCTTTAGATCACTTCTGGGAATCAAGACGAACCTTTGCCAAGGAGAGGAACCATAAGAAGCTGAAGGAGTTGACTGCCCCGGTGCCAGTGTGCTATTTTCCAGGGTTGGCCTGCAGTGATTGCTAATTTGCCAAGAAAGGAGAAGGAACTTTTATTGAACTTTCATCATCTTGAAGAAGAATCTCCAAGGGCTTGAACTGTGCTTGCCTCCTGCTGAAGTCTCAGGGATACAAGACTTCAACCCCAGCTACCCCCCTGAATTTCCTAGCTGGGAATTCTGTGCTCAGAATCCTGCATTTTGTTGGGAGCTGGAAGCGCGAGTCAACGAGAAGAAGCGTGTCGCATCCGCAGCTGTTGCCGTCGCATCATCGGAGAAACGTGTTGCCACTGCAAGGGTCGCCATCGCATCACCGGAGAAGCGTGTCTCCGTCGCAGCTGTTTGAAGTCGCAGCACCGGAGAAGCACGTCGCCACCGCAAGGGTCTCTATCGCATCACCGGAGAAGCGTGTCGCAGGGCCTGTCACGGCTCAGAAGTTCCAGAGTCGCCGCACGGCCATCGGGTGTGCACGCATTGTCTTCACATCGTTGCATCAAAAACGCCATCTTATCGCATCGGATCGTAGCATCTCATCGAGGCGCCATCTTGTCGCATCGCAACCGGAACGCAACCAGAGATCGACGCATCACCTCCTCTCTGGTAAGGAACAGACGCATCGCCTACTTTGCGCAAGCACTGAGGAACAGACTCATCACCTCCCGGAAGCAAGGAACCTACGTATCGTTCTCCCTGCGAACCTTTTGTTTATCTTGCGTTACGCATCCAAAGGTACTTTGTGAGAAACATGTCGCATTTACCATCTAAAGTGAACCAAGTTATTTCTACCATTTAAAAGTCATTTTCTTAATACTGTATTGTGGATTGTCGTCGTTTGGGTCTTGTGTTAAGTCTATATAAAGAATACGTTATTTTTATAAAACCTGTGTTGTGTCCATCTGTAGTGTTTCACTGTATTACTGTACGTGTTAAAAAATGCTTTACAGACTGCCTCTGAGAGAAGCCTTACTGCTCGTGCCAAGCTACCACAGGGTTGAGCAGGGGTTATTTTAGGAGTGTAGGCCCCTTACCCTGACTAGAAGCAAGGGTCCCTATTTTGACAAAGGTGCAAACCACTGCCAACTAGACACCCGCAGTTCTAACAACCCTCTATATTGCATCTACATGTAAACCAGCCTAGGTCCTCCTAGCTGCTCAGCCGGAGTGTGAGTTGGTTACGGAATGTTGGTGTGACTGTGATGCGTGGAATGCCTCGGTGTCTGAGAGGATGAGTGTTGGCAGTTACAGATGGGCTAAGCAGCTAGGCAGGCTGCTCCTGGTGGGGCTGGTACTTGACCAGAGCTAGCTGGGCTAAGAAATGATGTTAATTGTTTTGGAACCAATAAAGAAGACTTGGAAATACTACTTGTGTCATCTGCTGCAGGATACAACATGTTGTTTAGCTGATGTCTTAGTGCCGAGGCACGTAGTACATATGCGCACTAACTGCACGTCAGGAGGCTGCTTGGCTGGTTGCATTTCATTTATTTACTTGGGGCATGAGACCAAAGGTGCTATTGTCGCTTAACCCCTTCAGCGCTGCGCGGATTCCTCCGCGGTGCTGAAGGGTTCGAGCGCGGGCGGGGCCATGACGGAACGGTTCCGTCATGAGCACAGCTCAACCGATGCTCATGACGGAACCGTTCCGTCATGAGCATGGAAGGGGTTAATTTGGCCTACTAGAACAAGGATGCATAGTGTGACGTGAACACTATCAATAGCTTGCTCACAGGAGACATTGCTTTGTGCTTTTGTATTCATTTTTAGGTCTCGCCTGACCCAGCGCATGCGCTGGTCTGGCGAGACTTATTGAGAGGGCTCCAAAAAGTGCTACCAGGCCAGCCTAGAGGTACAGTGCATGTGCGTGGGCACGCGCGCCGCGCTTTACCACGATTACTTTCACTTGCGGCCGCTTTGATGTTTGATCGTGATCACGATCACTTTCACGGCCGCTTTGCATAGCCAATAGGTCTCGCTTTTGGGACCTTATAAGTATTTAGTTATGCAACTGTTGCATGGCTAAACACTTACAAGGTCCCAAAGGCGAGACCAATTGGCTATGCCAATGCTTGTTATGCTTTCTTTCATTGCTGTTGTATCGTGTGGCCAGTTTTCCTACAATATATTTGCCATTATTTTATTTAAGCTGGCTGTGTTTAGTTGAAGATAAAGGTACCACACATTAAGACATTCCTCTGACGAGGTTACTACAATTAAGACAGTGAAATTATTTTATGGTTATGCATGTTTATAATTGAGGCCAGGTATCGTGAGGAGACAGGAAGCCTGGCACAGTCTGCACGTTTTGTCCAGTCCAACAAATCACAATAACTTGTATTTCCTCAGTAAATTTAATTTGTAAAGATATATCAATAAACTCAAAACGTTTTGTTGACATCATTTGGCTCAAAAACTGTCGTTGCCTCGTTGGTATTTTTGATGGAGCATAAATGAACAAACAACAAAACATATTGGTCCTGCCGAGGCTCTCCTTAAATACATATAATACAGTAAAGTTGTCTAAAATGGGATTTTAAGTGTTAATCTGATGTGTTATAGAAAAACAGCGTCTGAATATCTCGACCAGTCACAGGTTATACTACAAGACAACATTGTTCACTTAATACTAATACTATAGCTAACGAGCAGAAAACGTAAATACAACATAATACAAATAAAAAATAGTCAGCATCTATGACACTTCAAATTAGGGGGTACATTTTGAGGTTTAAAGCTTCTCTCTTCAGTTTCGAGCTTCTCCCTTTGCCCAGATAAGACTAGCGTTACTATAGGTGTTGATACCCAGACTTCCAGCTAGACAGAGCACATGGTCATGTCATCAAACAATGCTAAAGCTGCCGCCCTATTGGACACCAGCTCATGGAACACGCGTGCACGGACCAATGAGAAGGTTCGTGGCGCATGCTAGGCATGCAAACAAGCCTACAGCACGAGCACCGGTCCGCGGTGACAGGCTGGCGCAAGTACCCACCTGGTCCCAGCGCATCCAGAGGCAGGCGGCGACGTCCAGTTGCGAGTCCCCGGTGCACCTGGGCAGTAGCTGGTTTGAGTTGACATCCTCGCCGCGGTCTCCCATGGTGGTGGCAGCAGCCCGGTCGCAGCACCTCTTTTGCACGGCGTTAGCTAAAAGCTCGGGCTACGAAAGCTGCGCCATGGAAGCTCGGGTGATGGAGCGCTGGGCGTTGGTGTCTCCGAGCTGGGCGTCCCACGCAGCTTCCAACAGCCTCTCGCTCTCTCTCCCTTGGGCACCGTTCGTTCCAGAAGGAACGCTGCGGAGGAGAGGGGCAGGAAAGAGCCCACCCCTCTGTATTAAACGTAAATAACGGCCCTCACACCGCCGCGCGCAACCCCACACTGACAGTTGCGTGCACGGGCTGCCTTTTCCAACACCTGCGCGCGCTCACTCCCGTTACCCTATTGACAGCCGCTGGAGGCGGCGCGAGGACAGAAAAAGAAGAAGCGAATTCGGTCATGCTCTTGGCCGGCGAGGGAGTACATTTCGCGCATGCGTTAACCGCTGTCGTGCTATCATGGGAAATGTGGTTTTAGGTTTGAAGACTCCTTTCTTCGAGGCTTCATTGAGATTACTCAAAAAGCTGCCGAATGTGAATGTCTTCAAAAATGTTGTCACGCTTATAAAAAATGTGTTTTCCCTGAGCGCCTCAGCCAATCTGTATTCCTTTCCCTTTCCGCTGCCACTTAAGCACCTATCACGTGCCCTGCCCATGTATTATGTATTTTAATGTATTTTAACATTAAAGGCCAACGTGATTGTAGGAAAATCTGAAGCTCAAACCCCCCCATGTTACAAACCAAGCTACGCCCCAGGGAGCCATAATTGGGGTGTCCAAGAGAACCCCACTGCACCCCAATTATGTTTGCTTATAATTGTAATAGGGTGATATGGGGGCCAGTTGTTAGGTCGAAGCCTACCATACAGCACGGTTGTTTGTCTTCAGAGACCTACTGCGGACATGTTGAAGCTTACCTAGAAATCAGTGCTTTTAATGAGCCGTTACTGAGTACCTCCACTTCTCAAGTTCTACTTGGGCTAGGAGAGTACCGGTACCAGGGAAGCAACTAGACCCAAACTTCGGGGCGGGAGAAGGGTGCTAAGAGTCCCAGCCATGGCTGGCTCTAGCACTGGTCGCGCACGGTGCAACAGTCTTTTTTGGCGCCCTTTCCCCATTTCCTTCTTCTCCATGAATTCCCTCACTACCACTCACTGACAATGCACCTAATCTCTCTATAGCCCCTTTCTGACCAACATTACATTTTTTTTCTAGGGCTACTCGTAGTTTACTCACACTCAGTTCTGTGATCTGCTTGGTACACATTCTTTGTAGCAGGCACATTAACCCTCTGCGCTGTGTGGGTGACAGGAGTGCCCATGTGAGTGCACTGTGAGCGATGCAACAATGTGAGAGTAGGGTGAGAGGAGTGACTGCAGGGTGAGTGAGGTGACCACATGAATTTGTATACAAATGTAAGTGCAGAGTGGGACAAATGAATGTATGGTTAGTGATGAGTTTGAGTGAGATTGCAGAGTGAGCACTGAGGGGGACAGGTGAGTGAAGTGTCCCATGAGTGCAGGGTGAGTAGTGTGCTCATGCGACTGCAGGGTGAATAGCGCAAGTGCATTGTGAGTGCAGAGTGATCACTGTGAGTGCAGAGTGAGCGGTGTGCTCATGTGACCACAGGATAAGTGGAGGGAGAACGGTGTGAGTTCATGACGAGTGGCATTAGTGCTGTGTGGTCATTGTGAGTGGAGGGTGAATAGTGTGTGTGCATTGTGATCGCTGTGAGTGCAGGGTGAGTGTGAAAGTGAAGGGCGATAATAAGGAGTGAGTTGTCTGAAGTAACTCAGCATGGTTTTGAGGGCTGACGTAGGGTTTCAGATAGTTAAACTATTGTTACTTTTGCATTATTCTGGGACAGGGCCGGACTGGCCGTAGCGGGCACCATGTGTTTTCTTGGTGGGCCGGAAGGGTGGGGGCTGATTGGGGGGCGGTTTTGGTGCAGGGGGCCGTTTTTGCAGCAGTGCTGCAATTTCGGCCCCCTGTACCAAAAGCAGCTTCAGTGTTTTCCGTGTTCCCCCCTGACCCCCACCCCACCAAGGCCCCACTCTCTCCTCGTGGCCGGTCAGACTCAATTTCCAAGGCCGGTTTGCGTTCCCAGTTTGGCCCTGTTCAGGGATCGAGGGTGGATGAAATACATACTGAGCTCATCCTTCAACAAACTTCCGATCTTGTTATTAGGGTTGCCAGCTCATTATATTGATGTCACAGGCATTACAAAAATAAGCAGTCACCTAAAGCTTATTTTCAGCACTTATCTGTGCATACCTGGGACAGAAAATATAAATAGAAAGCATTTTTAATTGTGTTCTAGGGCTGCCTAAATGATCCACGAATGATAATTAAAGGGCACAAAGACAGAAAAGTCACATTATAAATGAATAAATATGATTTTAACCCTAGTTAGTGTCAAGAAGAGGCCTTTGCAGGCTCTTTAAACAACACATGGCTGGTATTTTTCTTTTGGCAACCCTACTTTATATTTCTTTTCATGAAATGCATTCTCACACTACGGCAGTAAAAGTAAAATCCAAATGTAAGGAATAGGCTGAGTGGGGGCCCAGGGGGTACTGAAACCAGGAAAAAACAAAGCCTTGTTAAACAGTTTACAAAGGTATGTAAATATGCAAATGGTCTTTCAAAGACCTGTGAAAAACTCGGGCGTGCCGGAGAAAAGACTCCAGACACTGCCCAGCTGAGGCCACAGCAGCATGAGCTGCAGCGGCCGGGCTGAGACACACAACTGGGTGGGGGGGAGGGGGCTGAAGCCCTTTCAGCCCTGGTGGCCTTGCGCGCCTGACCAGTACTCCTAGTGGCAGTAGGACTCAGGCGCTGAAGTATCGGCTCTTGCAGCTCAAAAGCTGCTGAAAATGAGCCTTTATGATGGAGTAAGTCTCTGTGCCGCTCTGGCAGGAAATAGCCAGTGTACTCCCACGCTGAGTTGCTGCTGTAGCTTGTGTTTTAATTGGCATCCGCAGTGGGAAAGAGGACATGTGGGCAGAGCTGCTGACAGTGGAAGTGGGGGAACCAGGTTCCCGGCATCGGCTCATCATCCTGTTCCATGCAACTCAATTAACCATTTGAGTTTGAAGAAGTATGCTTTACTGTGCAACTTTTGATTGTCATGTAAAGCTCTAAGATGCCCTTTGGCCAAATCTGATCTATATCATACTGCAAAAAATGTAGTCCCTGCACATATGACATAAGAGCTGATGCCTGCCATATCTCACAGCACACACAAAATCCAAATGTATGTCTTGGGAGATGAGTGTTCTGTGGCTGAGTCAGGATGCGGTGAGTTGAGGCCAGTGGTCAAAGTTGGCGGAATCAGAGGTGCACGACACGCCCATACTTTTTTTTAATTTAAGGAAAACAGTTCCCCTACCTTCTTTGAAAAGATAACTGTCCCAGGCCGGTTAATTCCTAATGCTGAAATGCTTCAGCTACCGTGTAAGGCAGGGAGTCTCCTATGCTGTGAATACGAAGGCGGGCAGACAGCTAAACAAGCATTCTTGCCAGGGTGCCTGCTGCTTGAAAGAAATGTAAATGTGCACAATAGGTCAATCTGCAAATGTAAAGGGAGCTTGGAAGCTGGTATTTTCTTTGATAAATGGAATCACTTGACCCTTCCTGATGACAAAGATTTTTTTGGGAGTGGTATTGGAAAGGAGTTACTAGCTGAGCTGTGAAGTGTGTGCTTTTTAAAGGAGCGTACCACAGCATGGGCCTGTGTTACGCCGTTAACTACTCTCCCATGCTCCAATCAGGTTTCAGTTCTGTCAATCAATCAATCAGGGGTTTATAAAGCGCTCTACTCAGCCGTGAGGGTTTCAAGGCGCTAGGGGTGGGGGGTGCAGCTCCAGTTCAGTCGAAGAGCCAGGTCTTGAGGTTCTTCCTGAACGTGTGCAGGCTAGGGGAGCGTCTGGTGTTCACCGGGAGCTCGTTCCAGGTCTTGGCTGTTATGTAGGAGAAGGCTCTGCCGCCTGCCTGGCTTCTGCGGATGCGTGGGGTCTCTGCCAGGGCGAGGACGGCGGAGCGGAGTTTCCTCTTGGGTACGTGGAAGGAGACATTCTCGTTGAGGTATTTGGGTCCCATGTTGTGGAAGGATTTGTAGGCATGGGTGAGGAGTTTGAAGGTGACTCTCTTCTCGACGGGGAGCCAGTGGAGGTCTCGTAGGTGTTGGGTCTTGTGTTCATGCCGTGGAGTCCCGAGGACGAGTCTGGCTGCTGCGTTCTGGATTGCTTTGAGCTTGTGTAGAAGAGTTCTGTTTATTCCGGTGTAGAGGGCGTTGCCGTAGTCCAGTCTGCTGGTTATGAGTACGTGGGTGCCGGTCCTCCTGCATTCGGGGGGTATCTATTTGAAGGTCTTATGGAGAATGCAAAGGCAGTTGAAACTGGTGTAGGTGACGGAGTTGATCTGGCGGGTCACGGTGAGGGAGGAGTCGAGGATGATGCAGAGGTTTCGTGCGTGGTCTGTAGGGGTGGGTGGGCTTCCGAGGACAGAGGGCCACCATGTGTTGTCCCAGGCGGAGGTGAAGGGTCCGAGGATGAGGACCTCAGTCTTCTCCGAGTTGAGCTTCAGGCAGCTATCTTTCATCCAGGCTGCGACGTCCTCAAGCTGAAAATGAGTCAATAGATGAGTTTGTAGCTTGTCAAAGGGAACTTTCTGTCAAGTGCTGTTTTGGAATTATGACTGCTGAATTGATTTGGGATCTACTGATTGCATATTGCAGAGAAAAAAACACAGGAGAGGTTATGGGCAGCAAAAAATCTACTCATGAGGAGGCCATTTGCATAGCTAAAGTTATTGAGGAGTCTCAACGATGTATGAGGGAGTTGGGTAGAAGAGAGAAAAGTGGTGAGGTATCTATTGTGGGTTATGGTGGACATAAGAATGCAGGTGATGTTGATTTTATTTCAAAGAAAAAAATTGTTGATTTTAGAAAAAATACAAGAGGGGTCTCATCAACCATTGTTAAGGGTAGTGACAGAGAATGTACTTGTTGCATAATTATATTTCACTTGGTAGACTCTAAGTGATTCTTTGCAGTCAACAATGAGTGCATAAAGTGTGGACGCAAAGGCCACTATGCGCATATGTGTAAAGATGGTAAGATGAGTAAAGATCACAAGTACACAGTGAGTGTGGTGGATGTCACGGATGACACTATGTCCAGGGATAGGGTAATAGTGATTGATACTTGTTAAGAAGATGAACGGGACAAGAATGATGATGCAAGTGGCAGAGGATGATTGTTAAGACCCAAGGCAGTTTTCAGTGTGTGTGGGCATGATGTCATCCTCATTGATTCTGGATCGTTACACTATAATTCCAGGAAGGTTGTTCAGAGCACATTGGAAGGGGTGGAGTTGCTACCTAAAGATATTATTCCTGGTGATAATCAGGGAGAGACTATTGAGATCTTAGGTTACATGAAGGGGTGTATACAATATGGGGCACGGTGTACTGAGGGTAAGTTGTACATGTCAGCCAACGGTTCCCCTATCCTTGGGTGGATGCACCAATTTGATTCAAATATCATGATTAACCCTAGAGCTCCCAATCAGGTTATGGTGGTGGGAGAGGAACTTGTGAGTAATATTTTGGAGGGTGCTCTAAGGGTTTTTTACAAAACCTTAGGGTGTATTAAGGATTATATCCATCAGGATTATCTTGAGGAGGATGCTGTACCTAAGCAACACAAACTCGGGAAGATTCCGCTATCTGTGAGAGATGAAGTTAAAAGTTTGTTGGGAGATATGCTAAAGGATAGGGTTACAGAGCCTGCGGAAGCCTCTCCTTGGGTTTCTCCAGTGGTTGTCATACAGAAAGCGGATGGCCGACTGAGATTTTGTGTTGACTTAAGGTCATTAAATCAGGATATTGTGGCTGATACGTTCCCTTTGCCCAATATTAATGAACTGTTGTCCATAGTGAAGGGTGGTAATTACTTCTCAAAATTGAACTTGAGGACTGTTTACCATCCAGTCAGATTGCATAAGGACTCCAAGGCTTTGACCTCTTTTATAACAGGTGAGGGTATTTTTCAATTTACGTGCATGCTGATTAACTTAACGTCAGCGGCAAGTGGGTTTCAGCGGGTAATGACTACAATGCTGGAAGGAGTGAGTAATGTTGTCTATTTTCAGGATGATGTTTTGGTGAAACGGTGGAACAACACAATGCCGTTCTGAGAGTGGTTCTTAGGAAATTTGGGGAGTTTGGGTTGACGTTGAATCGAGATAAATGTACCTTTTTGTGAGAAGAGATTAAATATTTGGGATATACTATATCTGATGGGGATATTAACCCTAAACAATCTTTGTTGGAAGCCATAAGAACGGCCAGTCTCCTTCTGGTAAGGATCACTTGAGGTCATTTTTAGGCTTTGTTGAATATTATTCTAAGTTTGTGGAAGGTTTTGATGGCGAGACGGAATGCTTGACGGTGTTGTTGCGCCATGGAAACAAATTTGTATGGGAGGGTGACCAACAAAAATGTTTTGATTACATCAAAACGGAGATTTGTGAGGCTGGCATTCTTGCTGCATTTGATAGTAAGTTAAAATCTGTATTAATGGTGGATGCGAGTGCAACTGGATTAGGTGCTGTGTTATCTCAAGTGCATGGGAAGAGAGAAAGAACTGTGGGGTTTGCTTCACACAATCTCACTCCTGCTGAAACTAACAATTCTGCTATCGAACAAGAAGCATTGGAGGCCGCATGGGGTGCGGAGTATTTTATTGTGTATGCGGTTTGTTATGCAAATTGATCATAAACCATTATTGAAAATTTTGACCTCAGGTTGTGCGGAGAAAGGTTCTGCAAGATAAGCTAAGTTGGCTTCCAGATTGCAGGAATATCTTTATATGGTGGAGTTTGGGCAGGGGTGGAGGAATGTTCAGGCTGGCAGCTTGTCAAGTATGTCTTTGGATTGGGAGGTTGTGGATGGTCCAGTAGTAAAGGATTTTGATGCGGAAGGTGCAGTTGCATCTGTGCAAGATGTGGTTCACAGTGGAATGGGGGCGTTTACTCGTGTGGAATGGGAAGAGGATATGAAGTCTGATGTGTTTCTAAGGGAGGTGATCAAAATGATTCGCAAGGGGGCTGTGAGAGAGAATGTTGTGTCAATCTCGGTGCAGCCATTTTTGAAAGTGTTGAGTGAGTTGTCGGCGTGTAGTGCTCGTGTTGTCATGAGAGGTGATTGTTATGTTCCTCCTTGTGGTTTGAGGCTTAACTTTATAATTTGGCTCACCAAGGTCATTTAGGCCATGGCATGACAATCAGATGGATTAAGAGTGAGTTTTGGTGGCCTGGTCTGGATGATCAGATCAAGCGATGGGTAGAAGCTTGTAGTGTTTGTAAGGAGTGCGAGAAGAGGTTAAGAGTGGGATGCAGAAGGGAAGGGGTCACATTGTAGATTCTTGTAGACCTTGGCACACAGGGTGCTTAGATGTTATTGGTCCGTTTTCTGAGTTGTCAGATCAGTTGAGATTTGCAGCTGCATTGGTGGACGTGACGTCCAAATGTTTGGTGGTCAGGTTCATGAAAGCTATCACTACAAAGAGTACTATTGTTGTGTTGAAGGATATTTTTGAGGAGGAAGGGATACTTTCTATTCTCATTACAGATAGATAAGGGCACACAACTGACGTTCTGTGTAACGGTCAACTTTTTGGAGCAAGATGGTATTAAACATTCGCGTACATCTTTATATAATCCCCAAGGAAATGGTATGGCTCTAAGCGCTAATAGACTTGTGAAAGGTACCATTCAGTTAGCAGTGGCTAATAGTTGTAATGTACAGCAGACTGTCAAGGACATGCTATGGGCGTATCACACTCCCACACATGAGGGATTACAAAGCTCTCCTTTTCAACAGATGTAGGGGCGTTTACCAGGGTCCAAGTTAGTACTATCTTGGTTGAAAGAGTGGATTGTTTCAGGAGGAAAGAGGGCGGTTGGTCCTGTGGATAATATTGATAGCAATATTAAAGTTGGCAATTGAGTCAAGACAAAGTCAGGGAGAGTGAAAGCTGCTATTTTCAAATTCAGAGCGCCTTTTTGTGTGGTGAAAGTGGGTAAGATTTTGTGGTGGTGAAGGAAGGTGATAGATGGAATTTCAGAAGGATATCATTGTATAAGAGAGGTGGTGAATGTGTGAGAGAAGAAGATGAGGGATGTTCAGGTACGATGTTCATGTGTGTTAAGTAGGGATGGAGAAAAGACAGGTGGGGAGAATGGTGATGATGTCTCTGTAGGTGAGGGAAGAGTTGGAGATGAAAGGCAATTGAGAGAGGCAAGAGTTCGTAAATTGCCTTCGAACTTGCAGGATTATGTGATGTCTTAAGTCATGGCTATGAGATGGGAGGTCTCGTATCTTGCTTTACTTTTTCTTGTTCTTTCTGTATATTTGGTGCATTATGTTTGTTTTCTTTGTCTTTTTTTCCTTTGGGCTCAGCATTTTGTGAAATGGAGTGTTGTTGTGGGGTTAGTGTTTCTCTTGTTTTTGTCTTTTGGCAAGTTGTAGATTTGCATTTTAATTTGGTGTAGTTGTGTGTAATTTAGAGAAGGGGATGTGTTATCATGTAAGTGGTTATGTGTTCTAGATTGTGAGGTGTGTGAGAATCTAAGGGGGACAGTTGACTGTGCCTCATTGGAGAAGATAGACACCAGGTTGCGTTCTTCATTAAAGCTTTGTTTATATACATCTATATGGTGTATAACGCGTGTTCTTCACAACACACCCCATGAGATTGCATGTGTTTTTCAGATGTCTCCCTTGTACAATGGCATAGTTAGCCCCCCACTTTAGCAGCTTAAGTGGAGGTAACTACTAAAAGTTAAATAATTTTACATGGGCCTCTGCAGGGCTGCCGACAAAAACCAGGGCAGGGCTTAAAAGTGGGTGTTGGGTGCTGCTGTATGAGACACGTTCAACAAAAGAGAAGAAACTAAATGCAGCAAAAAAAGTTACAAAGAGAGAAGAAAATAATGTTTCAGAAAGGCCAGTAAGGAAAATAAATGTGAGAAATGTAGGAATTGTGTTATTTGGAAACTAGAATCTGGAGAGGAGGAACAGGAAAAAGCAGAAGGTGAAAGTAGTGAACTTATTTCTCTTCTTCCATACCTGGCAAAGGTACTCAAGGCTTATGTGGCTGACTGCATCTTCTCTTTGTGGAAGAAACTAACTGCCTTGATCCCCACCAAGCGGGCTTTCGGCCAGCCCATTCCTCTGAGATGGTTATTCTCTTAGTGGTAGACGATCTACGCAAGGCAGCCGACAGGGACACCACTCAGGCTCTGGTGCCTTTTGGCAGCATTTGACATGGTCGACCATGACATCCTGGTGGACCATGTCGATGCTGCAGGCCTTGAGGGCTCTGCACAGGACTGAATCATCTCTGTTTTGATAGATCGGTCCCAGGCAGTTAGGATTTCTGCCTTACATTCCCCTAATGTTAGGTTGCCCTGTGGCCTCCCTCAGGGTCCTTCTCTTGTCTCCCCACCTTTTAACCTATATAATTGTCCCCTTGTGCGTTCTCTGAACCAAATGAAGGTCAAAGTGTATAGTTATACAGATGATTTGCAATTGATCTTCACTATAGACAACTCCCCGGAATGCGAACTCTCATTTTAAAATATGATGTTATTCATCCGCGATTGGATGAATGACAACCAAATTAAATTGAATTCCCACAAGACAGAGATTGTCATTACCAGAAATCAACATGACCTGTAGAGGTCTACACTCTGGTCTGTCACCATGATTCCCCCTCCCATGCCCAAGAACTCAGTTAAGAGCCTCTGATTAGTACTGATTGATGCCAAATTCTCTATGAAACCTCATTTAGGGGCTGCTTTTTACAGCTCTGAAACATTTGAAATATCAGTAAATTAATTTCCTTCTATGCCCTTCCTCAGGCCATCATTGCTTTGGTCACCTTTAGATTGGACTATGCTAATTCCCTTTACTTGAGCCTTCCTAAGTGTCTGACCTGAAGACTCCCACTGGTTCAAAATCAGGCATCCAGATTACTGTACTAACAACCGCGGAACTGTCACATCAATTCCCCCTTTTGAGGAAATTGCACTGGTTGCTTGTAGAACAATGCTCCATTTTTTAGGCCGGTTGCCTTATTTTTAAGTCTCTTCAGACTGGTAGTCCTGTTTTTATCTCTGCTCGCATACAAAAATACATCCCCTCTCGCAACCTGAGGTCTGTGTACTCAAATCTTCTTACCATTCCTACTTTTAGGAAAAAGACACTTGGCGGCTCCAGATTCTCAATACTTCCCCCCCCACATCTGGAACACCCTCCCACATGAAATTGCATCTAACCCCCACTACTCTGTGTTTAGAAAGCTCGTAAAGACCTGGCTTTTCAGGCAAGCATATATGTAATGGTCAGTTGTGTGCTATGTTCCAGTCACCTTAGCCAATTGGATTGTGGAATGTCGCACTCCTGTTTGATAACAATTTTGAAAATGTAATGAAGTAATTGGTGCAGGGTTGGTAACCCTTCTGAACTCAAGGGAATGAATTAACTGACAATGCGGTATTTCCCTAAGGAATAACGTCCCTAACCTTGCACTCACTGAAGAATTTCAATAAAGTTTTCTTCAAAGTCGTTCAATGTATTCATAGTCTCATTTATTTGTTAATTTTCATAGTGATATTCTCATGTGCAGACTTTACATTAGGTTAAATCCATGTCATACTATTCATTTCATAGTATTGGAGTGTGCCCAATGCATTTGAGTAAACGTTGACAAGTAATCTGTTTTGGATTGCTATTACCATTGTTAATATCGCTTCTGTGTGTACATGAATTGCCAATGAAAATTTTCATGTTGCCTGTTGATTACACAGGCGCTATGCAACGAGTGAATATTTGCAGAATGCGCGCTTGGAGTTTGTGAACAACGCCATGTTAGTTGACGGTTTACTGGCATCTGATTCAGGGTTCTCGTTTAAGTAGAAGAAATAAGAACGTGGCTAGAGAATAGTTTGAAAGCTTTGTGTTGTCGAATTAAAAGTAAAAAACGATCGTGAAATGATTTCAAGGATAAATTGAAAAATGTTCTCATAAATGAGAAGAGTAACATAAGGGTACCTGGCTGATGGCCCTTCTTCTTTAAATGCAGAGAAGATCCTAATTCGTCAAGATAATTTCTCAATTGGTTAAAGTTTTTATCCTACGGACAAACCAAGGTATAAATGAGATGACGATAATGGTGACGGTGAACTTAAAAGCGTGACTCACTATAGTAAGCTGCCAGTCTCTTACCTTAAATTTTGCTCGCGTGTGCGTTTGACGAAAGTAAAGGCGGGAGCGTAATCCTACCGACGTTCCTGAAATTGTTATGAGCACGGACGTTGCGGTCACGTGTTCATGGATATGGAAGAAATACTATGGTGTGGAACGGTTGTGCTACTGTTAGCGAGAATTGTACTTGCTACGAACGCGCTAAATAAATGTATGATAGCGCGGGTAACATGTTGATACAGATAAAAAACGTGTTATTGAAAAATTATATAAGAAAAATATATAATATCTATTACACAAAGGTTATGTAGGAAAAGTGTGTGATTCTCTGTCTGAAAAATATATAAGGAAAGTGTATATATAAAAAAATTTTAATGTGACAATTTGAAGTAACAAATATGGTCGCAATTCTGATATAACAATATTTGTTCAGTGGTATGATGATGTGTAAAAATTCAGGTTAACAGTTACATCATTTGTAACTATGATACATAGAAGATGTGTGAATTATAGTGAAATATAATAGGTTAACCAGTGAAAGTAATTTTTTTGTTTGTAATCAGATATATTTAAAGGAAGCATCCTAAGTCCAAACGTTCATTCATTCCCTTTGGTTGCAGTGTGCATAAGTGATTTATCCAGAAAATTTCTCTGCGTAAAAGGTGTTGTTGATTGTCTCTTCCTGGCAATATCGGGACCTGTTCTAGAATACAGAAGCGTAACTGACTTGGGTTATGATGAAACTGATTAAAATGTACTGCAACCGTTGATTTGATGTTGTTTAACCGGATGTTGCTTTTGTGTTCGATTATTCTTGTTTTAAGTTTTCTTGTTGTTTGTCCCACGTATGCGATGCCGCAAGGGCATTTTAACATGTAAACAAGATTGTTGCTGTCACATGTTCCTGTTACTTTGAGTTTGATGGTGGTTCCTTTTGTGGGGTGTGATATCTCGTTACCTTTGATTATTGCGTTGCAGTTGCTGCAGTTATGACATGGAAATGTTCCCCTATTCGTTTTTCTGGATGTAAATGTGTCTTCTTTTGTTTTTAGTAGTTCTTTAATATTTCTGGTACGTTGGTATGCAAATCTGGGGTTAAGTGAAAAAATCCCTCTAAAGTCATCCTCAGATGTTAGTAAGGACCAATGTTTGAGTATAGACTTTTTGATTTTGTGACTCCTACTCGAATACTTGGACACGAAGACTGTTCTCTGTTCTTCACTCGTAAGTTTAGGTGTTAGTAGTTTATTTCGTTCCAATGTTTGGACTCTTTTTGTAGCATCCATTAAAGTGGTTTCAGGATATCCTCTTGTTTTGAATTTTTGAAAGGTGAGAGCTTTTTGTTGATCATATATTTCTTCCGTGGACGCAATTCTCTTGATTCGAAGAAATTGTGAAAACGGTAAATGAGTTTTGAGGGATGGTTGGTGAAAGCTTTGAAAATGTAAAAGATTGTTTCTGTCTGTGGATTTACTGTAAATGCTGGTTTGTAAGGTACCCTTGTTATTGATTACTAACACGTCTAGAAATGGTATTTCGTGTTTGCTGATAACCGATGTGAATGAGGGAAATACCGCATTGTCAGTCCAGTCACCTTAGCGTCATGAGACCGTTCGGTGAACGTGCACTTTATAAATGTCTATAACATAACACAGCATAACAATGAAAGGTACAAAGAAGGAAGGAAATAGCAAAGTGAAAGAAATTGAGGTTGAAAAGAAAAAAGGAAGAGTGAGTGCAACAATGGACGGTTGAAAGGATGAATGGATGGATAGAAGAGTGAAAGGATCATTTGGTGAAAGGGTGGAAGAAATGATTGATGGAGAGATGGATAAGTGGATAGAAAGATGGACAGAAGAGTGAAAGTATAAATGGCTGGAAGAGTGAGAGGATGATAGATCTACGTACTAAGTGAAGGGTCATTGGATAGATGGAAAGGTCAAAAGGTGTCTGAATGAGTAAAAGGATTGCTCAATATGTGGATGGATGGATGGATGGAATTTCAGTAGCTGGTTGGAATAATGACAGGATAAATGGAAAGGTGAAAGGATAATGGATGGGTGGCAGGATGGATCGACAGATGAGTGGATGCAAGGGTTAAGGAAAATATTACAGTAAGGGCCATGCTTACTTTCTTCACTTGCTCTGTCATTAGAGGTTCCAAGTGGGGGGTATTTACATTTTCTGGCTACTCCCTTGTTGTTTTCTTTACTCGCACCCTCGCACACTCTCCGGGTTGCTCTCAAGGACTGTGGGCTTCTCTGGGCCCCCTTCAAAGTCTGCAATGTAAGATCTGATATTATGAAGTCCATAATGGAAAAGTGGTTGAAGATGTTGCCCATTACGGTGCCTGCTTCAGAACCGTGCTTTTGCGCAATGTGAAGGCACAATTTTAAGAGCCAACAACATTCAGTAATTTTTACAGTAATTTTTTAAAGCTGTTCAACAAAAATGTTTTTTTGTACTGTGAGTGAGGCACTGTACACATCTGTAAATGCACCACCAATCATGGATGTTAGCTTTTGTGATGCAGAATTTTCTGGGAACTTGACTGAACTTACTTACTTGCTTATGCCTAGTACCCTTCCTCCCCTCCTGGGGGTATTGGCCATCAGCAAGGAATCTACAGCCACCTCCGTCCTGTGCATTTCTTTCAATTTGACTCCAGGTGTACTCCATCTCCGTGCAGTCAGCCTTGAGGGCTCAGTGCCAGTTGTTTCTTGGCCTTCCTCTTTTCTTTTTCCATTTTGTGTTCCAGGTCAAGGCTTGCCTGGTGATGTGTGATGCGGGCTCGCGGAGTGCGTGATCTATCCAGCCTAGGTCATTGCTGCTAATTGTCTTTGGCCAGTGGATTTGGAGGATTTGCCTCAGGCAGTTGTTGATGAAGTTATTTAACATAAGGATCCACCTCTGGAGAAAGAGGTACAGGAAAGCTGGGTATGGTATACTGGGAAAAGGACGGGTGCGTGTCCCAATATGGTTGGGCACACACAGTGTTGTTTAAATACCCCTCACACACCAAGAATGGCCCATGGTGTCATGCTTCATCATAGGGTCTTCCCGCCCGCTGCGGGACGGGGCGTGCTACGACCTACAACTACGCGGGAGCACTAATGATAAAGTGCTATGTGTGATGCAAAGGGAGGGTCTGGGGTAATAGTAAGTATGTGTATATTAAAAAGCACCTGGCCCCTTGAGACAGAAAAACTTTAATATGTCCAGGGAGGCTGGTACTACTAAAAAAGTGATGCGGAGTTTGCCTACGTGATGTGTGGTTACTCCTAGTGAGTCAACATGTTTCGATGCGAAGCATCTTCGTCAGGACAGGAAAAAGATCCCTCCAGAATAGAAAGCATGCGCTTATTCACATGACTATAATTAAAAGTGAAAATGCAGTAAATGATGCATTTATATACAATACCTAGTCGTATGTATGGATGTTTATGTGTACGTGAGGATATTGCCTCATTAACCTGGAACGGGTGGAGGAGTCATGGAGCCTTAATTGTGCCCTGACAGAAACTCAACTCTGAGTGCGTCCATCCCGCGGGTCCACAGCGGAACCGCGGGTTATAGGTCCAGTTAGACAGTCTGCATATAAAACATCAAAGTGCAGTTAAGACTCCCTTTCAATGAGTCATGCTATCATTGTAAAAAAAAAAAAAACACTGCAGGTATTTCAAAAAGAAATTTATGTCTTGATTTATTACTAAGGAAGACAAGTTTTGTTGATCATGTCATCCTCTAATCACACTAGAATTTGTATTGCTTTAATTTAAAATACATAAATCACTCAATAAATGAATGGTTAGGTGATTAAAGGAAAGCCTGAAATGCCTATTTAGTCCTTCAGGATGGCCATGTATAACCCCCAGAGCATCTGAGGTCTGATCTGGAAGGCAAGGCATCAAGCTTGCTGAGGGAGGTCTGGGTCGGCTTTAGTTCAGATGGCTGACAGTGCAATCATTTTTGTTTGGGCCCTTCAATGGTTCCCTCACTATCAGCCTCCAACAGTGCTCCTCATCTCTCCCTAGCCCCTCTCTGACATGTATTTAATTTGGTTTATAGCACCTCCCATTCCAGTGTTGGGTGTCGGAGCAGTTTACTTCACACACACATACATAGACAATGACTCATACATGTTTAATTCAGTGGATAGAAAATGATACATAAGACAAAAGGGTACTATAATGTGTAGTATTCACATGTCATCCATACTGATAGGCATTGTTTAAGAGTGCTTGGTCTGGAAAGTCAGAATCTCAGGATTTAAAACATACCACAGTGGTTGGAGTTAGTTTTACTAATAAGAATGTATTTCTACCCAAGCAAAATTAGGACAATGAAAGACTGGGAAACAACACAACTTCCTAACCTGTACGATGCAGTTTGCATGCAGCTCTTTGATGACAGGTCATAGCTGACTGTGCTATATTTCAATTGTAACTTATGAACTGCTAGTAACAAAAGGATCTCTGTGACATTTCAGAGTCTTATTTGTGATAATTTAAGCAATGCTTTATCATGAGGAAAGAGCAGTCCAATCTGTGAATTGACATTCATTTCAGAAAAAACTCATATATGAGCCACAGACTGAATATATGTACCTACTATTACCAGGAAACTGTGTTTCATTCTGTTGCTGCACCCCAAATTGGGGAAGAACAAGGAGAGTCCCAGGCTGACACTGTAAGAGTGTTGTCCCCACAGCTGCTGCTGTTTTATTCTCTAATCTGTGACAGCATCAGTGCAGGAGAGACCCCCTGGGCAACATGTGTGCCATCTAAACCCAAATCTGTTCTGTGATTATAAAAAGAAAATCACTTCACCCCATCGTCACCCTTCCATGGGCTCTTATGCTGCACTAATGTCTAGCCCTGGTTAGGTCAAGCCTACTAGACGGGCAAGGCATATTGTCAGCTTACCAAGAACATCAAAGGGCTTGTAGCCCACCCATTGCCTGCTATTGGTTGGCTTTACTGTCACTCTCCTTTTCTTGCTCTTTATTTAATGGTTTCCTTGTCCATATTGTACGCGCACACACACACTCACATTTAAATTTGTTTGGGGGGAAATCCACAAAAACCACATTTGTAATATATAATTTTTTGGGGGATAGGGGTGCTCCACCAAACCACAATGTTTTACTCCTAACCTCCCCTTACTGCTTCCGTCGTCTGAACCCTAAAATTACCCTTATCTCCCTTTACCGCTTCCGACCCCATAATCCTAAAATCACCCTTACCTCCCTTTACCTTCACCCACCCCTAAACACTAAAATTACCCTTAGCTCCCTTTCCCTATACCCACCCTGAACACTGTAGTTACCCTGATCTCCCTTTAACTCTACCCACTCCTAAACTTTAAAATTCCCCTCTTACCTCCCTTTACCTCTACCCACCTGTAAACCATAAAATCACCGTAACCTCCCTTTAACCCCTTGTTTTAAAAAAGAACATAAAAATTATGTTATATAAAAAAAAGTACAGCCTGGTAAAGGATGCGTGGTAAAGGTTAAAACCTATAATAAGTACGTACTTGCATTGTAAAGGTTGTGTGGTACATATGCTGCCTGGTAAAGGCTGTCCCCCCCACCTGCTTTAAGAAAAAAACGTTCACATATTTTTTTCTTTTTATTTACTGAACAACACGGGTCGGTAAATAAAAAGAAAAAAAAGCACCCTAGTCATTTAGCAGGTGCGTGCTTGCATGGTGCACACACACATACAAAATGGCCTAGGCGGCTCCAATATAGGTTGTTTTGCATTATTCTTTAGCCATGGTGCACAGCATCGTGGAGGCTGTAGAGCATTGCTAATAACCAATGGTAACAGCATAAGGCACCCAAAAAGGGTGACCAGGACACAACTGTTCAACTTCTGGGTTTTGTATCTAGCATATCAGTGACTCATGGGTGTTGAAATCTTTAAATCATTTTAAATGAGCCAATTGGACCAAACACACCTGATAACTATGACCATGCAAAATCCAGAAATGGAAAAGTGGTGTCCCGGTGATATGGATTTATCTGCTGACTCTACACCCATAGTCCAGAGAAATGTAAGCAGGCTTGATACTGCTGTAACCACAGGGCTATTGCAAAATACGTAGATTCCTCAGCAGGGAGCAAGTGCCTGCTCTATAAACCCAAACAGTTTATGTAGGTGCTGTATTACGGGTGTCTCAAGATGACAGACATTTTATAAACCACTAAGCTTTGTCGTTAATTGGTCACCTAGACAGTGCCACTCATGCAATAAATATTCTTTGCTTGGTGCTTGTGTGCCCCTAGCTGAATCAGGGCATGCCTCTTGACATTACAAATTCTGAATTTCATATTAATAAAAGGCGGTACCGCCCCGTATGACCCACTGTGCCAAGAAGGCAGAAATCTGGTGGTACAGATGACGCAACTCTTTAGAGGGATAAAGCAGAGTCTTTAATGCTTTCCGAAACTATTTCAAGTTGGCCTCTTTATGTAAAGCTAGTGGGAGCTGGTTCCAGTGTGTAGCTGCCATCACCGAGAATGCTTGGCTGCCCAACCTGGCTCCTGTCACCTTCAAGACCTAAAGAATGCAATGATACTGAGACCTAAGGGGTCAGGATGGTTGTGGGAGGGATCGGAGGGATGTGGGACTTGGCCTAAAACATGTGCCCCCTGCAAGCCCACCCATGTCCAGAAGTGGCCTGGGGCTGTTTCAGGCACCCCTTACCTCCATCTCCGCCACCCTTTTCATGGTGAGCTTCCCACCATGAAAAGGGTGGTTGATGGACAACTCATAATATGCTTGACGTTAACTGCATGGGCATCGCCAGCATATTTCTTACCCTGTACGCACCACCACAGCTGTGGGATCCTGAATCCCAGCAGAGGTGGCGGTCCTGTCACAGTCTGACCCCCACACTCAGAATACTGCAGACGGGGGGGGGGGGGACATGGCGGACGGAAGCTGACGGCCGTGGCGGAGCTCCCTGATGTGTGGCGTCTGAACCGTCAATAGTGGCTAGCGGTTTGTGAGGCTTTTTCCTTTTCCCCCTAATAATGCTTTTTTTGAAATGTGTCTTTCCAAAAATACTCTAAAGAATAATTATTCACCTTTGTTTTGTGAAAATACGCTCTGCAGTGTTTTTTGCTGCTCTCTGGAGCGTTCTAGTGAGGCGCGGACTCGATGGTGAGTGACGCCGTGGGAGGAGTGGTGTTGGAGCCTTCGTGGTTCCGTGTTTTGGGAGCTGCTAGGGAATGGAGGCGGAGAAATTCCAGGCGGCAGTTTCGGCAGTCTTCTCTAGGGGAGCCTGTCTTCTATCACTTTAAAGACACCACTGGATTAGTACTTGGTCGAGCGAGCACTGTGGAGAGAGTCCGGGCAGAGGGTGAACCCCGTCGTTTTGCTAACGAAGAAATCGGTACGGCTGGAGGTCGAGGTGAGGTCTGGAGGCTCCCTGAGGGGGTCTTGTGGGGCTCGAGGGGGGGCTTTGAGAGCTCGGATTCCATCTTGCCTCCTTCCCCTTCGGGTGTCCGTGGTGGGGTTGAAGTGGCTCAGAAATGGGTCGGAGGCGTAGGAGATGGGGCCGGAGTCTCTTTAAAGTTACTAGCTGAAGCAGCAGGGACCGGGACTGATTTAAGCCAAGAGCGGGTGAGCCGCATGGAGAAGCGAGTTAGCGGTGTTACTAGCGGTGATCTGAACTGCGACACTGCGATATCTACATCTGACCCTGTGGTCGGTCGATACACCCTACGTAATAGGGCTCCGAATACTGTCTCAGTTGTACCCAAACCTCTTGCAATTTCACCCCCAATAATAGAAATTAAGGCTGTCTCCAGAAAAGGAAGTCATATTGTGGAGAGTACACCCCCGGGTAAAGGAAGTGGCAGGAAAAAGACTAGAGGAGGGCCTTGTGTCAGGATTACGCCATCATTGAAATCCTATTACAAGGTTCTCTCTACTACCACCTCTGACCGGGGACGAGACAAAAACACCATTATGGCCACCGTCTCCACTGTCTCTACTGCTCCTACCGCTGTCCTTCCTGGCATCATTGTTCAGCCCTCTTTGAGCTCTTTTAGTAATGTAATAGGGGGGGGGGAGGGCATTACAAGACCAAAATTGTACATTCTTCAGTGGAGCTATCAAATAGTTTTTCGGTATTAGAAAATCATGGTGTGGCCCAGGAAGAAGACCAGGCAGATGATTGTAAAACTCCACTGGAGAAGAGAGAAGAGGCTCTTACATCTACCGTATCTAGGCCTCAATTGGCCGGACCTTAATAATAATAATAATAATAATACTGATATTTGTAGAGCGCGAACAGCTACCTCACGAGGAGGTGTCCCGGCGCTGAGTGAGCAGAAATCAGAGAAGCAGGAGGCAGGGAGGAATGCTCAGGTTTTCTGCATAAAGAGCCAGGTCTTTAAAAGCCTCTTAAAGCTAGATTCTGTCGTGGCAGATTGGATGGCAGAAGGCAGGGCGTTCCAAAGTTTCGCCGTGCCTGCAGAGAAAGACCTGCCCCCAAGTCTGGCTTTTTTTGCTCGTGGGACGAGTAGCTGAAGCTGGGAGTTAGAACGCAAGTGCCTCTCCTGATGGTAGCGGGGAGTCTGATTTTTAAGTAATTGGGGCAGGTCCCTTTTAGTGCTCTAAACGCTAGGGTAAGAACTTTGAATTTTATTCTACTTGCCACTGGGAGCCAATGCAGCTCGCGCAGATGCGGAGAGACATGCTGTCTGAAAGGAATGTGCTTTATCAGTCTCGCAGCCGCATTCTGTACGATCTGAAGGCGTTGCACCAGATATTTAGGCAAGCTAAGATAAAGGCCATTTGCGTAGTCTAATCTGGAAGTAACTGTCGCATGAACTACCGTTTTGCGACACTCTTCTGGTGGAAAAGAAAGGAACCTACGAAGGTTTCTGAGTTTGTGGAGACATCCAGTAGAAACCTGTTGTATGTGAGAGGAAAAAGAGAGATTCTCATCCCATTTTACTCCCAGATTCTTCGCATTGGTTCCAGGGGATGGTGGTGGGCCCATTTCAGGAGGCCACCATAGGTCCGAAGGAGGATGAGTGTTTTTACCAAAGAATATTACCTCCGTTTTGCTAGCATTCAATTTTAATTTGTTTGCATTCATCCAGCTGGCCACATCTCGAAGGCAGCCCCTCATTTTGCTAAAAGCTGCCTCCGACACATCCAAATAGGGGAAGACTAATTGCGTATCATCTGCATACGAAATTGCCTTAACCCCCAATTGGCAATCAGAGTGAAAAGTGGGTCTAGATAAACATTAAAAAGAAGAGGGCTGAGTGCCGACCCCTGAGGGACGCCGCACCAAAGATGTTTTGGCTTAGAGGAGAAGGTGCCCAATGCCACTTTCTGAGAACGATCTGTGAGATAGGAGTGGAGCCAGCTCAGTGCCTTATCTTCCAGACCTATGTCCTTCTGACGTAGCAGCATTCTGCCGTGATCCACCGTATCAAAAGCGGCTGATAGATCCAGGAGCACCAGCATAGCTGATGCTCCTGAATCTAAGGACCACCTGATCGATTCGGCTACCTCAATAAGGGCGGTCTCGGTGCTGAAACCGGACCTGAAACCTGACTGTGTTTCATGAAGAATCCCTTTATCCTCAATAAAGCTGTTCAATTGTCGTTGTATCAGCTTTTCGAGCATTTTACCTGGGGCTGCTAATAAGGAGATTGGGCGGAGATTACTTAGATCATCGGGAGCACCATTGGGCTTCTTTTTCAGAGGGAGAAGTGTGGCATGTTTCCAGCACTCAGGAAACGTACCTGTTTCAATGGATGTATTCCATATATGTAGGAGTGGTACTACAATAGCGTCCGACATCATTTTCCAGAGCTTAGGTGGGCAGGGGTCATCAGGGGCCCCTGATTTGCATTTTTGTATTTCCTTCAATGCTTCAGGGAGGGGGATAGGATGAAATTGAGATAAGGAAAGGGAGGGCAGCTCATTCTTTGTCATGTCTGCCATAACTGTGGGCTCAGGGCTCGTGAAGGTGTTATACACTTTCATAATTTTTTTGTCAAAGAAGTCCGAGATGTCTTCGCAGAGTCTCGCCGACGGGATAACTTCAGTCTCAATAGCCCTAGGTTTAAAAAAAGATTGAACAATCTTAAAGACTTCTTTACTTGATTGCTCCGCTAGATGAATGGAGTTCACAATGAATAGTTTTTTAGCTTTTTTTATGGATTGATGGAGACCGTGTAGAGCTTTTTTATAGCAAGTTTTTGCTGAATCACAATAATTTCCTCGCCAAAGGCGCTCCAGCCTTTTACAGTTGATTTTTTCAGCCATTAGCTCTTTGGAGAACCAGGGGGCGGAAGGGGATTCTCTGCGTGATGTGGCAGTTTTTGCAGGAGCGATGTATTCCACTGTATTGCCTATCCAGTGATTCAATGCCACAGCATCAGAGTTGACGTCTTTCGTCAGGGCTAAGGGGGCAACAGTGAGGGCAGGGCATAGGGTGTTGGCTGATATATTATCCCAATTTCTACACACATAAGAGCGTTTTCCCCTTGTCTGGCAGTGGGATGGAAAAGAGATTAAAAAGGGAATTAAAAAGTGATCCGTCCATAGCAGTGGTTGCGGAGTCTTAGTTGTCGTATCCAATATGTTGGAAAAAATTAAATCCAGCGTATGGCCTGACCGATGTGTAGGTCAGAAATGATTTGAGTGAGGTTAGCAGCTTGCAACGTATTAATAAGTTGAGTGGCCTGGGGGCAGTCAGGTCTATCCGCATGGACATTGAAATCACCTACTATAATATAGTGTGGGTGGGCAAGAGAACTTTGGACTATGACGTCCATAAGTTCACACGTATTTGTCGAGGAGCAATCCGGGGGTCTGTAGATAATCAGGCCGGCTAGAGACAGTTGGGGGTTTATTTGAAGGCAGAAGTGTAACCCCTCTATGCCAAAGATAGTGGTAGGTGTAGAGGACGCCAATATGTGTTTATCCTTGAAGATAATAGCCACTCCGCCGCCCCTTCTATCCTCCTCTCTGTTCGAAAAGCTAATTTTGAAGCCCGGCGGGATAGCCAGAGTAATGGAGGCCAGATTGTCTTCCTTAAGCCATGTTTCAGTGAGGAATAAGGCGTCCCACTCAGAATCCGCCATTAGCAGCCAGATATCATAAGCATGCCTAGGGAGGGATCTGCAATTCAGTAGTCCAGCTCTAAAAAGAGTAGCAGAGGATTTCGCCGTGCGGCTACTTTTAGTGTTTAAGAAAACATTATTTAGGGACGAGCCATCACTGAGTGTTTTGCAGCAGAGCAAGCAAGATGGCGGTAAGTCAGAATTGGTCAGGTCAAACCTGGTCGCCTGACAGGGTTTAGCTGTGTTCAGCGCCATTAGTTCCGACTTGGACCAGACTATCCTCTTAGTATCTAAGAGCTCACCGGCAGCGTAGCTGGCGCTGGCCGCGGACTAGTCGCGGACGGGCGCAGACGGGCTTGCCTTAGGCGCGCAAACGGCGCGCCCGCTGCGCTCGTCCGCTGCGCGTCCGGAAAATGTACATTTTTTATATTGTGAGGGGGTGTGGCCTGAGGGTGGTGGGCGTGGCCTCAGTGTTCCCCGGTAATGGCGGCAAAAGTAAACAGTTTCCCTCGTCAGCGCGAAGGTCCGCTGCGCGAGGGTGCACGGGGAGAATGGCAGGTAAGTTTTAAAAACACACAATTATAGCAGCAAATAGTTTAAAATTGTAGCAGCAAATAGTTAAAAACCACAGCGTTTCTCCCGGCTTCCGCCTCAGGAGATTGACAGTGCTCTAATCGCGCTCGTAGTCAGCGCGCCTTAAGAGCTGGATGCGGGGGGCGTGGCCTGAGGGTGGTGGGCGTGGCCTCAGTGTACCCCGGTAATGGCGGCACAAGTAAACAGTTTCCCTCGTCAGCGCGAAGGTCCGCTGCGCGAGGGTGCACGGGGAGAATGGCAGGTAAGTTTTAAAAACACACAATTATAGCAGCAAATAGTTTAAAAATGTAGCAGCAAATAGTTAAAAACCACAGCGTTTCTCCCGGCTTCCGCCTCAGGAGGTTGACAGTGCTCAACCTCCCCTTTGATATCAACTGTGCCCGGGACATTGGCTGACATCCTGTTAGGTCTGAAAGAGGACATCGGCAGGAGATTTACAATCTCAGAAGCCAATCAGGTAGCCATCCAGGCCTCTTGTGAATCACTGGCACAAAAAGTTGAAGAGGTCTCACAGAGAACGGATGCCCTCGAGGCAGAGATCCTCAAGATCAAGGAGGCTTTATGCTCTTCTTCCGCAATGATGGACAAGCTGGTTCAACAAAACAGGGAATTGAAAGACGATATCGAGCGTCTCGAAAATCATTCTAGAAAAAATAATGTGAAGATCTTAAATGTCCCTGAAGATCTTGAAGGGGGTGACATTAAGAATTTCGTAGTCTCCCTCTTAAAAGCAACAATCTTAAAAGACTCGTCGGAGGAGGATTTGGACTTGATGGCTGATATTCAAAGGGTTCATCGCGATCCGTATAGGAGAAAACCTGGAAAAGAGCGCCCAAGGAAAATCCTGGTGAACTTCTTCACGTATGCTATCAAGGAGAAAATCTTGTCTTTGGCCTTGAAAGCTGGCCATGTGAAGTGCACTTCCCTCTCCAGCCCGTTCTCATTCTTCATTCGTTCTGATGTTTCCCATATTACCACCACAAAGCAGTGGGAATTGGGCAAGAGGATGGCAATTTTGAATTTGTTAGGAGCTAAGACACAGTTAAGATTCCCTGCATCCCTTCGGATCATGTGGAATAACCACATGTACAATCTGTGCCAAACAGAGGAAGTTGATATTTTAATAGATAAGATCAGAAAAGGAAGTGGGAGTGGAAGTGGAAGTGAGAGCGGGATATAATTATTAAGGGTCTGTTTGATATTAGGCTTCTAAATGAATAAATGAGCAAAGGGAAAATATATTAAAAATGGAGGGCAAATGTATAGTTTAGTAGAATGCCGCTGCCGTATTGGCTGGATCAGTACATATTTCTTTTTAATTGTGTAATCATTACTTAGCCACACACAGCAGGGGGGCTCCCGACCAAAGGGGTATGCTCAGAGGAGAAGGGAGGGTTCCCCAGGGTTGTGAGGGATTGATGGGGTCACTGTGGGGGGAGGATGGGAGGAGGGGAGGTGGTGCACGGGCAGGGTAGCAGTGGGAGAAAACATAAAAATATGTCCTCTTTCTCCATTTTTTTTTTCTCTTAATGAGTAAGTTCCTCTTGGGGTGTTTAGCTAAAGGGAGGTAGGTAAGAAGAATTTGTAAAATATGACGACTGCTAGGATAAGGTTTATCTCGTGGAATGTTAATGGGCTTCGATGCCCACGAAGACAAAGGCTGATTATGAAATTTTTGGAACAATCTTCAGCCCAAGTGTGCCTCTTACAAGAGACCCACTTGAGCTACCTCGAGTGTAAGACTGTCTTCGGAAAATATAGATGGGTTGAACTGTTTTGCTGTTATGGACAGACAGTATATAATAAGGGAGTAGCGGTCCTAATTAGATTAGGAGCTGGTGGCTCTATAAAGTCCATGCTAACAGATTAATCTGGCAGATGGATTATGGTGCAGGCAGCCATCAGGGGGACCGAGCTTGCTATGGTATCCAACTACAGCCCTGATGTTGATGATCCTGCCTGTCTACTCACAGTACAGCCCAAATTAGTAGACGTCACTACTCCAGTTGTAATTGGTGGTGATTTCAATGTCCTTCTCAATCCCCTCCAAGATAGGTCAAATTATAGCCATCATGCTGCGGTCCCCCGTATGCGTCGGGCAATGATCAATATGATCCACGAGCTCAGACTGGTAGATACTTGGAGGGCTAAGAAGGGCGTAGAACCAGGCTTCACTTTTTTTAGCAAAAAGCACGGACACTCCTCTAGAATCGATTATATCCTTACGGATAGATTGGGTTTGGAGAATCTAGAGGATATCGCCACTCTCCCAATCATTTTATCTGACCATGCCCCTATCACTTTTTCATATTCAGGAAGTAAGTCTAAGATTAATTCCACCCCTAGGTGGACACTAAAAAGGGCAATGCTATCTAACCAGGAAATAATTTGTGCTATCAAAACATCTACTATCGATTATTTCCCAGAAAATATGGGTTCAACATCACTAGATTATGTCTGGGACGCATTTAAGGCCCATATTCGCATTACATAGCCTGATATGTGCTAAGAACAGGGAAGAGGCGCTAGTATTCCAAAAATTGTAAAGAGAGATATCTAAATTGGAAAGAGTTAGGCTGAGTTGTCAACCTGACAACTTGACACAAATTCTTAGCGACCTGGAGCATCTGCGATTAGAGTATAGGGGGAAAGCTAGATCAAAAAGTAAAGGCACAATGGTTGGCCCACAACATGAAAAGCTACGAATATGGAGAAAAAGCAGGAGCTATTCTGGCATGGAAGGTAAAGGCGGACCGAGTAAAAAATAATATCAATAAATTAATCATAAATGAGACGGGGGCAACCTCTTGTTATCAAGAGGATATGCAAAGGTGCCTTCTTTCTATGTTTTCTAATCTTTATGGAGAGGAGATATCTTCAAGTCCCGACAGTATCCGGGAATGGCTAAAAAATAAGGCCTTACCAACATTGACAGGTGAGGGTCGAAATATGCTATATGGTCCCATCACGGAAGAGGAAATTAAACTTCATCTAAAGAAGATCAAGAACAACAAAGCTGCAGGGACGGATGCTCTCCTGGGTGAAGTTTATAAGGCCCTTCAGGAGGTGATAGTTCCTAGTTTATGTGAACTTGTTAATTATATTTACAGCTCAGAAGGGAGGGTCCCCCCGTCATGGAAGGAGGCAACAATAGTGCTTATCTTGAAGCCAGGAAAGGACCCTCTTAAAGCGCACTCTTATAGACCAATCTCCCTGCTCAATGCGGATTATAAGACCTTTACCAGCATTTTGGCAGGGAGGTTGCTCAAGATAGTTCCACGGTTGATCAATGTTGATCAAAAGGGTTTTATCCTGGGAAGGTTTATCCAGGAGCAAACTTTACAGCTAATAGGCAGTATTGATCTGGCATTGGCATTGTCGGAACCCTTGGCTGTGGCTGCATATGATGCAGCCAAGGCGTTTGACCGCGTCAATTGGGCCTTCCTATGGGAGACTCTAAAAATGATGGGATTTGGTTTAATATTTATACAAACCCTCATTAGATGCTACGAGGGCGCCTCTGCAGTTATCCTCTTGAATGGTTTACTGACATCAAGTTTTAGCATAAAAAGGGGAACACGACAGGGGTGCCCTATCTCGCCCCTACTGTTCGATATTTAAATCGAACCCCTTGCGCAAGCATTGAGACTGGATGAACAAATCACTCCCTTCCAAGCTTCAGAATACAGGTGCAAATTAGCCCTATATGCGGACGATCTGTTGGTTTATACCAACAACCCAGCGGAGGTGCTCCCTAGGGTAGAAACTACCCTGAAGGAATTTGGTCTGTACTCTGGGTACTTGGTTAACTCCTCCAAGACTGAGGTAATGTGTTGGGGTGTTGATAACTGGTCTGGAAGCTGGAGTAAGGAGCTTAAGTACTTGGGGATAACTATAGTACAGGATTTAAGTAACATCCCACTGATTAACTTGAGTAAAGTAGCTAAGGAAAATGACCATCTTTTTTCTAGATGGCAGAATCTACCCCTCACCATCTATGGCCGTGTAAACCTAGTCAAGATGGTTATTCTTCCTAAATTGACGTATTTTTTTTTTTTTTTTTTTTTTTTTTTTGAAAACCTTTATTTCAAAATTCAGGACACAGCTATTCAGCCGACAGCCCGAAGGTTCGGCAGCATTACAAGGTAGATACAGTGATGTGTCCCCAATGCAGTTCAAAGAATATTGCAAAAGGTTCAATTTTTAAATAAACACAAAAAAAACTAACAACAAACCCCAGCAAGGCAAGGACATTGTAAGCCCATGGCGGAGGCCCCCAGGGGAGACCGGACCCCACTCGTCTACTAAGTAAAAGACTGTGTACGGAGGAAGAAGGGGAACAGCAGAGGCCCAGAACAGTTACTAAAACCAAGCTGTGCTGGAAAGTAGGTCAGGGGGAAAGCTGTTCCTCGGGAGGTTCCAGGTCCGGGGCAAGACATATTCCCCCCCCTGTATTGGTTCCACCGCCCCCAGATGGCATGCCACTTCCGGGGGCGACCTCTAGAGCAGTAGACCGTCTTCTCCCTAAACATGCTCCAGTCCATGTTTTCCTTCCACGCGGTCAGTGTAGGGGGTCCCGAGGAGCCCCATAGCCGCGCGATATCTCGTTTTGCTACCATGTTACCCAGAGTCACCCATTGGGTCTGCGCCTTATCGAGGTCAGTGGGCCCCCAGACGTTCAGGAGGCAGCACCGCGCCTCCGGCTGTACCACAATGCCCGTCACCTCCCCCATAACTGCATGGACTCTCCTCCAGAACTCCACAATGACACCACACTCCCAAATGATGTGCAGGAAAGTGCCCACCATACCACATCCCCGTCTGCACAGGCCGTCCTCCGAGAATCCCATGCGGACCAGCCTTGGCCCCGTCACATACACCCGGTGCAGTATTTTAAGCTGCACCAGCCTCAGACGCGACGGGATCGCAACCTCCTTAGGCGAAGAAACCGCTGACTGCCAGTCCTCATTATCCAACTCAAGACCATCCCTGGTCCACTGTTCTCTCAGCCCCAATAGCAAGTCTGCCCGGACGTTTATCAACTTCTTATATATGAGCGAGATCGTGCTCTCGGGCATATGACCATCAAGGACTCGGTCCTCAAGGGGAGAGGACTCCGGCACCTTCTCACCCTCAACAAGGACTGATCGGAGGGCGTGACGCAGCTGGATATACCTGAAATACTCTGAGGGCCCTAGCTCAAACTCAGTCTGCAACTCCTCGAAAGACTTCACCCTCCCCTTATGCAGTACATCTCCCACCTTGGATATACCTATCAGATCCCACTTATCAAAGCCCTTCGTGTGCCAGAGTCTTCCCAATCTTTCCGATTCAAACAATGGGGTAGCGAGGGTTAGCCTATCCTTCCAGCCCAACGAGTCAGTCGCCATCTTCCATACGCGCACCGCCACACCTGTGGGCCCCGTGAGGGACGAGTCTAAGGACCGCGAATACAACGCCCTGTAGTAGTTGCCGCCGCGCAGCAGCCACCTATCCATGGCATACCCAGGGCTGAGGGCAGGGCCATAAAACCCATGGTTGATCGCGCTCAGCTGCGTGGCCCAATAGTACCGTCGGATGTCTGGGAGCGCGATGCCCCCATCGTACCATGGGAGCGTCAACTTTGAAATAGCTATTCGCGGCCGCCCATCCCACAGCAACGTCCTTTGGAGGCCTTCGACCTCCCGAAAGTATTTGGCCGGTACCCAGTCCAGGGTGTTCTGGAGAGCGTAGAGGAAGCGGGGAAGAGACATCATTTTAAACAGGGCCGCATGCCCAACGAGGGAGAGCGGCAGCCTCCGCCAACCTTCCACATCTCGCCTCAAGCGTGCCAAGGGGGGGGAGCAGATTCCTCTCATAGCGCACAGCAGGATCCAAGGATATAAAAATCCCCAAATACACAAAACCCTGCTGGGCAACCTGTATCGAACATGTTCTAGGGATCGGTGGGACCTCGCCACTAAGAACGTACAAGTACGATTTGCCCCAATTAATCACAAGCCCCGAGTTCCTACCGAACGATGCGAGTACGTCACAGACCACTATAAGTGACTTCTTAGGTGAGGCAAGATACAGCAGGATATCATCGGCATAGAGCGAAATACGGTCCTCATGATCAGATGACCACCGAAGGCCCCGTATATCCGGGTGCCAACGTATCCACGCAGCCAACGGTTCAAGGGCGAGGGCAAACAACAGAGGCGACAGGGGGCCGCCCTGCCGGGTACCCCTACCAAGCTGAAACGGAGTAGATGCCCGTCCATTCACCACCACATTCGCTAGTGGCCCCTCGTACAGCAACCGAACCCAACTCACAAAACCGCGACCGAAACCAAACTTGGCCAGCACGGCCCATAAATATGCCCACTCCACCGTGTCAAAGGCCATCGTGGCATCAAGAGATGCCACAACAGCCGGTTCACGCAGCGTGCCCGCCCTGGCGATGACGCCATGAAGACGCCTAAGGTTCAATGCTGTATTTCTGTGCGGGATAAAGCCAGATTGATCCGGGTGGACCAAATCGCCAAGTACCCTAATCAAACGGGTAGCCAAGAGTTTGGCCAGAATTTTCGGCTCAGCGTTGAGGAGTGAAATGGGCCGATAGGAGGAGCATCTATCTCGGGGTTTACCCTCTTTATGTATGGCCACGATCGACGCCAGCCGCTGGTCCAACGGAAGGATCCCATCCCCCCGCGCCTCCAAAAACATGGCGCGCAGATGAGGGGCGACCCTATCCGGGAACAGTTTGTACAGGTCGATCGGCAGTCCATTCGGTCCAGAGGCCTTACCCGAGTTCAGCGCGCGAATCGCCCCCGCCACCTCGTCAACCGTGATGTCACCATCCAAATCGTCCCTATCTATGTCAGAGAGGCAGGGCAACTCGATATCTCGGAGGAGATCAGACGAGTCCTCGGGCGGCCTGTCCGACACAGAGGAATAAACCCTATGAAAATATGCCGCGAAACACTTCACAATCCCCTCAGGTTCCACGATCGCCTCTCCCCCCTCTCCAATCAACTCTGGCACCACTCTATTGACCCGTTCTTTCCTGTCCAGCCACGCCAGGAGTTTCCCTGCCTTATCCCCCACGTCGTACAGGCGGCCCTGTTGTTCCCTGCTGAGGGTCTTAGCGGCGTTCGTCACCAGGTCCCCATACTCCGCCTGCTTCAGGCAAAGCTCATGCAATGAGGACTCTGTAACCTCCTCCTCCATATCCCCCTCAAGGGCCGCAATCTCCTCCTCCACCTGCCGCACCTCGCCATCCCTCCGATTCTTGGCAGCCACCACAAGGGAAAGGGCTTCCCCCCGAAGCACGGTCTTAAAAGCTTCCCACAGCGACACCGCCGAGTCCACGGTTCCCAGATTGTCCTTAAAGTAATTATCTACCTTCTTTACCAGGGCGCTGCGCATCTTGGGGTCTCGGAAATACCATGGGTTGATGGGGGCCACCCTCCCTCCTCCCTCCCGACCTAGATCCAGCCGGATCCACACTGGTGAGTGATCAGAGATACCGCGTGCCATGTGCCTCGCCTCGGATATCAACGAGGCATGTGCGGCCAGAGTGAGCAGGTAGTCAATCCTGGAGAGGCTACCATGCGCCCCGGAGTGAAACGTGTATTGACTCTGTGTGGGGTGCCGGAGCCTCCAGCAATCTATCAGACCAAATGTATCCAGGAAGTCTGGAAGCCATTTCTGAGCCCCCCCTGTGTCCCTGGGCGGGTATCTATCCAACAGTCCGGAACCCACAGCGTTGAAATCCCCTCCCACTACCAGCATTTCCCCCGGGAGAGTCAGCAAAGCCCTGCCCAGTTCAGCAAATGTGGAGGCCTGCAGGGCCGGCGGGACGTAAACTGAAACCAAAACCAAAGTCCTTCCTTCCCACCGCCCCGCCACCGCCACAAACCTCCCCCTATCGTCAACAATGGTGGAGTCCACCTCAAAAGTCAGCGATGCTCTAACGAGGATGCCCACACCCCTGGACCCAGAAGAGAATCCCGAGTGTGCTATGAATTTATACCCCTTCCTATTCAGGGCATAGCACGTATTGCCTATGAGATGCGTCTCCTGCAACAGGACAACGTCCGGCATTGAGCGTTTCAAAAATTGCAACACAATCCCCCTCTTGATGCGATCCCCCAAACCATTAACATTCCAGCTTATAACACTTAAGCCTCTACCCCCCATCCTCAAACGGAAAGAGGCCCACCCCGCACCCTAGGCGCCACCATGGAACAACCCTGAGGATAATCATCATGCCTTGCAGAAATAAACCCCCCAACAACAAACTCAAAATCCCAAACCCCCCCCCCCCCACCCTGCACCCCTGCTGCAGCTTAAAAAGCCCCCCCAACTTGCAGTGTGCCTGTCGCCCTACAAAAACAAAAATCTACAAAAAGTACCCTAAGGGAGGAAAAGAGCACCCCTCGTCCTCCCGCAACCCTCCACAGTTACTGCACTCTGTTCAAATCTTCAAGTATGGTTAAATCAAGTCAGGTCGGCTTTGAGATATCAGCCCTGTCCATTCCGGCCACTGTCTCCATGCTCGGCTGTGTCGTCCCCGGTCCGTCGCCGGGGCAAAGCGTCCAGCCATTCGTCGGCCATAACAGGAGAGTCAAAAAAGAATGTCCGATCTTCATGCACCACCCGTAGTCTGGCGGGGAAAAGCATGGCATACTTCAGGTCCAGTTCCCGAAGTCTCCGCTTCACCCCCAGGAAGCTCTGCCTCTGTCTCTGCACATGCTGGGTGAAGTCCGGATAAAAATTCACCGACGCATTCTGGAAGGGGACTGGGCCCGTCACCCTCGAAGCTTGCAGGATAGCGTCCCGATCTCGAAAGTGAAAGAGCCGGGCGACAATCGGCCGCGGCGGGGCACCCGCCTTGGGCCGCCCGCCCGGCACCCTATGGGCCCTTTCCACCGCAAAAAACTTTCCAAGGCCCTTAGGCTTAAGATGATTGAGGACCAAATCTTCCACAAGCAGGTCCGTCGAAGCCTCATCCGAGGACTCCGGGACCCCGATGACGCGCACGTTATTGCGCCTGGACCGGCTCTCGAAGTCCTCCAGCCGGCGGGCGGCGAGGTCACTCTCGGCCCTCAGCTTCCGGACCTCGTTCTGCAAATCTGCGACATCATCAGCGAGGCCCGTGGTCTTGTGGTCCAGGTTCTTAACTCGTTCGTTTGTCTTGCCCAGGTCCGAGCGGATCAAATTGACATCCACCAGGATGGCATCCACCTTATGCACCAGGGCCTCGAATTGCCTCCCCATCGAGGTCTGCATCCCGTCAAGCGCGCCCATGACATCCTGCAGGGATAGCTCCGGTGTCCCAGGCGGGTCCTCCTTCTGGGCATCCGGCGCCTGGCTCGGTCCACTCGGCGATGTTTTCAGGAGGGCGTAGCGGTCCATACTATTGACTTGGGAGTACGTTCCCCGCCTGGTGGACTTAGTCTTCAACCGATCCCCTTCTGCTTTGCCCGACATAATGGACTCCAGGCAGTCCAATGCAGTGAAGACCGCTCCCTCTCAGAGAGAGGAATAAGGAGTGAGCAGGTCCGCCTTGTGCTGCCAGAGTAGCCTGCCGAGCGTCCCTGGGGTTATAAAGCCACCCAGAGCTCTACAGTGTCCGGGCAGACAAAGGGAACGAAACCGAAAGTGAAAGAGCGAGGGCCTCCGTCCGACAGTTCACACCTCACCAGGCCGTTGTTGATCAACTAGGAGTCGGGCATCCTGCCAACTCTAGCCCCTGGCATCTCCGGGAGTTAGGCCGCAATCTTTCGCCCGTCATAAGTCCGGTTCCCGATGGGCGATCCGACCGCGGATAGTATCAATCGCCTCCCTGACAACTCAGCAACACGGTGCCATGCATACCGTCAGGATTAGAGACAGGATAGTCGACGGAGGGCGCGAGGGTCTCGGGAGCTCTAAGCTCACGCGGCCATCTTGGTCAAGCGCTAGGCTCCTCCCTAAATTGACGTATTTATTTAGCACTATTCCCCTTGATTTCCCAGGTAATCTCTTGGGTAAAATTCATAGCAAAATAGGCAGCTTTATATGGACTAATAAAAACACCAGGCTATCCTGGAAGAAGTTAAAACAAAGACTTTTAAAGGGCGGACTAGCCCTTCCAGACGTGCTTTGGTATTCTTTTGCCTTCCAGTTTAAAAATATACGCTGTCTACTCTCAAGTCCTGATGATACTAATTGGGAGAGGAGTCTGAGGGTCATGGCTAATTTTGAGGGAGGGGGTATCGGATTTCTGTACAAGTTCGGGGCGCCAAGGTTCTTTAAGAAGGTTCGCTTAAAGGTTTTAAAATCAGCACTTAATGTGTGGTATAAAGTTAAGGCGAGATGGGGGATAAGATATTATTCAGACTTCGCCCCAATTTGGGATTCCACGGGACTGCCTGCGTGTTTGGAAGACAGTTTGGCGTCCCCCATCAGGAAGGCAGGAATCATGATCTGGTCCAACCTTATATCGTCTGACGGAGTTCTTCCTTGGGAGGTTTTAAGATCAAAAATAGGCGACTCCCTCTCTAGATTCAAATATTTACAATTGTGCTCCTGGTTTTCAGCAGAGAAGGAGCATATAGGTGGAAATTGGGAGATTGAGAATACACTTCAGAATGTAAACCCAAGAAAAAAGGAGGTCGGATTCTGGTATAGGAGCTTATTAGATGCCGAGGATGTAGAGCTTCCCCCTTCTCATCTTGTATGGACTTCAACCGTATTGGGAGATGCATCCGTTAGCCTATATGCTCTATCTCTTCAAACCCTATATAAGTTTGTTAAACCGGCTTCTCTTAAAAAGAACCACTTTTATGTTGTTAATAGGCTGTACTATACGCCTAAAAAAATTGCAAAATTTGTTTCTTGTCCACCTCCTAAGTGTCCTAGATGCGATTTGGTTGAGGCGGATGATATGCATATTTATTTAGATTGTATTCATTTAAGAGACTTTTGGTACAACGTGGAGCGCGCTATGGAATGCATTTTTAAACTTAAGCTGCATTTGAACCTAGCCCGAGTCATTTTTGGTTTAGATAATGATCTTATAAGGCAGCTCTCTGCGGTGCAAGTGGGTTTAATTTTCTGCTTGGTTTTGATCGCCCGCAGGGAGATCTGTAAATTGTGGACAGATTCTAGACCCCTGCCTTATGAGATCTGGTTGGGTGAGGCATTGGGCACAGCGTGATTGGATCAGGGCTTGGTAGACAATGAGGATAATAACATTTGGTCACCATTGATCTCTTGGGGCACGGAAATGAGGCTGGTTTAAGGCCTCAAAGGTCCAATGATTACACCAAGCCTCGTACAAAAGAAGCTGACCTGGTTGGCCTAAAGCAAATGCAATAACATAGGCCCTGGGCGCCCAGGTTGGAATGGGTTTTTATTGTTAACTTTGCAGATGCTAATGGTGAAATGAGGTCAAAAAAAAAAAAAGAATACTGCAGGCGGACCTACAATGGTGGCGGTGCTAGGAGCTCCACCGCGAGTCCGGCAGTCCTGAGGACCACTGTACTCATAAGGCGGCCTAAAATGTAAACCCTACATAAAACAAAGAATGAAACATGACATAAATGTTCAGCTGAAAACACTGCTCACTCTCTGGTAACTTTTGTGCTCCTTCCCTCATTCTTTCATGAACCTGCATCTTTGTACATGTCTTGTGAGAATTCAGACATTGTCCTGTGCAACCTGTTTCTTTCCCTAAACGTCTTGAATAAGAATGTTTTGTGCGGTACAATGGTCTCTAATTGGAAAGCAATCTCCATGGTGCCTTTTTATTCTAATTGGACAGCAATCTCCATGGTGTCTTTATTTTCTGTTACTGTGAAGGGGAGATTGTCTCTTCTCTCTTGATATTGGCCTTGAGTCAGAACCTGGCCACTTGCTTGTATTTTCAAGTCTCAAGTCCCAGCTCCTTTTTCATCACTCTTATGCCTTGTTTGCTCTACATCTCCTAGTTGTAGAGGGGAGGGCATCCGGTTTGCTTGCTGCAATCTGATGCCACACAATTAGGATATAATAAAAATAGCTTATTGTGTCTCCATTTGTTATTTTGCACCTAGGATTATATTTTTTATCATTCTCATGAAATCAAAGGAGTAGCCAGGAAACCAAAATACCCCCCACTTTGATCCATACTACGAGTGCCCTAAGCACTTTAAATGACGTCCCTTTCTCCCACCTTCCATCCATCTATCTCTTCGTCCTTTAAACCTTTCATGCATCCATCTATCCATCTCTTCATGCTTCCATTCATTCATCCTTTACCATTCTGTCTATCCACCATTTTATCATCACTCTTTCATCCATCCTTCTATCCTTCCATTCAAACTTATAGCCATTTGTCCATCCTTTTCCCATTCATACAGCCGTCTTTTTCATCCATGCATTATTTCACTTTTATCAGTTCATCCATTCATCCAAACTTCCATCCATCCACACATTAATCCAGCCTTTCATCATTCCAGCCATTCTTTCTTCAACTCACCCATCCAATGTTGTTTTACATTTCATCCATTAATCCTTTCACCCTTGCATAAATCTTTTCATGCTTTTGGCCTTTCCTTCTTGTCACAGTTGCTTTGTTCTTTTCATATGTTCCACGTTTCACCCTTCCTTCCAACCCTATCTCACACACTCTCAGTAGCCAGTGCATTGTGGGTCCTAGTCCAAGAAAGAAAGTGGGCCCCTAGCTGTTTTTTGAATGATAAAATACAGTAATAAACAGGGTTCAGTGGGCCCCTTAGGCCCCTTGGCCCTGGTGCCACTGCTCCTGCGGCACCAATTGAATCTACGCTCCTGCACACTCTTTGTTTCTCTCAACTTTTGGGCCTCTTTCACAGTGACTGGCTTGCATCAGTTATGATTTTCCTTTCTTTATTTTTAAAAAACCATTTGTCTGAAGAGCTGCAGACAGAACAGGCTCATAAATAATTATGTGTCAACATCACCCCCGCATAAGCTGTTGAAGCGAGGGGCTGACAACGCCACTGCATGAAATGTTCCACCTCTCTATTTGTTTAAGGCCATCGGGGCTTGGTTTTTGCATTTTATACAGGGCCTTAAATATTTGTGAAATTCACATTGCTGTGCTGTGTGACAGGGAAAGGGCAGGAATGTGCGAAGGCGCGCCTAAGGCAAGCCCGTCTGCGCCCGTCCGCGCCTGGACCGCGTCCAGCGCCAGGAACCCTGGCTCTACGGACTCCTCCTCTACACAGTCGCCAGCCTCCGCGCACTCAAACCCAGCCACCTCGAGTACTGCGTACGAGCAGCGCCCTACAACACTCAAGGAGCTTTCTCCTGAGCTCACTGCCAATGCAACTCCATGGACGCCACTGCCTCAGCTACCAAAGCACCACCTGCTGCGATATCCTCCAACACCATCAAGTGCATCCTTCTCAACGTGCAATCCCTTCACCGGCACGCCACTGAGATTTGGGACCTACTCGACACTCTCGCCCCTGACGTCGCCTTTTTCACCGAGACCTGGACCAACGCAAGCTCCGGTCCTGACATCTCCACGGCTATACCAGATGGCTACAAACTAAGGAGGTTAGATCGCCCCAACCGCCCGGGTGGTGGCCTCGCCATCGGACACAAATCATCCGTCCAACTCTCCACGCCCAGCACTAACATCACTCTTCCCAACTTAGAACACCTCCACTTTTAGATCCACACCAACCCCAGGACTACGCTACGAGGCACTATCATCTACAGACCACCAGGACCTTGCGCCCAAGCCACGACCGCCATCACAGAACTCACCGTATCCCACGCCATCGCCTCCACGGACTACATTCTGCTCGGAGACCTAAACTTCCACCTTGACAACCACCAGGACCCCGACTAAAACACGCTACTTGAGAATCTCTCCAACCTGGGACTCAATCAACTGGTAAACTCACCCACCCACACTGCAGGGCACACTCTGGACCCCATCTTCACTGTAGGGTCAAACATCCTTGTCACCCACACCTCCCAGCACTCTTGGACAGACCACCACTGCATTCATTTCACTTTCACTTCCAGCACCGCACCCAAACAAGCCCCACGCCCACCTCGACGAAACTGGAGTAGGATCACTGAGGAACTTCTCAACTCCACCCTCCTCCACGACCCCCCTTTAGCCACCACCGACACTGACGACGCTGCACTTGAACTCCACCGATGGATCACCAGCTGCGCCGATAAACTAGCCCCTTTGCGGCAGCCCACCACCAAACATCTGCCAAAAGCAGCCTGGTTCACCACAGAACTCCTAGAGGCCAGACGCACCTGCAGACGCCTCGAGAAAACGTGGAGGAACCAGAAGACCTCGGAAGCCCACACCTACCATAGGAGCACCATGAAGAATTACCACCAGCTGATAAGAGACACCAAAAAGACATTCATCAGGGAAAAAATCAACGCTAACGCAGCCAACAGCAGCGAACTCTTCAAGATCATCAAGCATTTCACCAAACCCCCCTGCGAAGCCTCTGACATCACACCCTCCCAAGATCTCTGCGACAAGCTCAGCACCTTCTTCCACCAGAAGATCATGACCCTTTACGACAATTTCAACGAACCAACGAGTGCCTTCACCCTTACGACCACTACCTCCACCATGCCAACCATCACCACATGGGCCCCCGCCTCCGTCAAACTCATTACTACCACTATGAAGAACACTCACTCAGGAGCCCCCACGGACCCCTGCCCCCCGCACATCTTCCACAGAGCCTCTCCCGCCATCGCTCCAGAGCTAGCCCTCACCGTCAACTCCTCCCTGGTATCGGACACCTGCCCCATGGACTGGAACCGCACAGAAGTGAAGCCCCTTCTCAAACAACCCTCGACCGACCCTACTGACCTAAAGAACTACAAACCCATCTCCCTCCTCCCCTTCGCTGCCAAAGTAACTGAAAGGCTCGTCAATGAGGACAACGGCATCCTGGACGCATCCCAATCTGGCAGGGATCCAGGGAAATGCCCTCAACTGGATCCGCTCCTTCCTCTCCCACCGAACACAGAGAGTCAAGCTCTCCCCCTTTCTCTCCGAACCCACCAACATCATCTGCGGAGTTCCCCAAGGTTCCTCTCTGAGCCCTACCCTGTTCAACATCTACATGGCCACCATCGTCAGACAGCACAGATTCAGCATCGTGTCCTACGCTGACGACAACCAACTCATCCTCTCCCTCACCAGTAACACAGAATACACCAGACTCAACTTTCAGGAAGGAATGAGGAACGTGGCCAGCTGGATGAAGGACAGCTGCCTCAAACTCAACTCCGAAAAGACCGAGGTTCTCATTTTTGGACCCCGCCCCTCCTCATGGAGCAACTCATGGTGGCCTCCCGCCCTCGAACCACCACCCACCCCTACGGACCACGCCCCAAACCTCGGCATAATCTTGGACTCCTCCCTCTCCATGAACCGCCAAATCAATGCTATCTCATCCACCTGTTTCAACTGCCTCCGTATCCTGCGTAAGACGTTCAAGTGGATCCCCCCTGACTGCAGAAAGGCCGTCACACATGCACTCTTCACCAGCAGGTTAAAACCCAAGCACATGTGCACCACTTATGAACATCTTATATCAAAAAGTAAAGGACAAATTTTATACATCCAAATTCATCAAAGAAAGCTCTTAAGTTTGTTCTTATTTTTCTTTATCTCTTTTATTATTTCTCTTTCGTTTCGCGTTGATGACACACGGCGTTTCACACACAGAACAGCCGACGCGTTTTGTCCCCTTGCAGGACTTCTTCAGGGATGATGGCAAATAATGGCGCCGTCAAAGTCACAGTAACGGTCACTCAAATGCTGGAGACAGAGAATCCCACTTTAGTAATATCACGCTCTATCTCTATGTGTGATTTTCAGGTGAGGTATAAGACCTATCCAAGATATTCAGAGACCGGTGTATATCATCTTGTCTCTAATGATTCTAAACCAAGCAGACGTCCAATTGCAATCATGATAAGCAAAACACCCCAACTGCTGGCGTTTATTCAGTATTGCGAGTCAACAAGTAAACCGGTTTACTTGTTGACTCGCAATACTGAATACACGCCAGCAGTCACAGCCTTATCGAGGTTGTCACTCTTCCTGCCTTATTGGGGTGTTTTGCTTATCATGATTGCAATTGGACGTCTGCTTGGTTTAGAATCATTAGAGACAAGATGATATACACCGGTCTCTGAATATCTTGGATAGGTCTTATACCTCACCTGAAAATCACACATAGAGATAGAGCGTGATATTACTAAAGTGGGATTCTCTGTCTCCAGCATTTGAGTGACCGTTACTGTGACTTTGACGGCGCCATTATTTGCCATCATCCCTGAAGAAGTCCTGCAAGGGGACGAAACGCGTCGGCTGTTCTGTGTGATAAACGCCATGTGTCATCAACGCGAAACGAAAGTGAAATAATAAAAGAGATAAAGAAAAATAAGAACAAACTTAAGAGCTTTCTTTGATGAATTTGGATGTATAAAATTTGTCCTTTACTTTTTTATATAAAATGTTCATAAGTGGTGCACCTGTGCTTGGGTTTTAATTGTCTAAGTTCCTTCGGGAACAAGTACTGTGATGGTGGGTACGATTCAGTGTGCACACTAAGCCCATTGGGAATAGATGGGTTATTACGTGAGGAGTGTCAAAACAGGTTAGGTGCTGTAAGTAGAAGGTTCCACTGTCAGGTTGTTTTTTTGTTTATGTCATCACCAGCAGGCTCAACTATGGCAACGCCCTCTACGCAGGAATCCACAAATCCCTACTTCGCAAACTCTAAACCATTCAAAACGCGGCCGCCATGCTCATCTTAGGGATACCTCGCCACAAACACATGACCCCTCACTTGCGAGAACTCCACTGGCTCCCCGTCGAGAAGAGTCACCTACAAGCTACTCACGCACGCCTAAAAATCTCTCAACAACATCAGACCCAAGTACCTCAACAGCAGAATGAGCTTCCACGGACCCAATAGGAACCTCCGTTCAGCCGACCTCACCCTGGCAGAGATCCCCAGCGTCCGCCGAAGCAGATCCGGAGGGAGAGCATTCTCCTACACCGCAGCCACAGCATGGAACACTCTCCCAGTAGAGCTAAGACGCTCATCAACCCTGCACTCCTTCAGACGGGCTCTCAAGACCTGGCTCTTCGACTGACCGGAGCTGCCCTACCTTTCCTCTCAGCGCCTTGAGACCCTCACGGGTGAGTAGCGCGCTTTACCAACCCCTGATTGATTGATTGATTGATTGAATGTGCCATATTTAACACACTGCAGCTCATTCCTGTCTTTTCCCAGCACTGGTGCACAATGTGCTGTTGCCTAGTGCCAACTCAGGCACCCTTGCACTATGGTGCAAGGGTGCCTGCGTTGTAAGCAGGACTGTTTATGTGCCGGAAGTACACCTTCCTGCACAAAAAGAATCCCCTGAGGCATTTCCCTCTCTCTGAGGTGCTGCAGAATTCAGCACACTTAGAAAGAGGAAACAATGAGGAGCAATAAAGATATTTCACCTTGTTACGCCTCCCCTGGGGATGCGTAGCAGTTTTGATGCATTCCCAGGTCTACCACTTATGGTGCATCTGGGGATGCGCCAAAATCCATGGATGTTGCATAGGAACCCTCACTTACCAACCTTGGAACGCCTCCCTGTGGCAGAGTAATGCAATGCAGCGATTTGCGCTGTGTTACGTTTCTCTGGATTTATCAAGCCACTCAGGGCCACGCCAGGTGGCTTGATAGATTACTAATTATAGCCGTGCCATTTATTCCAATTTCCTCATCTATCTATCTATCTATCTATCTATCTATCTATCTATCTATCTATCTATATCTTTGTGGCTCTATCTATCTATCTATCTATCTGTTGCTCTATTGTTATGTTATGTTAAATATAACTTATTAGGTGCATGTACACCTTAAGGTTTCATGTTCGCTAAAAATAGAATTAAAAGGTATTGCTGTATACTTTGCACAAGTATTACTGAAATCGATAAGCTTGCTTAAATAGCAAGTCTTGAATTTTTTTCTAAAACTCAAAAAATCAGTGTGATGACGTAAGGTAGGAGGCAGAGAATTCCAGGTTATTGGGGAGCGAAAGAAAAACTGCAACCGCCCATCCTTTTCCGACTATATTTTGGAATGATCAATAAGTTTAAGAATGAAGAGCGAAGCTCCTGAGCAGAAATGCAGCTCTTAATTCTTGGTTTTAGAAATTGGAGGCCTCTGCTGAAAAGAGCTTCAAAGATGGTACAGCAGACTTTAAATGTAATTATTTGATCATTCGGGAGCCAATGGGGATTCTTTAGCAAGGGACTAACATGACAATTTCTAGGCTGCAATTTTGAGTGATCTGTAATCTATATAATTGAGTTCTTGGAAGGCCAATATAAAGCGAGTTGGCACAGTCGAGCAGCAACGTTATTATGGCCAAGACTGTTGTGATGGCAGCATCTTGCGTAAGGAATCTAGATATCTTTTAGAAATTCCTAAGTGTCAAAATATCTGTAGGAATCTCTGGATCCTATTTCTGGTAACAAAGAAATCTCGCTATTTATTATTACACCCAAGATTTTTGCTTGGGTTTTTTTGGGTGGGAGCCACACCCATTTCTAATGGCCAGTAAGAAGGATTCCATAGGTCAAGTTTATTATGCAGAATCACAATTTCAGTTTTTTCTGCATTTAGTTTGAAATAATTACTACCCATCCATTCCCAAATAAAATGCATAACTGTTTGAAAATTATCCTGAGAGACAGAAGAATCATCAAATCTGATTAATAATTGAGTTGTCAGCGTAAATATAAATTCAAAAATTCATCTCCGCTAATGCCTGGATGAGTGGTCGGATATAAATATTAACTCGATGGGATGAAAAGGAAGAGCCCTGGGGAACCTCACACTCCAACTGTAGAGCGGGGTCTTTAAAGGGACGAGATGGACAGACCCTGTGCGATCCTCCAAGTAAGATCTAGTCCTTTTAAGAGCAACATAACATAAGCCGACAGCCTCCCCAGGGTCCACAAACAGTTTATGGGCAACCATGTCAAAGGCTGCCAATAGATCTAATAAAACTCAATGAGATACCTGACCTTTATCGCAGTTACTGCGCATGTCATCTAATACAGGCAACATGTGTCGGGCAAAAGGCAGGCTGATGCAGATTTAAGATTTAGGAGGCTTCCAGATGAGACAGAGTATCTGCACCACTTGAGCCTCCAAAGTTTAACAGGAAATGGCAGCAGGGAAATGGGACGTTTTTTGTTTAAGAGTAAAATTGAATGGTCCCTGAATGTCAGATAGAAAACATTTTAAGGACTTTGGGGTACGTGGTTCTTTGCAACACAATATGTTTATCTAGTCAACCCTCTATCTAAATGTAACCATCTCTATTTATGCTACTGTCTATCTGCCTATCTATACCAATCTATCTAGCTGTCTATCATTCTATGCAAACGGTATCTATCTATACAACTCTCTCCCTCTGTCTTTGCATACCTTTTTTCCAACCCTATCTATTGATAATAAAGATTTTCAAAAACATTACGAAACAGCACTAGCAAAGACAGGAGGCTTGGAGCCAATGCTAGGCTGATTGACTTTTCGAGGTTTGGTATTAGCAAGGACCTTTTGATGTTACTAAAATGGTGTGTATAATACAGTTACTTATAGTGGTTTCCAGCTAGACTTCATCCATTAGTCTGTTGTTGTCATTCACATTTTTCTTCCGCCCACTCCAGCATGCATCATGGGGAAATAGGTCAGCAGACTTCAGCCCTTGGCTGACTGCACTGTGATCTACGGCATGCTGTCTTTTCACTAAGAGCATATCCACACACAAAGTACGTCCCTTCAGCGCCAGGACTACTGTGGTAATATGTGCTTTTTTGAGACCAAAAACTACTCTTGCCCTTAGCCAGTATCTTTTTGTTTACATTGACGAGTGCATGCAGCTTCCCTCATATTAAGGTTTTGCAATTAATTGCAAAAAACGTGACAGAACAATACAAGAGTTGCCAAAGTCAAAAGTCTGGCGACTAACACTATGCCCATTGGCTTTGCCAATGCTTGATTGTTTTGGGATTGTCATGATTGCCTGTAAAGATTGACCATATGCATTTAGGCAGCGGTGGGGCATACCAGTGCCTGAATCCCACTGGTATTCTTCTCTGCTTTAAGTAACCTTGTTCCAAAGGCGTTAAGTACTCGGAGAGCGTGGGCATCCTATTGAAGCTGACTTTGCTCCTTTTGCAGCATCAGGACCGCTGTGGGACCACAGGGCACAGGGGCTTGCATCCACCACTGCTAACTACATAGCATCATTTGTTGGTTGAAATGTTTCCTATGATTTACAACCCCGCCACTTCGTGATGCCCCTGTATCTTTTGTTTCTCTCTCAAGAGACACCTGGCCCTTCTTGTGTTATGGAGCCTGTTGCAGTTCCCTTCCTTCAGTGTTTCTTTTGCATGCCATTGTGCACTGCTTGCCTGCAGCCTCTCTCTGCTTTCAGTACCCCTGCCTCTGCTTCATGTGACGTTGTCTTTACTTCCTTCCCTTTAAGAAGCCTACAGAGAGAGCTTGCTGTTGCATTTTATATTTGGTTATTTGTTGAACGGTAAACAGTACCATAAAAACAGCTTCAAAGCGCCAAGCAAACATTAGCAAACCCAATAAATAATAATATAAAATATGTAGTCAGCTCACAGTAAATAAAATACAAAGTAAATCACTCAACAGGCTTATATTGATTCCGTTTTTTTGTTTTCCTTTTTCCTGTATTCTCTTCCTTACTCTGTTTATCCCCCAAAGTCCCTGGTCTCATGTTACTATGATCCAGGGTGTCCTATTTACTCCAGTGTATAGTAACTTTAGCATCTCAGTCCATAGAGCCTTCGTACTCCAGGATGCAGTCTCTTTAGTGCTCCAGTTTGTTGGATGTTTAGTACTCCAGGTCTTACTGTTAGTAGTTCTCCTCTTTGTACGGTCTTTAAAGTTCTTGTCTGCACTGTCCAAAGTGCTCTTGTTGTGGGCACTGTAAGTTCTTTTGTTCTTGTGTTTCTGTCTTCTCTTTCGTTTTGTTTGCACTGAAAGCTCTTTTGTTCTTTTGCTTGTCTTATCATTCGTCCTGTATGTTCTGTAAGTTCTTTTGTTCTTGTGTTTCTGTCTTATCTTTCGTTTTGTTTGCACTGAAAGTTCTTTTGTTCTTTTGCGTCTGTCTTATTAGTAGGAGACTCAAGACTGCCACACTATGCTACTTGCTCCAAAGGCTATTATTTTGGTGAATATACCATGATACGTTTAGGGGGGGTGTTAATCCTCCCCAGTTAATGACCAGGTTTTTACTATATACTTACTAGCAGCTTTTAGATTAACTCTAAATATTCCCACTATGGCCAAAAAGAGAGCAAAGGAAAACGTTCAAAAAGTGGTTGTCAAAGAGCACACAATTTGGCCAAATACGGAAGTTGGGATTAAAACAGTCTTCTGGTTACATTTTCCATTTGTATCAATAGACAGCAACTGGGGTAGCGATTATTCAGATAGTTACGCCAAGGTGCAACGTATCTGTGTTGTGCGCTCTGGCCAGATTTAGAACACAGTGCTTATTTCCAACATATTTAGATGGTGTTGTAGAGTTGATATTGGATGTCAGCTTCCTAATTCTATGACTAAAACATACCCGATTGAGCACATCTTGTTCTCTTGTCTTCCCACCTCAGTAACTTGCCCATTTTGGTAAGGGTCCAGTCAAGGTCTATTTATAGCACTTACTATCAGTAATTAGTCTATTTCCAAGCTCACCCCATATTTTCATATAATGAAAAAAATGCACAGCAGATTCTAAGGTCTTCTCTTTGGGTCCTGTGACAGTACATAGTTACTGAGCAGTATCTGTGGTGGGTACTGATATTTGCCAATGGTGTTGCAGCACTTAAGAATAATACTTTACTTTATGATACCAGAGTCATTTATTTGGTAAACCTGCCTCTCAAAAATGTCAATAGCGAGCTGTCGAGGCTACCTGCAGGCTGTGGTAAAGGAATATAAATGTAAATGCACTATGACAAAGTAAACGCATGTGGTAAGCTCAATATCAAGCCGAGTTACATCTTTCAGGATGTTTTTTTCCTATGTGATAGATTAATAGAAGGAAACCCAGAAAAGGCTCTCTTTGACTCATAGCCTCCAGCTTTCCATCAAATGTCTTCTGATGTCTCTATGTGCACAAAGTGTCTACGCATGCAGAAAGAGTCCTGCACAGTAAACACAGAACATTGGTTTCTCTAATTTTCTGGATGTCTACTCTTGCTGTTCTTGTCCTTAAGTTAGCAGAGTGAGCTACTGTCATAGCAACTTGTACAAAAGACATAGAGTTTACACCAGAACACAATGGAAAATGTGGAACACTATGAAATAATGAGGCATTTCAGTGTGCATCGATTGGGGAACTCCAGTGGGTCTGTCTCCTGTTTTGTTCAATTCACTGATTCTCTTGCTTTGTGCATAGTTATTGCCTATCATCATGTGTTCTTTCATCCCCTTTTTCTAGCTAAATCACTAGTTTGGGGTGTTCTTACCTCCTGAACAGCTGAGAACTTGTTACCATAACCTTTGCTGTGGCTCATGTATGCATTCCTTGCGCATGTAGAGTCTTGTGGGTTGTTTGTATTTGTAATGGGCTCTGAATGCTAGAATGCCTAACAAAAAATGTGATAGAGCAGTTTGATCCGGCGTCTGAACTGGGAGGTTGCTTCCACCCCTGCTGTATGCTTTAGATTAAATAAAGCCTTCTTGGACATTTCACAGTGTGGAGCGTCGGTACTACATTTTTCAACGAGGTCTGCCTAAAGCGTACTCGGACCCTTCTACCTGCAGATCTCTCTCTTACTGTTCTGGGGAACCTGCAGATTTGGCGGCTCATTTCGGAGTTTGAAACACTAGACTCGAGGGATTATTCAGCGAAGGATTGTTCAAAGAGATGTCGAGTCGCTGATTTCATTTCCGGTGGGGTGTTAATAAATGTAATTCCGCGATCCGATTTCACCTCTTCGTGCATCCACTGAGCGTTGCCTAGCAGCGGTTGCGCGGCTGATTCCGCCTCCTAGTGCATGCGCACATTTATGCACGCCACCTGGTAAAATTGCGCCACCATTTTAGGCTCGGATTTCATCTCTGCTCACTAGCGCAGGATTCTTGAAGTTGCATAGCAGTGTGCATGACTCCGGATTCTCCAAGCTGCGTCTGTAGAGGTTAAAATGTATGACCACAAGTGGGCGCCATCTTTTGTAGAGAGTTCTGTCGGTTGTTCGTGTGCCAGAACGACCGTGTATACGGAGCTGCACTCAGCATTGTGGGTATTGGATATTGAGGTTTTTTTGTCTGAAAAACAACTCGTTTTTCCTTCAGTAAGTGAATTTTGTTTATATTCTTCGTGTCATTAGGGCATTTTGGCAATTGTGTGAAACACTTTGGCATCTTTGCCACAGCATTATTTTTATTCTTCATGTTGGATGGTGAGGTAAGGGCAGTGGAAGAAGATACTTTTACAGGGAATACCACTGAACTAGTCCATCACAAAATGAGTCACCAGAAGTTTACTTCCAGCCCCCTTCAACCATTTTGATCACAGGTTCTGACCCCCAATTGAAAGGGATGGAGTGGAAAGAGTACTTTTCCCATTACATTGTTGCTATTGATGATGCTGAAGAGAAGTCTCCTGCTCAAAAGAAACTCATTCTATTACATTCTACAGTGAGGATGTGGCTGATTTACAAAAACCGGCGGGTAATTGCAAGTTTGGGGTGCTCTAGCAAGATCTTAGTAGAGATCAAGTTGTAATGCAGGCCAGCAATCCATCCATACAGGAACAATTGTGGGTTAACGGGGATAATCCTTTAGACACTATCTTGTCCTTGGTTAGAAAAGCAGAAATATCATAGAAGAGTTCCACAGCTTTAAAGGATAGTCAAGTCAGGGGCATTTATATCACGCACAAATCACTCTTACAAGTCTCATGGCGCTTGCAGACAGCTCTGAAAGTGAAACGGAACCAAAAACTAGTTTCCAAAAAGCCAGGTCTTAAGCTTTTTGCGAAAACAGCTGTGGTCTGGCATGTTGCGGAGGTAGTAAGGAATTTTGTTCCAAGATGATGGGGCCAGGAAGGAAAACGCACGGCCCCCCTGCCTGGCAGTGTGAATTTTAAGGGGGGTAAGCAGAGCATAATCACTAGAGCGCACTGCCCTGGAGGGTTGATACCATCGTAGCTTCGGCAGCCAGTATTTTGGGATAAAGAAAAGGAATCCCTGTCAGTCAATAGAGTTTTTAAGAGTTATAGCACAAAGGCCAGTAGCGGCTCGCAGCTTAAAGATCATTTTAGAGGTAAAAATTGGAGAAAGGGTGATGTTACAGATGTGTCAGTAAGGAGCATTTAGCTTTTAGTAAGAATGTCCCAGCCTTAAACCAGAAATGCAGCAACTGTGACATTAAGGGGCACTATGCAAAAGTGTGTGAAAAGAAAATTGTCAAATGTGTGCCTGAAAGTTCCAGGCAGAGTGATGAAGATGATTCAGAGCAAGGAACATGATTCTTCTAACATAGTATTGAATGTCAAAGAGAAATTGATCCTGAATGTCGATGAGTCAGGCTGCAAAGGCAAGCCTGAGTGTTGGATGACAATTGCTGGTGTCGGTGTCACAATGTATGCAGATTCAGGATCTCCATACACGATTGTGAATGAAGGGATCTGGAAGGAAAAGTTCATGGGGAATGTTGGGAAGTCCTTAATGGTGTTGGTCGCACACTAACCTAGAAGTATTTGGTGGTGAAACAATTTAGATTTTAGGGTTATGTTGGCTATCCTTTCAGGTTTAAACACAGGAATTCACATGGTAAACTGTATGTGTCAAGAGAGGGTCCAACTGTTTTAGGGTGGCGTGGTCAGAAAGATTTTCATATCATTCAGGATCCAAATAGTTGGGAACAAGTATTGATTATGGATAAAGGCACTACTGTGGGCTGCGAGATGCAGAATACCTTTCCCACTGTGTTCACAAATTTGGTGAATTTGAAAGGGGTGAACACAACATTTTGGTGGCAAAGGATCTTGTTCCTAGGGTACATAGAGTGAGGAATGTGCCTATATCCATTAGGGAAGAGTTATCTAAGGAACTAGAGAAGTTAGTTACGTTGATGGTTATAGAACCAGTAGAAGCTGCTGATTTGATTGCTCCAGTGACCGTCGCGGGTGCACAATAATGGGAAAATTAGGTTGTGTGTGGACTTGCGCTATCTTAACAACAACATAATAATTGATACGTTTCCCCTTCCAAAAATTCACAAGATGGTTACTATGCTTAAAGATGCCTGATGTTTTCAACCATTTATCTTTCCTCTGCTTACCACTAAGTTTCATTAACTCCAGATTCTAGAAAGTATACAGCTTTCATTACGCCAGATGGGTGTTTCCAATATAAACATATGCCGTCTGGATTGGCATCTGCCGCTGCTGTTTTTCAGTGGTGGATGTTTAGACTGTTCGCAAAAGAGAATGGGATAATGTTCTTCCAGGTCAATATTTACATTTTTGGCAAGAGTAGTACAGAGCATGATGCTAAATTGTCCAAGGGTTACAGCAAATAAATGATGGACGGAATGCTGACAATGCAAACATTCTCCCCCAGTCAAAAGATCTGGGTTGAATCCATCGTTCTTTTGCCCGCTACGCCACCCCAGTTTGGACCCAGCCATATGCTAATCACTCTTGACCCTGTGCCTCATGGGAACAGTCCAGACCGAACAGCAAGGCCAGGTCCTCCCTCGACCGGAAACAAGCATCCCGGGACCGGTTTCAGGGTATGTCACCCTTCTTCAGCCAGGCTAGCTTGAATCCAGTGGCACAGTGAGCAAGGGACCCACGCCTGGGCATACCCATCCCACTTAGGGCGAAAAGGGTTACAGCAAACAAATGATGGACGGAATGCTGACAATGCAAACATTCTCCCCCAGTCAAAAAATCTGAGTCAAATCCATTGTTCTTTTGCCCGCTACGCCACACCAGTTTGGACCCAGCCATATGCAAATCAGTCTTGACCCTGTGCCTCATGGGAACAGTCCAGACCGAACAGCAAGGCCAGGTCCTCCCTGGACCAGAAACAAGCATCCCGGGACCGGTTTCAGAGTATGTCACCCTTCTTCAGCCAGGCTAGCTTGAATCCAGTGGCACAGTGAACAAGGGACCCACGTCTTGCCATACCCATCCCACTTAGGGCGAAAAGGGTTACAGCAAACGAATGATGGACGGAATGCTGACAATGCAAACATTCTCCCCAAGTCAAAAAACCTAAAACAAATCCATTGTTCTTTTGCCCGCTACGCCACCCCAGTTTGGACCCAGCCATATGCAAATCAGTCTTGACCCTGTGCCTCATGGGAACAGTCCAGACCGAACAGCAAGGCCAGGTCCTCCCTGGACCAGAAACCAGCATCCCGGGACCGGTTTCAGAGTATGTCACCCTTCTTCAGCCAGGCTAGCTTGAATCCAGTGGCACAGTGAACAAGGGACCCACGTCTGGGCATACCCATCCCACTTAGGGCGAAAAGGGTTACAGCAAACAAATGATGGATGGAATGCTGACAATGCAAACATTCTCCCCCAGTCAAAAGATCCGGGTTAAATGCATCATTCTTTTGCCCGCTACACCACCCCAGTTTGGACCCAGCCATATGCAAATCAGTCTTGACCCTGTGCCTCATGGGAACAGTCCAGACTGAACAGCAAGGCCAGGTCCTCCCTGGACTGGAAACAGGCATCCCGGGACCAGTTTCAGGGTATGCCACCCTTCTTCTGCCAGGCTAGCTTGAATCCAGTGGCACAGTGAGCAAGGGACCCACGTCTGTGCATACCTATCCCCCCTAGGGCGAAAAGGGTTACAGCAAACAAATGATGGACGGAATGCTGACAATGCAAACATTCTCCCCAGTCAAAAGATCTGGGTTAAATCCATCGTTCTTTTGACCGCTACGCCACCCCAGTTTGGAACCAGCCGTATGCAAATCAGTCTTGACCCTGTGCCTCATGGGAACACTCCAGACCGAACAGCAAGGCCAGGTCCTCCCTGGACCGGAAACAAGCATCCCGGGACCGGTTTCAGGGTATGCCACCCTTCTTCAGCCAGGCTAGCTTGAATCCAGTGGGACAATGAGCAAGGGACCAACGCCTGGGCATACCCATCCCACTTAGGGCGAAAAAGGTTACAGCAAACAAATGATGGACGGAATGCTGACAATGCAAACATTCTCCCCCAGTCAAAAGATCTGGGTTAAATCCATCGTTCCTTTGCCCGCTACGCCACCCCAGTTTAGACCCAGCCATATGCAAATCAGTCTTGACGCTGTGCCTCATGGGAACAGTCCAGACCGAACAGCAAGGCCAGGTCCTCCCTGGACCGGAAACAAGTATCCCGGGACCGGTTTCAGGGTATGTCACCCTTCTTCAGCCAGGCTAACTTGAATCCAGTGGCACAGTGAGCAAGGGACCCACGTCTGGGCATACCCATCCCACCTAGGGAGAAAAGGGTTATAGAAAACAAATGATGGACGGAATGCTGACAATGCAAACATTCTCCCCCAGTCAAAAGATCTGGGTTAAATCCATCGTTCTTTTGCCCGCTACGCCACCCCAGTTTGGACCCAGCCATATGCAACTCAGTCTTGGCCCTGTGCCTCATGGGAACAGTCCAGACCGAACAGAAAGGCCAGGTACTCTATGGACCGGAAACAAGCATCCCAGGACCAGTTTCAGTGTATGCCACCCTTCTTCAGCCAGGCTAGATTGAATCCAGTGGCACAGTGAGCAAGGGACCCACGTCTGGGCATACCCATCCCACTTAGGGCGAAAAGGGTTACAGCAAACAAATGATGGACGGAATGCTGACAATACAAACATTCTCCCCCAGTCAAAAAATCTGAGTCAAATCCATTGTTCTTTTGCCCGCTATGCCACCCCAGTTTGGACCCAGCCATATGCAAATCAGTCTTGACCCTGTGCCTCATGGGAACAGTCCAGACCGAACAGCCAGGCCAGGTCCTCCCTGGACCGGAAACAAGCATTCTTCAGCCAGGCTAGCTTGAATCCAGTGGCACAGTGAGCAAGGGACCCACGTCTGGGCATACCCATCCCACTTAGGGCGAAAAGGGTTACAGCAAACAAATGATGGACGGAATGCTGACAATGCAAACATTCTGCCCCAGTCAAAAGATCCGGGTTAAATCCATCATTATTTTGCCCGCTACGCCACCCCAGTTTGGACCCAGCCATATGCAAATCAGTCTTGACCCTGTGCCTCATGGGAACAGTCCAGACCGAACAGCAAGGCCAGGTCCTCCCTGGACCGGAAACAAGCATCCCGGGACCGGTTTCAGAGTATGTCACCCTTCTTCAGCCAGGCTAGCTTGAATCCAGTGGCACAGTGAGCAAGGGACCCACGTCTGGGCATACCTATCCCACTTAGGACGAAAAGGGTTACAGCAAACCCCGAATGGGACGGGTATGCTCAGACGTGAGTCCCGTGCTCTCCATGCCACTGGAATCAAGCAATCCTGGCTGAAGAGGGGTGAAACCCCGAAACTGGTCCTAGGATGCTTGGTTCCAGTCCAGGGAGGACCTGGCTTGGCAGTTCGGGTTGGACTGTTCCCATGAGGCACAGTGTCAAGACTGATTTGCATATGGCTGGGTTCAAACTGGAATGGCATGGTGAGCAAAAAAACTACGGATTTAGGCCCAGATCTCTGTACTGTGGTGAATGTATGACATTGTTCTGCATTCTGTCCATCAACTGTTGTTTTTGCATTTGTCACCGCGAGTGGGACGGGTATGCTCAGACGTGAGTCCCATGCTCTCCATGCCACTGGAATCAAGCTATCCTGGCTGAAGAGGGGTGAAACCCCAAAACCGGTCCTAGGATGCTCGGTTTCAGTCCAGGGAGGACCTGGCTTGGCAGTTCGGGCTGGACTGTTCCCATGAGGCACAGGGTCAAGACTGATTTGCATATGGCTGGGTTTAAACTGGAATGGCATGGTGAGCAAAGAAACCATGGATTTAGGCCCAGTTCTCTGTACTAGGGTGAATGTATGACATTGTTCTGCATTCTGTCCATCAAAGTTGTTTTTGCATTTGTCACCCAGAGTGGGACGGGTATGCTCAGACGTGAGTCCCGTGCTCTCCATGCCACTGGAATCAAGCTATCCTGGCTGAAGAGGGGTGAAACACTGAAACCGGTCCTAGGATGCTTGGTTCCAGTCCAGGGAGGACCTGGCTTGGCAGTTTGGGCTGGACTGTTCCCATGAGGCACAGGGTCAAGACTGATTTGCATATGGCTGGGTTCAAACTGGAATGGCATGGTGAGCAAATAAACGAAGGATTTACGCCCGGATCTCTGTACTGGGGTGAATGTATGACATTGTTCTGCATTCTGTCCATCAACTGTTGTTTTTGCTAAATTGTCCAATGCATAGTCTATTTTGGCTGACAAGGGTCTAAAGGTTGAATTTAGCAAGGCCATGTTATCGAGGAGTCTGGAGTCAAACCCAAACCATCCTTAGTGCAAGGTATTACAAAGGCTGTAACACCAGCTTCAAGGGAGGATGTACGCTGTTTTCTTGGACTTGTGGAATATTGCGCAAAAGTTATTACGAGATTTGCTGAAAAGTATTTCAACATCTGACAACTTTTTAAAGAAAGGTTGTAAGTTTGTGTGGTCTCAAGAGTGTGAGCGTGATTTTGCAAACATAAAGAGTGCCATTTTAAATGCAACTAAATAGTACAGTTTCGATCCTACTTCTGAGTGCATCATTTCAACGAATTCTTGTGATAAAGGTCTAGGTGCAGTCCTTTCGCAAATTGATAAAAAGGGCAGTGAAAATATTATAGCATTTGCTTCTAGGTCGCTCTCGCCTTCTGAGGAAGAATATCCCACTATTGAGAAGGAAGCATTGACATGTGCATGGGCCCTTCAACACTTTTGAGCTTTTGTTTGGGGCACACCAACTGTGATACGTTTTGACCACAGGCTGTTAGTGAAATTTTTCACCACAGAGGGTACAGCTACTGCGTTTGCCAGGGATGCTTGTACCTCGACGAGGATGCAAGATTTTATTTACAAAATTGTGAATAGGCGTGGAAAGGACAAAGTGTTAGATGATTGTTGTCTCGATTACCTGTTCCCCTTGAGGAGGGTGAAGATATGAAATGGAACAATGGCAGAGTGGCTTTGGTACATGATGATTGATATCCTGCGGTTAAAAAAAGAAGTTTGGGAGAAATAATAGAATGTGTGAATGATGACGATTTACAATTGGTAGCCAAGTTTATAAGTTCCAGATGACCTGTGAAAAGTAAGTTGTTTGATAAGGTTAAACCATTTTGGGAGGTAGGAATGGAGTAATCCACGGATCGTGGCATGATTTCTAGAGGGCAGAGAATTGTTCCCCCTGAAATTTGCATAAGTGCATTTTGCAGTTGTGCCACGAGGTACATTTTGGCACTGGCCGTACCAAATTGGTTGTGAAGAAGTTGTTTTGGTGGCCTGGGCTTGATTCACAGGTTGAACACTTAGAGAACGCTTAGAATGTTCCAGGTCTGACAAATCTTTGCAGACATTTAGATCCCCCATGAGTGAGAGTTATCATCCAAAGTACCCTTGGGAGTCTATTGCTATTGACATTGTAGGTCCTGTAGGGTCATTACAGATGTGCATTATTGTAATTCAAGATTTGTTTTCAAAGTGGCCTTTTATAAAAGTTGTGCAGAAAGCTGACACTGAGTCAATCCTATTGTTTTTAGATCATGTGCTAAGCATTGAAAGAATACCTGCCACTGTTTTATGTGACAATGGTGTACAGTTTCAGTCTGTTGCTTTCAAGCAGTATTGTGGCAGAATTGGCAAGAAATTAAGAACCACTTCTCTTCATAATCCTAGCGGTAATGGCACTGTTGAGACGTTTAACTGCGTTATAAAGGGGGTCATCTAGTTTGCATGTGCGTGCCACAAAGATTGGGTGGTCCAAGTCATAAAAGCTTTATGGGTCTACAGGGTGACCAAGCATGAAGCTACCGGGTTGTCTCCATTAATGATAATGAGAGGGCGGAATCCCAGAACGAAGAACAACCCTGGTTGGTTGTTTGGTGGATGCATAGTACTTTGGTCAGTTGAAACTGTTAGAGACACCATGAGTAGAAGTTATTTAAAGAGTAAAGAGTATTACGATACTAAAAACCGTACCAAACTTGTACACATCAATGCAGGGGATTGGGTTTGCATTAGGAAACCAGGGTTTGTGCGTAAAGGAGAAAGTAAGTCTATGAGCCAGAGGAAGTGGTGGAAGTTCTACAAAATGCAGTCCGGGTAAGTAATGGTAAAGTGTGGAATCTCAAACGCATGGCATTATGCATTATGGATGCGTGGCATGATGAAGATTTAAACAGGAGCAGGAGTGTTGGGGATTTGGGACATGAAGATGTAATTGCTGAAAGGTGTGTTGTGCAAAATGATGCAGGAGGTGTGGATAATAACCCTGCCCTTGATGAGGTTGAGGTTAATTCAGACGGTGCGAATAGAAGCGATGAATCAAGTTTGTCTTCTCCTGAGGTATCACCTGGAATTGATGATTCACTTTCTAAGGGTACCAATGGTGAGATACACAAAGAAACAGATGGCCTTAAATAGGATATGGCGGAGCATAAAAGGACCAGGCGTCCTCCCAATTGGTTGGAATATTTTATTACAGTGTGTGGATTTTTGGGGGGATTTTTTTGTTTCAGGGAGGATTGAAGGTTCTATTTTCATGTGCAATTTTCATTTTGCATTTGGTTGTACATATATTTTAAATTATCTTTATTATTAGTAATCCTTGTTTCAAAGTTTGAAGAGGGGGGATGTGTTGTGGCTCATGCATGTGTTCCTTGCGCATGTAGAGTCTCGTGGGTTGTTTGTATTTGTAATGGATTCTGAATGCTAGAATGCCTAGCAAAGAATGTGTTAGGGCAGTTGGAGCCGGCATCTGAACTGGGAGCTTGCTTCCACCCCTGCTGTATGCTTTAGGTTAAATAAAGCCTTCTTGGACATTTCACCATGTTTAGAGTCGGCACTACATATTTCTAATCAATTCATGGCAATGGAATGTAAACGCAAGCGTGCAGAGCATGTTTTGAGAAATTACTCTGTCCTAGTATTGAAAAGGCACACTACATCTCTCTGACTGAAAGTCAATGGTCAGTGTCCATCTCTTGCGTTTATCATCTGTGTGTACGCTCTTGTGATTTCCCTCATAGTCTGCACAATTCCTGGTGTATATTTTAACATTTCTTGGGAAAAACAGAGACAGTCAGAGCCGAGTGGCCTTGCTGTCCTCGCACAGACCTACCAATGAGCCACCCAGCAGGGGTTCTCCAGCTGGCAGTGTAGTTGCCCATAGCCAAGTTATTAGGATACGTTTAGTCTGGCCTAGTCTATGGCAAAGGTACTGAGCATGTTCTCTAAATCACTGCCAGCAATTCCTGTGCCCTAATCCGTTCAATCCAATTGAATGTGCATTAGGAGCATAGTAGCTACTAATAAGTCAAATAAAGTGCCCCAGTTGTTCACAATGTTGAAAATACTAATTCTAAATCCATGAAAAATTGGGAGGCAAATACACATACAAAAAGAATTCTCCAGTATGGAAGAAGGGGATGGACCACTGCATGGATATGGAGCTGCCTATATTCAAGGCTAGGGGATGTCCGTAGAAGCACCCAAAAATCTGGAAACGATGGGCGGAATACCGATGCCTTTATATAGAGCCCATCACCCGATAAGAATCCATATATAATTATTGGGACAACAGGAAGACGGACAACGGTAGCGATATGTGACTCATCAATACCCAAGACACAGGGGCTAAGGGATACAAACACGAGAGATAACAGAACAGATGCAGCACATTTGGTTGTATTTCGAAATGTTTATGATATATGTCACCATGTATTTTTCCTATATTGTGTTGCTAAATTAGATGTCAACATTATAGATTTATGGCATAATGTACCGGGATCGTCCCACACTCTTGGTCGATCCAAATTTTATTTGGCTGTTGGCAGAATAAAATTTGTTCTTTAAAGAAAGAATACTCCAGTATATCTCTTTTTCGGCAAGTTCCCAGAAAACAGGAGGTCCGATCCACAAATAAAGTCAGTATATTATGGGTGGAGCTGTCCATCTCTGCTTGGACATCCTTTTCTAATGAGTACGCATGGGAAGTTGCACCAAGGATAGATTTCTAGGCGTATGCAGGACATGTGACATTTCAAGCGTTATCGTGTTACCACGGTGTGGAGTGCTCTACATCAGGGGGAATAAGATCCCCTCTGCAAGCAATGTTTTTTCTTCGTGTGGAAAATACCTGGCTCCATACAGCCCCAGCAGATCTAGAGGTAATGCACTCCACTTCTCACCCTTGTACATGTTTGTGGATATTCCCAAACTTTCAAGGCAAACCAAGACTTGGAATGTTCATACTGTAAGATTTAGAAGTGTGGAGAGGTCTGTACTTGTGGTGGCATTCTCCGCAGTGGTGGCTGGTAGGAAACGGTGGCGGGGTAGAAAAGAAGAAAAAAAAGAAAGAAAACTTACTGGTTGTTTGCGTCGCCAGCCGCCGCCTCTCTTCTGTGGCAGAAAGCATCCGGGCTCCCCTATGCCAATCACAACGCTGCAATGCAGCGTTGTGATTTGTCTGAGCGACGTAGTTCAGCGCTCAGACAGGGACAAGGAGCCTGTGCATGTTCCCCACCCAGGCTGTAATGCAGCCTGGATGAAGAACATGCAAAGTGCACATGACTATTTGGCCGGGCCAAGACGGTCGGCCAAACAGTCATGTGCAATTAGAGTGTGCTTAACACCCCTCCCCCTGGCCCCTGCTCTGGCCAGCCCCACTCCTCCCCACACCTAGCAATGGAAAAGTTAAATGATTATAACGTTGCGTTATTATCGTTTTATTTTTCCTCTGCACTACTCTTAAAGCAGTGGGGCGATGCTTCTCCGCCTTAGCGGAGGAGCCGCCCCTGGATCTCTGCCCTCGTAAATCAGATTACATTTGCTAGGAATACGTTTGTTAATTCTGGCAGGCATAAACGTTATAAATGTTATCATGTTTACAATTGAATTTACTTATGTCAATAGGGTCATTGATGTGCATTTGAACTCAAAAGTAAGGTGCCACAAGGAGAGCAGCCTGCTTCAAACTTTACCTGCCCAATAGTAAAACCCATTCAGGTGTTTAGGATATCCATGATGAATATTTACAAAAAACACATGTAGAAAAAAATTGGGTTAGATAGAATTTGAGTCAGATCTTTTAAATGACAAAAAAATATGTAGTTATATTATTTGGTTAGTCAACAAGAACAAGCGCACCTTAAGCAGGGGTGCTGAGAGATGCTAAATGGTGCAACAGAAGCTTCATTCATGCAAATGGTAAGGAGATATCTGCTGGCTTAATGAGATAAACAAAAAAGTGAAGGGAGGGATACTTGAAATAATCTCAGACACTGGTAATAATTTGGGGCCACATCCATGTCCATCATTTTTAGGCCCACACTGCCAACTCAGATTAGCCCCGTTCATATGCAAATCAGCCTTGACCCTTCTCCAATAGGAACTGTCCAGTCCGAACTGCAAAGCCAGCTCCTCTCTGAACACAAGCAACCCAAGGCTGGTTTTGCGCAAGTTGGGGCTCTTCAGGTGGGGGCAGCTTGTTTCCAATGGCAAAATGAGCACGGGACCCACGTCCGGGCAGAACCATCGTATTTAGGGCATCGCACTGAAGAAAGCAAAAGAGTGATGAGAGGAATGCTTGAATTAATCTCGGCCACTGGTAACAACTAGGGGGTGGGCGTAACTGGCGTAATTCTGTCTAATGTAATTACTCGTAATTAAAGCAAAATTACTCATACTTATGCGTAATTGTGTGAGAAGCGCAATCCAGCATTCAGCTCTATTTTCTTAGTGGAAAATGCACCCTTGCATCCAAAATGGGCCAAGGATGCATTTTGCGCTAGGAAATTAGCACTAAATACTCCAGGACGCAAACAGCAGTAGCCAGAAGCCACCTGCTCTCTCTTGTTCCTTTGCTCCCGCGGTAGGATTTTGCCCCAAATTACTCTTAATTACTCAAGCTGGTGTAATAGTCTAATTGTGGTATTTAGCATCATAAGATTAATGTGCAAATACTGAAATTACTTCAATTAGTCCAGCGTAAAAATACATTCTCCCAGGCCTAGTCTGTAATAACTCGGGCCGCATCCCAGTCTGTTGTTTTTATTGCCCCCAATGCCACCCCAGGTCTGGCAGTTCAAGCTGGACTGTTCCTATTGGATGGACTAAGACTGATTTGCACAAGGCGGGTCTGTATCTAGAAAGGCAGAGTGGCCGAAATACAATGGTCTGGAATGCGGCCAAGAGCGACTACCCATGGCTGAGATTCATTCAAGCTTCCTTTCCATCCCCTTGTTGTTCTTGCAGTAGGCACCCTAAGCGTGGCAGGTATGCCCAGAAGTGGGTCCTGTGCTCACTGTGTCACAAGACTCAAGTTATATCTCACTGATGAAACCAGAGTAGGTCGGATTTTATCTTGGGTTGCTTATGTTTCCATCTGGAGTGAACCTGGTCTGGCAGTTCCGACTGAACTGTTCCTATTGGAGCAGGACCAAGACTGATTTGCAAAAGGTGCTTCTCTTTCTAGAATGGCTGAGTGGGCTAAAAATGATAGATTGTAATGTGGCCCAGAGCGATTGCCAGTGGCTGGGTTTAAATCAAGCATTCCTTCCATCACGTTTTTCCAGTACACTAAAAGAAAGAGAATCAGTGGCGGCTCCCCCATTGGGGTGTGGGGGCGTCGCCCTACTACTTTCTCGCAGTGCTAGAAGGCAGAAACATAAATGGTAATAACTACCATTTTATGTTTCTGCTTCTCGCACTGCGAGAGAGCAGAGGTGCCTGGTTGGGGGTGGGCGGTCCTGCTCGAGGGCAGGGGGGAGTGGCTTGCCCACTGTTGTGGGTACAGACTGTTTGGTTGGCCCTGGGGCCGACCAAACATACAATACTCACAACAGCGGGCAAGCCACTCCCCCCTGCCCTCGTGCAGGACCGCCCACTCTCCCCTTTTCTCTATGTGTAGCTGCATGCAGCAGCCTACATAGAGAAAATGCGCTCCGATGCGCCTCTCCCGTTGTGATTGGCGGAGGGGAGGGAGGGAGGGAGGCTGCCTGTGGGTGGTGACTTTCTGAAAAGTCAGAGAGCTGGCGCAGAAGGAAAACGCGGGACAGTAAGTTTGATTTTATTTTTTCAACCCGTGGATCTGAAAAGGGATAACTCCTTGTCATAAAGCACACTGAAGCAAGCCAACTTAATCCCACATGTGCAAAAGTGAGGCCATCTGTCTCTGGATGGACCCTTTCAAAGTTTGTGATACGAATGCCGCTGCCCGTGTCCCGCGCAGGGGGACATCAGCAGGGCAGCCTTCTAGAGGCCGCCTGTCGGAGCCTCCCCCCTTGCTCCGCCTCGCGTGAGGCCGCACCTCGGGGAGGGGAGGCCCCCAATGGGATTGTCCGGGGGAGGCGTGCCACTAGGGTGGGCGAGGCTAGCCCCCCCTTTTTAGGCGCCTCACCCCCTCTGATCTTCCTCTGCTTCCGGCGCGCTCCTCCTGGCCACGCGCATTGATCTCTCTGTCGCCCCTTTTGAATCGCGGTCGGCGGCGGTGTCTTGCGGTTTCTGGGGCTAATCGATCGTCGTGGAACCCGGAATTGCGGTCGGCAGAGGAGTCTTGCGAAGTAGTGGCGGTGTGGTAGCGGGCTATAGTAGAAGCGTCTTGGGCATCGCGGACCCAGAGGTGAGGTGTCGGGGCTGGGGGAGCGCTGAGCGGCCTTTGGGGCACTGTAAGTGAGTGGACTAAGGACCTTTGGCCCCGCTGGGTTCCGGTGGCTGCACGGTGTCTCCTCTGTGTTAGTGTGTTGGTTCCGGGTAATCGTTGTCGATTCGACGCCTCCCTCTGGGATCTGGGGCTCGTAGGCGGTGTGCGGTTTAGGGCACGATAAGCGTGGGAGCCGAGTGGTTGTTAGCGGTGGCACAGCGCTATCTTTCGCAAAAAATTTTTATCCCAGGGAACTGTGTGGGCAGGGGAGCGGTGTCAGCGCGTAAACACTTGCAGGGTTTAATGGTTCAGGCCCGGGCTATGCTGGTATCCGTTAGATGAGCGGGTCCGAGCAGTAGCACTGTTTTGGACGTTAGCGCGTTCGGCGGGGTCATCCCGTCTGATATTGGTTTAGCGTGTTATTGGTACAGCGTGTCCCGCTTCCCTCCCGTTTGGAGGTAAACAGTACGGGGTTGTTTTCGGTCGGGTGCAGGGCAGTCGCGGGGGAAGCCTTGGATTGTTTGTGGTGGGTAGGGAGGACTGGATAAGGTGCCCCTTCACGCCGATGGTCCCAGCGGCTGCCCAGCGCGCGATTGATTTAAATATCGCGCGGGAAAGGAGTGTTCGCTTTGGTCACCTTTCACCACTTGTACGTTGTGGGGCGGGAGCGCTGGAGTGTGCCGGGGCTTCCTGTACGCTGGCCGCGCGGGATTTCCGGCCGGTCAACAGCGCCGCTGGCGGGTGGTGGCCGTAGCAGTACCGGAGCGCGATCGGCGGCATGGCGCTAGGAGGGGTGCTGCAAACAAACTACAGTCTCGCCAGCATGGTCAGGGGTAGTAGCCTGATAAGCGTGGGGGGGCCGCATTGGGAAACCGGTGCGGGGACCGGTGCAGGTTGGTACCAGATTGCTTGGCGAGTAGATGCTGGCCTGAGTTGGCGAGCATAGGCCCTATTATGGATACCCAGCGAGGATAGTTCTGTCTTCCTCTAGCTAAGCAGCTCCACGTTTGCCTTGACTTACGATTATTTGAAGTCTCTACTCTCCTTGCTGGGGAGCTGGTAACGACTGGGGGTGACAATAAATATGCCGTCGGGGGTACGAACCTCCATAAATCCGATCTGATGAGGCCACGGAGGAGAGTGTGAGGGGCTAAAAAAGCAGTGTAAATCAAGAGAGCTCTGCCCTGGGACGGGCCCCTCTCTGGGACGGACGGCGCATGCGCAACTCTTTCCACAGCCATGTTGGTATTAATGACCATCAAAGACAGCTCAGTGGGTGGAACCATGTCCTCAGTGAGCTGTGGTGCCCACTGCAAAGCTACTCTTGGAAACCTCGCAAAGTTCTATGTAAACTTTGTAACTTTATAAGATTTGCAAAGTTTTCGGCTTTGCCAGTTACGTATCAAGTCACAATTTATGAGACAACTTATCTCTCACGCACTTTTAATAACTCTCGCGGAATGGGCCTGCACAAGGTACACAGGGAGTCCTTTAATTACTTTAAGTAACTCTCTCAGATGGGTCTGCACGAGACACACAGGGAATCCATTTCTAAACCCAGGCATTGTGTATGGCAAAGTGTTCAGAAAATAATTGACATTTATTTACAAAATAGAAAAAGGTCAATTTGAGAGAAAGTGATATTTAAATTGGGGATAAAATGTCAGCAGGTCCCCCGTCACAAACCCCAAAGCAGTGGGGTGGGGTGGGACGATCAGGTGGGGCTGGGAGGGGGGCGCTATGTACCCGAATGTTCAGCCCACGCGCACTGCCTGGAGCTTCCGGTCCCCCCAGCTCTCACAGTGCATGGAGGTTTACCTCGGAGTCTTCCAATTAGAACGGGGGGGGGGACACCGCTCATCAGGCCCCCCGGTCGTGTATACCGGCCCCCATAGACGGATTCGGCCCTCGCGGCCAGCACACACTGCCGAGAGCCGGCGGCAGACTGGCTCGGGGGTGAGATTCATTCGGATTGTAGAGGAGGCTGGACGTTGCTATGTACGGAGGCCTTTCACTTGAATTGACGAGTGCTTGTTTTTCTGACAGGTACGAAATCGTAGCGGGGATACAGTGTAAGGGGGATTTAACCAGGAAACATTTCACTACAGTGACCTACTGACCTATTTACATCAGGCGCACCCGGTAGTCTGTTTGGGACACGTCCGTTGCAGCAGGCAACTGAAACAGTAGCTTGTTTAGTGGGCGGCGTAAGGCTAGGGCAGCCGACCTTTCAATCTGAGATGCCCTGTTTGAGCCGATGTTCGTTTTATTCAAAGGAATATATCCTGTGTAATGTAACTAGTGCCCTTGTAAAGCGCTCGGTGCTTGCGCTATTTATATAAGCCTGTAACATGAACTCCCTTGTAATTGCATCCTCAGTGAAGTATATCTAAGGCAGTGTCGGGTTGTAGTCTTCAGACTAAATAGACTGCTGGAAAGTGTCAGCGGGGGCCCGTTTATAACTCCTCAAATGACTCAGGCTTCTATTGAGTTCCCTCCTTCAATTTCTAATGTAATTACCCCTCATCGACCATTGGGGGGGGACGATGTTACGCGTGGGCTCAGGGAAATCTGCGAGGCTTGTTAGTGTTGCTCTTTGGGCCCTTTGCGCTTGCTGTGGATTGTGATTAGGCTGTAGTCAGGCAACCTCGCACGCAGCCGGCTTCTCTGGAATTTGCACGTTCATGGGTCATCCTGAAAGTTACGCAGGGTCAGGCCTGGTTAGTACTTGGATGGGAGGCCCAAAGGGGAACACCAGGATGATGCTATTTTGGAAACAGATTTTATAGGTATTACACTGCTCTTGTCTATTTGGCGGCAATGCGCGTAGATCAGAGTGGGTGTTACACCTGGCAAAGGTGCTTGTTGTTTTTCAGGCCTTTGGCCTTTCTTTTCAGTATGCAGATGCTTCCACCCAGGTGCACCCCCCTTTTCCTCTCGCTGGTTTCTGATGGTGCTGGCACTCTTGCACAGGGAAGTTTGTGGCAGGGGCACAAAGGAGTAAATGAATATGCTGCCGAATCCTGCATTTTCACGCAGCATGATTTGCCTATCTGGAAGATGCTCTGCGAGATTCTCGGGCCTGTTTTTTGCGCGAAGGGTGGTGCACCTTGCTGTGGAGGTGCTTGCGCCACGCCCTCTACTGAGAAGGCCATCTCACGGAAGCCGCTTCTGGTGGCCATGGTTTACTTAGTGTAAAGTGCGGTGAAGTTTGTTAGGTGTCACAATTTGTTGACCTTTTGTGCAGTGTGTGACTCATAGAGTCTACATATACATTGTTAAACTTGATGGGTTTCACCCTTATCCACGGACAATCTTCAGTTCTCCCACACCATTAGAGATCCGTCAATGGCTCTTGGCCGGGAAGGAGGTGTGATTTCTCGGTATTGCCTGCGTTGGGACAGGCAGGCTGACCTAGTGTGTGAGTTCTTGTGTGGCCAAGTGCAACATCTAGCAGTATCCACTGCTTTACCAGCCTCTTGTGTAAGTCATTCCTTTGCCTTGCAGTTTGAAAACAGCTGGTGTAATGTTTCTTTCAAATCAGTCATAGTGGCAGATCAGTCTATACAGAAAGTCAGCAGCCTGCGCTGTTTTGAGACAAGCTGAAGGCCTGGGTTTGTGGGGCATTCAGAACATCTTGAAGGTATTTATTACTGTGAGTTCCACGCTTAAGTCAAGAGATGCTGCCGCCTTTCATCTTTAGCCTTGCTATTCTGAAACAGCTGGTGTAATGTTTTCTGCAACTCAGTCATAGTGCCAGCTAGTTTATACAGGAAAGTCGTCAGCCTGAGCTGTTGGGAGACAAGCGGAAGGCCTGGGTTTGTGTGCCATACATAACCTCTTTTAAGGTTATTCCCTGTTCCACAGGGAGGCCATGGAAAGCACAGGGTGACATGGTTTACCGAGATTTAGCCTGGCTTGCCGCTTCTGCGACCTTGTGAGGTTTGTTTATGTATTGTATGAAGGGGACAGAGGCTGTCACGGTGGTTTGATAGGCACCAGGGCCAGATGACATTTAAGTGCATTGTGTGCTGAAAACTAAGGAGCGGGTCCGTTTAGTAAGCACAAGGAGCACGGGGGGCGTTTCTAGCTCTAAAAGGAAAGTTGAGACAACCCAGTTAAGTTTCAGTGCTAGGCCACATTTGGTGGGGCAATTCCAGGCGTAAAGCATTAAACCAGTTAGCCCAGGGAATTAGGCAGGCGTACGATTAGCTAAGATTTTGTTCAAACTGAGGGAGAGCATATCGACCATAATTAATTGTGGAACCAGAAAAAGCGTTACAAAGCAATGCTGTAGATTTCCGGTAGAATGCTGTATGGATAGGCTTCAGGGATAGGCCATGACCTTTCTGGAAGGGGCACCTTCTTCGACCTGTGTCAAACTGGGACAGGAAGTAAGGCGGGCTTGATAACTCCTTATCCTACCTGCGTTGGCACATCTTGCCAGGAGTGATTGTCAAAGGTTTTGCCTTCAGCCAGCCTAGGTTAACACCCATCCACTCCAAGCTAATTGTTAATGGTGGTATTGGGCCGCATTTACACAGCCCAGTATTTGGCCCCTGGGGTTGTCAGTGTCGTGAATTACTAAATTTCACTGAACTGGAGGTGTGGCCGGGTTTTACACTAGCAGAAGTTTGGGAGTGCAAGCCTCCACCTAGGGGGTGGCTGGCTGAATCTGATGAACTACTTCAAACGGTTCACAGCACTGCACGTGGGAGAGTGTCAATGACCTGTGCATACTTCAACCAGACACCCCAGAATGTGTGTCAATTACCTGTGCATACTTCAACCAGACACCCGTGAATGGCATGCCCTCATTTACATGGTAATAATTGAGAGAGCAGAGAGCGACCATACCTCTTGAATTTTGCACTTAAACTTTCTAGTAATGGAAAGGGCTTAACACCTTCTGAAATGAGCATGACCAGGGATGTGCTGCTCTCCACAGACATTTGACAGGTTAATGGGCAAGGCTAGCGGAAAAGCCAGATGTATTGTCGTCATTTAAGGCGGACGTGACCCAGGTATTGGCAAGATAGAGACACTGCCAACTATGAAGATATGAACGAAATCATCACTGGGGCTCACAACATATTATTTGATAAAATAAGAAGTTTCATTTTCAAGCCACGATGTCGGTGCAACGAATTACCTATAGCACAGCAACACCGGGATAACAAGGACTGTAGGCAAACCTATTAACTCCTTTCAGCAGCAATAAAGTCCAAAAGCTAGCTTCTAGTCAACAAGCAAGGAAATTGGTTACGCTGTCCCAGTGGAGAGTAAGGAAAGATTGGGATAAACAGCGGGACTAGTATAAGACTCTATCGTCGAATTTAATGTAACTTAATTTGCAAGTAGAAAGGCTAAAACAAGGAGATGTTGCTACGATATGGGCAGTTTGTAGTAAACAATAGGATAATACGATGTGAAAGGAAGAAAATTGAGATACCCGTGATGTCAGCTTGTGTTTAGATACGTAGGTAAAGTGGTTAACCCACACGTTACCTTCACCCTGCTTATTGTGCTGTAGCTGTTGGGAACACAATTCCAAGCCAGGAAGGCACCTAATTTGGCCAATTGAAAAATCTTAATAGGATTGCAGGTCCATAAGCGCCCATTTAATCAATGCCTTGTTACCCATGCCATATTTTCCAGCCTGAGAAACAGATTTAGGTGTTGCTCTTCTCGCTCAGCCTCTCCTTGGAGCCAGGGAGGTGGGAGACGTTCACAAATTTGGTCCTCGAGCTGAGAGATGTATTCGTCGGCAGCTCAGTCAGTCATATTGGCTTTATCCGGAGTCATGATAAAAGCCGGCCATTTAGCAGTTACGTTAAAATGTTTTGTCCTGCTGAGAAATCATGCACCCCTCGCAGCAGCAGCAGCCATTCAGGAACCATGACGCTATCTATACATCACCTTTGTAGACAAAGTGGAAATTAAAACCTTCTTCGTGCTAGGATATGAAGGGAATCGATGGATTGACGAATTCAGCTATGGTTCAGTTCTGGCTCCATATGTAGGTGCTAGATCTTCCCATAATTATGTTAGGAAGATCTGCAGTGGCATCGCTAAGAAAGTTAGGAACACCAGTAACGTCTAAGCTGAACGGCAGTGGGGCCAAAAGACATCCTTTGTTAGTCTGCCCTGGGCTTCTGAGTAATGTTGCAAATTAATGCCATCATTTACGGGTTACAGAACAGGACCCATAATTTAGCCCACTAAAAGCTGGCTCGCAGGGGCAGGGCACCTATAACAGCGAAGGGAGGAAGGGGGGCTCTGGCAGCGACGAAAGCCTCCCCAGAGCTGTGGCGGAGTTACAGGGCGATCTGGAGGCAGAAGGGTACAGTAAGGGTACCTCTGCGACAGGCGGTACAGTAAGGGTACCCCTGTCCGGCACAGTAAGGGTGCCCGAGCCAAGGTCCGGGAGCCAAAGGAGGTTCTGCGAAGACTGCGACGGCGCCCCGTTAGTCCTTCGGGCGGTTGGGGGGCCTGACCAGCCGGGGGTGTGCCACAACACGCTCCGCCCCCGTCAAAAGGGGCGGGAGTATGCGACAGATCACGTGATCCAAAGGATGATCTGAAAATATGTGCCGCACTGCAGGGCATCGACCCACCGTGCGTGCTGGCTCGACAGGCGGGCGGAGCAGCGAGGGGCTGCTTGCCCTGGATCGCCCGTAAGATAACCCACTTATCGTCATACTTATGTTGTATGAAATAAACCTGCAGCAGTTCTTCACCCACAATGAAAGTGTCAGTGTAATCTATGGGTGACGTCTGTGCATGCGTGTTGAGTGGAGCGGATGACGGTGTGGTCACTATGCCGCTGCCCGCGTCCTGCGCAGGGGGACATCAGCAGGGCAGCCTTCTAGTGGCCGCCAGTCGGAGCCTCCCCCCTTGCTCCGCCTCGCGTGAGGCCGCACCTTGGGGAGGGGAGGCCCCCAATGGGATTGTCCGGGGGAGGCGTGCCACTAGGGTGGTCGAGGCTAGCCCCCCCTTTTTAGGCGCCTCACCCCCTCTGATCTTCCTCTGCTTCCGGCGCGCTCCTCCTGGCCACGCGCATTCCCACCCTTTCCGCTTACCCTGCGCAGCGGAGGTAGCGCGCTATTGGAATGTTTTAATGGTTTTTTTTGGGTTTTTTTCTTGCGTTGCAGGCGGAGTTACAGGGCGATCTGGAGGCAGAAGGGTACAGTAAGGGTACCTCTGCGACAGGCGGTACAGTAAGGGTACCCCTGTCCGGCACAGTAAGGGTGCCCGAGCCAAGGTCTGGGAGCCAAAGGAGGTTCTGCGAAGACATGCGACGGCGCCCCGTTAGTCCTTCGGGCGGTTGGGGGGCCTGACCAACCGGGGGTGTGCCACAACACGCTCCGCCCCCGTCAAAAGGGGCGGGAGTATGCGACAGATCACGTGATCCAAAGGATGATCTGAAAATATGTGCCGCACTGCAGGGCATCGACCCACCGTGCGTGCTGGCTCGACAGGCGGGCGGAGCAGCGAGGGGCTGCTTGCCCTGGATCGCCCGTAAGATAACCCACTTATCGTCATACTTATGTTGTATGAAATAAACCTGCAGCAGTTCTTCACCCACAATGAAAGTGTCAGTGTAATCTATGGGTGACGTCTGTGCATGCGTGTTGAGTGGAGCGGATGACGGTGTGGTCACTATGCATGTTGCCCTTATTTAAGCGCCCGAATCGATGCACAGGTTTGACTCGAATTACCAAGTGTTGTAACTTGTGACTGAATCTAAATGTCGACGAACAGTGTCGCTTTATGACAGCAAGTCATACTAGACTTTCAATGAGTTGTTTCAAACCTGTTAAGCAGAGACCTCGACTTTCCCTGACCCATTCCTGGGTAGTTCAGCCAGCCGGAAAAAATATCTTTGATTTGTGGGTCGTGTAGTTCTGGGTTTATAAAGAGTTAAACATGATTACAAATCTCTCCTCCTGCAAAGTTAAAAATAGACCGGGATGAACTACTCACGCGCACAAACCTGGGTAACTTGAGAGGGCTCTTTAGATGTTACTTTTATTTTTGTAACTAATACCAAAAGCTGCTATAGTTCTGCAATCATGTTTTGTTTGATTATATTGGCTTATTTATATATTCGTAGTTTGATTTATTCATAAGTATCAGAAATATATGCTGCAATACTATGCCATCGTATGGTGACTTCATAGTGTTATGTTAGTGAGGCATGCGTAAATACGAGCATCTTACCATTGTGAGGGTGATTCAGATGTATGTAATACTTCATTCTTTGGTTGCCAGGAGGTGCGCCACTGTCCATAAGTAGGTGGTACATTCCTTGCTCACATGTACCATAGTAACTTTAGTCCAGGCAAATTCAGCAAATTGGCACACGCTGATGCAGACGAATAGGAGTGTGTTCCAGGGCCGGACTGGGAACCAAAACCGGTCCTGGCAAAGTGCTCAGCTGGCCCCCCCTGGGGGGTTGGGGGTGCAGCCGAGCTCTTTGCCAGGGCCGGTTTTCGGCCGATTTTGTTACAGGGCCGATTTTGCAGCTATGCTGCAAAAACGGCCCTGTAACAAAAACGGCCCCCAGGGGGCCAAAACCAGCCCCCACCCATGCGGCCCACCGGGGGATTGCCCGGTGCCCACTACGGCCAGTCCAGCCCTGGTGTGTTCAACAAAACTAGTGCACGTTATCAGGTTCCCGTGCCAAATGCCCTCCATTGTCTTGGGTGGGAGGATTAATGTTTCTCGTTTAGTCGAATTCATCCAGTTAAGCCATATAGCCAGACCCTCATAATATTGCAGCATCCCACCACGCCCCCTACCCCCACCAGGCGCAACCCCCCCTGCGATGACCCCCACCCAACAGTCATGCCTCCCGCATTTCTTCTCTATGATGTTTCTTGCAGCGTCCGCCTTTCTGCCCCCCTACTCTTACAAGGAACCCCCACCCCCTCACACAAGAGGAGCGCCACCCTTCACATATTTTCACCTGGCTAGCACTTGGGCACGCAGACCGTCTGTTTGCCAGAATTATAGATTCCTTCACTCGTTGCACTTTCCAAACAATTACATATATTTGTTAACTTTATGATCAAACGTGGCGAGTCTGATTTAGCGCTGCAGATGTTATTGATCATCTGCCAGTCATATGCGCATACAAGCTTGCCATATAAATCCTGGCTGTCCTTGCCTTGAGCACTGTGTGTCTGAGCGACGGCCCAGTTGTGAATAATAAGGGATTAAACTGATTGTATTCCGGCTTTTAGCCCATAATGTACACACAAGTGAATCTTCCGGCCGGGGTAAGAGGGATGGGGCAGGCTGAAAGACGGATACTGACTCCCCATCAGGAGAGAGACCCACTTACATAAACAACCCTCAGAAAAGACTTCAAAGCTGGTCTGGGCTGGAATCAATCCCCTGCAGACAGGGTCCTTTTAATGGAAGAAGCGCCTTCACAGCACTCTGAGCACTCGGCCTCCTTTCTAGCAGGCCTTGCGGGCCCAGAGCCCCCGAGGGGCCCTGATGGAGCCAGCATGGCGGGAAGCTCATCGTGGTGGGGGAGTTCACTATTAGAGGGCACTAATGAGTGGACAGGGCCAGGGTACAGCAGTATTACACAGATACACACTAATGTGTGCAGCCAGGGTACAGCAGTATTACACAGATACACACTAATGTGTGCAGCCAGGGTACAGCAGTATTACACGGGTATAAACTAATGTGTGCAGCCAGGGTACAGCAGTATTACACGGGTATAAACTAATGTGTGCAGCCAGGGTACAGCAGTATTACACGGGTATAAACTAATGTGTGCAGCCAGGGTACAGCAGTATTACACAGATACACACTAATGTGTGCAGCCAGGGTACAGCAGTATTACACAGATACACACTAATGTGTGCAGCCAGGGTACAGCAGTATTACATGGGTATAAACTAATGTGTGCAGCCAGGGTACAGCAGTATTACATGGGTATAAACTAATGTGTGCAGCCAGGGTACAGCAGTATTACATGGGTATAAACTAATGTTTGCAGCCAGGGTACAGCAGTATTACATGGGTATAAACTAATGTGTGCAGCCAGGGTACAGCAGTATTACATGGGTATAAACTAATGTGTGCAGCCAGGGTACATCAGTATTACATGGGTATAAACTAATGTGTGCAGCCAGGGTACAGCAGTATTACATGGGTATAAACTAATGTGTGCAGCCAGGGTACAGCAGTATTACATGGGTATAAACTAATGTGTGCAGCCAGGGTACAGCAGTATTACATGGGTATAAACTAATGTGTGCAGCCAGGGTACAGCAGTATTACATGGGTATAAACTAATGTTTGCAGCCAGGGTACAGCAGTATTACATGGGTATAAACTAATGTGTGCAGCCAGGGTACAGCAGTATTACATGGGTATAAACTAATGTGTGCAGCCAGGGTACAGCAGTATTACATGGGTATAAACTAATGTGTGCAGCCAGGGTACAGCAGTATTACATGGGTATAAACTAATGTGTGCAGCCAGGGTAGAGCAGTTTTACACAGATACACACTAATGTGTGCAGCCAGAGTACAGCAGTATTACACAGATACACACTAATGTGTGCAGCCAGGGTACAGCAGTATTACATGGGTATAAACTAATGTGTGCAGCCAGGGTACAGCAGTATTACATGGGTATAAACTAATGTGTGCAGCCAGGGTACAGCAGTATTACATGGGTATAAACTAATGTGTGCAGCCAGGGTACAGCAGTATTACACGGGTATAAACTAATGTGTGCAGCCAGGGTACAGCAGTATTACATGGGTATAAACTAATGTGTGCAGCCAGGGTACAGCAGTATTACACAGATACACACTGTGTGCAGCCAGGGTACAGCAGTATTACACAGATACACACTAATGTGTGCAGCCAGGGTACAGCAGTATTACATGGGTATAAACTAATGTGTGCAGCCAGGGTACAGCAGTATTACATGGGTATAAACTAATGTGTGCAGCCAGGGTACAGCAGTATTACACAGATATACACTAATGTGTGCAGCCAGGGTACAGCAGTATTACATGGGTATAAACTAATGTGTGCAGCCAGGGTACAGCAGTATTACACAGATACACACTAATGTGTGCAGCCAGGGTACAGCAGTATTACAGGGGTATATACACTGAATGGGACAGGACAATAAAGCTTTGAAAAGAACAGAGGAAGCGAGCGTGCAAGTGGAAAGCAGATGGCTCAATCCAAAAGAAAGGAAGCACTTCTAAGCACAGCAGGGCACGAGTTTGAGAGATAGAGAGTAGAGAGTGGTAACCCAAAAAGGAGCTAGGAAGGTAAAGAAGGAGACGGTGACAAATAGGGGTAGAAAGGAAAGTGGGCGAGAAAGGAAATGAGATGGTGCGAGAGATTCACAAGGCACATGGTTGCATCATACATCTGAGCCCCACACCATCATGGGCATTGTCTCTTGGTTGTCATCTCTTTCTCAAATTTGCTTGAAAATGCACCATTTGCCCACTCTTTTTTCCAAATGCTCTCAGGGGGAGGGGGGAACCAGGTGCTTCAGGCTTGCTCGCTTGCTTGCCGCAGTACAGCACAATTGTTTTACGCCTTACCACTTTTAAATGCCACCAGCCGCCACTGAAAGAGATACAGCATCCTGCACAGCACTTGCAGGCAACAACATCTGTTGATATTGGGTGTCAAATTAGTGGTATAAGTTATGTGCGAGAGGAGAAATTGGGTGGGGAAGAAATTCCCATTTTTGCTGATGGAAAATATATCTTCTATAATAGAGACAGGGCGAGCTGAGCTGAAAAAAGGGGGCTCGGTGAAAGCAGTGGCGTAGGAAGGGGGGTCCGGTGGGTGCAAGCCGCCCCGGGTGTCATCACTGAGGGGGCTGACAAAATGGCAAAAATATGTGTATTTTTTAAACGCATATTTTAGCCATTTTGTCAAGCCGCGGGTGACAAGTGTCATCACTGGAGGGATGTGACAAAATGGCAAAACTATGTGTTTTAAACACATACATTTGCCATTTTGCCATTTTCCGCACCGGGTACTACCGGACCATGCTACACCACTGGGTGAAAGCAAAAAAAAAACTGGCCACTTAACACAATGCAATTAAAAATTTGCGAACATACGTGACAAGAATTTTCAATTCTATTAAGGACACGGAGGCGAGGATTATGCTTCTCAATTTTCTTTACTGAAAATTCTCAGCAGCCAATCATATAACGTAAAACAAAATAATAAACTACAATACCCATAAACACCAGTGGGTATTACGTGATGATCATAGAGAGGTCCTCTATATAAGGCATAACAGAGAATACCATATCCTCTTTCTTTGTATGAAAAAATAACAGTTAAGTCCAAGAATAATCAAAACACATGTTGAAGTCCGGAAACAGTATAAAAAGCAGAACCAGATATGGAAAGAAATCCAGCAGCCAACGGGCAGGAACGGGACTAGAAAGCAGCGTGAATGGACAGCTTCTCCTGAAGAGGCGCAAACAAATCCAATAACGAGGAAGAAAGGAACTCATTTGGGATCAGAACCTGAAAGGAAAAAATAAGCCGTAATACCACACTCCCAGTAAGAGGGATATAATAACAAAGGGAAGGGTATCAAAAAACAATAGGAGCATAGAATGCAATATATACATTAAAAACAGAAATGTAATATAATACAGTACATAGTAATATAATACAGTACAGTCAAAGGGTGGGATAATCCTCGCCTCCGTGTCCTTAATAAAATTGAAAATTCTTGTCACGTAAGTTCGCAAATTTTTAATTCTATGTCAGGACCGGAGGCTCCGATTATGCTTGTTCAAAGCTGAGCCACCACCACAGAAGCAATATTTACAATTGGTTTATAATAAAAAGTCTTAAATGTAGAATCAGATGACCAATCTGCTGCCTTCATAATGTCCAGCAGACTGACACCCACAGAAAAAGCTTTAGATGCCATAGCACCACGAGCCGAATGAGCACCAAACTTGGAAACGTCAATACCAGCTTCACCCATCAGCCAACGCACCCATCTTGCAAGGGTAGCCGAGGTCACAGGAAGAAAAGGTTTCTGTAAAGCTATCCACAATTGACCCCCAACATCAGAACGAAAACCTGCAGTACTTACTTCATAATCCCGGATACATTGTACCACACAAAGTTTAGGATTAGCAGGAAAACTGGGATAGGTGACAGAAGAGGTGTTACATTTAGTGCGTCTGGTGATGGAGAAAGTAACACCCTCCGGAGAAAAACTACCACCCGCGAGGTCAAGCGCGCGGACATCGGACACTCGCTTACAGGACACTAGACAAAGTAACATTGTTAACTTAGCAGAAAGTTGTTTGCGAGAGAGAAACTGATTATCTGGCCAGGCATTCAAAAAACGTAAGACAGTGGAAACATCCCAAAGCTCTGAATATTTAGAGGAAGGTGGTTTCACTAAACGAATACCCCTGAGTAACTTACCCACCAAAGGGTATTCACCAATCGGTTTGCCATCAACCGGTACATGGCCCGCAGAAATGGCAGAGCGGAAATTATTGACTGTGCGATAGGCGAGGCCGGAAGCAGAAAGGGAAGCCAGAAAATTCACTACAAGGGAGACATCCGCGAGAGCGGGATCCACCTCCCGTTGAGAGCACCAATCACACCATCGTTTCCAGGCGGAAGCATAACGCTTGTGTGTGCTGGATGACCAAGCTTCATTGATAAATCGGGAAGCGTCTCGTGAAAGGCCTGGGACTTGCCAGCGATCCCCGAAATTCACCATGCGACCAGCAAGAGCTGGCCGGATGTTATCAGAGGATGAGGGGACTGAAGGGGGTCCAACAACAGATTCCACCGATGGGGAAGAAGGAGGGGAACCGCGCACAACATTTCCAGAAGAACTGGTAACCACGGCTGAGCCCGCCAAAGGGGAGTGACAAGAATCAACTCCGACTGATAACACTTGGTTCGGGCCAAAACCCTGGGAATCATGACAAACGGAGGAAACGCATAACATAGAGACTGAGGCCACACCTGAAGAAAAGCATCCGTCGCCAGAGCTTCCGGATCGGGACGCCAACTGAAGAATGCTGGAAGTTGCGTGTTGAGTCGGGAGGCAAAAAGATCGATCTGACAAGGACCCCATGTGCGTATCAACAACCGAAAGACTCGAGGATGAAGCCTCCAATCGCTGAAATCCCTCAGATGTCGGGAATTCCAATCGGCAACTTGGTTGCTGCACCCGGGAAGATACTCCGCCACTACAAACAATTTGTGTTGAAGGCAAAAGTGCCAAAAATCCTTGGCAATCTCCGCCAGCAGGCGTGACCGAGTCCCGCCCAACTTGTTCACATAACGAACCGCTGACACATTGTCCATGCGGAGAAGAATGCAACAATTCGTCTGGCGAGGGGAAAGACAGCGAATCGCAAAGGAACCCGCCAGGAGTTCCAGACAATTGATGTGGAGATGTAATTCCTCCGGAGACCACCGACCACCCGTTGACACCGGGCCGCAACGGGCTCCCCAACCCCACCGACTGGCATCGGATTCGATCACCACTTCCGGAGTTGTTCCGAATAGGGCTCGACCGTTCCAAGACTCCATGTGTTCTAGCCACCAAACCATCTCCCACCTCGCTTCCTCCGTGAGAGGAATCTGATCGGAATACTTGAGGCCTTTCTGGAGATGACGGATCTTGAGTCGTTGGAGCGCTCGGTAATGAAGGGGACCCGGGAAGATCGCTTGGATAGAGGAAGCTAACAAGCCGACGATCCGGGCAATTGATCTCAAGGACACAATCTGCTTGTGCAAAATCAACCTCAACTCTCTCTTGATTGATCTGATCTTCTGATGGGGCAAGAGGAGTTGACAAGTAAGGGAGTCTACCAGAAAACCGAGGAACTCGACAGACTGAGACGGAATCAACATCGATTTTTGAGGATTGACCAAGAAGCCCAGATTCTGCAATAGATCCACCGTCCAAGCCAGATGTTCCATGACTAGGGGAGGAGTCTGACCCAAAATGAGAATATCGTCCAAATATATGATGAGGCGAACCCCGCGGGCTCGAAGAAACTCTACTACAGGCCTCAGAAGTTTCGTGAAGCACCAGGGTGCTGACGAGAGGCCGAAAGGAAGGACCTTGTACTCGTACCAAGTTCCCTGCCATTGGAATTGCAGAAATCGACGACGAGGACTGTAAATGGGCACTGACAGATAGGCATCTTTTAGATCCAGACGAACCATCCAGTCCCCGTCCTGAAGAAGATCGCGGAGAAGATGGATTCCCTCCATCTTGAAATGACGATCTACAACCCCTCCATTGAAATCCTTGAGATTTAAAACAAGCCTGGATCCATCCCCCTTCTTCTGAACGAGGAAGACGTTGCTGACAAAACCGTGAGGATGACGGGCCGTCCGCTCTATAGCCCCTTTGTGAAGAAGAGACTCGATTTCGCTGGAAATGAAATCGTGATCTTGAAGGGAAAAAATCAGTGGACGAGGAGGGCGGGATTGAGAGGGGGGATGGAAGAACTCTATCTTGTAACCCTGCACTGATTCCAGGATCCACGCATCCTGCGAGATTTTTTGCCAATTGTGGAGAAAAAATTGAATTCTGCCCCCCAATTGAACAGTTGAAAAAGGAATTAAGCTCACCTGAGGAGGAGGCGTCACGCTGGCCTCCTTGGTTGCCTCCATAACGACCTTTCCTGTTGTTATTTCTGGAACCACGCGTGGGGTAGAAATTTGAGGAGTCTTGGAGTTTTCCACGGGCGTTATTATTCCCCCACTGGGCGCCTTGATGATAACCGCGGCCGAACGACCGCCCCCGATGTCGTCCGGCCCGGCCAAAAACCGGGCGAAAAGCCCGCCTTAGTGAACCCTGTGCTTTATCCAGGCCGCTAAATGTAGCGACGAACTTCGTCAGTTCTTTCAGAAAAGGTTGCCCAAAAAGAAGACCTTGCGCTAAAGGGCCAGCCTCAGAGGTAAACAATTCCGCCAGCTTTGGGTCAAGTTTCAATAAAATAGAGCGACGACGCTCGCAGGACATGGCACAATTAGCATTGCCCAACTGACAAATGGCTCGTTGAGCCCAGCCGATCAGATCGTCAGGATCAATAATTTGCCCAGAAGCTTTAGATTTAAATCCTAAATCTAAAATTTTGGTAAGAGGACCAGTTAAATCAAGAAGTTTGTCTTGACATGAGCGCCAAGCCCGGTCGATTCCCTTTTTGGGATCCTTAGTATATTTCTTTAAATAGGTGAGCATAGAGGGATCCACTTCCGGAGTGTCTGCGACCTTGTCCGCTAAATCAGGTCTGGGACATTCGGAACGCAAGCGTGCACGGACCTCCTGTGGAAAAGCTTGACGCAGATGGGACTGCACATATTCAGCAACTTCCGTAGAGGGAAGCCAAGACGAGGAGTTGGGATGAATAATAGCCGTGGGCTCAAAGGTAAGTAACTGTGGATGGGTGGGAGCATCCACAAAATGCTCTTTGCGTGTCTTTTTAGCTGGTGGAGGAGAAGCCTCCGGCTCAGAGGGAAAATCAGAGGAGGAATTGCCATCGTCTCTGAAGGGCGAACTAGCAGAAGCGTCTTTCGAAGAACCATAGGAATGGTCAGTGGCAAGATTTTTAGCCAATTTGGCAAAGTCCGAAGAATGTGGATTCTTTGAGGGTTTGCTGGTAGAGATGAAGAACCAGGTAGCCATCCTTGTTTTAGGGCATAATTGCACAAATGGCGCTTTAATGGCTCAATAGCCTTTACCATGGCCTTATTGACGGAGTGCTGGACTTCCGCATCAAGAGCTTCTACGAGCTCATGCTCCAATGACCCCGAAGGGTCGTCCTCATAATATTCCTCCTCATAATAATAATCAGACATTGTCACTGGAGAAGCGACAGATAAACCCACCGGAGGAAAAAGAAGGAGCAACAATCACTGTCTTGCGCAAAACTGCGGAGCTTGAAACAACAAGGCGCAGACAGTGAATAAATAAGGGGGAGTGGTAACCCCAAGCAAGCCACAGAAGTACAATAATGTGTGAAACACTGTACAATAATAAATTGAATGTGGAGGGAGGGCTTGCCTGATAACCCACTCTAGGCAGAGCCTATGCACAAGTTTACAGCCCAAGGCAACCCAACAAGCCTGAGCGTCAGTGGAGGTCTGGCAACAATTGGTGGGTATAGGGCACTAAAAGCGCTGCCCCTGCGCTCAAAATGAATCCAAGAGGCTTATGAGGGAAAAAACGGCAAAAATCGCAGTTTTCGGATTCAAAATGGCCACCGCGCATGCGCGGAACGGCCCGAGAATTGCACCAGAAAGAGGACTACGCGTCCAAAGGACGCGCGTCCTCCCCTCCGTCTCCCGCTCCACAATGAGAGAACTCGGGCACAGAGCGCCCTGTCCGGAAGGCGAAACGCGCTTCCAATGGTGACAATAATGAGCGAGAAAATGCGCGTCAGGGACAATGCACCGAGTGCGAGTAAACGAATGGGTGACCGCCCTAGAAAGAAATAGCGCGTGTAGCGCGTATACAAGGAAGCGAACACCAACAACCTGAAAACATGCGCATACAAATACAATACAATAGAGTGCAATGACAGAAATAAGCAAGTAATGCACTTAACTGGCTGCGGAGCAGCAAAGAAAGAGGATATGGTATTCTCTGTTATGCCTTATATAGAGGACCTCTCTATGATCCTCACGTGATACCCACTGGTGTTTATGGGTATTGTAGTTTATTATTTTGTTTTACGTTATATGATTGGCTGCTGAGAATTTTCAGTAAAGAAAATTGAGAAGCATAATCGGAGCCTCCGGTCCTGACATAGAATTAGATTTCCTACACCACATAAAATTAATTAACCACTCACTATTCAGCTACATGCCTGGCTGGCCTGTATGTCACTGCCCTTTATGCAGACATGCAGTCTGTCCAGTTTATCAAGTAGATTTTCAAAGCCTTTCAATTTGTTCTATGTATTGTAGCGCCTGGCATTTTACCTGCTCATGTGCCATTAGCGTCCTTATCTACTTTTTGATCAGGCTCAATGATAAAACTAAAAAGAAAAACCTTTGAAAGCGAATATCCCTCTCCTTCATGCGAAGGCTGCCTGCTTTTCATGGTTGCCCTGCTTAGTTCATGTTATCGCTCCCCGTTGCTAAGGAACACCTTTCCAATATTGTCTTTTGAATAGTTTGTTTGAGCTCAGCACTTCAGATGTAAAGTAAACAAATTAGAAGCCGCTAGTTAAGTAGAAGCTAGTAAACTCTTAAGTACAGTTCCTCCTAATGCAAACTGTACTCTGCCTGCAAGTGCTACTAAACACACTCCCCCCAGCTCTTTCCAGCATATACCATGCCATGTGTTTTCTCAGCACACTGTTCATCCATGTTCTTATATCTTCAGTTGAATGGTGAACTTGTTTCCTCAATTCACATTTTCCTATGAGGTCTACTAATTGCTATTCTTGACATTGAGATCAGTGTTGCTATAAACCAGAGCTTCAGGATTTGGAAGGTGTTTATTGATATTTAAACAAGTGCATGATTGGGAATATGTATTGACATTTTTTTTAAAGGGGAAGGGAGCATACTGTCTCACATACCAGTATAAGATTTGCCCAAGTGTATTGTGGGGAATGTAGTGCATGATAACACTCACTTTAGTTGAAAGTCTTTAGTATTCACCATTGTTGGTGCAGCCAGTGCTGTATATCTCTAGACACGTTTTAGAATATTTCACTTATTCCGACTCAGAATAGCTGCCAAGATCTGGATGCCCAAATTTCCTGCACAGTCCTTGAGGGATCTTTGCAAAGTCCTCTACGCACATGACTGGACTCAAACCTCGTAGTCGTGATGGGGAGGCAGGAAAAGTGTCTCCCACAGCCTCACATTTTCCTGAGCAGCATGAGTGGCGTAACATAAGCCCAAGCACCCACCGCAATGACGGAGGAGCTAGATCCACGGAGGCCAGGGAGGTGGGCTCCTCAGTGTACTGTGCAAGGGGGCCCTCTCAAGTTTCGTTACGCCACTCTCCCCTCCACGCTTCCCTGAACAGACTCCTGTCCTGCAGACTGACAAGCCCACGAACAGCCTCCTACTCTCACAGCCCAGGCCTGGCACTGGATGCCTGAAAGACCAGCTGCCCTCGGCCGCGACTTTACTTTCATGGTTGTCAAGATTCTTACCTAAGTGCCAGACTTCCTCAGGAGCAGAGGATTAACTCCCTAGTCCCAGCTGCAGTTGCCAGTACAGACTGATTAAAGTCTGCACTCTAACACCCACAGGGAGAAAGCGAAAACGAAAGGGAGACCGCTTCCAGATTCAGGAACCGGCCAAGCCTCCCAGTACTTGTTTGAGAGCTTCTTATTGGTGCTCAGAAAGCGCATGTGCCTAGTTCAAGGAAGTGTTATGGTGGAACCTGCAGATGGATGAGAGGAGTGTTAACTTCAAAATAATTATTATAATCATTCCACCATTCTCATTCTTGGATTCATTCCCTTCAATCTCTCTCATCTAACCTGAGTTGCTGGTAGGCTAGCCCCTCTCTGTAGGGTGTCCTTGAAGAAACCTTTTCTTACATTTTGCTAATTCCGATCGACATTTGAACTCCTTGGAACACATAACCAGAAGTGAGGACTAAGCTCGGGTTCTGAAATTCTTCTCAATTAAAGTTCTTGGAAATGTCCAGTTGAGTAGTTCATAGGCAAGCTAAAACAGTTTTAGAAATAAAGTAAATTATTTCAAACTGAGGCGTTACGAAAATTATATTCTTACTGTCCTCTTGTTGAAGTACTTGAAATGTCCAACGAATTCTTCCTCAGGGATTCTATTTGTGATGAAGAATTTTTGCCCAACGTCGTGAAACACTAATCTCTTCAAAATTGGGAATACCCCTGGTGTGCACACCGCTCTGCGAAGGCAGAGATAAAAAATCAGTTGTGTGGCATATGTACATTCTTAAAAGTTAATCCATTCAAGTACCAGTCCTAATGTTTGCAATGCCATGTGTAGTACAGTAAATTGTCTGATAAAGCAGACAAAAAATGAAACAACAGTAGTATTAGAACTAGAGAGTTGTGGTTATTTTTTTTATTTTATTTTTTAACTGAGTTATATATAGCGCAAACTTGACCCAAAGGTATCGGGTATCAGAGCGCTTCACATAGCACCAGTTGCGTTAAACGAGGACACATTCATTTTTGTTAGGCACGGGGAGATTAAGTGATTTGCCCAGAATCACAGGATGTTGCGCGTCATTGCAGAGACTTGAGACCCAGTTGCCCAGATTCAAGGTTAACCGCCATAGCCGTTAGGCCAAATCCTCTCCCCTTAGGATCCTCAGACCTCGATTTGTGGACCATCAGTGCAGCTGGAACCAGTGAGAAAGTTTTTTACAAGGGTGCGTAAAAGCTGGTTCTGGCTCGGCCCCTGTTGGACCCCCACCTCCTAGTGTCATCATGTGTGCTGATACCATGACAAGATGGCTATGTACCTCAAATGGTGAGTGAGTAGCTGCTATTGAGAAGATCTCAAGCTAGCAGCGAGCTGCTGTTGAAAGATGTAGTTTTCTTTGTGTGAGTGTCAAATTTAAAGGAGTCACCTTAGGGTTTTTGATATACTATATAACACACTACCATGTGCCTTCAGCCCCTCCCTCCTCTCACTGTCCGTGCTCTTGCTCCAAACCCCCCCTTCTTCCTCCTCTCCATTGTGTTGCTGCTCCATCCCTCCTTTCCCAAACCTCTTCTGTGTTGCTTCCACCTCCCTCCACTCTCGCACCCCAATTGTGTTGCTTGCCTACCATCCTCCTTCCTATGTGGTTTGTGTTGCTACCCCCACCGTTCCTCCTGCCCCCACCAATCTTCCCATCTGCCACAAAAAGCATTAAACAAAGCCAAATAACTCTCTTGAATGCGAGTGCAATTTGGCTCGCTTTAATGTTCTTTTAGACATATTGCACAGCTTGGGCTGCTGTGCAACATGGCTTAAAGAAACAAGCATTGGCATAGCCAATAGGTCTCGCCTTGGGAACCTTATATGTGTTTAGCCATGCAACAGTTGATGTTGTTGCACCAAGGATACTGTACTGCATAACTAAATACTTATAAGGTCCCTAAAAGGTGCCAATGCTTGTTTCATGTGGTCACCCTGATTTCCTCTTTTATGCACTGATTACGCTTAAGTTGTACAATGGATTGAAAAGTGAGGCTAATTAGAAGTTAGGGGAGATGCCATTGCCACCAGAGGTGGGTACTGCAAGGGTACCTGTTGGGTGCTGCTGGTTACGAAGACGTGGGATGGTGCTGACCCATACCATGTCCGAGAGTGAAGTAGTGGCTACAGAGAGCCTGGGTTTTCCACTCTGTGAACTCCTTCTTCTAGCTCAAAGGAAGATCATTAACTTTTGGTTGCCCCGTTTTGGTGATAGAGCCCTCTAAAGCATCACCCTCCACTGGACACTGATGTACTCTGTCTCTGGCATACTCATAGTGTTTGGGCCAGGCAGCATCAGGTGGCTTTCAAAGACACATTCACATTAAGGAGATATGCAAAGCGGCCATTTGGGTTACACTGCATGCTTTCTGCATGCACTACGCATTGGGTGTATGCCCTGAAGCTGAAGCAGTTTAATCAATCCAGGCCCAAGAACATGTTTGACTCCTTTTTGCGGTATCTTTTGCATTCTTAGCACTTCATTATTTTGTCATCTGTACATATGTTAACACTGAGAGCATGTTTCACCTTATTACTATCAATTTAACACCCAAATACAGCAATAAGCAATTGAAAGGGGAAACATTCTTTACCACAAATTAAATACATCATTGTGCGGAAAATGCCATGGCAGCAGAATTGCATAATTCCAGTGCCCATGGTTATGCTCCCACAAAGCCAGCAAACTTGAAACCGTGGCTTTGGTGCGCTTTCGTTCATGAGGTTTTTTGAGATTAGAAATTCCCTCTGAGAGTTTTCTGATGCTGAAAATATACTTTGAAATAATGTAGCTATGTCTCAAACAGCTATAATGTTTCAAATGGGAGCAAAACAAGTTAGAAATCAATAGGTGTTCTGAAAAGACAATAAAACAGTTTGTAATAGCTGTGGGATATGAGTAAGACAGACAAAACATTTTAACGGCGGAAAACAAAATTCAACATGAAATTTAGACTACTTTTCTGGGGGAAAATAGAAGGCTTTTAAAGCTCACGATCACCGTTCTCTATAAATATTTGTTTGAATGCTCAAAGGGTTTACAGGGGTTCATAGACGGAACACAAGATTGTATGGTGAAAAACACTTGTCGCCTTAGAGACAATGCAAAGCACGGCTTCTAATGATAGGACAGAGTTCCACTTGTCTGCTGCCTTCCTCATCATGACAAGCCATCACCCGGGGCGGCTACAGCGTCACCACTATGCAAACGATCAGCTGACAGAACCAGTGGGTGTTGTGGAGAAACCCATCCGGGGAGGAATTCCACGGAGGGCCGGGGGAGGAGGGACACAAATAAAAATAGAGCACCCTCCAGTTACGCAAGTCTGTACGTTTCTTGGTAAATTACTGACGGGGTCACTTTTTACAAAGTAGACGAGAACGGACACTGGCAGACACATACAACTTGCCCCCCATACACGTAGATGCCAGTGTTTCTCTCTCCCGGTCTTCTGTAATAAGTAGCCCATCACCCCAGCGCGTTTGGCACACATATACGCTATAAATATGCAGCCAGACTGGTTCCAACGGGGTCTGAAATTCCTCAGCCAGAGGAGAAACCACTCGGATGTCAGGGCAGCGAGGGTCCCACAGACACCAGCTCATGTCATTCTAAATAAAACACCCAAGGCCCACTGCACGACTCTGGCTGGGGTATTTTTGCAACCCTGGCTGCTTTCTACACACAACATGACAGAAGCAGTCGTAGAAACAACTGCAGCTGGCGGTAATACGGCGTACAGTCGCTGGATGTACTCATGACAAAGTGGCAAAAAAAAAACCCTTGCGGACTTTGCACCTCTGCTTTATCACTCGCAAGCTTCATGGTTTGTAGCGACGCTGTCTGCAAAGCAAGCTTCTATGCGGTCTCCTAAACTTTTCCAGCCATCAACCCCATGAGAAAGAATACATCTCTCCTCGCTGTAAACGCTGGCAGGCTGCACGCACATGAAGCACCGACCTCAGAAGCACAGATTTGTCTAAAGTCTCCCCTGCCACTCCTGAGAGATGCTGGGCCACCATGCCATCGACAACTAGAAAAGGCTTTTGCCAGAGAGCAACAGAATGAAATTTTTTACAGGTCGTCCGGCATCTGACTTTTGCGATACCGAGGTCTACGTGCAGCCTAGAGACCACAAGCGCGCGGCAGCAGGGGGAGGGGAGAGAGGAGGGGCCCTGCGCGATTCACTTGCGGGAGCGAGCGGCTGGTGCCGCGATAATTGATAACATATGGCGCCAGCCGCTCGCTCCCACAAGTGAATCGCCAGACATGCAAGCGTTGCCATTGGAAGCAATGCAACGCGTGCACGTTTTTGACGGGAAAGCTGTGCCCATTACTAAAGGTCTCTTTCCTATGCAGCGCATGCGCGCTGCGTAGGCAAGACCTAAAAAGCGCTATGTCATGGTCTATGGTGGCCATGTCGTGGCGCCATTTTTCCTTTACTTTAAGTCATCTTGTACAACAGCCCGTGCTGCTGTGCAACATGTCTAAAAAAAAAATGACGATAAAGCCAATAGATTTTGCATAGGTGCGACCTATTGGCCTTGCCAATGCTTTTTTCTTTTATTTTGTAGAGCTAGTGAATTCCTTTGGAGATTCAATTTTTTGAGCTTCTTCTGTGCAATAGTTCTGTCAAACAAAGCCAGACTTTGGGCACTCACAACCAATTGTATAAGATTTGGTTGTTGGTGAGAAAATGTAATGAGTTTGGAATGGTTGTTGAGATTCTTAATATTAACAGATTAGCTATGGAGCTTCTCGTTGTTCTTTGGATGCTGGCTATCAGAGACTGTACCATGGCTTGGGATTGGCTGGGGACACTCCTCACCAATTGTTCTTTGGCTCTGGTCTCTGGGAGAGTACACATTCCAAATATGTTTGTTACACATCTCAACCTTCTGTCAGCGGGGAGTTCCCGGTTCCTCTTGCTGACAGGAGGCAGAAGAAAAGGCATCGCAGTGACATATGTAAATGTGATTGGTCCGGCGAGCAAACCTCTTACTGAAGCTGCCTCAGTATTACAAACTTAACCCGGCCTGTAACTCTGCCCGCTGCCACCTCATTCACTGCCTTTCTAGCACACAGCTACCCAAGAGCTGGTCGTGCTCACCTGAATGGTTGCTGGCGGTATTACCAGTGCTTAATTTGAACACTTTGCATGTTTTCCACCCAGGCTGCATTACAGCCTGGGTGGAGAACATGTCCAGGCTCCCATTCCCTGGCTGAGCACAGAATCACGGTGGTCAGACCAATCACAACGCTGCATTGCAGCATTATGATTGGTAAGGGGAGCCTGGGTGCTTCCTGTTCCTGCTGAGCGGAGGGACGACTCCGAGAGACGATGGAGGAGAAACAAAATGCGGCAAGGAGGTAAGTTTCATTTATTTTTTCTTATCCCCCACCCCCACTTTCTGCCCTGCTACCACTAATCCATGCCAGCCGCCACTGATTACAAATTAAGTCTGGTTGGATAAATCTGCAACCGTATTAAATATATACCTTTTGCTTCCCAATTTCACCAGAAGGAGCTAATGTTTGAGCCTTAGCATTCTACAGAGCCACCCTGAATGCTCTCCCTCCTTCTGGAAATCTGATAACTCAGCATGATGGAGGCTGTGGCGATGACATCATTTCCTCAGGGAAGGCCTCCTATCACCCAGGAACGGTTTGCACCCTGTCCTGTACTCTGCCCCCACGCAACGTGCCTTTGAGAGTGATGCTATGTTTCATGGATATGCTATCTTTGTGCAACATTCACATTTCATAACATCACATACATAAATATCAACTGGTTCAGACTGTGGTTAAATCCTTCAACTCTCTCGACTGCCTCTAAATTCTAATTTGTGAGAAAACGAGGATGGCCCAGTGTGCCCAGGTCCAATGAGCATCTCTGAGATGTAATTGACTCAGGGGCCCCTCGTCACATTCTGCAGGGTGCCCATCATTTCACGTTACACCATGAGGCCCACTCCTCTAGTTGTCCACCGTTCTCTGAATACAGGAAGTTCTCATCCTGAAAGTGTCCTGATAGGTTTCAGCAAAGCACAAAGTCTGTTATCAAAGAGCAGGACCCATTGTACCTCACTGAAAATATTGTTCCATAGGTTTTGTAGGTTCTATTACTTTGCTTCCACTGTGCCATTCTACTTCCTATATTTATCCTTTGCTGCTCTTATTCACCCATGTCTCAATCTTAACTGTGGTACTTTTTTTCATAGCCTCTGTCTCCTTTACTTTATGTTCACTTTGCATGCCCATTTTCCTCCTCTCATTTATACTCCATGTGATTACCATTCGTGCTGCCTCTTGTCTACTCTTCTTCCTCCCGTTTCCACTGCTTAAATATTTCATTTTTAGAAGCAAACAAAGGGAAATGAGAAACAAAGTTCAAGTCAAAAGAAAGAGGAAGAACACAAAAAGAAGTTAGGCGTGGAAAGGTCAGGTCAGGACACCAAAGGTTCTTTGACATTACGGTCTGTGTTCCTGTTGTAACATGTGGCATGTATCCTGCTGCTGTGACCCATGCTACCTGCAGGATTACACATGCTATTCAGTGGCATGACGTGCGTGTCACTGTGTGCCTTGCACTGTCTGCGTAACCATGTTTTGGGTAATGTTTTAAAGGTGTCGAATCACTAGTGATACACATGCATGGTGTGGTTTTGTCATACACACCCCAATTTGTCATGGGACAGGATGCCAAAGAGGGTCTTTATTGATTGAGGAGCTTAAGCAGAGCTGAAAGAGAGGGAAGTTGTTTGCAATAGCAGGGCAAGCAGGGGCCATGTAGCTCCAGTTGTAACTCTGAGATCCTTTTACCTCTGATCCCTTGATCTCAAAGGTGAGCACGAGGGACACCCCTTTAGCACCCGATACTCAGAGTGAGAAGTCCCAAGTTTAACTTCTGAATGTGGTGGGAGCGGAGAACTCAACAAAACATGGAAACACAGTTAAAGCATTGTCAAGATGGTCAAGAAACAAGTACTTTGCTCACTATTGTAACTCAATACTATACGTAAAGGTGACAGGCAGCAACAATGCACATTGCTACACCGTGAGACCAATCACTGCACGGGGGAGTCAGGCCGGCTTGGTCTGTGCCGCTCCCTTGGGTGAGGGTATCTCTAATGCTGCAGTCAATACAGGCGAGGTTAGGTCACCCTTTTGTGTTGTTCCAGTTCCCCTTAAGGCACACAGACATGGACCCAAAGGCTAATATGGAAAGATTGTTGGGATAACAAAATATGTAGCAAAGTCAAGTATTCTCCCCACCATGTGCCCTCCTTGCATCGTGCCTATATTTAATTCCACCGGGGAATAACCCACTTCTGCCTGCTAGGAACCAGGCTGCGCTGTATCCTGTTGGCGAGCAGCCATGCATGTACCACTGGCTGACTCTGCCCCGGCCCAGTCGATTATGCTGCTGTGTCTGGGCTCTGCAGCAGTGTGCTGGTGCCTTGCCTCCAGTCCGAGAAGGTGGGGCGGTCAGACTTGGCTAAGCGAGGCTGAGCCCCATTTGCTCCAACCAGAGAACCTTCCGATGGTCCAACACACACGCCCACCACACAAACCAACACAAAGCCCTCTGCACCCCAGGGCTGATCTAAATCAAAGCAATATGTAATCACAGACTGTGGATTGTAGTTTTTTTCTTGTGTTGGTTTCTTTCACTCTTATTACCTGTGTTCTCTATGAGGGCAACTATCCTGCTGGATGATGACAATTCTACAGTGGAGATAAAAACAACCTGGACATGGAATGAAAACCAACAGTCGGCAGTCAGATGAAGGTTCTTTCACTGGACTGTTGGTTCAGAGAAAAAGACAGTTTCAGAACCATATAGAAATAAAACGTTTTTGCAACGTTAGAAATCCCATCTGATTCAAATGTAAATTGCCATTCATGCGATGCACAACTTCATTCACTTACAAGCCATGCAGGGCACCTTTTTTGTCCCAACAAAGGGTGTTTTACCTTTTCAAAGCAGAATTTTGAGCCACGCATGTGGCAGAAGCACCATTCTGATGGCATGTGTCTGAAGGGAACCATAAGTAAATGCACACAAACTTCACTTGAAGTTCTTATAACTCTATATAATGGCTAAAATTCATAGAGCCATTTGTGCCTGTATGTTCAATGCAAATATGCAAATTGCTATTTCTGTGCGTGTAAATGTGTGGGATTCTCAAAATGTGGATTTATGCTTGTAAAAATGTACTCACACATATTTTTATGAGTGAGCAACTCTTCAACCAAGGGAGGGGAGGGGTCCGGTTGCCAAGTTGCTGCTGGCCGCCTGCTGTATTCCTGCTGCCAAGACTGTGATTTGCTGTTAGACACCTCTCTTCAAGGGCATTGGCTTGCATTGGTATACATGTAAATGTTCTATTTTTTATTTAGTGCTCATTACTAATATTTAACCAATTTCCAGGCACTCCCAATTTAGACAGATATGGAAATAGAAGCACACGGAGATAACCTTTTTAACCAGAATAACACAGTTTTGCCAAGTGAAGCAGCTATTCTTACAATTTCAGTCTCCTTATTTCGCAGTTAACAAGTTAGTCATTAGACACATTCCTTCCTATCCAAGCAGACATCGAAAGCTCGACCTTTTGAGACTCAGGCATAGCTCCAGACCGCTTGCACCATGTGCTTTATCTGGTAAATTGGCCACCATATTGGTGCGTCTACATTAAGCCTTCCAGCTCAGCTATTTCTGCTGTGTGAGGCAAGGAGTGTACTTTATTTCCTTCCACGGTCTTTTGTCTAGCTTGGGTCGATTGGCTGATCCTACAGCCAATCAGAAAGTGTGTTTCTTGCCTGCGGGGGAAACGCCGAGTAGCTGATTATCTATTGGGTTGTGTCCATAATGAAGTGCCAACATGGCTGTAATGTTGATTGGCTAGAGTAGCTGATATACCTGGAACAAAGGTATGCCTTGATTGTATTACATCTTGGAGCTGTCTGGACCAGTAGCCAACACTGTTCCCCTCAAACATTTAGAACAACAAACAGGTTCTATGGGTTCAGCATTTGAGTGATCCTTGCCAACGTCTCTGGTAGCGGTCAGTACATTAGTCCCGGCACTTTTAATCTGGGCATGGTTGAATTTACTTGCAGAGCAAACGTGTTGCATTTATTATTTAAGTCGTACATGCCTATATTGGTCCGTAACATTTAAAAAACATAGAAATTCATGGATAAACCAAAGGTTAAAGTGAAGTTATAGTTAGAAATTGTAATAATATCTTACATTACATTAAAAAAAACCACCTTTGAAATCCACTTTAAAAGCTAGTGGTTAAAGGGATGTTATAGTTAGGTGAAAATGTTTGCTAAAATGTACCATTTTAAATTAACAAAGCCACTGAAACACACCAGTTCTAGTTATCTCAAGCTCGTGTCCTACAGTAACTACAACTCACTCCCTCGCCTTGCACTGCTAAATACCTCAGATATTACATCACTGATGACTTCTATGATATAATTGTTAAAATGATTGCAACATCTGAAATTACATCATATATATATCTTGCACTGTCTGCATTTATATGTTTGAATACAGAATATATATTAATTTGCCAAAACAGTCTCCTTTCTTTCTTACGCTGGCTATCTCTATTAGCGTCTGACTAAAGTTACACTTTGCCATTCTGCCTCAATTTATAAGCTATACATGCATTGTAAATAGGAACGTTGTTTTTTTAATAATGTTTAAAAACCCTGGTTCTTTTTGAGTAGGGTTACCTTTGTTGTTTGATATAACATTCCAGCATGCAAAGACAGAGGGTCTGAGTGAACCAGTTTTGTGAGGTATGGCAACTTCTTGCTGGTACTGACCAGATCATAAACAGATTTGTATCAGTGGTATTTGAAATTGTCACCAGTAAAAATATATCAGGATATTTCAATACAGCCCAAGAATATGGCACAGTACTCGAGGACGGAACAATCTAATGCATTTTTCTTTGCTGCAAGAGGTAAATCAAAAATATTTGCTGACAAATTCCAGCAGGGAACAGCTGACAGAAAACTGTTTATCTCGTGTTCGGCTCCATGTCTTATTTCACTTTTTGAAGGGCATTCCTTTTGTTTTGTAGCCATTTGAAACTGACTAATATGTACTGTCTCCAATAATTATATGTTTCTATACTTTGTTTTCATGAATTCATAGTAACAATATATTCCATCTCTCTTATTGTTCTGTGAACAGCGCAGCGGCACCTCCTGAGCTGCGCTTTATAACAATGCAAAAAATAAACATACTGCCAAATCTAAATGTAGTTACGAAAGTTCTTATTTTGTAATTTAATTTATGTCGTTATTAAAATTCATATTACACTCCAAATCACTGCTACAGTTACACAAGGTTAGAAAATTATACGAAAACAATTGAAAACGACATGAAACTCAAGCAAGTAAAAATAAATGCACAATACAGAAGTGAAGGTCAGGCCCAGCAAGGGATTTTGTAAACATGTTTTAAGCACTGTGAGTGTTGGAGACATTCTCAGGGAGATAGGACGCCCATTCAAGCCTTTGGGCCAACCAAACAAGCGACTGGAACCGGAAGTCAGCACAGCCAGGCTGAGACAAGCCAGGGGACCCTGACCTGCAGACTGCAGGAGACTGGCAGGCTGAGAAAGATGGAGTCAATCACTGAGATAGGAGGCGGCGAATCATTAACACGGCTCAGGCAATGCGCGGACAGTGGGATTGTGGATAAAATGGATAAGCTACAATTTGTCAGAGTTCCTGAGCTATCGTGGAGGACTCAGTAGACAAAACGGCAATCTGGGGAAGACAAGGCGAGATACCCGATGAAGAGCCTGAAAGCTGAGAATAAAAGAAAAACTATTATTTTCTGGATGAAACATTTATAAACTTCCAAATTATTTTTTAAAGCCAAAATAGTTCTTTTGCTCGCTTCTGTTGAAACATTTATTCAGTGGATGAAATCCAGAGGCTCTGAGGCTTCTAGTGCACTTCTTTAGTTTGCACAGGTCACTGGCTAGTTCACGGGTGAACGGGCTTCCCACTATGTTTTCCATACGCTGATCTTGCATGTACTGTCCATTTTAGCTTGTCCTCTCCTAGTCCCTGTTCAAAGGAACTACCAGCTGTGACCGCATTTTCTTGTGTTGTGCATTAAGGGCCAGATGTATGACCCTTCCATTTTGCAAATCGCAATTTGCAACCCGCAAAATGGAATGTACAACAGTGTCTCAGACACTGCGATTCCTAATGGGGTCACTAAAGACCTACCTCATTAACATTAATGAGGTAGGTTGCGATTTGCGACCCCTTAGGAATCTCACATATCACAGAGATGCTGGCCTGCTGGGGTCAGCAGACCACCATGTCTGTGTTTGCTTTTTAAATAAACCAACGATTTTTAGGTCAAGCCTAGCGGCAGCACGCATGCACTGCTCGCTCTGCGAGGCATGCTGTAGTAGGGTATGGGATGTATGACGTTACAACGCACACTTTTACAACGCATGCACTTACAACGCATTTTTTACAACGCATAATCCATTACAACGCATGACACTACAACGCATTTTTTAAAAATACCTTTACAACGCATTGCCATTACAACGCATACTACCTTTACAACGCATACCATTACAACGCATTATATTAAATTACATTTAAGGTAAGTATTAGATAGTATAGGGGTAACAATTACTATTCTAACTCCAGGGGGTGCAACAGTAGGGTAAGTGTTGGATAGTACAGGGGTAAAAATTACTATTCTAACTCCAGGGGGTGCATCACTAGGGTAAGTGTTGAATAGTATAGGGGTAAAAATTACTATTCAAACTCCAGGGGGTGCAACAGTAGGGTAAGTGTTGGATAGTATAGGGGTAAAAATTACTATTCTAACTCCAGGGGGTGCAACAGTAGGGTAAGTGTTGGATAGTATAGGGGTAAAAATTACTATTCTAACTCCAGGGGGTGCATCAGTAGGGTAAGTGTTGGATAGTATAGGGGTAAAAATTACTATTCAAACTCCAGGGGGTGCAACAGTAGGGTAAGTGTTGGATAGTATAGGGGTAAAAATTACTATTCTAACTCCAGGGGGTGCAACAGTAGGGTAAGTGTTGGATAGTATAGGGGTAAAAATTACTATTCTAACTCCAGGGGGTGCATCAGTAGGGTAAGTGTTGGATAGTATAGGGGTAAAAATTACTATTCTATCTCCAGGGGGTGCATCAGTAGGGTAAGTGTTGGATAGTATAGGGGTAAAAATTACTATTCTAACTCCAGGGGGTGCATCAGTAGGGTAAGTGTTGGATAGTATAGGGGTAAAAATTACTATTCTAACTCCAGGGGGTGCATCAGTAGGGTAAGTGTTGGATAGTATAGGGGTAAAAATTACTATTCTAACTCCAGGGGGTGCATCAGTAGGGTAAGTGTTGGATAGTATAGGGGTAAAAATTACTATTCTAACTCCAGGGGGTGCAACAGTAGGGTAAGTGTTGGATAGTATAGGGGTAAAAATTACTATTCTAACTCCAGGGGGTGCATCAGTAGGGTAAGTGTTGGATAGTATAGGGGTAAAAATTACTATTCTAACTCCAGGGGGTGCAACAGTAGGGTAAGTGTTGGATAGTGTAGTGTAATATTATGCGTTGTAATGGTATGCGTTGTAATGGTAGTATGCGTTGTAATGGAATGCGTTGTAAAGGTAGTTTTTAAAAATGCGTTGTAATGGTATGCGTTGTAATGTCATGCGTTGTAATGGATTATGCGTTGTAAAAAATGCGTTGTAAAGGTAGTGCGTTGTAAAAGTTGCGTTGTAAAGGTTGTTCCCCAGGGTATGCTGTGGAAGCCTCGTCCACTCTCCGCCCATATTTGTCATTGGCTTTGTGCCATTGTCCTTCTTAAATGCTGGCTTCAGATTGGTAAATATGCTTTTTAGTCCCTCCTTGGTACCACCTTGTCTCCTTTTGTTACCGCCCATAAGGACTGGACCTTTTACTAGTCATGCTGCAGGGTCTGCTTTATCATGGCTAAGAGCACTATTTTTTTTATTTGCAGCGTGTTCCGCTTTCACTTTAGCGGCCTGCTTGTTTATTTAATTAATTTGCAGCGCGGGCCCTTTCACTTTTTCGGCCGCGCTTGTTTATTTAATTAATTTGCAGCGCGGGCCCTTTCACTTTTTCGGCCGCGCTTGTTTATTTAATTAATTTGCAGCGCGGGCCCTTTCACTTTTTCGGCCGCGCTTGGTTATTTAATTAATTTGCTGTTTTCTTCTGTGTGAGGGGTAAAGGCGGGGCTAGAGTGAGGCTTGGTTTTGTTGTGGTGAAAGGCAGGCACTTTTACCTAAACAAGTATTTGTAATGCAATAGGTCTCGCATTTTTGCGAGTTTGAGATATTGACATTGCAAATAACAATGCCTTTTATTTTTGTATTCGTTTTTAAGACATAAATAAAAATGCATTGTCATTTACAATGCCAATAGCTTAACCTTGCGTAAATGCGAGACCTATTGCATTGCAAATGTTTGTTTCCAAATGCAGCCTGTTTTCCTAAAGGGCAGGCAGTGGTCCGTGGGACCACTGCCTGCTCTTAAAAAATATTTTCGCATCTGCTTGAGGTAATCTTGTAAAGATGCTGCTTGATGTACTCTAGCTGCATACAATGTCTAAGATGCACCATATTATAGTAATTTGTTTGTAGGACATGAAGTCATTTAGAATCAGTATCGTTTTAGGGAAGAAGAAGAAACTTGTGCAGATATAGTAAATTCATCCTTCATTTTGGGATAGCAGGATCGCACAAGTTACTCTACCAAAACTCGTACTGTCGTAGAGAGGTTGCATTCAAAGGAAGTAAAATCTCAGGTTTCCCTCCAGATATCAATGACTGACTCAAGTAATTCTGAAGGTTATTGATGGTACAGCAGGGGTCTTTGTCAATATTATGTATGAGACAGAGGATGGGTACTTCCTGGCCCAACATAAGATCAAAAAGATGTGCGATACCTACCCTGAGATAGCACGAGAGGGCAAGTCAATTGTTCTCAGTACTTGTCTTGTAAACATGACCAGCCTCAGCACACGCATACTGGGGTGGCTCTGATGTTCGGTGGCCCTGTGGAAGAAAAGTACAGAGATGTGAAGGAAAACAGGCACCTGACAACTCGTGATGTACCCACTATCTCCTTGTCCGTCTTCCTCATCCCAGTTCTTACTGAACTGAGATAACCTTCTCTACTTACAGACATAGTTCACCTATCCAAGAAAACAATTAAAAAACTTAAGACTGTATTCTTATATGTGTGTGTAACGCCCTGAACGTCTCAGGATCGTTTAACAGACACGATAATGAGGACGCAACCACTTGTGAAGGGTTAGTTATTTTAATGAAGGCAAAAATAATACAAAGAATAAACAAAAGTTATAGTCACTGGAATCCTCCAGGCTAAGTACGTTACCAGCCCACAGCACGGATGGTTCTAACCGTCCTCTGCATATACGCCGATCCCGGCGTATGCCAACAGAGGGCAGAAATGAAATGGCCGACAATGCCAATCGGTAGGCTGTGAGGGGCACGAAGAGTGTTGGGGAGAATCGAGGAGTCAGGGAAACACCCAGCCGGGGTCTCTACCTGAAGGGAGCAGCCGCTCAACCTCTTCCTCAGACTGCACCGGGACGCGGAGTCACCTCCTGGTGATGCGTCACCGATACCCCAATCAAAAGCAAGAAGTCTGAACCGAGAGCAGCCGCTCGATCGATCCTGTGGACTTCCGAGTCTGTAACGCGGCAAACACCTCCTGGTGTGCGTTACAGCTGGCAGTCCCTGTATCTCTGGTCGGGCTGGGAGTTACGACTCCAACCAGCAAAAGCGCCACTGCGCTTTGACTCAGCCGAGTCAAAAAGCGAAGCTCAATGGTTGACCGGTAGAGCTTCCGGGTCCTTCACAGGTGAAGATGGGGCAAGACACGGCCCAGGGAGTAACGACTCGACCTACCTCCGTTCTTGCCTTACTGGAGCACCACTCCGGAACACTGCTCTTCACGAAGCAGGTACGTCGGTGTAAACACAATATCCGACAGCGTTGTACCTCCCGGTTCCTCCCTTTATAGGGCGTGTTTTCCTTGAGTTATGTAACAGCTCTCCTGTTTACATAAGGGCGTGTTTTCCTTGAGTTATGTAACAGCTCTCCTGTTTACATAAGGGCGTGTTTTCCTTGAGTTATGTAACAGCTCTCCTGTTTACATAACCTCTCAACCGCTAAGCATCCTGGGAGATGTAGTCCGTTTTCGCTGGTTACCGTTTTCCTCCCCTCGCATGACAGGAATTCTTGACAGTGTGGGATGGTTCGTTTATACTTGTGTGGATGCTTGCTACTTGGCCACCTGGACATTATTTATGGGGATTTCCATATTCATTTGTGTTTGTGCTGTAGTGGCTCAATGTCATGCATAGAAGACATTTGTAGTGCCAGCCGTTTGCAAAGTTGCTGAGAGCAAGGAGCTGCTTGACCAGACCAGGTTCTACTTGAGTCTACCTATTTCAATCTCAGCCACATTATTGTGTCTATGTTCTGCCTCTGGCCACCATTTTAGGGCCTGTAGCCCATCACTCCTTTAGGGTCAAAGTGGTAACTGGAAATACAAGAGGTGGGTGGGTGGATTGACTGTTCTGTTCTAGGATATTGCCTTTGTATGGATGACCGAGACCAGATGGGGAAAGGGACAGAGGACACGGGTAGCTCATCATGTCAATAGCACAACTGTTTCCCTGACTTAGCTACCAGTACTCAGTAGCCCGGGTCAGAGAACGTCACCTTGAGGAGAAGTCCTAAGTGAGGGCTAGTGGTGGGATCATCCATGCGAGGGACTTAATTTACACCTTTGTGTTCAGATAGCAGATGGTGTGTAGAAGATGATAATGGGCCAATGGGGAATGGTTTTTGGGTCGCTCAGTCCCTCGGCCAGAAGATGGTTTTTAGAAGCACACTAACTGTGCACCATTCCTAATGCACCTCCCGAGATCCTCTTTGTTCATGTGTGTGATGTCACTTGTGCAAAAGCTTGGTCTCATTTGCATGGGAGAGTCTCCCTTTGCAACTGAGGGAAAGCCTTTCAAGAAAAGTTTGTGACCAAGAGCTAGGTATTACAGAAGGGGCTGCACAAGTGTCTGTGACACCCTCAGACATATGGAAGACCCCAGAGAGCACAAAAAGCGGTCTAGAGTGACCGCTGCACTCCCGGGGCACTTCTATAATCCGGGACCAGCCTCTGGCCTCAGGTTGCACAATTGTCCGCTCTAGTCTATGGCATTTGGAGGAAACCACCTTACCTCTGACTGCCCACTAGTCTTGCTAGAGAGCCCTGAATGATCCGTTTGAGGTTAAACATTTTGCTCCCATTAGCTAATATTCAAAAGGGTTTGCCTGTGCTAAGTTACTAAGGAGGAGAAAAAATAAACGTACTGTGGCCCTAAACTCGTGCCTGTTCGCCTATGTGAGGAGACGTGTCCTCTAAGCAGCCCAGACATGGGTTCACAGTCACTGGCAGTGACAGGGGTGGCTTTACAGCTGGTGATTAGCTTTCGAGGCCTCTGGTAAGAGTTAAAACCGTAATCCTGTTACCTTGTAAGTGATCTGACTCATGAATCATTTCACAGTCCTGCTGTGGAAAGCAGCTATTCCTCTGTGTTTATTCTAATGAGTAGATATTTATAGACTGCACTGGGCATTGCTGCCTTCATCATGGAACATCAATCCTTGAGAAAAATAAGACAACACGATATATGCACATATGCATCAGAAAATCAAGTCACACCCACATAAAATGAAAATACATCAGAATTTCAGCAGGAGGAAGCTCAGCTCTGTAGAGAATGTTGTTGATTCACCCTGGGGGAGCAGATCATCTTGCAGCCTTAGTAGTGGTAAATCCGGCAAAGAATAAAAAATAGATGGGTGTGACAGACACCCTGGAGTTATTGGATTTGTATATGCAGTGAATTCCCCACCCCCTCATCTGAGTAACCATCGCCAAGCACAGACACTGCGTACAATGTACTCACTCCTGCTGTTCATGTCACTTCAATAAGCTCAGGCCATGTCTCTGGATTGCTTCCTTTGCCTCATAATCTTTCACATTTTTGTGGGTAGCTTCTTGCCTTATATACAAATATTTCTGCCTGCATGCACCAGTCCATGTTTGCCGCCCATAGTTCTACATTCAGAATCTCTGGGCTGCCCCACAGACTAACAATGTATTTCCCGGCCACCATAAGAGCAACATTGCATAGTAGTAGTGTCTACTTGGGTACGCTCTGTTCTCCCCAAATTCCTAGAGTCGCTCGCGGTGGTCCCTGCGCCAGGTCCACACCCGTTGCCAAAAGGATAAAATATATATATATTGGAAGGGAAGGGCTTTCAAAGGTCTGTGCACATGTTCTCTTCTTTGTCAGCAGAGGGTGTATTACAGAGAGGCCATGCTGGTGCAAATAAGCATTGGCAAAGCCAATAGGTTTCGCCCATGTGAGAACTATTGGTGCTGTCAATGTTTTTTTTTAAAAGTAGCACAGCCCCAGAAGCGGCTGTGCAACATGACTCAAAATAAATAAAAACAAAGTGCTATGGGCGGCCAGCATTGACCGCGTCATAATACTTTTTTTTTACCTTAAGTCATGTTGCACAGCAGCCTGTGCCACTGTGGAACCCCTTTAAAAACGTTAACAAAGTCAAATAGCTCAATGCTATTTGGCTGTGTTAATGTTTTTTAAAGAGGATGTGGCATTCCAGCCAGATGTGCCACCAGCAGAAATGGGGAACCTGGTTCGAGTCTTGGTTCAACATCCTGTGGTCCTGGGGAATTAAAAAATGAATGTGTCCCAGTGTAAAGTAAATGGTGTTCACGTAAAGCACCCCAATACCTTTGGGTCGAGTTTGGGTTATTAACCAGCAAACAAACCTCATCACAAACACTGCTTGCAATGGGGAAACAACCTTTACCATGTGGTGTTTACCATGCAGTATAATTACCACGCAGTCTTTACCTCACGTATGCCTTTAAAACACATGCCTTTACCACGCATCTCTGCAGTACAAATTCCTTTATCATGTATGCCTTTCCCACACACATTTGGTAAGTATGTTGGTAAGTATATGTAAGTATGGATAAGCGTTTTTTACATTTTGGGGCCGATTCCGATCTTGGTCGGAAGGGCACCGGATCGGGTTCGGCCGGAAAAACAACGAGCGTGTTTTCCGGCCGACTCGTACAGCTGTACGAGCGAGCAAGTACGATGCGAGCTACATGAAATTCACCGACCAAGTCGTTTCCGGGTCCAAACCGCTCCGTAAGTCCCGGTCGGAAGCTAACCGTGGCATGCAATGGATGCGATTTACAACCAAGCCAGTACGATGCACGCGTCGGACAGCCTGTGTGAGCCGGAGTGTCCGACTCGCAAAAGCTCCCGGAGTCGGACTTTGGGGGTCCACGTTGGACCCCCTGACACCCGCAGCCCTACAACTCAGACACAGGGGGAGACCTATGGGTCTCCCCAACACAGGCATGTATGGTGCGGGTGGCACCGACGCGTAACCACTGTAGGGGGCGCACTTGTTCGAGACCTACCCATTCAGTCAATGGAAGCCCATGTACGCGTCGTACGACCGGCTCCCATTGACTTCTTTTGGGAGTCCGACCGAACCGAGTCCGACAGCATACGTGCGCATCATACTCGCTCGGTCAGACTGTAGGGGTCCGGCTCGGTCAGAAAACACTCTGGATCCGACTCGGTCGGAGTGCTTTCCAACCTGGATCGGAATCAGCCCCTTTATGTTTTCAATATGCATATGTATGCATATATACAGATTTAAATGCAAATTAATTTAAATATGTCATAATTTAGATTTTGGAACCAGATGCAAGGGAGGGTTAATGAGTGGGGAAGCGTGATAATACTCAGGTATCAACTGTGAAACCTGAGCATTACATGTGTTATTGTTTTAAGAATAATTTAAATATTTTTAAAATAATTTGTGCAAATTAATTTTAAAATATCATAATAAAGTTGTAGGAGTGGGATGCAAGGGACATGGTGGTAATGGATAGTGAAGTGTAATCATACTCGGGTATCATCTGTGATACCGGAGTATGAAACGTGTAACTCTTTTAAGAATGATTTAAATATTATAAACATTTATGCAAATTCATTTCAAAATATCATAATAAAGGTTTAGGGTTGGGATGCAAAGGTGTAGGGGTAATGGGCGGGGTAGTGTATTAATACTCAGGCATCAACTGTGATACCTGAGAAATACATTTTTAATTCATTAAATAATAATTAACATATTTTCAAAATAATTTATGTAAATTAATAAAAAATATAATAATGGAGTTGTAGGAGCGGGATGCAAGAGATATATGGGTAATGGGTGGGGGAGTTTATTAGTACTTGGGTATCAACTGTGATACCTGAGTATTACATTTGTAATTCAATCAATAAATATTTTAATATTTTTAAAAACATTTATGTAAATTAATAAAATAAATAAAGATTGACTTTTAAGAATGATTTAAATATTATAAAAATAATTTATGCAAATTCATTTCAAAATATCATAATAAAGGTTTAGGGTTGGGACGCAAGGGTGATATGGGTAATGGGCAGGGAAGTGTATTAATACTTGGGTATCAACTGTGATACCTGAGTAACACATTTGTAATTCATTTAATAATAATGAACATATTTTTAAAATAATTTGTGAATTAAATAAAAATTATAATAATGAAGTTGTAGGAGCGGGATGCAAGAGATATATGGGTAATAGGTGGGGGAGTTTATTAGTACTTGGGTATCAACTGTGATACCTGAGTATTACATTTGTAATTCAATTAATAAATATTTTAATATTTTTTAAAACATTTATGTAAATTAATAAAAAAAATAAAGATTTATGAGTATGATTCAAGGGATATAGGGGTAATAGGTGGGGAAGTCTAATAGTATTCAGGTATCAAATGTGATACCTGAGTATTACATTTGTAATTCTTTTAAGGATACTTTAAATATTTTCAAAATAATTTATTCAAATTTATTTAAAATTGTAATATAAGGCTTTAGGAATGGGATTCAATGACTATAGGAGTAATGGGAGGACAAGTGTATTAATACTCAGGTATCAACTAATAAACATTTTAATATTTTAAAATTAATTTATGTAATTTAATTAAAAAATATAAAAGTAAAGTTTTAGGAGCAGGATGCAAATATAGGGATAATGAGTAGGGAAGTGCATTGATACTCAGGTATCAATGGTGATACATGAGTATTCATTTGAACAATTATTATAAAATTATAAATATATATTTAAGGTACAAAATGTAAACACAACTACAAGAAGATTAATAATTTAAAAAAAAATCAATTTTTTAGAAAAAAGAAAGTAAAATTTGTAATCCCTTTACTACAAAATATATAAACATTCTAAGTATATTTGCAAAAAAAGATATTATATAAATATTTAAAAAAAAAATATTTTTTAAATATAATAAAATAGAATTAATTTTTAAAAATGACATATTTTGACATAAAGCAATATAGGTTTACAACATGAAAACATGTTTCTATAGTTTCCCATTGACTTCAATGGAGGAAAAAGTCAATTTTCATTTGTTTATTTTTTCAGATTTACTTACACGGTTCTGTCTGTACCTGTTTCTACAGTCGGTGGAGTGTTGCAGTTAAGATTGGAAGCAAAGAGGAACTGTGGTCATGTAGGAACAATTCACTTTACTATTTTAGACATATTGGTGACAAAAGATATGTAAGAAGAGATGGAGGGAGGGAGATAGATGTTATTTATTTTTAAAAATGCATGCTATTTAAGTTTTAACCAGTTGTATAACCCCATGCAGTGTGTTTTTGTATGCGCATATTAGGACGGTTGTTTTCTTTTCAACATAGGTTTAAAAAGGGGGGAATAATCATGGCAGCAACTTTTTTTAAACCTATTTGAATTAGAAGCAGCATTTAAATTTTTTTGCATCATGTTTTTTATCATTTTTTCATTTTGGAAGAAGACCAAGTTTTGAAGAAACTATTCTGGATTATTGGATTTTGTTTTTCGCTTCTCTTTTCATTCTGTTTTGGGAAATGCATACGTTTTTACATTGAAACATTTTTGGTGTATTTTGGTTATTGGATTGCTTTATTCATGGATTGTCGAAGAGTGGAACTTGAAAAATGGATTTGACTTTTTTTTTTATTGATTTTTTAAATTCTGTGCTGAACTCTTTGGAATGTTTGATTATCTGAGACGCTTGGTAAAAAGGTTCTTTAAAAATCACCAATAGTTGTAAAAAGAAAATCACTAAAGATAGTGATTCACATTTTTGTTAAAAGTTTGAAAAATAATGTAAAATGCCACATTAATTTGTTTATACAGTCAAAACAGGTGAATAATTTTAAAAGGTGTTAGGTGGTGTTAGTAGTGTAAGATGTATGCAATATTGTCCAGGCAGTCTGAAGCTACCATCAATGGTAATTGATGAATCTTTGCCAATAGTCTCACTGTCATTGCTTTACTTTGCTATGGATGTATGAGCATTTAGACTACCTGACAATAATTGCGCCATTCTCATTTGCTGGAAACTTTGGAGCCGATTAGGATGGCGGAAGGACCACCACCGCCGAGCCGGCGGTGGCGGTTTTTCCGCCATCACACAGCGATATTCCCACCACCGAATTAGGATGGCGGTGGGAATCTCAGTCAGTCCGCGGCGGATGGAAAGTCCGTCTGCCACTGGTCCACCAGAAGCAATCAGTCTGATTTCTTGGCAGATGGACAAGGGGGCATGAAATGGCGGCGGTGCCTAGCAGGCACCGCCTGCCAGATTACAATGCTGGCGTCAGCCAGCCTTTCCATGGCAGTGGTACCGCCATGGTAAGGCTGGTGGAGACTGGATTCGGGGGTCCGTTGCGGGCCCCCTCTGTTTTGGGGGGTGGTGCACTGGGCTGCATTTTTTTTTTTTTACTGAGTTTTTTATATAGCGCGAACTTGACCCGGTATCGGGTATCAGAGCGCTTTACATAGTACCTTTTGTGTTACATGAGGACACGTTAATTTTTGTTAGGCACTGGGAGATTAAATGATTTGACCAGAATCACAGGATGTTCAGCGTCATTGCAGAGACTCGAACCCAGTTCCCCAGATTCGAGGTCTACTGCCCTAGCCGTTAGGCCAACTCCTCTCCCCACCGTGTGGTGCCTACCACGTAGTGCAGGGAAATGCGGTGCATGCCATATTAACATTGCGTACGGTGCTGCGGCCATCAGCACCATCCACAATGTTAAATGCCCTGGATGCGCCCGTCCTCATCCTAATTGCAGTTGTGGGACCGCTGCATGTCTGGCGGGCGTCCCAAACACCGCAATGATGGCGGGCAGACTCAGGTCTGCCCGCCATTGTAATGAGCCCCTTTGTTCTTTCCTCAAAATATCCAGGAAATAATACAATATAATACAAGTTGGGGTGAGTTTTTCCTATAGAGTTGTTGAAAGAATTATGCCAACCCTCTATAGAATTATTGGGTTTTGCACCTCCTGCTAAGCAGGTTGCGTGACAGTTCCACCATTCATTAGGAAACCTTGGTTTCCTTCTGTGACCCGACCTGCTTAGATGGCCAATTCACGTGTCTTCGAAGACATTTAGAAGTGGAGCCAATTTTTCCTTGTTTTGTTGAAAATATTCTTATTGTATAATTGAAATGTAGAAGTCATCGACACATTCAGGTGGGACAAAACACAATGCAGTTAGCTTTTTTAGTTCATATTGAAGTTTACTATTTGGCTTATAATCCTCAACTAAGGATGTTTTTTTTAATTTTTTGTCAGCATGCCTAGGAAAATTTATAAAAACATCATTGAATTTGTGGGTTAGGGTACATTTTAGTAATTGTATTATTCATTTGCAATTCAAAGTCAATGGTTATTTTCCTAGGACTTTTATTTACTGTTTTAGATTTGGTAACTGATAAAAATTCAGTGTAAGTTGAGGATTGTTTGTCAGGAAGTAACCCATAAACAAATGGATTGTTAGTGGTATTAATGTTTGCATGCATAGTATAAATGTTGTTGAATGGATGGGGAGTTGATTTAAAAGTCCCATCCAGCATCCAAATTTCACAATTCCCCAGGGTTACTGTGTTATGCACTGTACTAAAGATTAGTATTCATTTTAAAGGGTTTTCATTATCACGTGGAAAAAGGTTTGTTAGCGAAAGAAACAGTAAATTCGGGGGATGTTAATGTCAGAGTAGGATTGAGGAGTTACTCTTTGGGGATTACTCACCTGTTTTTGTCATTTAAACATTCTTCTTAAATTTGAGATTGTGGGCATACTACTGGCAACATTCATGGGGATGTTCTGGGCTACCTCCCTTAAAACTGTGCCACAGGGTTCATTGGAGGTGGCTGCAAGTGTTTTTACTTGTTGAATGTTCTCTCTTATTTCAATCTCCATTGCAGAGTGGTTATGCTCTGTGGTTCTTCCCACTGTGTCACCAAGAGTAACCACTCTGCTTTTGCAGTGGGATAAAAAGTATTCAACACACGTCCAATGACTCCTGGGCTCAGTTAATCTCTCCTTACAATAAATATAGCCACCATATTTTAATAGTCTATTGCCACGTTTTGATTTAATGTAACTGGCTTCTCTTGTGTTTTCCATTTTTAAAATATCTGCAAAAGAAAAAGAAAAAAATTCTATTATTTTAATGAAATATTCTCATCACATAAAGACTCAAAGATTTGCCTCAACTCACCTCCCAATCACACACCTATGGCGCACACCAATCTGATCACAAAAATACAACCCGACATCCCACGCCCTACCCCCTGGCCTACTACCCTCATTAACTACCACCGCAAACTTAGACTCACCACTACGGAAATGTCGGAGCATGAAGCTGAGACTGAGCAACACATACAACAACGCTCCTATCCTTCCCAGCTAAAACAAGATCCCTGTTATCCTTGGCACTAGTAGAATCCCCCCACTAATTACCCCCTAGCCCACCTGCCCAACTCACTACCATCCAGCCCCATCAATCTGAGCCAAGACCATTACCCACATTAACCTGCTTGCTATTAAACTGTCGATCAACAGTCAAAGCTGCCAACGAATCAGCGGTAACCATTCTACTACATAAAACTGACATCTGCTTTCTGACCAAAATCTGGCTAAACAACCACTCATCCCCCATTTTTGATCTCGTCACCCTTCCAGGCTATTCAATCCTGCGTCATGACCACAAAAACCGTGTCGGTGGTGGATTAGCTATCATACACAAAAGCGATCTCTGCCTGAAACCCTTCTATACAATCGTACAACAGTACAAGCCTTAACTGACCTCTTTGAATCAAAATATATCACTCAACACTGCAAAAGGCAAACCCACAACAAGGGCTCTACACTAGATGCAATCATCTCCAAACATAATACCATATCTCTCCAGTCCATCCTATTCACCAACCCCTGCTACCCAAGCTCCCTGCTGGAGAATCCGAGTCCCTAGTGCTTCTCGTCCGTTCTGCTTGGTCCTGAACTGAGCCTAACTGTTGGAGGAATAGCCCTGTCTGCATCGGATACCTTTCATGGGCTGCGGTCGAGTGGTCGGACAGCCCCTCGCTGAGGAGGCCCCGGATCCCCCCGCTGGGGGGAGAGGGAAAATTGAGATTGGGGACCCCCTTTCCTCGACTAAGAGGTCTCCTCCGCCTTCGATCGGGGGTGGATCCTGGATTCCTGGGCCCACCTGGGGCGAGCTGCTCCCAGGAGCCACGGGAGCCCTTCAGGGCCTGTCCGGACCTGCATAAATTACTGCGGCCTGTGATGGTGGGGTGGGGTGGTGTGGAGAAGAGGAGCTGGCCCCTGCCGGACCCAGCATGCTGGGGCACCGCCCCTGGAGAATCTACCTCGGTGGTGCTGCATTGCAACTCCGGCCCCTGGGGTGGGCCCGGTGAGCGCGCATCCTGCACGTCTGCAGGGAGCCCCCGGAACTGCGCTGAAGCCCTTGGGGCTAAAGAAAGGACACACCTGCGGCAGTGGTGTTAAGGTGACGGAGCTGAACGAGGGGGGATAAAACAGAACAGACTGTCTCCTTCTGGCTACATTGGGTCGCCTCCCCCCCAATTTGCCTGGGGATTTACAGCTGAGAGAGATGCCCACGCAGGCCTGTAGGGGGTGCAACCTGTGTGAACGCTAATGTTTACGCTCCCCTGAACCAGTTCCACCCTCTTGACCTGTAGACGCGAGATAAGACCTCCGGAGCTGTGATGGATTGACCCCTGGGGGTCACATAGGAGGACTGGTGCACATGTCTGAATTGCACTGGAGGAACCATAGGTGCGGCCTTTCTGTGCACGGACTGTCCCCCTTCTTGTTGTGGATAGCCAAAATGGCTCAGTCAGACGCGTTGGGCACGTCTGCTGGTGGTGCTGACGGACTAGTTGCAATGGGGGGGTGCCTACAGGGGATCGCAGACTCAGGCTACCCGGTGCATCCCACTACTGCCCTGCGAAGGAAAATACAACAACCTGGAGATGGGGAAGGACAAGACAGCTGGCTCCACCGGCTCCAAAACAGTAACACAATATACCACCCCACGGCTCCCCCCACAGCGCATCACAAGACAAACTGGCACTGGCGGGGAGGGCGACGATGGCGGAAGCCGCGAACAGTCTCCCACAGAGATCCTTGCCGCCATCCAGGGCTCCAGGAATGCTCTGGAGAAGCAAATCAAGACAGTGTCTATAGATGTTAACCTACTGAGAGCCGGCCTACATAAAGTGGCAGACAAAGTGACCACAGCCGAGGGGGACATACTGAATCTACAAAGAGAGGGGGCCTCACTCAAGCAACAAGTGACCCAGATGACCGCGGTCACGAAGGCCCTTGAGTGTAGGGCTCAGGATGCAGAGGGCCTTGTTCGATGTAGCAGTATTAGAGTCCTCAGGATCCCTGAGCGCACCAAGGAGGGCAGGGCCGAAACCTTCCTGGATCATTAGATACGCACCAAGCTATGCCCAAAGGGCCTCTCTGACATATTCGCAGTGGAAAGATCGCACAGAGGCTTGGTCCCGGTATTAATCAACAAAATCTTAAACTACCAAGACAGAGACTGTATCCTGCGAGCAGGAAGAGAAACACTGAACCTGTGCTATGAGAATAATAAAGTGGCCATAGACCCTGACTACATCAGACTGGTTCAGGAGCAAAGAAAATCATTTTTGGGGTGAAACAGAAGCTCCGCGACAGGCACCTGCAGTACATGTTGCTTTACCCTGTCAAGCTGAAGGTGATCGCACAAGGGAGGGCCCACTTCTTTGAAACCCGCGAGGAGGTCTGGGAGTGGCTGGAAATCCGAGGTGACGCCCTTCCCACCCCGGGAGCGGCACGGTAGTTGGAGGGGTTTGGGATCCTGACCAGACCGAGGGTCTCCAAACAACAGACACTGGGACCGGCCCACTGATGGAGACCCACCGAGTCAACAGAGGATCACGGTGTGTGAGGACGGCACCATGCAAGTAGAATCCGTAGACCTGGGTGCCCCCTCCCCTCCGACGGCAGAATCTAGAACTGACCCGGAGAATGTCCCTAAAACGCTCATTTTGACGACCGAAGTGGTTCCTGAAACTATCCTGGATTCAGCCCTACTCACAGAGGATGCCGGATAATAACAAGAAGCTTGTGCGGACACTGATCTACTATTGGGTACCTTCTCATACATACTAACTACAGACCACTGCGCTAGTGAGACACCTAGTTGTCATTGGGGGGCTTGGGAGAGGGGTGAGGGGGAGCGCCTGCGGGCTGGGGGATGGTGCCTGGGGCACCCAACTAGAGAAACAAGGATTCGTTGAACTAAGAAGCGAAACTGAGAACTTTGTAATTCTGATGAGTATAGCCATCACGTTCAGGGCTCCTTGATGGACTAGTTTAAATCGTTGCAATGGTTGAACTAGGCCAGATGGCCGGATTCACTGGGAAGTTCAATGGCCCTGGTTTGGCCACAAGGCTGTGCATGTCGGCATAGTGGTATACACTGTTGCATGCCATTTGTCTGTGGGAGGGGGGTTTGTGGGGCAGTTTCCACTATTCGTTATTAGTTGTTTTGAGCAGCATATGTTGAGTATGGTTAGATTACACAACGAGGAACCTGAGAGCAAGTATGCAGAGTATTACCATAACAATGGGGACTTTGTTCATCAGCTGGAATGTAAGGGGTCTGCAAACATGTAAAAAATGCTATAGGGTACTCTCCTTTTGTCCGGAGACACCACGTATCTGTGGCTTGTCTACAAGAAACCCATCCTTGTCAGGGATCGGGTATCGCGCGCCTGCCTGGCCTACTATCTCCAGAATGCCCGAGGACCGGGAGGGGGAGGAGCCGCGCGCACAAAAGAAACGCAACGCGCACAGGACGTCGTGCATAATTCCAGAGTGCGAGTCAGTCCCAGACCCCGTTCGGAGAAGGAAGTGCCGTGAACCGTTTCTCCACCGCTGAGGGAGACCTCGAGATGACGAGCTCATAGCGGACTCTGCCTCCCTTCCTGGGCACCTTAGAAGCAGCCGGTCTGCTGCTTGAGAAGTATCACCGACGCTGCAACAGGACACAGCGTCTGTTATTGCCAGATAAGTGTCCTGTGTTTCCACATCAGACGGGACGTCTGTCAAGTTACTTTCCTTTCTTGAGACGCCCTCTCGCACGGCGTTGCCCAGCGGACTCCGACGCTGAAAGCGCTGTGCTTTTGTTAATGTTCCTTTGTTGGAGAACCGGATCTTACCTATCTCCCTTCTGAGACGCTATTAAGGGGAGCTGGGGGGGGTCCCACTGGGTTCCTTTCATTTGTATGCGCATTCCACTGGCGGTGAAGCAACCGTGGTGTGAAGCCTCTTAGGGTTACAGCCCGGCATAACAAGGGGATTCTCTGAACCATTCAGAATACTGCGTGAGGCCAATGAACGTAGCGATAATTCAATGTCCTAGTGCCTAGTTGCCTGTCCTCTCATGTCTTGTCGAGACTATTCAGTCATTACCTTTGCGGGACTAGTACAGCAGGGTTCCTGCTGACCCTAACACCCCACAATTCCCTTCCAGGATAACAAAGAAGGGAAGGGGGTGTTATTTGTCCTCAGCTGTTAGCGTGACACGTATGAATGTTCGGTGCGGGGGCTTGGCTCTGGGTTATTTGTCGGTATGAATATGAGTTGATATTGGTGCTAACAAAGATAGTATAAGGAGTACCAGTTTGATAACCAACAGAAGGTGTCCTCATTTCTAGTGAGAATTTAAGAGAGTAGCCTTACATGCCTATGTGTTTGTTTGTGTTCGTATGTTTTTTCTTTTACAGGTTCTACTCCCCGGTGTACCCTTCCTTCCCTTCCCTCGCTTGATCGCTTTAACCTTCCGTGCCATTAGTGCAGGAGTTGGGGATGTCAAGAGGTGGAACCCCTATTGCATCACCAGAATCCTGAGGAGAGTTGGACTGGGGGACGGAATCGTAACAATCCTGACGACATGGGGGCCATTAAATTAGCGAAAAAAAGGGAGGGGCCAGATATTTAATTTGTCCTATTCTACTTATGCACAGGGCGGTGCTGCTATGGGTAGCCACGGGTAAGCCTTTTGTATTGAGGTACATGGAAACTGACATCAACAGTCGATACATACTGCTTAAGGCTAAACTAATGGACAAAATATGGTTATCCTGAACATATATGCTCCGAATGTAGATGACCCAGACTTTTACCAGTCCATACAAGACGTACTAACCTCGGACGTAGATGCCCCGATTCTCTGGGTGGAGGACTTCAACTGTATATTAGACACTGACCTAGACGGGCACCACCCTTGAAAAGGCACCAAGCCACAAATGACTGAAAGGCTCCGGGAGATAATGGGAAACCCAGGAGTATAAGATATATGGAGGGATAGACACTGACTCAGAAGTTGTACATTTGCTATTCTTCTACGCATAACACACAGCCACAGGCTGGACAGGGTTTTGGTCTCTCGAGCAGAAACTGACCTTAGCGTTGAGGTGACCCATCTGGCCCGTTTTCTCTCTGACCACTCCCCAATTAGCTGCATGGTCCACTGGGGCTCCCCCGCACACCTCCCTAGAACGTGGCGGATGCCGTCAGACATTCTGGAAGACCTGGTTGGAAGGAAGAATATAACTTTTATCTTGACTGACTATATGACAGTTAACTGGTAGGGGGCAAACACCTCTAGAGCTATGAAATGGGAAGCGTTGAAAGCCATGATACGAAGGGCCTGTATAGGTCTGATATATGAGGCGGAGGAATCCGCATTGGCAGAGGCGCAGGCCCTGGACCAGGCTGATCCGACCGTTGCTGTCCGAGAATGGGATATACAAGTGTGCATAAGCGACATATGGGACAGACTAGACAAGTATGCACTAAGTCAGTACCAACAGCGCTTGTATAGAGACGGTGACAAGTCGGGATGACTCCTGGCTTGGACTCTTCACAGAGCGCAAACCCCTTTTCCGATTACTGCACTTCACACACCGACAGGCGAAGTAGTACACACCAGAGCTGCAATCCTGCCAGTGATACAGCGACATCTCCATACAGTGTATGCTTCGGACCCGGCAGTTAAAAAGGATCAATACGTCTTTATACTTACGAGCCTTGAACCTGACACGCCTCCTGTTAGAAATGGGATTTCTGGTTGGCCAAGGCTTGCGCACAAGCCAGGCAGAAACCACCACTCTAGTCAGGGCAAGGGAGTTACAAACTGATGATAACCCCTGCTCACCCCCTTGGTAGCTTGGCACGAGCAGTCAGGCTTATCTCAGAGGCAATGTGTAAAGCGTTTGCGCAACACACACACACTAGGCACACCACAAAAGAAACTCCACACACGGTTATATAAAAAAAAATGCCTTTGTATTCTCATAAACACATTAGAAACATAATAACACATTTACGCGGTGCCACCTGGCACTAGGTAATATTCACAGGGGATTATATACAGGACCAGGCCAATCGGGCCATGGTCAGAACCATCAGAATGCAAATATAACACAACCAGTAACTACTGGTACAATAATGTTCTCAGCATTATTACGTCAGGCATAAAACACATTAGGCCCAAATCTCTCTAGCATAAACACCTTACGCACTAATCACGGTGCAGAAATCATTGTAGGCATCACCTTAGGCATAAATCATCAGCATAAACACATTATGCATTACAGCCTAAACATAAAACTTTAACCTTTGCCTAAACACTGAAATGACCTCCAGGCCAAATGACATGAGGCATAAATCACATTAGCATAGACACCCTTCTAAGCATAAACACATTACGCATTAGGCCTCACCAACATAAACTCATTATGCCTGAACCTCATGAACATAAACATCCTTAGAGGCATAAACCAGGGTGCATACATCACATTTGGCACATAATACATCTCAGCAATGCACCGCAGTAACACCACTACCAGGTGCATACATCACCTGAGGTCCTTGCGCCCTTTCACCATCCTACCTATGACTCCAGGCCAACTAACTTCCTATAGGGCCCCAATGCCCTATGTCCAGCAAAGTCAGGGCTAAGCTGCCAATGCAGCAGTCCACAGTGTGCAGTTGCGCAAGCCTAAACGTAGCAGCTGTCCACTACTTGCTGGGCAGCTGTGCAGGCAACAAAATGTGGACACTGGGAAAACGGCGCTGGGCTCTGGGGCCCTGCTCTGGGGCTCTCCCAATAACTGTAGCCCAATGGGTACCGACAATGTGCCCCGATCGGCACCACTGTGCTCTTGTGAAGCCCCACTCCGGGACTTCGCAAAACAAATGCCCCCAAAAAGGAAGAATGACACTGGCACTAACTGTGCCACTGAAGCCCCATTGGGACTTCTTCCTGATATGCGCCCCACTCGTTGCAGCCGCCCACTGCCAGGCGGGGCAGCTGAAAAACCAACTGGGCACTGCTGCGCACCGTGCACTAGGGACATGGGCACCGACAATGTACCCCAACAGGGTCCCGCTCCCCAGCCAGCCCCACTGGGGGGGGAGAAGACACGACCCTCTCTGAGCCCCACTCACCGGGCTCTTCAGGGAAGGCTCATCTCCTCTGCTTCAGGACTCCTTCCTGCAGATACCGGGGAGACGGCTACACAGGACTCCTTCTCCTCACTTGGGGACACTCTCCTGGGCTCTCGGTGGCATCGGCGGTGCGCGGGGCTCTCTCCTCACCACGGGAGCCCCGCTGGTCCACCGCAGCGCCTCTCAGCCTTTCCGGCCGGCCTCTGCTTCACCTTCTGGCAGCGAGGCTCCCAACAGCTCACGGGAGCCCCGCTCTGGCCGGATGCAGGCTTCCGGTCGGACCTGCTGCCTCTTCTGCTCCAGCCGCACTATGATTGGTGGCTGCGGTACTTCATCCCGCCCACAACCAGTCCGGCTGCCTGCCTTCTGGTCTTGTGTGTCCACTCGGGCCGCGGCGGTGATCTCGCTCAGGCAATACGGAGTAGGCTCCCGTTTTAGACACAGATATTGGCGGGGTGGGCACCCGCCATTTAAAATACTCATGAGGTGGGGTAGGCTCCCGCTAAACCGGCCAAAAGCGGGGTAGGCTCCCGCTTCTCTAGCATCCATTAGAGGGAATCCCAATTTAGGGTGAATCCCCACGCTGGGATTCCCTCTTGACAGATTGCAGCTCAGCGCTGCGGAGCCCTCGTGCTCCTTTTCTTTGGGCATTTAAGGAATTAAGCACAGCGCTCACAAAGCGCTAGTCTCAGAGAGTCCAAGCGAAAAAAATAAGTTTCTCCAGGTTCAGGGGGCATAGCTGGGCCCAGGGAAGCCAGCACATAGGACCCTCCAGCAGGGGAGTAGCCCCCATGGCGGTTCCTCCTGGGCCCCAGCAGCAGCCAGCCCCCAGCAAGTCAGGAACAGCACACCAGAACTGAACAACCTCATGGGGTCACAGACCCTTTTTTTTATACACCCTTTCTCTTTGTCTAAAGTGCAGGGCATGGGGGAACCAGATACAACTGGCTCAGGGGGGATTTGGAGCACTTTGTTTTCCAAGCTCCTCTTCCCTCTTTGTCAGGTGGGGGCTCGTCATCAGACACACCACAGGGGGGCGGAGCAAGCATTCACTAGGGCAGGCACCATCCTATTCAGAGTCAGGGGATTACCCCTCCCACTACTCTTAGCCCAGGTGTCCCATTCAGCCTAGCGCTGACTCATCCTGCCCCTCCTGGAGTCACACACCTCTCAGCTCCTGTCACTCACAAACCAGATATGCAATTCACATCAGGCAGGCAGACACATAGCACACAGAAATGCCAACTTCTAAAAGTGGCATTTCTCCACCAGGCATCATAAATCTGCGCACACCATTGCGCATCATTTATTCTCACAAGTTCATACATACTAAACTCGCCCCTGCCGCTCCTCTCATATTAGGAATTACAACGGACACACTCATCCCCAATGCACTCCTATGGGAGGGCAGGCCAACCTTACCTTGTAACACAGAGAGCGCACGCACTTTACACTGCACCACAGTGCTAAAGTGCTCAGAGGCCTAAAATCACCAACACCAGGTTACAGAAAAAGGCTAGGAGAATGCAAAAAGTTTCGGGGTGAACCTGCCAAAAGGGCCAAGTCCAACACCTCCCTATTTAGGCCTCTGAGGAGCTTGAGGCCCTGCTGACTCTTGAGGAAATAAGAGAGCATTATTAATGCTCCCAGGGGCTAAGGCCCCAGGGGGAGATGGGTTCCCGCCTGAGCTCTACCGAGCATATTCGGACACTGTGACTCAGGCACTGCTGCAGGTTTATGAGGAGGCCTTTGATCAAGGAATCCTACCCACCACCATGAGACAAGGCGAAATCTGTATGGTGCTAAAACTGGACGGGGACAACTGTGAACCTTCCTTCTTTCGCCCAATTACCATGATCAACACAGGCACAAAAATATTGTGCAAACTCCTTGCCTCTCGCCTCGGCCCACATATGCCACACTTTATACATGAAGACCAATGTGACTTCATTCCTGGACGCCACAGTGGCATGAACAACCCACATTCGATACAGTTGACTGGGGTTACTTGCTTTAGGTCCTTAAGGCAGTGGGGTTTTAACCCCATTTCCGCTGATGGGCTAAAATACTGTACACAGAGCAACGAGCACAAGTGTGGGTGGGAAAAGCTCATTCGGAGAAGTGGGACTTGGGGTGAGGCATGCGCCAGGAATGCCCGCTCTCGCCCCTCCTCTTTGCCGTGGCTATTGAGCCCCTTGCACGGATGCGAGAGAAGATGAGGCAATGGGGTATTCAGGTGAGAGACACGACTCATGTGATCTCCCTGTATGCAGCCGATGCCCTTTTTAATGTAGCATCCCCCGGGTGGCCCTACCCAGGTTCCTGCAGCACTTGGAGCAATTTCGCGAGGTCTCTGGACTGTGACTTAACCATCCTAAATCCCTGATTTTCTCCCTGGTGTGCATGACCACATAGCCCTTAGAAAGTCTCCCAGACCTGAAAATTAGGTGGGAACGTGCAAATTTCCGGTACCTTGTCGTCCAGGTAGCACTAGACAATGTAATCACAATTAAAAGGAGGGGGGGGGTAAGGAGCTGTTTGGAATGAGGTCCTGGACCAATGCTCCTAAAGACAAATGTAAAATACTACAAATGGTACCAGTTCTTAAAGGGAGATAAAGGTACAGCAGCCTATTATGGTTGCAGAGAAAAAGGGGGGGGTTAGGTGTCTCCAAATCAGGAATGCGTGTGTGGGAATGGAGAGTGGTACTCCTGTTTGTGTTGTGCCCTCACACCCTTTCAGGTGTAGAGCATCATCATTGGGCTCTACTCCTCGTGGGGGTGGCGCTGCAGTCTCTCACGGGCCCTACAAGAGGGCTCTCTGTCGGAGATCTTTTTAGGAGTTGCCGCAGTAGCGCGTGCGGGTGTGTGGGCCGCAGTTGTGCGTGAGGGTGTGTGGGCCAAGTGGTGATAGTGAATGTTGTTAAAATAACCCGTTGGTACCCTGATAGGTTTATTGGTGAGTCCTCTGGGTTAGGTTAAAAACAAAACGGGGATGGAGATGCACTTTATGCTAATTGAGAGTGGATAGAGCTGATATGATCCCTCTACTCTCAACCTGTATGGCAGTGTTCTTGTGGTAATTAAAAGTGAAGAGTGGTCGACATGTTTCGCGCTATTAATGGGTCCCTAATGGATCCCAAAGCGCTTCATCAGGACCTTAAATAATAGTGAGAGAATGGTAGAATCAGGGAAAGCCACCCTATATTGCAAAAAAACCTTGCGTTGAGGTTGTGTAAACCCGGTATGGTTTTGAGACACGTATTATGCGTGTACTCTAGTTCAAACCCTCCCCGAGGTGGAGTAAGGCTTCTTTGGTGGGTAGCGGTAGAGTGGGGAGAGAAAGTTATCACCCTCCTACCATATCCTGGAGACCAAACAGCCTAGGCTTACTCCACCTCGGGGAGGGTTTGAACTACACACTGGACTTGTTGCTCACATGTGGATCCGGGCGCAGGTTGATATCGCTCCTATACAAAGCCATGAGGCTAGATTCAACTGGCCCGGCCCCGCGGGCAAGAGCAGCATGGGAGGGGGATCTAAATGAATGAATAGATGACAAGACTTGGACAGCCATATGCACGTTTACACACACAGTTTCTTGTAACACGAGGTTCAAGCTGATCCACTATAACCTTTTACACCGCACCTACCTTACACAACTGAAACTACGGCATGTCTCGCAGAGCCACACTGACACATGCCCCAGATGTGGATCGGAGGGGGCAGACTTCCTGCATTTGGCTTGGGCATGTCCTGGGTTGCAGCAGTTTTGGCATTGAGTTGTGGCAAGGGTGCATGCAAGCACAGGTCTCCCCTTACTAGAGGAACCAATACAATGCCTGTTGGGCCATATACGAAAACCCAAAAAGCGGAAAATGGTGTACAGACTGCTGCAGCTGATGACGGTCCTGGCTAGGTGTAGAATTGCTATAACCTGGATGGGACAAAGAAGCACAGACATAACAGCATTGCTTAGAGATGTGAGGGAGTGGGCCTTAGCGGAAGAAGTCCATATGAAATTACATCGTAACGATGATAAGCTGTAGTTAGACCTAACTGATAACGGGAACTCTGCAATTCTGCCCTCAATTCTGATAATCCTGAGAATAATCAACACGACACTGAGATCCACGAGAGTGGAACAGATGGAGAATATAATGGACTGGGAGAGTAGTGGGTGTGTACAGAGCAGATGTGCGCCCCCCCCACCCTTGCCTACATGTACCGATTGTATTGCTTTTTTTACCATGCCTCATTGTCACTTGAAATATTGTATTTGAGAGAATGTTGGCCTCAGGACACCAGATGCTGTGCAGAAGATGCTTGCATATAAACGACTGCTGCATTGTCTGTTAAAAAAACAAAAAATAAACCTTTTTTTAAAAAAAGCTGGTCACTCCTTTCCACTTGGGGAAGTCCATCAACTTAGTCACTTTCTACCCTCCCCCTCAGCTTTCTAAGGAGGAGGAGAGACTTCATCGCCAGGACCCCAAGAGGCTGCAGCTTCTACTTGGACAGAACCAAGGACTTCTGGTTGGACGATCAACTCTTTATTGGTTATGTGGGCAAGATGAAGGACAAGGTTGTCCACAAAAGAACGCTGTCCATGTGGGTCATCCTGTGTATCAAAATCTGCTACTCCTTGGCCAAGAAGGAGCCTCCTGAAGGTATTCACGCTCATTCTACCAGAGCTAAGTTGTCTTCTTCGGCTTTGGCTAGAGGTGTCCCTGTGGTAGACATCTGCAAGGCGGCAACTTGGGCCTCCCTCCACACTTTGGCGAAGCACTATTGCTTGGATTTTAAGGTGAGGGGGGCCGGCCATTTTGCTCGTTCAGTGCTGCAGGATATTTTGGTATAGGCAGGCAGGCACCCTGCCCCCGGGAGCGGGACTGCTTGAGGATTCAATTCAAAAGGTGAGGAATACACAGGCAGATGTATCCATCAGAAGAACAAGTTACTTACCTTCGGTAATGCTTTTTCTGGTGGATACAGTATCTGCCTGTGGATTTCTCAGTGGCCCACCCACCTCCCCCTTGCCTGTCTGCTTATACTGGAAAATAATCAATGTATATCCTATGTGATTTATTGTTGAAATCATGTGATATTTGCCACTAGGAAATGTCTATGATGAAGAATGTCCAGGTTTGGTTGCGTTTGTATACTGGGTATACTTGTAAAAATGTTGTTGGTTCACCGGTTCGTCTCAAAGGAACAGAAAAAATGGATGGAACTGACTTCAGCAGGCCGACGAAGTCTCCTTATGGCTTCGATGATGTCGCACTGAGTTTCTTGCGGAGCGGTTCCATTATGACGTCAACGTGGGAGAGCTGAGGAGAAAAGTTTCTGTGGAATGCTGCGCATTGGGGTAATTCAAAAGATGAGGAATCCACAGGCAGATACTGTATCCACCAGAAAAAGCGTAACTGAAGGTAAGTAACTTGTTCTTCTGGCACTGTCTTCTGAATTTTTGAAGTGGCAGCAGTAATGTCAGTTAGGAGGGCTTTTAGAGCCATGTCTACTTTTATGTCACTTCTACTCATGGACGTTTTTCCAGCCATACATCAGAAAACAGGAGCTGTTAACACTCAGGTCAAGTGGGCTACCTCTTTCGAATTGGTGAATCAACACTAATGTTAAGGCCTTCATGGGTGTAGCCCTAAGGTAAGTGTCTGTGTAAGACATTTTTAAGGATTTATATTTTTTTGCATTGTTAACAATGATCAAAAAGCAATTTCATGCTTAATTCCACCTGTACAGACTGATGTAGTGTAATTGCTTTTGAGACAGGTTTTAAATGACGTGAAAAAGTGTGTGTTTTCTAATGTATGTTAACTAGGCCACATTGTTGTGCAAAAAGGCATCTTGCCCAAGATGGAAGTCACCTTTGTCACTCATCCTGTGCCCACCCACACAGCCGCTCCCCACAAGCTCCTGAACCCCCAGTCAAACTGAAATGAAATGGTTTATTTTACTCTTATTGTTGTTCTCCTCACGATGAACCTTCTTCATTTCAGCTGTAACTTGTAACATGTTCCAAGGACTTCCGCTTGTTTACTGAGACCTATTCATTGACATAACACATTATTGTTAATGTATCTTGTTCTGTTCAAGCACCACCAGATGATATTAGCATAAAGGGCGCTGAATAATTATTCAAATAGTGTGTTAGTTCTTAGGTGTTAAGGTAAAATTACTTTTATTTTTCATATTCTCTGATTTGATGAAGAAATTATACATTCACTCACACAATCTTGAATCTTTAGAAATGTTGATTTCATATGCAAGAATTATGTATAAAAACCCCTGATTTTGGGAGTGAGCCAGAAAACTTTAATATTATGCAAGGAATGCTGTCTGATTCTTTCCTGATTTGGCTGCCCAAATGGGACTTAGACATTTTCTGATGTTCCATACTCTGCATACTCTGAGAGCCTTCATGGCATTGACTCTGTACCGCTTATGTTTTTTAATTCTGTAATAAAAACCTTTATCTTCATTGATCTAGAACTCAGTTATTCAGTTGGTCCACTTAATCAAATCTCATTCAATTAATTGATTGTATTTCTTATTTTTCATGTTTGGGAGGTGCCTTGACATGGGGGCACATTGCCTCATGAAATTGAGGTGTAACACAGTGTCCAATCCAGTAAAGTGTGGGCAATCTGACTAAGGTAAATTAAGGGTTTTCTCAATTTTGGGGTACCCTTTGCTCCCACGCCTGTTATCACCTATGTAGCCCTGGTGTGTGGGTTTAGGGTGTATTTAAGGAACATTAGCAGCCTGGCTTATACAATATATAACCTATGATTTTCCTCAAGGAAGAAGTAAAAGAAGTATGATTAAGGAATACACACCAAGTGTGACAGCAATAGAAGTGGGAGGAAGTCAAAGTGAGGAGAAAAGGAAGATGTATGTGACTGAGTGCAAATTCATATTTTCCACCAACATGCTGAATTTAAGATGGGGCTATTTGGCAAATAATTCTTCAAGATTTGTATTGAAAAAGAGAGGCCACTGGACAGAAACCCTGGAGTCGGGCAGAGATCTGACACTTCATTATGAGGGCACTGGAGATAGGATGACAAATGCGGATACCACTAAGATATTCATTTTTTTTTTTTTTTTTTTTTTATTATTCGCTTGAAAACACAGAGAATGAATATAATCTTATTAGATAACATTAGAATCTATTACAGATATTAGGGTCAAGCAGTCCGGCATTATTTAACAGTACTTAAATAGCAAAAAAGACAAACAATACATTTCATTTTTTTAACATTGGCAGTATTACCAAGAATAGACTAAAATCAAATTGACATTACATGGGCCAGTTAGATTTCACTTAGCCTTCCAACCAATGTGTGAATGGGGCCCATATTAATGTGCCCCTTTCCCGTCTTCTTCTGCCCCCCCCCGTGAAAAAACAGCTGACTCCAACCTGTGGAGGGCTAAGATCCTTGCTTTCCAAATCATAAAGGTTGGGGCGGCAGAATTTTTCCATTCTGATGTGATACATAATCTGATTTGAGACATTACAATATATATAAAAGAAATGACATGACTCGTTTTATTTATTGATGTATCAGTTTCACAACCCATGATAACTAATTCAGCTGATAAAACCAAGGGGATTTTAAGGCTAACAGTGATAAATGTTTGAACTTCTTGAATGAATTGGGCCAATTTGGAACAGGTGAAAAACATATGGACATCATCAGCCGCTATTAAGCCGCATCTATTGGCACTAAGATATTCAAAGGAAATATTAAAATAAATTAAGGGACAAAGAAAGCAATAGCTTTTTTGATAAGGAATTCAGAACACTAAAGGCACAAAACAGCAATTGTAACACTGTTGATAATACACTAATTTTTGCACTCCTTGTGGGACACCCCCGCGCCGCACGGCCACCAGCTGCTGCGTGTGCCCCTCGCCTGCCTGCCTCGTTGCCGGCTGCCGGCTGCCTCCGCTGTAGTTGTTTTTGCCTTGTTGTCACTGTTTTCACTGTAATTTGTGCCTGTTTTCATTTATTTCGGTGTGCCTTTGTTTTGGTTTTCCTTCCTTGTTGTCCGCCTACCTCGCCGCCCTCCGCTCTCCCTTCCCGCCACCGCCGCTTTTCCCCGCCCCTTTTTCTATTCTGTACCCTCCCCGCTCCCGCCTCCCAGCTGCTCCGCCCACCCGCGCACTTGGCCTTAAATGGCGACCGTGCGACGCAGGTGAGTGTGACCCACTTGTGGGACACCCCCGCGCCGCACGGCCACCAGCTGCTGCGTGTGCCCCTCGCCTGCCCTCTGCCTCGCTGCCTGCCTCGTTGCCGGCTGCCGGCTGCCTCCGCTGTAGTTGTTTTTGCCTTGTTGTCACTGTTTTCACTGTAATTTGTGCCTGTTTTCATTTATTTCGGTGTGCCTTTGTTTTGGTTTTCCTTCCTTGTTGTCCGCCTACCTCGCCGCCCTCCGCTCTCCCTTCCCGCCACCGCCGCTTTTCCCCGCCCCTTTTTCTATTCTGTACCCTCCCAGCTCCCGCCTCCCAGCTGCTCCGCCCACCCGCGCACTTCGCCTTAAATGGCGACCGTGCGAACGCGCAGCGCCCACGCGCAGCGGGCGCGCCGATTGTGCGCCGAAGGCGCGCCAAAGGTAAGCCCGTCTGCGCCCGTCCGCGCCTGGACCGCGCCCAGTGCCAGGACCCCTGGCCCACGACGAGGACCCCGACCGACCCGCCTGACGTACTTCGCCGCCACCCTCACCGCACTCAACACCGGCCGACTCCCAGAATGCCATCAAGCCACTCCACGAAGTACCCACGGACCTTTCAGCTGCCACGCCTGCAAGCTCTCCTGCATCCGTACCAGCCTCGTACAAGCACCCGCCAAGTCGAACACCAGCAGCACCCACCTCAAGTGCATCCTGCTCAACACCCGCTCCGTCCACAGACACGCCATCGAACTCTGGAACCTTCTAGACGCCACAGCCCCTGACGTTGCCTTCCTCACGGAGACCTGGATGAACGCCTCTTCAGCTCCCGACATCGCCATCGCTATCCCAGAGGGCTACAAGATCGTCCGGAGGGACCGAAACGCCAACCAGACGGGAGGAGGCATCGCCATCATCCACAGGAACACCATCCGTCTCACGACCAGCACCGACAACACCCTGACCAGCGCCGAACACCTGCATTTCCAGATCCACACCAACCCGAACACCACCCTCAGAGGCACCCTGATCTACCGACCCCCTGGACCACGCACACAATTCAGCGAGGACATCGCCGACTTCGTCAGCCGGCATTCCCTCCCCTCCGCTGACTACATCCTCCTGGGAGACCTCAACTTCCATCTGGAGAACAACAACGACCGCAACACCAGCACCCTGCTCGACAACCTCGCCAACCTTTGACTCAAGCAACTGGTGTCCACCCCCACCCACCTCGCCGGACACACGCGAAACGCAGTCTTCTCTTCCAGCACAGACATCGACTTCAGCCACGCCACAGAGCTTCAATGGACGGACCACAGCTGCGTCCACTTCACCTTCAAGAGAACGACGACCCACCAACACCAGCAACAGGCCGCCCGCAGAAGCTGGAACAAGATCACAGCAGACCAGCTCGCCACCTCCCTGAGCCAGCACCCTCCTGCCAGCTCAGCTAACCCCAGCCAGGCCGCCGACAACCTCACGAAGTGGATCAGCAACTGCGCAGACGAACTCGCCCCACTGAGGACCCCGCCTAGCAGACCCGGCAGCAAGAAGGCCCCATGGTTCACCGACGAACTCAAGAGCTCCAAGAAGAACTGCCGAGCCCTCGAGAAAGTCTGGAGAAGGGAACCGACACCGGACAACAGGACCTCCTTCAAACTTGCCACCCGGAAACACCACCAGCTGATCCGCGCCGCCAAGAAAACAGCATTCAAGGACCGGCTGGACAACAACGCACACAACTGCAAGGAACTCTTCAACATCGTGAAAGAGCTTTCCAACCCCAGCGCAGGAAACAACGACATCACCCCATCGCAAGACCTCTGCAACTCCCTCGCTTCATACTTCCACAACAAGATCGCGGACATACACAACAGCTTCAACAACCAACCAACGCACACCATGACCGAACAACCACCCCCCACCACCACCCTCCACGCCTGGACCCCGATCAGCACCGAAGACACCATCCGCACGATGAACTCCATCCACTCCGGATCACCGACCGACCCCTGCCCTCACCACGTCTTCAACAAGGCCGACGCTGTCATCGCACCCCACTTGCGAGACATCATCAACACATCCTTCGACACCACCATCTTCCCTGAGAGCTGGAAACACGCCGAACTCAACGCTCTACTCAAGAAACCAACAGCGGACCCCACCGACCTCAAGAACTACCGCCCCATCTCGCTCCTCCCGTTTCCAGCCAAAGTCATCGAGAAGACCGTCAACAAGCAGATGGCCGCCTTCCTCGAGACGAACGGATCCCTCGACCCCTCACAGTCCGGCTACCGAGCCAATCACAGCACCGAGACAGCCCTCATCGCCGCCACCGATGACATCCGAGCCCTGATGGACAACGGAGAAACAGCGGCCCTCATCCTCCTAGACCTCTCCGCGGCATTCGACACGGTCTGCCACCGCACCCTAGTACGGCGCCTCAGCAACATCGGAATCCAGGACAAGGCGCTGGAATGGATCATCTCCTTCCTCGACGGAAGAACACAGAGAGTCCGCCTACCACCGTACAAGTCAGAGGCCTCCGAAGTCATCTGCGGCGTCCCTCAAGGATCATCTCTGAGCCCCACCCTCTTCAACGTCTACATGAGCCCCCTCGCGGCCATCGTACGCAAACACAACCTCAGCATAATCTCCTACGCCGACGACACCCAGCTGATCCTCTCCCTGACCAAAGACCCCGCCGCCGCCAGAGCCAACCTGCACGAAGGGATGAAAGAGGTAGCCGAGTGGATGACGACCAGCCGCTTGAAACTGAACTCGGACAAGACGGAGGTCCTCATCCTGGGCTCCTCACCCTCCGCCTGGGACGACTCCTGGTGGCCTCCCGCCCTGGGCACCGCACCCAAACCGACAGACCATGCACGCAACCTGGGCTTCATCCTGGACTCCTTCCTCTCCATGACCAGGCAAGTCAACAACGTCTCCTCGGCGTGCTTCAACATCCTACGCATGCTACGGAAGATCTTCTGGTGGATCCCCACCGAGACCAGGAAGACCGTCACCCAGGCCCTCGTCACCAGCCGACTGGACTACGGCAACGCCCTCTACGCCGGTACCACCGCCAAGCTCCAGAAGAGACTCCAGCGGATCCAGAACGCCTCAGCCAGACTCATCCTCGACATCCCACGAACCAGCCACATCTCCGGACATCTGAGAGACCTTCACTGGCTTCCCGTCAACAAAAGAATCACCTTCCGCCTCCTCACCCACGCACACAAAGCCCTACACGACCAAGGCCCGAGCTACCTCAACAGCCGAGTCAACTTCTACGCTCCCAAACGCCACCTCCGATCAGCCAACGACGCCCTCGCCGCCGTCCCCCGCATCGCGACTACAGGAGGAAGGTCCTTCTCCTACCTGGCCGCCAAGACCTGGAACTCCCTCCCGACCAACCTGCGCCTGACCCAAGACCACCTCTCCTTCAGGAAGAAGCTGAAGACCTGGCTGTTCGAGCAGTAGCGGCACCCCCCCCCCCCCCAGCGCCTTGAGACCCTACGGGTAGGTAGCGCGCTTTATAAGTGTCCTTGATTGATTGTTTGATTGACTCCTCTTAGCTCCTAGCATTAGCTCAAGAGATTCCCACTGATTTTAATCCTGTTCCAATTAGTGTTTTAATAATTTCAAAATGTGCATTTATTATTTTAGTTTAATCCCCAAATATTTCACAGACTCTTTGGCCCATCAAATTTGCCTATAAGAAAAGTAATATTCATGACAAGATTTCATAAGTGGAAGAATGTTAATTGTGTCCCTATCGACCTTATGTGCAGACATTCTCCTGTACTCATGCAATAAAGTGACAATTCAACATTAACAACATTAAGTAGTTTTGTTCGGCCATTTACAATTACAATTAACAAGGTGTCATCATCATATAATAATAGTTTGACTCCTCTATACCTTGAGGCATTTGTTCAGAATGTCATAATATTTTTGTGCGGACAAAGCTAGTGTTTCTATTAAAAATAACTGAGGTGAGAGTAGATAGTCCTGATATATACCTCTTTATGGATGTAAAGTATCCAAATAATATTCATTATCAACTAATGCTGATTTTGGGTTACCATATAGTGATTCAACTACACCTCTAAAATGTTCTCCAAAATCTATTTTTGTCAGTACAAAATCCAGGTACGTCCAAATGACCCAATCAAAAACTTTTCCCACATAGCACTTAGTGCAATAATTGGTTCAAAATCTCTTCTCACCAATTTTTACACAACGGTACATAACAGTTCTGACAAAATATCTGAACATATCTGCATCTATGGTAAAAACATTTGATCAGGGATTTTCCAAGCTGCAGATATGTGATACCATTTTAAATTTGATCTAATTGTATAGGGGCATCTGTCTCACTGAGCTGGTCTTTAGTCAACTTGGGGAAGTCACGTTTTTCAAAAAGAGTGCCTTGTCTTTATCTATTAAAAAATCCTGTGTTCGCAGGCATCTTCAAAGTTGCAGCCAAAATTCCCCTATCTCTGTCCCTTATTCCCAGAAAGCTTCTAATATATATATCACCACAGACTCCTCCGGTAAAGAAAAGTATGAGGCCACTCAGGGGAATCCAAGAAAAACCTTTAATGGAAAGTTTACAGCCTTCGTTGGATGCCGCTATACAACAGGATGCTGCTCCACCCGTTCCTTTGTGAAGCCTACTCCACTCCTATTGATCGGAGTGCACCTTGCCCCAAATCACGTGACCGTGTACACACTGCAGAGCGATATGGACTACAGTACTCAGAAGTCCTCTAATTCGGGTGAGTACTGCGTGTGGGGAAGCAAGCAAAAATCCAACCCAAATGCGTAGAGAAAGATGATGGGTGACGAGCTCAAAAAAGTCCTGAACACATCCATCACCTCAGCCTCCTTCCCTGAGGACTGGAAACACACTGAAGTGAGACCACTCCTGAAGAAATCAACTGCCGATCCAGCAGAACCAAAGAACTACTGTGAACCAGTGAAGGTTCTCGAGATGGCAATCAACCAGCAACTCACCGAACACCTGGAACATAACAACTTCCTGGACCCCTCTCAGTCAGGATTCGAAGCCAATCACAGCACAGAGACAGCCCCGATCGCAGCCACTGATGGCGTCAGGGCCCACAAAGACTGCGGCAAAATGACAGCCCTCATCCTCTTGGAGCTGTCAGCCACCTTCAACACCATCTCACATCACATCTTGATCAACAGACTCTAAAATATCAAAATTCAGGGTGATGCTCTCAAATGGATCACCTCATACCTTACTTGAAGAACCCAGAGAATCTGTCTCCCACCATTCACCTCGGGACCCAAGAAGATCATCTTCAGAGTCTCACCGGGGTCGTCCCTTAGTCCGACCTGCTTCAATACGTACATGACCCCCCACTGGCCAACACCATCAGATTGCAAAGGCTCAACATCATATCCTGTGCCAACAACACCAAGCTCATCCTCTCGCCGTCAGAAGACCCCTCCACCACCAGAGCCAACTTCCACAGTTGTATGAGGAACGTCACCGACTGGTTGAAGGACAACTGTCTCAAGCTCAACTCAGACAAAACGGAGGTCCTTATCTTTGGGAACAATACCTGTCCATGGAACAATGCATGGTGGCAGCTGAACTCAGCCCTTCCCCTACCCAACCATGGCAGCAATCTTGGCATCCTGACAGCAAGCTATCTATGAAGAAAAAGGTCAATGTAGTCTCATCTGCCTGCTTCCACACCCTAGGCATGCTCTGCAAGATCTTCAGGTGGCTCTGATCAACACCAAAAGGACTGTCACGCCAGCCTTAGTCACCAGCAGACTGGACTATGGGAACACACTCTAAATAGGAATAACCGCATGCTTCCTGAAGAGACTACAGACAATACAAATCTGCAAGATTCATCCTCGACCTCCCCAGACAAACCCACATCACACCACACTTCAAGCAGCTACATTGGCTCTCGATCCAGAAGAGATGCCAGTTCAAGATGCTGACCCACGCATACGAAGCCCTGCACAACGAAGGGCCATCATACATTAGCAAATGCATGACCTTACACTAACCGACTAGACATCTACTGTCTGCCTCCCTCTTCCTCGCAGACAACCCCCAGAGCTGCAGAGGCAATAGCAGAGTATCCTCTTTCTCATACCTGGTGGCTAAAGCTTGGAACAACCTTCCCCTGCACATCAGAACTGCCTCATTGCTCCAGGATTCAGGAAAGGACTCAAGACCTGGCTGTTCAACAAAGCAGCTAGCAACCACAGCATCTTGAGACCCTCATGGGTGATTTGCCGCGCTCTGTTAATGACTGATTGATTCATTGATTGATTGATGCTTCAAGAGGGCGCAGCCACAAAATGGTGGGCAGAAACCAGGGTTGGCGAGTGTAGTGCTTGGGGAGGAAGTGGTCCCAATTAACTTGGGGAAGAGAAACCAGAGGTTACCCTAGTGTCTCTGGGGGATGGAGAGATTGTGCAAAAAGCCCACATGCTTTTTAATATTTCTAAGTATATGCAGTGGGTCACCATTGTGGGAAGTTGGCCTGATGTATGATGTCACTAGTTCTAGTGTACACCTTATATCAGTCCAAACAACCCTTATGGTGATTGGTTGTAAAGTCAACCCTATAGACCAGCTATCCTAGTGGTAGCATGGACAAGAGCAGTCTTAGGCTAAACTCTGAATGGCATGTGAAGTCAGCTGTGATACCATATATAATCCCTTGAATACCAAATGAAAGGACACCACAACAGATATATATATAAAATAAAGTGTATTTATTCTAGACAAACCCTCAGCACTCTTTATGAGATTAGAGGTAAGTACAACACAGTCTTATTTAAGCATACATTAAGTCACACAGGTAAGTAATACAGTTAGGCCCTAGGGGCCACGCAAACCATATACTAAAGAAGTGGTATAAGGACCACTGTCACGGAAATAGGATAGGCCTAGGCCTAGGGAATCGCTGGGGCTACACTACACTAGCAACAGTTAGGAAGTGGGAGGCCCACGGGATTCAGGTGCAGAGTGGAAACACTCACGCGTAATGCGTAAAAGTCGATAGAATTACTAGCAGTTAGAAATTAACAGTTTAAGGACACTTCTGAAGCAGCTAGAGAGTCGAGACTCGAAAACTAGACCCTAGGATAGTCACTACCCTTGTGAGCACCGAAGTACCCAAGTTACCTAGCCCACGGGCTGCGGGTGCATAGGTGTGAACTTGCGTCGGGTTTCGTCGTGGACTTCTATGGATGCCTGAAGGAAAGTTGCTGACAGGCAGTCAGTGAAGAGTGTCCGGTGGATCCCAAGGCTGGGATCAAGAAGAGAGGAGACCTGCAAGCAGAAGGGACAGAGTCAAGGTCACTAGCCAGTGACCACGTGGAACCAGGAAGGAACCAGGCGATGTCGTGAAGATTGCAGGTGAAGGTGAAGCTTGTCGCTGCAGCCACGGGGACCAGGAGACGTCGAGGACGACCAGGACCAGGAGGCGAGCTGTCCCACGAAGGCTCTTGCTGTCGGCGGTGTCGAAGTTGAACTAGGACTCACCAAGCCTTGGCAAGCGGAACCCACGAAGAACGGAGGACTTGCTTCTGGTGCAGACCAGGAAGGTCTGGGGTGCTTCTCTTTTGCAGGGAAGCGGGAGCCAGTCTGGAGGAGCCAAACCAGCAGTGAAGATTTCAGGATGCGTCGTCACAGAGGCCACTAGCCAACGGGCAAGCAACCGGACAGGCGCGGCAAGCAGGAAAATGCAGAAGGGCCCCACGCAGGACTCGTGGAGTGTGGGGGGCTGATGTTCGGTGCAGATGGTGCTTGGGGTTGGGGCTTCTCAATCCCCGGTGCACAACTTCGAGGGTGCCTCAGAAGCTGCGCTGGAAGATACTAGCCACTTTTCCCAGGTAGCCGGTCCCACGTCTCTCGTCGCCTCCACGGATCTCAGCTCGGCTGTGGATCAGGGTCAGAGAAGTCTGGAAGTCAAGGCTCTGGTCGGGCTCTGCAGTCGGTCCCTCGTAGAACTTCAGCAAAGCAAAGGGTAGTCTCTTGATGGTGCCTGTTTGCACAGGGTAGCCACTCCTTGGCCACAAGGGAGATTCTTCAGTCTTCTTCTTTCGTCGAGTGTCGAAGGTCCAGAGTTTCTGTTCAAGTTGCAGGTTCAGGATAATCTAATCTTCTGGGGCCCAGCTACCACTCTTATACTAATCTGGGGGGCTGGGTTACCTGCTAGGTCACGCCTTATGGGTGGGACCTGGGAGGGTGGTTGTTACAACCCCTTCCCTTTGTCCAGTTTCGCGCCAGGACTGGGGCTGGAGTGCCCCAGCACCGGTTTGAACTGGACTATGCACGGGACACCTTGTGTGCCCCAGGCATGTCTCATTCTTTTCATCCCTCCCTGCCCCAATACACTAAGGCCTGTCTGGGGTGGTGCTCGCACCCCCCAAGGCAGGAAACCTATTGTCCAAGCCTCCCTTGCCGGGATCACTCCCAGCAGCAGGAGGTCAGACTCATGTCTGGCAGCAGCATCCATTTTGTGATGCTGGGGCTCTGGTTAACTTTAACCGGGTAAGTAGGTTACAACATGTCTTCTCCCTCTAGAAGGGAGGGATAATATCCTCATCCCCAGAAATGGGATGGGGGTATTATTCCAAAGTGTTAGACACCTTACACGACATGTTTTGATAAAGCCAAACCACAGTTACCATAACTGTTTAAGATTATAAGGCACTTTAAGAGTATATGGTAGGCTATATCATAGAACAGCTATAAGGACATGTTTCCGAAAGCTGCAGACAAGCTCAGCTCATGCTAGAGCACCATCTCACATGTTCCCAAGCACTCTGCCTCCAGGATTGTTAAGGCCTGCCATAGGAGTGGCTGATAGGTACACATGTGTCTATATGTAAGTTAGGTATAGGAATACTACACCTAAGCAAGGAGTGATTACACGACCTTGCCCCAGCTGAGTGACCAGCCAGTTGTGTCATAATGGAAGGCCAGGCCAGGGGTGGCATAATACATGCTTCACCCCCTGGCAGGCCTAGGGTACACCTATGCCCTGGGTACCTAAGATACACTGTACAGGGGCCAATAAGGTGATCCTATCCAAATGGGTTATGCACCTAAAGTACATAGTATCAATTTAGAGAGAGAACGGCAGGGCTGTGGGTCTGATTAGCAGGCCCACAGCCACATCTAAGTCGAAAACCAGTAAAGCAAAAGCAAAAAGTGGGGGTGAACATAGAAAGCAGACCCTACTCTCCTACACAACCCCCCCCAAACTTAGGGACATTAAACTAACCTTGACCAGTTGAGTCTTCATGTTCTAAGTGGAAATATCTGGAGAGTCCATCTGCATTGGCATGGTCAGTCCCAGGTCTATGTTCCACTGTGAAGTCCATCCCCTGTAGGGAAATGGACCACCTAAGAAGTTTGGGATTTTCACCCTTCATCTGATTTAGCCACAAGAGGGGCTTATGGTCTGTCTGAATCTTTTAGTGAGTGCCAAACAAGTATGGACTCAGCTTCTTCAGGGCCCAAACCACAGCAAAGGCCTCCCTCTCAATAGCTGACCAACGTTTCTCTCTAGGGGTCAGCCTTCTACTTATAAAAGCAATGGGCTGGTCTTGACCATCTACATTCAGTTGTGAAAGAACAGCTCCCACACCTAACTCAGAAGCATCTGTCTGGACAATGAACTCTTTGGAGTAGTCTGGACTTTTCAGAATAGGTGCACTGCACATGGCCTGCTTCAGGTCATCAAATGCTTTTTGACAGCTTACTGTCCACTGAACTTTCTTTGGCATTTTCTTGGAGGTCAAGTCATTAAGTGGTGTCACAATGGACCCATAGTTCTTAACAAACTTTCTGTAGTACCCAGTCAGGCCCAAGAAAGCGCTGACCTGAGTCTGGGTAGTTGGAGGAGTCCAGTCGTTTATGGTCTGGATCTTGCTCTCCAGTGGTTGAACCTGACCCCCACCAACTAGGTGGCCCAGGTATACAACCTTGCTCTGCCCTATCTGGCACTTAGTGGCCTTGATAGTGAGGCCTGCCTTTTGCAGGGCCTCTAAAACATTCCTCAGGTGGACCAGGTGATCCTCCCAGGTGGAGCTAAAGACAGCAATATCATCAAGATAAGCTGCACAATAATCATCCAACCCAGTAAGGACTTGATTCACCAACCTTTGGAAAGTGGCAGGTGCATTCTTCAAACCAAAGGGCATTACCACAAATTGATAATGTCCTCCTGGGGTCGAGAAAGCAGTTTTGGCCTTTGCATTCTCAGCTAGTCTGATTTGCCAGTAGCCTGCTGTCAGGTCAAATGTGCTCAAAAACCTAGCAGCTGCCAGTCTGTCAGTGAGCTCATCTGCCCTAGGTATTGGATGGGCATCTGTCCTAGTGACAGCATTGAGACCTCTGTAATCCACGCAAAACCTCATCTCTCTCTTACCATCTTGGGTGTGAGGCTTTGGCACAAGGCCTACAGGACTAGCCCAAGGGCTCTCTGAAGGTTCAATGACTCCCAGCTCCAACATCTTTTGTACCTCAACTTTTATGCAGTCCCTGACATGGTCAGGTTGCCTGTAGATTTTACTCTTCACAGGCAGACTGTCACCAGTGTCCACCTCATGGGTGCACCTGTTTGTCTGACTTGGGGTCAGAGAGAACATATGTCTGTAGGACTGCAGAACCTGTCTGCAGTCCTGTTGCTGATGGACAGTGAGGCTGTCAGAAAAGACCACACCATCAACTGAGCCATCATCAGGGTTCTGAGTCAACGGGTCTGGGAGAGGGTCACTCTCTTCCTCCTGCCCCTCATCTGTAGCCATGAGTAAGCCCATGTCTGCCCTGTCAACATATGCCTTCAATCTGTTGACATGAAGCACCCTGTGGGGGCTTCTGGGAGTCCCAAGGTCCACCAAGTAGGTGGCTTCTCCCTTTTTCTCAACAATAGTGTGGGGTCCAGACCATTTGTCTTGGAGTGCTGCAGGGGCCACTGGCTCCAACACCCACACTTTCTGCCCTGGCTGGTAAACAGTCAGCACAGCCTTTTGGTCATGCCAAGCTTTTTGGAGTTCTTGGCTTGCCTCAATGTTTTTAGAAGCCTTCTTCATATACTCTGCCATCCTGGAGAGGAGACCAAGTACATAATCCACTATATCAAGTTTGGGTTGTCTGAGAGGTCTCTCCCATCCTTCCCTTACCAAACATAGGGGTCCTCTTACAGGATGCCCAAACAAAAGCTCAAAAGGGCTGTAGCCAACCCCCTTTTGTGGGACCTCTCTGTAAGCAAACAGAAGGCAGGGTAAAAGGATGTCCCATCTTCGCCTAAGCTTGTCTGGTAAACCTTTTACCATTCCCTTTAGGGTCTTGTTGAATCTCTCAACAAGCCCATTGCACTGTGGGTGATAGGGTGTGGTGAACTTGTAGTTCACACCACACTCCTTCCACATTGCAGTCAAGTATCCTGACATGAAGTTGGCACCTCTGTCAGAAATGACCTCTTTTGGAAAGCCCACTCTGGAGAATACTCCAAGCAGGGCCCTTGCCACAACAGGAGCTGTTGTGGTCCTCAGGGGAATAGCTTCTGGATACCTGGTGGCGTGGTCCACTATCACCAGTATGAATCTGTGCCCAGATGCTGTTTGTGGGTCCATTGGTCCTACAATATCTATGCCCACTCTTTCAAAGGGAACCCCCACCACAGGTAGTGGTATGAGGGGGGCCTTTGTGGTGCTACCTGATTTGCCACTGGCTTGGCAGGTGACACAGGAGCGACAAAACTCCTTGGTATCTTCTGACATATGGGGCCAGTGAAAGTGAGGGACAAGCCTGTCCCAAGTCTTGTTCTGGCCTAAGTGTCCTGCAAGGGGAATATCATGGGCCAAGGTAAGAAGGAAGCCTCTGAACTTCGGTGGTATGACCAACCTCCTGGATGCACCAGGCTTGGGGTCTCTAGCCTCTGAATACAGTAGCCCTTCATCCCAATACACTCTATGGGTACCTTGAGCATTCCCTGCAGCCTCAGCAGCAGCCTGCTGTCTGAGGGGTTCAAGAGAGGGGCAGTCTAATTGAGCCTGCCTCAGATCTGCCCTTGAAGGTCCCCCTGTCCCAAGAAACTCAACCTGATCAGGTTCAAGTTCTTCTAGGACAGTTCCTTCAGGGCTCTCAGAATCATCCTCCTGGGAGGGCTGATCCACCACCTGAGGCAGGGGGGAAGGCACAGCCTTAACCCTACTGCTCTTTCTCTTGGGTTGTGACTGGTCCATAGTTTCAGGATCCAGCACTTGTTCAGTGGTGCACTTTTTGGCCTGTGACCTGGTCACAGCAAGGACATGTGCATCTATCCCCAGCATTTCTGCATGGGTCCTATACTCCACTTCAGACCAAACTGAAGTTTCAAGATCATTGCCCAGTAAACACTCTACAGGAAGGTCTGAACTAACAACAACTTTCTTGAGGTCAGTTACCCCTCCCCAGGAGAAGTTAACAATAGCCACACTATGGGAGGTAGTGGCATTGCTAGCGTTGGTCACTAGGTAATTCTCACCTAGTATGATCTGTCTAGGGTCCACAAAGGCAGGTGTCACCATTGTGACACTAGCCCCAGTGTCCCTGTAGGCCTGAGCCATTCTTTGGTTGATAAAAGGAGTCTGTCTGTACTTGCCCAGGTTACTGGGGCCTACAGTAGAGGACAAAGCTAAGTCCCCATCACAGATCAGAACAGCCTGAGTAGGTATTCTGACTAGGCCAGAATCCTCCTCAGTTCCCAGGGTTAACCCTACTACACCCTTTTGCTGGGAACCACCACTTACAGCTGGACTAGGGGGTACAGTTGCCTTAGGGGCAATGGTGGCTGGGGGCTTATCCTTTTTGGTGCACTCACTAAACCAATGTGAGTTGGACTTACAATAGTTGCACCATGGTTTCTTTTGGCCATCTTTCTTTTTATCCTTTTTGGGACCACCCTCCCCCTGAGCCTTTTGGGGGCCTGGTGAAGACTTCTGGTCTTTTTGTTTCTGATCATTACCCTTCTGGTCTGCCTTTTTCTGATCACCGCCCTGGTTCTGGTTTTTCTGCTTAACTCTAGTCCTGACCCATCTATCTGCCTTCTTTCCCAATTCTTGGGGAGAAGTCAGATCAGAATCAATCAGGTGTTGATTCAGTAGCTGGTTTTGACAGTTGTTAAGGATTTGTTCTCTCATGATCAAATTATACAATCCTGTATAGTCCTTAACCTTACTTCCCACTAGCCAGCCTTCCAGAGCCTTAGTGGCACAATCTACACAGTCAGTCCAGTCCTGAGTCTCTGTCTTCTGGGTATCCCTGAACAACAACCTGTATTGTTCGGTGGTTAGGCCAAACCCATCAATTAGAGCACTCTTCAGGACAGTGTAATTGTCTGCATCCTCATCACTAACTGTGAGGAGCTTGTCTCTACCTTTCTCAGAGAAGGAGAGCCACAAGATAGCTGCCCACTGACTTTGGGGTACCTGCTGTACTTTGCAAGCTCTCTCCAAAGCAGTTATCCATTTGTGGATGTCATCCCCACACTTGTAGGGAGGGACAATCTTGCTCAGGTTTCTATTATCATAGTGCCTGTCTCTATCCTTGGGGATATTGCTGCCACCAGTGGGTTCTGACCCACTTAATGTTTGCTCTCTAGCCAGAGCAAGCTTCTCCTTGGCAAGGGCGAGTTCTTCCCTCTGAATCCTCAGATTAGCTGCCCTCATTCTGGCTTCATGCTCCTTTCTCTCAGGGGAAGTCATTCCCCTGTGAGAGGAAGCATTAGAGATGCTAGAGACATGGGAGTGGATGGATTCCCTTGAAGGGGATCTATCCCTCCTGCTTCTCTGTGTAAGCCCACTTGGGGGTCTGTATGGGGGGACCCCATGCAAACTCCCATGTAAGCTTAGGTTAGCCTGGCTAAGTCTTCCTACTTGGCCCTGGCTGTCTACCTCTTCATCTGAAGTCCCATCTGACTCATCTGTGATGGGCAGACCCTCCTTTGTACCTAGGGTACTGGCCTGTGAGGCCCTAAGAGTATCATACTCCTCTAGGAGTTGTACTAGCTGAAGGAGGGTAGGGTTTGCACCCTGTTTTAACTTTCTGGAGGTACACAATTGTCTCATCTCCTGAAAAGTTAGGGTATCATATCTAGAGGGGGTCTTCTTCAGACCTACCCCTCCTGAGAGAGCATCTACTTGATCTCCTCCCAGAGACATGATTTAGTGAGGGTGTGGTGTGTGCACCTACCTACACTAGTTGTTTCTACTAAACCTCTCTGGTAGTTGTAGTCAGGGTGTGTTACTCCCTTCAACCTACAACCACTAAGTCCAGTAGGACTTAAGTATTATAATCTGTGTTATATGTACCTAAACAATATCTGTGTGATCTTTCAATTTAGTATCTCAAGATTACAATGGTATTACAACAGCAAGCTCAGATCCCAACCGCTGCTCACCAATGTGAGAAGTTGGCCTGATGTATGATGTCACTAGTTCTAGTGTACACCTTATATCAGTCCAAACAACCCTTATGGTGATTGGTTGTAAAGTCAACCTTATAGACCAGCTATCCTAGTGGTAGCATGGACAAGAGCAGTCTTAGGCTAAACTCTGAATGGCATGTGAAGCCAGCTGTGATACCATATATAATCCCTTGAATACCAAATGAAAGGACACCACAACAGATATATATATAAAATAAAGTGTATTTAATCTAGACAAACCCTCAGCACTCTTTATGAGATTAGAGGTAAGTACAACACAGTCTTATTTAAGCATACATTAAGTCACACAGGTAAGTAATACAGTTAGGCCCTGGGGCCACGCAAACCATATACTAAAGAAGTGGTATAAGGACCACTGTCACGGAAATAGGATAGGCCTAGGCCTAGGGAATCGCTGGGGCTACACTACACTAGCAGCAGTTAGGAAGTGGGAGGGCCACGGGATTCAGGTGCAGAGTGGAAACACTCACGCGTAATGCGTAAAAGTCGATAGAATTACTAGCAGTTAGAAATTAACAGTTTAAGGACACTTCTGAAGTAGCTAGAGAGTCGAGACTCGGAAACTAGACCCTAGGATAGTCACTACCCTTGTGAGCACCGAAGTACCCAAGTTACCTAGCCCACGGGCTGCGGGTGCATAGGTGTGAACTTGCGTTGGGTTTCGTCGTGGACTTCTATGGATGCCTGAAGGAAAGTTGCTGACAGGCAGTCAGTGAAGAGTGTCCGGTGGATCCCAAGGCTGGGATCAAGAAGAGAGGAGACCTGCAAGCAGAAGGGACAGAGTCAAGGTCACTAGCCAGTGACCACGTGGAACCAGGAAGCAACCAGGCGATGTCGTGAAGATTGCAGGTGAAGGTGAAGCTTGTCGCTGCAGCCACGAGGACCAGGAGACGTCGAGGACGACCAGGACCAGGAGGCGAGCTGTCCCACAAAGGCTCTTGCTGTCGGCGGTGTCGAAGTTGAACTAGGACTCACCAAGCCTTGGCAAGCGGAACCCACGAAGAACAGAGGACTTGCTTCTGGTGCAGACCAGGAAGGTCTGGGGTGCTTCTCTTTTGCAGGGAAGCGGGAGCCAGTCTGAATGAGCCAAACCAGCAGTGAAGATTTCAGGATGCATCGTCACAGAGGCCACTAGCCAACGGGCAAGCAACCGGACAGGCGCGGCAAGCAGGAAAATGCAGAAGGGCCCCACGCAGGACTCGTGGAGTGTGGGGGGCTGATCTTCGGTGCAGATGGTGCTTGGGGTTGGGGCTTCTCAATCCCCGGTGCACAACTTCGAGGGTGCCTCAGAAGCTGCGCTGGAAGATACTAGCCACTTTTCCCAGGTAGCCGGTCCCACGTCTCTCGTCGCCTCACGGATCTCAGCTCGGCTGTGGATGTGGATCAGGGTCGGAGAAGTCTGGAAGTCAAGGCTCTGGTCGGGCTCTGCAGTTGGTCCCTCGTAGAACTTCAGCAAAGCAAAGGGTAGTCTCTTGATGGTGCCTGTTTGCACAGGGTAGCCACTCCTTGGCCACAAGGGAGATTCTTCAGTCTTCTTCTTTCGTCGAATGTCGAAGGTCCAGAGTTTCTGTTCAAGTTGCAGGTTCAGGATAATCTAATCTCCTGGGGCCCAGCTACCACTCTTATACTATGCTGGGGGGCTGGGTTACCTGCTAGGTCACGCCTTATGGGTGGGACCTGGGAGGGGGGTGGTTACACCCCCTTCCCTTTGTCCAGTTTCGCGCCAGGACTGGGGCTGGAGTGCCCCAGCACCGGTTTGAAATGGACTATGCACGGGACACCTTGTGTGCCCCAGGCATGTCTCATTCTTTTCATCCCTCCCTGCCCTAATACACTAAGGCCTGTCTGGGGTGGTGCTCGCACCCCCCAAGGCAGGAAACCTATTGTCCAAGCCTCCCTTGCCGGGATCACTCCCAGCAGCAGGAGGTCAGACTCGTGTCTGTGGCAGCAGCATCCATTTTGTGATGCTGGGGCTCTGGTTAACTTTAACCGGGTAAGTAGGTTACAACATGTCTTCTCCCTCTAGAAGGGAGGGATAATATCCTCATCCCCAGAAATGGGATGGGGGTATTATTCCACAGTGTTGGACACCTTACACGACATGTTTTGATAAAGCCAAACCACAGTTACCATAACCGTTTAAGATTATAAGGCACTTTAAGAGTATATGGTAGGCTATATCATAGAACAGCTATAAGGACATGGTTCCGAAAGCTGCAGACAGGCTCAGCGCATGCTAGAGCACCATCTCACATGTTACCAAGCACTCTGCCTCCAGGATTGTTAAGGCCTGCCATAGGAGTGGCTGATAGGTACACATGTGTCTATATGTAAGTTAGGTATAGGAATGCTACACCTAAGCAAGGAGTGATTACACGACCTTGCCCCAGCTGAGTGACCAGCCAGTTGTGTCATAATGGAAGGCCAGGCCAGGGGTGGCATAATACATGCTGCAGCCCCTGGCAGGCCTAGGGTACACCTATGCCCTGGGTACCTAAGGTACACTGTACAGGGGCCAATAAGGTGATCCTATCCAAATGGGTTATGCACCTAAAGTACATAGTATCAATTTAGAGAGAGAACGGCAGGGCTGTGGGCCTGATTAGCAGGCCCACAGCCACATCTAAGTCGAAAACCAGTAAAGCAAAAGCAAAAAGTGGGAGTGAACATAGAAAGCAGACCCTACTCTCCTACAACCATGAATGGGCAAATGGTGGAGGCTCTGAGAGGCAGAGGAGTCAGTATGACTACTGTGAGGTGTAATCTGACATCCTCAGTGTAGGTCATCCTGATACAGTCCACCAAATCATTGTTGCAGACAATCGTGAGAGTCACTACCCAGTGGCTCTGGTTCCTTTTGAGTGGGGGTGGGGGGAGTGTGCAGGTTCTTTAAAAATAGCTGTTTGCCCTGCCATGCCTGTCGATTTTCAGTTGGGCAATGACCTAGAGGACGCTGTCTGAAAGGAAGTGGAGCTCAGGTCACACCTGGAGACATTAGGATTGCCTGACCATGCAGTCCGTGGCTGCCTATCAGGGGTGTCAAGGAAGCCTGTAACAATGGCCCAGTTCACTGGCAAGAAGAGGAAGGGCAAGGGGTGCAGGCAACCTGCCCCTGAAACTCCCGCGGACTGGGTTGAAAGGATGCCTGAGGAGACTGCCTTGGAGCCTACCCAGGGGGACATTGCCCCCTGGGAGACCTGCCTGACTTTGTTGAGTTGCCACCTTCCTGCTCCCAGGTTTGGTGCCTTGGCACACCCTTGCAAAATTACCCAATTTATTGCACAGCCTACAACATACATTTCTGGCTGGGCAAGGTCTACCACCTTTCGTTTCAGTTTGATTCCCACATCTGAACCCCACATTAGTCTGCTTAAATAAAACACTAGGTTGGTTGATTGAATTAGGTAGATTAGGCCTTCTCCCTTTACTGTTATCCTCCTTACAACGAATGGCGTTAATATGCTCAGTCACCTTGTCATCCAATTCTTTAGGAGAATTCAGAGATGTCTCAATACTTTGAGCTATTCTGGTGGTTTTCTCCAATGAGGGATTACCCAATGAAATATGTTTTTGGCATATACCTCTATCTGTGCAATGGCTAATAAATTGGTTGCAAATAATTTGGTCACTGAAGTTTTCAAATTGACACTCAGCCACTAGTTTAAGTAGAGCTGAGATATATGTATCCACGTCCTAAATAGGTCTTTAGGTTCTCTTAAAGAATGTGTGCCTAGAGACAACCAAACTGGGCTGGACATCAAATCTATTCACCAGTTTCTTAATTGCTTCTTGGAACACGTCCAACTCTTCACCCTCCAGTAACACCAAGCCTGGAAGTTGTCGAAACATTGATCTTCCTTCATAACCTAAAGTGTGAAGCAACAAGAATTTGTTTAAGTCCAGTCTAAATCTTGATGCTGCGATGGCCCCTAAGTACATTTCGAAAGCATCAAACCACTCCCTCCAGGGAATGGGTGGTTCGCCAGGAGGGTGTAAAAATAATGGTGGAGGGTTAACTGACTGCATGGTGTGTGAAACAGAAAAATAGGAGTAATTGCCTAAACAGAATAGAAAACTGTTAGTCAAGGATGAGTAGGGAAGTAGTAGATAATGACATACAAGTCACCAAATATTACATTTGTAGTAGCAAAAACCACATATAGCATGTAAATATGTGCTTCAATTTTGGAGCATTGGCAATGCGCGTCAACTTTTTATGCCAAAAATGTATCTAAGGTGTGCACGTCACCATGTATTGTGTGCCAAAGATATATGCCAATTTCCTTAGAATAACAAGAACATTTTTTACCTTTTTTCTTTGGTGCCACACCAACCTACTACAACAATACATTACGAGGCTGTGGGGAGCCACTCAGAACACTGCACATTCCCCAGCTTCTCATTTTGCAGCGCTGAAAAGGGGAGGTTATCCACTTTTTAGGAATGGGAACAGACAGCTTCAGCGTATAGAAAGACACCCCATACAACACACAATATACATCACACAAAATGCACATGAGCAAAGATACACCTTTACAGAGGTGGGACGAGGTTAGTCCTCATCAGCAACTGGCTTGTTTGGGTGAGTACTGACTGACTGACTGAGTCCCCTTTGAGGCATTTCCTGGATGGGGTGTCACTCACATTTTGGTACACAGGATAAGCTGGTTTCATGCCTAACAGAGGGAGGCACTTGTCAAAGAATAAGGCACCTGACCAGGGCCTGCAGGCTGTTGCTGGGTGAGTTTGTTTCATAGATATTTTACCTGGCCTTGAAAACAGCATACAAGTGCCAGCATGGGACGGTACCCAACCCGGAGGCATTAAACTCGAGTAACACCAGTGGAAGGCCAGGGGAGGTGAGGAATTGAGCCTCTCTGCTGACTCAGTGAGCACGTGGCATTCATGTGGGCTGGAGGTGAGTCTGCAGTATTACACAGACAGACTGAACTTGTAATTAGAGGTGAGGACCTCTGTGCCAATCCATTGGGCAAGGTAAAGCCTGCCAGCAGCCGATTTAACTTCCGATACTGACCTGTGTTGCAACAGCTGGCCACACAGAGAGTTCATTCATGTCTGCTTTCCGCTAGTTTATGTGGCACAGTATGACAATGTATAATTGCTCTTATCCAAACTTAAAGAACTGAGGGCCTGACTTAGAGTTTAGCAGGTGAACTACAGTGCTTCAGGGTGGTGAAGGACATTACCTGTGACATCCTGATGGACTATTGCCCCCCCAGATTTAAGAGATGACCGCCAGACCAGCCTGTATCTTTGTAGATTGAAGGGAACCATCTCCAATGCAGTTCCTTTCAGTGCACTAAAGGTTTGGTGGACGGCTGCCATTGGTTTTCAGGGCCTCCCCTTAAACTTTCTACTATTTTTAATTTTTCAGAACAAAACTCCCAAAGCAGTAGTTTGTTTTTCAGAAAACAAAAATCTAATGACCCCCACACCCTGGTGGAGTTCTCCCAGGATGTGAGGGTCATTATAGATGTTTTTCCAGTGGCTCACTGCCAGGTTGTTCCTGGCGGTGATGTCCAGGAAAAAAAGAGATTAGACACGTCCACCCTAAATAGGGTGGGCAGCATGATATCCTTTCTTCTATTGCCCTTGGTCCATTGAGCCATCAGAGGAAGCATTCCATCAAAGGAGCCAGAGGGGGCTCCGGTGGCACTTATCGGCCGCCCATCTCTGCATGAGGCTGGTGGACCAACTGGTTGCCGGGCAGGGTACTAATCACATTCGCCGCAGAGTAACCTCCCTGCCAAACTCTAAATCAGACCCTTGATTTTATATATGTCCCTAAAGGCTGGGGACTGGGCAGTTTCTAAACGGACACAATGTGCATAGATAAAACAACTCGGTAGTTCGAGATGGATCACTCATTTTGGATACAAATTGGTTTCTCTGCGCCATTGATATGTTGCATGCACCTTGTGCACTTTGCAGTGCACATTTATTTTGCACACCAGGTGCTGATTTAGCTGCTGTTAAGGTTGCTTTCACCTACTGTATATTCCTCAGCTCTCCTAACCTGCTAGGTACTTACCTCTGTTATCATTGGTCATTTGCTGGATATTCATGCTTAGCATTCCTTGTTCTTATATGCATTTCTGTTTCAGTTGTACTTGGTGTTACCTGGGTGTGGACGTTCCATTAAAGCAGATACTGTTTATACCTACTTTGGCATTATTAACTACCATATGCTCCAGTACTCCACTGCCAAAATAATGGTTTCCACTGGATTATGTCCAGGTGCCGTTTAGAAGCTGTAGATGTTCATCCTATAGCAGAGCTTAAATGTTACCAAGGAAAACGATGGCAACAATAAGTGAGCCATGTGTGCCAACAACACTGTCATTACTGGCCATCAACATGCCTGAAATGAACACAATACGCAAATGACAGCCATCTTACTGTAGGACTGCACAATGCCCGGAATGCCCACATTATGTGTAGGAGAGTAGGATCTGCTTCACATGGGTACCCCCACTTTTTGCTAGTGTTTCACTGTTTTTTTTACCTTAGTCTGGCTGTGGCCCTGCTAATCAGGATCCCAGCCTAGCTACTTCCTCTCTAAAATGGTTTCCATGTACATTAGGTACATCTCTAATTGGATTCTGGCGTGCCTTATAAGTCCCTAGTATATGGTATACTATGTACCCAGGGCATAGGTACCTCAGAGGACCTACCAGGGGCTGCAGCATGTATTATGCCACCCCTGGAAAGCCCTCCAAAATGACACCACATGCTACTGCAGCCTGGGTAAGTAGGTGCATGCACCCCTTACTGTGGTATAGGCTACCTATATCACTACCATTGCACACACATATAAAACCTATAAGTCACTCCTATGGCAGGCCTTAACAATCTTGAAGGCAGAGTGCTTGGTTTTTATGTGAGCGGGTGTCCCTGCATGAGCAGAGCCCCTCTGCAGCGTTCGGAGTACCTCCACTGATGCTGTTTGTGGTGCAGTCTGACCATATACTCTTAAGTGCATTAAACCTCGCTGTAAATGCTAACTTTGGACTGGCTGCACGGGAACATGTCGTGTTTGGTGTCAAACACTTTGGAATACTACCCCCCGCCAGTTCTGGTGGCGGGGGTAGCATTCCACCCTTCTAGAGGGAGAGACATGTACCCACTGGTCTAAGCGGTAAAGACTTTCTAGAGCCCTGGCATCACAAAATGGATGCCACTGCCACAGACACGGGTCTGGCCTCCTGTTGCTGACCAAAACTCTGGCAGGGGAGGCCTGGACAATAGGTTTCCTATCACAGAGAGGTGTAACCACCTCCCCAGACAGGCAGATATGTATTGGGGCTGGGCGGGAGCACTGTCTGGTGCTTTGAAGTCCTGCACTGGGGGCACACTTGGTGTCCCTGTGCATAGTCCAGTTCAAACCGGTTGCAGGGGCTACCTGCCCCTGCTCTGGCGCGAAACTGGACAAAGGAAATGGGTGTAACCACCCCTCTTTCCAAACCCTCCCATAGGTGGGTCCCAAGAGTATGTCCAACCCCCTATCCTAGTATAAGTATAGGAACCCAGTCCTTGAGACTTTAGATTACCCTGGACGAAACTCTGCACCATATATCCTGGACCTTCGACTTTCTATTTCAACTAGAAGACAGAAGAAATCTCCCTTGGGGTCAAGGAGTGACTCCCCTGCTTGGCAGGCACCAAAGAAGCAACTGTCCGGTCTGCAACTCTGAAGCTCCTGCCGGACGCCAAAGTCTTTGCATCACCAGAGGTGGATTTCCAGACTTCCCTGAGGCTACCCTGAGTTCACAGCAAAGCTGAGGCCCGTGGCTATCGTGGGTGACGTGGAACCGTGACCCCTGGACACCGTGAACTTTTGCCGGTACATCATCTTCCTGGTCTTCCTCGAAGTTGTGCTTTGGGCTCCGAGTAGCCCCAGCCTTGGGCACCTACTGCACCGAAGATCTCTGGCCTCCTCTCCATGAGTGACCCGTGGGCCAGTTTCCAGTGCGACTGCTTGAGGCTCCTTCGCGATCGCTAGCCCGTTGGCTAGTGGGTCCCCACGAAGGCAACTCCTTTTCTGATTGGGCTTTCCTGGTTGCTCCAGACGTGCCCTGACTTACCCTCGCTGGGTGAGTCCCCCAGACCTTGCTGGTCTGCACCAACGTCTTTCTTCTATTTCCACTTGACTTGCCGAGGCTTGATGGGTCCATTCTGGTCGCCGATACCGCAGCACTCGACAGACTTTGTGGGACAGCTCGAATCCAGCTCCTGGTTGTCGTTGACGCTCCCTGGACCTCGTGGCTGAAGAGTCAAGACACCCGTCAACTCACCTGAAGCACCCGACATCTGTGGGCATTGGACTATCGTGACCCTGGTCACTGGTAAGTGACCCAGACTCTGTCCCCTCTGCTTTCAGGTTCCTTCCATCCTTGATCCAGGCTTGGATCTCTTCGGACACTTCTTCTCTTCACGGCAGCAGCACTTCTTTGCCAGCTTCCATTGAAAACAACGCCGCGACCCGACACCAAAAGACACCTATGCACCCGGCTTCCCTGGGTGAGGTAACTCGGGTACTCCGGTGCTCCCGTGGGTGTTGGCCCTAGACACCTCTAAGTCCAAAAGGGTTTGCTTATAGTCATCCTCTAAGTGTCCATAAATTGTAATTTTCCAACCGCGACTTTTCCCATAGAAGTTAATGGCGATTCACGCCTGTGTTCTAACACTGCACGCGTCCCCCGTGGGTCCCCTACGTCACTACCTTGGGTGGTTCCTTGGGCCCAAGCACTTGTAAAGGTTCTAGGCCTTGTGTCAAGTTCAGTCGTGGTTCTTATACCACTTTATTGGTATATGGTTTGGTACGCCCCTAGGGCCCAAAAGTGTATTTGTGCTTTTACTGTTAAATACTGACTTGTAACTTAAGTACTTCGAACTCCAGCCTCATAAAGAGACTAGAGGGGTATGTTTTATCTTAAATACATATATTTTGAATATGTACCATATGTACCTGGTGTGGTTGTCCTTTAATTTGGTCATTCAAGAGATTATAGACTGGTAAAACAAGCTGCTTTACATACTGTTCTGCTTGGGTTTTCGGATCAGATAGAACCCGCTCATCAGAGCCTCTCTAACCCAGCCAGAACGTTACCCTCTCCCTAGGGCCTATTCACAACAAGTAACCACGATATATACCACCTAAGGACAGGGAATTCCTACTATATATATATATATATATATATATATATATATATATATATATATATATATATATATATCTAGACCTCTTATAATACAAGTGGCGGCCTCGCGATCCCAGACGGACCCAGGACTTCCTACCCAGACGGCAGCCTCAGCCTCGCGGTCCCAGACGGACCCAGGACTTCCTACCCAGACGGCAGCCTCAGCCTCGCGGTCCCAGATGGACCCAGGACTTCCTACCCAGACGGCAGCCTCAGCCTCGCGGTCCCAGACGGACCCAGGACTTCCTACCCAGACGGCAGCCTCAGCCTCGCGGTCCCAGACGGACCCAGGACTTCCTACCCAGACGGCAGTCTCAGCCTCGCGGTCCCAGACGGACCCAGGACTTCCTACCCAGACGGCAGCCTCAGCCTCGCGGTCCCAGATGGACCCAGGACTTCCTACCCAGACGGCAGTCTCAGCCTCGCGGTCCCAGACGGACCCAGGACTTCCTACCCAGACGGCAGCCTCAGCCTCGCGGTCCCAGACGGACCCAGGACTTCCTACCCAGACGGCAGCCTCAGCCTCGCGGTCCCAGACGGACCCAGGACTTCCTACCCAGACGGCAGCCTCAGCCTCGCGGTCCCAGACGGACCCAGGACTTCCTACCCAGACGGCAGCCTCAGCCTCGCGGTCCCAGACGGACCCAGGACTTCCTACCCAGACGGCAGCCTCAGCACAAGTTCATCCTATGATTACCATAACATACAACAAGGGAATTAGTTTTACTATTTATCAGATCACACAAGAACTGCCAGTTTGAGCACAACCTGTTCTCTGGTTCGAGGGGCTCCTCTCTCCCTTATTCAGTTACCACTTACCTGATCAGGGTTAACATCCGTTCATGTCAAGTCACAGCTGACTAGAAGAATAGGCTACCCTCTTATACAAGAACACGCAGCACATGTTGATTCACTACAAACTGGATACTTTATTATTCATTATATACGCAATTACATAACATTACTGTGTAACACATAACCTGCAAAGAAAAGTGAAAGATTAGGTTGTACACTCTAATAAGAAAGGGGTTGACATCACCTTAGTCGTGTGTAGCCTGCACTCAATGGTCATCTAGGTTCCCTTCTCGTCTGTGCCTCGGCGCGCCTGGAGGTCACACCTCCGCAGTCACGGATCTGTTCCCTTCTCCCTTCTCCGAGTCACTGGGACCTCTTCCTCATCGGCTACTCTCTCTCCTCTCTGGCAATTCTGCTAGAAGAGTATCTGTCTCTCGGTTTTTCTCCGCCTTCAAGTTTGTCATCTGTCTTCCCTGGAATAAGTAGTAGCTTTACTGCTAACGGCTAGATGCCGCCTACGGACTGAAGTAAGTACCTCATAACTGCCTCAGACTTTCACTAATATAGAGGTGCATTTCCTCATGGAAAATTCCGGCCCGTAACCTGCCGCCCACCAAATTCTTGTACCTCCCCGTACCAAGGACACTTTCCCAGCCGGCCGGCCTGATGTAGTGTCTTCGGCATGAAGAAAAATACAATCCTTCGATAAGGGCCGGTCTGAACCGGTTCTCTCCAAGCGAATAACACCTCATAACTAAAACATCCCCCTTAACCTAGAAGCATCTCAAGCTGCCGGAGCAGAAAGAAAGATGGAGTCTCTCCCGTTTGAGGCCTACCAGGCCTGAATTCAGCACGGCTCCATGAAATACCCTCACTACAGGGCAGGTTATCCCTAATACTAACGAATCTATCCCCTAGGATATGTGTGCAAGCCCTAATCTATGGGGAAGAACACAGGATCATGTCGAAGTGCCTAGTAAATAGGCTTCATTCACTACTCTAACCCTTAGGCTTGAATGGTAAGAGACTGAAGTCACCCTAATCACCCGTCAACACAATAGGGCCGGGAAAATCGAGCAGTACACATACCTTCAAGACTTAGCCTGAAGGCTGCTCTCCTTAGCTACCACTAGGATAGCTTTTAACCCCTTGCATGCCCGCCCCTTTCCCTGCCCAGTGCCGCGCCTTCCATTAGCGGGCGGAGTTCATGACGAGCTGGACTCGTCATGGGCACAGCGCCACCGCAGCCCATGACGAGTCCAGCTCGTCATGGGCACTGAAGGGGTTAATAAAGGTTGACTTTAACCTATCACCATAAGGGGTTGTTTGGACTGGTACAAGGTGCGCACTTTAATTAGTGGACAGCATATACCAGGCCAACTTCTCACATTATGAAAAGTTCCAGGCATAATTTCAATTACGCCAAAGTAATTGGAGTAATTTTTATAGTTCTGCATTAGTGTAAAATGCAAAATTACTGATAGTTATTCATTTGAGGGAAAAAATCCTAGTGTGGGAGCGCATTTAGTGAGCTCGAGAGGACACTCGGTATTTGTGTTCCTCTGCATTTAGCGCTATTTCTTAGCGCAAGATGCATCCTCGCATCCCTTTTAGACACAAGGGTGAATTTTGCGCCAAGAAAATAGTTCTAAATGCCAAGAATGAGTTGGGGGAAATCCTACCCCAAACGCACATTTAGCAAGCACGAGGGAGTGCCTGCTTGCACATTCTAAATGGGTTATGTTGCATTTATCACTATTTCTTAGTGCAACAATGGCCCCTCACATCCAAAATGGACACAAGGGGGCATTTTTGCACTAAGGTACAGCACTAAATGCAGAATTACTCCTCTCTAATAATTACGTGAAATCTCGCGGAATTCTTAGGTAGTTCCTCGTGATTACGCTACATGGAATTATGCGAGTTACGCCCACTCCTAATTATGAATAGAGGCCACATGTTGGCAGGGGAGTCTACTTGAGGGAGATTGGTCGCCCCCGAATGTTGGTCAACAGAGGGGGATGGTTGCCCCATGACGCCTGAGGGGGCTGCAAACATTAGTCATGGGCTGGTTGCTACCCAATGTTGAGGCCTGAAAACCTAAGGGTGGCCACCAAAGGTCCAGAAGTGACACACTCAGTGACACACAGGTGCATGTGTGCACTCTTCCCATTCTATCCTCCACACCGTCTCAAAATATCTTACCTGTTTCCCAATCCTACTAGTGCCAGCTTGCTGCCACATTCTGCTCCTTTGCTCCTAATTTTGACCTTTACCGCTACCTCCAGCAGGCGCACACTCAAACAAGCTGACAGGATTATGTAAAGGGTGCACTGCCCTGGTCTGCCCCATGGTCCATCTTTAACTGGGTGCGCTGGGCGCAGGCTTGTTAGTGCGCCCTATAACAGAAAAAGTGCTGCCCCCAGGGCAGCATTGTGCTTGTGCTTGCCCTGTGGACAGCACATTAGTGAATGGCAGACCACCTGTTTGAAGAAGTATGTCCGTCTTTCACTTTGCAGAAGGAAACGCAGTCTGCCTTACATAGGGGGGCAGAGATACTCCTGCAGGCAGGTGCAGTGAGTGAATGCACTAGCCTACAGGGGAATCTCTAGGGGTGTCCATGGTAACACGTTCTCAACTTTTCAAGGCTTGCCCTCAGGATGCACACTGACTGTGCACCACCTCTTTGTGATGCAAAGTCAGTGCACGCCTTGATAATAACTGTGCCTCTGGACTCATGTCTATAATGGTGGGCAGGTGAAGAGGCAAAGTGTGCCGACATCTGCATATGGCCACAAGCCCATGCCATGAGATAATGCCCTTTAGAGATCACTCTGGCGCATACGTAAGTCTGGTGTGAACTGTATCAAGGGGCTGTGCAGGCATCTGTGGCCCCTTCTGTAATACCAAAGTGTTCCGGGTCCTCAGAAAGTGGGTGCCCATTGTGCCTCAGGTCATTTTGTGTAATATGGACCCAGGTGCCAGCGTCACCATGAGGCCTGTAATACTGGAATCGATACCTCCCTCCTCAAACATGTCGGAGGCAGTGCTGCAGTTTCAATGTGTGTTACTGCTCTGGGGCCTCTGGTGGGGCTACTCACCCACACACCTGAGAAGAAGTGAAATCTGGGCAGCGTTGGGCACCATGGTGGAAGACAAACTCAACACGTAATAGAAGAGCAATGGATTTCAATTAGGGACCCCAGGTGTACTACTACGTGGAATTAGTGGCACTGCTCTTGCACACCCCTATTTCAAGTGAGCTTTCAAGAGCCTTAGTTGCTTTTGAGTCCTTCCACCCCTTGTCCTTTCCTTAGCTGCTTAGCAGCAAATAGGAGGCTGTTGAGTTCCTTGAAGTGCAATAAGCAATCATCCCTGAGATCTCATCATGGTCTTAGGGTTTGTGGTGACCTTGCCTAGCAGTAGGACCATCACAAGGTGGGAGCACCTGGGGATGTTGTATCAGGCGTTGCTCTGTTCAGCTCCCAACAATGCCTCTGTTAAATGCATTTATATATCACAAAAACTGGCACAGAATCCTTTTGTGATATGACCATGACGAGATTGGTAACTCGGCCTCCACTAAGTGGCGCCTTCCACTGGAACTGCCTGGAAATGCTACCAGAGAACCAACCAGAGAGGGGCCTGCATGACATTTATGACCCTTCCCTCACAAATCTTCTGATTGGCCTGCAAAAGAGAGGAACCAACTCTGAATAAAGTTTGGCAAGTTCAGATATAGCATCCAACTGGGCATCGTTGCTGCATTACACTGCATTTGGTAGGCCAAGGAAGACTTTCCAGATAGATCTGAGGGTTCCATCACAGACGGGATCTGAATAGGTTTGTGCTGTCGGTAGGGTCAGGAATGTGTCTGTGTTAAGTGAATTTACCAGCCCTGGGCCTCATTAGGCATGGCTAATTATAATTAGTGGAATTGTCCTCCCGTGGAATTACAGTTACCAGTTGTCCTGGTGATTACAGAGGGTTAAATAATGTGGATCATATGGTTCTGCAGAATAAACTGCAGGAATTGGACTTACTGTGTCGGTCTCACCTGTTTTCCCCGGTACTCCACCGGGAGACATCACCTGCTTGCAGCAGGCTAAATCTGCAGGTGGAATTCCACACGCTAGTGGTGATCCTGCGAAACGTACAATCCCCATGGATCAGTTAGGCGTATATTCCTACAGTACTGGACGTGTGATTAGAGTTATCTGTGGGTTTAGGTGGCTTCACTCCCAGCACTCAAGTCATCACTGTGCCCTGGAAGAGATGACTGTTATCTGGAGAGTGTGCTTGCTCTGTGCCATGCTGTCTAGGGTTGTGCTGCTTCAGCTTTAGTGATAGCCCCTGCGGTGGCCTTGGGCTGGGTGCCACTCAGCCTGCAGCATCAGCAAAATGCTGGACCTTGGCCCATCTGCACTAGTGCCCATACAATCTATCCCACTCTAGCATATCTGTGAAGGCTAACACCCACTGACCTTGAACTAATGACACATCCACGCCTTGGTGCAGACTTTACATCCAGACAGATTCGTTTATTGCTCTTTTATCAGTGCAGCATTCAAGTGTGGCTTCTGGGCTAAAGATTTCTATCAGTAAATATGTATTGCCATATAAATATTGCTGCTCGTGATAAAGGTCATCACAGCTGATTTCACAGTCCACATACACATCTGATAAATGCATATTTTCAATATTTGTCTACATTTAAAATTTTCATTTAGCCGACGTACCATTAAAAAGTGTAAAACAGGCGTTTATTTGCCACTTTAGGGCACTCCCCCACAAAGCTCCTAACAAACAAGGCCGAACACATTTGCATTATGAAGTGCTCGTTTTGTGATTCCTAAACCTCAGTTTATGTCTCGGAGTCTGAGGTTGTCTTCGGCACACGGGCGGGCTCACTGTCACTGTTGTGCCAGGTGTTTCCACTGGTCATCCCGATGTTTATGTTCAAATATTGGAACTGGTTACACTGCTGGGAGTGTCAATTGTATAGGATTTCATTGGCAAATCTAGGGTGACGTGATTGCGTGTGACGTCCCTGACTCCTCCCTCCAGGCTATGTGTCATCATTGTCCAGAGCAATGGAATGGAGTGGTGGGGGAAGGTATAATACTTTAAACCGCAATTATTCTCATTTAATTTGTTGCTAACCCTTACGGAAGTGGTACGCTGCGTGCTCTGTTCTTCTGGGTGTCGACAGCAGCGCCTTCTGTCTCCTGTCACCAGTTCATCAGTCTTGGTATTCAGTGCTTCTGAAAAACTGCCTTTCATCTTGGTTCATTCCATTCACATGCCCAACTTCTACCTTTTAAATCGAGCAGTGGTATTGTCCGTTCATTTGTGTCTCCTTCCCCCCTCTGGGGTCATTTAGTGGGCTGTCCTGCTTTCTCCTCAGGCAGCCCCTCTTTCATCAGATCATAAACTCTTCTTGACTTCCGGCCTGTGGTCAGGCGAGACCTCCGCCTCCATCTCCTCTGATATTCTTTTCTGTCTATCCACTTCTGGTCAGTGGACTGAGCCCCCCACTAGCCTCCTCCCCCCCCCCCCCCCTCCCCGGGAGCCTTCACTGCTCTGCCCCCTCTCTCTGGCTATTCTGTGTTACTCTGTAGGACTATGCAGCCCCGTGACATGACACTGCATCCACGCATCATGCCTTTCTAATACCCTCTTATTTTATCACCCACTGTTCTTTGTTGAAGGTTTCTTCTCAGTGTTTCCTGGTTTGCTTGTGCCCTGAAAGGAATGGCACACCCCTGCTACCTCAGCCTGGCTCCTGGCTTCTGGGTTCTTGATTCTGCTATGGCTGTTTCCTCCAGCTCCTTGGAATCTTCTCACTAGACCCCACACTCCTTGACTTTCAGCAACTTCTCCTAAGCAAGATTGCCTTCTTCAAACTCTGTCTCTACCGTGCCAGCAAATTCGCTGTCACAGTGGTGATCCATGTGTGTTCCCAATAACAGTGTGGCCCGTGGAGCCTTCTTTGTGTCTGCATGTATCAATATATTCATTAGTGTTTTGTAGTAACTGTTTGGTGGCTGCAAATAGCTTCATTGCGTAGTAACATTAACAATTGCCTGCCACACTCTGATGTTTGTGGTGCCTTTAAGGCTGGTGCTTCCTTCAGGGTAGGCTGCAGCCTTACGTTGACCTCTAGTGGTGGTATGAATCATTGCAAAAGGCCAGAAAATTGCTCTATGCCAGTTTATGGGGTAGTGGAGCAGGAGGCAAAACTGTGTTTTTCTGGGAGCGCTGTTCTTCGCACTGGATTTGGGTCCAGGACCGCTCCGTAACCTGCACTTTAGTGAGAGCCCCTGCCTGGGCTACCAGCACGCCGCACTTTCTGCCCGGCCCCTGCAGCACCGTATTTGAACCGGAGTCGGTCCCTGGAGGTCGAAGACCGCTCCGTAACCTGCACTTTAGTGAGAGCCCCTGCCTGGGCTACCAGCACGCCGCACTTTCTGCCCGGCCCCTGTAGCACCGTATTTGAACCGGAGCCGGTCCCTGGAGGTCGAAGACCGCTCCGTAACCTGCACTTTAGTGAGAGCCCCTGCCTGGGCTACCAGCACGCCGCACTTTCTGCCCGGCCCCAGTAGCACCGTATTTAAGTCGAATCCTGTCACGCAACGCGGGACGTGAGCGGACAGAGCCCGGGCGAAGACCGGGACAAGACGGGCCCGTCTTAGCCCGTCATAGACTGAAATAGACTGGGCTGGGCCACGGCCCTTGGTCCGCATCCAAAAGGTACTGTGATATTGACTTCATGCTTGGATATAATCTGTCCTGCAGACACCATAATTGGTAGTATAGTATTATGTAAAATATTGTTTTATTAGTTTGCCCTCCTTGGTCTAAGATTTTACAAGAGATTTTGTTTACACTTAGCTTGGCTCTGTGTGTATTCTTGAACCCGTGAGTTGTAATTGTAAAAAATTGTAATTGTAAAATCACTTATATAGCGCATGGCTACCCGTAGGCATCCCAGCGCTCTTGGCAAACGGTGACCCTGGGCTGGTCCGATCTGCATTACTACTACGAGCTAATTTCTGGGGAATAAGAAGGTTTTAAGTTTCTTCCTGAACTGAAGGAAGGTCTGTTCCTGCCTCAGATTACATGGGAGGGCATTCCATTCTCTTGCTGCTTGCAGAGAAAAGAGCCGACCGCCCGAGCGGGCTCGTTTTATCCTGGGAATGATTGCCAGGTTGTGTTCACTCGAGCGGAGATTAAGTTGGGGCCTGTAGGGACTTATCATATTTTCCAAAATGGAAGGGCCTTCTCCATGCATGATCTTATATGTGATGCATAGGGATTTAAATCGCACCCGTTCCCTCACCGGGAGCCAATGAAGCGATCTTAGAGCTGGCTTCGCCGATATATACCGACTAGTTCTCGTCAAAATCCTGGCAGCATAGTTCTGAGCCACTTGTAAGGTCTTAAAGGTGGATGCCCTGCTATACTATACTAACAATTTGAAATGGGTAAGAGAAAAACCCCAAGTACTAAGAACATAAGTCAGCCCCCTATAGAGGTGCGCACCCGTCAGACTCTACTTAATTGCCTAACGGGAGCTATGGGCGCTATAGAACAGCAAATAATGACGGTAGAGGAGATATTGAGCTCGGGTACGAGTAATACTATCCCAGGCAGGGGCATACCTACAGTTGATATGACTCAAAGACGGGCGGTCGCACTTACAGAAGTATCAGAAACATTAGAAATATGTCAGCAAAGCTTGAATGGATGTATTTTAGATACCTGGGGCACATATCAGAATGTGATCAGGAACACAATAGACATGATAGTCAACCACCCCCTAAGAGGGCGAGAAATCTCGAAAAATCGCCCAATAAAGTCGGGGTGAAAGGTTCTACGGCTAAGGTAACTCCTTTAAACCCCGAAAAAAAGTTCCTAAAAAGGGTATACCCCTAGCAGGTCAAAACTCAAGGAGTAAGGAAAAATTCACAGATAGCCCCACTATAAGCGCTAAGAATGAGGTAGTTTTGCTTAAAGAGAAATTGGACTCTCTTGATGCCGTTCTCAGAGGCACACTAGATAAAATATTGGGAAGAATTGATAAAATGGAAAAAGTACTTTCCAAATATCCATTCATTATCCAGGACCCAGTACAGGAAATTTTAGACGTTCATGAAAACACTCATGTTCAACAAAGTAACAATGAGACGTCCTAATTCCCATATTACTCTTGACATTAATAGGGATTCTGTGTGCGCACCATCACGTACAGCTAATCTAGGGGAGCGCACTACCATTTTATCGGAGGATCCACCTATTGCCATTCAAACTTCAAATCATAGTCGTAATAACATAAGCGCCCAGCACGAGACAAGAGACGAGTGGCAAAAAATCCACCTGGATTTACCACCAGCTGCTACACCTTATGTGGTGGTATTAGCAAATGTCCCGAAAATACCGATTGGGGCGTTAGAACCTTTGGAGCTTTTACGAAATAGAGCATTGCATTGGTTAGGTACAAGACCAGGTCTGACGAGAGACTCTTTGAGGAATTTAAGATGGCGAGGAGAGTACCGTGGGTAGGTAGAGGCCGAAAAAATCTGATTGGGATTGCGTAGTGTTGACATTTAAAACACCACAATTGGTACAGTTAATTTTGAGGAGAATAGGAAGTAAAATAATAACAAGTCACTGAGTCAATTTGGTACCATTAGGTTTTTTCTATCAACCATCGAGTAATAATGCCCTTAAACCTAGGGATCCCTACCATGTAGGCCCGAACCTCCAGTTTAATGTGCCCACTTTTAACCGCTTTGAGACATTTAGTAACCTTCATTTGGTTGATTGACCACTATCGGGGGAACACTGCAAAAGTGTAAAACCAAGCAGTTTTGAACTGTCAGATAGAGGGGGCACACTGGCATAGGTGAATAGTAATAATATAATCCCTCAACATGGAGCCACACTGACAGCAAGCGTATGTACAGCAATTGAACCGTTGAGAAATATTTTAAACAACTGTATTTCTTATTCCCCTCAATCAGTTAATTTTACTTCTATTACACCAACTACCGAGCGGGGTCTTTACTGTGGTAAGGGTCAGGAAGATAACTGTCAGCTCTTGTTCTGGAACATTGCAGGCTTAAAATCCAAAGTTACTAACGCCATATGGCTTGAGTTTGTGAAATATTTTAACATTATCAGCCTCCAAGAAACATGGGCGATAGACCCTATTCATAGAAGTGGTTACAAGACCTTCCATTCTCCAGCTATTTCTTCCACACATGGCCGAGCTAAAGGGGAGTTGTGTATATATATATCAAACTACCTAAACATAGGGAAAATTAATTTAATTGCAGCTGAAACTCAATATCAAATCATTAATCTGTATATTGACGGTACATCCTGTCTGTTGATATTGAACTTCTATAATAATGTTACCACAGACATGATTAGAGAAGTATTGAAATCTATGAGTCACCATTTACAAAACCTGCATACTTGTTTAAAGAAGGAAATGTCCGTGATATGGGGTGGGGACTTTAATTCATTTCTATGTAAATATATTGATAATGATGTTTGTGGCCTGGTACTTGAAAAAGATAATAATCTTGTACATTTTCCACATACAATGTACGGTGACGCACTAAATGAAATTATGTGCATGTTTGATTTGGGGTATGCTAATAACCAGTGTTCACCGACGGTGCCGTTTAGTCCCACCTTTAACGGGCGAGACATTTTTTCTACCATCGACTATATACTATTTTCTTGTAGATATTCGTCTCGAGTGAGTAATTTTAAGACACATGGAATTGCTCTAAGTGACCACTTCCCCCTGAGTATGAACGTAAAGATGCATAGCCGGTGCATTAATGTTAGATCGGATTCTGCTGACATTGTAGACAATATCGCTCTGATCAGGCAAAATGGATTTGTACTTAAATGGGCCATGGTGGACCCTGAGGAATTTATTACCAAAGTTGTGTTAAGCTGTAAAAGTATGTCCTTAAAGTGTCTAGATGAAAAGTCCCCCAGAGACGAAATTATTGAAAACTTCGTGGGTATCTCTAATTATGAGAAAAAAGCACTTACTGTCGAAATAAAAAGGAGGCATGCTAAGAAACAAGGATGGTTCGACACAGAGTGCACAAAGGCTTATACTAAACTAAAACACTCCCTCCACACGAAAGTGAAAAACAGGGAAGATATAGGAGAGGCAAGAAGAAACTATAGAAAAGTTTTAAAACTCAGAAAGACCGCATTACAGGAGGAGGCATGGCGCGCTTTGCGAGATGCCTCTGAGTTACGGGATTCATCTGCCTTTTGGAAGGCGGTGAATGCGCCTTTTTTAGCTGAGCAAGATAAGGCCTCCATAGAGATTGCTATTTCTGAGCCTGAGTGGATACAGCATTTTACGACTCTGTATAGTAATTCTGTAACAGACCAACATGAGACTGTATCTAATATAGAAACCCGGGAACAAGTACTCTCAATGGTCTTCACACTAGGTGAAGTTACAACTGCAATTAACTCAAGCCTGGGTGGCAAGGCTCCAGGGCCTGATGGCATACCTGTAGACCTTTTTAAATCGAATATAGTTTTATGGGGACCAATTTTAACACAGGTTTTAAATGCATGTAGTGCATGTGGTTTTTTACCTACATGGTACAAATATATTATCGTGCCAATTTTTAAAAAGGGAGATAGGGCAAACCCGGCCTGCTGTCGCCCGATCTCACTGTTGGATTCAACAGTTAAGATCATTGGGCGGATTTTAGAATGCAAATATGGGCAGAGGAAAAAACCTGATAAGTGATCTTCAATACGGGTTCCGGAAGGGCTTGGGCACTGTTGAACAGGGTCTTAATTTACATATTGTATTGGATAAATACACCAGGGCTAAAAAGGAAAGATTCTTCATGATTTTTGTTGACCTGACGGCAGCTTTTGACTGCGTCATTCATGATAAACTGTGGTCAATTTTAGAAAGTCTGGGGGTCAATGTTTTAGTAATTACTTTTTTAAAGCAGCTCTATGTAGGGGCAAAGGCTAAAATCCGCTATGGGCTTGGTGGAGAATGCACTAGTCACTTTAATGTAAGAAAAGGTGTGAGGCAAGGCTGCGTCCTTGCCCCTTTCCGTTTTACTCTGTATATAAACAATCTGGAAACTATTTTAGTTAAAGAGTGCAGTGATTTACCGATGATAGCGAAGCGTCCAATCCCTGCCCTCTTATATGCAGATGACGCAGTTTTAATGGCCCGTACTCCTCTTGCACTCCAAAGGGTCGTGAACTTGTTTTATAATTTTATGACGCAACTTGGGCTCTCGATTAATTGCTCTAAAACAGGGTTACTTATAGTACGGCCCGCGGGCCGCCAGCGGCCCGGCAAGCCTTCCTCGGCGGCTCGCGGACCTTGCAGACATCCTACATGTGTTTTAAAAAAAAAATTAAATAGTGTTAGCAGCCCGGACTCTGAGACTCTGCTCTGTGGGGGCCGGGGGATTCCAGTGATTGTCAAAATGGAGATGCAGGGGCCTAAGAGGTGAAATACAACAAAGCTTTATTAACATGTAAATGGTCTTTTAAAGACCTGTGAAGTACTCGGGTGCGGGCTGTGTGTGAGTGCTGGGAAGCTGTCTCAGTGCGGCTGTGTGTGCGCGTGCTGGGAAGCTGTCTCAGCCCGGGCTGAGGGCTGACATACACAGGGGGTGAGATGACAGAGGGTGACGGAGAGAGGGAGAGGGAGGGAGACAGAGGTTGACAGAGGGAGAGAGACAGAGGGAGAGGGAGGGAGACAGGGAGGGAGACAGGAAGGGAGACGGAGGGTGACGGAGGGAGGGAGACAGGGAGAGAGACAGAGGGAGAGAGACAGAGGGAGAGGGAGGGAGACGGAGGGAGGGAGATGGAGGGAGACAGAGGGAGGGAGAGGAAGGGAGAGGGAGGGAGGGAGACAGGGAGGGAGACAGAGGGAAGGAGGGAGACAGAGGGAGGGAGGGAGACGGCGAGAGACGGAGGGGGACGGAGGGAGACAGAAGGAGGCGGAGGGAGACGGAGGGAGGGAGACGGAGGGAGGGAGACGGAGGGAGAGAGACAGAGGGAGAGAGACAGAGGGAGAAGGAGGGAGACAGGGAGGGAGATGGAGGGTCACAGAGAGAGGGAGGGAGACAGAGGGAGGGAGATAGAGGGAGAGAGACAGAAGGAGAGAGACAGAGGGAGAGGGAGGGAAACGGAGGGAGACGGAGGGAGGGAGATGGAGGGAGACAGAGGGAGGGAGGGAGATGGAGGGAGACAGAGGGAGGGAGACGGAGGGAGACCGGGAGGGAGGGAGACAGAGGGAGGGAGGGAGACGGAGGGAAAGAGAGGGAGGGAGGGAGACAGAGGGAGGGAGGGAGACGGAGGGAGACAGGGAGACGGAGGGAGGGAGGGAGACGGAGGGAGAGAGGGAGACGGAGGGAGAGGGAGGGAGAGGGAGACAGAGGGAGGGAGACTGAGGGAAGGAGACAGAGGGAGAGAGACAGAGGGGGAGACAGAGAGGGAGACAGAGGGAGGAGGGCAACAGAGGGAGGGCGACAGAGGGGGAGGAGGGAGACAGAGGGAGGAGGGAGACAGAGGGAGGAGGGAGACAGAGGGAGGAGGGAGACATAGGGAGGAGGGAGACAGAAGGAGGAGGGAGACGGAGGGAGGGCGACAGAGGGAGGGCGACAGAGGGAGGGAGACAGGGAGAGAGACAGGGAGAGAGACAGGGGGAGAGAGACAGTGGGAGAGAGAAGGGGAGAGAGACAGGGAAAGAGAGGGAGGGAGGGAGGGATGGGGAGAGAGGAAGAGGGAGGGAGGCCGAGAGAGGGAGGGAGAGGGGAGGAAGGGGGGAGGGAGGGGGAGAGGGAGAGAGAGAGAGATCTGTGTATGCTGGGTCTGGTGGCTCAGTGGACGAAGGCGTCTGTTGCAGGGACCTGTGTTCAACCTCATGGTCACAATTTATTTTTGCTTTAGCCCTCCCCTCCCCCTCTGACCCTGCCCCCACCGGTGCGGCCCTCGGCCGCAAACCACACTGTAAATTTGGCCCCCGAGAGAAAGTTTGTGAGTACCCATGCTCTAAAACATTCACTATTAATTGTGGGGCAGGGGCAAATAAGAGGATTAAACCTATTACTATTGATTCTAGGCTTATAGAATGTACAAAAACATTTTCTTATCTGGGTATTGTATTTTATGGGTCTGGTTCTTGGTCGGAGGTAGTGAAGATTAGACGCCTACTGTTTGTTAAGTCACTAATGGCATTATCAAAGTTTAGCCGTAAACTGGGCAGATGCCCTACGGGGGAATTACTACACATCTATAGGGCCAAATGTGTGGCAATAGCCACTTATGGAGCGGCTATATGGGGCTACGCAGAGGTACATACACTGCAAATTGCGGAAAACACATTCTTTAAATTTCTCCTCTCCCTTCCCGATAGTACCTCAAATTACATCTGCCACCAGGAATTGGGAATGCCATATTTGGAGGACACGATTAAAATCCAACCGGTCCTCCTTTGGCATAAAATTTGGACATCGGATGAAACAGGTTTTAATTGGGATATATTAACAAATGTGTTGGGGATGGATGGTGCTAAACAAATGAGATGGCTAGAATATGTGAAAACATTCCTCTCAAAGTTAGGACATCTGGAATATTTCACTAAGCCACATTTAATGTGCAGTGTTTCAAGAAAATCTCTGAAGGATAGTAGTATGAGTTTTCTGGGTGAATGTAGAGCAACTACTGAAATGAGGAAATCTACGGTACAAGCCCACCAGCTAACTTTGTTATACCCAATGATACAGCCATATTTATTATTAATAGTTGGTGACTTTGATCGTCTTTTGTTGACACGTTTTAGGGTAAATATTTTACATAGATTCCTAAGTCTCCCTAAGGCAAATTATTGGGCAAGAGTTTTGTGCAAGTGCCCATGTGATGACATTTCTGTACAATCTACCATTCACATTTTGATATTCTGTAGGTATTATGATAGACCAAGAAGGAGATGGATCATTCCCATCTTAAAGAAATTGGGGCTGAAACAGTGTCGCCCTGCATTTTTAGCAATACAATACCTAGAGAATGAATATGTCATTGCATCAGTCATTGCTTTTAAAAAAAATGTGTTTCATTTACGGAAAACATTACTATTGTAAATTGTGTATATGAATTCAAATACCACTGAGATCTCTCATTTTATGGATTATACTGTGTTTTTCTTATTTGTAACTACTATGTATTTAAGTAGCAAAGAAATGAATTAATTTAATTTTTTTGCTTTCATGGTTATTTGTTTTATAACCGAATAAAGACATTTAAATTGAATTGAATCGAATTGGGTCCAGGACCTATCGCAATGCCCAGAGTTGCTCAATAAATATGTCAACAGATTCAACGATCAATAGCATTTGTTTGGGAAACTATAAATTCAGCAAAAGTCAAAGTAATCCTTGGCTCAAACTCTTCTGGAAATACTGCTGCAATGTTTTATTTTTAGAACTACATGATGTAAGGTGCAATTCATTTTTCTTCCTGAATTATTCAAACACAGTGCTATCCAGAGAGCCTGCTCTGACCTTTTCTGTAAAACATCTTTAGAAAGTTTGGTGCCAGCTTTCATACTGGTGTTTGTTCTGCTCTCTGGAAGCTGGCAAGTTGCTGAGCTTCAGCTTGTGCTATCTTATCAGTGTGTCTGGTGTTGTGTGCTTTATTTTTAGGCCTAACGAAAAACAAGATATCTTCTCCCAAGTGTCTTTGCTGCTGCCCATTAAGGTCAGCCTCTTTCAACATGGGTTTATTTCCAATGTATGAGGACTCTTTTCTTGGGGCACATCTGCCGTCTGGATAGACTGTACCTACTTTTATCATTACTTTGAGAGAACATAAGGTCTACTACTGTTGTTCTTAGGGGTCTCAAGTCTCTGAACCCAGCCAGAACCAGTTCTGCCGAGCCCTGGAGTACTTTGTTTACCAGGCTGCATCCTTCCTTTCAGAAAGAGGGGGTCTGCCTTCAGACGCACAGTGAGAGGTGGAGCCAGCATTCACCTTGCCAGGCACAGCCCTATTCAAGTGCAGGAGCTACCTCTCCCCTCACTCCAAGGCAGATCTCTCTAGTCAACCCAGGTCTGACTCAGCCTGCCCTGTCCCTCCAAAACTAGACAGCCAATACACAAAATAGCAGAGCATACTGGAAGGCTTAGGCAAGAAAGTACCTATACTCTAAAAGTGGAAGTTTCAAACACAGAATATAAAAATAACCTTCACTAAAAGATGTATTTTAATATTCTGAGCTCAGGCATACTAAATTTGTTTTTCTACCATGTTCTGTGGGTCAGTTAGGACTATAGGATGTAATAGCCCAGACCTCCCATTCTGGCCTATGGAGAACAGGTTGCCTTACAGTAGTGAAAAACTAAATTGGGTGTAATTCACTACTAGGACATGCTACACACATCAGAGCATGTCCTACCTTAAACATACAATGGACCCTAGCATAAGGGTGGCTTACAGGATGCCAAGGGAAGGTTCAGGGGCTGGGAAGTGGGTGCACTTCACAGCCAAGATGGCAGTTCTGGACTGCACACAGACACTGCAGTGGCAGGTCTGAGACACACTTTACAAGCTGCTTCTGTGGGTGGCACAAACCAGTGCTGCAGGCCCACCAGCAGCATTCGGGTTACTAGCCCTGGGCACACACAGGCCACGCTACTAGGGACTAACAGGTAAACCAAATAAGCCAATCATGGATGTACCAATTCACATGTCATCTTTACAAAGGGAGCATTCGCGCTGTGGCACTGAATGGCAGTGGCACAGTGCCCAGAGCATCTATAACCAGCAAAAACAGAGGAGACACAGCGAAAAATGGAAGGGAGACTCATGACAATGGTGCCAGGTCTAACACTGAAGCTCTGTCAAGAGTCTTCAAGGAAACAGGAAGAGTGTCAGCCTAAGCCATGCTTAAAGTATAGTCCATCAGAGTCCTTGAGGTCTAAACCTCTCAGAGCCCATTCAAGTGGCAGTTATGAATCATTGAAAAGGGGTCTGCAAAAAGGGGGTCAAGGGGATCTAAGCACCAGGTCTGCAGAAGTGTTCAGCAAAGAACTCCACAAAAATTTGGGGCAAGAGTTCTGCTGTTGTTCAGGGGAAAGTAAGTCTGCTCCCCCTCTTTCCAGGCAAATGGTAGGTAATAGTCCATAAAACTGCAAGCAGCACCCCTATAGTTGTAACATTCTGAGGAATCAATTGTCCAAGGTTTGCATGTTGCAGGCTGCAACAGTTGTCAAAAGTTCCACTCTAGACATGGGAACAGCATCTACTTCCCATCCCCAGGTTGGGGATCCATTGTGTATTCATCGACATTACAGTTCCTGTGTGCATGTATCTATCGCTAATACATTAATGTATCTATTCTAAACTAGCAATGCATGAGAACACCTGCAAGAATTTGTTGGATCAGCAGAAACAGAAGACAATGAACTTTTCATATGCAGCATGTTAAAGTACAGGGCTACAGAATCCTGACAATTTAAGCTATTAAATCAAAGGTTGCATGATTAATACACGTGTGCACATTTAAACATAAACAATTAAACTTTCTTTTGTATTTTAGTTCATATAGCATTAGCATAAAATGAATAATTAAATTTCTTAATTGTAAATATGACTAAGAGCTACATCTGGAAAGTACTCACGTGTAACATAAATGCATACATTGCATAACTAAATTTTGTTTTTATTAAGATTGCAAGTTACACATGTGATAATTCTTAAGAACGAATAATTACGATACTAAAGGTTGCACAGACAATTTTGCACACGTTAAGAATTCAAAAGCCATGTGTTAATCATGAGGCACAATAACGTGAAGGATCAACAATTTTCATTTCATCAAATTATTATTTTTTAAATCAATCATTTTAAATGCAGTCTATTAATTAAGCTTCTAAATTAGTATATCAATTAACATGGTTAAACACTATATGAGCAAATTCACACGTTCTAAAATAAAGGCACTCCTTCATAGCAATATCGAGTGTATTGTGTCATTCATCATTGTGTCATGGAAGACACGTGCAAAGTGCACGTTTAAATCAGCTATCTATTGATGTTTTCTGTCATGATCTGTGACGTGTAAAGAATGGGCAACTTTGCGCTGCACCATTAGCCTGAATTAGCATACGAATGAGGTGGTGGTGAGGATAAAACCTTTTCCTGACTGGTTTTCACCACACTGCTGGACACGCGTGATTAGCTGTGGCCTTGACTCGGCCAGTATATGGGACTGACTGTGGCATGTGCACTTACCCTACATTCGAATGAGCTCTGCTTCAGGACCGCTCACGACGACACCTCTGGATCTGTGGAGAGCTTGAACATGTGTGCGTGTAATGTGTCTGCGACCTTTCAGAGCTGTTTTGCATACCATTTGTAGCATCGCGCTACTAATAATCACAGACACGGCTTGCTTCTTTAACTGGAGCTTTATTTCTTGCTTCCAACCTCAGGCCAGTCCCTACACTAACTGCCCTCTTCCAGTCCTGACTCCTCCTCTTCCCTTCCTCCCAGCTCGGTCCGCCCGCCCCAACTACTAGACTACTGACTTCATTACATCTCCCCCTTTCTTAATAAAATAAACAAACAAACAGCGCTTCAGTCCATCTCTACAATGAGTCTCTTTGGTGGCTGAATATCACGACATGGCCGCAATGACATGCCCCAAGTGTGCACACTTGGCACGGGCTCACTCCGCTGACCTCTGCCTTCTGTGTCACCAAGGTCGGATCCTTCAAGCGCGGGCATGCCAGTCGGATTCATCCCAGGTCCTTGCATGTCTTGCGGACACCTCTTGAAGTGGGAGACGTTCCTGGTGACTCTGCGTTGTTCAGATTCCGCCGTCAGCATAGTGCCCTTCTGTTGGGTAACTAACAATGGCTCGTCACGGAATCGGGAATCAGTCTTTCTATGCTGCTCTTGTTTGATGAAGACATGATCTCCTTCATGCAAAGATGGAGACCTCGCTCTCCTCTTGGCATCGGCATACGATTTCATCCGGTCCTTGTTGTGCTTGTCAGTCACAGCCATTTCTTGATGGATGCGATTTGGTGATATCGCTTGCAGGGCACCTTCCCATGTCGGGATGCGATTTCTCATTGGCCGCCCTAGCATGAGGGTCGCGGGGCATTGTCCGGTGGTTGAGTGGGGGGTTGTCCTGTAAGCTCTGAGAACTTCAGTCAGAGCTGCCTGCAGTTCTTTCTTCTCAGCAGTAGCTTGCTGAAATGTCTTTTTGATCGTGGCCATGAATCTTTCAATGGTGCCATTTGCTTGGGGCCAGAGTGGTGTGACTTTTCTGTGCTTAAAGTCCATGTGTTTCGCAAAGGCACTGAATTCGTGTCCATTGAATGGGGGTCCATTGTCCATTTTGATTACTCTAGGGACACCCCATACTGCAAATACTTCATCTAGCACCTTGAGAGTGCAGGAGGCGCTTGTAGACGATATTATTTGTGCGATGGGGAATCGTGAATATTCGTCAATTATGGCAACCACATATTTTCCAGACTGCAGCGGTCCATAAAAGTCCATGGCAATTTCTTGCCAAACTCCACTGGGTAGGGTGGTCATTTGTAGTGGTGCCGGTGGATTGCTTTTGCTGGTCAGCTGACAGGGGTGGCAATCCTTTAGTGTAGACTCCACCATCTGGTCCAGAAAGGGGAACCAGACGCGTTCCCGTAGAGCCCGTTTCGTGGACACTACTCCTCTGTAGCCTTCATGGGCCAGATCGATAACCCCTTGCCGTAGTTGACTGGGGATGACAAGTCGTTGACCTCTTAGGATGACTCCATCAGTGGTGACCGACAGTTCATCGCAGACGTGCCGGAATGCTTGTATCTCCTTCCGGATTGTAGAGTCCGTGTCTTCTTCGAGCGGGTCATATCTCCATCTATTAGTCTGAATCCGTTTGAGTACCATTTGCAGGATAGTGTCTTGGGCGGTGACCTCCCGAATGATGTCCATGGGAATGGCAGGTGGCAATGCTTGGTCAGCCACGAAATGGATATATTCCTCAGCAATCGATGGTTTGGATTCTGAAGATGGCTGGGGGTGACGGGACATGTAGTCGGCCGGGTTCTCCGCCTTCCCCGGTTTGTGAACAATAGTGAAAGTGTACTCCTGAAGCCGAAGACCCCATCTCTCAATTCTCTGAGGTATCTTGGATTTAGGATTGCCGTAGATGGTGACCAGCGCCTGATGATCAGTGATCAGGGTAAAGTGCTTGCCATATATAAAAACATGGAAGTGTTTGCACGCCCAGACTACAGCAAGACTTTCCTTTTCCGGCTGTGAGTACCTCTTCTCGGGATCAGACAGGCTGCGGCTGGCATAAGCAACGATCCGCCTCTGGTCAGAGTCATTGTCATATTGGGCCAAGATGGCCCCCAATCCAACAGGGCTGGCATCAACGGTGATCTCCGTCTTCCGTCGAGGATTGAAGTAAGAGAGACTGTTGGCCGACTCCACAGCGCGCTTGATGTCCTTGAATGCCCGCTCGCACTCAGAGGTCCAGTCAAACGGTTGACCAAGCTTGTTAAGGACCCGGAGTGGGTGACTGATGGTCGTGTAGTCCCGGATGTAGTGGGCACAGTAGCTGGCCATTCCCAAGAAGGACCTCAAGTCGCTGACATCCTGCGGGCTTCTGGTATCATTCAAGGTCGCGACCTTGTCCGGGTCAGGCTTCATGCCCTCATCTGAGAAAATGTGACCAAAGAATTTTACAGTGGCCTTGTGAAACTCACATTTCTCCTTGTTCAGCGTCAAATTCGCATCTAACAGGGCATGGCAAACGCGATCAAGAGCGATGTTGTGCTCACGAACATCCGACCCATAGACCAGGATGTCGTCGCTGTAATTCAAGGTGTTGGGGATGTGCTGAATGATTTGACGGATAGCCTCCTGAAAACTTTCTGCGGCAGACGAAACACCAAAGCTCAGCCGCTTGTACCTAAAAAGTCCTAGGTGAGTCGCGAACGTGGTGATGTAACGAGATTTGATGTCTAACTCTAGCTGGTGATAACCTTTGTTGAGGTCTAGCTTCGAGAAGACCCTTGCGCCATTCAGAGCAGCAATCATATCGCTTAGATGCGGTCCAGGGTGTCGCTCCCTTTCAATTGCGGTGTTGGGGAGGCGCATGTCAACACACAGTCTCACCTTGGTGGGAGTCCCTTTTTTCAGTACGATGACCACCGGCGACACCCAAGGGGTCGGGCCATCCGTGCGCTCGATGATGTCAGCGGATAGAAGTTCCTCCTCGACAGCACTTTGGAGATGATATGGAACACGTCGTGGGGGCTGCGCAACAGGTTTGATCTGTTCGTTAATGTGCAGCCGAATTGGACACCCTTTCAGCTTGCCTAAGCCTTGAAATAATTCAGGAAACTTGCTGACCCAGTCCTGAGTGTTGTTGACTTTGAATAAAATTTCCACCAGACGAAGGCGCTCCGCCGTGGGGAGGCTAAGAAGGCAGTCGGCTTTAGGCCCTTTGATGACGTGTATGACCGCCTGTATGGTGATGTCGCCATGGGTGAGTGTGGTGTGGAATTTGCCCAGGCAGGGGAGTGGTTTGTTGGCCATCCACGTGAAGACGCGGACCGGTGCAAACGTTAATGGGGGTTTCGGGACCATTTTCTCATGTTCCGTAACCGGAATATAATTCAGCGAGGCTCCGCTGTCCATGACAAATTTGGTGTCGTGGTTCCCCACTCTAATGTCTAGGCGGGGATATTTTTTTTAGTTGATCAGGGTCCGCAATCATGTTCAAGTATTCCACGGTGTAGGTCGAGTCTCTGGAGGAAGACGTCCTCGAGTCCCGAGACGGAGATCTGCGTTCCCAATGTGACCTGCGTGACTCCCGGCTGGAATGTGATGAGCCAGGGGACCGCATGAACTCTCCTTGAACAGCTCGTATGTGATGTTTCCGTGCCTCTGAGCGGGACGATCTCGTTGTTTCACCTCGCCTTTCTTTGTGATAGTCCCCGCACATCGCTTCGAAGTGGTTGGATCGCCCACATTTCCTGCATCGCTGACCCGTGGCCGGACAGGTGTCTACATGAGGATAGTCATATCCACACCGATAGCATCGTCTAGTCCTTTCTGGTTTGCGATCCCTTCGCCCTTGTTCTCTTCTTCTATACTCCGGACGTCGTTGGCGAGATGACGTGCTAGTTCTCCATTTGTTCTCCTGTGAATGCTTCCTTCCGCTATGATGTTGTTCTTGAACGCGGTGTGCTTGCTCATGACTGACGTTGTGTCCTGTTTCAATGGTGGCGGCGTGTTCCTCCGCTTGGTCGTATATACGAGTCATTTCTTCAATCTCCTCCAATTCGTGAGGTTTCCTCAGTAGCCGTCTCCGGAGCATTTCTGAGTGACAGCCGGTTATGATTTGTGATTTAATGGCAGCGTCAGGCGAGAAGGTTTCAAACTCACAGTGTCTCGACAGCCGTCGTAACCGGGTGTTGAATGCACGCATTGCTTCCTCCTTCCCTTGACGTGCTTGGTGGAATGCGTGGCGCTCATAATCCACGTTTTGTTTGTGAAGAAACTTCTTATTCAGTGCCTCACGCACTTTGTCATACGTTCCCGTATCTGCCGGCGAAAGATCCTTGATGATTTTGCTTACTTCCCGGCCGGCTAGGTTGCGGAGGGCTATTAACTTCTCTTTGTCTTCCGTCACTTTGGATCCCTCGATATAGTCCTCGAAATCTTCTAACCATTCTTGCCACTTGGGGCCCATACTCCCTCCTGTGGTCACAGTCAGAGGTTCCGGAGCTCGCAGGTGTGATCCTCCCACGACCAGGGGCTTCCGCTGTGGTGAGACGGGGGGAGTCACCATCGTCTCATTTGTTTCTTCTCACCCTCTTGTTGGTGCCTGTTTCTTTGTCTGTTCTCGCCAGTGCTTGTTTATTTGTACTTGACGATGCTTGTTTACTTGCTCTTGACAATGCTTGTTTACTTCTTCTCGCCAGTGCTTGTTTATTTGTACTTGACAATGCTTGTTTATTTGCACTTGACAATGCTTGTTTACTTCTTCTCGCCAATGCTTGTTTGTTTGTACTTGACAATGCTTGTTTATTTGCACTTGACAATGCTTGTTTATTTGTGCTTGACAATGCTTGTTTATTTGCGCTTGACAATGCTTGTTTATTTGCGCTTGACAATGCTTGTTTATTTGCTGGATGCCTGACTTCAAAATGGCCGCTCTGCAACAATCAAGGGGTCTGTCTTGAAAAGTGCCTGACTTTAAGATGGCCGCTGTCACTGCATGCACACGAGGCTTTCTCTTATGGCTCACTCGGTCCTCTTTCACTCTGGACTCACCGGCGGGCAGCTTCAGAGGGTAGCATACACCAGGACCTGCTTCCCCCCAACGGCGGCTACTACCAGGTGAGGTTGGGGTGGGCTCCCGCCTTATCCTGCAGCTTCCCGCGTTTTCCTCGCGCCACCGTGCCAATGCTCACGCATCGGGCGTGAGGTCTTCCGACATCTACGGGCGCTCAGGCCCGGACTTCACGGCGCTCGACAGCGCTCACCAGTGGGTCTGCAGGGACGGCGTCCTCGACACTGGGGCACTTCTCCTTCACTCTCGGGTGCGAGGCAGGGTCGGGGTGGGCTCCCGACGTCTGCACTTCCCAGCTTCACTCGAGGCACACGCTTCTGGCGTGAGTCGCGCTTCAGCGCGATCGGCTTAGATCTCTTCAAGCGAGTCAGCGCTTGTTCTCGCGGCCACTCTCAGCTCCCTCACGGTCTCTGGGGGTCTGTGATCAGTGGGGCTTGGTCATCCCACCTTCGTCGCCAGTTGTAGCATCGCGCTACTAATAATCACAGAAACGGCTTGCTTCTTTAACTGGAGCTTTATTTCTTGCTTCCAACCTCAGGCCAGTCCCTACACTAACTGCCCTCTTCCTGTCCTGACTCCTCCTCTTCCCTTCCTCCCAGCTCGGTCCGCCCGCCCCAACTACTTGACTACTGACTTCATTACACCATTGAAAATTAGCATATTGTTAAATGCTTTTTTGAATTTTTAGTTATGCTTTAAATCAGTGCATTAAATAGAAATATAGCAGTGCTGGTACTTATTATCCAGAGTAGGTGGTTTGATCCTGAAGAGTGCCAGTACTCTCTCAAATAATTTATTGCAGGAGTGCTGAGAAGTGCAGATATCCCCATTCCAAAATTGAAGAAGTGCAGGTACTCAAAACCAGACAGCACCTGCCCAGTTAAAGCACTGCTTTAAATCTAATTTACATACTTCGAAGGGGAGTGGAATGTTTCTTATTCCAACAGCACTGCAGATCATCCTAGGGTGAGCCTGAGTGGGATGTGAGTCAGGCGATGCATCCTGTGACTTCAGACGTAAGTCTCAATAAATGAGTTAGCTTTTAAAGTGAAGCTCAGCAAACTTCTCCTAAAGAGCATGTTACGTGGCTTGCGGGGGGCGGGGGGAGTCAGAGTGCTAAGCAAACTAGTGGGTTTGGCTGACATATGCTGACTCTTCCAAACACAGTCATGTCTAAATGCTGTTTGCAGGGGGGTGTGGCCAAGATGGCAGCTGGATAGGATGCACAATCCCCTTCCTCCGGCTCCGTCACACTGAAGCTTTGTTTAATTGCCCATTCCTGGTCTTAATTCTTAACAAAAGAGACAGGCGAGATTACAGAGCAGAGACGGCACGAGACTGAAGCAGAGTTGCAGTGCTTCCGAACACCGGGACAAGAGAGGCAGAGGAGGAAATTGGGCGAGGCTCCAGCGCAGTGGTGTGGCGAGGGTGCCTGGAGCAAAGTCAATAGCGGGCTGGAGAGATGGTGAGGTGCCACAGTGTCTGGGTGGCTGCGCTGGTCCATGGGACCTGTACAACTAAACGGGCGGCGGAGAGCTGCAAGGGCCGAAAGAACCCGGATCTTCGAGAAGACGCAGGGACGGAGAAGAAGCGGTGCCTGTCATCTTGGCATCTGCAACGGCGGATCAAGGCTAACTAACAGGAGGCACAGCTTATCCCCACATCGAATGCTGGCCGATGCAAGGGAACTTTGACCCTCCGGAACGGCCCTCTCTCGCCGGAGCAGATAGCGGAAGAGAAAGTGACGCTGGGGCCTGGAGGCGAGGGACGGAGTTCAGCGTCCGCCATCTTGCGACCAGAGGACCGGTGGAAGTGCTTTGGGCCTGCCGCGGCCCGCTGGGTGAGTGCATGAGTCCCTGGCGGCCTTGACGGTCATCGGACAACGCCCTTATACGCAGCTTCCCATAGCACTTTGGATTCGCCAGACCTCCATCGCCGTGGGCCTCTATAGACACCTGGAGCCCAATACAGCCAGTCTGGTGGGGCTCGTGCGCTGGCCCGCAGATGAGTGTGTGGCTTCCCGAGGGTACAGCAACTACAGGCGAAACCAAGATCCTGGGCGCTGCATACTCCCAGGGCCGCAGGTGTACCCGGCCACTGCATTGACTGTGACCTTGGTGGGCCTGGCGGATACCAAACGACAACCTTGTGCTGGTGTGGTGGGGGGGCCCCAGCTCTCTCCATCGCTTTGAAACCATCGGATCCCCCTTGCCGCGGGCCTATACAAGTGCCTTGTGCCCTTTGCTGCTGGACTGGTGGAACTCATGAGCTAAACTGCAGAAGATATATGACACCCAGGGGGCACAGCAATAGCAGGTGAATTAATTTAATCGCACTGGGCCACAAGTGTACTTGTTCACTGTGTAGCCTATAGAGTCATGGCACTAGACGAGCTCAACTACTGCATTGAAATTACTGGTTGAAGGGAGCCAGGATCTAGCAGACATTCGCTTGGGGCAAGCGGTGGAGGACTAGATACTACAAACGGAACAGGATCTGCGGCAGGGGGAAACCAGGCAGGCAACGGACTCAACATAACGGCCGCGTCAGAGCTGTGCGCGTCGTGGAGACGCCGAAGGGACTTATAAGCAGTCATTGACTGGGCTCCCACATGATCTAGAAGTGACTGCAAAGTACCAGACGGTCCCCCGAACTTCATGCATTTCCCCTTGGGTGGAAATTGCGCCGCCACAATACCCTGCACCCCTACGGTGGCAAGGCTGTGGTGATTCTCATTTGGCACTGTAGAATGAGAAAAGCGAAGCCAGAGATATCAGGCTTCAAAAGGGTGGGGTGATAAACGGAGGCATGGAATTGCACACTTAAGGGACTATTACATTATGATAAGAGACATCCCACTACCCAAGCTTAGAGTTCAGAACACAGCATGGATAGGCAGTGCAAGATAGAAGATCAGCCACGAACAGAACGCCCTACCCTGATACAGTCAGAAGAGCTCCCTGGAGTTTGACCTGAGGGACCAGTGCAGAACCTGGGAGACACTCAAAAGAGAGGTTGGAGCAATAAGATAAAGCAAAAGAGCACGCATAAGCAGGCGCGTGAAGAAGCATCACCATGGGCCACTTATTAACATGGCCACAGCGCGTACAAAGAAGGACAGGAGTGTAAAAGAGATGCTGATGAAGCAAACTGGGGTGAGTGGCCCAGTGGGCGGCACGCACAGCGAAGAGGCCCAATTGGAGGTGGCTGAAGGAGCAGATGGCCTGGCAACCAAAGCATTTATGACGGAGCTGTTCTCGTCCCTCAAAGAGGACATCCAGGAAATGAAAAGCCAGCTCTCTACAGACCTGAAAGAGATCAGACGTGATATAGAAGAAGTGGGGGAGCGTGTGGCTAACTTAGAGGAACATGACAATAGCAGGGACGAAGTGATTGCTATGATGCAACAGGAGTTGATTCGGCTCAAGCACACATAGACTTGCAGGCACATGCCGAGGACCTGGAGAACCGCTCCCGACGAAATTATGTAAGGATTAGGGGTGTTCCTTGGCAGCCCGAGGGAGAGGATCTTAGGGCATATGTCCTCGCCCTCTTTCAACATGTCCTTGGCGGCGATACTGACATGAACATACAGATGGATCTAGTATTCCGGGTGGGACTACCAAGAGGGAATAAGGCTCCACCCACCAGACATTCTTGTGTGTGTCCATGATTTCCAGCTAAAGGAGAAGATTATCCATAAGGCACAAGAGATCCAGCCTATCCACTTCCACAGTCATGCTCCCACATTCTTTCAGGACCTAGCAGCATCTTCCTTGGTCAAGAGACAAGAAGTTCGAGTCATAACCACTCACCTCCGAGAACAAGGAATCTCATACTCCTGGGGTCATCCCTTTTGAATCATATTCAAATATCAAGGGCAGCTCAGGCAACTTCGCTCCCTGAAGGAGGCACAAGAGGTATTGGGACTGACAGACACTGCTTTAGATGAGCAAGACGGCAGACCACAAGAGAAATTCTCACATAGGCTTCCACGATGGCAACAGTTGGGAAAGCCAACCTTCAAGCTTAAGCCTGACTCAGCAACGATTGCCCAAAAAAGGGAGACGGTGATTACTTCACTGTCCAGGTCACCAGACCTTCCGACCTTCCCCTGAAATAATCAAATAGCAAGAACCGGGATGGCTCACTCCAAGTGGAGCTGGAAGCGCCCACTGAAACGGCTTGAGGCACCCAAAAATGGACAATACCTCGCCGAATGGCGGAGGCGGAGAGCTACGACGTAAGTATCCTCCATCGTGTCACGACCCCTATGGGTCTCCCTGAACTTTTGTCATTCCATGTTCTATTTGTTGATGGTCACGTGGGGTTATTCTGTTTTTGGGTGTTGTTGTTTATCTTTTTTTTTTGTTTTGTTTGTCCGCACCAGTCACTACAAGCCCCTACACTTGCTCACCAACGTTAGTGCCAGTCCAACATGGGCTGAGGGGGTCAGGGAGGGAGAATTGTGCATCACGTTGCACACTAACCCCGATACCAAAGTATAGGTAAAGTTTTAAAAGATGTCAGCCTCAATGTTAGAGAATTGAACACTCCAGTTAAAAGGTCCACAATCCTCTTCTCCTCTCCCTATTAGAGAACTCGGGTGGAGATATCTGCCTATTACAGGAAACACACTTCCTCTCAAGATATACTATACACATGCGAACGCGCCACTTTCCACAACAAATCTGGTCCTCTGGCCCAGCCAAGAAAAATGGGGTGGCAATCCTGATTAGAGCACATTTCCCTGATAAGGTGGTGGCTACATTACCTGAGATACACGGGTGTCTATTAGCAATTAGAATTCAATGGGAGAACACATACATCACGATAGCCCCTTTATATCCCCCCAACACACAGTAGGAATTGTTCACTCTTAAGGCCTTATCGCAGGTGCTGGATTCTCCTGATGCGGCTATCCTAGTGGGAGGTGACCTAAATCTGGTGATGGACACAACGATGGATTGGTCGGGTCAGGGGTCAATCCAGGCGGGGCCCTTCTCCTCAGGAGGGTTGGAGTGGCTTGCAAGCAATGGTCTTCAAGATGTTTGGCGCACTCACCATCCTGGAGTAAAAGATTACACTGTTTATTCAGCGGCCTACCAATCGTACGCGCGACTGTATAATTTTCTCGTCTTTAAGTCACTGGTACACCGAATAGCAGACTCCTCTATAGAGCCTAGATCTCTCTCTGAGCATGCTTTAATCTTGGTCAAAATTTGTGCAAACTATGGCCAAAGAAACCCCCTTAGATGGCGCTTGCGGGAGAGCCTCTTGCTGTCTCCGGTAGTGGTGGCTGCGGTGAAAACCAAGCTGATAGAAAACCTGCAGATCAATGATGTGGGAACTGTGTCCTAGGTGGCTGTCTGGGAAGCCTTTAAATTGGAGAGGAGAATTCATTGCAACCTCGGCCTCAGAGAATAAGGGCCGCCGGGGAAGAAGACAAGAGCTAGAACGTGAGGTAGTGGAGATGGTATCCATACATAAAAGACCCGGGTCCTGAGAGTATGGAGAGAACTAGTGAAAAAGAGGCTATTATTGAAACGCCTGGACCTAGATAGGGCAGAATATGTACTTTTAAGACTATGACATTAATTTGATCTCAGCGCTGACAAATGTGGCAAATTATTGGCACAAAGGCTCCAGGCTAAAACTATGGCACCGTCGATAATGACGATTAAAAGACCCTCAGGTGAGAAGGTCTGTGCTGACCAGCAAATAGTAGATGCTTTCAGATCTTTTTTTATCATACTCTCTATACAGGACAGGATCCCCCTGGGGCAGATCCTCGTTCCTATTTGGAGAACTGCTTACTCCCTAGCCTGCCGCACTCTACAGCAGAGCAGCTAGATCAACTAATACGGATGGAAGAAGTAATCTCTGCAATTTCCCGCCTAAAACTGGGGAAGGCTCCTGGCCCTGATTGCTTCTCGTCCTTATTCTACAAGGCTTTCTGCCAGGAGCTGGCGCCATTCCTTACTAAACTATTCAACTCATTCCTAGAGACAGGATCAGTAATGGACTCCATGTCAGAAGCTGCTATTTTGATAATCTTAAAAACATCTAAAGATCCAGCTGACTCTGGGTCATATAGACCCATTTCTTTATTAAACCTTGATGCAAAAATATTTGCTAGTATCTTGGCAGCCCCTTCTAAACCCATTGATGGCAGGCCTGGTTGATTCCACTCAGGCCGCTTTATTCCTATCAGACAGGGGAGGATAATACGAAACGCCTTTTCCACCTTATGGACAGTGTTCAGAGGTCACATAAGCAAGCACTGTCTTTATCTGTAGATGCTGAGAAGTCACTTGACAGGGTGAGCTGGTCCTATCTATTTGACACTGAGGTTCTTCGGGTTTGGCAAAAAGTATATAAAATGGATCAACTGCATATATTGGTCTCTTAGGGCCTTTGTCCAAGTGAATGGGGCGTCTTAAGCTACATTCCCGATCACCCGGGGCACAAGGCAGGGATGCCCTCTGTTCCCCCTTTTATTTGCTCTGTATATGGAGCCTTTCACGCAACGCCAGAGGGAAATCCCCAGATAGAGGGAAAGACATCCTTAAGGTCAGTTTATATGCTGACGATGTATACTACCGCCAACTGTGAGACCGGCCTCGTGGCATGGGCCCTCCCGACCAGCAAGCAACCCTGCAACCGCGCCTGATCCCCGATGTCACAGACTTCCGGCCACCATGACCAAACAAACCCGATGGCCGGCCGAACTCACAACACTACCACGCATGCCCGGCCGAGGGAGCGGGAAACCCCCAAGCAAGACCAGGAGACGCCGTCTCGGTCACACCTCTGATCTCCTCCCCAAGGAGGGTTTCGATCGGCCACCAGGCCCCCGGTGAGCGGGCGCCTCGCATGCTGGGTGTCTGGGGTCCCTCCCAGACTAACCTGAATAGATCAAAGGGCTGAGCAGCCGGAAATCCCGACACACCGCCCCCAGGCACCAAGACCCTCTCCGCGAGGACTCCGGACTTCAAAGAGGAGGGGGAGTATAACAAGGGGTGCTGAAGGGACGGGAGCGGAGAAGACCTGGACCTACATGAGCCCTGCTGACGCTGTTGCAGCTCCCCGAACTCTGAATCATCTGAGCCCTGCTGACGTGGTCGCGGCTCCCCGAACCCTGAACCATCTGAGCCCTGCTGACGCTGTCGCGGCTCCCCGAACTCTGAACCATCTGAGCCCTGCTGACGCTGTCGCGGCTCCCCGACCTCTGAAACCATCTGAGCCCTGCTGACGCTGTCGCGGCTCCCCGAACGCTGAACCATCTGAACCCTGCTGAGGCTGTCGCTGCTCCCCGAACTCTGAACCATCTGAGCCCTGCTGACGACGTCGCGGCTCCCAAAAACCCGAAACCACCTACGCCTGCTGAGAGACTCGCGGCGCTCCTATCCAGAAAGATCGGCGGAGGTTGCCGAGTGAACCCAAATCCCCCAGCTCGAGGAGTGAGAGCTGTGCGTAGGATACTCTGCAGAGACACTGAACTTAAAGACTGTCCCGCTACCCCAATACCCCCATCGCTTGCAGCATTGATCCAACGGCTGTATCACGGATCATAAAGATCCCTTGACCTATTCGATAAAGTATACTAAGAACTACTGTGTGGTGTCCCTCTGTCAGAGAGTGTAAGTTTAGCGTGTACGATCCTAGGAACGAGACCCTTCCCGGAAGGGCCTCCCCGCCAGTGCTCGGCCTAACTCTGGGAGAGGTGGGTCAACGGGTGGTCAGGAACGTATTCCGAAGCCCCCCGGAGAACGCCCCTTCCAACATTTGGTGGCAGGCGACGGGATCCGAGCCGATACCTCCTAGAGATCGTACAGTAAACGGCTGACGCACTACCGAAAGGAGATGGAAGGAGAAATCACCATGAGTACCGCAGGAACCAACACAAGCCCAACGTTCCGAGAGGACCGGTTGGAATATTATACGCATCGAGAACTAAAACAGTTCTGCAAAGACCTTGGAATCGCTACCACCGGATTAAGCACGAAAGAGGATTTCCAGGAAGCATTGAAAACCTGGGTCGAGGCAGGAGCTTCCCTGCCCCAGACCGAAGGGGACGGCCAAGAAAAAGAACCACCAACCGAACCACGAAGCATCCCGGTAAGGAGCCACGCCCCAGAGGGGGGCCTATCCCCGGAAGAGCTAGCGGACCGAGAGAGGGGCCGCAACCACGAACTAGAACTAGCCAAACTAAAAATAGAGGGAGAGCTAAAATTGGCCGAAAAGAAGTTAGCCGTAGAACAATTACGCTTACAAGGGGAACTCGAGGAAAAGAAACGCCAGCGAGAATACGGAGAAAGGTAACTTCAACTAGAACACGAACGCAGCCTAAAAGAAATCGAACTCAAGGCCAAAAGTGAGGAGTCCAGAACCACGGGAAACCAACCGACCTCCTCCGCCGTGGAACCAAAGGTCCACATCCCCAAGGATGTGGTGAAGGAATACTACAAAAACGACAACATCCAGCAGTGTTTCAAGGCCTACGAAGTCGCCATGACCTCCCACCGAGTTCCGCAGAAGGATTGGGGGGCTGGCTTGTGGGGTCGGTTCCTGAGCGAGGGAAGAGATACCCTGCTGGACCTACCTTCCACGGTGCTGAATTCCTACAGCCACATGAAAGAGGCCCTACTAGCCAGATATGGACTCACCCCCGAGATGTACCGGCAACGGTTTCGAGACTGCAAAAAGATACCCGGTACTACGTGGGTGGAGTACGTGAACTTTTACAGCAGGGCCTTGGACGGGTGGATGAAGGGCAGCAAGGTCTCCACCTTTGAGGTACTGTTCGACCTAATAGCATGGGAACACTTGTCCGCAAATTGCTTTGTGGAGTTACGCCAGCACCTCCTGGACAGCAAACTCACTGACCCTCGGAAACTGGCGGTCGAAGCTGACTGATGGGTGAACACCCGGGCCTCCCGGGGTCCCGTGGGGGACTACGGTCGCCACAGCCAGGGACCCCCCCGCCAGAGGGGCGGAGGGAACCAAGGCCGATCGAGGGAATTCCAGACGGGTTCCCAGCATAGTCCCCCCAGAGGCCAACCCCCGAACTTTCCAGCCCCGCCTCCGGCCAGCACAGGGCCCCCGGGGAGGCAGGGACCCCGAGTCAAGATCACCTGTTTCCGCTGCCAACAGACCGGACACTATGCCAGTGACCCCAAGTGTCCCATGTACCAACGACCCGCAGCGACGGCCCCTCCAGCACGACAATGGCCTCCGTAGCCCTAGGAGAAGAGATGGAAGACTCCGAAGAGTGGGAACCGGCGGCCATGGCCCTGGTCTCCCTCGGCGACCGAGAGATGGTTCCCGGAACACCCCTACCCGCCAACACGGAAAAATACCGACAACAGGTGACGGTCAATGGCCACCGAGTCGAGGCCCTCCGCGACACCGGGGCGAGTGTCACAGCGGTCCACTGCCACCTGGTATCCGAAGACCAGATCCTGCCCGACGCCTTCTGTCCAGTCATATCTTCGGACAACTCCAAGAGCCTCTGCCGAATGGCCCTGGTACCCTTCGAATGGGGGGGGAGTCACCGGTAAATTAAGAGTGGCAGTCTGAACCTCCCAACCAGTAGACTGCCTCCTGGGCAACGACCTTGAGAGCTCCCTGTGGGGACAAGTGGAACGAAGAGCCCATCTGGAAATGATGGGCCTACCCGAGTGGGTATGCGCCACCACGCGCTCCATGGCTGCCCGCTCGCCGTCCCCCGAGGGGGTTGAAGCCTTACCCCTGAAACCAGTCGCCGTCCCCGAGGACCGGGACGCGCTACCCGAGCCTGACGACCCTCTTCCGGAAGAAGAACCCGTTCCCAATAACGGGTCAGTGCATCCAGACCCCGAACAACCAACCGAGCTCGGGGACCTACCCGAGATGGCTCACTGGCACTGCGAGGGAGGTCCCTCCCGAGAAGAATTCTGCAGGGAACAAACCACCTGCCCTTCCCTCATTGGAACCCGACAGCAGGCCGAAGCCCAGGCAGCAGGCGACCAGTCTGGAACCCACTGGGTATATTGGGAAAACGGCCTCCTGTACAGCGAACAGAAGTCGGCCGAGCTGGGATCGGCCCGGGTACTGGTGGTACCCCTGCTCTTCCGAAGTTTCCTCCTAGGCCTAGCCCATGATGTACACCTGACAGGACACTTTGGCCAAGACAAAACCTATCATCGCTTGGTGACCCACTTCTATTGGCCCAAGATGCGAGCGAATGTAGAGGCCCACTGCAAGTCATGTCTCACGTGCCAGGCCAGCGGAAAAAGTGGTGGGAAGCGCAAGGCTCCGCTACAACGCTTCCCCGTTGTTAGTACCCCTTTTGAGCGGGTGGGGATTGACATCGTGGGACCCCTGGATCCCAGGATCGCCCAGGGCCACCAGTTCATCCTCGTCCTGGTGGACCATGCCACCCGCTACCCAGAGGCCATTCCCCTCCGCACCGTGACGGCCCCCGTGGTGGGCCGGGCCTTGATGGGGATCTTCTCCCGCGTGGGGTTCCCTCGCGAAGTTGTGAGTGATCGTGGCACGAACTTTATCGCCAAGTACATGAGGTCCCTATGGCAACAATGCGGGGTGTCGTACAAATTCACCACCCCCTACCACCCCCAAGGCAATGGCTTAGTCGAACGATTTAACCGGACCCTGAAAGGGATGATCATGGGCCTCGAAGAACCCCTTTGCCGGAGATGGGACGTCCTCCTCCCTTGCCTCCTGTTCGCCTACCGGGAGGTTCCCCAAAAATCTCTGGGGTTCAGCCCGTTCGAATTACTCTACGGACACCCCGTCCGGGGACCCCTGAGCCTGGTCAAAGAGGGCTGGGAAACGGCTCCCCGAGGAACCTCTCCCGATGTATTCCGTTATATCCTGATGCTCCGCAACCAGACCCGGAAGTTCCGGGAGCTTGCCGAGGCAAACTTCGAGGCTAGCCAAGAAGAGATGAAGCGCTGGTATGACCAGAATGCCATGCTGGTCGAGTTTCAGCCGGGCCAACAGGTCTGGGTAATGGCCCCGGTGAAACCCTGCGCCCTCCAAGACAGATGGACTGGACCCTTCAAGGTGGTCGAGCGGAAGAGTCAAGTCACGTATCTGGTTGATGTTCAGTCTCCTCGGAACCCCCTCCGGGTCCTCCACGTAAACCGCCTCAAACCCCACTTCATGAGGACGGAGTTGAGTTTGCTTCTGGCCACCGACGATGGGACGGAAGAAGACACAGAGCCCCTTCCGGACCCCCTGTGTGCTAAAGAGAAAGATGGCTCCGTAGAGGGGGTGAGACTGTCATCCACCCTCACCCCCCAACAGTCCGACGACTGCCGCCAGCTATTGAGACAATTCACAGACCTCTTCTCCCTCACCCCTAGGGTCACTGACTGGTGTGTCCACGACGTAGACACCGGCGACAGCCCGCCGGTGTGACACTGAGCCTACCGAGTCCCTGACCGGGTCCGGACCTGCATCCAGACCGAAGTAACCAAGATGTTGGCCCTAGGGGTGATTGAACCCTCCGACAGCCCCTGGGCCAGCCCGGTAGTCCTGGTCCCGAAAGCAGCCGCCCCTGGTGTCGCCCCGAGCTGAGATTCTGTGTGGACTACCGGGGACTCAATGCGGTCACCCGAGCGGACGCTCACCCGATCCCCCGCGCAGACGAGCTCATCGACCGCCTCGGGGCCGCTCGCTACCTCAGCACCTTCGACCTAACCTGCAGATACTGGCAGATTGCGCTCACTGAGGGAGCCAAGGAGCGCTCCGCCTTCTCCACCCCGGATGGGCACTACCGCTTCAGGGTTATGCCGTTTGGAATGAAAAATGCCCCGGCCACCTTCCAGCGACTGGTGAACAGGGTCCTAGCCGGACTAGAGGGGTTCAGCGCAGCGTACCTAGACGACATAGCAGTATTCAGCTCCCAATGGACCAAACACCTCCAGCACCTCCGACAAGTACTGCTGGCCCTGCGTCAGGCCGGCCTAACCATCAAATCTAGCAAATGTCAAATTGGACAAGGCTCAGTGATCTATCTGGGGCACCAGGTGGGGAGCGGGCAGGTCGCCCCCCTCCAGCCGAAGATCGACGCCATCTTGTCCTGGGAACCCCCCACGACCCAAACGGAAGTCCGGGCCTTCCTGGGCCTCACCGGTTACTACCGGAGGTTTATTAAGAACTATGGCAGCCTCGCAGGCCCCCTCACAGAGTTAACCTCCAAAAAGCACCCGAAGAAAATACAGTGGACTCCCCCGTGCCAAAAAGCGTTCGACGCCTTGAAAGCCGCTATATGTACTGCTCCGGTACACAAAGCCCCCGACTACTCTCAGCAGTTTGTGGTCCAGACGGACGCTTCGGAACACGGCATCGGGGCAGTCCTCTCACAGTTCAACGACAAAGGCATAGATCAGCCCATAGCCTTCATCAGCCGAAGGTTACTACCTCGGGAACAACGGTGGAGCACCATTGAAAGAGAGACCTTCGCAGTAGTCTGGGCCCTCAAAAAGCTGCAGCCCTACTTGTTCGGAACCCACTTCCGAGTTCAGACGGATCATCGACCCCTACGGTGGCTGATGCAAATGAGAGGAGCAAACCCCAAGCTGCTACGATGGTCCATCTCCCTCCAGGGGATGGACTTCACTGTGGAGCATCGCCCCGGGACGGACCACGCCAACGCTGACGGCCTGTCCCGATTCTTCCGCTTCAGCGGGGAAAACCCCCAAGTGGATGGGTAGTTCTCCCCGCCTTTCAGCTGGGGGGGGCACGTGTGAGACCGGCCTCGTGGCGTGGGCCCTCACGACCAGCAAGCAACTCTGCAACCGCGCCTGATCCCCGATGTCACAGACTTCCGGCGACCATGACCCGGCCCCGATGGCCGGCCGAACTCACAACACTACCACGCATGCCCGGCCGAGGGAGCGGGAAACCCCCAAGCAAGACCAGGAGACGCCGTCTCAGTCACACCTCTGATCTCCTCCCCAAGGAGGGTTTCGATCGGCCACCAGGCCCCCGGTGAGCGGGCGCCTCGCATGCTGGGCGTCTGGGGTCCCTCCCAGACTAACCTGAATAGATCAAAGGGCCGAGCAGCCGGAAATCCCGACACACCGCCCCCAAGCACCAAGACCCCTCTCCGCGAGGACTCCGGACTTCAAAGAGGAGGGGGAGTATAACAAGGGGTGCTGAAGGGACGGGAGCGGAGAAGACCTGGACCTACATGAGCCCTGCTGACGCTGTCGCGGCTCCCCGAACTCTGAACCATCTGAGCCCTGCTGACGCTGTCGCGGCTCCCAGAACTCTGAACCATCTGAGCCCTGCTGACGCTGTCGCGGCTCCCCGAACTCTGAACCATCTGAGCCCTGCTGACGGTGTCGCGGCTCCCCGACCTCTGAAACCATCTGAGCCCTGCTGACGCTGTCGCGGCTCCCCAAACGCTGAACTATCTGAGCCCTGCTGACGCTGTCGCGGCTCCCAGAACTCTGAACCATCTGAGCCCTGCTGACGCTGTCGCGGCTCCCCGAACTCTGAACCATCTGAGCCCTGCTGACGGTGTCGCGGCTCCCCGAACTCTGAACCATCTGAGCCCTGCTGACGACGTCGCGGCTCCCAAAAACCCGAAACCACCTACGCCTGCTGAGAGACTCGCGGCGCTCCTATCCAGAAAGATCGGCGGAGGTTGCCGAGTGAACCCAAATCCCCCAGCTCGAGGATTGAGAGCTGTGCGTAGGGTACTCTGCAGAGACACTGAACTTAAAGACTGTCCCGCTACCCCAATACCCCCATCGCTTGCAGCATTGATCCAACGGCTGTATCACGGATCATAAAGATCCCTTGACCTATTCGATAAAGTATACTAAGAACTGCTGTGTGGTGTCCCTCTGTCAGAGAGTGTAAGTTCAGCGTGTACGATCCTAGGAACGAGACCCTTCCTGGAAGGGCCTCCCCGCCAGTGTTCGGCCTAACTCTGGGAGAGGTGGGTCAACGGGTGGTCAGGAACGTATTCCGAAGCCCCCCGGAGAACGCCCCTTCCAACACCAACTAACCCTCAGACCACCCTGTCAACATTAATCGCCGAATTGAACAAGTTTGGTGACTCCGCAAGCTCTAAAGTCAATCTAAATAAATCACAGATACTAAATCTATTGATCCCGTGAGCTGTAGTAGAACGCATACAGCACCAATTTCCATTTCAATGGACACAACAAGACATCCCGTACTTGGGTATCCGATTGGGCCCGACCATTCCACGAACCATGGCCCTAAATTAAGTGTCCTTGCTTGACCAAACTACAAAAGCGCTGTAAATGACGATCCTACCTCGCATTCTTTACATTTTTCAAACTATCTCCATGGCATCGCCACCAAAAGCACTGGTTCAACTGCAGTCACTAATTAATACATTTGTTTGGGGAGGGAAAGAAAATGCGTTTAGCAGTAGCCCAAATGACGCTTCCTAGGAAGGAGGGGGAGCGGGGCTCCCTATGGTTCATTGATACTTCCATGCATCGTGCCTACGGTACATTGTAGAATGGAACTGACCCCTCTCTGAAAAACATTGGAACTTTATGGACTAATCGGTGGCAGGGATAAACATATGGCGAGAGATCTGGCTACATCGCAAACACAGGGTATAAGGACTGTACTCCTCCCCAGTTAAATCTTCAACTATGAAGGTATAGGATGCTGTGGCGAGCAAGCGTGGCTGGACCACTTTTCCATCTCCAATGTCCCCGATAGTGGACAACCCGGATTCTCCCTGGAACATGACTCAGCATTGTTCCAGAGATGGAGGGAGGGAGGCTGCAAGAGGGTTGGATCCCTGTTTGATACAAACGGTTTGATCCCATTCGAACAGCTGTGTTGTGAATATGACATCTTTACATCTGATGAGTACCCTTATCGCCAACTGCGTCACTGGGTTACATCGCACTCCTGTCACAGTGGGGCGTCTCGGCTGCTTACGGCATTTGAGAAATGGTTGAAATGTAAGAAGGATGATGAGCACCTCATATCTGATTTATACTCAATGCTTTCTGTATGTCACACAGGGAAATGAACAAAAGGGCAATTACGGTGGGAGGTAGAATTGGAAAGGACACTCTCCGACAAAGAATGGGCTGACATACACTATACGCAGGTACTGAGTCCGCATACAAAGTGATATTGTACTGGTTCTATACGCCAGCTTGAATTCACAGCTGGGATATAAGCAAATCTGAACTATGCTGGAGGGGCTGTGGGATGACTGGATCGCTAGTGCACCTATTATGGCACTGTCCCAAATTACATTGCTATTGGAGGGAGGTTTTAGATAACATAGATGAGGCTTTTGATACTTCCCTTCCCAGATTTCCAGCCTACACCATTCTGTGGCTATCAAACCCTCTGACTTTTTCCCTCCGATCGCTAAGGGGCAGACAGATTGCGTTAGCTCTATTAGCAGCAAGACAAGTGCTTCTGGCACACTGGGGGATGCCGGTTATACCTGATTTTAGTGCTTGGCTTCAGAAGCGATAGCTGGTGCTGGATATAGAGTGTTTTTCCTTGGTGGTTGACCACAAGGGAGAATCATATGCTAAGCTATCGACCCCCTTTCTAAAATTGCTCTCATAAGAGTTGAGGCGGATCGCATGCCCCAATTATCTACAAATTCTTAGACTGCTACCGCCAGCTGCTCCTCAGCCCACAATGTGGCCGCAGCCATAAAGATTGGCTCCATAAATATTGTTTGCATGCATTACACATTAAAACCAGGCATCATTACAATGCCAATTGAATCCAAACACTGTGGTCGTCAAAGAATTTTAACCTTTGCGGATAGTTGAGGAATTTTTGCAGCAGACTAGTTGTAGTGTTTACTGTTAGTGGAATGTTGGCAGGTTGGGAGATAGGAATGTGACGGAAAAGGATTCTAGAAATGTGAGGGTGTGAGGATTCTGGTGGGGATGGTTGGTGGATGGGATTTAGTCCCAACTTGGTGGATGTTAACCTGTCTTTCTACTCCATGAATGAGTCTTCTGGAATCACCCTGTGTTGTGTGTGCATTTCCCACACAAAATGGTGGCGAGTGGGAAAAAAGGCAGCGTTCTCCTTAACTTTTCCTGGTGTTCAGTGGGCTGTGTTGCCCTTCTCGGTTGAAGTGACTGCTTGGAGCGACATGCGGCCTGTTCGCACCAGGGTACATGGTGCTCGATCAGCTTTGAACTTGAGCAGTAAGGAGTTAATTTTCCCCGGGTGTTTTGGTGCTGCCTCAGAGTATCACATGCAGTCGGGGCTCGTGGACACTGGCAGTCGGCCTGTGGAATGCTCGAGAACGCTGGATCTGCATGCACGTCGCGCTTATCCACCTGAGTGGTAATGCCCTCCTGCATGCTCGTAGTGTGATTATCCTCAGCACATCCTCACAGGGCAGCGCAACACCATTAGAACTCTCCTACAAGCACGAGGGGGTGCAGTGCGCACCTGAGCACATGCCTAAAGTGTACACAGCTCAGCACCCGCTGTGATTCATTACTCACACAGGGGTGAGGGGCTGCAGTGCAAGCCTGAGCACACGCCTAAAGTGTGTGCAGCAGCAGATTAGCACCCGCTGTGATTGATTACTCACACAGGAGTGAGGGGCTGCAGTGCAAGCCTGAGCACAAGCCTAAAGTGTGTGCAGCAGCAGATTAGCACCCGCTGTGATTGATTACTCACACAGGCGTGAGGGGCTGCAGTGCAAGCCTGAGCACAAGCCTAAAGTGTGTGCAGCAGCAGATTAGCACCCGCTGTGATTGATTACTCACACAGGCGTGAGGGGCTGCAGTACAAGCCTGAGCACACGCCTAAAGTGTGTGCAGCAGCAGATTAGCACCCGCTGTGATTGATTACTCACACAGGCGTGAGGGGCTGCAGTACAAGCCTGAGCACAAGCCTAAAGTGTGTGCAGCAGCAGATTAGCACCCGCTGTGATTGATTACTCACACAGGCGTGAGGGGCTGCAGTGCAAGCCTGAGCACAAGCCTAAAGTGTGTGCAGCAGCAGATTAGCACCCGCTGTGATTGATTACTCACACAGGCGTGAGGGGCTGCAGTGCAAGCCTGAGCACAAGCCTAAAGTGTGTGCAGCAGCAGATTAGCACCCGCTGTGATTGATTACTCTCACAGGCGTGAGGGGCTGCAGTGCAAGCCTGAGCACAAGCCTAAAGTGTGTGCAGCAGCAGATTAGCACCCGCTGTGATTGATTACTCACACAGGCGTGAGGGGCTGCAGTACAAGCCTGAGCACAAGCCTAAAGTGTGTGCAGCAGCAGATTAGCACCCGCTGTGATTGATTACTCACACAGGCGTGAGGGGCTGCAGTGCAAGCCTGAGCACACGCCTAAAGTGTGTGCAGCAGCAGATTAGCACCCGCTGTGACTGATTACTCACACAGGCGTGAGGGGGTGCAGTGCAAGCCTGAGCACAAGCCTAAAGTGTGTGCAGCAGCAGATTAGCACCCGCTGTGATTGATTACTCACACAGGCGTGAGGGGCTGCAGTACAAGCCTGAGCACAAGCCTAAAGTGTGTGCAGCAGCAGATTAGCACCCGCTGTGATTGATTACTCACACAGGCGTGAGGGGCTGCAGTGCAAGCCTGAGCACAAGCCTAAAGTGTGTGCAGCAGCAGATTAGCACCCGCTGTGATTGATTACTCACACAGGCGTGAGGGGCTGCAGTACAAGCCTGAGCACAAGCCTAAAGTGTGTGCAGCAGCAGATTAGCACCCGCTGTGATTGATTACTCACACAGGCGTGAGGGGCTGCAGTACAAGCCTGAGCACAAGCCTAAAGTGTGTGCAGCAGCAGATTAGCACCCGCTGTGATTGATTACTCACACAGGCGTGAGGGGCTGCAGTGCAAGCCTGAGCACACGCCTAAAGTGTGTGCAGCAGCAGATTAGCACCCGCTGTGACTGATTACTCACACAGGCGTGAGGGGGTGCAGTGCAAGCCTGAGCACAAGCCTAAAGTGTGCGCAGCAGCAGATTAGCACCGGCTGTGATTGATTACTCACACAGGCGTGAGGGGCTGCAGTGCAAGCCTGAGCACACGCCTAAAGTGTGTGCAGCAGCAGATTAGCACCCGCTGTGATTGATTACTCACACAGGCGTGAGGGGCTGCAGTACAAGCCTGAGCACAAGCCTAAAGTGTGTGCAGCAGCAGATTAGCACCCGCTGTGATTGATTACTCACACAGGCGTGAGGGGCTGCAGTGCAAGCCTGAGCACAAGCCTAAAGTGTGTGCAGCAGCAGATTAGCACCCGCTGTGATTGATTACTCACACAGGCGTGAGGGGCTGCAGTGCAAGCCTGAGCACAAGCCTAAAGTGTGTGCAGCAGCAGATTAGCACCCGCTGTGACTGATTACTCACACAGGCGTGAGGGGGTGCAGTGCAAGCCTCAGCACAAGCCTAAAGTGTGTGCAGCAGCAGATTAGCACCCGCTGTGATTGATTACTCACACAGGCGTGAGGGGCTGCAGTGCAAGCCTGAGCACAAGCCTAAATTGTGTGCAGCAGCAGATTAGCACCCGCTGTGATTGATTACTCACACAGGCGTGAGGGGCTGCAGTGCAAGCCTGAGCACAAGTCTAAAGTGTGTGCAGCAGCAGATTAGCACCCGCTGTGATTGATTACTCACACAGGCGTGAGGGGCTGCAGTGCAAGCCTGAGCATACGCCTAAAGTGTGTGCAGCAGCAGATTAGCACCCGCTGTGACTGATTACTCACACAGGCGTGAGGGGGTGCAGTGCAAGCCTGAGCACAAGCCTAAAGTGTGCGCAGCAGCAGATTAGCACCGGCTGTGATTGATTACTCACACAGGCGTGAGGGGCTGCAGTGCAAGCCTGAGCACAAGCCTAAAGTGTGCGCAGCAGCAGATTAGCACCCGCTGTGATTGATTACTCACACAGGCGTGAGGGGCTGCAGTGCAAGCCTGAGCACAAGCCTAAAGTGTGTGCAGCAGCAGATTAGCACCCGCTGTGATTGATTACTCACACAGGCGTGAGGGGCTGCAGTGCAAGCCTGAGCACAAGCCTAAAGTGTGTGCAGCAGCAGATTAGCACCCGCTGTGATTGATTACTCACACAGGCGTGAGGGGCTGCAGTGCAAGCCTGAGCACAAGCCTAAAGTGTGTGCAGCAGCAGATTAGCACCCGCTGTGATTGATTACTCACACAGGCGTGAGGGGCTGCAGTGCAAGCCTGAGCACACGCCTAAAGTGTGTGCAGCAGCAGATTAGCACCCGCTGTGACTGATTACTCACACAGGCGTGAGGGGCTGCAGTGCAAGCCTGAGCACAAGCCTAAAGTGTGTGCAGCAGCAGATTAGCACCCGCTGTGATTGATTACTCACACAGGCGTGAGGGGCTGCAGTGCAAGCCTGAGCACAAGCCTAAAGTGTGTGCAGCAGCAGATTAGCACCCGCTGTGATTGATTACTCACACAGGCGTGAGGGGCTGCAGTGCAAGCCTGAGCACAAGCCTAAAGTGTGTGCAGCAGCAGATTAGCACCCGCTGTGATTGATTACTCACACAGGCGTGAGGGGGTGCAGTGCAAGCCTGAGCACAAGCCTAAAGTGTGTGCAGCAGCAGATTAGCACCCGCTGTGATTGATTACTCACACAGGCGTGAGGGGCTGCAGTGCAAGCCTGAGCACACGCCTAAAGTGTACACAGCTTAGCACCCGCTGTGATTGATTACTCACACAGGCGTGAGGGGCTGCAGTGCAAGCCTGAGCACACGCCTAAAGTGTACACAGCTTAGCACCCGCTGTGATTGATTACTCACACAGGCGTGAGGGGCTGCAGTGCAAGCCTGAGCACACGCCCAAAGTGTACACAGCTCAGCACCCGCTGTGATTGATTACTCACACAGGCGTGAGGGGCTGCAGTACAAGCCTGAGCACAAGCCTAAAGTGTGCGCAGCAGCAGATCAGCACCCGCTGTGCCCGGTGTGTTAAGGCACAGCAAAGTGCAACGTGAGGATTGCATTAAAGCTCAAAGAAGTAAAAGATTACAGGTTTGCTGGCACATATTTCCTCAAGAACAATCTCTGTAAGATGCATCATAGTTTTGATAGAGTGCATTTAGGGAAAAGGATAACTAATAAAGTGATACATCAGTGAGATGTAGTGCAATTGTTCACAATAATATCAAGTATTCATATTAATCTAAGCTTGTGTGTGACAACTAGACTGCATCATACATACTGAACAGGTGTTAAGGGAGCAAATGATGATGAATACCAAAAGCAAGAAAATCCAGAAAAGACCATTGGCTGGTACAGAACCCTCTTTAAGTGCAGTTATGAATATTGCGAAGGGAATTGAACAGTCTGAGAAGTTTGTAAATGAGATCAGAAGCCAGAATGTCAAAATCCAGGTTACTAATTCTGAAGTTTCGATAGTGAAAAGCCAGATGACTCCCAAATACAAGAGAGATTCTGAACTTGGAAAGTTTGGGGGTAAAAAATAGTATCAGTTGTTCCAGGTGGGGGAGTTTGTTCCATGTTAGAAATTTTAAGGAATGGCCAACATGGGACAAAGTGTGTATCAAATGCAAAAAAAGGGACACTTTCGAAGGGTGTGTAGATCATGTTAAAGGGTTAATTGCATTACATATGATGAGGAACATTAGGCTTTTGTAGATTTTAATTCCATTTTATGTGTGTGTGACACGAAATGCAGAGGTTTACCTAACACGCTAACTGTTGACGGGAAACCGATAATGATGATGGTTTATTCTTTTGCCTGATGCAGCATCATTGCAAAACATTATCCAATGACATATGGGGCAACAACACCTGACATTCAACCAGGGGGTCATTCAGGTCACAAAATTGACTTGCAAGGATACTTTTGAGCAGAGCAGATCCAGAATTTGGAGGGAGGAGGACAAGAGGCAGAGTGTATGCGGCAACCAAAGGTGATGCCATACTAGGTTGCCCCCATCAACAAGAGATGGGCATAAGATGAGATCTCATTACATGTCCGCCAGTGTATGTACTTACATCTCTTAGAAATGAGTATGTCTCTAATATACTGACTTTGTTCCCAGGTCTTTCTCAAGAAAGATTGGGGAAGTATGTCGATTTTAAGCACAAGTTCATACTGAATGAAGAGGCGATACCTGTGAGGCACTAAGTTAAGAATGTGCCGTTCTGGTGATCTCCGTTGCTGTGTGTATTTGCGCAGTCTGAATGAAGAAATTTGGGTAGACAAATACCCTCTGGCAAATATCCATGAGTTAATATAAACACGGGCTGTGGTGGATTTGACAAGTGCATCAAACATCCTAGGGTGTTTATTGATTCTCCAAACAAGAAAAACAACAGGTAGCAGTCCACATTACTCTACTGTCAATATGATTAGGCAAAAATATCATGCAAATGCTCAAACTCGGAAAACAAAACAGAACAGTCAGGAAGCAATACAGTCTAATTCAATGTCAAGTATCATCTTTGATAAGGCCTGATTCTCAGTTTTATCGTGACGATGCAGCACATGTGACATTTTTGTGTAGGGAACACTGGTATAAGCGCCCAAGTATCTAGGTAGCATGGTCTGCCGACATGGCAGCCTGGTACCCTCATTCACACCTGTGTAGGCTCGGTTAGCAGAATCTTTAAGTATCGGCCGGACTTGTGGAGGGGGCATTGCCATCCTGTAATGTCTTTAGCCAGTCTATGAAGGGACCCCATATGTTTTTGGGTTGCGAGGCCATTGGCATTAACTCCCAAAAGGGGGTTAGTTGGGTATGGCCGAAAGTGAAGTCTTGTACCCACGCCTTGCCCGTGGGGAAGCGCCTATCCCCCCAATGTATAGATATTCTTCGTTTAGCTAGCAACAGAAGCATGGCATGTAATTTACGATTTTCTGCCTTGGTGGCTTCAACATAACCTAATAGACCGCTGAGCGGACGAGGCTTGCTTGAAGTCCCTAGCATCTCCTGTATTTTAACAAATATGTCTCCCCAGAAGGCTGAAATGGGTGGGCAGAGCCAGGACATGTGCAGGAAGGTAGCGGGGGTATGGCCACACCTCCAGCAATTCTCATCAGGTCGGATCCCTGTATGATACAGTTGATAAGGGGTTCTGTAGAACCTGTGCAGATACTTAAAATGAATTAGCCTCAATTTATAGTTTGGTGAGAGCATTTGAAATTGGCCACAGCAGGAAGCCCAGACATCATTTGTTATTTGGCCATCTAAGTCTAAATTCCAACTGTGCTTAACCCTAGGTGCAGTTAGTGGTGCTGTAGTTTTATGGAGTGGTATAATCGTGTGATTAACCTGCAGGGAGATGGGTTTATGATCATCTGCTCAAGTGCAGGCAGTGAAGTGGGAGGGCTCGGAAAGCTGTTGTGAAGTTGTCTGCATGTCGCTCTGATTTTGTAATATAAAAACAGTTTGTAAAAGTTCCTTGTGCCCTCCTCTGTAATACCTGGCAGGTCGCAGAAGACGTCATCAGGATAAGGTCTGCAAAAGTCCAAAAACCCATGGAATTTGCCAGAGAGACATTCCCGCTATCTGCCAATGCCAGGATCATCAGGTTCCGCTCAAGTGGGATAGAGGGGGCGTGCAATATCTGCATGTGAGTTCTGGTGCGTAGTTTATCCCAGGCCCAGCATAGTGTCTCAACAGTGTCGATGCCGTCTCGCAGCCTGCGGTATGACTGGCAGATATGGCTGATTAATGAGTGGCAGTGTACAGTTTTGGTAAATCAGTCCATGACCACCTGAGGTCCTCTTACTACAGTAGAATCCTCTCCCACTATCTTAGATATGTAAGTGACTGTGTGTGGCTTCTTGAGCATGTTCGCAAGGGTTTTGCCAGGTCTGTCCCCTCACCGTAGCACCTAGCCTGGGTGTGTTTGCCCAGGAATTGTACCTCTCTGCGGGCTTCTTCTTCGAATTCAATGAGTAGTGTATTAATGGACAGTAAAAGTGCTGGATAATACAAGGTTTCTAACTCCCTATTGCGGGCTTCTAAAGAAGCCAGTGTGCCTCTAATAGCCTTAAGCACCCCAGCTTGTCGCGAGATGCATTTCCCCCTTATTACCACTTTAAATGCCTCCCAAAGGGTTGCCTGCGTAGAGACAGACCCAGCATTTGTGGCAAAGTACTCCTCGATGTCCCTGTATATTTCCTCCTTAAAGGCGGAATCTAGCAGGGCGTTAGGGGTAAGTCTCCAACTAAACATCTTATGTGGTGTGTTTGGGACGGTCAGCCGTAATAGGCAGGGGGCGTGATCAGACAGCGTTCTGGGGAGGTGCGTAATATCTATGGACTATGCCGCAATGTCATGAGAAACCAGCCAATAATCCAGCCTAGACCAGGCTCCATGATGAGCTGAGATACACGTGCCCTCCGCCACACCCGGGTGTCTCTGCCTCCAAACGTCTATCGGGCTGCCCTCTTCTGCTATAGTATTTAGGACTTCCCTAGAGTTGGGATGTGGTGGAGGAGAGCTTACATTTCTATCCAAAGTATCATTCAGCACCACATTGAAATCCCCCCAACCCCCCATATTTTGGTATTGCATCCGGTGATTTGCATTTTGGCCCATACAATACAGAAAAATCAGGACTATCAGTGTGTGGTCCATAGACTGCTGCAGTTATTATCTTCACTCCTCCTAAAATCCCACTAAGGCTCACAAAACGTCCCTCAGGGTCTACTTGCGAATTTATAGTTGTCCAGTCTAACTCCTGCCGAATCACTACTGTCACTCCTCTCGCATAATTGGAATACATGGAGGAGACGGTATGGCCCCAATCTTTGTTGTGTAGTTTAAGGTGAGATGTTTTGTTCAGATGGGTCTCTTGTATCAGGCATATATGAATATGATGTCTGTTTAAGTAAGAGTGGACTAGTCTGGCCTTCCTGCAATCATTTAGCCCCCGGATATTCCAGATTAAAAACTTGTATTCCGTCATTCCCGTCTGAAGTGTGTATAGGTAATTACTAGTAATCGCGAGATCAAATGTAACAGGTGTTCATTGCCCTCCATGTGTCACTATCTTTAAACTGGCGAAGGCCCGTAGGTCCCGTTCAAATCTGCTCTGAAAATTGCAAGTAATTGCAGTGTTTAGCTCTGCATTTAATGCTATCCTGACAAACTTTCCCAACGTGTCAACTCCAACCCTCCCCCCACCCACACCAACCCCTCAATTAGGTTTTGTATTACATCCCACCTTTGAGAAACAGCGTGCTCCGGATCAACACCTGGTAGCAGAACTTGGGAGCCCTCACGGGAGGTGTGGGTTAACCGGCAAAAAGCCCTTCCAGAAGGCGGGGTGGCCGAGAATAAGAAAAGGGACCAGCAGCAAATGAGTTACGTTTTTGAGCTCCTACCGAATCTATGTCTGCAAAGTAGATATAGGGCAATGCAATAATTCCCCCAGGAACCCGAGATAAAATCTGTTCAATGACTCCACAATATGTAACAAGCACTTGCCACCAATCAAAAACAATGTTCAGTCATTATCGCTGAGGCTCTCGCCAGAGTTCAGAGTATTTGTAGGTTTCGCAGCTCGTCGCTGCCTACATATGTGTTTAGCAAACTTCATGGCGGATTTTGCACCAGTGAAGAAGTGAGCCGTGCCATCATGAGAGACCCTTAATTTAGCAGGGTAGAGTAGTGAACAAGGTACCTCCGCCTGCAGGAGAAGACGCTTTACTGGCACAAACTCTTGGCGCGCTGCCTGTACCGTAGGGGTAAAATCAGGGAAAAAGGAGATGGTGTAACCTTTATGTTGGATACTCTCACATTCCCTGGCCAGACGCAACACAACATCAGGATCCCGATAATTCAACAGCCGGGCCAGGATCGGAGAGGGGGTGGAACCTACCGGTGGCTTCGGTCCCAGCGTGCGATGTGCCCTTTCAAAAATGAAGACAGGTGATAGGTCTGCTCCGAACAACTCACATAGGAGTTCCTCCACAAATGCCTCCATTTTGTAGATTTCTGTTGTTTCAGGCATCCCCGTGATGCAAATATTGTTGCGCCTGGACCGAGACTCCAGGTCATCATTCTTAGCTCTGATCAAAGTTAGGACTCTGTCCATCTGTAACACCTGCTCTTTAGTCTCGACCTGGAAGCCATGTGCATCGGAAGTGCGGTTCTCGAGCTGATCCAATCTGTTCTCGTGCATGTCTACGTGCTTTCGGACCTGGTCCAGCTGAGAGGTGAGAACATCGAGTTTGGTGTCTATGGTCTCAAGGCTTGATCTCATCTCCAGCAGAAGCGCATGAAGAGCCTCCCCCTGACTGTCAGTGTTGGTTACGGCAGGATTGTCTCCCTTTCCTTCTGTTCCCGAGTCCATTTGCCTTCTCAGCCTCTTATTTTCAAAGGACAACTTTGACTGTTTGGCGTCGTGCTTGCCCATGTTCATGTCACAATGAGGTCCGTAGGTGTAATCAGAAATTGAGGCAACCCGCTCAACCCCAGCGGAGTGCAAAGTGCATCTAGTGTTCCAGTCGCCAATCACGGGTGTCCGCACCCCAGGGGTCAGCAGCGCTAGTATTAGCAGCTAGGCCATGGGACCTATATAGGCTCAGGGGCCCCAGTAGGCAGAAGCTTGCCTGGATCTTCTCGCTCAGCACTGGGGGCATCCACTGTAGTCCCAGCCGTGCATCAAGGGTAGTTCCATCTCCTCCCCCAGTGATGAGTTACTGTACATAGCTCAATGTTCTCAGCGTGGCCTCCTGGTGCTTCTCTAGGCTATCAACGCATGGATCTCTCTGTGCACCTTCCACAGCGCATCCCCCCAATCCTAGCAATGGCTGTGTGATGCCACGAAAACCCAGACTAGGCCCCCAGCTGAGCCACGATGTGTCTGTCGCAGGAAGTCTGCTACAATGTTCCCTCCCAGCCTCGCGGTATGTGTAAGACGGGAGTTCAAGGAGAACCACCTTCAGCGTCCTCTATGGCGTGTTCGTGCTTCACGCTGTCCAGCTCCAATGGCGGTCTGGGACCGTCAGCTAATGCCACAGGATAGGCCCTGGTGAGGCCACAACGGCCTGGTCGTACGGGTTTGCAGCACTGTTCCCGATGGAGTTTCTAGACTGCAAGATGGTAAGTCGTCCGGTATGCTCTCCGCTGTAAGTCTAAGCACTCCTCATCCCAGTATCTGACAAAGGCCCAGGCGCAGCGATGCCAGTCAGGGTCGGGCGTGTTATTTATGAAGCTCCCCAATCTCCTATATACCGGAGGTCAGGGGAGCAGGCCGCCACAGCTCCGATGCTGTAGGCGAGGGCCCCAGCAGTCTGCCTCTCCAGCCTGACTCCTCACCTCCGCATGTGCTCCGGGTAGCGCTGTCAGGATAGACCCAGCTGCAGCACAACATCTTCCGGGTCCTCTCCAGAGCTCCCCAGCATCAGCACGGGAGTCGCCTCACAGGTGTCGCCGGGCACTCGTTCTTCTGTGTTCTGACGTTTTCGAGCTTCTTGGGTTCCTGCCCCAGGGGTGGTCAAAGTCTCCGGCACGCCGTGTTCAAATGGAATCACCTGGACCGCCAGCAGGGCCCCGCACCGCCCGTACCTGAGCCACGGGCCCCCAGCGCCCCATGTCAGGGGGGGCGCCCAACAGGCCTTGCGGTCCGGCAGGCGTCACGGTAGAGCTGCACCTCGCTGACAGCCCAGGGATCACCCGGAGTCATCTGGCCCTCAAAGACAGTGCCAATGTGTGCTCCGTGTCACCAGGGACACAAGGCTTATGTTTCCTGGCACCGTTTGCCTCACTGATGTACGGATTGTAGACGGATTTTACCTCGGCCGACAGAGCACATTAACAGAGCGGCCATCGTGCTGCTCGGCAAGACCACGCTCCCGAACATCTTAGGGCATTTGTGACACCAGAGGGTATGTTTCAATGCTTACAAATACCTTTCAGATTAGCAACTGCGGCCTCCGTGTTTCAATCTCTAATTAAGAATGTAGTAGAAGGGATTGTGGGAGCCATTGCTTTCCAAGACAATATTTAGATTGTTAGTAAAACTCATGAGGAACATGATAACGTTTTACTGGATTTGTTAAATTTTTTTACAAGACTAAGGTCTGACATACAAAGTGCAAATTTAGGCAAGATAAAGTTGAGCATTTGGGCATGAAATTTCAAATAAAGTTATTAAACCTAAACACAGCCATGTGGAAGCATTTTAAATGCTCCTGCACCTACTTCTAAAGACCAGATACTGTCTTTTTTGGGGTTAACAGAATTTTATGGGAAATGTGTGCAGGATTATGCAACCAAAGTGTATCCTCTCAGGAAATCTATTTTCATCTGGCTCCCGAAGGTCACATGGGAATATCGCCCATGAAAACGAGAATACGTGAATTTTATTGGTGGCCAGGAGTTGATAATAAGGTTATAATTGGGTGAGAGAATGCAAACCATTTTCAAATAGCGACAAGTCAGCAAAAGCGTTGCCAGTTGATGTGAATACTATTGAATATGCTCAGGGGCCTTGACGGAAGCTGGGAGTCGATATATTAGGAGCATCTGGGATGTTATGTGCGAGGATGTTTATGCCATTGTGGTAGTGGACTATTTTACCAAATGGCAGAAGCTGAAAATGGTGGAGAAGGTTACCTCCAATCAGGTCATTGAATTTCTGGATGACATTTTCTGTTATGATGGGATACCTGAGGACCTTATATCAGATAATGGACCTCAATATGTAAGCAAAGAAATGGATCATTTTTGAAGAGGTGTGAAGTTTTACACAAAAGAGTATCAAATTATCACCCTTGGGACAATGGTCAAGTAGAACGCTTTAACAGGGTAGTTAAGGAATTGGTTCAATTGGCCATAAAAAGTGGTTTACCGTGGAGGAAAGCTTTAAGGGCTACCTTATTGACATACAGGATGTCACCCAATGTTGTCCCTGTTTGAAATGTTACAAGGTAGGAAGCCGGGGTCGAAGTTGATTCCGTGGTGTTTGAAAGGGAAAAATGCATATGATGTTGAGATTGACTTTGTTAAGATTAGGGAGCATGTGGAGAGATATCAGATGAAGATGCATGAAAGAGGTCCCAAGGCATCATCTGTGGGGTCTAAGTTGAAGGTTGGTCATATAGTAAGGGTGAAAATGGGTGGCGTATCTAATTGGAAGGTGGCCAGATGGTCGGATCTGGTGGAATTTGTGGACATTTTTAGTAAAGCAGCGAGAGTGGAGGGTGGTAAAATATGGAATTTCAGAAGTATTTCTGTGTGCACAGGGGTATTGATGATAAGACGTGGATTTACAGATGGTGTGGATGGAGGCTCTTATTTTGGTGGGAAGGATAACTCTGCCAATATAGAGGGTGACAGAAAAATATTAGGATGGGAGAATAGGTCAGGTAAGTCCGGTGATGTAGGTGAGGAAGTAGCAGGTCCCAGTGGTACGGGTTCTAATAGAAGTGATGGTGAACTTGGTGATGTATGTGGTGAGTCTGCAAGTTCAAGCAATATGATTCCTAGCACAAGTGTAACAAATTTAGGGGATGTTTCTGAGCATCCCAATGACAATGTAATAAATGAAGGGCAAAATGTTGAAGCCGAAGGAGTACACGAGTAAAGAACATTTCCATGAAATTCAAAGATTTTGTTCAGTACTAATGCTATTTAATGCTTATGTGTTATTGTGTTCTGCATATTTCTTTCTCCAATATGTTCATTGTACTATGTATTATTTTGACTACCTTTATGCTGTTTTCATAATTACTTATGTTTTAGGATTATTTTGTTTTGATTTACTTCATTTTTTATCATTAAAGGGGAAGATGTGTAGTGTTTACTGTTAGTGGAATGTCGGCAGGTTTGGGAGGAAGGATCATGACGGAGAAGCATTCGAAGAATGTGGGGGGGGGGGGTGAGGATTCTGGTGGGGACAGTTGGTGGATTGGAGAGTCAGTGCCACCTTGTTGGATGTTAAGCTGTCTTTCTGCTCCATGAATAAATCTTCTGGAATCACCCCGCATTGTGTGTGTATTTCACACACTAGTCGTTGCACATCGCTCTCTTTATGCACAGCTTGTGGGTGAATTATATCAGGGAAGCGAGTCAAAAGGCTCTAATGTATTTTTTCTCAGCCATTCATGAGGGAGGACAGGTTCTAGGCAGCCTAGACACAGCCAGCCACTAATAGCCGTACGCCAGGCAGGGGCAAGCAATGCTTTCCGATTGAAATGACGTTTGCGAGTTTAGCAGTGCCCAGACCCGGCAGCGCGTGGCTAGCAGCAAGCGATGTCTATTTCCCGTCACACAAGGACTCTTGCACCGCCCTTGCACAAGCTGTGCCTGGTGTGTGCATGCGGGCATGTGTAGGCACACGCTGCAGCAGCTTATTTTAGGACTGGTCATTGTGCTTTTCTGCGTTGCTGATGCCCATCCAGTGCCGGTTTTGTATGTTCATGAAGGTTGGTGAACTGCATTGCACTCCACAGAACAGAAACAAATGGTTCAGTTATTAGGGAGTATGGATCGCGGAGGCAGAGTGCAAGGGCAGAGCAACATAGGGAGCGAGGAGGCGCAGCACAAGGTGAAAGATGAGGACAGAGCAAGGCTCAGGAGGGAGCGGCACATGTCTACTGAAACTACCAATTATTTAGGCCAAGAGTAATCCGTCTAGCATCTGCATTCTTTCCTAGCGCCGTGATGTCCCTCGGGATGATTGATGCGCTTTGCAAGCACCAAAAATACAAATACAAAATACAAATGTCAGTAGGGAGCAGCACAGGGCTCAGGAGGGAGCAGCACAGGGCTCAGGAGGGAGGGGTGCAGGGCTCAGTAGGGAGCAGCGCAGGGCTCAGGAGGGAGCAGCACAGGGCTCAGGAGGGAGCAGCACAGGGCTCAGGAGGGAGCAGCACAGGGCTCAGGAGGGAGCAGCACAGGGCTCAGGAGGGAGCAGCACAGGGCTCAGGAGAGGCAGAGCAGGGCTCAGGAGGGAGCAGCACAGGGCTCAGTAGGGAGCAGCGCAGGGCTCAGGAGGGAGCAGCACAGGGCTCAGGAGGGAGCAGCACAGGGCTCAGGAGGGAGCAGTGCAGGCTCAGGAGGGAGCAGCACAGGCTCAGGAGGGAGCAGCACAGGGCTCAGGAGGGAGCAGCACAGGGCTCAGGAGAGGCAGAGCAGGGCTCAGGAGGGAGCAGCACAGGGCTCAGGAGGGAGCAGCACAGGGCTCAGGAGGGAGCAGCACAGGGCTCAGGAGGGAGCAGTGCAGGCTCAGGAGGGAGCAACGTAGGGTTTGGGAGGGAGCGGCACAGGAAGGGACAGGGCTCAGTAGGGAGCAGCGCAGGGCTCAGGAGGGAGTGGGACAGGAAGGGGCAGCGCTCAGTAGGGAGCAGTGCAGAGCTCAGGAGGGAGCAACATAGGGCTTGATAGGGACCGGCACAGGAAGGGACAGGGCTCAGTAGGGAGCAGAGCAGGGCTCAATAGAGAGCAGTACACAGCTCAGGAGTGGGTGGTTCAGGTCTTAGTAAGGAGCAGTACAAGGCTCAGGAGAGAGCAGCACAGGGCTCAGGAGGGAGCGTCACAGGGCTCAGGAGGGAGTAGTGCAGGGCTCAGTAGGGAGCAATGCTCAGGAGAGAGTGGCACAGGGCTCAGGAGGGAGCAGTGCAGGGCTCAGGAGGGAGAAGTGCTGGTCTCAGGAGGGAGCAGTGCAGAGCTCAGTGGGGAGCAGCGCACGGCTCAGGAGGTAGCATCACAGGGCTTGAAGGGAGCTGCTCAAGGCTCAGAAGGGTGCAGGGCTTAAGAATGAGAAGGGCTAAACTCAGGAGGGAGAAGTGCAGGGTTCAGGAGGGGTAGGACATGGCTTTGTAGGGAGCAGTGCAGGGCTCAGAAGGGAACGGGACAGGGCTTAGTAGGGAGCAGCAAAGGGTGCAATGGAGAGCAGCGCAAGTAGAATCAGTGCATGGTGCAGACAGTGGCATAAGCCCCCCCTCTGCAGACATGACGTGGGGTCCCAGAGTTTCCCAGATTGCACATATATTCATTGGTCTTGGGCTTATTGAGGTCCCTTGAAGGGTGTGGGGCCCTCTAAAGGGTTGGGCTACCGCTGCACCACAGGGACTGCAGAGACAAGAGTAGTGTGAAGGGGAGTGCTGTGTAGGTCCCAGTAGGAAGTGGCACATGGTGCAATGGACAGCAGTGCAGGGTACAAGGTACAATCAGTACAGAGTGGAGGGCAGAGCAGCGCAGGGTGCAAACGAGAAGCAGCACAAGATTTCAGTGGGTGAAGCACGAGGCCCGTGGGAGCAGAGCATATGTCAATAAAGAAGCAGCATGGAGTGCTATAGAGCACTACAGCGTGTAAGAGGAGTAGCATATGATGCAAGGGTGAGGAGTAGGAGCACGAGAGAGCTGCGAAGGGTGCAAAGGGGCACACAGTGAAGGGTGGATGGGAGTAGCAAAGACAGTAATGTAAAGCAATAAACTAGATATGTTCTTGAACTGTATTTCAGTTGAAATGGATGGGCAAGTTTGAATCTCAGTGGGCCCAATTTTTCAACCAAACTATCCTCCCTTACTCCTGACATAGATGCCCTGAGTACAACTGGTAGGCCCAGATGTTGGTACTGTGCTAACTGTCCCTCATGACTCACGCTATTCCACTGTGCCAAGGTCTAAATAAGCCAAACCTCCTGGGTTGGTTAAGTTTCCTTCTGGAATGGACCTGGTCTGCAGCTCGGGCTAGACTCTTCCAATTGGAGCAGGGCTGATTTGGATAAGGGTCTGCCGAGAGGGGCAATGAGGGCAACAGACGATGATTGGAATGCCGCCTGAGTAATTGCCAGTTTGATGGTGGTAATGCCCCACTGCTGGAGACGCATTTGTCCTCCCTGTACCTATTGATAGCTACATCCTAGTCTGCTGCCGTCCTGACATTTGGTGCTAGAACATCTGATTGGATCTATTCTCTTCTCAGACATCTTCATTGGCTGCCTCTCCCACCGTAGCTTCTTTAATAGGTGGTTCCTCCTAATTTTTCTTCTTGCACTTGCAATTAATAAAGAATCTAGGGCAGTCATTGTCGGTGTAACTCTGTGCAATTTCATCTCTTTAAGGCTGGTTTGGAAGCTTGCATCCATGCTCTCCATTTTCTGTTACATACATTTTTCCCGCAGTAACTCTTAGGGCCCAATTCCGATTCTGGTTGGAAAAGCCTCAGTCCGACTCAGATCCGGAGGGTTTACTGGCCGACTTGTGCCCTGGGGCTCCGAGGGCCCGAGTACGATGCGAACAAGCGCTGATGGACACGGCTCATTCAGAGCCCCATTGAAGTCAATGGGAGCCTGTTGTACGACACGTACATAGGCTGCCATTGGCGAAAATGTAGGTTGCGGTAAAGGGCACCCCCTGTCGTGGGGATGCGTTGGTGCCATCCGCACTGTACATGCATGAGTAGGAGGGACCCTTGGGTCCCCACCTGTGACAGACTCGTACGGCTACTGGTGAAGGGGGGGCCCCCTACGGCCCCCTGAGGTCTGCTTCCCAGAGCTTTTCCATGTCAGACGCTACAACGCGATCTGGCCATCTGATTCGTGCATCGTACTTACTCGGTTGGAAATTGCCTCCATTGCACGGCGCGGTTTGCTTACGGACGAGACGTACGGACCGGTTCGGAGCTGTAAACGATTCGGTCGGTGATTTCGCGTTTTCCGCATCGTACTTGCTCGCTCGTATAGCTGTATGGGTCGGTCCCTAAACACGCGTTCTGCTCGTACTTTTTACGGCTGGATCGTGTTGGGAGCCCTTCCGACCGAGATCGGAATCGGGCCCTTAGTTGTAAAGTGATCAGTTGTTTTTAAGAAGTGAATAGGTCTGCCTAAAATATTAAAAAGAATAAAAATAAATAAAGATATATAATGTCACAACTCCTTAAATGGTGGCTGAGTCGTTGGGTTCTGTGGGTTTCCCTGAGCTTGTTAATCAATCATTGTTTAATACAGGTACATTACCCATAAAGCATATGCAGTTTATTAAAAGGGATCTTCCACATATCAATAAAAACATTTATAACCATATTATAAACACAGCAGTTAAAAATCCTGACTTGTTTACTAAATGACCTGACAGGTCATAAAGGTTAGTTAAAGTGTGAAATGGAAATGCAAAGCAGTTTTTCAATCATTTATACACCGGTTATAGAAATTGAATACTTTAGGGTGCAGTGAACATTCGGCCATCGTTGGGGCAGTTGTCGATCTCCAGTTGATCTACCCCAAGTGTGGAGTGAAATCTCCTCACTCGGTGCGGAGATTCTGGCCTCACTGCGGATGTAAAGATACTACTCGTAACTTACATTTGTGAATACCGAAAGTCGTAAACATAGACTTTTGGTCTAAATTTGCTTTTATGGATACCGAAAGTTGTAAACTTAGACTTTAGGTTTACATTTACATTTGTGAATTGGGCCCACTGTCTCCAGAGGCCCAAGCCATTCAGGGCGACTAACTGGGTTTGACTTTTTTAGACATCAAACGCTGGAAAACAACATGTGAGCCTCGCCTTTTGGTACAACCTAGAGTGGCCTTTTCTTTATCATTTAGTGAGATGACGAATTTTTAAATATTACACGGCCAAGTACCATTTACAATGACATTTATACCCAGGTAGTCAAATTCATATACATGTTTTAGAATTGTATTTTCTAAGTAAAAGGTACGCTTAAATTATTTTCGGGGGGTGGTGGTGGTGGGAGGGGTGTTTAAAACATTAGCATAATACTTCCTGCATTAATTATCAGCCCTCACTTCTCACAGAAATCAGAGAAAACATACAACAGATCATCACAGTTTCAGAGAATAACAAGGTGTCATCCGAGAATTAGAAAGTGCAATTCTCTCCCTTCTAGAGGATAGCATCATGAACTTCTTCCCAGTTGCACCCCTTAGGGAGCTTGTGAACCCTAGGACTGTGTCGTGGTGGTCAGTTCCTTCAGTGTTGTGGAGCAGTGTCAGGTGCCTGCAGGGGCTCTGCACTGTGTCTCCTATTGAAGGAACTAATAAGTCACTTGACAAATTAATATACCATTTATATTGTTTTTCTGTTTATTAACCTCTTCAATGCCCGTGACGAGCTGGACTCGTCATGGGCCGCGGTGGCGCTGTGCCCATGACGAGTCCAGCTCGTCACAAACCCCGCCCGCTAATGCAACGGCCGGCACAGGGCGGGGAAAGGGGCGGGCACCGAAGGGGTTAACTTTTATGACTCTGGTGTCATACAACTCGCTATTCAATGGAACACTTAAAATGCAAATGTTAACCTGACACAGCTATTAAGAAGACACGTATGGAGAAGTACCTCGTGTGACGGAGGATTGCAGAGTTGTGCCATCTTCTACACCAGTGATTCCCAAACTCTGGTCCAGGGACCCCTAGAGGTCCACAAAGCCTCCTCAGGTGCTTCTGATTCTGTCGGGGTTTACCCACACTATGAGGACTCATACGGTCCTCGCAGCAGGGGTTGTATATGAACACACGCACACAAACACACACACGTGCACTCACACACACACACGCACACACGCGTGCACACACACTCACACACTCTCTCTCTCTCTCTCTCTCTCCCTCCCTCCCTCCTTCCCTCCTTCTCTATGGGGACCGGTCCTCACAAAGATAGTGTTTCTGATTCTGTCAGGGTTTACCCACACTATGAGGACTCATACGGTCCTCGCTGCAGGGGTTGTATATGAACACACGCACATGCACACAAACACACACACACGTGCACTCACGCACACACACGCACACACGCGCGCACACACACTCACACACTCACTCTCTCTCTCTCTCTTTGTCCCTCCCTCCCTCCTTCTCTATGGGGACCGGTCCTCACAAAGATAGTGTTTCTGATTCTGTCAGGGTTTACCCACACTATGAGGACTCATATGGTCCTCGCTGCAGGGGTTGTATATGAACACACACACATGCACACAAACACACACACGTGCACACACACGCACACACGCGCGCACACACACGCACACACTCACTCTCTCTCTCTCTCTCTGTCACTCCCTCCCTCCTTCTCTATGGGGACCGGTCCTCACAAAGATAGTGTTTCTGATTCTGTCGGGGTTCACCCACACTATGAGGACTCATACGGTCCTCGCAGCAGGGGTTGTATATGAACACACGCACACAAACACACACACGTGCACTCACACACACACACGCACACACGCGTGCACACACACTCACACACTCTCTCTCTCTCTCTCTCTCTCTCTCTCTCTCTCTCCCTCCCTCCCTCCTTCCCTCCTTCTCTATGGGGACCGGTCCTCACAAAGATAGTGTTTCTGATTCTGTCAGGGTTTACCCACACTATGAGGACTCATACGGTCCTCGCTGCAGGGGTTGTATATGAACACACGCACATGCACACAAACACACACACACGTGCACTCACGCACACACACGCACACACGCGCGCACACACACTCACACACTCACTCTCTCTCTCTCTCTTTGTCCCTCCCTCCCTCCTTCTCTATGGGGACCGGTCCTCACAAAGATAGTGTTTCTGATTCTGTCAGGGTTTACCCACACTATGAGGACTCATATGGTCCTCGCTGCAGGGGTTGTATATGAACACACACACATGCACACAAACACACACACGTGCACTCACGCACACACACGCACACACGCGCGCACACACACGCACACACTCACTCTCTCTCTCTGTCACTCCCTCCCTCCTTCTCTATGGGGACCGGTCCTCACAAAGATAGTGTTTCTGATTCTGTCGGGGTTCACCCACACTATGAGGACTCATACGGTCCTCGCAGCAGGGGTTGTATATGAACACACGCACACAAACACACACGTACACTCACGCACACACACGCACACACGCGCGCACACACACTCACACACTCTCTCTCTCTCTCTCTCTCTCTCTCTCTCCCTCCCTCCTTCCCTCCTTCTCTATGGGGACCGGTCCTCACAAAGATAGTGTTTCTGATTCTGTCAGGGTTTACCCACACTATGAGGACTCATATGGTCCTCGCTGCAGGGGTTGTATATGAACACACACACATGCACACAAACACACACACGTGCACTCACGCACACACACGCACACACGCGCGCACACACACGCACACACTCACTCTCTCTCTCTCTCTCTGTCACTCCCTCCCTCCTTCTCTATGGGGACCGGTCCTCACAAAGATAGTGTTTCTGATTCTGTCGGGGTTCACCCACACTATGAGGACTCTTACGGTCCTCGCAGCAGGGGTTGTATATGAACACACACACGCACACACACACACACACACACACACGTGCATGTCTGCAGCTGTAGAAAGTGAAAAGAGCTGAGTCTCAGTTCAGTTGCATCTGTCATTACCCCGGTGCATCTGGTAGCAAAACGTTGTTACCATTTCAATGCAGACGGGATGGTGGTGACATTTGCAGTGTTTTCTAACCATAGATGACACCAGCATGGTTCCATAATGCCTTATTTTCTCTCTTTATTTCTAAGTCACTTTATTATCTGTTTGCCAGCTATGCCATTGCTCAAATACAGGTAGAGTTTGGTACAAATGAATTGTGATTATTACCATTTATTACAGCCGATGACATTAAATTAAATGTAGCTTCAGTTTTCTCAGAATGGCTACTTAGTGAGCGCATTATATTAGCCATTAAATGTGTGGCCATGCTTATTTGAGCCACGGGGGAATGACTGCCCTGTTAAATAGGCAAACCGATCATTAATGTTGACTGTAATCATTATTGATGTTAAAGAAAGTACACAGTGTAACTGGGAGCATCCGCTATCATTGACAGGATGAGCTATGACGCCACTAAACTCTATCTAGCTATGTCAACGGAGCAGTCAAAACAGCCATGTTTATTGTTCAGGGATGTCACTATTATACAAAGCACAATTAACATTTCAAAGGCTGAGTATTTACATTAGAAGTTTATCTTAAAATGAGGCAAGGCCAGATGTGTGTGTTACATATCATGAACGAGGGAGTCATTCAACACAACAATCCGAACACCGAGCAACACATTTGACATGTTTACCAGGACTCCGTTACAACCGGTTTTACCCTATAAAAAATTGGAAAATGAAACAAGAAACTATTAAAACCATATAGATTCCTCTTAGAGCAGAAGTAAGCCTTATCCATTAAAAAAGATATATTTGTTCCTACTGTAGCCACCTCCCGCAGCAGGTTCATAAGTATGTGTACATTGTACTAAGAATGTCTTACACATCTGTACGCCAACGATAGATCTTGACGTTCAATGGAATAAGGAACTTATTAGCACATAAACTCATTGTGACAGACACACTTACAGATTTATAGTTATGGATCAGCAAAGGACATTCTAAAAACCGGTTATATACTGATTCAACCAAGGAGCCAGGATTCCCAGATTTGTGGGTGGCCTCTGTTTCATTTTGTGCTTCAAAGAATTCCTTTTCTTCTTGACATTCTTATTATATTTTGGCCTCTACTCCAATCAGAGGAGTTTTCTTCAGCTGCTCTACTCTAGCACTTTCTGACAAAGCCTATTGTTTGGTTACACTTGATAATATGGGCTATTGCGACATTGCGCTGCCCTCAAGGGAAGCTTTGGAAAGGATATTGTGAACTTTAATGGACCTCTTGTTCAGGCATGTCCCATGTGAATCCACACTTACATTCATCACATGAGTGGGTTCAGTGTCTCAATTAAAATCATTTCTGTTCCATCTTCCAGGCTACCTCCTCTTGGGCGGCAGATACTGCATCTTCTGTGCTTCTTAGACCCACGCGCACACCCAGACTCATCAAGATCACCCGAGCAGAGAGGATCTGGGTACCAGAGCCTCCAGAGCAAACCTCCTGTATACTGCTGTTCTGTGGAAGGAAGGCTCTCCTGTAAGGCCTGTTTGGTGACAACCCTTAGATGCAACATAGGAGTTTCTGAGGGTCATAAAGTGTGTTACAGCAGTGAGAAGATCCGTGAGAAAGTCTGTGAGACTCCTCAGGCCAGCACTGGCATAGACTCAGCTGCTATTCTTTCAATTATATGTGATTGCCTTTGTAAAGTGAAATCAAAACCTTGTTTGTATGTTATATGGTATGTTAATTGTTTGTTTAGGTTTTCTTTATTGGGACACTAATTTTGTAATTTGTTTGTCTAATGTCAAAATTGTATTGTATATCTATGTACACCTCTTGTGTCGAAATTCTAGTAATATAAACGAAGATCATTCTTCACAAAATAAGAACCAGCGTGTATGGTCTTGCCTTTTCTTCTGACATCTTTTATATTCCCCATTTCTTTTTTTGATTATTATTTTGAGATTATATACTATATTGATAAGTATTAATCCGCATGAGCCATTGTCTCCTTATAGCACGTAATACCCAGGCTCCTTGTGGGTAGGGTTTCCTTGTTTCCCAATCAAGAAATTCTTTCAATTATGTTTTACCCATCCTTAGAAAAGTCATGTCACATATGGGCAGGGCAGTAACCCCAAACCATCAATGCTGAGGTGGCAGGCAAGGGAAGAGTCTGTCGAGCCCTTATGCTAGATGCTGCCCTAATCAGCGGCAATTTCAAAACTTTAGGACTTTAGGAAGCAACGGCGGCGCAGGTAAGTGCGGTGGGGTGGGGAGGGGGGGGGTGGGTTGTCTACAGATGACGGAACAAGATGTATTTATTTATCTAATTTTCCCTATCCTGACGTCTGTCGACATCCCCCACCCACCCCACCCACCCCACCCCACCCCACCGCGCTTACCTGCACCAGCCACTGCTGCTTTCAGGTACTTTACTTTCTCTGTAAAAACTGATGCCAACTTCAGTTATGTTGCATGATGTCAACAAATCACGGTACTACATCATATCAGTTGTTGATCCATCACCTCGGAATGCGTTTCATTCATGAACCCTGTGGCCCCATTTAAACAGGCATCATCACTTTGGTTCGAAGTGCCAACTTATTTTATCACAGCGGCTCCCAACATGTGGTTGAGGACTCCGGTGGGTGCGTGAAGCCTCCTCAGGGGTTTCCTGACTACTTACAAAATTAAATAATATGAACAGATTAATACAGTGTACCTAAATATAAATAAAGAAGCTAAATGTGCAATTTGTAAATTTTAAAATACATTGTAAATGTAAACTCTAGATCAGGCTCTCAGTCTGCAAAATGGAAGACAGTACTTTTCAGAGGGCCAAGGCAGCAGAGCGTATCAGTAAGATCTCACTAAGGTGGGATAGGCATTGAGTGATGTCCAGCTGAAGCCGTTGATTTGAGCAGGAAAAGTAAAATGTGGTGCCCAGGGCCATTGTCACATTGGTTGGACACTTTCAGAGTATTCACCAGGTCTCTACTCAGAGAGAGCTTCAAAGGGTCAGGTACCTTCTCACCGAGGTCCCTCTGAAATGGATTTGCTGTTGCTGAGAAGCTCCAATTGGGATGAACCTGTTTTTTCAGCCCTAGAAAGTCATCCCTCCACTGGATCGGGTCTAGTGGTTGGTATCCATCCTTTATCAGCTGGAAGTCAGACTTTTTCTAAGTTCCACAATTTTGCAGTGTTTTTTTGCTCACCTCTTTACCTGAGACTCCCAGATTGAGGAGGAGTCTTAGGACTTCAGGACTTGATTCAATAAAGGCTTTGTGCAGGGTTCAGTGCTGCTCCAGTTGTGACTGGACAACGGGCTATCCAAGTGTCTTATCAGCTTGTAGCATTCTGTAGCCACACAGGAGGTCAGTCCACTGATCACTTCAGACCTCTTCTTTGTCCTGGGTACAAGCAGGAGCAGATCAAATCCATGGCTCCTTTCAGGTTACAGCAAGCAGGCCCAGTCTTCTTATCTTTTGCAGGTGCAGAAAGTGTCCTAGAGAAGGTGCCTTGGGGATACACATTAATGGTTGGCACTTACTAGTGGGTCATGGCTCCTCTCTAATCAACTGTGTAAAGGTTCCCGGCGTTTACCTTACTCACTTTTTTTTAGAAGTTCCTGTTTGCCCGACTGCAGACAATCCCACAGTGAACCTTACTCCTAAAATCCAAGATGGGTGAACCCTTCCTCCCTTGTGCAGAGCCTTTGTATCCACCCAGACAAAAGTGTGGCCAGGGAAACTAGCAGTCCCCTACCCTGCAACTGGTTTTGGAGCAGCTTTGCTCCCACTGGCTGTTGTGGGCCTGATGGACAAAGGTTGGGCCTTACCTCAGGTTTCAGTTTACATTTAATTATGAACAGGCAGGCGTCACCTTGCTGCTTTACAAATCGATGAAGTTCCTGGTTACACCCCAACTGTCCTGCCTGCAAGGGGAGAAAATCAGCTCGCCTGGATAGTCTTGAAGCCATGTTTGACAGGCCAATCCTGGCAAAAAAAAAGGTGCTGCAGTCCACAGGTGGCATTTAATTTCTGCACCCAGTGTGCATTTTCTATACCATATATTAGGGACGTTTATGCAAATTAAATATGCCAATTAATTATAAGCCAATTTAACCAAGTTAACCAGCAAGAGTAGGGACCAGAAAAAGGCGAACACTCTGGGGTGTCCATACCCAAAAGCTTCCCAGGCTCGCTGCACACGTTTTTCTAGACAGCTTCAGGGATTCTCTAATGATGAAGGATAGCTGCATTTGATGTGGGACAGTGGCTCATAATCTATCCAGATAAACAGCACTTTTTTTTATCACAACCATTAAGCGAAGGCCATGCAGATCCAAATTCCATTGATGAGAATGATCAAACGTGTAGGCGCATACACTGATGCCTGCTGCCTTTGATAACGGGGCTGTTTGCTTGCCTACTCTCAAAGTATCTGCCAAGACCAGTTTTTCTCCCAACAGCTTCCACGTCACTAATTCATCACAGTTTTTTGACCTGTGTTTTTGGTAGCAATTTAACATTAGCCAAGAATGTTGAGGGTTCTCATAGGAAATCGAGCTGTTAGAGTGAGTGCCCTATTCATACAGGCTGACCAGGGTGACAGGGATTTTTTCTCTCAAGATATTTTCTCCTGCCTTGTGCATTAAAAAACAAATCAAGAACTGTAACATCATTGTAAGTGACTGGTACTGCATGTTAGGGTCAACTCTGATCCACTATTGGCTACTGGCCTTGGCTAAACCAAATATCAGTCTAAAGGTCATGCATTGTGTATGGTCCAGTCATGGAGTCAGTCTCCCACCCTGGGTCACAGGAGAAGTGTCCATATACTTACCAATGAAATAATAAAAAGAAAGCTGTATGTTGTACACTAAGGGCACAGACATCAGACCTAAAACTTCACCCATTAAAGCTGATGGTGGGACAAACTTGTATTACAATTCTCATACATATTTATTGCATCAATAGCACCGAGGGCAACAATTCTCTCGATCGGGGTATATTATATGTAATGTGCGCAGGGTTAAGTACATCTGATGTATAACGTTGAATTTGAATAATGAAGTAATTTGAAACGAACAGTCGCACTTACTTTGTGTACCCCAACATGTACCTTTCGCCATTCCGCCTCCATCAGAGGTTCTTCCAAGATCGCATCCCATTTCTGCTGAAGACCCAGTGGCTCTCTCGGGAGATCCTCTCTCAATGCTCTGTACAGATGGGAAACGAGTCGCCCACCCTGTACCATCTCTATCATCATTCTGAGGACATCAGTGACAGGCGGCTCCTCTTGGAAATTATGCCAGAGCTCGCTCGCGACACTCAATATTTTACCACATTGTACACATTGGCCTGGCCCCAGGCCAAAGTCGGTTTGTGCCTCTTCACGAGTTAGGAAGTGTCAGAGTTTTTGTGATGCTAGTTTGGATTGCTGTCCTGCCGTGGAGGTGTTGTTGGTTCTGTAGCCACAACCTGTAATACAGCAGACAAAGATAGAAGGTGTCAAGATTAGTATATTCAGTCATCAGTCCACCTAAGTGAAGTTGCTCTTCCTCTTGACTTTGGCGGCCTGGACCATGGTGCCTCTTGGTTGGAGTGTGGCTCCACACTGTCTTGCAGCACACGAGGACGTGAGCTTTATTCATGCTCAGCCAGTGTCATTGTTCCTCAGGCATGCATGATTTGTCACAGCTTGGGGTTGGTTTCTTATTCCTTTTAATTTTTAGTTCTATGTAGCATAGGCGGAGATATCTGTCTGTGCCATGCTCAACTACCCTTATCCGTGTACAATTTAAATACTCCCGTAAAGTTACTATCAGTGACATTACGTGTGTGTTTTGAAGCATTTGCTTCTCACCCACTCTTGCAAGGGGCTGGGGACATGTGCTTCTGCAGCTAGGTATAACTCTTGGCCCAGAGTTGCTGAGTTGCAACAAGGTGGAGCTACACGAGCAGGCGTAGCCAGAACTCTGTGTGCGAACATTCCCACCCATATATTTCCTTTTGTGAATCACGCCCGCTTTCTTTCTATGCTGACCCTGCTGTGACGTTTGCTCAGTTCACTGTTTGGCTTTCCCTTTTTGAGGCAGCACTAGCCTGTTTCTGATTGCTGTCCATAATGGCAGGGCATGTCATCAAATGGGTGTGTCACTGTTGAGTACAGTTGGAACAACCGGGTAAAGTTTACACACGACCTGATTCACAAAGGCATTTTGGCTCTGAATTTATGCTTAGAGTCAAGTCAAGTCAAGTCAAGTCAAGTCAAAACCACTTTATTCGATTAATTAAAATCATAAAAGTATACTAGACAATTAAATATATAAAATCTTGCAATTCACAGATCTACAATTAAAAACAATTCCTATTAAAATTTCATAATAGACCATAATCAGCGTGAATTCTTAGTACAGGTTCGAATTCCGTATATCAGATAGGATCCACATCTTGTATTAGTTTTAGTCTGACCCTCCTTTCTCTGACAGCTGCCACCAAGAAGCTAGCAACACAGAACATAATTAATGGACATTCAAGCATGCTTAGGAACAATAGAGCTGGCTTGTACTGTGTAAAGTTCCTACTTTTTAACAAAGGAATAATAAACTTCTTCCTGGCATATTTGAAAAAAGTGCAAAAGAGCATAAAGTGCGTGGTGTCTTGTGGAGAAATATCATCGCACTTGCAAGGGGCAACATCTTCTAGCCTATTCCAGCCAGCCACATCCCAAAGAACTATGTGTACTTGGTTGAACCGGAATTTAGTCAACAGCCATTTGTGAAAAGGGTTGGTTACCACTGTAAGATATAAAGACAACCCTGAAAGCTGGGATACCAGGACATGTCCCCTGACAGAGGGTTTACGAAGTTCGTCTTCTTCCCGCTCGGCCTCCCTTAGCTTCATAAAATTAGATTTTACCCACTCAAGATCTGCCTTACAAAGAATTTCAGGGTTAAAAAAGATTTCAGGTCTCCCAATGTAGGCAGATAACTTCTCGATATTTGACAGCCATTGAATTTTATTCATGTTGTCAAGTCGAGTACAGTCCTTTAGGATTTTATGATTTAAAGTAAGATTCGGGTTTAGCCATATTTTGATCCATAGCAGCAGAGGGGCTAATTTAATCATATCTGCTATGTAACCTATCCCGAGTTCCAAATGGACTGAATAAGAAGCGGTTGATTGTGGGAGGCCAAGGAGGGAGCGCAAAAATTAGTTTTCCTCCGTTTGGATCGCGTCGTGTTTAATGTAACCCCAGATTGACGCCCCATACCTTACAATGGAAACAGTTTTGGCTTTGTAGATTGTTAATATTGCCTCTGTCGGCTTTCCTCCCAACCTTTTTGCAAAACCAAGTACAGCCGCAGATGAGCTTCTTGTGGAGTTTACCTTTATAGAAAGCTGAGGGGACCATGAGCCTTTGTCATCAAAGACTACTCCCAAGTAAGTGAAAACCTTCACTCTTGAGATTTCAGCTCCCCTACAGAAAAAAGGCTTTACCTTATTTTTCGCGTGACCTAACGACATAGCATGAGATTTGCCGTTGTTAACCACCAGGTCCAGGCTATGCATGAAGTCCCCGAACGAGTCCAGCAATCTTTGTAGCGCCAGGGGGGTCCTGGCCAGCAGGACAGCGTCATCCGCGTATAGGAGGACCGGAATCGGGGTACCCCCCATACGCGGGATGTCCTGCGTAGCAGCCAGCAGGTTTTGCTCCAAGGAATTTATGTATAGGGTGAACAACATGGGAGCTAGAATGCATCCCTGTCGTACCCCTCTGCTAGACTTAAAGCTGGACGTACACTTCCCATCAGTCGTCATCCTTATCGAGGCATTCAGATCTTGGTGGAGCTCTGAAAGAAAATACACAAGGGGTGGGTCAAGTCCCATCTCCAGGAGCATTGTCCACAGCTTTGACCTATTTACGAGATCAAAGGCCGTGGACAAATCCATAAATCCCAGATAAATGGAGCCCCCGGCCGCCTTAGTGTATTTATCTATTATTAGGAGGAGGTTCAGACATTGATCCTCCGTGCTCCGGCCGGCTCTAAAGCCATACTGTGCATCTGACAAGATGTTATTATCCAAGGCCCACTTTGTTATCCTAGCAAGTATGACTTTCCCCAAGATTTTTATAGAGGAGTCTATCAAGGATATGGGCCTATAGCATCTAGGGTCAGCCCTTTGGCCTTTCTTGAACACCGGTATTATGATAGAACGAGACCAGGATTTAGGAAAACCCACAGTAGCCGAGGTGTTAAATACATTAGTCAGTATATTGGCCCAAAACACCGGGTTTGCCTTGTACAGATCGGTGGGGACACCGTCCGGGCCAGGAGCCTTCTTTCCTGCAGAGTCTTCAATTGCTTTAGTGATTTCTCCTATATGAAATCTAACTGGTGTTAAGGTAGAAGCTGAGACTTGCCCGTTTAAGGATTCTAAATCTAGGTGGCTACCATATATGTTTTTAAAATGACTCAACCAGTCCTCCTCTGCTATATTAGTTTCCAACACTCCGTTTTTAACGTCGGAAAAAAGAGGAGTATTGATAATAGACCATAATTTTGCACTGTCTTTTAAGGTTGCCTTATCCATAAGATCGGCCCAGGCATTGTGTTTAATTTCTTTTTTCCGGACCATCAATGCTTTTTTATAGTCGCTTCTTAACTGCGACACCAGAATTTTGTTCCTCGGACTGGCCTGAAGCGCATTTTTAAGATTATTATGAGCTTTGGTGCAGTTGTGATCAAACCAGCCGGAAACTACATTCTTAGGTGCTGGTCTACTTTTACTAGTTAGGTCCTTTGCCACTAAGGAGCATATGGTTTCAAACGAGGAAATTACTTCCTTCCCCGTAGAATGTTGGTCTCCACAGATTTCCAGGTCCAGGGCCGCCTCTAACTTAATTGAATTAAAAAAACTCCTCCGGAACTACCTTAGACCAGTTTAGCCTTCTTCCCTGATCCTTTGCCCAAACTTCAGTGTCCATCATATGTGAGGTTAAGGTATTTAAAAGGGAAAGACCATCTAACATTTCAATTACCACTGGGTTATGGTCACTAAAAATAGAGGGAATCGCATTATAAAAACATACATATTTTAAAATACCAGAAGAAAGAAATATGTAGTCAATAATGGTGTTACTATCCCTTCCAATAAAGGTGGGCACCCGTGAGTTTTGTTCATAAAAGCCTGGATCATACAACTGATTTTCGGAAAGAAGTTTTTCCAGAGCTTCCCCCTTACTTGAGTGCTCAAAATGCTGAGGGGATGTCAGATCTGGTCCATCAATATCATATAAGCAACAATTATGACTACATAAGTGTACATTAAAATCACCTAACAAAATATAATGACAGAAAGTGGTTTGCTTCAAAGAATAAGTATTTAAAAAATCCGCCAACCATAACAGGTGAGCGTTCGGCGAGTCCTCTTGCTGAGAATTATAGCAATTTACCAGTAATAATTTTATATTATTGGAGAGTTTAAATTCCACTATAAGAAAATTATTACATGAACAAGTTATCCTGCTAACAGTTCCTTTTAGTTTCACCGAAAGCAGAACCACTAAACCTCCTGTAGCCCTTCCAGAAACTGATTTTGATGCTGGAACAAAATGAGATGTATAACCATCTAACCAAAAATTACATTCAGTTTCCCAGGTCTCTTGAAGTGCCAGAATGTCATAATCCTTCAAGAAACTTAACCAGGATGGATTATCTCTCTTGGCACGTAAGCCCGCAATATTCCACGTTAACATTTTAATTTAACTTTTTGAATGAACCCCCCTTACAGTTATCGGCAGTCGGATGACTAACATCAATACATGCGGGAGATACGGGAGGCTGATTTTCTTCATGAAGGACCTGAACCAGAGATGACTCGTCCCCCCCATGAAAACCAGCCTCCCGTCAATCGCACATATCCAACAGAGAGAGTGCCTCAAAACGATTACATGTGGGTATATTAGGCCCACCCATAAACTGATGGTCAACACCTACACCCTGGTGGGGAAAAGGCATCAATTCCGTCGCTGGAATGAGATTTCTCTGCCTTGTCAGGTGGAAGCGATCTCTAGGGGGGAGGTGGGTGTAAAAGAAACCAAGGGGACGCGCCTGGATACTATTTGCATCTTGTGCCAAGGATGCTGCCCTCAGTAAGACGGTAGTGTGTGTGTCTAAAATTGGCTATGGCACAATCGCCAGTAGATGATTTTTTGGAGGGCCCAATCCAATTTACTCTTCGAGTACTTAAGATGTCATTAGCCATGTTAAGAGGGAACCCACACTTCCTATGTAACCACGAAACTGTCTTTTGCTTGAGGGAGTCGTGCGATTCCGTGTGCACGGGAACTGCGTGCCTGACCTGGGGTGGGACGTTGGTTAAAATCACAACGTAAGGGGAGCATGCCGGGGGTAAGTTTATAATTCTGCCTTTCGTTACCACCTCTTCTTTATGCGCGGGGACCGGCTCCTTTACTACTGGGCTAGCTGAGTTTGAGGCTAAAGTAATCACAGGAGGAGTTGGCGTGACTATAGCATTATTACTAAGGGGTTGAGATGGGATCTGTAGGTGTTCTACTCTAACTAGGCTATCTTGCCCAGCTGCACACTGCCCCTTCTTTTTGTTGCTGTCTACCCAATTTAAATGTTTTGTTAATAATCCTCCCAACCTTTTAACCTCATCAGCGACCATATCAAGTTTCAGTACCAGAGGTTGCATGAGTAGATCTAATTTTGTATCAAGTAAAACCTCAAAGGAGCTAAGTAATTGGGAGAAATGGTCAGGGAATAATGGGGTTATTGCACCAAAACTGCTGTTTAAAGGCTCGTCTGGATCGATGTGAGCTTTTTCCGCAGTGTCGACCCTTCTATTTCCCTTTGTGGGAGCCCCCCCCTTTTTACTTTGTTGCTTTCTGCAGTTCCTAACCGGTCTGGGAACAGGTGTAACCTCGTCTTTCACTTCACTCGCAGAGTTTAAATCCGCATCTAGAGGGTCCATGTAAACCTGAGCTGTGGCCATAACAGTAGCGTTGGCTTGTAGATGAGAAGGGGAGTCACAAATACCTTTGTCCAGTGGGACTCTCTCAGCATTTAAAGGGTTTTGAGGATTCTCCTGGAGGCTATCCATCCCCAAAGAAGCCCTTCGGTCACTGTTAATTTTATTGACCTTTTTTACTAAGTAATTGTCAAGAGGGCCTGACCCCGATAAACCTGGTTCTCTTTGGCTTATAGGCATGTTAAAGGCAAAACAGGATGACAGATGTCAATAACAGTAGGTTTTAAACTTAATTGGTAGTTCGACTGTGCAGTCAACCATTTGACGAATTACCAGAATAGATGTCTTCAACGTTCTGGGAATCCTAAGCTCGATGTAAAGAGTATGGCCCAGCCCAGCCTCGGACAGTCCCGGACTGTCACAGACTGTCCGCCCTTTGTCCGGGCTTCGTCCGGCAGCGTCCGCGCGCGTCCGCTGCGCGTGGGCGGCGAGGCGCTTTATCGGCGCCGGCAGGAAGGTAAAGTGTAACCAGGTGCGGGCGATGGCAGCAGGCCCCCTGGGATCTGTAGTCCGCAAAAATCCTCAGCTTCTGGCAGGCGAAGCGGCTCCCGCGGCAGCGGGAGCGGCGAGGCGCTTTATCGGCGCCGGCAGGAAGGTAAAGTGTAACCAGGTGCGGGCGATGGCAGCAGGCCCCCTGGGATCTGTAGTCCGCAAAAATCCTCAGCTTCTGGCAGGCGAAGCGGCTCTTAGAGTCAAGAATGCCTTTATTTTCCCATGTCATGAATTCACAGAAGGCTTCAATGCCACTACTGCGGAATTCATCGTCACAAATGCACAAACATCCACACTGGTTAATCCAGTAGAAGGGGTGGGAAGAAGAAGGCAAGTGATTTGCAAGTTTCTCAACACCCCCAAACACATATACAACGTGGGTATTCACAAACTGACATCTGACCCCTTTCCCGTCTAGAAATGGTTAGAAATGTATTCTAGGGGAGACTCCTCTACCAGCAGGGTAAGGAGAATGTATGACTCTCCTATTTGACGGGAGCTTACAGGAAATGTCTTCTCCATGGGGAAAAATGTTTTCCCCGGAGAGGAAAAAAAACAGAAAAGAAAAATGGGTTTTTGAACAATGGGTTTGACCTTCCCACTTTGCGGAATTGTGTAATTTGTACAACACCATGAAGGGAAACAGGGGTCTAAGAAAACTCAAAAAAGTTTTACTGCAAAAGGACTTTTAGTACATTTAGGGCCAGATGTATGACCCTTTTGTGCGCTCGCAAATGGGAGAACAGCCCGTTTGCAACCGCAAAAAACGGTCAAGGCATGTACAAACGCTGTTTTGCGAGTCAATAGCGTTTGCGACTCTCACTATTAGGGCATCCCTTCCTAATAGCGAGACTCACTGCCATGAACTATTGTTTTGCGACCAAATTTTTTGGCCGCAAAACACTCGCAGTTTACCACCTATTTCAAGTAGGTGGTAAACCACTCGCAAACGGGAAGGGGAAAATATTTTTATTTATATTTTTTAAGAGCAGGCAGTGGTCCCAGGGACTTTAAGGAAAACGGGCTGCATTTAAAAAAAAAAAACACTGCTTTATTGAAAAAGCAGTCCCAGACATGGTGGTCTGCTGTCCCCAGCAGGCCACCATCCCTGGGAATGCTAGCCATTGCCAATGGGGTTGCAAATTGTGCTTGCCTCATGAATATTGATGAGGAATGCAATTTGCAACCCCATTAGGAATCACAAACAGTGTCTGAGACACTTGTACATCGCATTTTGTGAGTCGCAAATTGCGAGTGGTAACGTGATGCAATTTGTGAGTCGCAAAATGCCAGCATCGTACATCTGGCCCTTAGTACTGTAATAGTCCACACAGAAATCAGTGCCTGGTGTGGATTTCAGGCATACTATTACTCCCTTTGTATGAATTTGTAAAAATTAGTAAAAGTGCTTACAGGCGGAGTCCTAAAACTGCACCCATACCTTTAAACTTTTCTTTGTGAAATACATTACCATGGTTGGTGTGTGATGCATTCTTTACGGTGTTACCTTCCTGTGTGTTACGTTGTGAGAAAGTGCCATCTTTCTTGCATGGTATGCCCCCACTTTTTGCTGAATTGCTGACTGTACTTTGACTGAGTGTGCCCTGGGCTCCTGCCAATCAGATGCCCAGGGTCTATGTTCCTTCCCTAACACCCAAAACCCAAATTGGCAAACCCTGGCCACATGTCAGCCCCTGGTAAATGGTACCCTAGGTACCCAGGGCCTTGTGACCAGGGAAGGCCTCTAAGGGGTGCAGCACTTATTGTGCCACCCTTAGAGGCCCTGTACCCTAACACAAACACACTGCAATTGCCGGCTGAGTGTCTGGGTACAAGACAAAACACAAAGTCGACATGGCACACATCCCTGTGTACCATGCCCACAGCCTACACTGCCCTGGCATACATCAGCCACCCCTCTAGCTGGGTGCCCTATACAAGTGGTGTCGGCACAGGAGCATGAGCCCTGTGCCCCTACAGTACCCAGGTCCATTCCTGGGCACTGTAAGTGCAGTGCTGCCATTTAAGAGTATATGGTGCTGGGTGCTCGTCAAACACGAACTCCACAGCACCATAATGGCAGCACTGAAGACTGAGAAGTTTGGTATCAAACTTCTCAGCACATTAAACCCACACTGATGCCAGTGTGGGATTTAATATACAAAGCACTACAGAGGACATCTTAGAGATGCCCCCTGAAACCTAACCTACAATCCACGTCTTGTCTGAGAGGCTGCCTAGGCTGCCACACAGCAGATATGTTGCTGGACCCCTGGATGGAGAGCCCCCGCTCTCCTGGGCCTGCAACAATGCACATCCTGGGCGAGGTGCTAGGTCTCCTCCCCCAGGATGGGCAGGGGGAAGCCTCTGCCAAACCTCTGGGGACTGTGGACTCTGTACACACTGTACCTATTTGGTAACAGTATAATGAGAGCCACTTTCTCACATACATGGCATCCTCATTTAGTAAAATATTATGCTGTGACTTGTAGCACACTTGACTTCCAGGAGTAGTTCTGGTTTACTTCTAAAATGAATGAGTAAGACAGGAGTATTACACACCAGTCTTTGTGAATCAGATCCACATGGCATATGCTATATTCTTAGGAAACCAACCAATGATACAGCAACATGCATATCCCTCAACTTTCCTATCTCACTAAACATCCTTGTTATGAACAAATGGCACATGGTAGGGGAGGGAGACATAAAACAGTGAGCATAGCAAGGAAAGTCAGAATATTAATTCCTAGAGAATTAGCCAGAGAAACCTACAGAGACACCTCAGGCCACCTCGAAGTACATCAATGACTCCTTCCTGTGTGGGAGTGGGCAGGTGCTCATTTTGTGTGGACAAAACACCTTGAAACAAGACAAACAGAATATATTGCCATCCTCTGGCATCACACACTCAACTAAAGCAGAAACCTGCCAAACTCTTCCATCATGGAGGAAAGTGCTTAATTTGTACAAATGAATAAGTGCCAGGGCCCTGGCAGCTTGCATCGCCAATTGCCATTGCCAGTGTTGCTAATGACAGCACCTACACAACTACTAACCATCACACTGCTACACATGAGACTATTCAGACTGCTTGAGGTCCCCAATGCTTTAAGAATCGCTATAAGTTGTTTTTAATGTATAATGAATTAATACAGCACTGTTGTTCTGCTCATCTCTAAATTATAGAAACAGCACCACCATATGATAGCTGTCATAAGTGCTGGTGCTGTCAATTAAGTGCTGGTGCAGAGCACTGGAAGCCACCAAATCAAATTAAGCACTGATGGAAGCCAATGTTTAAAGGAAGTACAGACTTATGCAGTGGTGGGTGCAGAACATGCAAAGTGCGTGACTGGTTTGGGCGGCCCGAGAGGGCCGGTCAAAGCGTCATTGCTCACTTTGGAGTGGGCAAACCACTCCTCCCCTGCCCTGCTCTGGCAGACCAGCCCCGCTCCGCCCCACCCCGCACAAGGAAAGGAAAACTGAAATGATAATAATAACGCTAGTTATTATCATTTTAGTTTTGTTTAACTACTGCTCACAGAGCAGTAGGGCAAAGCTCCTCCGCCTTAGAGGAGGAGCTGCCACTGGATTTATGTATCCTGAGCTGGTTGTCCTGGCCAAGGAGGTGGTAAGACTCCATGTCGTGAAATAGAGAACATTTGCAGGGGGCTCATGCTAAATCTTTTGTACTTACCGTTGTAGTGCACTGCTTCCACCAAATAGCTGGCCAGGCACAAAACACGATGCCTATTGGTGGTTATAATTCAGAGTATTTATAAAACAAACATTCCGGCCATAGGCAGTGAGTTTGACAATTTCAGCTGTGCTTGCTCCATAACACGAGGTTAGGGCGCCACCTAGTGACGGAACAACATTGCTGCCGATAAATGAATGGCATTTTTAAAAGGGAATGTTTAAAACGCTGATTTCCACGAGGCATATCGAGCATAATACATCCCTCTTACAGATGGATAGTGAGGGAAAGAATTAGCCCAGTAAGGATTTTTTTATCAGAATTATTTGTAATAAGATGTCTCTGAATTCTACTGAATGAAGAAAGTGGCAATCATGAGGGAGATCATTGGGGATCTTAATCGCCTCATAGTGGCTCCTCGCGTGACTATTGCCAAGAGGTTTGTTTAATATTTTCAGTTGCTCCAAAAGTTGTTTCAAGGTAAGGGTTTTGGCATGAAAGTTCTGAGGGCATTTAGGGCCATATTTATGACCTGTTTGTGTCACTCGGGATCCACGCAACGTGGTGCAAGAGTGACGCAAACCGCAAGTCATATTTTTGAAGTGAAGCAAAGGCACTTTACGTGGCTCCAAAAATATGGAGGAACAGCACAAATCGCTGCGTTGCTTTACTCTGCCCTGGGTAGTTGTTCCATGGCCAACTCTTATGGTTTTTGACGCATTTCCAGATTAACAAGACCATGTAAAGCTGGGAATGCGCTAAAAAGATACGTAACTAGGAGCAATCTCTTTATTTCCCTTCATTTACCCTCTTTCTATGTGTGCTGCATCCTACAGCACACATAAAAAGAGGAAAACACCCCTCAGGATTGTGTTTTGGCAGGAAGGTGCCATTCCTGAACAAAAACAATCCTGCCTACAACACAGGCACCCTTGCACCAGGGTGCCAGGGTGCCTGCATTGGCGCTAGGCTGTCAAAATGGTATTGCAGCATGGGAAAAGGACAGGAATGCGCTGTATTGGATAAATACAGCGCATTCCTGCCCTTTCCCTGTGACGCAGGGCAGCGCAACAAGGTGACTTGCTGCTCTGCCCTGCGTCACAAAACTCACAAATGTGGCCCTTAGAGTATAAGAAGACCCTCCACTTGGTTCGGTCTAATCAGCCGATGAACCCCAGTTGTCACATATTAATCGGCAGGGGCGTAGCTTGGTCAGTAAAATTGGGGGGGATTTGAGCTTCAGATTTCCCGACTATCACGCTGGCAAATAATGTTAAAATACATTATACGACAAGCAGGGCACATGAGAGAGGTTTAAGAGGCAGAGGAATGCGGATTGGTAGGAGCACAATGTGAAAGAAACAAAATATTTTGTAAAATAAATTAGGAAATTCAATACAGGGATGAGAAAGAGAGTGTGTGTGCGTTTTTGTCACTGTGTGCATGCAAAAATCCCAGGTGAAATCCGACAGAAACCTCATTATACCCAACTGAAAGCACCTGTACCTAATCATTCAGCAGAAAATGCATTCATTTGGGGGGTTGTCACAGCCCAAACACCCCCCACTGAAACTATAACCCTGCTAATTAGTCCCAGGCAGTGGAGGAGACAACGGCATGGTTTTTGTGAATATTTAAAGAAACTCCTTTGAAGCACATGGTAAAGTTTTTTTCTGATGTGCAATTTTGAGTGACAAATTATTTGTATGAGTTAGTAATTTTAATGATGCATATAGCCATAACTGATGAATGAATGATTGTGTGCTTAAAACGAAATGATTGTCTCATATAGAAGCGTGATTAATTAAAAAAATATATATATTTTTATTAAGTTTTCTTTTCAACACAATTACCCCCCCCACATATAGGGCACATCTTCAGTTGAATGCCTGTCCTTCTTTACATTGCCATACTTTATATTGTTGCCCAAGTGAACACTTTCCTCCTCATACATCAATCTCCTAACGAGTTTCCCTCTCCCTCTGTTCCCGGGGCCTTAAACATCAATGTTTACCTTCGACTACTGCTGAACAACTCCGTACTCTTAACCTTAGTGCCCCCTATGTGTTCCTACCCCTCCCTCCCCCTACCCCCTATCCCCTTCCACCGGTGTGCTCCAAATATTGTACCTAGGATAACCATTCATCACCTTCGTGCAGGGGTATGCTGACCTCTGATCCCAGTAGAAGCGTGATTAATAACGTAATATATTTGTGCCACATTTTAATGTGAGAAACCGATATTATTTAACATGGATGCAGTTTGTGGTGTTTTGCTCATCCTGCTCCTGCTCACTTCCTCCTTCCAGTCAGTTAACCACTGCAATTCCTCTCTCCCTACAGTTTCCGCGGAACACGAGGAGCAATGACGTCAATGTACTATGGTGTTGGAAACAATGTACTTTGAATGTAACTTTCATCCTGTACCTAAAAATGTCCTCTGCTAGTTCCAAAGTAGGCGTGTAGAAGAATATAATTCTATGAGCTTTTGTTAAGATAATGTTTCATATTGAGTTTTACATCTCCATAGTTCAGTTGCTGAGGGAGCAGGTGGAAGCTTTCTCTTACCTTAAGAAATGGGTTAGTATTAAGAGCCTTTCGAATTTCCGAAGATGTTTTTAATTTGCCAATGCTACCTAACCATGACTGTGCCATGCTGAGTTTGCTGTTTTGATTGATTTGATTTATTTTCTTATAGAGCGCCTGATTCACCCCCCCAAGGAGTATCTCCACGCTGTCGGATTGCTTGCTACCAGCCGTAGATAGAAACGGATTAGAACAGTAGGGTTTCAAGGAGTTTTCTAAACTATAAGTGATCCAAACAGTGGTGCAGGAGAACTGGGAGTGCGTTCCAGAGGATAGGGGCCACGTGGGTGAAAGCTTTTCCTCCAGAGCGTTTTATTAATTAATATGCATAAACAGGGTATAAAAAACAAACCCTGGTTTTAACAGATCGGGGACGACTTTCCATTTTCCTTCTGAAACGCTGTCTGATTACTTTTGGTTTTACTTTACTTGAGACGCTGTTAGTACTCCTTATAAGATTGACACTTAGAGGCTTATTTACAAGCCCCTTGACGCCGGTGCGTCACGTTGCGTGGCTTTACGTGTGCTTGTAAATATAGCCCCTTTTCAAGCAACACTTTGCATGTTAGGGGTGTGACATGGGTGTTGCTGTGGGTGTTTCAACATTTACGAGCAATCGTAAACATGGAAATGCATCAGAATGCTACGCCATCCCCAGGGGTGGGGTAGCGAGGCTCAATGAGGAGAAATCTTTTCATTTCTCCACTTTTTTCCTCTTTCAATGCGTGCTGCATTCTACAGCACGCATTGGAACAGGAAATCACCTCAATTGATTTGCTCAGGAAGGTGCCACTTCCTGCACAAAAACAATCTCCTCACGACGCAGGCATCCTTGCGCCATGGTGCAAGGGTGCCTGCGCCGGCGCATGGCAGCAGTTTGTGTGCCAGCGCAAGGAAAAGCACAGAGATGTGACATATTGTTGTAAATATGTTGCATCCCTGTGCCTTGAAACTAACGCAGTGCAGAAAATGACTTGTGGCACCAAGCTGTGTTAGTTTCTCGTAAATAGGGCCCTTAGAATCTAGATTCACTAACTAGAGCTTCTGTTATGATTCGTGATTCTGTATTCTGTATCTAAGCCTTCTTGGCACATAAGCCCTGCGACACGCTTCCCGGTGATGTGGCGGCGTCTGATGCGATGTCGATCCTCTTCTGCGGTGATGCAAGGTGCTTTCTCATTGTGAAGCGACAGCGGCAGTGCGGCAACACACTTCTTGCTCGTGAGTCGCGCTTCCAGCTCCTTGTGACACGCAGTCCCTCAGAAAGACTTGCAAAACAGCAGGCACTTCCAAAGAACTCGTGGGGAGCTGGTGGGTGAAGTCTGTTGTCCCTGAGACTTCAGCAGGAGGCAAGCTCTTTCCTCAAGCCCTTGGAGAACCTTCACAAGTTGAATAAAGTACACAAAGTTCCTTTTCTCCTCTCTTTGGCAGTAAGGCAACCACTGCAGGCCAATCCCTCAAGCTTAGGGATAGTCTACCCTCAGTCTCTCTGGTTCCACTCCTCAGCAAAGGTTTCTTCTTGTTTCCCAAAGTGATCTAAAGTTCTTGGGTTTCGGTACCAATATTTATACTAAGTTTCTCTTTGCCCTCTCTGAAGGCAGAGAGGCCTTTGCCTAGTCCAAACCAGTTCTGGTCAGTCCTGGAGCACTTTGTTGACATGACTCCTTCTTTCCTTTCAGAGAGCAGGGCAGAGGCATCAGACACACCACAGGAGGTGGAGCCAGCATTGTGGAGGGAAGGCCCAGCCCTATTCAGGTCTCAGGTGCAACTCCTCCCACCCATCTACATGCAGATCTCTCTATTCAGCCCTGTGCTGACTCACCCTGTCTCCTGGAATCCCCCAGCCCCTGTCACTCAAACCCCAGACAAGGAATACACAGCATAGCAGAGGCAGGTTTGGATGGTTAGACAAGAAAATACCTACTTTCTAAAAGTGATATTTTCAAACACAGAATGTTAAAACCAACTTCACAAAAAGATGTATTTTATCATTCTGAGTTCAGGCATACTAAAATCGAATTTCTACCATGTTCCCTGAGTCAGTTAGGATTATAATATGTAATAATCAAACTGCCCATTCTGGCCTATGGGGAACAGGTAGCGTTGCAATAGTGAATAACGAAAATGGCTGTAATTCACTATTAGTACATGCCACACCCACCAGGGCATGTCCTACCTTATACTTACAATGCACCCTGTTCTTAGGCCTACCATAGGGGTGTCTGATATGAAGAAAAGGGAAGGTTTAGGGTCTGGCAAGTGGGTGCACTTGCCCAATCAGCATGGCAGTACTAGACTGCACACAGGCTCTGCAATGGCAAACCTTAGACACACTTTTACAGGCTGCTTCTGTGGGTGGCACAACCAGTGCTGCAAGCCCACTAGCAGCATTTGGATTACCAGCCCTGGGCACTCCTGGTGCACTGTACTAGGGTCTGACAAGTAAACCAAATCAGTCAATCATGGAATCACTAATCCATACATCAATTTACAATAGGGAGAGCATATGCACTTTAGCACTGATCAGCAGTGGTAAAGTGTCCAGAGTCATAAAACAGCCAACAACAGGTCAGAAAAAATATAGGAGGAAGGCAAAAAGTTCAGGGATGACCCTGCAAAAAGGGCCAAGTCAAACAATGGGAACTCCACATTTTCAACATTCAACAATTGGGGGCCTTATGAATAGGATTATGGTATCTATGAACCTGGTCTTCGCAAAAGAATTTAGGGTGAATGGGTACCCGTTATTCCTCAACTATACGGGAGCCTCTAAAGGAAGTGAGATCAACTTCGTTATTCTTTCTTTGAATCCTCTGCACTCATAATGGGTTATGAGGTTAAGGCATCCTGTATTAGTGATCACAACCCTTTGTTACTGGATATTGAATTCCACTTGGGGAGTAAGGAAGGGAGACGGGAGACCTTACCAATATTCAATTCACTCAACAGATGTCTAAGAATCAATTCGGAGACAAAAAATAAGGTGCTCTTAATGACCAATCTGGTCAAGGGAACTTTGAATTCTTTCTCAGTACTGACCTCGGTGGAGGAATCCCAAAAGTCGATTATAGACGCTTTTAGTTCCCTTTGTATGACACTTGATTAAGGATTGAGGAGTAATAGAGCAGCCAAACCATCAGCCCCTCTTAGTTGGTGTAATCATGTGGGCACTGCGGCTCATAAGACGTTGAAATTAGTTGTATCTAAAACTCCTTGCCTCAGAGATGGAATCCTGGAACCATGGCGTTCTTACAAAGCTATCTTGGAGGCCAGGAAATCAGAGTTGAGGAGGGCTGCCTGGAAACAACTTTGTAAAGCCGCCAGACTGAGGGATAGTGCCTCTTTTTGGAAGGTGGTTAGAAAACCATTTTTTTTACTGGATATGATAGACCGATATTAGACACAGTAATTTCATCTGAAGTATGGGTTGATAACATTATCAATACTTTTAATTCTGAGAAAGATGTGGGTGTTAGCAAATTTAGTCATGTCACTAACCATAATGTAGGGCTGTGCGAGACTTTGAGCTACTCTATTGAAATAAAGGATGTCATTACTGCTATTAGTCGCAGTCCTGCGGGAAAGGCTCCTGGGACTAGATGGGGTCACATTGGACCTCCTTAAAGAAAATGTTTAGCTTTGGGCCCCCATCTTAACCAATGTTTTTAAAATCATCAATAAAATGGGGTCTCTTCTCTACCTGGTCTGAAGCTATTGTTGTGCTAATTTTTATAAAGGGAAATCAGAACCTGCCGGCATGTTATCGCCCCATTTCCCCACTGGATAGTTCTCGAAATATTTTGGGGAGGGTCCTTGCATCCAAACTGGAAGTTTGACTGCTGAATAACCAATGGTTGTCAAAAGTCCAGTATGGATTCCGTCCAGGGGTTGGTACTGTAGAGCAGTGCCTTAATCTACAGCTGACCATTAGAAAATATGTATAGCCTGGGAGAGGTTCCATTCACCTTGCGTTTATGGACCTCTCCTGTGCATTTGATATGGTAAATGGGGGGAAGCTGTGGAAGGGCACAGCCAGGATGGGAATTGACCAGGGCTTAATAGGGCTCCTATAAAGAATGCATTGGGATACTACCATAAGGGTCAGTTATGGCAAAGATGGGGAACTTTCTCAGAGTATTCGGTCACACCTAGTAGTCAGACAAGGGTGTGTTATGGCCCCTCTTTTGTTTCTTATCTATATTAATGAATTAGAATCACAGCTGACCAAAGTAAGAAGAAATCTGCCCTAAATTAAGTTTTGAGCTCTCCCAGTCTTGTTGAACACAGACAATGCAGTTTTAATGGCAAAAACTACTAATGTTTCACAGATTCTTTTAGATAGATTTTATAATTTTATGGAGGGTCTGGATCTTCAAACTACAAATATCATTTAAAAAGAGTATTGGCCCAAGAAATGTGAAACCCAGGTTATTTTCTTTAGGGGGTGGGGGCGAGCAGAAATTTCAAGAGTGAAGACTTTAACAAACCTGGGGCTTCCTTTTGACCAACTTTTATCCTGACAAAGTTTGCACCACTCTCGGGCCACCCAAACACAATGAGCTGTGGAGTCGGACTTTTCTTTTGCCAGAAGATTGGGGCAAAAGCTGATTAGAGAAATGACCGAGATCCATCAGAGTAAATGTGTTTCTGTAGTGACTTATGGAGCAGGAGTGCCGGGTGTAAAGGTCCTGGGCCAATACAGCAGGCAGAAAATACGTTTGTGTGCAGATTGTTGGCTCTTCCTCAATTAATTCCTGCCTTTATGTGCCTCTCAGAGTTGGGCTTGCCCCCCCAGGAGGTTAAGATAAAGCTGGAACCCCTATTACTATGGCTCAAGGTCTGGGGGAACCCAGAAGCTCAATTAACAAAAGATGCAATGGAGGATTGTCTTTCTCTAGATCATGGGTACTCACAAACTTTCTCTTGGGGACCAAATTTACAGTGTGGTTTGTGGCCGAGAGCCGCACCGTGGGGGCGGGGTCATTGGGGGAGGGGGCAGGGATAGAGCATCAAAAAAAACCTGTGACCATGAGGTGGAACACAGACTCTGCTCTGTGGGGTCCGGGCGATTCAAGTGATAGTCCGAGTGGAGCTGCAGGGGCGCTAAGAAGAGGTGAAATACAACAAAGCCTCGTTATCATGCAAATGGTCTCTTAAAGACCTGTGAAGTACTCGGGTGGGGCTGTGTGTGTGCCCGGGAAGGGAAGCTGCCTCAGCTGCCACACAAGCGGGGGTGAGCTGACAAAGAATGACAGAGGACAGCAGGGTGTGAGAGTCGGGTGAGGTGACAGAGGGTGACAGAGGGCAGTAGGGAGAGACAGAAACAGACAGAGACAGATAGATAGAGATAGAGAGAGACAGGGACAGACTGGGAGATAGAGACAGAAACAGATAGAGGCAGAGACAGATAGAGACAGAGCCAGATAGAGGCAGAGACAGATAGAGACAAGGGCAGACAGAGCTAGATAGAGGCAGAGACAGGGACAGACTGACGGAGACAGAGGCAGAGACGGATAGAGGTAGAGACAGACAGAGACAGACAGCGATAGAGACAGAGAGAGAGAGAGAGATAGAGACAAAGATAGAGGCAGGGACATATAGAGGCAGAGACAGATAGAGGCAGAGACAGATAGAGGCAGAAACAGACAGATAGAGGCAGAAACAGATAGAGGCAGAGACAGGGACGGGGCAGACAGATAGAGAGAGAGAGACAGACAGAGACGGAAAGGGAGACAGAGGGAGGGAGACAGATAGAGACAGGGGCAGACAGAGCTAGATAGAGGAAGAGACAGGGACAGATAGAGGCAGAAACAGACAGAGATAGAGACAGACAAAGATAGAGACAGAGACAGACAGGGACAGACAGACAGATAGAGGCAGAGACAGGGACGGGGCAGACAGATAGAGAGAGAGACAGACAGAGACAGACAGAGACGGAAAGGGAGACAGAGGGAGGGAGACAGATAGAGACAGGGGCAGACAGAGCTAGATAGAGGAAGAGACAGGGACAGACAGAGACAGATAGAGGCAGAAACAGACAGAGATAGAGACAGACAAAGATAGAGACAGAGACAGAAAGGGACAGACAGACAGATAGAGGCAGAGACAGATAGAGACAGAGACAGGCAGAGATGGAAAGGGAGACAGAGGGAGGGAGACAGAGACAGGGACAAACAGAGACGGGGACAGACAGAGACAGATAGAGGCAGAGACAGGGACAGACAGATAGAGGCAGAGACAGACAGAGAGACAGAGAGATGGTGAGGGAGACAGAGAGGGAGGCAGAGGGAGACAGAGGGAGACAGGGAGTGGGAGGGAGAGGGAGGGAGGGTGACAGAGGGAGGGAGAGGGAGGGAGACAGAGAGGGAGGTACACAGAGAGAGGGAGACAGAGGGAGGGAGAGAGAGGGAGACAGAGAGAGGGTGACAGAGGGAGGGAGGCAGAGGGAGACAGAGGGAGGGAGTCGGGGGTCAGGGGTGTCAGGTTTCGTTCGTGCCGCGCCTGCCATGCCGATACAAACTACACTTCCCAGAAGGCTTGGCGGAAGAAGCGGATATAGGGGCCGGCGGCGCTCAGGAAGTTGCGCATTATTTTGTTTCATGGACGTCTTCGTGCTCTCGGCTGGAGAACGGGAGAGGTCAGCGTCGTGGAGTGCTCTGTCCTTGGAGGAAGGAAATCCCGTAGTGTTTGATGACCGGAGTAGCACCCACGGATCTCGTGAGTACCGACGACCGTCTTTGTTTGGAGAACATCGGGGGAGCAGAATACGGCGGTAGGCAAAGCCGCGTATTGCCGTTCCTTCAGGGGCCACAGTGCGCCTGGTGGCATTCGCGCTACCGTAGTGGGAGGAACGCAGCAGAGTACGGCGGTAGAGTGCCGCGTACTTCCGTGAGCGGGAGCAAGAGCTTCGAGGACTGACACCAGCTCCACAAAGGGGTATAGCGGTTGGGTGTACCGCATGATACCGTGAGAGCATATTTTGAGAACCGTAAAAATGCTTTATTGAAACCAGCGGAATACTGTGGTGGCGTTCAACCACGTATCGCTGTAAGGATTCAAAGAACCACGTTCTAAGTTATGGGCAAATACCAAAGGTGGTGAGGATATGCCGCTATTTTGGAAACGTTTCTTTCTGTTGCATATCTAAGACTATAAGTTCTAGTGTTGAACATTCCAAGTGGTCACGATCCTGGAACGTATTTGTTGTACGAGGTGAAGACAACCTCGGGGGAGATCAAAGAGATTCTGTCGCTCAAACTTTGCTTTAAAAGGAGAGGGGAACCCAGATCCCGGATTTACGTTTCATTGTGTGGGAACCTTGTAAATGGCTATAGAGACCACTAGCAGATAGCAAGCACGAACTGTGGGGTATGTATGAGTGAGCATTAATGAAGGAGGTGTTTTGCCTGCAAGCGGTGGTTGAATGTAACGCTTGTGCTTTTCTTCCGTTTCTCTAGCGACATACCGAGAGTACAGAAAAAAGAGCTTCGCCACGTTCCAAAAAAGTGTTCTCAGCAGTAGCAAGATTATGGTACGCAGAAAGAATACCCTTAGTGAGAATTATTGAGAGTAGACTGTTTTACGGTATTAATTGTTTGCCTTTCTTGTTGCAGGTTCTTTTCCCACGCTGTCCCTTCCCTTTCCCTTTCCCTCGCCCGATCATTCGAACACCCGGTGCATATTCTCTATCTGGGTGTTGGAAAGATCCGGAGGTGGACCTCTTATTTCAGCTGTGACTGAATCCTGCGGAGCTGGGCCTGACAGGGGGAGACAGAGGGAGGGAGAGGGAGACAGACAGAGGGAGGGAGGCAGAGGGGGAGACAGAGAGAGAGGAGACAGAGAGAAAGGGAGAAGGAGAGAGAGGGAGACGGAGAGAGAGGGAGACAGAGAGGGAGGAAGACCGAGAGGGAGGGAGACAGGGAGGGAGACAGAGGGAGGGAGACAGAGAGAGGAAGACAGAGAGAGACAGAGAGAAGGAGACAGAGGGAGAGACAGATGGAGGGAGACAGAGAGAGACAGAGAGAGGGAGACAGAGAGGGAGGGAGACAGAGAGAGACAGACAGAGACAGACAGAGGGAGACAGAGGGAGGGAGACAGAGGGAGAGACAGAGGGAGGGAGACAGGGCAGGAGACAGGGAGGGAGACAGAGGGAGGGCGACAGACAAAGGGAGGGAGACAGAGAGAGACAGAGGGAGACAGACAGAGGGAGGAGGCCGACAGGCAGAGAGAGGAGGGCGACAGACAGAGGGAAACAGAGGGAGGGAGACAGAGGGAGGGAGTCAAGGGGAGGCAGAGGGAGGGAGTCAGGGGGAGACAGAGGGAGGGAGAGGGAGACAGACAGAGGGAGACAGAGGGAGGGAGGCAGAGGGAGGGAGACAGAGAAGGAGATAGAGAGAGAGGGGGACAGAGAGAGAGGGAGACAGAGAGAGAGGGAGACAGAGATATGTGTATGCCGGGTCCAGTGGCTCAGTGGACGAAGGCCTCTATCTGGCTCTGTCTCTATCTGGCTCTGTCTCTATCTGTTTCTGTCTCTATCTCTCAGTCTGTCCCTGTCTCTGTCTGTTTCTATCTCTATCTATCTGTCTCTGTCTGTTTCTGTCTCTCCCTACTGCCCTCTGTCACCCTCTGTCACCTCACCCGACTCTCACACCCTGCTGTCCTCTGTCATTCTTTGTCACCTCACCCCCGCTTGTGAGGCAGCTGAGGCAGCTTCCCTTCCCGGGCACACACATAGCCCCACCTGAGTACTTCACAGGTCTTTAAGAGACCATTTGCATGATAACGAGGCTTTGTTGTATTTCACCTCTTCTTAGCGCCCCTGCAGCTCCACTCGGACTATCATTTGAATCGCCCGGACACCACAGAGCAGAGTCTGTGTTTGCTGACACTGTAAAAAAAACAAAAAAATACCGGTACGATGTCTTCAAGGTCCGCGGGCCGCCAAGAAAGGCTTGCCGGGCCGTACTATGAGTACCCGTGCTCTAGACAATGTGTATGCCATACCTTGGTTTAGCTATATAAGGAAATAATTCACAGAGCTGGGTTTGTCGGAATTGGCCATGAACCTGGCAAGTATTGATTCCAAGGCTATACCCAAAGTAAAGAAGGCTTCCAAGATCAGACAGGGTAGACTCCACCAGGCGGCTTTTGATCAATTGACTGCAAGTGTTAACTATAACTTAATCAATTTGTCATTTGGGTGTGAATCTCATCCCTCCTGGTTTCATAAGGAAAATGTCCGTTTTTTTTTACTAGATTACCATTCAACTTATTGCACTACCTGGTTGTCTTTCCTAGGAATGTAGCCTGGGGACTACCATCGCCGCGGTGTCCGTGCAACAACATTGTCCCGCAAAGCACTAAGCACTCTATTGTATTTTGTAGCCTGTATTCTCATGCTGGGAAACGTTCTTTGCACGAGGAGGCTTTTGAATGTTTGCAAAAGCTGGAGAATACAGAGATCTGAGTCGCAGTGGGACATTTTGTATGTCATGCACTGGGGGTCAGCAACAGATACGGTTCTGTATGTTTTCCTTCATTGTTTTAATAGGATCTTTTAAGGTGTGTAGTTTCTAAACCCAGACTCACTTTGAGGATTTTAGATGGTGTTTTTATATTGCTTTTTAATCTTTGACTCAAGATGTGCAATAGTTTAATATTGTCTTTTTTATGAAGAGATCTATTCTCTTAATGTATCTTTATGGATAAGGATGTCTATTTGATGTGAAATAAGTTTTTAAAGCTGTTATATCTATGAAATGCCTTTTATTGCACTTGTATAGCCATTGAGGGCAGAATAAAGTATTTTGAAGATGATGAGTTTACTTCAATAGAATCAGTCATAAAGACAAAACCACCTATGAAGAAATTCCAAAATCCATACAAACACTTATGGTGTCTTTATATAAACAATCTGGTCCACTGAAGAGATTTCAACTATTCCAATGAAGAAAACTTTCCAATGATGATTGCAAACTAAATTGAGCTTCAAACTGAGTGAGATGTAAGCAGAAGAAACACGGCCGTTAGGAAGTAAGGATCTTCACAGTAAATACCTTGGTATAGTATTGTTAAAAAATGCAGACACATTCAGTTCATGTTTGTTCTCGTTTAGATTGTAAATGTTGGTTTGGGAAAATATACCAGACGTATATAATTTGAGCTTCCATCTTGAAAGTATAAAATGTTGCCAAATTTGCATTGGATAGTGAATGTGGGAATTCAATAACCAAGATATAGAAGTTCTTAAAAGGTTAACAGCTGGATTTAGAGTATGGCAGACAGGTTATTATGTCACAAACATGATAGATATATCATCTACCTTATTATAAGTGCATTATATCATATTGCACCTATAATAAGGCAGACAGGATATGTGTCACGTTTGTGATGGAACCTCTTTCTAACTCAGGACCTACATGTAAAAAGACAATAATTATTCCAAGATTTTATGGCCAAAAGTGCCCTGACGTCCCCATCTACTTTAATTGGTCCCCTTAATGGATCCTCTTCTATCATGGCCTCAAGTGATGCACACTGTGTTGAGAATCCTGACATGTTTGTATATTGAATTTAAGTAATGCTTTCTACAAACATACCAGCTTAATCCTTCTGTAACACTTTTTGCATTAACAAAATGCAGAGAGTAAAGCATATGATTCTTGCACTGTGCCAGTCAGGCACAAAGCTGTGCCATACTAACAAAATCATTTGTGGCAACAGAGTGAACCTATGAACCAAAATTATAGCCAAGATCTAGCACTTTGCAGCCAATAACGAGATGTGTGGGTACACGAAATAGCAGAGAATAATCTTATTCCTCATGGAAAAGATCACATTTTTGTATGTGTCCCTGCAAATTCAGAGTTAGATGTTCAAACTGTGTGGACAAGATTGGCAACATCAACAGAAACATCAAACCCCAGCCCAAGGCCACTGACTTCTTCAAGCAACACAACGACCCCGCTACCACTACAGACATTTGACTAACCGAATGGTGCCAGCTCGCCCCACAGGACAACGCCTCCATCATGAACTCATTCCACTCAGGGGCCCCAACCGACCAGTTCCCTCACCACATCTTCAACCTAGGCGAAGCAAGAATCAGCCATGTACTCACCACCTTGTTCAGCACCTTAATTGCCACAACCCATTTCCCAGAGGGCTGGAAGCATGCAGGAGTCAATGCTCTACTAAAACAAACTATTGGCAGACCTCATCAAACTCAACAACTACCAACCGATCTCCCTGCTCCCTTTTCTGGGCAAAGTATTAGAAAAAGCCATCAGCCAACAACTCTCCTCACGTCTGGAATGTAACTTCCTACTCGACTACTCCCAATCTGGATTCCGCAGAAACCACAGCACTGAGACAGTCCTTATTGTGGTTACTGATGACATAGAAGCCCTACTCGGCTGAGGAGAGACTACGGCTCTGATCCTCCTAGGCAGCCTTCGATATGGTCCCCCACTACACACTCATCACAAGGCTGCACAACATAGTCATCCAAGGAGCCACTCTCAGATGGATCACATCTTGCCTCACCGTAAGAACGCAATAAGTCCACCTTCCCCCGTTACTTATATGACACCTCTGGCCAGCATTGCCAAAACCCACAGACTCATCATCATATCCTACGCCGATGACACACAACTCATCCTCTCCCTCTCTGAAGACACCACCAACACCAAGACCAATTTCCAGAACTGCATGACAAATGTCACCAACTAAATAAAGGACAACTGGCTGAATATCCACACGAACAAGACAGGGGTACTGATTTTTTACAACAAAAACTCCCCATGAGACGCATCTTTTTGGCCTTCAGAACTCAGACTTACTCCTATCCCCACTGACCACGCTAGGAACCTTGGTATCAGTCTGGACAACAAGCTAACCATGATGACTGAGGTCAACACCATCTCCTTCTCCTGCTTCTTCATCCTCTGCATGCTTCGTACGATATTTAAATGGCTACCCCAAAGCTCAAGATGCATCAATAACCAGGCCCTCATCCTCAGCCGACGGGACCACATCAACGCTCCCTAAGGAGGAATCACAGCTCACCTCCTCCAATGACAACAGACCATACAGAACGCAGAAGTCAGACTCGTCCTGGATCTCCCTAGACAAATGCATATAACCCCTTATCTCAGGGAAATCCACTGGCTCCCTGTACAGAAAAGATGCCATTACAAGCTCCTGATCCATGCATACAAGGCCCTACACAACTACAGGCTCACCTACTTGAACCACTGCCTGAACTTCCATCAGCCAACCAAACACATCCGCTCCGCGTACCTTTCTCTAACCCTCATCCCCCCATCTGCTGTAGCAGATGCGGAGTTCGGTCCTTCTCATACCTAGCAGCGAAGTCCTGGAACGAGCTACCCTTTCATCTACGGACCTCCCCATCTCTTCCAGAATTTCAAAGGTCCCTGAAGACCTGGCTATTCGGCTAATCAGCTAGACCCTGCCAGCGCCTGGATACCCTCACGGATGACAAGAAGCAGTCTACAGATCTACTGATTGATGGATTGATTGACTGAATTACCGACACGGCCAGACTGGGAACCAAAACTGGCCCTGGCAAACAGCTCGGCCATCCCCGGAGGAGGGGTGGTGCTAGTTGGAAGCAGCACTCCCGTCTCACTGCTGCCGCTTTTGTATTAGCTAAGCTCGTCACGAGCACCGCGGCGCCGCGCGCACCCCACCCTCGCCTTGGGGGAATTACCCCCGCGGCGAAGGGGTTAACCGAACAATAGCAAATATTATCATTATTATTTAGTTCACTCAAATGCACTCCGAGAAGAAACGGCGTGATCATCCCATGTCCCACTTGGAATAAAACTGAAATTGTGTTTTGCACACACGACATGAATTGTCTCTTGGTTCATCAGTACTTGTATCACTGGCGGGTGTATTGAATGAGATCAGACTTAGATACTGATCATTGTCTTTTCATCGACAACATACAATAGGCACATTCAATTAACCAATCACACTTCTTTATCTTTGCACTACAGAAAGTATGACGCTCTGGACCAGCCCTGCTCTGTGAGTCTACAAAGTGGAGTCAGACTCCGCTCACTTAAGACTGCGTCTCAGGCATTAACCTCTTGCACCTGAAGCGAGCACCTCCAAGTCAGGAAGGCCACCAGTCCAATCAGAGCACCACCATTGATGAGAAGAGCCACAGTTAGCATATATACAGAAGTCCGTTCATTGAAACTGAGATGACTTTACGCAGTCAGTCCGGCAGGTGGAGCCACGAGAGCGTCAAACAACACTCGCACAGCGATTTTCTCTAATATACAACCATGCCAGCATCGAAGCAGATTGGGATTAGCATCGACAAATCAATAATTGGGATATTTTTCTCAGTATTCAAAAGATTAACTACGTTTAGCGCTCTGCATTCGAGCACTCTACCATCGCTGCACTAACGACCGTAAAAACACAACCGGTGAAACAGGGGAGAGGATGTGGTCCGTCGGTTTAAACTGCCGATTTTGGTGCTGGAAACCAGGGTTCGAGCCTCGAGGTCGCGTCCACATCCTGTGATTCTGGGCAAATCACTTGATCTCCCCGTGCCTGAATATGTAATGTAAATACGGTGCTCTTGTACAGCGCTCCAATACCTTCGGGTCGAGTTCGCGCTATATAATAGATGCAAAAACAATAAAAGTTCACATGGTTAAATATTATTATTTTTAAAGGCCCTCTTTGAGCCCTGGAAAGTGTTCAGTATGTGCATATTGTGCACATTTTATGACTAGTACGTGTATTGGTTTTATTTTTATAATCACTTATAATTTGTCTTATTATAAATAACGCTCCCCGTTTTCTGTTTTGCTGCTTTTTACAGATAAATACAGACAGAAACCATTCGTTTTTCTATCTGCATTTATATTTAAATTTCGATAAAACGGAAATCAGTCTATATTGTGAGTGATTCTAAATACTGTTGGTCATGATAGGCCAATAGCTGTGTTGATCGACAGGTAAGCGGTTAAAAAATAAAAATAAAATCATAGTAATTATGTTTAAACTCTAGGTAGATTTGCAAAAGGCTGATACTGAAAATGTTCATGTTTTCAAATACGTGTATTCATTTATCATCTGTGAGTATTCATATTATTGAAATCTGTCATACATTCAGATAAGAGTTTACATTTATCATTTAAATAAATGTGGAATTTTAAAATTTTTGCTTCATTTGTTTACACAAAATCAGAAATAAAAATGGATAAATACATATGAAATTAGCAAAAAAATAAATACGGATAAATACAGACAGAAATGTCAATAAAATAAATACCATAAAACCGTAAGCCCTAATTATAAATCATCAACATTAACATTTTAATAGTATTTGTAATTATAACTAAAATGGCATTATTCATTGCTATTGTTTATAGGAACCGTACTATATGGTATTAATGACAGCAAAACAACATCATAGCTACAAGAAACAATGTTATTATTAATAATAAACTATTACCGTATTCATGTAATCTCACTCATCACACACGCCCACATGCACACACTCATGCACACATATATACACACACACACACACGCGCACACACGCATACACATATACACACACGCACACAGGCGCGCCCATACACACTAAAAGTGCTAAAGCTTTGTGTACATTTCTTTTTTTTTTCCTCATATGACCTCCGCAGCTATAGCAACCTCTTGACCTGGTCCACCTCTGGTGCATATAACTTGGTGGTTCCAATCTATGCTGGTGATCTTTACGGGGACCGCCCTTTGCACAGAACCTGAGCTGACCCAGAGGTTTTAATCATTGGAATTTATCCTATACCTTGATCTAATCTGGTCTAATCTAAAGATGAATCGTCCAATGAGTTAAAAATAACCCAGTATCTGGCCTATCTCTATATTCATTTACCCTCTGATCTAAAGCTCTAAAATATCTTACAGAATTCCACCAGGCATTCCAAGTGGGGGGTACCATCTGACGCCACAATTTACAAATCTCTCTCCTGACCAACAGGATCATATAAAACACCAATTTATGTAGCAACCCTATCGGGCCTAGCACCCCCCACCCCGGCGTAGATACACTGCCAAATAAAATAAGAGATGGGCTTACCTCCACAACGGTACCCAGGACTCTGGAGATAGTCTTATCCTCGCTTCTCCAAAATTCTTGCATCTTGGGGCAGGAGGCCAACACGTGGATATCATCTGCATTCTGAAAAGGGGACCAGTATATCCTGTGGAGTGTGAAAAAGTGGTTTCTTGTGAGTGCGGCAGATTTAATCAGTGGGTATAGAATGTCTAGACACACTTGCCAGAAATCTTTCAGCTCCTCACTCGGCAAGTAGTTCTCCCAGACCCGGTATGGCTTTTCCATCTTTCTATCTACTGCAGCCAGGAGATGATTATACCAATGAGCCACTTCTTCCTTCCTCGGGCCAAATCTTGTAGTTCATTTTCCATGGGATTATCTTCCTGGAGGGACCAGCGTTGACTCTTGCACCAAGGTGAAAGCTGATAAAACTTAAACCTAGACAGAGCTCCACTCGTAATATGGCTCCAAAAGTCCCAAGGATTACATTTATTACCCACTACGACGTCCTTCCAGTGTGAGACTCCGGCCTCTTTTAATGGCTGAGCTAGAGCGTCCAAAAGACAATCCGGTGTTCCAGGACAACCCCACACTGGGGCCCAATCGATATAATAGGAAAGTCCCAAGCAATCTCGACAGTCCGACCATAGCCGTACGCAACATCTTCAAACAGACTTTTTTTTTTTAATGTAGGGAAGCCAAATTTATACATGAATCCTAGCTCCACTATGCCCACTATCATAGCTTTAAACATGCTACCAATCAGTGAGTCATCTGGAGTAAGCAGTAACATCCTACAGTTTTTTAATTGGTAGGCCCAACAATACAGCTGGAGATCAGGTAAACCCATGCCCCCTCGCGTTAATTTGCGCTTACGTTTTTTCCAGGACAGCCTGATCCCTTTACCTGCCCAAATAAAGGAAGATATCTTGCCCTGAATTTTAAGAATATCAGCTTTTGGAGGAGGAGCCAAGATGGCGACCGGAGCAGACGCTTGAGCGCCCGGCTCCGTCGGTCCGTGGCCTCGGACTACTATCCTGATGCCCATCCTCGCCGATTCTCGAGGTGCACCGTGTGCGAAGACGCGCTGACCGCGCTGCTGCTTTCCCGGAGTCTCAACCCGCCCGGATGCCCGAGTTCTGGGTGCTTTTGTCCTCGGCACTGAAACCCTGCGCCCTTACGGCCTTTGCCGGCCTCCTGGAAGCTCCGCAGTTACCGGACCAGCTAGCGCTAACCTGAGCCCCGCGGTCCCGATCTCGCCTCGCACCATGGATCGTTGCCGGATGAGCCCGGGGAGAGACGGCCGGACACCTTCTGCACCCTGTGCCTGACGGGCTGGAGCTGTGGGGTGGGCCCCGGTGCGGTGAGTCTCCTGCCCCGCTCTGAGGACCGAGCTGTGGGGGGCTGCTGCCCCCTTTGCCTATTGCCTAGCCAGCGGCGAGGGGGACCGGCGAGAAGATAAGCGACTGTCGGCCTTTCCTGTTGCGGCGTAGACCTGAGGAGAATTGACCCCTTGCCACGACCCCCCCCCCTGGCCATTGCACCGTATAGCGGCAAAACATGGCGTTGAGTGCCTGCTCGCGGCGGGGGGGTGATACTCCGGTCTCGCCCGCTGCCCACTTCGCCCTCCCTCTTCCGGACACCAGCTCCACAGTGCCGTCCCGGATTGCTGCCGATGTTGGGGCCCAGCTTCCGCTGACATGCGGCTCCGTTCTGGCTGTCCTGCGGGACTTTCAACTACAGATGTGCGCTGGCCTGCAGGCGCTGAGTGAGAGGTTTGACCCCATACTGTCGGCTGCGGGCCGTGAGCGCACTGTTTGTCATCCACAGGGCGTGGGTCCTCCGGTGCTCTTGTCCTCTTGCGGGGACGCAGCGGCGGTGTATGATTGTGCTACACTGGTGCCTTCATCTAGCGCTCCCGGCGCCCAGGGTCCACCGCTCTCCACCTCAACTGCGGATACTTTGTCCCCCTGGTCATGGCTGCCTGCTTCATTGTTCCCTGCCTCACCGCGTCCGCGAGGCTATCCTGCTGAGCGATACCTAACGGCTTCGAGGGACCGTCCGCGGTGGCCCACTGCTGCCTTTTTGTGGAACTCCTGTACCTTACTTGCCAGGTTTGGATTTTATGTGGTGCAACGAGGGACCTCAATCGATGGTCGGCGGCCATTTCGTGATCCTACTTCACCATCCTCTCACAGGCGGCCATCTTGTCTTTGTCTGCTCGGGACACGGGGCCTTCACGCAGGAGCTGGTTTAATCCCAAGCCCGCGATCGGGCCAGGGCTAGACTGACTTCTATCGCTATGGTTTATGGACGGGCTGGCCTGGGACTGGGACTGTATGTATGTTTTGCGCGCACTCGTCGCGACTTGTATCCCTTGCTTAAACTGTGGTGCCATGGTATCTTTGCATGCCGTTTTTTGGCGTCGAGGGCTCTCAGTGTGTGGGGGCCATAACTGGCTGATGGTTCGGGGCGCTCTGGTGTCCAGTGGGCTCCTCCCCACCTTCTTTTCTGTTTTCTTCTCTTCTTTACTCTGTTCCTACTTTCTCTCTTCTCTATATTTCGGGTTCATTGGGCGACAGGCACTATGCTGGGGGGGGGGTAGGCCGTAGCCTCCGCATTGGTGTAGGGTGGGGGGGTAATACTCTGTTCTCAATTAGTTCTATGGGCCTTTCTTCTTTTATGTCTCTGTGCTCTACTTTCTTCGATTCGGGGTCCGGGTGTGGGGTGGATCGAGTGGGGGCGGCTCTGGAGGGGCGCGTACTTGCTCATGTGACTATCCTGATATATCTCTGCACCGCCTCACTGATTGAGATTTTACTCCCATTGTTGTTCTTACTGATGTTGCTGCTCGCCCGTGTGGTGAAGCTATCTTGCGGACTCGAATCTACTTTGCTCTTATCCTTCATTGACTTTTTTCTCTGATAAAATTATCAAAAAACTTAAAATTAACCTTCACCTCTCCTTCCCCGGGTTTCAAAGATATCTCCAGTATGTGACTCATAACCTGTTGTTAATCCTGACCGTTGATGCACGGGGGCTGTAATGTGGGTATCAGTGCTTTACTGTATCGTGGCCGGCCTGACGGTTGTAGGCCCGTATTTGTTCTTTTAAGATGCACGAATAAAGGTTTTTTTAAAAAAAAAAAAAAAAAAAAAAAAAAGAATATCAGCTTTTGCAAATTCTAAGGAGATATTATTAAACAGATAGGTATATTTCGGAAGGACACTCATCTTAATCAGGTTAACCCATCTGTAATGAAAGAGTGGGATATTCTGCCATCTTTTTAATAGAACATCAACCTCTTTCGAAACTCTATCTAAATTAGTTTTTGGAATTTCTCTAAGGTCCTGAGTTATTATAACTCCAAGATATCTGAGCTCCCTGGCGAAGATCCTCTCCTGATAAATGATGTTCCATGCCATAATCTTAGTTTTGTTGTTGTTAATTTCATAGCCAGAGAATTTCCCAAACATCTGGGCTTCAACAAAAAGCTCTGAAAGTGTAGTGTTGACGTTGGTGGATAATAAAATAAAATCATCTGCATATAGCGCTAGTTTCCTCACAAACCCATTTACTTCGAAAGGAGCGATCTTCTTATTTAGTCTTAAACTCTGGGCTAAAGGTTCTATATATGAATCGAACAGAATGGGGGACAATGGGCAACCCTGCCTAGTGCCACGCCCTATTTTAACAACAGGAGAAAGGCTACCATTGACCAGAATCTGAGCCCGGTGGGATTTATATATTTTTTTAAGGACTTCCCTAAAACCGTCGGTAAAGCCAAAGACCTTCAAGGTCCTATCTAGGAAATGCCAGTTCACACGGTCGAAGGCTTCGGCAGCGTCAACAGTAATAATTGAAAGAGGGAGACCCTGTGACAATGCCAGATCAACTGCCCCAATTACAGTGTGTACCAGTTCTGACATCCGCCTGCCCGGGAGAAAACCCTTTTGATCCTCATGAATTATTGGCCCTATGATCTTACAAAGCCGGTTATTCAAAATCCCCGCAAAGACCTTATAGTCGGCATTTAGTAATGAAATTGGCTGGTATAACTGGCACTGGGTTGAATCCTTACCGGGCTTCAGAATCAATGTAATAACTGCATCGCTCCAGGAGTCAGGCAGAGGGGATGTACCATCCAAAATCTCATTTTACAGTTTCAGCCAGACCGGGATAACCTCCTCCCTCAATACAGAATAAACCTCAATCGGGGTCGCATCAGGGCCTGCCGCTTTCCCTTTCTTAGCTGTGTCTAAAACAGTTAATATCTCACTCCCTGTTATTTTTAGTGTAAGAATTTTTTGACTAGCCTCGGTTATTTTTGAAAGCTGTTTCTCTTTAAGCCACCTATCAGTGTGTTCCTCTACAACCTGAAGGTCTTCTCGATATAACTCCTGTAAGAATTGTGCAAAAGCCTGTTCTATTTTCGCTTTGTCCTCTGTGATTTGTGTACCAACTTTAATCTTACTAATATAGTTGTTAGATCTATCGACCCTACTCTTCATGGCAAGAAGCTTGCCACAGTTCTCTCCTTGCTCAAAGTCCCTCATTTTACTTGTCTCCCATTTTTGAAGTAAAATCTCTTGAGACTTAAGTCTAAACTTCAGCTGCAACTCTTCAACTCTCTTTATTAAGTTATCATTCTCCGTTCCGAGAGGGCAGCTTGCCTTTAAATCTGCTTCTGCCCCTGCTATCTGTAGTTCTAAGTCGGACAGTTCTTTCCTCTCGGCTCTAGCCCAGCCCACAACAGCCCCTTTTAGGATCCCTCTCAGCCAGGCCTTAAAGGTATCCCAGACAATGTACCAAAACTGGCCCTGGCAAACAGCTCGGCCATCCCCGGAGGAGGGGTGGTGCTAGTTGGAAGCAGCACTCCCGTCTCACTGCTGCCGCTTTTGTATTAGCTAAGCTCGTCACGAGCACCGCGGCGCCGCGCGCACCCCACCCTCGCCTTGGGGGAATTACCCCCGCGGCGAAGGGGTTAACCGAACAATAGCAAATATTATCATTATTATTTAGTTCACTCAAATGCACTCCGAGAAGAAACGGCGTGATCATCCCATGTCCCACTTGGAATAAAACTGAAATTGTGTTTTGCACACACGACATGAATTGTCTCTTGGTTCATCAGTACTTGTATCACTGGCGGGTGTATTGAATGAGATCAGACTTAGATACTGATCATTGTCTTTTCATCGACAACATACAATAGGCACATTCAATTAACCAATCACACTTCTTTATCTTTGCACTACAGAAAGTATGACGCTCTGGACCAGCCCTGCTCTGTGAGTCTACAAAGTGGAGTCAGACTCCGCTCACTTAAGACTGCGTCTCAGGCATTAACCTCTTGCACCTGAAGCGAGCACCTCCAAGTCAGGAAGGCCACCAGTCCAATCAGAGCACCACCATTGATGAGAAGAGCCACAGTTAGCATATATACAGAAGTCCGTTCATTGAAACTGAGATGACTTTACGCAGTCAGTCCGGCAGGTGGAGCCACGAGAGCGTCAAACAACACTCGCACAGCGATTTTCTCTAATATACAACCATGCCAGCATCGAAGCAGATTGGGATTAGCATCGACAAATCAATAATTGGGATATTTTTCTCAGTATTCAAAAGATTAACTACGTTTAGCGCTCTGCATTCGAGCACTCTACCATCGCTGCACTAACGACCGTAAAAACACAACCGGTGAAACAGGGGAGAGGATGTGGTCCGTCGGTTTAAACTGCCGATTTTGGTGCTGGAAACCAGGGTTCGAGCCTCGAGGTCGCGTCCACATCCTGTGATTCTGGGCAAATCACTTAATCTCCCCGTGCCTGAATATGTAATGTAAATACGGTGCTCTTGTACAGCGCTCCAATACCTTCGGGTCGAGTTCGCGCTATATAAAAGATGCAAAAACAATAAAAGTTCACATGGTTAAATATTATTATTTTTAAAGGCCCTCTTTGAGCCCTGGAAAGTGTTCAGTATGTGCATATTATGCACATTTTATGACTAGTACGTGTATTGGTTTTATTTTTATAATCACTTATAATTTGTCTTATTATAAATAACGCTCCCCGTTTTCTGTTTTGCTGCTTTTTACAGATAAATACAGACAGAAACCATTCGTTTTTCTATCTGCATTTATATTTAAATTTCGATAAAACGGAAATCAGTCTATATTGTGAGTGATTCTAAATACTGTTGGTCATGATAGGCCAATAGCTGTGTTGATCGACAGGTAAGCGGTTAAAAAATAAAAATAAAATCATAGTAATTATGTTTAAACTCTAGGTAGATTTGCAAAAGGCTGATACTGAAAATGTTCATGTTTTCAAATACGTGTATTCATTTATCATCTGTGAGTATTCATATTATTGAAATCTGTCATACATTCAGATAAGAGTTTACATTTATCATTTAAATAAATGTGGAATTTTAAAATTTTTGCTTCATTTGTTTACACAAAATCAGAAATAAAAATGGATAAATACATATGAAATTAGCAAAAAAATAAATACGGATAAATACAGACAGAAATGTCAATAAAATAAATACCATAAAACCGTAAACCCTAATTATAAATCATCAACATTAACATTTTAATAGTATTTGTAATTATAACTAAAATGGCATTATTCATTGCTATTGTTTATAGGAACCGTACTATATGGTATTAATGACAGCAAAACAACATCATAGCTACAAGAAACAATGTTATTATTAATAATAAACTATTACCGTATTCATGTAATCTCACTCATCACACACGCCCACATGCACACACTCATGCACACATATATACACACACACGCGCACACACGCATACACATATACACACACGCACACAGGCGCGCCCACACACACTAAAAGTGCTAAAGCTTTGTGTACATTTCTTTTTTTTTTCCTCATATGACCTCCGCAGCTATAGCAACCTCTTGACCTGGTCCACCTCTGGTGCATATAACTTGGTGGTTCCAATCTATGCTGGTGATCTTTACGGGGACCGCCCTTTGCACAGAACCTGAGCTGACCCAGAGGTTTTAATCATTGGAATTTATCCTATACCTTGATCTAATCTGGTCTAATCTAAAGATGAATCGTCCAATGAGTTAAAAATAACCCAGTATCTGGCCTATCTCTATATTCATTTACCCTCTGATCTAAAGCTCTAAAATATCTTACAGAATTCCACCAGGCATTCCAAGTGGAGGGTACCATCTGACGCCACAATTTACAAATCTCTCTCCTGACCAACAGGATCATATAAAACACCAATTTATCTATCGGGCCTAGCACCCCCCACCCCGGCGTAGATACACTGCCAAATAAAATAAGAGATGGGCTTACCTCCACAACGGTACCCAGGACTCTGGAGATAGTCTTATCCTCGCTTCTCCAAAATTCTTGCATCTTGGGGCAGGAGGCCAACACGTGGATATCATCTGCATTCTGAAAAGGGGACCAGTATATCCTGTGGAGTGTGAAAAAGTGGTTTCTTGTGAGTGCGGCAGATTTAATCAGTGGGTATAGAATGTCTAGACACACTTGCCAGAAATCTTTCAGCTCCTCACTCGGCAAGTAGTTCTCCCAGACCCGGTATGGCTTTTCCATCTTTCTATCTACTGCAGCCAGGAGATGATTATACCAATGAGCCACTTCTTTCTTCCTCGGGCCAAATCTTGTAGTTCATTTTCCATGGGATTATCTTCCTGGAGGGACCAGCGTTGACTCTTGCACCAAGGTGAAAGCTGATAAAACTTAAACCTAGACAGAGCTCCACTCGTAATATGGCTCCAAAAGTCCCAAGGATTACATTTATTACCCACTACGACGTCCTTCCAGTGTGAGACTCCGGCCTCTTTTAATGGCTGAGCTAGAGCGTCCAAAAGACAATCCGGTGTTCCAGGACAACCCCACACTGGGGCCCAATCGATATAATAGGAAAGTCCCAAGCAATCTCGACAGTCCGACCATAGCCGTACGCAACATCTTCAAACAGACTTTTTTTTTAAATGTAGGGAAGCCAAATTTATACATGAATCCTAGCTCCACTATGCCCACTATCATAGCTTTAAACATGCTACCAATCAGTGAGTCATCTGGAGTAAGCAGTAACATCCTACAGTTTTTTAATTGGTAGGCCCAACAATACAGCTGGAGATCAGGTAAACCCATGCCCCCTCGCGTTAATTTGCGCTTACGTTTTTTCCAGGACAGCCTGATCCCTTTACCTGCCCAAATAAAGGAAGATATCTTGCCCTGAATTTTAAGAATATCAGCTTTTGCAAATTCTAAGGAGATATTATTAAACAGATAGGTATATTTCGGAAGGACACTCATCTTAATCAGGTTAACCCATCTGTAATGAAAGAGTGGGATATTCTGCCATCTTTTTAATAGAACATCAACCTCTTTCGAAACTCTATCTAAATTAGTTTTTGGAATTTCTCTAAGGTCCTGAGTTATTATAACTCCAAGATATCTGAGCTCCCTGGCGAAGATCCTCTCCTGATAAATGATGTTCCATGCCATAATCTTAGTTTTGTTGTTGTTAATTTCATAGCCAGAGAATTTCCCAAACATCTGGGCTTCAACAAAAAGCTCTGAAAGTGTAGTGTTGACGTTGGTGGATAATAAAATAAAATCATCTGCATATAGCGCTAGTTTCCTCACAAACCCATTTACTTCGAAAGGAGCGATCTTCTTATTTAGTCTTAAACTCTGGGCTAAAGGTTCTATATATGAATCGAACAGAATGGGGGACAATGGGCAACCCTGCCTAGTGCCACGCCCTATTTTAACAACAAGAGAAAGGCTACCATTGACCAGAATCTGAGCCCGGTGGGATTTATATATTTTTTTAAGGACTTCCCTAAAACCGTCGGTAAAGCCAAAGACCTTCAAGGTCCTATCTAGGAAATGCCAGTTCACACGGTCGAAGGCTTCGGCAGCGTCAACAGTAATAATTGAAAGAGGGAGACCCTGTGACAATGCCAGATCAACTGCCCCAATTACAGTGTGTACCAGTTCTGACATCCGCCTGCCCGGGAGAAAACCCTTTTGATCCTCATGAATTATTGGCCCTATGATCTTACAAAGCCGGTTATTCAAAATCCCCGCAAAGACCTTATAGTCGGCATTTAGTAATGAAATTGGCTGGTATAACTGGCACTGGGTTGAATCCTTACCGGGCTTCAGAATCAATGTAATAACTGCATCGCTCCAGGAGTCAGGCAGAGGGGATGTACCATCCAAAATCTCATTTTACAGTTTCAGCCAGACCGGGATAACCTCCTCCCTCAATACAGAATAAACCTCAATCGGGGTCGCATCAGGGCCTGCCGCTTTCCCTTTCTTAGCTGTGTCTAAAACAGTTAATATCTCACTCCCTGTTATTTTTAGTGTAAGAATTTTTTGACTAGCCTCGGTTATTTTTGAAAGCTGTTTCTCTTTAAGCCACCTATCAGTGTGTTCCTCTACAACCTGAAGGTCTTCTCGATATAACTCCTGGAAGAATTGCGCAAAAGCCTGTTCTATATTCGCTTTGTCCTCTGTGATTTGTGTACCAACTTTAATCTTACTAATATAGTTGTTAGATCTATCGACCCTACTCTTCATGGCAAGAAGCTTGCCACAGTTCTCTCCTTGCTCAAAGTCCCTCATTTTACTTGTCTCCCATTTTTGAAGTAAAATCTCTTGAGACTTAAGTCTAAACTTCAGCTGCAACTCTTCAACTCTCTTTATTAAGTTATCATTCTCCGTTCCGAGAGGGCAGCTTGCCTTTAAATCTGCTTCTGCCCCTGCTATCTGTAGTTCTAAGTCGGACAGTTCTTTCCTCTCGGCTCTAGCCCAGCCCACAACAGCCCCTTTTAGGATCCCTCTCAGCCAGGCCTTAAAGGTATCCCAGACAATGTACAAAGGGGCCGACCCCAAGTTGTCTTGAAAGAAGCTAGCTGTTTCAAACTTCAAAAAACCTGGAGTTCAAGATTTCAGAAGAAATCTCCTATTTAGAGTCCATCTCCTCAGAGTGAGCTCTAGAGGAAGTTCCAGATTAAGATCCATGGCACCATGATCAGATAGGTGTATAGGCAGATATGAGATTAAACTAACTTTATCGAGGTCTGAGTGCTCCATAAATATATAATCAATTCTGGAGTAGTGAGAATTCTTCTTACTATAAAAGGAGTACTCCCTACTCTCTCCCATTTTTTTCCGCCATACATCGCAGAGGTTTACATTTTTTAGTATAGTCAAAAGATGGGCTTTAACGCGCGGAACTGCTACCTGCGTTCGAGGAGAAGACCTGTCTAGTTTGTTATTTAAAAGCACGTTGAAATCTCCTCCCAATATCAGAGGCGTAATGTTGTCCTCATTAGGCCCATAATAGCTAGCTAACGTGTATCTTGACTCCTGACATTTAATTTCCATGATAACCCAACGTCCTCTATCGTCTACCTGGGACTTGATAAGTTCAACTCCTGAATTCACTTTCAGTATAACAGCAACCCCCTTCGAGCAACATTGCTGGTCCGAGGCTATGATCTTTTCAACCCATCTTTGTTTTCCAAATAATGCCTTACATTCTGATTGTAAAAGATGGGTCTCCTGGATCATAAGGATCCTATCTGAACTATTTTTTAAATACTGAAGAATCAGGCGCTGTCTTCCTTTAACCCTTAAACCTTTAACATTCCAACTTAAGAATTCAAGATGCCGATTCCCTCCCCGAACTGATCTATCCCCCACCATTGTCCTGACTCCACCCTCTGCTGTAACTACTGGAGGTTATTATGTCACATGAGATTGTTGTTACGGCTTCTATTTATTTTTTATTTTTTCCCAATGCTCCCCACCAACATAGTGAAAAACCCCACTACCCCCGAAACCCCCCAACCCACCCACGGGAACCCTCCCTGACTATCCATTGGCAATAAACTATTGCCTTTCGAGCCGAAGCCCTCCAGCCTCCAACATACATAGAAAAACCAAAATAAGATAGATGCTGAATTCCCTTAATCTATAAACTATAAGATGGATTTAGGTTGTGCCAAGAAGCTATCTTCTTCCTCCTGGGGACCTAAAAACGATACATCTTGTTAGCCCATACAACTTTTAGAAAGGCAGGAGATCGCAGCTGAACTTGAGCCCCCTGGTCCCTTATTGCATCCATCCGCTTACCCAGTTCCCATCTCCTATCTTCTGTAACCCGAGAGATATCAGACCGAATTCTGAAGGAGGCATCCTGAACCTCAACAGTCTTAAGTTTAAGGGGCCACCCCCAACAGTTGCTCCTTTAGAAGATAGGATTGGATATATACTAGGATTTTCCAAGGCTTTTCCCAGGCGGAATTAAACTTAAAGGGGTCTCTATGGACTCGCCGGATCTCAGTTTCCCAAACATGGGCTGCAGAGACCTGGGGAAAGGCTTTAGTCAAAATGTCTATAACATAAGCTTTTAAGTTTAAGTTCCAGCCCTTCTTTCAAGTCTAAAATCTTGATGTTGTTCCTTCTCGAGATATTTTCGAGCCTCTCCAATCTCTCCGTCAAGTCCTGCTCTCTTTCTTTCAGTCTAAGCACTTCCTGAGTGTTGTCGTTAACCTCCAAACCCAGTTCCCCCACTTTATTCTCAAGGGCCTCCATCCGATGCGTCAGTACTGACAGATTTTCCTCTAAGCTGATGCAAGTATCTTGAATCTTCTTCTGATTTATTTCAGAGGTGGAGAAGTGAAATCCAATCTCCACCGATAGCTGCCTTAACATCCCATGTAATGTGTCCGGGCTCTGTGCTGCTAGCACCGAGGACGTATCCCCTGACTCATCTCGTTCATCTTGACAACCAGCCCCTGCCACGGAGGCCATAGTGGCCGCTTAACTTAACGGAGAAAATCGATTAGAAAGAGAAATGGCAGGATTTAACTCCTGGGATTCGCCTGGCGCTGACGCAGCCTGTTTTACGGATCTCGTATTACCCTGGGTGTTAGCCATGAAGTACGACCTAAGAGAGGGAGTCACTTTAGTGGGGACTTGGTTCTTATTTTTCTTCCTGCCCTTCACAGGAGTAGATTTCCCAGATTTATTGAGAGGCTTCCTATGCTTGTGATTATTTACTGAAGTATCTGTGGCTTGACAAGGTTGTTTAGGTTTTTGCGCAAAAGGTTCTCCTCCCAAAAAGGTACGTGATCTTAATTTGCATCTTTTGCCTAGTGGTACCTCTGTGGTGGGGGCACCAAGTACAGATTTATTTGGCTTTGGCAGACCCCCTCGGTAGGCTGATTCCCTTTTTCCTCAAATTGCCCAGATTGCTGCGTAACTAACTCCATGGGGTAAGGGGCGTTCTCATACCTTAATTTAGTTATTGTAGTTATAGTAGTTAGCTGATCACTAAATGTAACAAGGCTGACCGCTGAATAGCTTATCTCTGAGACAACTTTTGACTCGGTGCCCAGCTCTGTATTTGTCTCTAAATGGTACCTAAAGGTAGTGAGGGACTTTATTTCTGGATAGGGTGTACCGCGGAGACTACCCCTATAGAAGTCCGACCAGTGTTATGTTATGTTACTGGGTATTTGTTAAGCGCGCGGCTACTCCCAGGAGTGTCCCGGCGCTGACCACAAGACCTGTAACACAAGCCAGAAAGCTAGCTGAAAAAAAAGCCCCAGAAGATGTTAAAACAGCAAAGTCTTCAGTTTGCGGCGAAAGCATAAAAGATCTTTTTCCTGGCGCAGATTAACAGGGAGTTTATTCCATAAAGACGAAGCCAAAACCTGAAAAGAGCGGCCGCCCTGTCGTGAAAAGTGACACCTAGGCGTACGGAGCAAGTGTGCAGAGGAAGACCGTAGCGAACGTGAAGGCACGTAGTGAAGACAGCGGGCTCTTAGATAGGGTGCACCGATATTATGAAAGGCCTTAAAGGCAAGAACCAAAGCCTTAAAGTGAATTCTTTTGCGGATAGGCAGCCAATGGAGTGTTCTCAGAAGAGGGGAGGTGTGTGTGCGTCGATCAGCAAGAAAGATCGCTCGTGCAGCAGCGTTTTGAGCCACCTGAAGGCGGTTAAGAAGAAATTCTGGAATACCCAGATAAAGGACATTGACATAATCAAGTCGAGACAGGATCAAAGCCTGTACCACTGTCCTTCTATGGGGTTGAGAAAGCAGGGGAAGAAAATTCCGTAACATCCTGAGCAAAGCAAAGCAAGTGCCTACCACAGATTGTACCTGGGTGCTCATAGAGAGTGAACAGAGAACTGGTCGTAGGAGAAGCACCGGGCACGACGACACTCCGCAAGTGCCCCAGCTGCCCTATATAGCGCAAATACTGGGCCACCGCACATCCAGGACCCAGCAAATAATAAACCAAATTGTTACCCCCCTCCCCCTTACCGCACCACACCAGAGCAACAGCTCTCCAGCCTTGTCTCTGGTTTCGCGTCTCCACTGCCAAGGTGCCTCGCCTCCCCAAGCTACAGAGAGCCAGAGGCACCACACACTGCCTGTGAAGTGAAACCGCGAAACTGCGTCAGCTCCTGGCTCCTCCTGGCTCCACCTCACACCGCACAGGAGAACAGGGAAATACTGGATACGCCCACACTGGGGCCGAGAGAGGAGCGCGGAGCGCAAACAATGGTCCCGTCCTCAGCTAACGGTCAACAATGATGGTAAAAGAAGGTATGCACAAACTCGGGAAAACTCCGAGATATTCAGCTCCAGGAGCCCATAGCGGAGGCTAGAGGGCAGACGACTCGCGACCGGCTAGCTAGCTGGCCGCCATGTTCCCCCCACGTGACCTTTCAGAATGTATTGTATTCATAAACATTGAGTTACAAGGCCAGAGAACCATATTTTGTGCAAAAAAGTAATCGGGTCATGTGTAAGCATACACTTCCGCTGGGATTTTCCACATGGATATGACCACTGGTTTATGTTTCTAAATGGGTCTCTACTTTGAGCAGGTAAAATCCGACTTACACATATGCTCAGTGTGTACCTGCCGAATTACTCCTGCTGAAAGTCCACGCAGGTCTTCTGTAGCAAGAGCAGCACGGTGGAAAACCCGCAGAGTGGGGCCGGCTTTTAGACACACTAACTCAACCACCAACACCTAGCATTCAAAACAAAAACACAAGGGCCATATTCCCAAAGGTATTTTTATTTGTAAACGTAAATTACCAGCAGAAAATAACTCTTTTACACCTGCCAGAAATTCACAAGGGGATTTTCTCGTGGACGTGAATGTAATCACCACAACACATTTCTCTGCTCTGAGTGTGGAGAAATCTACAGTAGTAAAACCCACTCAGTGGCTTGGAAGTATGAATTCCAGGGCATAGTGTGCCTTGGATGTTTGTAAGCAGCCACAAACATGTACATTATGGGCATTCCCAAGCTCCTCTCCAACCCCTTCCACCCTGGAAATAGCCCGCCATTTACTCCAGCCAGCAGCAGTAGCAGCTCAACTAGCAGGATGGGAAGAGAAGGATTCACCCCAGATAGGACAGGATATCTTCAGCTGCAGTGAATCCAACATCTTCACCACCACCTCCAGGGAAGCAGAGACACTCAAGAGATGGAGTCATTTCAGGAAGGGGAACATTGCAGTTATCTATGTAGTGGGCTACTCACTCTCAGCCTCTGTGCAGCCAACTAGGAGGCCACATGGAATCACGTCACTCACTGTCACAGCCATGGCGCTGGAGAGGCGCACTGTCAGGGACACCAAGAAGTGGCAAAACAGTCAGGAGCAAGTGTCAGAGAAAGTCACAAGGACGCATGTGGCGTAGCATTGTCCTGCGGCAGACCATCAACACATCCTGGTCTGACCCTACAGGGCAGGAGTCGATGGCCACTGCCCGCTCCCAGAGTTGTGTGTGAATTAATGGAAAATGAAAACTGAAAAACCGCATTGGAGGAAAGCAAATCATGGAAAAACAATTTTAATGAAAGACAATTTTAAGGAAATACAAAAAAATTGTAAATTAAAGGAAACATTTTAAAGGAAAGGTAAATCAATAAAATCTTTGGAAACTAAAGGATAGGTAATTTTGAGGAAAATTGCAAAATTACATTTAACATGGGTGGAGTTTAGGACTTCTGTGGGTTTTTTGGGTTCAGGGATGGGTGATGCTTAGGGTGATGAGGGGTTTTCAGGGGTCAGGAATAATAGGTGTTTGGGCATAGAAAGGTATTTTTAGGGTTCAGAGATGGGTGGAGTGTAGGGGGGTGAGGGATTTTTATGGTTCACGGATAAGTGGTGTTTAGGTGTGTGAGGTGTTTTTATGTTTCAGGGATGGGAGGAGTGTAAGGGTTGTTGAGGGGTTTAAGGGTACACGGATGGGCAGAGTTTAGGGCTGTTGGGGTTTTGAAGGTTCAATTATGAGTAGCGCATGAGGTGTTGGAGAGTTTTTAGGGTTCAGGATGGGGTGAAGTTTAGGGAGGTGAGGGTTTTAAGGATTCAGAGATGGGTGGAGTTTAAGATGTAGAAAAGGGTTTTAGAGTTCAGGGGTGAGTAGTTTAGGGGGATGAGGAATTCTTATGGGTGGAAGGCTGGTGTTTAGGATTGGTGAGGGTTTTTTAAGATTCAGGAATGGGTGGACTTGGGTATGCTGAGATGGTTTAAGGCGCTGCGGCAACAAATGATGGATCACCCCCTTGTCAAGAGATCTGGGTTAAATCCATCATTCTTGTGCTCACTACACCACCCCAGTTTGAACCCAGCCACATGGAAATCAGTATTGACCCTGCTCCTCATGGGAACAGTCCAGCCAGGACTGCCAAGCCGGGTCCTCCCTGGACAGGAAACAAGCATCCTGGGACCGGTTTCTGAGTAACACCTCCCATCAGCCAGGCTAGCTTGAATCCAGTGGCATAGCGATCAAGGGACCCACGTCATAGCCAGCTGGGCAGCAGATTATATTGGCTCCTATTTAGGCTAACAAGTGGTATTCCCTGAAGTCTCAGTAAGCCAGACGTGCTTGCCCTGCAGTATCTGTTATAGGCTATCCAGTTGCATGTATTTCTGGCAGCAGGCAGAAACAGGGCATATCTAAGGACATATTTATCGTGGTTTGGCGTCGCCCTTATGCCACACAAGTGGGTGCAAGGGCGACGCAGAACCTAGAATGACATTTACCAAGACTTGCGAGGCCCTGCATGGCTTGGTAAACATGGAGTAACACAAGAGTGCGAGTTGCTGTCTTGCGTTACTCTGCTCTGGGAAGGTGTTCCCACACACCCACCCATGGATTTTGGCACATATCCAGATTTGCCAGTAGAGGTGGGCAAGGCAATGTGTTAAAATGCTTTGCCTCCCCAAAAGCCTCAAAAGATTATTTTTTGTGCAGGAAAGTGTCCATTCCGGCACAAAAATAATCCTGCCTATAACACAGGCACTCTTACACCATGTTGCAAGGGTGCCTGCATTGGACCTTTGCAGCCATTTGTACGCCAGCGCAGGCAGTCTGCAGGAATGCACCATATCATGTTGAAGATGGAGAATTCCTCTCCTCTTCCTTTCATGCAGCGCAGCAAGGTGGCTTGCTACGTTGCACGAATATTTGATAAATATGCCCCCTAGTTCCCAGCCCTAGTCTTGGCATGAGGGAGGACGAATTTCCAAATCTCTGGGCCCAGATCCCAGGCCCAGCTCTCACCGTGTTGCTGCATCGCTCTTGCTCCAGTCTTTCCCCTTGCTTCTTCCTCATTTTCTGATTGCTTTCTCCCTGCTATTCCGTCATTTTTCACTGCTTTCTCCTTCCTTTTCCTCAATCTCACTGCTTTCTCCTTGCTTTTTCCCCAGTTTCTTGAGTGCCTTCTCCTTGTTTTCCCCAAGTGCACTCAATAGGCGCACGTTATTAGTCTAATTTTTCACCTTAATTTAGGTTTCTGCACGGAGTGGTACACGTGGGGCTGGATCCCATGCTGTCCTGAAGAAGAGGTTAGGGGATACCTCGAAACATGTTGACAAAATAATAGGCAATATAACCACATAAAAGTTATATTTTTCCTGTTATTAACCCCTTTTTATTTTACCAGCTAGGAGTAGGAATACATTGTTAACTCACTAGTTAGGTATTTTTAAATAACACAAACACCACTCCCCCAACACTGCACAACACATAGTTTCACACAAAAAAGTGCTCCTACGTAAATCTTGCAAGTCGCAGCACGCCCCAAGCAGTAGATGCTTGGGATGGCCCCAATGATGAAGCATGTCACCAAGGGGCAACCCTGGGTGAGTGAGGGGACTCTAGAAAAGCATTTTTCTTTTCTAAATTGTTGAGGCTCACCAATTTGGTGAACCCACTGTCTGTTGACTTATGCTAGTTTCTCATGATCCATTACCTATGGATCAATTGGGTGATCATTATGCATATTGACACATATTTTTCCCCCTTCCCCAGTGATGCATTTTCGAGTAATTTTCAGCTGTGGGGAACTGGTTGAGTAGAAAATGTCGAGTGGAAACTCTGAAACTGGCGCGAACCAGTGCGCTTCAAGCATCTTGAGCCAGTTGCATGTGAGTTATACCCTTGCATGCAATATTCACTCAAACTTTCAGGGAAATGGATTTCAATTAATACTTTTTGTGATAACTGCAGATATTTTGGCGGCGAAAAATGTAACGGTTTTACTCTTTCCTTAAGAAAATGATGTAAAATGTAAAAAAATTCCTTTACAGTGGCAGCCGGCACAGGTAAGAGTAGTGGGGTGATGGGACGGGGTGGGGGAGAGGCTGGGTGGGGGTTGGGGGAAGTCCTCACACGACCGGATAAGTTAAATTGAATAAAAAAATAAAACCACTTACTTTGTGCTCGCCGATGCGGCGAGCGCAAGGTAAGTGGTTTATTTATTTATTAATTAATGTAACTTATCCCGTCGTATTTCGACTTCCCCAACCCCCAAACTGCCTTACCATGCCCTGTCCCATCACCTCACCGCTCTTACCTGTGCCGGCCGCCACTGTTCCTTTATTTTAGTGTATTTTAACTGTAACCAACAACAGCCATGTTTTCCTGTTCATGCTAACTTTGCCTAACGGATGAGCCCGCCTCCGAGATAAGACACATTGAGCCTTGGTACGCTCGACATTAAATTTGGAAACCAGTTGCTCAGCTAAAGTTGTTTACATTTTTGTTACTCTTGAAAGTTATCTATGAATGCCTATGCCAAGAATATGGTTTTGTGATCAAAGAAACAATGTGTAAAGTGTATTTATTTGGTTTTTGCATTCTCTCTGGGCGCTTGCCTCCATTACCAATGTGAGGCGATCCCCTTCTTTGTAACTCTGTGACTCTCTTCTTGTAATAAAGACTTAGGGTCTAATTACGGGTTTGGCAGTTAATAGGACTACCGAACATGCGGTGGAGGTTGGAGACTGCTGCATCAGCGGTCGGACCGCTGTATTACGAGAACGGCAGTCGGACCTCCATGGGACCGCCGCAACCGCCAGGGAGTCGCAATCCCTGGCATTGGCACCGCGGTCTTGATGCTGCAATATGCTTGTTGGTGCTTCTGCAGCACCGCCAAGCATATTACGAGTTTCCTCACCGCCAGCAGTCACATGGCAGTTTTCATGCCATGAAACTGCTGGTGGTGTGGAAACAAAGGAGAGCCTACAGGGCCCTATGTTGCCTCTGCAAAGGGGTGCATGGTGGGGGGCACATGTTGTGCTCCCCCGTGGGCATGAACCCCTGTTCCTGCATGACATGGACTACTCAGTCCATGCTGTGCAGTAACGTGCATTGGCGATCCCGTGGCGGTGCAGTTCTAATGCTCACTTATGAACCTTTAAACTGCACCTCCGCAGGACTGCCATGCCGCCCACCAGACCACAAATTCACTCGGAATCTGGCGGGCTGCAGTCAAGTTTGGCGGTGTGGGAGCAGAGAGGTGTCGTGGCGGCCCGCTACCACACCGCCAAACTCGTAATTAGGCCCTCAAGCTGGAGCATTCTTTGCAAGAACTTGTTGCGCTGGCTGGGAATCGCAATAATTTAACCAGCAGGGGCGACCTCAGCTGGACCAGGCTTCAACTCCACAACCCCAGACATGAAAGTAAGACAGAGGCTTCCATGCAGGGGAAATTGAGGGAGGAATTTCAAGTAAGGGATTTTAAAACACCCAATAAAAAGGGAACTATCAAATTAGTCACACGAGGGATATTATCTGAGTTTGCCCCCTTCGCACTGCCTTCCCCATACCATTTAGCCCAAATCACTAACAGCATGCAAGAAGATTGAGAGAAGGATCTCTTAAGAAACTATCTTGGCCTCGAAGAAAGGCAGTGAAGAAAGGGTTGTGGTCACCATACATGTCCCGTGGTCTCCACCATATTTTTTAAACATGACTAGGCAGGATCCCAAAATACAAGATAACCCCCAGTGGTTAGGGAACAATTACAGCTGGTTCTGAATGCTATAATCCTTATTGGGATTATTTGATGCAATAGTTCTGTGTCATTAGGCCCGGAGAAATGTGAAACTGCTTGGTCATCCTCAAAATCCAGAAGGATAATTATGCATTAGTCAATGCTAGACATGCTTGTTGACCACAATTACAGAAGCCAGTCCTAAGAAAACTGACTGGAGAACATTTAAAAGTGTGCACAAAATAAGAGTACATCTCCCACGGATTTCTAGGATCAATTGAAAGATGTTTTTAGACATCCTTTTGATATTATGCATGCTGCTGACACCACAAAAGAGGCAGTGGGAAGGTTTTTGTCCAAAGGTTGTTACCATAGGTGCAAGAACAAGTGAGGACAATATGTGTTGGTTCACAAAAAAGACATTTTCCTGGAAATTGTCTGTGTGGTAAATCATTGTGTTGCTGTTCAAGAACGGAAGAAAGAATCCACAGGAATGTCTGAACAGACACAATCTTTCCAGCAAATGGTTTGAGGAAAGGGCAGAGTAGAGCACTGAGGGCATGAAGAAGTTGGAAGGCCATGAGGTGCAAGGGCAGGTAAGGGGAGAGTCTGCTCCATCCGGTAACGCCTCCCCGTGCAATTGTGGTTAATTGGGCCACTGGAGGTGGAACTGACTAAATGAACATCAGGGCACCCACAATCTGGGCAAACAGCTGAATTAACTAACCTGAGTTCAGATTGAATTGGATTGACAAACAGTTTCTCACTTCACATAACCATGGCCATTCATTCCCAATGATGGTTAGCAGGGGACCCAGGGGACAGGAAGAGGAATGGGACAAGAGAAAAAACATAGGCAAGGGGGGCCAAATATATCAACACTTTGCACCAGTGTAAATTCACCAAAAGTGATGCAAACCAGCACAAAGTGATGATTTTGTTATTTACTTTCCAGAGAAATACTTTATTTGCACCTTAAAGTTGCCTAAAAGTTATTCAAAAAGCCCTATTTGTGGCTTTGTGTTACGTTGCACCAAGGGGGCGTCTCATAGGTGTTCCCATGCTACCACCCATGAATTTCAATGGAAAGTCCTATATATATCAACATTTGTAAAGAGGGGTTTGTGCCGAAAAGTATGCTTCCTTGAGGCAGGTGCAAACTAGAAGTAGAATTGTGTGGCCTTCCTGGGAATGTAATTACGGATTTAGAGTTCAGGCGCCTTAGTACAGTGTGTACCTACAGATGCTAGGCTGTTTGCCAAGTGGTGTCAGCATATTGACTGTGCCAATAACCTTTAATTCACTGAATAATTGTAACATCGTTCATTGAGAACGCTAGGACAGCTAGGCTCAAGCGCTGTTAAATATTCATCAGCAGATTTATCACAGCCCAGACCGGCAAGACATCTTGCTTGGCAGTTGAGTGACAGGGAGAGGGCAGGAGTGCACCAAATCTAACATTATACGGCGCATTCCTGTCCTCGCCAGCACTATATGCTGCCTAGTGCCAACGCAGGCACCCTTGCACCATGTTGTAGGCAGGATTGTTTTTGTGCAGGAAGGTACACCTTCCTTCACAACAAAAATTCCTTTGAGGGGCAGATTTCTGCAAATGTAATGCAACACTGTAATGTAAGTCCCCTTTGCAGGCTGCACTGCTCTGCATTGTGTGACAGGGAGAGGGCAGGAGTGCACCAAATCTAACATTATATGGCGCATTCCTGTCCTCTCGAAGCGCTGCCACACTATGTGCTGCCTAGCGCCTATGCAGGCAGGATTGTTTTTGTGCAGAATGGGACACCTGTCTGCACAAAAACAATCCCCTGAGGCTTTTTCCTCTTTCTACATGTGCTGTGGAATGTAGCAGACATAGAAAGAAGAAATACAAGGTGAAATAAACATGTTTCTCCTCATTACACCTCCCCTGGAGAGGCGCAGCAGTTTGACCCATTCTCAGATCTACCACTCATGGTAAATCTGGGAAGGCACCAAAAACCATGTGCGGGAACACCTGTGCTCTACCTAAGGAGCGCCTCCCTGGGGCAGAGTAACGCAAGGCAGTCAGACACATTCCAGGGACTGTGTGCTTCTATGCCATCTTAATTCAAAGGTGTGGAATGGACCTATGTATTAAAGAGATCCCACAAGTTGCTATTGTCAAATTAGTTGCACTCTGGCTGTAATTTCACAGAATAAGGCTTGCTTTTAGGGCTAGTTTCACCAATGTTGGGGTTTAGTGTTGTGCTTATATCCTCAACATCTCTGTAGGGATTCATGAACAGATCAATAATAGACAATAAAGTATTAAGGACTTAGATACTTTTGACAATAAATTTGAATGGCAGGACCGGGCTGGGAAGTATACTTGGATGTGTGGTTAGGAAAATATTTAAAGGTTTTGTAATCACTGGCATGCCTTGCCTGCTGTTTTACTTTCTCGCCTGTGTCTTCATGGCCTGTATAAAAGAGGCAAGGATACTTCACCAACCTGCCTCTTAAACGCGTATGATGGCGACGATGATAGGTTTGATGATGATAGCGTAAGATGGAAAAAGATGGAGAAGAACAGGAAGTTTTTCAACAAACCGTTCAACTGTTTTTATGAGTTATTAGACTGCAAAATAAAATAGCGCAAGTGGGAGGCATTGTGAAATTAAAACTCGCTGCTTTATTTTAGCGTACTGTTATCTACAGACGCAATGTTTCTCTGCTCGTGATAACTTTGCCTGCTGAATGTGCCCATCTCCAGATCTGTTGCACCTTGGCACCTGAAAAATGAAATTTGCCAACCTGCTTGCTCAATTGAAACTGTTCCCATTTGTGCTACTCATGAAGGCCATCTACTAATCTCTGAATGCCACCGACTGATCTCATGTGCTCAGGCGCTTTCTTGCATTCTAGGTGAGCATTTGGTCATGTGATGGACACTAGAAACCATGAGTGATAGTTTATCCTTTTGGGTCTTGCCTAGAGCACACATAGAAAAAGGAAAATGCCTCTCAGGATTGTTTCTATGCAGGAAGGTGTCCCTTTCTGCACAAGAACAATTCTGCTTACAGTGCAGGTTCCCTTGCACCATGGTGCAATGGGTGCCTGTGCTGATGCTAGGCAGCCAAAATGAATGACCTGTATGATGTTAAATATGGCGCATTTCTGCCCTTTCACGCAGCGCAGCAAGGTGGCTTACTGCGTTGAGTAAAAGTTTGATAAATATGCCCCTAAGTAGATTTAGGGAGCAGACACTATGTTGACTCATGTGCACACCCTTTTTTAAAGTTGTAAGAGGAATTCGCCAGGGGTGCGTCTTGGCTCCTTTTTTATTTTCAGTATTTATAAATGAAATTGATTTGATTTTAAGTAAATTGCCCTCAGACGCCCCTGTGATAGATGGAAGCGTTATTCCTATTTTACTATACGCAGATGATGCGGTTCTTTTATCACGAACACAGAATGGCCTACAATGCCTAATAGATAGATTTGTGTTATTTACCAAAAATAGGAAACTGATAATCAATAAGACTAAGACTTTTGTTATGACCTGTGGAAAGAGGATGAAATCTAACTCTTCCTTCTTTATTGATAAAGTTAAGATACAATCGGTCAACAGTTTCTGTTATTTGGGGATAACATTTTCTAGGGATGGGAAATGGACTAACGAGGATGAGAATGTGAGGTTAAAGATGAATAGAAATACCAGTAGTATTTTTAGATTCGCGGCCAAATTAGGGCAAAGGAGAATGAAAGATATGTTGGCTATTTACAAAGCTAGGTGTATTTCATCCGCCTTATATGGGGCTGGAGTATGGGGACACCATCCTGTTAATAGCTTACAGAATGATGAAAATAAGTTTTTGAAGAAACTGCTATGTGCCCCCTCCTCAGTTCCCAATATTTTAACTCATATGGAAGCCGGTATCGATTTTATCATGGACCTAGCTGCACTACGCCCTTTGTTACTTTGGCGCTCCATCTGGTCCAAAACTGAGACAGCATTTACACAAACAATCATTAAGGATTGTTTGAACCTTGATAACTCGTCTCGTATACCATGGCTGAGCTATATTTACCACTGGTTTAATTTTCTGTTTGATTGTAATATTCGTCTGAACCCTGAAGCAGCTGCACTGATACCAAAGAAAGATATAAAATTGAGGTTTCTAGCACATAAGAATGCGGCTAGAGAGAATCAGTCCAGTAACTTAATAACTGTTGCTTCTTACCTTGATCTGAATTTAAGGAGAGGTTTCCAGACATATCTTGCGATTGTGACTCATAACTCCCACAGATTCGTCCTAACCCGCCTAAGACTAGGGATTGTGCATCATTTAGTCTCATTCCCGGATATGAAAATCAAATCTAGCATACCGTGTCCTTGTGATAACATTTCAAAACAAAGCTGCTGTCACTTTTTATTGTTTTGTAAATTTTATTGTCATTTTAGGAAATGTTATCTAAAACCTATCCTTTTAAAACATAAGATACGTTCTACTAAATCAGCAATGAAGTTTTTAACAACTCTGGAAAGTCCTGATACCTGTTTCTTTGTGGCATCCTATGTGCTAAAATGCATGAATATAAGGAAGTCCATAGTCTGTGTTGATTAGTTATATTTTGTTATGTACTTTGCACATTTAGGTAGCGCTCAGACTTTTATATGCACTTTGTAGTTTGAGTGAATTCTGGATGAATAATGTATTTTTGGTTTTATTTTATACTTAGCACCTTTTGTACATCTGCACATATCAGACACTTTACATGGAACGTGCACTTTGTTAAAAATATAATGTAGATGCTCTGTTGGTAAACTAAGTTTAATTCTGAATTACTCAAGGAAGCACTATGCACTTTAACAATGCTTTTACATATTGTCTTCTGTCATGTTAAGTGTACAAGATATTTTTGGTCGCTATGTATTTATGTGTGTTGTTCTGCTTATATGGTTGTATTTTTACATACCGAATAAAGCTTTTGAACTGAACTGACTCATGTGCAGAGTTAACCTTTTCATGCACAGCTGTAAATCACATCAGAAATGCAGTAAAGAGAGAGCAATCAGCGAACACAAATATTTCACTTATCCAATGAGCTGCTCAGCAGGAAAGGCTAAAAATGGGATTTAACAGGCACAGGTTTTGGGCACAAATGCAAAAAGAACAGATGATGGACGGAATGCCGAATAAATCAAACCTTTACCCCCAGTCATAGATCTGGATTGAATCCATTGTTTTGTTGCCGCCTACGCCATTCCAGGTTAAACCCAGCCATTGGCAAATCAGTCTTGACCCTGTTCCTCATGGGAACAGTCCAGCCTGAACTGCCACGCCAGGTCCTCCCTGGACCAGAAACAAACACTCAGGGACGGGTTTCAGGGTATCACCTGAGCACATTAAAGAGATGCAAGCAAAAGTTAGTTTTATCCTTTCCGATATATATTAATCTGAGAAATCTTGACATTCAGTACATTCAGAGGAAGGTCAAACTTGTTCACCGTATTTAAATACCAGTTTGGAAACATGAAGAAAATGTTGTAGAGATAAGGACATAAGACTCAGGAGTTTTCTAATTTAAAGAAGGTATCCTAGAATTTATCTTACATTTTTTTTTTTATGCACATGGCTTTGAGTCAACATCACTGATTAGACAATTTTGTATAGTGTATTCTGACATAAGGGTTGCACTGTTTACAGGAACTGATGTGCTTGTATAGTACATCCCCACCAGGATCTCGCAGACTTTCTTTTTGGCCTCCACCTTTGGGTAGGCCAGCCGAGCTTTGGATGCTGTTCCACAATGAAAAGGAGTTTCAGTTCTAGCTAGTTCAGGACAGGTCTTTGAAGAGTATGGGGTTCTGCTTACGCTGCTGGAGACTGAGCTGCATGTGCTGCAGTTAGCTCTCACTCTGACCAACAGATTCACAGCCTTCTCTTAATATCCTGGGCAGACTGCAGCTCTACTTCAGGCCCTCGCTTTGTGGTGACCTCATGGGCAGCTAGGTCTTCAATGGAGGTGGAGATTGGACATACGCATGAAGCTTGAGGTGATCTTCTAATATCATTAACAACTTTCTGAGTAAGAACTTAAAAAGTTACATTTCCATGGCCGGGGGAAGGAGTACAGGTGACATGCACAGTCCCCGGTTGGATCAGGCATGCTCTAGTAACTGGCATGAGAACTGCCTATCGGTGATCTACCACAATACGAAGATCTTAATATCGACAAGGTAAAATATTGTAGTCAAAATATCAACTGCCATAAACGTAAGAATATATCTAGGTAAGTCTAGATCCACTATTCTATCATCAAGGTACATAGGTGTGTACCCTTTTTTATGGGAGAAGTGTGGCAATGCTGGATGGTAGGAATTTTGTGAATCCCCACAGATTCTGGAACTTTCCCTCATAGAAGTGTGAGGAAAATGTGTGATTGTAGCCAAAGTTTGACATTTGCAAGGCATTCTGATTAAGGAAAATGGCAGGATCAATGCAAAACACACAATTTTGAATTCGCTTGGGTCTCTAGGTTTCAGAAATCCTCTTTGTTTGTAGGGGTCCCTGATAGCCTGAATAGTGTGGCTATTCACCATGGCAAATGAGAATAAATTGTGACTCAAATCTCTCTGCTGGCCCAAATGTCAAAACAACAGCCAAAAGATTCTAAATTTCCACTTCCTTCCCATAGGGATGGGGGATGGGGACGGTCTAGGCCAGGGCCGGGCTGGCCGTAGCAGGCGCCGGGCAATCCCCCGGTGCGCCGCATGGGTGGGGGCCGGTTTTGGGCCCCAGGGGGACGTTTTTGTTACCGGGCAGTTTTTGCAGCATAGCTGCAAATTCGGCCCTGTAACAAAATCGGCCGAAAACCGGCCCTGGCAAAGTGCTCGGCAGCAACCCCAAACCCCCCCCTCAGGGGTGGGGGCCTGCCGAGCAATTTGCCAGGGCCGGTTTTGGTTCCCAGTCCGGCCCTGGTCTAGGCCCCAAGGATTGCAGAATGACGGGCTTTAGGGGCAGAGGGGCAGTCAGGAAGGGGTGGCCCCAACTCTGTTTTGTCTTGCTACTATCCCTAGCATCCAGTTGGTTTTCTGCCCCTCTAGGCAGATTGTGAGTAAATTCCCCAAACTGCCCCACGTGGGCAGAAAGACTGTGAGCTCATTCTGGGGCACTTCTTTGTTTTAAAAAAAAGCCTTCGTATTTAATGACGTTTCTGCTTCCCCCCCCCACCCAAACCCAGAGGCTGATGAGGGAAACAACCCTATTCGCAGTGGTGGGTGGTGATGTATAGATGTGGAGGGGCGCTAGAGCAAAGTGGATGTTTTAACCCACTGACAGGCACTGTAATAAGTGCCTTTAGTCTTGATGCCAAAGCTCTCAATCATGGCTCGTTAAGGGTGTTATATATATATAATGGTCCCTGATTGAGAGCTCTGAACTTGAGGCAGAAGGCAGTGCTAGTTTCTCACAATGTTTGTCAGTGGTTTAAAAAAGTAAATAACGATACAATATTTACTTACCCACGCGTCCTCTGTGTTCTCCTCATCAGAAGTCCCAGTGTGAGCATTGGCCAACTCCTCTCTACCACTCCAGACGCTGCTTCCATGCTGCTGATAATGTTAAGCAGCATGAGAGCTGCGCCAGGATTGGCCCGAGCCGGCTGACTCGGACTCTTTTAGGCACAGGGGACCTGTGCCTTTTCTCCACCCAGCTGTATAAGACAGCTTGGTTGGAGAGGTTTAAAGTGCTCATGTCAGGCTGCCCGCCCCAAGACAGTCAGCCAAAGTGACATGCGCACTTTTAACAGGAGTAGGTACCACTCCTGCCCTGCTTTAAATCAGCAGCAGTGGCCCACCCCCTTCCTGACTCTTGGCTCGGGCTGAGATCAGCTGTGAAAAATAAAATGGTAAAAAAAAATCACTGTATTATCATTTTATTTTTCACCTCTGTTGATTTTGCAGCAGAGAGCGTGGCTTCTCAGCTCAAATGGAGGAACCGCTGCTGCTTCTCCGCCTCTAGTGGGTGCAGAAAGGCTACTAGGGCCATTATGAGATTGGGACAGACCTGATGCTTGGGCAGACCACTGTCACCCCGTCATTTTTAATTTTTTGCCCTTGTAAAAGCCCCAACCTACCCACCTGGGGGTTGCATGCTTGATGACATTGTGGGCCTCCTGTGGTGATCTGGAAGCAGGGATCCACTTGGGGGAAGTACTGCTGGAAAAGGGACATTGTCCTGTTTTTATCAGTACTGGTCCTGCACTGATTGGTGCTCAAGGGGTAGAAGTATGTCCCAATCATCAATCAGACTGCGCTTAATGGCATGGTCTGCTTTTATTTTTATTTAATACGGCATCAGAGAACAGGAAAAATCCAACTCAGGAGGCAAGGAAATCTTCTTGTGTCCCAAATTTGATTTTTAAGCACCAGAAGTATTTTCTCAAGCAATGCAATAGAAGGACTGTTAACATCCACAGCACTAGAAAGATAACGCGGGAATATCAATGGGCCATCTATTGCCTTCTCGTGGTTAAGAGGAAATGGAAGAACAGTACATCAGAAATGCCTCTACCTTATGCTTAACTTGATTTTATCTAAGGGGTTTGAGCCAGCACAATGCATGTGGTAAGTGTCTTGGAGACCAATTGCTGTAAGGTGATCTCTGGGCTGTACCAACAGAAGAGCTGTGTGGGAGGCATGTATCTTATCACTACTGGTTTATATGCAGGTCCCTTCAAACTGACTATGAGGCTAAGTAGCTCATGGACTTTTCTACTAAAGTTCCAGGAGACCAATGCCAACTCAGAGGAACTTTTTAAAAAGAAAGTGTTTTTTGACAAAAAAGCCACCTTGTGTCTTTTCCTAAATGTAGACATGGTTGTCTGCTGAACCTTGCAAGCCACCATCCTTGTGACTGTATGCAATTGAAGTGAGACACAAATTTCAACCTACCTAATGGATATTAATTAGGTAGGTCAGATTGCGATCCACTCTGACTTGGAATTTTACAAACTGATAACTATATAGTTCGGTTTGCAAAATTCAATGCTGGTCGCAACAAACCTGGTTGCAAATTGCAAGCCGTTTCTGCGACCAGCATAATGGTACATTTGGCCCCAGATGCTGAGATGTCGATTATACTGAATGAGAGCACAAAAAACATCATCGCAAAATCACAGTTAAAGGTACACAACACAATAAAATCTTGAGTCATGATAAAATCCTATTGTTTTTTACGGTCTCTCGCCCTAACATACGATAAGATAGTGGTTGTCACTTGAGTGTTGATTCTAAACTACATTTACAAACAGAATTGTTCTTTTTTGCTTGCTATCATGGCAAAACTGTGTTTGAAGTTAGATCTTCAATCTAATCTTACCCCCACCACCTGGGTTGAAATCCTCCCTACTCGTCCATCAATTCTTCTTTTCTTTCCCCTTCAGTTTGTGCTTTTGTACACATAAGCTTGGAGATATTTTCCTTTGTTCTTTGTTAGCTGCTGTAATACTGATTGGTGCAGTAGTGATATGAAAAAAAAGCATTTGCAAAGCAATCGGTCTCGCCTTTGGGACCTTAGATGTATTTAGCTATGCAGCACATTAGCCTGGGTGCTGAAACATGTACTGTTCTTTAACATGGAGGGAAAGTAAGCACCAAACTGCGTGACATGCCAGGTATGAGGAACACATGGAGAGAAATATTGCCTTCCAGTGGGAAATGGTATCGTCCAAAGCTCTGTTTTTAATATAAAATCAGGGCCTTCGGTGGTCATATCACTGAGAATACAAGATTTGAAAACAATATTACTGTTTACGGGTGCTCGTGGAAGACAATTTCTATGGACTGGAATCTAGAGAATGCTAAAGTGAATCTGGTGTTTTACTGACCTCTGCTGGTCGTTTTCTATCATGAAAGTTAAATCGAGGAAGTTGCCAGGAAAATTAAAAAAAGAAAGTCCCTCAGCAGAAAGCAATTCTGGTATTTTACTGACCTCTGCTGGTCGTTTTCTATCAAGACAGTTAAATAGAGGCAGTTGAACAGAAAAAAAGTCCCTAAGCAGAAGCAGACAAGTCCTAGGGGTGATCTCCAGAATCCACAAAGTACAAACACATATAAGTATATACTAAAGTATATAAGTATATACTAAAGTATATATAAGAGAACTCGAATGCTCGACCTAATTAATAAAAAAAATTGTAAATGAATTGGGCCGGCTCTTATTATTACGCTATTGGTGTACTCTGTAAGTGCTTCTGTTTATGAGTCGTGTGTACCAAGTAATGTGTATGAGTAATATGATATTAGCAAATAAATTCTGCTCACGCCTCAATTGGCATCCGAAAGGGTTTATTAACAAAAGAAAAATGAATAATCACTGAATCACAGATTGAGTCATCCAGAATATCCTCCGGCTTGACCGAGTGAAGCAAGCTCATGGAACAACATCAAAGCACGCTTACATTTAGATCATGGTCATGCGACTGATAAAAATAAATGCAAATGGGTGAGTAGAGTGAAATCATTGGAATGAGTGAAATGACCTTCAGATAGTAACTATAATATGAACACATGTGGTTGATCAAGATAGCCTTCATTTTTAACCTGATGAGCCAAGGGATGGACACCGTTCAACACCAGAGATGAGCACTTCCTGTGGGTATGATTAGAGCGAGCAAGCGACATGACCAGAGCAATGTATGGTTTATGAATCAATGAATGAATGATTATCTTTTATACAGCGCACGGTTACTCTGTGAGTGTTACTCTGCTTGGCATAAAAGAACAGGTGGGAAGGGTGGATGAACAGTCAGGTATGAGTCCTCCAATTAAAGCTTAAATAAGTATGTTTTCAAAGATCTTTTAAAGGTTATTTCATCTGTAATTGATCTCAGATAAAGAAGCATCTGATTCTAGATCTTTGCGTCCAGGACCATGAAAGAGGACCCCCACCACCCAACATTTTTTCCTAACACAGGGGACGGATAACGGGTGAGCATTACTAGAGAGCAATGTCCTACCAGATCTGTAGTCGCTAATCCTCTCGTTCAAGTAACCGGGTCCGGTATTGTGAAGGGCTTGATGAGTCATTGAAAGCGCTTTGAACATAAGACTCCAACCTGCGTAACAGGATATCATGATCCACTGTGTTGAAAGCTGTTGACAAGTCTAATAGCACCAAGGCTACATTGAGTCCTGGATCCGGTCCTGCTTTGATGGACTCAGAGATATCCAGTAGTGCTGTCTCAGTGCTATGTCATGCCCTAAACCCAGATTTAGAAGGGTGCAAGATATTGCCTTCTCATAGAAAAGCCATGAGCTGTTGGTTCAACGTCTGGTCAAGAGTCTTGGTGGCTGCCGATAATAGTGAGACTGGTCTGAAGTTTGCTAGAACTTTAGGATCAGCATTAGCCTTCTTGAGTAGGGGTATTACTTTCGCCCTCTTCCATGAGTCTGGTCAGCGGCAGTTTCTTCATGAGGGCGGGGCAGAGTTGCCCTGCCCCCGCTTACTGCGAGTCACACTAAACGTGAAAAATGGCAATGAAATGATTTCACCGAGGTGTGCCGCCAGCCTGCCCCCAAACCAGGAGAAATACAGAGCTTGTCCTCTGCTGCCAATTGGCAGTGGCTTGACTGGCCGCTCCAAAGTGCACATGTCAGTTTTGTTGGCTGTCAAATGACAGCCAGCCTGACATGTGCACTTTGCAGCTCTCCAACCCAGCTGTCTATGACAGCTAGGTGGAGAACAAGCACAGGCCTCAAGGCCCTCAAGGGCCTGAAGGATCATTCAGTCAACCCACTCTATCCAATCCTGTCTGTCATGCTGGTTAGCAGCATGAGAGCAGCATCTGGATTAGGAAACTCTTTGTGCATCAGACTACAGAGGAATACAGAGGAGGACATGTTGCCCATGGGTAAGTACAATTTTATTTTATTCATTAAAAATGAGTCATGCATATTAGTGTAGTAATTACGTTAGTGGTTATATTCTATTTTGGGCTTTTGGATGGAGAGGTTGTTTTTATTTGGCCTTTTGGCGGGAGGGGTTGGCTTGTTTTTGGCTTTTGGAAGGGAGGGATTGTTTCATTTATTTTTTTGGGAAGAGGTGGGGCAATTCCCTAGCCCCACCACTTTCAAAGGCTTCCAGCCGCCCCTGAGTCCGGAACTACCCCAGATTGGAGAGAAGCTGAAAATAGCTCGTGGTAAGAAGAGACAATAGCATTGGCAATTAATTTCAAAATATGTGGGGGGAATTGGGTCATAGGTGGACCCAGATCTACAGCTTGAGAATTGGGCCTTCAGTTCCTCTATCTGTGCATGTTGGAAGTACGTCAATTTCCTTTGTGCTTTTGGTTCTGATATATCTTTAGACATTATGTCAGGGTCCAAACTGTTGAGGTACAATTGGGTGGCCTGAATTTTAGTGATCTTGTCATCTGAAAAGTTGCTATGTCTTGTGCAGATGTGCTGATTGGTTTCAAAAGGCGGGCAGTCGACTTTGGGTCCATAAATCTAGTTACAATCTTAAAAATCTCTTTCCCATTATTGTTAGCCTCCTTGATGCATTGGGAATAAAAAGATCTGCAAGCTCACTGTATGTTTTTGTAGTATGAACTGATAAGTATGAATTGAGGGACTCCTTGTAATGATCCTTTTCAACCTTCAAGAAAGCGACTGGACATTGGATCTTCCACATTGTCCAAAAGCATGATAAAGTCACCCAGTACGACAAAGTTAGCATAACTAATGCATTTAGGGGCAATGGCCTGATCTAGAGATGAGATCAAATCTCCCGCATACCGTGGAGGGCAATGTACTAAAACGCCAGAGAAGTAGCATTAGGCGCAAGGTGATATACCAAAATAGAGGGCTTCTGCCCCCTTCAGCTCATCCATCATAAACATATGGCATTTAAAAACTTTCCTGTACACAATGGCTAAACCTCCCCCTCTCTTATGGTAAATGCAAGGATTTTACTTTGGAAATGTGACCTCTCCCATCAGTGTGTCCTTTACATTTTGTGGTCCCAAATGAAGCTGATTAACATTCCTTTCTGCTCAAACCTTCCAGCTCCTTCAGTCTCTGGATCCCAGACAACAGATTCATGCTTGCCCTCATGAATGTCCATTGGGAATAGGTGTGTAGAGCACGTGTTCCTGATGGGCTTGGTGTTTTGGAGGCAGTGATGATATCTTGCCTCGAAGGGCTGGAGGACATGTTGTGAGACAGCAGGGACAGAGACGATCAACAGCAGTTTAGGGACAGGGCTCAGTTTTATAGATCTCCGAAATCCTGAAAACAGAGAGCACATCCCTTAAGGCTATGACTCTCCTCTTCAGATTCCACTATAAAATGCCACTGCCGCCATCAATACATAACTCTACTAATGTCTAATGTGGATGTTTCCTGCAAACCATCTCATATGTATCTGAAATAGATATATGGACTCAAAATCTAAATTCAGCACACAGATGTTTTGGATTTGTATTGTAGTTCTGCCTTTGAAGGTCATTTTGCTTTATGTCTTTTTCTGTAGTAGGATTTGTTTTCCCTTTATCTTGAAGGTCCTATTTTTGGTTTGTGTTCAGTGCATCTGCTTCTCAGGGAGCAATCACATCTCTCTACATTCACAGTTAGAAGGTATTCATCCAGTGACGGAGGGATCAGGGTGACTACTGTCCACAGGTAGTGCCTGCTGCTGTAAACCATTGCCACAATGGGTCTGTGATGACCTCTCTATACCCATCACGTGATAGAACTTAACTAAACTTAGTTTGTGATTCTGAAGACATAAAAAAACTACTACTCATGCTTTGACCAATCTGTTTGATTAATCCTGGAAAAGGTGAGAAGGGGTCCTGGGAGGGGAGGAAGACTGCTTTCACTTTCTGCAGGACTAGAGTGGTAAGTGGGATCAGGATGTGGGGCCAAAACAGTCAATCCAGTTGGGGATGAGGCAAAAACTACCAGATGTTTGGGTGCAGAACAATAATAAAAAAACAGTAAAGACCAGTACAGTAGGATCAACACCAGGCTAAGAAAAGTAACAGCTGGGTATGGACTCCCCTGTGGTACCAGTGGCTATAGTAAGAAGGGGACATGACCAAGATATGGTTGGGAGAAGGGTCAACTCCTCTGTAAAGAACATTGTGGTTATCATCAGGGGCACAGTGAGAAGATGCATGGCGCTGCCTCCACTGTGAGCAGGAGAAAGGTAGGCCACTGAGCTGCTATCTCCAGGGAACAGGAAGATGCTGCAAGGGTAGTGTTGTTTCCATGTACCACCGGGGGGTGACAGTGGTTGGTCGCGTTCAATGAGCAAACAAGTGAAGTGGGAGGGGTTGAGGAAGAACTGGGCCTCTCGTTACACAGAGACAGAGGCGATGAAAGAGAAGGCCATGACAAGGATGTGGCTCAGGAAGTTACTATGCATTGGGAAATGGAAATGTATCAGCCAGAAATGGAGTCTGGACCTCACAGCCAAATGGATGTTGGCAGGTTTGAAGGATTTGTAACTTGAGGTAAGGCTGCACTAGTTTGTGAAGTCAATGAGGAAGGGTTGAGTTAAGATTGAGGGAGTTCTCTAGGTATCATACATGCTGCAACACTGGCTCTTGTTTGTAAGCCTGATGTACTTCTGTAATAAATGCCCATTTTTCCCAGCTGACGTATCTTCTGAACCAGTGCCCAGTCGCCGCTGCTGAGTAAATGATCACCATTTAGCATCCACTGGTTCTATGCCTAGTGTGATGCGTACTATGCACAACTCAACAAAGAACATACATTTATTTAAACCAAGTTCATTACGAACTGTCTAATACAGAAAACATATTAAAAACAATATTATTGAAGGGCTCAAATTGATGAATGTTGTTGTTTGAAAAATATGCCAATTTTCCTGTTTTTAGGTCAAGCTTACCAAACAGTGCATGAAGTTTGATTGCAAAAGTCTTGCTGGAGACCTACAAAGACCTACAAAGAACTTACAGTTGGTTACATCCACTGTTGCTTACCATTGGTTACATTCACTGTCAATTGCATTTCCTTACTATAAATTCATAGACTTTTCTTTCCCTGGCATGTCCATCTTGGGTTTGTCCCTCCACTCGAGCATAGCTTCTTTACCATCTCTCTATCCTTCCACTGCTCACTTTTAGTGAATTAATTTTTCCTTTTAGCTCAAGCACTGCATGAAAGTGCATATGTTTTTCACCTCTCGCCTTCTCTCACCCGTCTGCTCCCCCAAATGTCCAAGCCGTGCTCCATGTTCTCTCTTGTGTGCTTCTCTCTGCCCCATCGCACTTTGTGTTGTTCTCACCCTTGTGTGCTTTTCCCCCACTGCCCTTGTTTCTGTCACTTCGTGTGCTTCTCACTTTCTCATATGCTTCTCCTCAGTGCCCCCTGAGCAACATGTTCTTCTCTCCCCTGCCCCAGTACTCTCTTTTTCTCCTTACATATGTGCTCCTGCCCCAACCACTCCTTTGGCTCTTTCTCTCATGGGATGCTTTCCCCCTCCTCACCCCATACAGTCCCCCTATGTGATTCTCCTTTAACACCACCCTACGGTCCTTTTATTGTTAAATTTGCGCTTTCACACTACAAAAGTGTTATTTTTTTAATTATTGATCTAAGTTGCATCCGCCATCTTGGATCCCTAATTAAAAAGAATTAGAACAAATGGAGCCTGCGTGAATTTAATTTTATTTTAACGATCCTACACAGCATTGTCAATATCTGTTTTATATTTTACTGCACCATTTGCCTTGATTTTTTCTTGACAGTACACAGGGACATATTCAGAAAGGAACTACAGGATTAGTTAACTAAAACATTGTAAAACATGGGTGTGGGGTTGGAAGGATGTTGTCTTTGTTTTCATACTATGTGAGAAGTGTTTCCACATCATGCGTGATGACCACTAAAGTGCAGTTATCGTGTTATGGGATGCAACATGTGGATGATGAAGGGTGAGAGACAGACGCGCAGTTTTGTGGTTTCAGTATACGGGTAGCTTAGAACCGCTCTGCAAATCAGAATAGTGTTTTCTATTGATATAGTCTGCCAAGCTGATTACTGCAATGGGTTGTCCAAGCTGAGATTTTGTTTATACTTGTGGTACTGAGCTGGCATGATGGTAGGGAGAGAGAAGAGGAGAGATCTGTTGGGATGGGCATTTTTGTTATCATCTCATATCTGGGTGTCTTTTTGAGAGGTAATGAAGTGGTCAGATTATATAAATATGTGGGACCTGCAGTAGTGTGCTATATTAAAATTCTTTGAATTGTCCGACAATATTTGACAGATCTTCCCTGTTATTCCATGCTTCTTCATTTGGTGGTGTTTGTGTTTTGTTTGTACAGTGCTGGTAATGGACACCCCTCTTAGCAGATGTTTTTTATGCGAATTTAAGAGCTATAAGTTACAACTTGCTGCTGACCACTGTGTATTATGGTCTTATTATTAGTGTGGGCCGTAAGTGTTATATATCCAAGTACATAACTATATGATGTTACGGCGAACCATAGGGCAGCCTTTCTTAGCCAACCTGCATTTTGAAAGCAATTTGCTGGTTGATTTTTTTTCAATTCGTGTGTTGTAAGCTGAGGATTGCTATTGAGGGAGTGACTCTTTTCAGGGCTCTATTGTCAGGATGTGGGTGGTGCAATTATCTATGTTTTCATCTTTCTTCGGATGTGTATATGCTCCTGCATATATCTAATGTTGGCTAGGAGTGAGTTCCAGAGCTTGGCAGCGTGTATTGAGAAAGTAGTGCCTCATACAGATTTCATATGGTTAGGTGGTATAATGATAAGTGGTGAAAGCCTGTACCACTGGGTTCTGTCTGGTTTATAGTGCTTTAAAATAACTGGTAGGTATAGCAGTCCTTTCTTTGGCAGAGTCTCTGTCAGGAGACTGCTTTGAACATTGCTCTTCTAGCTAAAGTTAGGAATTGCAGGACTGGAGTCATGCGTTCTCTTGGGTGAAGGTGGAGAAGATGCCTTGCAGCAGGATTTTTGTGGAGTTATATTTTGCGTACATGTAATGCATGTGCGCCAATGTATAGGTTGTTGGTATAGTCAAGCTTGGAGATGACGAGTGTGAGGATAGCTTGCAGATTATGTTGGTATGCAAGGTATAGGAAAATGTGAAATATTGCTTTCATTGTGCAGAAGACGCTGTTAGTTACGTTGTTAATATGCAGTACCAAGAATATGCCTGAATGCATGGTTACTTCTGGGTTTCTAACTTCACTTAATGATGCTGAAGGGGCTTCAAGTTCCTTAGGCCATATGGCGGTAGGCTGGTACTTTTGCCATTGTCTGCAGATCATAGTCGCTGTGTTTGCAGCATTGAGCTTTACATGGTTATTCATAATTGTAGAAAAGTAGGATCTGCTTTTATGGTTACCCTCACTTTTTGCCTGGTGGCTATGCTGTTTCTGACTAGTCTGACTGGGATCCTGCTAATGAGGACCCCAGTCTCGCTGCTTTCTCCTTTAAATTGTTATGAGTAATCAGGTACATCCCGGATCGAATACTGGGGTACCCTTGTAAGTCCCTGGTTTATGGTACTAAGGTACCCAGGGCATAGGTATCCCAGGGGTCCCCTTTAGGCTGAAGCATGTATAATGCTACCTAGGGGAGACCATTCAATCTGTCAATTAAGGCCTGCAATTGCAGACTGTGTAAGCTGGTGCTAACACCACTTATGACATATAGGTTCCCTATATTTATGGTCACTGCACTTAAAACCTATAAGTCACCCCTTCAGCAGGCCTTTTCAATCGTGAAGGCAGGGTGCTCATTTCTAAGTGTGAGGGTGCCCCTGTATGAGCAGGACACCCCTACAGCCTTGAAGACCATTCTCCCAGGTCGTGAGAGAGTCATATAAGATATAGAGGGGCACTGCGTCATTATGCGATGACCATCTCGAAACTGGCTGTAACAAACCCTGTCATGTTTGGTATATGTTGGAATCATACCTCCCCCACTGTTAACGGTGTGGGGGGTATGATCCCAAGCACTGTAAAGGCCCTCCGTTAGGCCCTAAGTGCTCCCGGTACCAGTCTTCCACACCCGGACAGCACAACATGGCTGCTGCCAACCAGAGACACGATTCTGCCCTCCTGCTGCTGAGCCAAGCTCGAGCAGGGGAATACAGAACAATAGGTATCCTGTCACAGGGAGGTGTGACCACCTTCCAGACAGGTCTAGTGTATTGGGGCCACGTGGGAGCGCTTGCCAGTGCCACTCAGTCTGCTAGAAGGGCACATTTGGTGCCCTACTTGCATATTCCAGTTCAATCCAGCTCAGGGAGCCATTGACTCCCACATGAAACTGGAGAAAGGACATGAGAGTATCCTCCCCACTGTCCAACCTCTCCCCTGAATCGTTCCAATTCTTTCCTCAGGGTACTTAAGAGCTTACCTGAGGGTAGGTCCCAAGATTCATCGTGGGGCACGATACAATTCAAACACCACTTCAACTTCAACCTCTGGACACTCTGGAGTTCTCTCTGTGCATCAAGGTTGCAACCGGGAAGACTTCTGCTGCTCCTGATCTCTTCGCCTTTCTCATCTGCTGCAACGTCCATGGCTGTGCTCCATACAAGAAACCTTCTAAAAACTGTGGGCATCCAAGACACCTGAAGAAATCTCCCTTGAAGTGAAGAAGTCACATCCCCGCTTCTGGAGGCACCGCAACTAAGCTGACCGGTCTGCTGATCCTGAGCTCCAACAAACTCCCAGAGGTTCAGGTTGTGATACTTTGCATCCCGCGAGGCCTGCCCTGCCCTCTCACCAAGTTTGAGGCCAGTATCCCTTGTCAGAGCCGCAGGAACCAAACTCCTGTGTTCCACATCAACTTGCAGTTGTAAAGGCTTGTTGGCTTCCTTCCACCAAGATCTTTGGGCTCCAAGTAGCCCCAAACTCCAGTGACCAGAATCTTCAACCACACCACAGCACTTGCACCGTGGGCTTGCTTCTTCTGGTGAGCTGCTCGAGGTCCTCTTGCGACTCCAGTGCCTCCAGCCTGGGGGTCCTATTGAAGCTCACCTTTGAATTCTTTGGGCTCCCCTGATTGCTCGGGCATGCCCTGACTCCCCTACTTGTGGTGAGTCTCCTGAACCTTGCTGGTCCTGACACTGTACCTTCTTCACTTTCCACATTTGTTGCAGTTGCCACGGCTTGTTGGTGCTCCCGATGGACACCGACCCCTCAGTTCTCGACATGCGATGTGAGACAGCTTGTGAATGGCTCCTGGTCTTCCACAGCATTGCCTGGTCCTCGCAGCTGCAGCTCCAAGGTCACCGTCAACTCTTCTACAGCACCCAACATCGTTGGGCATTCTTGTCCGTGCCCCCTGGTCATTTCCAAGTGGCATAGACTCTGTCCCCTCTACATGCAGGTACTTCTCGACTTGAATCAACTTTGGGTTCCACCGGAAACTTTCACCTTCTCCAGCAGCGGCATCTTCCTGAAGCCCTCTATTGGGTTCAACAATGGTTTCTGACGCCACTTCACACCTATGCACCCGGCTCCCCCGGGGCAGGTATCCTGGTTCCTAAGGTATCCACGGGTGGGGTGGCTCTCCAATCTTCTGTCTTCCATGTGGTTTCTTCAGGGTCCACTGAGGAGGACCCTTCCTCTTTAAAATTACAATCGTGACTTACACATTAATTTGTATGGAGAACGCGGTCGTGTTCTTACACTGCACACAACCTCCGTGGTGCTCCTAGATACTCACCTTGGGTGGGTCATTGAGTCCCCGGCACTTCTACATCCTCTGAGTATTGTCTTAACTTGAGTCGTGGTTCGCATACCACTATTTTAGTATATGGTTTGGTCTTGATAGAGCGTCACTTTATTCTAAAATTTGTAGGGGTGCATCATATTCACTGTTAGTCAGCACCCACATATTAATCGATGTAGTTAAATGTGCCATAGAAATGTATCGTTAGAATTGTTTAACGTAGGTGTGATTAGAAATGTAACCATGCTCTTCATGAAGTAATGCTGCAGATCATTGCGAATGCATTTTAGTAAACGCATAATGTTTGATTTTCACGTAGTGCAATGTGTTAGTTTAAACGTGTGCCATGTTAAAGTTGCACGTGCAGTTTGCTTATTCACGTGTATAAGAGTGATGAAATTAATGCTTAGAATGTGATTTAGGAGTGTTTAACAGTGTAAAGGCTTGACCGCACATACGTTTTAAGAGAAAGGCCTGTTCATTTTCTTATGTTAGCTAAGCGTTGTAGGCCGAAAATGATTTCCCTTGGTAAAGGCTTTGGGTTGCAGGATGATGGAAAATCTTAGAGAAGTGAAACGTTTCTCGTTCCCATGTTTCTGTTGCAGGTGCAAGGACATTTAGCTCATTAGTGAGACTAGGTCTTTGTTTTAGGAGTTAGGATGGCACGGGAAGCCAACAGGGGAGTAAGTTGGAATGTGCGGGTGATACATTCAGCGGAGAAGGTGCCTGGGACCCAAGGTCAAGCTAACCGTCGTTGGATGAGAGACAAGTTTCACTGGAAAAGTACTGGAAGAAGACCTGGCTGAAGAGGTGTGCAGAAGGGCGTGTTCTACGTTTTTGGGATTTTATATTAGGGACAGTGCCCCGAGGGTTGAGCAGTTGAGGCATAGATGGGAAGCTAGAAACAGCATCTTAGATCGAGCTCTGACTAAGTGAATGTACTTCTTAGGGAGTCTTCACTTCTGACACCTTTTTATTCTCTTGTCTGGGAAGGGAAATGCTAAGTAGGGATGTCACCTTAGAGATAGAGTAGGGAAAGACTAACTGATTTTCTTTTAGGCTAATGGTTTCAGATATAGAAATTGGACTAACCATTGGTTTGTTAATGCTTTTAGAACTGATTATCCTTTTTATTCTGAGTCGTATGAGGCTCTTGCGTAGAATTTCTTTTGTATTAGTGCCCATTTATTTTCTTCACCTTGTATTGAGGTGTTTGTACGTGAATTTATTCCTGGTTGTAATAAAATCTTGAAATTTAGATTCAGAGTCAGTGGTCCTTTGGGAATGGGAATTGATTTGGCTAATTATGTATTGAGATTTGAATTTTATCCCCTCCACACTATTTAGCAGATAAAAAGATCCTGGCGACCTGAGAGGATTCTTGGTGATAATCAGGTAGGCAAGAATCCGGCTGCATCCGTTGGTAGCAGAGGATGGTTATCTCTGATAGTGAGGGGAGATCTAGATCAAGATAAGAGATTCTAGAGGTCCATAGAAGTCAAGTGATGGTGACTCATCGGATGGCGAGCAGCGGACGACGGCTGTTGATGGAGATTGATGAAGAGTAGCAGTTCGTTAAGGAGTGAGTATGAATGGGGTGAGATGTTTGTAGATTGCGGTGTTGATTTGTCTGTGTGATGTCTTGCGGAGTTGGAGTGAGTGTTGAGTGATTGTGAGATCAGGCTGTGAGCGCGCGCAGCCCGGGAAAATCTTAGGCTCGAAGAGTAGCTTAAGTGATTGTGGTGCAGAAGACACCCGCGGTAGATTTTGTTGACTACTGAAAGGGGATCGTGAGACGTCATCGATTACCCGGACCGAGATAGGGGGTGCGAATGTGTGAGTGCCTGAGTAACGGAAGCTGGTCGTGGGTTGTTGTATGTGGAATTTGAGTAATTGAAACCTATCAGAGAGGCGATTGTCCGGTCGTTTCGCGGAGAGACAGTTGCCAGTTGAGGTCGACAACTTCGAGAGACTGTGGACGGACAGTGAGAGAAATAACTTGTTTGGGACAGACGGTTATTTCAGCGTGTGAATGGGACGTGAATTGTAAAGGAGGGGAACTGTTGCTAGCGGAGGAAAAGTGACTTCAGAGGGTGTCGCGCTGCGATAGGTCGGTTGGTGTGAGTCACGCTGCTATTGGTGGATTGACATCAGGAAGTGAACGAAAACATTGTGTGTGGTCGAAAATTGCTCATCATGAAATGTTTTAAGGTTTTCCGAGAATTATGTAGAGGTGACAAACATGTGGTTACTCGAGGGGGAGAAGAAGCCCCTCCCGAGGATACTCCGGTGCACTATATGGCAAGAAATGTGGGGTTGCATACTATAATTTGGCTTGAAAATTGGCATAAAATGACTCATGGTGAGGGAGAACTAGCTTTCCCACGATATGGTACTTTCAGGTTGGAGGTGTTGTATCAGTTGAAATCCGTAATGTCTTCGTTGCGACCTTTGCCAAGACCAACTCAGTTTGAGGCATTGCATGCATGGATTAGAGCAGCACATGACAGGCAAATAGACCGAAGTCAAGAAAGGGTGAAGAAGTCAATTAAGGCATTCCAGGAGGCAAGGTGAGATGCACAAGAAAAGAGGTGGAGAGTACAAACGATAGAGGTGGACAGGTTGTACCCGCTACTGGAAAAGACAGACAGTGCTAAGTCAAAAAGTGTAGATGACGATGACAGTGATACAGATGACAGTCTAGTAGAGAGGTTGTTGTCTGAGAGACCACCTCCATACAATCCAGATTCCTATGAAGGGAAGTCGGCTCAAGCCGAAGGGACTAGCAGATTACAGACTCAGTCAGAGGTGAGAGTAGAAGGGAAAATCTCGACAGGAATTGAAGGCATGAAAAATCAGTCTGTAGCAAGCACAGAGGTTGGGAGAGGTGTGAGGCTACCGGATGCTCTAAAGGTACCGGTTACCATTGGACCTATTGTTTCAGTTTACGACCCTTTATCAAGAGAAGGTTGGTAATCTAGCGCAGCCGACCACAGGATCGAATAGTGTGGTAGAGGGAAATGGATCAGTGAGGGGGGGATGGAGCAGACTCCAAACCCTATTGAATGGAGTACGGCATTGCCGGCTATAGCAGACTCCTCTAGGGGACAGGTGGATGCGAAGCCAGTGAGACCGAGGTCTTTGGTCGAGTCAAGATCAGATTTTCGGATGTGGACACCACCGGTGAGGAATCAAAATCAGAGTGAGAGAACTGTAGAAAGTGAGCAAGGCAACTTAGGACATCGTTCTGTTTCTAGGAGCATGACAGAAGGGATTAGACCTCAAGAACAGGAATGCAAGTATGATGAACGGAATGGGGCAGCATGTCAAGAATTACTGAAGGGAGCCTTGAAAGGGAGAATGTTAGTTGTTGTAAGGTTGAAAGCAGAGGTAGACGAGATAATAAGCGGAAATTTGCCTCTTGAAAGAACGGACATGTACGACCAAGATGAGTTACTTTTTGTAGCGAAAGATGTGGCTCGCAAGGCAAGAACTGCACATGAGAAGTTGTCGGAATTGGCTAAAAGGTATGAGGTGGACCTGTATAAAACAAAATCATTGCAGGGGAGCCATAGATTACAGTATAGCAACCAAGAATTGGAAGAGAAAAGGGTCATGGGATTGAGGACCCATATCAAGGATTTGATTATAGCAATGCGTGCATGGATCATGCTTGACAAATGGGAAGAAAGGTGATCCAAGAAGAAGAGTTCTAAAAGGACGATAGGAGAGACGCCACCTCCGAGTGGGAGGATAATGGATGTAGGAAATTTCCCTTTTACGAGAAGTACAGAATGGAGGATATGTGCATGTGCCTTGGAGTAGGGGTGATTTGGCTGCATTTACGAATGACTTCCCACGCTTGAGGGAAAAGCCAGTTGAGTGGTACAAGCAGGTTGATCGGTTTGTCAAGATCTCGAAAGTGTTGTGGATTGATTTGAACACGTTGTTTGATATTGTGGTTCCGAGCGATTTGTGGTCAGCATGTAAAATCTCTGTTGAATTGCCAACTTCGGAGCCGGATAGGGATCCCATTTCAAATGGTCCGTCACCCATAGTCATGAAGAAGTTCGAACAAGTGATTACGTGGCTGAAGTCGAAGATTTCACCTCAGGATATTGATTGGGTTAAGATAGATCGAACAATGCAGGAGCCAAAAGAGACAGTGCATGAGTTTTATGAAAGACTCTTGCAGGCTTTTAAGCAGTACAGTGGATTAGATGTCTTGGATACGAAAGACATGGGACAGTTTGTTTTGAAGTTTGTGTTGGGTTTGAGGCCAGAGGTTAGTCTCATGATACAGCAACATTTGATTTGTTGGCAGAATAAGCCAGTGGATGAGATTTTGCGGTATGCCAGGTACTGTAGTGATGAGATAGAATCGAAGCACAGGAAGTTGAAGGACAAATTGATGCTCGTTCAGATGCAAACGGCTCAGGGACAGCCTAGTGGAGGGACGTTAGGAAGGAAGCAGGGAAATAACCAAGGAGGAAATCAAAATGTCCAAGGTCAGGGAAGACCGAAGTCAGTTGATCCCAGGACAGGGATGGATGTGGCGACATTGAAAAAGACCACTGCGAGTCATCTTTGTCACCAGGTCGGACACTGGAAACGCGAGTGTCCCTTGAATCCGATGAATCAGGTGCAGCAAGAAGTAGAGATAGTTCAGGTACCTGTACCCGAGATTGTTCCCACAATGACAAGACATAGGATTGTGAAAGGGGGAACTAGTAGTCCACAGGTTCAAGTTCCTCAGCCACCTAGAGTTCTAGGTGATCACCAGGGAGTTCGAACTTATCAACAGATGCCCTTGTTCGAAGGGTGTGAGGAGTTCGGTCCAGACCCGATGGCATGACGGTGCCTGAGGGGGGAGGAAGACTGCACGCTTGGAGCAGTCTTGGAGGTAGACCAGAGGGGACCATTTGTAGAAGCAGATATTGATGGTCACCCTTTTTGGTTGACACTGGTGCTACCCGGTCTACTGTAAGATCAGCAGTAGTCCCTAACCTACCCCTCTCGGGACAATCGATCCAAGTCGTTGGCGTAGCAAATAAGAAATTGACTAGCCCATTGACAGAGCCAATTCCTGTGAGAATAGGAACCTTCCGAGATCGACACCAGTTCGTGGTGTGCGACTCGAGTCCAGTTTGCCTGTTAGGGAGAGATTTGTTGTGCAAACTGAATTGCACTATTTATTGCACACCGAAGGGAGTCGAAGTGCAGACAAAGGATGATGATGCGGCCTTCAAGGTTGCAAATCAGCGTGTGTGTATAGAAATGTACCCGGCGCAGACAGTGGAGCAGCTCCCACTTGATTTGAGGGATTCTGTGTCAATTGACGTGTGGGACCTCAGTGGAGAAGAGATCGGACTGGTCAAAGGAGTAGAGCCAGTAAAGATTCAGGTCAAGCCGAATGTAATTCACCTATCATGGGACTACAGAAACTGAGTGGGAAATTCAAGATTGTGCAAGACCTGCGAAAAATCAATGAGAAAGTTGTTCCATGTTGTCCGGTGGTATCGAATCCATCTGTGATCCTGTTTCAAATTCCATGTGAAGCTGAGGGGTTTACAGTGATTGCTCTGTGTCAAGCTTTCTTCTCGATACCACTCCACGAGGAAAGCCAGTTTTTTTTGCTTTCCGGCTGGAGAACCGTGTGTTAACGTGTTGTCGTATCCCTCAGGGGTACACAGAGAGTCCATCGATCTTTAATCAGATCCTGAAGAAGAATCTTCAAAGTCTTGTGTTACCGCAGAACTCCGTTCTGGTGCAATACATCGACGACCTGCTTGTTGCTTCAGAAACTGAAGACGCTTGCAGAATTGATACCATTGCTTTACTGAATCATTTGGCTGAGAATGGTCACAAGGTGTCCCTGGACAAATTGCAGTACTGTCTGAGTGAAGTACAGTATTTGGGTCACAGAATTGAGAAGGGCAGGAGAAAGGTGTCACCAGATCGCATTGAGGCTATTATGAACATGCCTGTGCCCACCACCCAGAGAGAAGTCAGAATGTTCTTGGGGATTGTTGGCTATTGTCGCGAATGGATTCCCAATTTCTCCTTTGAAGCGAAGCCTTTGCAACGGCTGACGCACAAGGGTGTGAGTGATCCGGTACCATGGGACGATGACTGTTTGATGTCATTTTTGAGGCTGAGAGAAGCCCTATGTCGCGCTCCAGCTTTGGGAATGCCTGATTACAACAAGGCATTCACATTGTTCTGTTGCGAGAGAGAAGGTTGTGCATTGTCAGTCCGTAGACCAGTTGCCTACTTTTCAGCTACTTTAGATCCAGTAGCTTCTGCGTTGCCCGGATGTCTTAAATCTGTTGCTGCAAGAGGTGTCAGTATTGAAAGATGCGAGAGTATTGTAATAGGACATCCACTTACAGTTTATGTGCCACATTCTGTTGAACTGTTTATGACAAGGACTAAAACACAGCACCTCACGAACAACAGGTTGACACGTTACGAGCAAGTTATACTTGCTGCAGAAAATGTGACTTTGAAGAGGTGTTCTGTTTTAAATCCCGCAACATTGATGCCCATTCCAAATGCAGATGGTGAAGATTGTGAGGATCACGTTTGTCTCGATGTGGCTGAACTATGCACCAAACCGAGACCAGACATTGTTGATGAACCGCTTCCTGACCCTGATGAAATTTTCTTTGTGGACGGTTCATGTCTAAGACACGATGTTGGTCGATTGAGAGCAGCGTTTGCTGTATGTACCATCACAGGAGTGGTGGAAGCTGCTTGTTTAGAAGGAGTACACTCCGAACAAGTAGCTGAAATCATTGCTTTGACACGTGCCTGTTTGGCTGCTGATCAGATTCAGATAACGATTTACACCGACAGTCAGTACAGGTTTGGTGTTGTTCATGACTTCGGACAGTTATGGTCACAGAGAGGGTCCATGACATCTTCAGGTTCACCCATCAGAAATGGGGAATATGTGAGACAGTTGTTGGAAGCCTTACAATGTCCAAAAGAGATTGCAGTTGTCAAATGTTCGGCCCACAGTAAAGGAAATGACTTTGTGTCTTTAGGAAATAATTACGCTGATGAAGTTGCCCAGTTTTGTGCAGAACAAGGATGTATATTTACTGGAGGGTATACTGGAGAAAGCCAAGAAAGAAGAGAGCTCAGCATGATGTTAGCCATGGCCGATACATGGGAAGAACTAAAACGATTGCAGGATGAAGTTTCTGATCAAGAACGGGATGGCTGGATAAGATTAGGATGTGAGAAGGGAGATGTGGATGTGTGGGTTTCGAGAGATGGGCGAGCTGTGTTGCCAGAATGTCTGTTGAATCCAATGGCAAGATTGATACATGGTGCAGTACATCTAGTCAGAGATGCAATGGTGCGAGTCTTCAGACAGACATGGTACAATCCGAAGTTTCGTGCAGTTGCTGAAGCTGTATGTCAGAGGTGTGTTACATGTCAGCAGATGAATGCAGGAAAGAGAACTGCTGTAACTTTGAGTCACATTGGGAGGTCAGGAGGGCCTTTCAATAGGATGCAGTTGGACTTTATCGAGATGCCGAAGTGTAATGGGTTGAGGTACATCTTAGTTGTGGTATGTGTCTTTTCAAGATGGGTGGAGGCTTACCCGACACGTAGGTGTGACACACTCACTGTAGCTAAGCTGTTGCTGAGGGAACTTATCCTGAGGTTCGGTTTTCCGACCTCTTTGGAGTCAGACAGAGGGACACACTTCCATAGCGAAATTATGAAATTGCTCTGTGCTGAACATGCCTGCACGAAAATCACTGAAGCCCTATGTCAGTCCAAAACACTTTTTAAAACTGTAAGAGAACTAGCTGGTTCCCTTACATTACAATCTCCTCCAGATTTAAACAAATTACAATGTGATGCCCTTGCAACTTTTTTTGTAGAAAAAGTCGACAAAATCTATCAGGGTATAGAACAAACTACAAAGGAAATTGCCGAGTCCAGAGCAACCCCTCCTTCTATTAATATTGGCCTTGAAATCAACACTTCAGTCCCCATCACTCCCATGAAAACAGAGATGTCCTCCTATATATCCCCACTTGATGTAACACCACCAGCCATTTTAGATAAATGGCCGTTGCTTGATTTAGACTTGGTTCGAAAACTTTTGAATTCCATCAAATCTGGCTCACCAAACGATCCATTACCGTGTTCTATCCTGAAAAAATTAAATGATAAAACCCTAGGGACTATTACCAACCTTCTTAATAAATCGCTACAGGAAGAAATCGTTCCAAAGGAATGGAAACATGCAATGATCCACCCTCTACTGAAAAAAGCTGGAACTGACCCCAACTTGCCATCCAACTTTAGGCCTATCTCTTTGCTACCTACCTTTGCAAAGATATTGGAAAAACATGTTCACAGAGTCCTCACTGATTTCATTACCACCCATGATCTTCTACCTCTTCATCAGTCAGGATTCCGGACAGGATTCTCTACGGAAACGACTCTGTTGGGCGTAACTGAGAATATCCGTCTACTGTTGGACCGCGGAGAAACGGTTGCCTTGCTGTTACTGGATCTCAGTGCAGCATTTGATACTGTGTCACATGCTGTACTTGAGCAAACCCTCCACGCCACCGGTATCAGGGGCGCCGCCTGCAACTGGATTAAATCACTGCTAGAACAACGCACCTTCCAGGTTTTCTCCCAATCAGCATGCTCTGACACTATGACCCTTAAACATGGAGTGCCGCAGGGCTCTATATTGAGCCCACTGCTTTTCAATGTTTACATGAGTCCATTGGCCAAAATGATAGAAGAGTCTGGCCTACTCATGTTCTCGTATGCTGATGATTCCCAGCTTATTTTCTCTCTATCATCTTCGGATCCAAATAACATCTCGTCATTAAAAATCGGCCTCACTAACATCGCAGACTGGATGAGAAAAATTTTTCTCAAACTTAATGGCGAGAAAACAGAGTTACTTGTTTTGGGCAAAAACAAAGAACTCTGGGGACCCCAGCACTGGCCTGATGTGATGGGCACACCCCCGGTCCCAGTCAAATCAGCACGCAATCTCGGAGTCATCATTGATGAATCATTAAGTCTTAATCAGCAAGCTACTAAGACATCATCAACTTGCTTTGCGATTCTAAAGTGGCTGAAGAAAATCTGTTGGATGTTACCCAAAAACACCCAAAAATCGGCCATCAATGCTTTGATAACCTCCAGGCTCGATTACGCCAACGTGCTTTATCTAGGGGCCAACAAGGCCATAACCCGACGACTACAGACAGTGCAAAATGCCGCCGCAAGATTGCTGTGGAAAATTCCCATCTCCACACCTACCACCGAGTATATCCGCGAATTGCACTGGCTGAAAATCGAGAATCGGGTAAAATTTAAATCCTTATGTCTTATGCATAGGATCTCAATCAACAAGGCACCCAAATATCTTCAAAACCTTATTCAGCCCTACCGTCCATCCCGCACCCTTCGTTCAGCTACAGCCAACCAATTTGTGATCCCTAAAATCAGGCTGGCGAGAATGGGCGGCAAATCTTTTTCATACCTGGGACCCTCCCTCTGGAATACTCTTCCATTGATTCTTAGGCAGGAAACGAATCACCTGAAATTCAGGAAAGCCTTAAAAACCTGGCTGTTTAACATCTAAAAATCCTGATTTTCTCAATGCACGGAATCATCAGCGCCGGGAAACCCTTTGTTGGGTAGCTGTAGCGCTTTAGAAATGAAATAAATAAATAATAATAATAATAAATGTGGATCAGAGATTGCATTGCAGTTATCGACCAGAGGCTTCTGGGATTGTGGAGCAAGTAAATGGGACTTTGAAAGCGTGGATGGCGAAAGTGTGTTCTTCGACATCCCTGAAATGGCCTGACGCACTGCCCTTGGTCCTCATGAGCCTTCGTAGTGTTCCCAATAGGAGAACGGGGTTGTCACCACATGAGATCCTAATGGGGAGGACGATGCGGTTACCAGTGATACCTGCTACTGCTTTGCTTAACATAACAGATGACTTGATTCTTGACTACTGTAAGGGACTGGCTGACGTAGTCTGTTCTGTGTCCCAGCAGGTGCAAGCAGCAACTGTTCCAGCCGCAAGTGACCTGTGCCACGACTTGTGCTCGGGAGACTGGGTGCTTGTGCGTAAACACGTGAGGAAGAGTTGCCTGGATGTTCGTTGGCGTGGTCCGTACCAGGTAATACTGGTCATGAACACGGCAGTGAAGTGTGGGGGACTGCTGAACTGGGTGCATGCCTCCCATACCCACAGAGTTCCAGCACCCTTGGAAGATACAGCCCCTCTCGTAAATGAAAATCCAGCTGAGGTGGCAGGGCCATCTGAGAGGGCAAGCCAAGCTCTGAGGGTTGCTGATGCAGTTGGTTGTGCACTAGATCGAGCTGAAAGGGGTTGTGCAAATTGAAGCCCCGAACTTGACTCAGACGAAGAAAGTGTTGCTGTGGGTGGAGTAGAGTCAAATTCTGCTGAAGAAGGAAGTAGTGCACAGGGTACCCAAAGGGAGAGCAGAAGTGCCAAAGAAGCAGAAAAAGTTTGGCCTGTGAGTCAGAGACGGCTGAACTTGAGATTGGCACCCAAAAGAGATCTAGCACCAGTATCTGAAACGTCTGAATCTGAACGAAGTGACGAAGAGCAAGCTCGAGGAAGCTTGAGAAGATCTAGGAGAACAAGAGTGCCGTGTCAAAGGTACGTCTCACCGGAGTGGACATACGCTGTGACTGATGGCCGGAGTGTTGAGCACGGGGAGGCTGAGGTCCTTGACGCTGGTCAGCGATTCTCCGAATCTGAAAATAGACGTGTTGCTGTTGGTTCCAGGGGTGGAGATCAAATGAATACTGACTCTCAATATTCCAAATCCACCACTTCTGAGTTGATTTTAGAGTCGCTGTTTTTTCCAACTTTTGGTATCGTACCACCGCATCAAGAGTTAGTGGTGCTTCGTCTTGAACTTTTGCAAGGTGTTTTATAGATTTTGGGAGCTGATCTTATTCTGGACTGAAGGTGAACTTTGATGTATATAAAAGTCTAAAAGAAGATAACCTAGGCCCGAGTGGAAGAAGAATACATTTAGGGACTTTCCATCAAGACGAAGAAAGAGGGCTAGGGAGGTCTTTTGTGGACTGTGTAAATAAGGAACTGAAAATTGCAAGGGGATTTCCAGATTTTGAAGTGTCGTTTGAACTGGTTGACGAGCAATATCTGGAGGAGAAAAGAGACTCTTAATTATTGCTGTCAAGACAAGAACTTTGAGAGCTTTGCAAAGATGGCAGATGCTGGAAATACTCACCGCAGGTCTAAATTAGTGATAGGTACACTTATAGGGTTGGTAATAGTTTCTATATCCATAATAGTTATAGCCTCGTATGTCGTTTCACATGAGCAAGAGGGGGAGGTACAGGGAACACCTACACCTACCACTTCTGGCCAAAAGGAGGTCACTATAGGAGCTAAAAGAGCTTTACTAATCGAAGAGAATCGTAGATTTCACATAGATATATCTAGAAGTGATTTTAAGCTTAATACGTATGCAAAGTTATTGTACGAATATGTGGATGCGATGGATGCGAAAGACTGCTATGTGTGCATGCATCTGCCTTCCTCAGTAGATGAGAGTATTAGATACCATCACCTCCACTGACGTACGGAATTTCTTGTAGTTTGTTGCTTAGTATTTTCTATGAAAGAGGTCAGTTTGAGTATTACTTTTCCAATTATGATGCAGTACTTACTGAAGTTCCGGCTTATAAGCATTTGAATAAGTATGATTACTACAAGTCAGAGGACAGACTTCGGAAGCATTTAATACCGTCTTTGGAACTGGATACGGCTTATGCTCACCAACATAATTTGACATGTTCATTGTCAGATACAGAGAAGAAGTTCGTAGGTCAAGTAGAAGATAGATATAGAAAACTAACACAGACACGAAATACAGGGGATAGTCCAGTAGACTGGACTGATGAGGAGAGATTACACAGATCTAAGGGGAGTTATGGCCCCATGGCATTGGACCAGGTGCAGAAGGGGAAGTTGTGTGTGTGTGTGTGTGAGACGTCCTCAGACCTATTATGAAAAGGTTTTGGTAGGTGAAAGTACGTGTGATCATGTCTTCACGATGGAAGACTCAGCTAAGAACTTTTTGCAAGGCTCGGTGCAAGTGATTCCAACTGTGTATTATGTGTGCGGAAGGAATGCCTATGTGAGGTTGCCTGCAAATTGGTATGGTACATGTTATTTGGCCATTATTTTCCCGAAAATCTATCATGCAGAAGATTTGAAGCTTTTGGAGATTGAAAATCATTCTAAAGCATGGCGAGCTGTGAGTGCGGGAGCAGTGATTGGTGATGTCTTTGAAGCAATGATACCGAGTTTGGGTGTGGTTTTGAACGATGTGAAGATCAGAAGGCTGGCGACTGTGGTTGATGAGTTGTCAATGAATACAGCAAGGTCTTTGATATTAGTGGATGGAGAGATGTTATCGATAAAGATGATGGTTTTGCAGAATCGCCGTGCTTTAGACGTATTATTGGCAAAAGAGGGCGGAGTCTATAAATTATTGAAAGTTCAGGAATGTTGTACGTATATTCCAGACAATAGCAAGGATCTGGAGAGATATATAGACAACATTACCACGATTCACCAAGAGATTGAAGATTTGACTGAAGAAGGTGTGTGGGAAAAGATTGGTAAGGAATTTGGTCGTGTGGGAAGTTGGTTTGCAAATCTGGAAAAGGGCTTCCTTGGGTTTGTGCTAAAACCCCTTATCATTGTTGTGGTTTGTGTGATCTGCTTGTGGGGTTCCATCAGAGCTTACAAGTGGTACAGAGAGAACAGAATTATAAGAGCTCTCAGAGCGAGTGAAATGCGAATGGCTAGACTGCAGGACAAAGCAAAACCAAAGGAAATGATGGACGGAGTGTTGAACATTGCAAGCACTCACCCCCAGTCAACTGATCTGGGTTTAATCCACCACCGTTCTTTAGCCCACTCTGCCACCCCAGTTCAGACATGGCCATATGCAAATCAGTCTGACCCTGTGCCTCATGGGAACAGTCCAGCCCAAACTACCAAGCCATGTCTTCCCTGGACCGGAAACAAGCTTCCTAGGACCGGTTTCTGGCATTTCAGCCGTCTTCAGCCAGGCTTGCTTGAATCCAGTGGCAAAGTGAGCAAGGGACTCACGTCTGAGCATACCCTGCCAACTTATGGCGAACAAAGCAAAACCAAAGGAAATGATGGACAGAGTGTTGAACATTGCAAGCACTCACCCCCAGTCAACTGATCTGGGTTTAATCCACCACCGTTCTTTAGCTCACTCTGCCACCCCAGTTCAGACATGGCCATATGCAATGACCCTGTACCTCATGGGAACAGTCCAGCCCGAACTACCAAGCCATGTCTTCCCTGGATAGGAAATAAGCTTCCTAAGACCGGTTTCTGGCATTTCAGCCGTCTTCAGCCAGGCTTGCTTGAATCCAGTGGCAAAGTGAGCAAGGGACTCACGTCTGAGCATACCCTGCCAACTTATGGCGAACAAAGCAAAACCAAAGGAAATGATGGACGGAGTGTTAAACATTGCAAGCACTCACCCCCAGTCAACTGATCTGGGTTTAACCCACCACCGTTCTTTAGCACACTCTGCCACCCCAGTTCAGACATGGCCATATGCAAATCAGTCTGACCCTGTGCCTCATGGGAACAGTCCAGCCCGAACTACCAAGCCATGTCTTCCCTGGACCGGAAACAAGCTTCCTAGGACCGGTTTCTGGCATTTCAGCCGTCTTCAGCCAGGCTTGCTTGAATCCAGTGGCAAAGTGAGCAAGGGACTCACGTCTGAGCATACCCTGCCAACTTATGGCGAACAAAGCAAAATCAAAGGAAATGATGGACAGAGTGTTGAACATTGCAAGCACTCACCCCCAGTCAACTGATCTGGGTTTAATCCACCACCGTTCTTTAGCTCACTCTGCCACCCCAGTTCAGACATGGCCATATGCAATGACCCTGTGCCTCATGGGAACAGTCCAGCCCGAACTACCAAGCCATGTCTTCCCTGGATAGGAAATAAGCTTCCTAAGACCGGTTTCTGGCATTTCAGCCGTCTTCAGCCAGGCTTGCTTGAATCCAGTGGCAAAGTGAGCAAGGGACTCCCGTCTGAGCATACCCTGCCAACTTATGGCGAACAAAGCAAAACCAAAGGAAATGATGGACGGAGTGTTAAACATTGCAAGCACTCACCCCCAGTCAACTGATCTGGGTTTAACCCACCACCGTTCTTTAGCACACTCTGCCACCCCAGTTCAGACATGGCCATATGCAAATCAGTCTGACCCTGTGCCTCATGGGAACAGTCCAGCCCGAACTACCAAGCCATGTCTTCCCTGGACCGGGAACAAGCTTCCTAGGACCGGTTTCTGGCATTTCAGCCGTCTTCAGCCAGGCTTGCTTGAATCCAGTGGCACTTTGCTGGACTCTCACAATAATCCATGTGTTTATAGCACAAAGGCAGGCATCCAGTGGCCAATTGTAGAGGGCATCAGGGCTATCCATTTTTAAAATCATCTGCATAGCTGTAACAGGCGGGGCTGTTTGTTCCAATCAGAACTGGTGGAGTTAGGTAGATGTTGAATAATAAAGGGGATATGATGGACCCCTAAGGAACGCCACAATGTTGTGTGTGAGAAGGTGATGTGGAAGGTGGTAGGTAGACTACACTTTATCTATGAGATAAGAAGCAATCCATGTTATTTTCACAGATTCCAAGATCGTGTACTCTTTGTAATAGCGTGTGATGGTAAACAGTGTAAAATGCAGCTGATAAATCCAGAAGCAACAAGGCAGCTACTCTGTTCTTGCACACTATGAGATGGCAATTATTCAACATCTACAAAGGCCCAACATTCAGACCTTTGCCATGGCTGTATCTGACCTAACCTACGCTTCTGGGTAGACCCTCTTGGACTGGTCTCATGTGACCATATTCCAGAATCAGGAAAGTGCACTAAGGCACAAGACCTACAAGGACCTGTAGTTTATCACAGTGCTGCTTGGAAAAAATACCCCTTCAGAAAAGCAGGGATTTCATTGAGAGATGGACAATTTTAAGTGTACCTAGTGTCGAATCAGGAAAAAAACAACTGCAGATTATTTTGTGGAACAATGTTACTAGGTTTAACTGATTCTGATGGGGTGAGTTAATATCTTTTTGTAAACCATCTGTTTCCAATGATCGTAAAATTCTCTCTTTGTATTTTAGACCACTGGCTACGCTCCTGCTGAGGGGTGGAAACATTTGTTTTTTTATCTCAAAAGAGACCAGTTGTAAATTCATGGATTTATAAGAAAAGTCGATTTTTTCCAGCCTTCGTTGTGCACGAATACCATTTGTTAATCAATTCTGCATGGTGTTTGCAGCATATATGGAATAGCAACGCAAAGGAGTAAAAGAGAGGTGCACTGTGAGCTCCAATTTGTCTAATAAACGTTGGATAATGTTACATCTTTGATATAAACTCCTCCACTCTGAGGATAAATACGTTCAGTCCTTGTATTGTGATAGTAAATCTCTACAACCAAATTTGCTCTGCCGCTCTTCCAGACAGTCACCCCTTCCTTCCTCGAAAAAGAGTCCAAATTCAACAATAACATTATTTTGGTGTAAACTTCCTTGATTGCCAAAGTCCATTCCTCTTGAAATACCAGTGACCACTTATAAGTCGTGCCCCACTGTTAGAATCCGTGTTCTCTGGTTGGCACGGGTAGGTACTTGTAACAAGCAGGGAGCCTTTCCTCTAGTCATGGTAAGGGGTTACACTCCTAAAATAACCCCTGCTCACCCTCTAGGTAGCTTGGCGCGAGCAGACAAGGCTTATCTCAGAGCGTTATAGGTTAAGCATTCGTGAACGCATACAGTAACCAAGTGACAACACTACAGATGGACACCACACAGGTTTTTATATTAAAAATAAGGATTCTTTATATAGAGTTATCACAAGACCATTAAACGACAAAAATACACAATATTGTTACATAGATGGTAGAAGATTGCTTAGTTCTCTTAAGTTCTTAAATGCGACACTTTAAGTCAATGTACCTTAGATGCGACACGCAGTGCAACGAAAGTGTTGCAACGATGCTGATGCGATGAAGTTTTTGGTGCAAAGAAATAAAGACGTGAAGATCTTCCAGATGCGTTACGCTTCTCCGATGTTGCGAGAAGACTCGACTCGATGCGTCAACTACAGCGGCGTCATCCCTTTACGCGACGCGACGACAGCGGCCTTGGCAGCGGCACTCTTCTCCGACATTTGCGAGACACTTCCGCTCGATGCGATGCTGCAGCGGCGTCACCCCTTTACGCGATGCGACGACAGCAGCTCCGACGGCGGCACGCTTCTCCGTGGATGCGAGGTGCTTTTCTTGATGCGGTGCAATGCGACAACTACGATGGCTGCGATGGCGACACGCTTCTCCCTCGATGCGAGACTCTTCTCTTGATGCAGTGCAATGCGTCAGCTACGATGGCTGCGATGGCGACACACTTGTTCGGCGTTGCGAGACACTTCCGGAATGATGCGAGACGCTTCCGCTCGTTGCGATGCTGCAGCGGCGACACCCTTTGCGAGATGAGACGACAACAGCTCCGACGGAGGCACGCTTCTCCTTCTCGAGTCGCGCTTCCAGCTCCTTGCGACACGCAGTCCCTCAGAAGGCCCAACAATAGCAGCAGGCACTTCCAAAAGACTCTGGGGAGCTGGGGGTGAAGTCCACCGGTCCTGGGACTTCGTTCAGGAGGCAAGCTCAGTACAAGCCCTTGGAGATCTTTTAAGCAGAAGTTGAATTAAAGTCTTTGAAGTTTTTTCTCCTCTCCTTTCAGCAGCAAGGCAACCACTGCAGGCCAATCCCCCAGGTCAGGGACAGTACTCCTCCTTACAGCTTTCCCAGTTCCTTCTCCTCAGGCAGAGGTTCTTCTTGTCAAGCAGGATCTAGTTTCTTGGGAGCAGGGTCCCAATACTTATACCCCCAATTCCTTTGTTCCTCTGGGGTAGAGAGGCCTTTGCCCAGTCCAAACCAGTTCTTGAGCACTTTGTTGACATGACTCTGCCTTTCTATTCAGGGTGCAGGGCAGAGACATCAGCCGCTCCACAGGGGGTGGAGCCAGCATTGTGGTGGCAGAGCACAGCCCTATTCAGAGTCCAGGTGCACTCCTCCCACCCATCTGGATGTCAATCTCTCTATTCACGACGAGGCTACCTAGCCCTGCCCCTCTGGGTTTCCCCAGCCCTGTTACTCACACAAACCAGACAGGCAGATACACATCATAGCAGATGCGGGCTGAAATGGTTAGGCAAGCAAATACCAACTTTCTAAAAGTGTTATTTGCAAACACAGAATATTAAAATAAACTTTACTAAAAGATGTATTTTAATATTCTGAGTTCAGGCATACTAAACTAGATTTTCTACCATGTTCCCTATGTCTGTTAGGATCATAGGATGTAACAATTCTAACAGCCCATTCTGGCCTATGGAGAACAGGTAGCCTTACAATAGTGAAAAACGAAAATGGCTGTAATTCACTATTAGGACATGCCACACATATCAGGGCTTGTCCTACCTTATGCTTACAATGCACCCTGCCCTTGGGCCTACCATAGGGGTGACTAATATGAAGTTAAGGGACTGGAAAGTGGGTGCACTTGCCCAGTCAGCATGACAGTACCAGACTGCACGCAGGTTCTGCAATGGCAGACCTTAGACACATTTTACTAGGCCGCTTCTGTGGGTGGCACAACCAGTGCTGCAAGCCCACCAGCAGTATTTGTATTTACAAGCCCTGGGCACTCCTGGTGCACTTTACTGGGGTCTGACAGTAAACCAAATAAGCCAATCATGGAATCCAACCAACATATACATTTTACATAGGGAACACTTGCACTGTGGCACTGGTTGGCAGTGGCACAGTGCTCTGAGCGGCCAACACCATAAAAACGCATGAGGCACAGCGACAAAAAGTGGACGGGAGACTCACGCCAAGGTGCCAGGTCTAACACGTGTCCCCTCCAGCTGAAAAGTGGGGAGAACTACCCTACCCCAGGGAGTTCCTCATCACTAAGGTGGAAAAATCTGGACAGACCGTCAGCATTGGTGTGATCTGTACCTGGGCGATGTTCCACCGTGAAATCCATACCCTGTAGGGAAATGGACCACCTCAACAGCTTTGGATTCTCACCCCTCGTATGCATCAACCATCTGAGGGGCCTGTGGTCTGTCTGAACCCGGAAGTGAGACCCAAACAGGTAGGGTCTTAGCTTCTTCAGCGCCCAGACCACAGCAAATGCCTCACGTTCAATAGCACTCCATCTCTGTTCCCGTGGTAGTAACCTCCTGCTAATAAAGGCTACAGGTTGATCCAGGTCCTCTTCATTAATCTGTGAAAGAACAGCCCCCACACCATGCTCTGAAGCGTCTGTCTGAGCGATAAACTCTTTGGAGAAGTTGGGAGCCAAAAGTACGGGCGCCGTGCACATAGCAGCTTTCAGGGCCGAAAAAAGATTTCTGACAGGTGTCAGTCCAAATCACATTCCTGGGCTGCTTCCTTGAAGTCAGCGCTGTCAAGGGGGCAACAATGTTGCCATACCCCTTGACAAACCTCCTGTAATACCCGGTGAGGCCCAGGAAGGCTCTCACCTCTGTCTGGGTTTTGGGCGACTCCCAATTCAGGATGGTTTCTATCTTGGGTTGAAGGGGTGCCACCTGGCCACTCCCAACTTGGTTCCCCAAGTACACCACTGAACCCTGCCCGATCTGGCACTTACTCACCTTGATCGTGAGGCCGGCCCTCCGCAGCACCATCAACACTTCCCAGAGGTGGCGCAGGTGTTCCTCCCACGTGGAGCTGAACACTGCGATGTCATCCAGGTAGGCTGCACTGAACGAATCCAGCCCAACTAACACCTGGTTGACCAACCTCTGGAAGGTGGCAGGGGCATTCTTCATCCCAAAGGGCATAACCCGGAACTGGTAGTGCCCATCAGGGGTGGAAAATGCTGACCTTTCTTTGGCCCATCGGTCAAGGCGATCTGCCAATACCCAGACGTTAAATCAAACGTGCTGAGGTAGTTGGCAGCCCCTAGCCGATCTATGAGCTCATCAGCTCTGGGGATGGGGTGTGCGTCAGTCCTGGTGACCGAATTGAGTCCTCTGTAGTCCACACAGAACCGGAGTTCGGGTGTGGCTCCCGGCGCTGCAGCCTTTGGGACCAAGACCACTGGACTGGCCCAAGGACTGCTTGAGGACTCAATTACCCCAAGGGCAAACATCTTGGAGACCTCCTCCTTGATGCAGGCCCTTACCCTGTCAGTCACCCTGTAGGCCTTGTGCCACACAGGTGTACTATCCCCAGTGTCCACATCAATGACACCGGGAATCAGGGAAAACAGGTCAGAGAATTGTCCCAGTAACTGGCGACAATCGTTCTGTTGCTCAGGGGTCAGGGTGGAAGAGAGGATGACACCATGCACTGACCCATCTTGCTCCTTGGCTGACAGGAGGTCAGGAAGAGGCTCGGTCTCCTCCTCCATCCCAGCATCTGTCGCTAAGAGCATGCCTACTTGGGACCTCTCCAAGTGGGGCTTGAGGCGGTTGAAATGAAGGACCCTCAAGGGGTTCCTTGGAGACCGCAAGTTCACCAAATAGGTGACAGGGCTCTTGCGCTCCACAACCACTTATCCTGGAGCGCACAGGGCTCCACTGGGGCCAAGACCCATACCTTCTGTCCAGGCTGAAGCTCTACCAGAGTGGCATTCTGGTCGTACCACCGCTTCATCTCCTCCTGGCTGGCTTCCAGGTTTGCCTCAGCAAGTTCCCTGAAACGCCTAGTCTGGTTTCTGAAGGCCAGCATGTAGCTATATACATTCTGGGGAAGTTTCCTGGGAGATTGCTCCCAGCCTTCCTTGACCAGACTCAGAGGTCCTCTCACTGGGTGTCCGTACAGAAGCTCAAAGGGGCTGAACCCTAGAGACATATGTGGCACCTCTCTGTAAGCAAAGAGAAGGCATGGTAAGAGGACGTCCCACTTACGCCTCATGGGTCCCTCAAGACCCGTTATCATGCCTTTTAGGGTTCGGTTGAATCTCTCAACCAACCCGTTTCCTTGGGGGTGGTAAGGTGTGGTGAACTTCTAGGTTACACCACACTCTTGCCAAAGGGATTTCATATATTTAGATATGAAATTGGTACCTCGGTCAGACACCACCTCTAGAGGGAATCCCACTCAGGAGAAAATTCCTATCAGCGCACGTCCCACCACGGGGGCCGTCACTGTCCTCAGAGGGAAGGCTTCCGGGTACTGGGTGGCATGGTCCACCAGGACCAGGATGAACCTATTGCCCATCGCTGTCCTGGGGTCCAGTGGCCCTACAATGTCAATCCCCACTCGCTGGAATGGGGTACCGACCACAGGGAATAGCTGGAGTGGAGCCTTCTGCTTCCTTCCTCTCTTCCCACTTGCCAGGCAAGTCTGGCAGGTCCTGCAGTGAGTGTCTGAACTACTGCGCATTTGGGGCCAAAAGAAGTGGGTGACAAGCCTTTCAAAGGTCTTGTCCTGCCCCAAATGTCCTGCTAATGGCACATCGTGAGCCAGCCCCAGTAGGAAGGCTCTGAAGCTCTGGGGTACCACCAGCACACGGGCTGACCCAGGCTCAGCAACCTTAGGCTCAGAATACAGGAGGTCATTCTCCCAGTAAATGAAATGTGTTCCAGACTGATCACCGTTGGCCTGGTCTGCAGCCTGCTGCCGCATACCCACGAGAGAAGGGCACTCTTTCTGCTCCCTGCAGAATTCCTCCCTGGAGGGTCCTCCTTCTTGCTGCCAATGGGTCAGCTCAGGCAGGTCCCCCAGTTCAGCTATCTGTTCCCCTGTAGGTTCCAGGGCATCCCCCTCAAGGTCTGCTTCCTCCTGGACCGCGGGAACTTCAGGGGCCGGTTTCCCGCGCCCCCTGCCTCTTCTCCCTAAGGCCGGTTCCTGGGCCTCCCTCTCAGGCTCCAGGTCCTCTAGAGCACCTCTACTCGCTGTCATGGACCGTGTGGTGACACACGCCCAATCTGGCATACCCAACATCTCCAGGTGAGCACTCCGCTCCACCTTAGCCCAAGGTGAGCTCTCCAGATCGTTCCCTAACAGACAGTCTACAGGCATGGCGGGCCTCACAGCTACCAGAGACCCCCCCCCACTCAAAGGGAACCTGAGCCACCGGGCAGTGACTCTCGGTGTTGTCAGTGGCAACAACCGGATAGAATGCTCCTGGGACAACCTGCTCCTGAGACACCAGGTGGCGCTTGACAGCCGTCACACTGGCTCCTGTGTCTGTGAGAGCTTCAACCCTATGGCCATTTATGGTCACCCACTGCCTGTATTTTTTAGTGTTCTCAGGCAGCTGGGTTTTGGGGACCACTTCACGGTCTCCTAATGAGACCAAGGACATTTCTACTGAACCCCACCCACCTTGGACACCCATCTCTCCACCCAGGGAAACACTAGCGGTCTGCCGGGGGGTTGCACCAGGGGTTGCTGGTTTACCAAACTGGCGACACTTGGGATCATTGGCAAAATGACCCAGCTCAGAACATCTGTAACAGGTTGGGGGCCCTCTTTGAACAGGGGTACCTGTCGGGCCCCAGTCGGTTTCTGGGGTGGGGGAGGCTGAGAAACCTTCCCTTGGTTCCCTTGGGGATTACTTTGGGGCCTCCTCTGGAACTCCCTCTGTTTACCCTTGTCCCCCACGCTCTTCTGCTGGGGACCCTGCCCAACTTTGGCGGAGTCTCCCACAGGACCCTTGTGGACCCTGGTACTGACCCAGTGGTCCGCCTCCTCAGCAAGCTTCCTCGGGTTAGTCAGCCTACTGTCAATCAGGTGCTGGCGTAGCTCAGGAAAACAATTACTGGACAAGTGCTCCCATGCCATTAAATCAAGAAGCCCTTGAAAATGATCAACCTTGCTACCCTTCACCCAACCATCCAGTGCTCTGCAAAAAAAGTCACATACTCCACATACGTACTATTGGGAATCTTAGTGCAACCCCTGAACCTCTGTCTATTCATTTCAGGGGTTAACCCATACCTAGCCATTAAAGCTTCCTTCATATGGGAGTAAGAGTTATACACTTCTGAGGGCAAATCTAGCAGTGTGTCCCGCCCTTCACTCAAGAACCGCCCCCACAACCCCGCTCCCCAATCCTTCTCAGGGACCCGGTGGGAGGACATGGCTACTTCGTAGGCTTTAAACCACTGCCCTATGTCATCATTTAAAAAAAAATATTTCACTACATCTTTGGGTATGTACACTCTGGACTCTACCTGCACTGGGGGTGTGCTGCCACCAGAGGGAGTGCTTCCCAAGCCCTGGGCTTTCAACTCCAGCTCCCTCATGTTCATGTCATGGTCCATTTGGCTTTTTTTCTCTTCCATTTCCAGCCTTTTTTGTTCCATTGCCAGTTGTCCATTTAGTTTGGCCATCTCTATTTCATGAGCTCTGGTTTCCTTCCTGTCTGCCAACTCCTCTGGAGATAAACTTTTACTAGAAACACTGCTACCTGCAGGGGAAAGGGATCTCCCTCCTCTTGGACCCACTGGCCCATCCAGCTGCTCATCTGCATTCTCATCATCAGTGGCATTCCTTGCTGGGGGGCGTGGCTAAGCACGCGATGGAAGCGGACGTGCCCGGGTAGAGCTCCCGATCGAGCCCTTCTGCCCCGGGCCGTTTCTCCGCTGCAACGATCCTGGAAACTGCTTGTTTTGGCCGGCGGGCCCTCCACGGAACCTTCTCCGTCACCGGGCCGAATTTGCAACGAATCGGCGGTGGAACACCGCGCCGACCTTACAGACGGGACCGCGGCCGCTCTGCTGAACGCGCGGCCGCGGCTCGCGGCTACGCAAGCCCGAGGCGCTGCCCTGTCCCTTGGGCCCAAAGCTACAATCTGAGGAGGGGCTGCTGCGGCACTGAGCGGCGACCTGCGACCACGGCGGGGGCGACCTGGTGACGTGAAGACCGCGCCTGGACCCGTCTGGGGACCCCCCTGTGGCGCCACGGAAAGGGCGGCGACGAACAAAGACACCCCCGAGACAGCGCGACCGCACCACTGGCGACGGGTAGGACGTGCGCCTGAACCCCAGCGACGACAGCCTACGCACCACAGGTAGCTGTAACGCCCTACGTGGACTGGGGGTGCACTGGGGGAGCGGCGGAGGCAGCCCCCCGGCTCTGGGAGGACACGCACGGACCTGCCCCCCGCACTACACCCTGCCGGGACAGACGATGCACTGAGGCGGTTTTCCTCTTGGTGGAACTGGTGTTTCAGCAACACGACGCGCCAACACACGCTGCCACCGCCCGCGGGGCCCTGGAGCCGCTGTGGGAGTGCCGGCCTGGGCCTCATAGACACACACGCACGACGTGGCCCCTGCGCCGCGAGCTGAGGTGCGAGACGGCGCGGGAGGAGGGACTCAGGGGTGCCCTGCGGACTGGAGGGGGACACTGAGCGCTGATCCAGCTCCGACCGAGCCCCCCACTGGATGAAACCCCTGAACACGCGACGATGGCGGCACGGCCTGGCTGGCTGAGGCGGTGAGACGGGGCGAGGTGAGCCGCTCCCATTCCACTGGAGCAGGGCATCGACGGAGCAACACCCCCCTACCCCTCGACGACGGAGGGGACGTCTCCCACACGCCGCCGGATCCATGCCTAGAGGGGCGCGAACCCGCTCCGGACCGGGAGCGACAGTGGAGAGGAGACGACACGTGCCAACGACGCCCGCGATGGATACGGACCACGTAACGGCGAAACTGGACAGCGTCCTGGCGGCCATGGAGAGAATGGAGGAATCGCTGCAGCAGACACGCACCTCCCTGGAGACCCGCATAGACAGTGTGGCAATTGACCTGACGCACCTCAGAGCCGATCATAAAAAACTGCAAACGCGCACCACCGCGCTGGAAGACACCATGGCAGAGGTCGAGCCGGCGACGAAACGGACAGACGCCGGGGTACGAGAACTTCTACATCGGGTGGAACTGCTAGAAGGCAGGGCTGAGGACGCGGAGGGCCGGGCACGAAGGAACAATATCCGCCTGGTGGGCATCCCGGAGCGATGGGAAGGGGCGAACCCTGTCCGCAAGGTCGAGGACTGGCTACGAGACCTACTACCGGACAACACACTCTCCCCACACTTCGTGGTGGAAAGGGCCCACCGCGTCCCCGCGAAACCACCTCCTCCGGGCTCTAACCCTCGGCCGTTTCTCCTCCGAGTCCTCAACTACAGGGACCGCGATGCCATCCTGCGAGGGGCCAGAACCCTAGGGGACATTACCATTGACAATGCGACGGTGATGTTTTTCCCAGACTACACGGCGCGAGTACAGAGGCAAAGGCACTCTTTTCTACCGATCAAACGACGACTACGCGAAGCGGCCCTCCAGTACTCGCTGCTCTTCCCGGCCAGACTGCGGGTGGTGGCGCACGACAAAACCCACTTCTTCACGAGCCCCGAGGACGCGGAGGCCTGGCTTGATGGCGGAATGCCAGCCGCGCCACGACGGACGACGGGAACAGGCGCAATGGAGAGACCGAGGGGATCAAGGCGACGACGCCACCGAGGGTCGCCCGCGCCGCCGCCAACCGGTGGGACGCCGGGCCACTCCCCGCCAGTGGACCTTGTTCAACAGGAGCAGCGGGACGCCCTGCGCAGGGTGGCAGAGATTAGCAACTCCCCGGCGTCGTCGGCTCGGCCGGACGCCAGCCCGACGGCCCAATCAACAGACGACGAGGCGATCTACGGCATCCCAGACACACAAGACTCTGGAGGACCCCCGGAGGTCACACCGCAAACAGCGGACCTCTTCGGCTGAGGCGCCCCGGAGATGGGCTGCCACCTGACGCGCACCGCTCACCTGCCGGAATCCCTGCTGGGTGGCCCCTTACGACACTGAACTTGCTGGACGGACCCTGGCGTCTCTGCTGGCGGCGCTGCGGGGGGCCCGCCCATGGAGCCAGACACTGTGAGTACAATCTATGCTTATGGCCGCACGGCCTGCACACCTGATTTGCAGACATGCAGAGACACCTTTTAGTGCCGCATAATCGACTTGCTGCTACTGGCGAGACTTGAGGGGGGACAAACCCGCGCCCTCCCCCTCCCCCCCCTCTCCGCAGGCATTCCAACCCCCGCTGGCCTGATGGCCAGGCACACAGCTGCTACAGCCTTGAACTATGGCCATCGGACGCCCGCCGGCCGACAGCAGCATATACGCAACACCCGGGAGGCATACGAAGCGCTTCCGAACCTGCATTGTTTCCATTGTTGTTCAGAAGATACTTTACCCACCCCCCGAGACTGTATAGTTCGTAAGCTCGCTTGAGTGTTTGGACGGCGACCTGTTGTACAGCCGACCTTTTGGTATTCTACAAGTTTTCTTTTTTTCTTTCTTTAGTTGCCATGTTTCGGCTTTCTATGCACCCTCTCTTCCCTCTCCCCTCACCCTGCTGGAGATCACGACATTGCACGCACATCACTAGTTTTAGCTGCGCGGCGGGGGCGGGCCGCTGGCCCTGGGGGGCCCTCGAGATGGGAGATGCGCTCTTGGGGGCTGAGGGAGACCCCCACACACAGGACTGTCATGGCTAGCACACAAATATGCACCTGGAATGTCAGAGGGATGCACACACCGGCCAGGCGCTACCATATTTATTCGCACCTAAAGCGGCACAAGATTAACGTAGCGCTGCTCCAGGAGACCCATCTGAACGGGACTGAGGTGAGGGCACTCCACCGTAGATGGCGAGGACAACTCTACGCTACGGAATACTCCTCATTCGCTCGCGGAACACTGATATGGATTCGCCCGGGGACCCCGTGGGAGGCCACAGACACTGCGATAGACAGCGAGGGCAGATACACGGCCGCACGAGGCAGGCTAGATGGTCATTCTACCACACTGATATCCCTCTACTCCCCAAACATTGAACAAGCTGGCTTCCTGGCGCGGCTATCATCGACTATGGCACCTTGGAATGATACTTCGTGGATTATAGGGGGCGACTATAACTGCACCTTAGACACCACGCTGGATCGCTCCTTCCCGCCCCCCGCGAACGCCCCTACCAGGGGAGCCACAAAGGCGTTGCAGGAGTGGGCCGCGCAATGGGGCTTACACGATGTCTGGCGACAGCGCAATCCGGGGACGCGGTCGTACTCCTATTACTCGGGCGCTCACGACTTACATGTCCGCCTCGACCGCTTCATGGCATCCACAGATCTCCTACCACATGTGACAGACGCGCAATACATGGGCCGCACACACTCAGACCACAATCCACACTTCATGTCCATAGCCTGGGCCCGCCCACACCCCCCTGTCCCCACATGGCGCCTGCAGCCAGCGCTGCTACTAGATGCGGTTTTTCGCGCTGCCCTACTCGAGCGTACCGTGCAATACTTTGAGGACAACACTGGCACAGCAACTGACTCGAGGGTGGAGTGGGACGCCTTCAAGGCCGTGATACGAGGCCACTGTCTGCGCACTCAGGGGCAGATCAGACATCAACTAGAGAGAGACCTCACCAGGCTGGAAACGAGTTTGCTTGCGCGGGAGGGGGAGGCTGCGGAGGGGGACGAGGGCCCGCTGCATGATGCCCGCTCGGAACATGCGCGCCTCCTGGAGCGACTTCGCAACGTCAACTATGCGGCGCACTCGGCGAGGACTCACCGCCTTGGTGATAGACCAGGCAAGCTTTTAGCGTGGCTGATTTCGCGGGATGCCCGCTCTACGCCAGTGACGGCTCTACTGAGCGAGGGGGGGGAACTGGTGTACACGCAAGCTGGTATCCATGACGCTTTTACTACCCACTATACCGCATTGTACCGCTCCCGACTCGCGGTTCCTTACGCTGCTATCACAGATTATCTCTCCCGCAATTGACTATCGCTCAGCAAGATGGGCTCGGCGCTCCACTGGAGGCGGACGAGCTTAGGGAGGCCATCTTTCAGCTCTCCAACGGGAAAACCCCGGGCCCGGACGGGCTACCGGCTGAATTCTACAAGGCTGGCTCGGATATCCTAGTCCCGGAGCTCCTGCGAATGTATGCGGCGGCGGCGGAGGGAGCTGCCCTGCCCCCAACGCTGAACGAAGCCACACTGGTCTCTATCCTTAAGCCAGGCAGGGACGGCACGCGGGTGGGCTCTTACCGCCCATTGGCTCTACTAAACACAGACTATAAGATCCTTGCTTCTGCACTGGCTAGGAGACTGGCCCCTCACGTACCCGCTCTTGTGCACCGGGACCAAAATGGGTTCGTCCCCACACGCCATACCTCCTACAACATCCGCAGGCTCTTCCGGGTACAGGAATACGCCACGCAGCAGTGGCCAAGGGCGGGATGCCTTATACTGGACTTGGAGAAAGCCTTCGATTCCGTTGAGTGGCCGTACCTGAGGGCAGTAACGGAGAAATACCAGCTGGGGGGGGGGCTATAACGCCATGATCGCCCTGCTTTACAGTGAGCCGACCGTCCGGGTCCGCACGGGCCGCATCCTCTCGGCCGCCATTCGGGCACACGGACTGGAATGGGGAATCCCATTGCCGGATGGCCTACACACGGTGTCCCTATACGCAGATGACCTGCTGCTATACGTCAGAGACATGACCGCCATCCCTGCTTCCCTCGCTGACGTATTCCGCACCTTCGAGGCACTGTCGGGCCTGAGGGTTAACTGGGCCAAGTCGGGAGCCTACCCCTTTGGCCCGGAGACACCTGAGTGCGACGTCCGACTGGGGGGGGACAGGCTGCGGTGGTACCCCACCACCTTCCGCTACCTGGGGATACGGATCTACAGATCCCCGGCGGACGTCCTAGATGGGAATCTCCTCAGAGCGATCACATCCGTGCGCACGCAGGTTAGCTACTGGAACACCCTGCCCCTCAGCGTGCCTAGCAGGGTAGCACTGACTAAAATGATAGTGCTGCCCCGCCTATTGTACTACTTCGCAAACCTGCCCTTGTATGTGCCCGCCAAATTATTCCGCGACCTGGAGGTATTGCTGCGCAACCTCATATGGAACAAGGGGAGGCCGCGGGTAGCACTGGCCAAAATGTACATGCCCACTGACTCTGGGGGCCTAGCGGTCCCCAATATGGAGCTATATTATCTAGCAGCGCAGATGCAATGGGTGGTGGGATGGCTGAGCGGCAAGCAACTAGAGGACACTGCCTCGTGTGTGGCTGCCTGGACGCGGACGCAAGTCCACACGCTGTTTCATCCGCTGACTCGCGCACCCTGCCCCTCCCAGGTTTACCTGGCGGTGGCGCGCAGGTGTTTCCAGAGGTGCCTTCGCCTCACACGCGCGACCACACCGTACGCTCCGGAGTTACCGTTATTGGGCATGCCTGGCCCGACGGGACCCCTCACGGAGGCCCATTTGGCAGGGTGGGAACAGGCAGGTGTAGATACGCTAGGTGACCTGTATGAGGATGGCGACTTGCTGACGTTTGCCGCCCTGGCTAACGGCACGGCGCTCCCGGCAGGACAGTTCCTCCTGCATGCCTCCCTCATGCAGACGCTCTCGGCTTCTTGGGGTGACATGACGACAGAGCTGCCGACACATACCTTCATCCAATATCTACATATTATGGGAAACGGCGCACATGTCATACACTGGCTGGTGCAGGCACTCCTCGCACATTCGCGACTGTCCACCTCGATACTACGGGAGCGCTGGGCGACGGACAGGGGCAGAGACTGGACGGATAAAGAATGGGCGATGATACTGGCCAGCCCGACTAATGTTCCACGCAACCCCCGCTTCAAACTCATACAATATTACATACTACAGCGAGCGTATCTCACTCCTGAGAAGATCAATAGATATTTCTCGCGGACAGATGCCGCCTGCCCACGGTGCTCGTCACCAGGAGCGGACCTTTTGCACATGCTCTGGCATTGCGCTGACGTGCGGACATATTGGAGCGACGTGCTGTCACTGATAGAGCGCGGTGCGGATGGACGGCTGCCACGCACGTGGGAGGCATGTATCTTGGGCCTGTACAAGCGCACAAAAGCGAATAGAGTACAGGCGCGCTTCTGGGACATGGGGCTTGTTACGGCCAAACGCTTGCTCACCAAGCATTGGAAGGCGACGGCCCCTCCGCACATCAGGCACTGGAGGGCATCCTTCGTCAACTGGGCGCAGGCGGAAAGTGCAGTGCTCCTCCGTGAGGAAACTGCGGGACTCAGGCAGTACCCCATCGCCCACCTTTGGGATGGCCTCCTTGCCACCTTTCAGACGGCCTGCCGAACCCGTGGGATAACCTAAACACTAGGTGGGCACCGATACACTATTAGCTCGATGGCGACATATCTGAGACCCTGGCGGGGATAGCTCCCGGCCCTCTCGGTCTGTTTATTCCCCTGGCACATCTCGTGTACTGCGCGACAGGCTACCAATGTCGGATATTTCCTGCGCTGTGTCATGGCGCGCGCGCGGGACTTACCGCCGCTGCTGCTCGAGAGGGCGCGCACACTAGTGACCCCCCCCCCCGCGACCAGCCGCTCGACGCGCTCCCCGGGCGGCCCGGTTTCGCCCCGCTGGACAGCCCCTATCTCCTCACACACTGCTGCAAGCGGATCTCCACTTTCCCCCCCCCCCCCTCACCGCTCTTATTCTAGCCCCCACCCGAGTTTTCGACCCTGGCCTTGATCCCTAAGTTTATGTTGCACACCCGGGGAACAGCTCGGCGACTGGCTACGCTCCCTAGCAGAGCACGTTTTCCATCACAACAACGGTCGCCACGTGCATCCTTGCGAGCTATGCTGCAACCTCCTTGTCGCGCTCCAACCCACGCTCCACGCGGGCCACCGGGACTCCAATGCCCACAACTCAGGGCACTTGACAGACAACCCAGCACCCAACACACATCCTCCTGTGACCCTAGGGGCTAGCTGACAATGCTGCGCAGCGGGCTGCTACACAGCGCCCCCCTCACACGCAGACAATGCGCTTTAGCTGAGAAACGACGCGATACATACCAGAAAAGCACCATCGCTTCGCTTATACGCAATGCACACACCTGAATCCTCTATCTATGTTCAACTGAACTCCGCCGCCGGACCTCCGGGTTGTCGGCTAAACGGCTGTGTTTAATCATTTGACTGCATGTGTTCGAACATTGCCGACCTGATGCTCTGGCGCAGAACTGTACATTGCCAATTGATGCAACTATGGTTAATAAAGGTTTTCAAAAAAAAAAAAATCAGTGGCATTCCTTGCTTCTACCCAGGCCCTCAGCGCCTTGTAGAACTCTGGCTTGTTTTTACATCCAGTTGTGGAAACATTAAATTTCCTGCAGAAGAATTTCAGCTGCTTGGCAGTGTAGCTATCCAATTTCTCTTCTTCCCATTCAAATTCAGTATTCACAGAGACTATGGATGCTGCTTTCTCCACCATGGTTAAGCTTGGCAGAGCTCAAAAATAGACAGTCCCAAAAGAAATCTACCAACAAGTATTGGTTGCGTTTAAGGTCTGCACTCACTAAATAGTGTTTACCAATTACTGTACATGAGTCACAAATGCAAGTCCAGAATCCCACCGCTGCCACCAATGTTAGAATCCGGGTTCTCTGGTTGGCACGGGTAGGTACTTGTGACAAGCAGGGAACCTTTCCTCTAGTCAGGGTAAGGGGTTACACTCCTAAAATAACCCCTGCTCACCCTCTAGGTAGCTTGGCACGAGCAGACAAGGCTTATCTCACAGCGTTATAGGTTAAGCATTCGTGAACGCATACAGTAACCAAGTGTCAACACTACAGATGGACACCACACAGGTTTTTATATTAAAAATAGGGATTCTTTATATAGAGTTATCACAAGACCATTAAACGACAAAAATACACAATATTGTTACTTAGATGGTAGAAGATTGCGTAGTTCTCTTAAGTTCTTAAATGCGACACTTTAAGTCAATGTACCTTAGATGCGACACGCAGGGCAACGAAAGTGTTGCAACGATGCTGATGCGATTAAGTTTTTGGTGCAAAGAAATAAAGACGTGAAGATCTTCCAGATGCGTTACGCTTCTCCGATGTTGCGAGAAGACTCGACTCGATGCGTCAGCTACTGCGGCGTCACCCCTTTACGCGATGCAACGACAGCGGCCTTGGCAGCGGCACTCTTCTCCGACGTTTGCGAGACGCTTCCGCTCGATGCGATGCTGCAGCGGCGTTACCCCTTTACGCGATGCGACGATAGCAGCTCCGACGACGGCACGCTTCTCCGTGGATGCGTGGCGCTTTTCTTGATGCGGTGCAATGCGACAACTACGATGGCTGCGATGGCGACACGCTTCTCCCTCGATGCGAGACTCTTCTCTTGATGCGGTGCAATGCGTCAGCTACGATGGCTGCGATGGTGACACACTTCTTCGGTGTTGCGAGACACTTCCGGAATGATGCGAGACGCTTCCGCTCGATGCGATGCTGCAGCGGCGACACCCTTTGCGAGATGCGATGACAACAGCTCCGACGGTGGCACGCTTCTCCTTCTCGAGTCGCGCTTCCAGCTCCTTGCGACACGCAGTCCCTCAGAAGGCCCAACAACAGCAGCAGGCACTTCCAAAAGACGCTGGGGGTGAAGTCCACTGGTCCTGGGACTTCGTTCAGGAGGCAAGCTCAGTACAAGCCCTTGGAGATCTTTTAAGCACAAGTTGAATTAAAGTCTTTGGAGTCTTTTCTCCTCTCCTTTCAGCAGCAAGGCAACCACTGCAGGCCAATCCCCCAGGTCAGGGACAGTACTCCTCCTTACAGCTTTCCCAGTTCCTTCTCCTCAGGCAGAGGTTCTTCTTGTCAAGCCGGATCTAATTTCTTGGGAGCAGGGTCCCAATACTTATACCCCCAATTCCTTTGTTCCTCTGGGGTAGAGAGGCCTTTGCCCAGTCCAAACCAGTTCTTGAGCACTTTGTTGACATGACTCTGCCTTTCTATTCAGGGTGCAGGGCAGAGACATCGGCCGCTCCACAGGGGGTGGAGCCAGCATTGTGGTGGCAGAGCACAGCCCTATTCAGTGTCCAGGTGCACTCCTCCCACCCATCTGGATGTCAATCTCTCTATTCACCACCAGGCTACCTAGCCCTGCCCCTCTGGGTTTCCCCAGCCCTGTCACTCACACAAACCAGACAGGCAGATACACATCATAGCAGAGGCGGGCTAAAATGGCTAGACAAGCAAATACCAACTTTCTAAAAGTGGTATTTGCAAACACAGAATATTAAAATAAACTTTACTAAAAGATGTATTTTGTTATTCTGAGTTCAGGCATACTAAACTCGATTTTCTACCATGTTCCCTGGGTCTGTTAGGATCATAGGATGTAACAATTCTAACAGCCCATTCTGGCCTATGGAGAACAGGTAGCCTTACAATAGTGAAAAACAAAAATGGCTGTAATTCACTATTAGGACATGCCACACACATCAGGGCTTGTCCTACTTTATGCTTACAATGCACCCTGCCCTTGGGCCTACCATAGGGGTGACTAATATGAAGTTAAGGGAAGGTTTAGGGACTGGAAAGTGGGTGCACTTGCCCAGTCAGCATGACAGTACCAGACTGCACGCAGGTTCTGCAATGGCAGACCTTAGACACATTTTACTAGGCCGCTTCTGTGGGTGGCACAACCGGTGCTGCAAGCCCACCAGCAGCATTTGTATTTACAAGCCTTGGGCACTCCTGGTGCACTTTACTGGGGTCTGACAGTAAACCAAATAAGTCAATCATGGAATCCAACCAACATATACATTTTACATAGGGAGCACTTGCACTGTGGCACTGGTTGGCAGTGGCACAGTGCTCTGAGCAGCCAACACCATAAAAACACATGAGGCATAGCGACAAAAAGTGGAAGGGAGACTCACGCCAAGGTGCCAGGTCTAACACCCACTTAATAAAAGCTCACAATACATACGAAGGAGCATCAGCTGAACCAGTTTGAAATGTTTTTGAATGTAAAATAATCACAATAATTTTTTATTGTGCTTATTTATTTTATTTATAATCTTATAAAGCGCATCAGCTACTCACATAGGGGCAGATTTACAACTTCTGGCGCATCTCTGCAAATCAGCAGGGATGCGCCAGAACAGATGCGTCATGCAATCCCCCCCTTGCGCCACCACGGATGCGTCGTATTTACAATGCGACGCACCATGGAGGGGCAGATGCGTGACGCATCTTGTGGCGTATGGGCGGCGCATTGCTGGAGTCGCATCGCAAGTGCGACGCAACTCCTGCAATGCACAGGGGCCACCCATACTTAACGTGGTGCGTCACTCCTTACACCTGCTTCAAGCAGGCGTAAGGATTTGACGCAACAGCGTCGTAAAACTGACTCAGTGAAATCATGTAGATTTCACTGTGTCAGTTTTAAGAGGCTTTCCTGCGAGGGAAAGCCCACCATGAGACAGAACGCCCACATGAAACCTGACGCAGGTTTCATGTGGCGCAGGGTTTTACAACGTGAAGCATCTGCCTAGATGCATCACGTTGTAAATAAGTCGCAACGTGGCGCATGGTTTGCGCAACCGATGTGTCACAAAAGTGACGCACCGGCGCCGTAAAAGTGTCACAAGGGGCTTGTAAATCTGCCCCATAGGGTTTCCCGGCCCTAAGTATATAATGTTAAACTTACTTCAAGTTTAGATCTTTCAGAGTGTAAATTATTGAAAAACGTGTTCAAGGTAAGGATGTAAACTTCATAAAATTCAGTTTGTCTAGAATTGGGTAGGTTCTTCGTTCCCAAGTGCGACGTACTAGCTGTAAATTTTTATCTACATTGACTAAGAAATTGTTCTGTAAAAAGATTAGGTTGGTTAATCTTGCTGAACACATGCAAAACAGCAATTACCAATTTGGATGTGCCAAACGTACCACCTTGATGCTATTCAGGATGACTTAAGTAAACTTGACTTACAATGAGACGCTCTTGAATCATTATGCTGAAGGCCAGCAACCAGCATGTATCTTGGGGCAGATGTTCAGCTCTCTATCCTATGTCCTTTAATGAAACTTCTTTCAACTGTTTTGGATATTGCAAAGATAACCCTGAAAGGTCATGTTAATAAAAGCAAGAAAGTGTTCTTCACTGGGAGTGACAAATGCGAATCCAGGTTCCTTGGTGAGGGCCCAGCACAGGACAGTTTGGATCTGCACATGTTTTGCACTAGAAATCTTTTATTGATGCCTGCTTTATACATGTTAATAGAAATATATTTTATTAGACCTTTCTGCTTTTTACATTTGTAGAGAATAATTTATGTCTAATATTTGTGTATTTACTGGACCAACTCTTAGTAAGTATGTGGTGTAGAAGTAAATAAAGAACTTGGAGCCCTGTAATTTATGGTGTCACCTAAAGAGATCCAGCAAAGGCATAGTTCACACAGCTAAACTTACATTTATGTGCAAGTTTATTTGTTTTCGGTATTCACAAAACTGCAATTTAATAGTAACTTTATGACTGCTCACATTGTCTACCCCCCCACGCTTGTGAACTTCCTTTATCAGCCTTAATAATTGCACTACATCCTCGGGTCGACTGGAGTGGGCTGCATGAATGGTCCTTGTTGGGTATCGACATGTTGGTGCCCTCCTACAATCAACTTAAAGAGCTCTAGGGCCTCAATGATAAATTTGGGCGACCTCCTCACCATTTCCTTGTTTTTTGCTCTATTAGGGCACCACTGCGGACCCACTGGAGATTTGACTCAGCGGAACCGCCGACAGACGTTGCCCCTCTGATTTTCTGTACAACGTCCGGCAAATTCGAGGAGATTACGCTACTCTATAATGCTACGTCGAGGTAAGGAGGACCTCTGGGTGCTTCAGTTCCACTGGACTGAGGACGCAGCCATTCCGATTTCTGACAAACACTGGGACAATATTGCCACTCCACGCAAATCCAGAAATTCCCAGTTCAAGCTCATCCAATGTTACTTCTGCCACAGGGCCTACCTTACCTTATGGGGAGAATCAATGCAATGTTTTGAGGAGGCAGACTTACTACACATGGTGCGGTCTCTGGTGACCAGAGGTTGTTCATTTGGCAGAGTGTGAAGGTGAGGCACCTGCAGAGGTATGTTCGGCGTAGACTCCATTCCCTGGCTCATGGCCAAGCATGGGATTCCATAATGCGAGACTGCTCTCAACTAGACGACTCTGGCGGTCTCCTTGTACCTCCGATGAATGGGAAGGGAGACGCTGACCAACTATTCTGTCCTCTGCACCGAAAGTGCTTGCTCCCTCCCTTCATTTAGAGCTTTTGCTGCCTTCCCTCTCAGAACCAAACCCCGCCTCCTCTTCCACACCACATGTATACCACAAGTTCGAACACAATACCACCACCCCCACCACCCCCTTAGATTACCTGCCATATTACTATCATCAGTCCTACACCCACCTCACCAGGATGTGCAGTTCACTGGTTTTGCTTTCCTGAAGTTGATTAGTAAACTACCATTGGTTACTAGTAGCGTATCAACGGGTAAACCCTAAATATTGTTTCACTTTTGCATGTCTGTACTTTTGATTTTACTAGTACCAACTAATGTACTCCCCCCCCCTTGCTAGTACTCCTTACCAACAGCTGCCCACCTCCATAGAGCGGGCTACCTTGATTGAGACATGCGGCAATGCGCAGAGTGATAATGAATGTTTTTTTTGTAATGTATGCTGGCCTATCTCCACCCAAACTAATAAAATGTGTTTAAAAACAAAACGTTATGACTGCAGAGTTTCCTCACTTGTTAATCATATCAATCTTAACAGTCTATTTCACCCCACTCGATCTGGCTTTAGAGCCTCCCACTCTACAGAGACAGCCCTACTCCTCGCAACGGAAACATTGCGGAAAAGTGCGGACGAAGGCCACACTGAAGCACTGGTCCTGCTGGACCTTAGTGCTGCATTCGACACTGTATCACATAACTTGCTCCTTCAAAGACTAAGGCTTTGTGGGATTGGGGGCTCAGCTCTTCGCTGGATGACCTCCTTCCCCCTCTCTTGCAGCCTCCAAGTCGCTCAGCACCTGCATATATCCATCCCGCTCCACTTAAGCAGGGGTTCTCTCAGGGCTCTATACTTAGCCCCACTCTACTCCATCTCTATATTGGCCCCCTTGCAGAAATTGTGGATAAATACAAAGAAACCATAGTGTCATGTGCAGATGACATGCAACTAATTGTTACCTTATCTCAGGACACGGAGATAGAGGCTAATCAGTTCTCCTCTTGTCTAGGGGAGCTCTCCTCATGGATGGCCATCAATTGCCTTAAACTTAACAGCAAAAAAGCCGAAGTAATGATAGTTGGGAAAACGCCTTCAATCTGGTCATCGGCATGGTGTCCCCAGGCTCTGGGGCAAATCCCCGCCCCTTAAGAGAAAGCTAAAAATCTAGGGATCTGGTTTGATCCCAAACTATCGTTTGAGAATCAAGTCAGGAAGGCAGCTGGAAAATGCTTCAGGGCCTCTCAAAGTCCTAAGAAAACTCCTAGACCTTCTACCTATCGTGGCCAGAAAAACCCTTGTGCACGCTCTAGTGACATCTCAGATAGACTATGGTAACATTCCATATCCAGGAGCCTCTAAAAAAAAGCCTCAGCAAACTGCAACATATTCAAAACGCTGCAGCTCAACTGGTCCTGAACCTCCCTGGAAGAACATTCTCCTCTGAAGCTCTGGCTACCCTCCACTGGCTGCCAGTGGAAAACAGGATCACTTTCAAAGCTATGTGCTACTGTCACAGAATTCTATGGAATGGAGGCCCGAGCTATCGCCACCCGATGATAACGCCTATCACTCCTGTCTGCTATCTTAGATCGACGGGAGCCCACCTGATCAGAATGACTAAATTCCATAGAGCCAGGATGAGAGCTCAATCCTTTGGCTATCTTGCAGCCAAAAAGTGGAACATTTACCACTGACTCTCAGAGCAAACCCCCTGAGAGCATCTTTCGCAAAGGTCTAAAAACCTGGTTATTTCATCCCCAATCTGGGAACCGCTGTATGTCTTTTCTGGAATTCCTTTTCTCCCTTCTAGGTGCATTCTCTCTCTCTTCTTTTGGGGGTCTTGATCCTGGCGCAGGGACACGCCGTGGGGTGTAACCAGGCGCTTTACAAACCGAATTATTATTATTAAAAGGAGGCAGGCAGTGTAGGTTGAGTGCAGAAAGAAGGCTGGCATGGGATCAAAATGTATAAGCCTTGGTATTCATGAATACCTACATTTGGCAGCATGAGTGACTAAGAAGAAGTTTGATCTCCTTGCTTATGTTTTTATTTGTTTGCAAATTAGGCAGGGCATATGTATACTATACCGACGGGCTCGGCCTGAATGGCACTGAGGCAAGCCTAAAGCCAAACCGAAAATGACACATGCATCACACAGGGTAAAGTTGAGACTAGCACTTGAACAGAGCTCAGCAAACCTAAACCATGTAGGATACTTAAAAAAACACAGAAGCCCACACCCAGGCCCAGATGCTCAAATGGGTGTAATTTCTGATATTTATGTTTCCCTTGTGTTCATTGCCTAGTTTTACTAGTGATAAATTGTCATTAAAATGTCACTCATTATTAAACTGAAATTATGAAAATGTCACGCATGGCAAGCTACAAACTTGGCAGCTTTGCAAGACATTTCTCATTTTATGATGTTCTGTGGTTTTTATGAGAAACCTCGGAGAGATTTTATTATTCCTCTTTGAAAGAGTTCACATTTTTATCAAGTACATGCAGTCTTGACGTTTTTACAACTATTGAATGATGGGTTCCTTTGTTACTCGGTTCCTAGCTTTTAAAATGGTGCAGTTAAAATATGTGCTGTGGGCGGTTGACTTTAAGGAGCAGTTTTATTTTCTAAGTGATGTCGTCGTTTTATATCTATTTATGGTGGTTAAAGCCGGTTTCCTCTCTTTCACTTGCGTCTGCTTTGCTGTACTTTGTTGGTGTGTCTGCGATTCACTGGTTGGGGATCTGTATAATAACATTTTTGTAATTTCTTTTTTTTTTTAACATATTTTATTAGTTTTCGAGATCTTTTATATCATATACCAACATGTAACATAATTGCAGTAGCCTTAGTCCTTTCTTATATCACATTTACATCTACACGATACAGTCCTGCTGCAATATAGTTGCCTTGATTTGGTCTACAGAATACATTTAACAAGTCATATCTCTTATGGGAAATCAATCCCCATTATAACATTTTTGTAATTGATCTTATTGCTTTTAATGTGCGTGGTGTTTCTCGTTTTTATTGTCTGAATGTATCTTATATGGTTAGATTGTATTTAACTGAATAAAGCAAAATTTAATGATTGATTGATTGATTGATCGCCCGATCTGGAACAGAGCTCCTCCACCTTCCTAGTAAGTTTGTCTCGAGGAGCCTGAAGACATCTATAGAGGTCTGAGCCTGTTTGCAATAATCCTATTATATGTGAATGGTACTGTGGAACCTATAGACTGGCATCTGGGTGCTTTACAAGAACAAACATTCACTAGTGTATAGAGGTTTATCAAGTGGTTATAGGGCACTGGAGGGGGGCAGTATCCTCATACAGCTAGAACAACAAACAAGCATTTGCAAATGCAATAGGTCTCGCATTTACGCGAGGTTAAGCTATTGCCATTGTAAATGACAATGTCTTTTATTTATGTTTTAAAAACCAATACCAAAATAAAAGGCATAGCCATTTACAATACTAATAGCTCAAACTCGCCTAACTGCAAGAACTATTGCATTGCAAATTCTTGTCTAAAATCTAACCAATATGGTGATCTTTTTCTATCAGGTTGGCAGCAGCCGCTTTGAACTCGCATGTTTTTTGTAACGAGGGCTTGTACTTTGAACTTTAATCTTTCTGTTCATCCAGAGAGGACCGAAAGCAGCTCGTAAAAACTGAGCAGTGTTTAGATGAAAATGGCGAATCATGTCACGGCAACATGGGAACTTATCTAAATACTTCTTCACAAAGCAGAAAAAACACGTAAATCGGATTGTGATCTATATGTTCAATGTTAAATGCATTTTGAAGACTTTTTTTTTAAGCCATAGGCTTTTACTTTGAAGCAAAGAGCAGAAAGGGCTCAATTACAGCTTCAACGTGACTTTGAGAGAACATCTTAGCTGTTGTTTTCAGATCCGCTGAATCTTCTAAAGAAAAGTGTGAGAGTGGATACAAAAGTAAGAATGAGGTAAAAAACAGAGGGGGCATGAGAGAGAGAGTGACGTGGTTTGAAAGTGAAGAGAGAAAAACAGTGGGATAGAGAGGGTGATTAGAGAAAAAGACAGAGAGATTGTGAGCCCGATAGAGGGAGGAAGAGGGCAAACAAGGTTTATAGACAGAGGTGATATGTAAGAAAAGAACGGAGTTAGGTGAGAGAAAGAGGCAGATAGCGATAGATGGGTGCATAAGAAAAAGAAATGTAGAGAGAGCGAGAAAGAAAGGTGGAGATGTGGAAAAGAGCCTTTTTAGAGGCCCACCGGTGCAGGGGTTCACCCTTATCTGTCCACTGGTTCTTAAACCAACAAAGAAGAGATTGGCACGGAAGCTGGAATATCAAATATCAAGTTTATTAATCTCTCATGAGTGGGACTACGTCAATACAATACCCTCAGGCCAATGTAGGAGGTAGTCCATAGAATACAGAAACCAAGGGTGTTATATACTCTGTTTACAGCTGAGTAAGCATGGAGACTCAAATGGGAGGTATAGGCATACACAGGAATAGTTATTGACTAACATGGGCCTACAGAAATTGCTTGGTCAACAAAGTGGGAGGGGAGATGTACTGTTTACTTCAGTTGGAATAGACTGACAGTTACAGTCTAAGACAGGTGCATTCTAGCAGCTATGGGCCTTTCTGAGCGTGCTGAAGGAGTTAACTATAGTTGACGACTCAAGCAGAATAGAAAAGCAGGCAACAGTGAATACGGAAGAAGCACATGGCTAACACATGGCTAACGAAAATGGATGCCACAAACAAAATGGCTTCAGCTTATGCTAACGGTAATTTCTGCGATTTCCACAGATAGCCCTTTTAGCATTAGCTGAAGACATTCGCTATGCAATAGAGGAAATATGAAAGTTATCTCCTATATTCACTAACATCAGTTGACTAATCTCTTGATCAGTTACTAGTCGGGCATTTACATTTTTGGTATTTTGTTTAACTGGGATACATGAGGTAGCAGCACCAAGGGAACAAAGCATCGGGCCACACTGTATACAAAGAAAACGGGAAAAAGGATCACAACAATTATATATAGGGTTGATAATAACTTCCAGCCCCAGACGGAAAACAGTGTCCAAAATCATCCAGTCCAAGTCCATGTCCCTGAGTTCTGGAAACAATTTTTGGTTTAGGGGACCAGGAGGACCAAACGGGGCCATGGGAAATAGGACAAAGAGCCCCAAAGGGCTGCTCCTCCTCAAAAATGGGACAACCTAAGGGGTACATTGTAACAAAAACCTACTTGCGGAATTGAAGCCACTGTACAACCAGCCAGAGAGGAGCCTTCTCCCTGTGTCCACCTGAGCCTCATAGGCAGGCTCTTATCGTTCATCAAATGTTCATTTCTCCCATGATGGAGCTGCACAACTTGCAACTCAGGAAAACAATCACGGCCCAGGCTTAAGGAAAAAGACTTTCTTTCAGGATAGGGCAATCAACCTCCAGGGCAAATACCCTCAACGATCATGTCCAGTGTCTCAGGTAGTGCACCAGTATTCCCCACTCTAATCTAACAGGCACCAAAGGCACAGCACCTGTACTCTGAACTCAAGTCCTTCCCTAACTCCTGTATTGCTCTGCTGGCGCACTGCTCTTTCGTCGGGGCCGCATATTGTACCTAGTGTGCCCAGGCACCTCTTGAGCAACAAACAAAGGTGCAGGCTCACTTTCAGTTGAGGACCGGAACTCAGAGGCCTGATGCACAGATCTGAAGCAACCCTTGTTTCAGAGGGGGTCACCACAAGCAAAGCCTCCTTGCCATCCTTGTCGGTCTGTGCCTCTCTAAGCTGGGAATCAGGAAAAAAGGAATCAAAGCAAGGAATCCGCTCGCCGTCCTGATTTGTGACCCAGTCTTTCACCCAAGACAGTGGTAGGGGTACACACTTCTTCCGGTCTTCCACCTTCACCACTGTTATAGTTGCGAGCAACACCTGTGCTGGTTCCCTGGTTGGATCTGATCTCCTGACCCCTCTGGCCATGGTTGTAGGGCAGCAGATATCTGTTAGTAACCAGAACAGAAATCTTTAGACAAAACATACAAATAATCAATCAAAAGAGGATATTCTATTTCAAAAACGCCCCTATATTATTCATCTGAGGAACCTCAAAGAAAAGGAATTTCAAAACAACTATATTTTGGTGTTTCTTGTGTTAGCAAGCTTGTGTTCCATAAATCATATAGTTCACAACACTTCTTCTACTTGTGATTTTTTTTCACTACTGTACAGGACTGTGGATACTTCTAGAATTATATTCCTTACGTAACAACAACTATAAGTTTCGCTTATGACCATGCTCTCATGTTATAGATGTAACAGGAAACCCTAAAAATGTGAACGTAACAGAGATCTGTATTGCATGAATAAGTGACAAATTAATCCTAACATAGTAAGTACATAAATCTCTCCACCAGAACTTGTTGTGGCACACAAACTCCTATAAGGCTATATTTTTCTTCAAAATGTTTGCTAAGGATCACAGGGGCATTTTCCCGAGCATTGTGAACCATTTGTATACTACCTTTCATAATCTGGACAATGTAATATTTTATTCAGGGGAAACGCCTATTCGCCAGCTCTAATAAGGGCCGTCAGCTCAATTACATGGACTAGCTGATAAAGGGCTCATGATGCCTCTGCGACTTTGTGTAGTGCTGAAATAACATAAACAATAATGGTGTTGCCACCTGGGAATTTTGGAACAAAAACTACCCACATATAGTTCCCCCTAACGGTCAAATAAGGGAACATCAGTCTCTTCTACCCATCTTTTCATTCTTATCTAAATCCATATTACATCAGTTTACAGACAGGAGGGGCAGTAACATGGCGTATTTATTTATTCATTTTGTTAATTCTAACAATTTGTTCAAATAGTATTGCTTAATAGCCAATTAGACTTGCACTGGTGAGGTGCTTTGTCTCTATTTATTTAAGAACATATTCACAGCATCTTGTGAAATGAATGACTAAAGCGAGCCCAACCGATTGTCTCATGGCCGTTCCTAGACAGCTTAGACAGGCTCTCTCTCTCTCTCTCTCTCTCTCTCTCTCTCTCTCTCTCTCTCTCTCTCTCTCTCTCTCTCTCTCTCTCTCTCTCTCTCTCCCTCTCTCTCTCTCTCTCTCTCTAGAGAGAGAGAGAGAGGGAGAGAGAGAGAGAGAGAGAGAACACAACAACAAGCTGCCCTGCGTACTTTCCACACAGAATAGCTCACAATAATATACATAATAGGCACATAAACCAAGAAAAAGGACAATGTGTTACTTAATTTTGCTTACCCTTAATTTGCCCAGGAACTAGTCTCCTACGCTGGTCTCCTACCCCCTTCGACAGTAGGTAACCTAAGCAAGTGACCACCTGTCGACAATATTTACCCCCTTTTTGGCAGCTGGGCACAAACAGACTTGTAGGAGGTAAATAGCTAGGGGAAACCACACCAAAGAGGCCATGTCCAATTCTATTGGACTGTACCACTTTGTAAGTGTTGGTGTACAAGCACATTGAGCTAATTAGAAAACATTAATCCAATAACCAACTACCAATTCCTTTAGCTATTGTACTTTTTTTAACATGATGGCGCATGAATGCAAGCTTAATTTCATGGCCTTTTTACCTGGCCCTAGCACAACAATTTTAATTTAAAAACCATTATTCTGTTTACATGGCAGAGCTGTTCTCTGCCCATGGCCCACAGACGCTGCTGCCTCTTGCTAATGTTATTCAGTAGAATAAACCCCACCCTGCATATCTCCTACACTTGTATTATTTCTCAAGAAAACAGTGATATCCCCATCTGCTCCTAACAGAATATGCAATATTTCCTTTAGCTAATGTTACCTAAAACAGATCTGTGTTGTCCCATCTTGTTCCAGGAAGGCTTCATCAAGGCCATAAGTTCATTGAAACAACTAAGTAAATTCTTTCATTTCTGAAAGGCAGTTAAATTACTAATGACGATATCCTAAATATTATTATTATTATTTTTTTTAACTTTCTTTATTCGTTTTTAGTATCATAGACATGTACAAGTTGAACATGAGTTAATAGCATAAATGATAACCAATATCTCAGAGCATAATACGAGTAGACAGATCTTCGAAATCCACACATTAGTCCAGTCGGAGCCCAGAGCAAGACATAATACACTGTTTCTTAATCGCTGGGTATGAAAGGGAACAATCATAAGTGTGCAAGACCCATTTAGTGCAAATCAGCAACAACAGCCACCCCCCCACAGGCTTACCAACCCACGTACATCCATTAGCATTGTATTGCATCTCATGTAATAGCATCAACCGTGACGTCATCGCTGTCAGAGGGATGTGACAGAAGATAGCTCTTAAGGGGACCCCAGATATCCATCGGTTTAGAGGCAGAGGGTAGAAGCTCCGCATATCGGAGCAGAGTGTCCTGACAATGTACCATGTCTTGTATCCATTCTTTAAATTTAGGGGCTCTGCCCCGTCCCCACCGACAAGCCACTCGTCTCTTTGCCAACAACGGTTTCTTAATAGTTTTGGTGTACCCCAGGAGCGCCTGCGTCGGAGCCGGGATTAGGGGGGTGATAATCATCTCAGAGAGGGACGAATACACCTGCTGCCAGTATCTAGTGATGGCAGGGCATCCCTATGCTAGATGTAGGAAGTCCGCTGCCGGCGCACGACAGCGCCCACACCGGTCATCCTCTCGGAGGCCGTATCTGCACATCTGAACGAGAGTGCAATAAAGCCTATGCAAGAATTTGTAGTGAATAATCCTAAACCTACTGCTGGAGGAGATCTGTTCAGTTTGTTGGCAACAAAAGCGCCAGAGTTCGTCCTCCAGGGGCATGCCTAGTTCCTCCTCCCATCTAGTGCGTGCCCTACCAGGTCCAGGGTCAAATGAGTTGTGGATTGTGTGATACAATTTAGAGACTGAGTGTGTAGGGGAATCGGCTTGAAGCAGCTGGTGCAGTGGCTCCAAAGTGGGTGGTTCAATAGGGTATGTTTCAGTTATGGCCCGAATTCCACTGCGTAACCGGATGTATAGAAATGTGTCCATGGGTGTAGGTGTCAGATCCCCAAATATATGAGTTATTGAGCGAAAAAGGCCCCCATGGTAAAGATCTCCCCATGTCCCGAGTTTAAGTTTGGTCATCATGTTTTTGAACAATTGTTCCTGTAGTAGAGGTATTGAAGGATGGAATGCAAGTGGAAGCAGTGGGGAATAGATTAGAGAAGTTTGAACTTTACGCGCTATGTGCCTCCAAGCAAGAATGGAGCTAGAGATGGGTGTCTGATATCTCGACTGTGTCTCAGGTTTACTAAATAAAGCCCCCTCAAGCGGGATGGGAGCAGCAAGCCAATGTTCAACAGCCACCGGAGGCATAAACGGTGGGGGATGGGTCCAATAGTATACAAATTGTGCCTGTGCGCTGTGATAGTATAGCTCAAAATCTGGTATATCAAAACCTCCCTGCGCAAAAGGGCGAATCAACGTTTCCCAACTTAGTCGAGGTCGCTTACCTCCCCACACCAGCCTAATGAGTTCAGAGCGCAAAAATTTGAAAAAGGACCATCCCGGGTGATAAGGGATGTTGAGAAATAAATAGAGGAGTTTTGGAAGAATGACCATGTTAATGAGGGACGCTCGGCCTGCCATGGAGAGAGGGAGCGTAATCCATCTGGTTACGTACGTCTGAATAAGGTCTATTGTACGGCCATAATTCAGCTGCATTAGTTCCTCTCGATCCTGAGAGATCAGTATTCCCAGGTATCTGACTTCACCGTCACACCATTGTAAAGGGTAATCGAGGGGGAATGGTTGCGCCGCCTCTGTGAGTGGGAAAATAGTAGATTTTCCCCAATTAATGTGAATTCCTGACAGTACAGCGAAGCGTATGAATTCTCTCAAAATTGGATTAAGATTGGTTGCTGGATCTCTTATGTAAAGCGTAATGTCATCCACGTAGAGGGATATTAAGACCTGTCTCTGAAAGCATCGCAATGCCTCATCACGATGGTGTTGCCGAAGCCGGGCCGCCAAGGATTCAACGGCCAGCGCAAATAAAAGGGGAGACAAGGGGCACCCCTGTCGAGTGCCCCTCGAGATCTTGAAGGCCTCGGATATATGGCCATTAATGCCCACCCTCGCCACGGGATTATGATAAAGTATTGTTATCCACCTCGAGAAACCAGTGGGCAGTCCCATGTTGCGCAGTATACAAAGGAGGTAGTCCCATTCCAGGGAGTCGAAGGTTTTGGTGGCATCTAAAAACACTGCCACCATCGGTAAGGTTGGGTCAACATTCTGCAGGATCGAGAATAAGGTACATAGGTTATGTGAGGTAGCTCTGCCGGGAATAAATCCCGCCTGATTGGATAATACCAGGCCCTCCATCAATAGCTTCAAGCGATTAGCTAGTACCTTAGTTAATATCTTAGCATCACAGTTGATCAGGGAAAGGGGGCGGTAAGAATCGCAGAATTGAGGTGGCTTCCCGGGTTTAAGCAAGGAGGTAATCAATGCCTCCTGCATCGAAGGCGAAAGTGAACCAGACTCGTGTGCCTCCTGGAAGACCTCTTGGAGCACCGGCGCCAGTATGTCCACATAGGCCATGTAGAAGTCAACAGGCAGACCATCTAACCCCGGCGCTTTTCCCGAGGCCATCTGCCCTATTGCCTCTCTGATTTCATCCGGCCCTGTTGGGGCCGCTAAGAACTCCCTTTGATGATCCGATAACCACCCCAACGTGAGCTCCCTCATGTAATCATCCATTTCCAAGGTACCCACCCTGGTAGAGGTGTAGAGCGCTGCATAGTGTGTAGTGAAAGCGGCCATGATCGATTGTGTGTCTTGGAGGGGTTCACCTCCATCACCCTCCAACTCCATGATAAAATTCGACCGCCGTGCAGCCCTGACGACTCCCGCCAGAAACTTCCCAGGGCGCTCTGCCTCTCCATACGCCCTAGCCTTGAAGTATTTACTGCGAAAGTTAGCCTCCCTGTCAGCAGTGGATTTATACTCAGTCAATGCTATTCTGTATTGAACTTGTGCGTCTACATTGGTAGCGAAGTCCATACGAGACTCCAACTTGTACAGTGTGCATTCCAATTTATGTAGCGTGTTACGTAGTGCTCGCAGTGCCCCAGAACTCTTGGAGATGCAGACCCCCCTAATGGTAACTTTTAGCGCGCCTCCCACATTGTTGCCATACATTCTACCGAGCCCCTGTTATGTGTGAGGAAGTCTTCCAGGTCCTGTCCCAATTCCGTACGAAAAAGGTCATCAAGTAGGATATTGGGCTGTAATCTCCATGGAGGCGGGTTCCCCACTACATCCAGTAACCGAAACTCGGCCAGTACCGGGGAATGGTCTGAGAAGGTGCGACCCACATGCCGAACTGCAGACAAAGCAGGAGCAAGATCTCGAGATATTAAGATGTAGTCCAATCTAGCCCAGGAAGCGTGTGCCGTGTTCCAGTGTGTGCCTTCTGTCAAATTCGGGTGTTGGTGCCGCCACGCGTCTATGACGTCTTGGTTGTCGCATATGTCACGCAGGTATCTATACGTGTTAGTATAGTGCTGTGCAGAGGGGTTGGATCTATCCATGACAGGATTAAGAACTGCATTAAAGTCTCCTCCTCACATCATGTGTGTGGATCCTATGTCTCTTATCTTATTCCAGAGGGCAATAAAACTGCTAGGGTCATCGTGGTTGGGGCCATAAGAGCAGGCTAAGGTGATGGTTTCATTGCCAAGTCTGCCCCACATCAAACAGTACCTCCCCTCCCGGTCAACCGCATCACCCAAAGGAGTGTAGGGGATATTTTTCTTTACCAGTATAGCTGTGCCTCTCGCGTATGAAGAATATGGTGCAAATACAGAGTGCGCCGCCCATCTAGAAGCGACACTACTTCGGCGTTGTGGGTCCATGTGAGTTTCCTGTAAAAATACAATGTGTACTTTCAGTCTGTCCAACGCATGCACTATATTTCTGCGCTTCCTGGGGTCACCCAATCCCCTAACGTTCCAAGTGATGGTGGAGATCAGACCCCCCGAATTAGTATCGGTGTGGCTGACTCGGCTCTCTCCCCCTATATGATTAAGTCTGGTCAGCTTGGTTTCCGAAAAATATATGACCTAGTGCTTCCTCTGGCCGGACCTCGTCCGGGATCCATTCAACTCCATGCTCTGTATCACTGTCCAGTACATTTTTACCCAAACCATAAACAATTCCCCGCGAACATCCCCCCCACCCACACCGGCATCCCAATCATGCCGGGTATAGTTCCCCCCCCTAACATCCCCAACCATCCACATCATAACCCTAAGGGGGCACACCCGTAATGGGGGACACACGGGGTTCTGACCCGCCTTACTTTCCCCCCGATATTACACCCACTGCACGCCCGTCACGACGACTAGCGGCAATTGCGGGAAGGGGAAAAAGAGTGCCAGGGCGAATGTCCTCTGTACCAAAACGGAAACCCTGAGATTGCCGCAACTTTACAGCTGTTAGGTGAGCATTGCAACCAATGTGTAAAAACCGACATTACCAAGCGAGAACCATACATATCTTAAAGTGGAACTAGCATCATTGCAATATATCTAGAATAGTCCCCGGAGACCACCTCCGCCGATCAGTCCAGGGCAGATGTAGGCGAGCGGGAGCGCGCCCTCGAGGGGGACAGAGTAGTGTCATGGGATCGCTTATTGTCTTTCAGAAAGTTCTCCACTTGAGCCGGATCTTGAAATAGATGCTGTTTGCCACGGTGAACAATACGTAGCTTAGCCGGGTAGATCATGGAGTATTGGATGCCCCTCTGAAGAAGCCTTTTTTTAACCGCCACAAATTTACGTCTCGCATCCTGTACCGATTGCGTGAAGTCCGGATAGAAGGATAGCGTGACGTTGTCAACCTGAACCGGTTGTTTCTCCCGGGCAAGACGGAGCAGGGTGTCCCGGTCTCGGTAGTTCAAGAATCGGATAATGAAGGGTCTCGGGGGGGCACCCGGTATGGGCCGCGGGCCGAGAGCTCGGTGGGCCCGCTCCACCACCAGGTGTTGGGAGAAGGCCTCCGAACCGAACAGGTCAGTCAGAAGCTTCTCAATGAAGACCTCCATTTTTCCCCTCATGTTGGTGGATTCTGCAAGTCCGATAAGGCGCACATTGTTTCGGCGCGAGCGCGCTTCTTAATCCTCGCTCTTATCAGCGATCACCTTAAGGAGTCTCTCCATCTGCGTAACCTTGGTAGCATTGGCCGCCGCCCCATCCTCCAGCCCAGAAACACGCTGCTCCGCTTCCTTCACTCTTTCCTCCTGTTGGTCCATGCGATGCACCACCGAGTCCAGGCGTTTGGACATGTTGTCTAGCTTAGAGTCTATAGAGGTGAGACTAGTTTACAAACTGAGCAGGAGCGCCTTCCAATCCACCTCCGTGCCGTCTCCCTCATCAGAATCGCCATCCTCCGGTGGTGGTGGTAGGGGCTATTTTTTCTTTTTTTGGGACTCAAAGGGGAGCGTAGATTGTTTAATGTCTGTTTTCCCCATGTTGACGAAGCAGGAAAAGGGGGGGGGACCCACCACACGGTATCAGGCTCGGGGCACCCCCTCCGCCTCCCCACCCAGCAGAATCAGCAGTCGCCCAATTCTAGGGTAGTACCACTTGGCCCTGCAAGAGCTTCGAACCACCCCTCAACAGTGTAGAGACCTTGACTTCTGATGTTGAAACAGTCCCAATCCCGGCGAGTCTCTGAAGCGATCCCCCTCTCAAAATGTCCCCAGACTGCAAAGCTTTCCTCTGTTGTGGGCCTTGTTATATTGGTGGGCCAGGAGATTGTCAGCCAGCATGGGGCACCACGGAAGGCCCCCGGTTGTCTAAGAGTATCGAGGAGAGTTATGGGCGGGAGGGAGCAAATCGGTCAGGGGTAATGAAGGCACACCTCCTCCTCTGCTCCTCATGCGCTGCGTCTCTGTGCAGGAGTGTCGGAGCCCTTCTAAACACCCCCGCGGGTCACAGAAGCACGATCCCGAGGATGCCTCCCACGCCTGCCTCCACCTCTCCTCACCGTATAACCAGGTCGCTGGTGGCGTCTCGAAATCCCCGAGGCCCCCGGCCGCCCTCTCGCGGCTTACGGCAGCTTCGCCCGGTGCTTGCGGCCTTGAGTCCTCGGCGAATCCCCGGCCTCGCATGCACCCACACACCCCACCTTTCAATCAGGCAGCGCCGTCGCAGCACCCGCGGGCAGGAAGACCGCCCAGAACTCCGGATATCGAAGTCCGTTCAGCTCCAGACTTTTAGCGAGCGTGCTTGCAAGTGTGCAGCCCCGGTATTTCAACTTGGAAGCGGGTTTCCGTTCTTGCGGATGAGCTGAAGGATGGATTATTCGCCCGGCTGGCGAGAGCCTCACAAAGGTGCGGCCATCTTGCTCTGGCGCCCTCTAGCGCCCCCCTATATCCTAAATATTATTAACATGAATTGAGAAATAATTTGACCCTAATTTTCCTAGACACATTATAGCCTCAGACATCATTAGAGCAAAGTTTACATTAACTGTAGTGTTTTATCCTACAATGTTAGAATCAGGAAATATAATTAATACAAAGGAATTAATTTGTTAAGCTACTCTTCAACATTACAAGCAGGTATAATATCTACGTTTTTCCTATTTAGAACAAATGGCGCTGAAGCGTGCGTTTGCTTACCATGTGTTATTTGCTGTAGACCAAAATAGAAGCAAATCTGCTGAAAAGGAATATGTTCCCCGTTCAATCAAATACAGCCCTGTTTATGTGTTTATTTGTATTATTATTACAAGGGCTATAGACTAAATGTACAACTTGCATTTACACAATTATATATGTACATGTACACATCAGGAAACGTTGTGATGCTTTCATAGTGTACCGTGGACCCCTAAAAGTGGAAATCACACACTGTCACAGTGGCTAACCTCAAATAAAAAAAATGCTCTGAAGCTCCCTGCGTGGACATTTTGCTTTCAGTAGTGCTGGTCAGTTCTAAATACAGAACTTGGCCTCTGACCCTTAAACCTGTTGTCCCCTGTCTGAGCAAGGCTATCCCCATGTGGGCATCACAGCTCAAAGTAACTCTCGAGAAGCATGACTGAGGGGCTGACTCCGGTGGTGAAATTTTAAAGGTAGGATGTAACTTTTGCTGTCTTATTTTTTTTTTATTCTTGTGCACTGCGGTTTTCTAGCACCTAAAAAACTGGCTCAAAATTTTAGTTTTCAGAATGCCATAATGCGCCCAGAACTATTGTGCATTAAGGTGTGCAATGTAATTCACATGTCTCTAGAGCTACTCTTTTTATATAACTTTTAATTGTATTTGAGACTGCAGCCATTAGGCCATACTAGAAATCATATTTTAAGTTTGTCACTAAGATACAGTAATATTGTCATTGTTAGAGAAACTAATATTCACCTTCTTAATTTTGATGCACAAAATATTTAACCATTGAGATATTGAAATCTTAACGCACACTTTGCACAGGGTCATTTTCTACATTGCTAAATATTTTAGAATTTTCACAATTGTGTTATTAGACATTATAAAGATCATAATAATGCAAAAACGATTTTAATGCAATGACTTTTAATAATTTGTTTCATGTAATCATTTTTGGAATAATGATCACTAACCTTTTTGTTGTTTCTACATATGAAAAGCAAGCCTCATTCCTTTCCTTTTGTCCTTAAATGCATTTATTTAGAACAATTTACAAAACTTCTTTTGAAACTAAGCATAGAGGCTTTACTAACTTAAAACCTAGTTGCCACAGTGTTTATTTGTAGTTTGTGCCTGGGTAAAGCCTGTGTTATTTATTCAGCTGTGTTTTATGACCGGCAGTCGTTAGCTTCTACACTTTTTCAGGTGAGAAGGCCTTGTGCTCTAGGACTGATAAATCCTGTCTGATATTTAATGGCACAGGGCTTCTTTTAATGCCATCTGTTCCAATATGACAGCAATGAGCTGTACTCTAATGTCCTCACAGAAGCCCCAAAAAGTTGATAAACCACTCAGTATCTCCCTCTGCTCTGACAGACAGCTTCCTTCGGACAGACAGCTTGAGCAACTGTTAAAATATCTCTTTCTGGTGCTGGGAATGAGACTCTGTTCATTCTAATAAAAACCCAGGCATTCCAAGCCAGTCAAAATCTATTGTTTACAGTGTGGTAAAAGAAGGACGCTTTTATTTTAGCAGCAACCAATTACTCAAATAATGTGAATGCCTTTTAATATTTAATATGATGTATCTAAGGATAGTGCTGTAACATTTTGCACAGCTGATAGGCAGTACTAACAAAATGTTAGGCATCTATTTTTAATTTTGTTGAGTCCTGGTTGTGTAGAACACACAAATTCATTTTTCTCTGTGAGGCTTACTTTTTCCTATTGAGTTTTAATTCTAAATTTTTTACCATTGTGGCAATATAATAATTGAATGTTCACACATCTATACTTTGTTACTGCTTTTACTTTTAATAGTAGCGTGCAGTTACTTAACATATTTTATATAATTAATTCTTTGAAATTTAAAGTGTAATTCTTCCAATGGCATCTGCAGAACATAATGACGACAAGAAACCAAATTGAGCTCATTCCAAACATATTCAAGAAAGGGCCACACACTCATAACACACAACCAAGCTTGCTGAGGCAAGCCATTCTTACACAAAGAGCACAGACGCTACTCACTCAAACAAGTACTTCACAAGCATCACCACTGGTGTCAGTCAACAATCCTCAGAGACACTCAAACACACAATCAAACCATAAATCAACACCAGGACAAAAACAAGAGGCAGCCCACAAACCAAACCAATTGTAAATCATATTTACAAACAGAAAGAGCTCTCAAAAGCAGTCCAGAGACTGCACCAAGACAAGTAAACAGCCCAAAGACTGTTCCATATTCAAGAAGAACGGCTCTAGCCCCAGACCTTTTCCAAAATACGCCATATTACCAATTTGCCGGGCGGAACACTCAAAAGCGCTCCGTATCACCACTTACGAATTTTACTAAGTGCGTAGATCAGGATCCTTTTACATATACATTATGGAAAAAATACCATATTTAATATACATAAACCTATTAGGTGTCCCCTCTAGGGGAGCCGGCTGACTAGTTTCTAGATCCATATTGGTACCTCCAAGACAGCAACACTTTCTACGAAGTGTGCTAGGAGCAGGCATGCCAAAAATATTATAGTAAGATAATATTATAACTAAAGTAGTACTAATCCCAAATATAGTACTTATCCCAAATATGTTCAAAATAGAGACAAAACCTCTCCTCATTACCTGCCTTTGTACATTGCAATTTACAAATCAAACAAAACCAGAATCTTGGCCAAGCAAATCCAAATCAAGAGTGTCGCTTTAGCGACCTTACCAAAGTCTCCAACTTCCATCTGCCAAGCTCTGGGTTGACCTAACGGTCTCTAGAAAAAATTTACAACAAGGGAGATCTCAGTCGTGACCGGCCAACACCTGGAGGGTCAGATTGGGTAAACCGGAAAAACACGTCGGTCTGCAAAGACAAAGGGTCTCCTCGTGCAGGGTACCTCCTCAGTCGATTCCTGTCTTCCATCAAGACCACACCCTCGGATGGCCGCGTCTCCGATGAGCCCTGCAAGTTGGGCGCCAATTTGAGGAAATGAGCCTTTTTTGAGGCTCACCGGTGCAGGGGTTCACCCTTATCTGTCCACTGGTTCTTAAACCAACAAAGAGATTGGCACAGAAGCTGGAATATCAAAGAACACGTTTATTAATCTCTCATGAGTGGGACTACGTCAATACAATACTCTCAGGCCACTGTAGGAGGTAGTCCATAGAATACAGAAACCAAGGCTGTTATATACTCTGTATACAGCTGAGTAAGCATGGAGACTCAAATGGGAGGTACAGGCATACACAGGAATAGTTATTGACTAACATGGGCATACAGAAATTGCTTGGTCAACGAAGTGGGAGGGGAGATGTACTGCTTACTTCAGTTGGAATAGCCTGACAGCTACAGTCTAAGACAGGTGCATTCTAGCAGCTACAGGCCTTTTTGAGCATGCGCAGTGCTCTGGCTCAGTACTGAAGGAGTGTTGGAAACGGGTAGCGTGGTGCAGAGCGGGTGGGCCAAACTCTGGAGGAAATGTGCAAAGCATCCACGCAGTACACACAGGCGACACACAAGGCACACTACAAAAAGAGACGCTACACAAGTTTGTGTGAAAATAACTTTTGTATTGTCAAAACACAGTATGTTCGGTAATCTCTACACGGCGCCAACTAGCGCTGGGTCCAAAGGTACAGGGGGGAATTATATACAGGGCAGGGCCAATCGGGCCCCTGCCGGAATCATTGCGACATAGAAGACAATAAAAATAAGTCCATTAGCCTCAAACCTGCACGAAAATCATCATGGCATAACATTAAGCAATAGTCCGGGACACCTGTAATAAAACATCATGACCTGACCATATCCCTTAACAACCTGAAGGTCCCCGGGGGCAGGAAAGCTGTAAGTGGAAAATTTAGGCAACCACCTGTGGACTTAAACATAGCAGGCAGGACGCATTCCTCCTTCGGGTAAAACACCAGACAACATCACATTAGGCATTACAGATGTAAAGGCATTACTCTCGAGCCTAAACCTGTGGACCTAAAAATTAGGCAGAGCTGACGAGGCAGAAATCAGAGTAGGCAGGACATTAACACATTACAACCTGGCATGGAATCAAAGCGCAGCACCTGGCGATCCTGGAAAGTGTCAAACACAGCATTTACGCAGAACGCGGCACAGGGCAATTCATTAGCGCTTCAAAACATAGCATTTAGGTATAGCGCTGCACATAGCAACTCATTAGCGCTTCAAACCTAGCATTTACCATAGCGCTGCACATAGCAATTTAATAGGGCTCCCAAAAACATGGCACTTAAACATAGCGCCGCACAGAGTAGAGTAATGGCGCTTCCAAACTGGCAGTTAACATAGCGCTGCACATAGCAAGGCAAGAGCACTTCAAAACATGTCAGTTAACATAGCGCCGCACATAACAAGGCAATAGCGCTTTAAAACATGGCATTTGACATAGCGCTGCACATGGCAAGGCGATAGCGCTTTAAAACATGGCATTTAACATAGCGCTGCACATAGCCATAATTCCCCAGCGCTAAATATGGCATGGAACCCAAGCGCTACACATCTAATTGATCACAGCGCTCCAACGGGGCCTCAAGCTTGGTCTTCACCTTCTACATGTCCCCCTAACGTTGTAACCGTGACGCATTAGGCCAACTCGTCAGGGGCTCGGTATGAGTCTCTCTCCTGGACTCAGTAACAGTCTTGCCCCCTCGGTGCAGTTGCCCACGCTCTCGTGGTGCCCTGTGATGAGCGACAGGGCACTAGCAGTACTGAGTCTAGGTGCGAGCCCCACTCCGGGGCTGAGGGGGGAGAAGGAATATGCCCCAAACCATTGCCTGTGGGAGCCCCTCTTCGGGGATTCCCGAGTTCACGATGCCCCCCAGCCGTTGCAGCGGCCCACTGCCAGGCGGGGCTGCTGAAGAGTCCCACCGGCACAGGGGGCGGGCACCGACAATGTGCCCCGCTACACCCCCCTAACCATTCACAAGTGGAGCCCCACTCACCGGCTCCCGGGGCAGGCTTCAGGCGTCTCGTGTGGTAGGTGCAGCCCGCGGGGCTCTCCTCCGCTCCGGGAGAGCTCCGATCGCAGCGGCACCCACTCCAGCTTCACCCGGGCCCACTCCTGGGACCCGGGACTACGGCGCAGGCTCCACCCGGCTCCCGACGACGGCGGCTGCACCCGGGGCTCTCCTCAGTGCGCAGAGAGACCCCCGGGCGGCTGTACCTCTTCTCGGTGGTTCTCCTCGATTGCGGGGCATCAACCAGCGGGGTGGGCTCCCGCTCCGGTATCTTCCGGCTTCACCCGGGCCCCCTCCTGTGTGGTAATGAATGACAAAGCGCATCAAATAAAGTCCACTCGAGGTCAGACTGCGATACGACAAAAGACACCCTTGTACATTACTTGTGGCTTAAATGTTTGCACACAGTTTAAGGCCAGGATACTCCACTGGAAAGGGTGGCACTGAGGTTTTCCTCATGGGACTCCAATGCAGGAATGACAAGTGTGGTTCCAGCACTGAGAGCTTCTCAGTCCTGAAATTACCCCCTGCCCTCCTCATCTAGTTTATTTTGGGCACTGTGAAAGGCCCCATATCCGGTTGGCTTTACACAACCTGGTCTTGGCATCATGTTGGGTGTTATTTTAATCTATGGCCTGCCTAAGGATCCAATGACCGTTTGGGACAAGAACAAATACTCAGTAAAAGTAGATGAGACATTTCACATGTTCATTCAGTACAAGAAAAGAGCAGAAATAGCCCTAGCACTCGCTGACTAATTCACTGAACATAGGTGGCTTTAACCTACAAACCTCGCGCCAATTCTGCACAGTCACCTTAGTAGCATTGTGCCACTTCCCCAGTCATTGCGTCATTTCCGCTGGGGCACCACAGGAGCCCTCGCCATCTCCGCTGGGGCACCATAGGACTTCCCAAGCACGAAGGGGGGTAAAGAGAGGTCTTTGGAAGGCCGTCTCTGTAAATTTAGCAACTGCACGCACACATTTCAGTCATAATGAAAGCTTAAATATCATGACGTTGACGCAATGGCTTTATTGCTTCAATGTGCACCTTCTGCATCGTAACGTAAAATAGGCATTTACAACCCCGTCCCATCATGCCGTTTTTCCTCAACATTCGTCCTTCTAGCCACACGCCACTCATTCATTCTGCCTGCCTCGGTGCCACCCTGACTCCACACCACCCCCTCCACCTGGACCGGTGCCTAGCGCGGTGTGGTTGTTGTGTCAGTGTCCTACGGTTAGTGATTAAGTGTTTCTTGAGGAAGTGCATCAACAGGTGGAACATTTTAGAAAGCGGCTGTAAAAGGTATACCCAAGCACACGTAGAGTGTCAATTAACAGAGTTACAAGGTCATTTTTGCATAAAGCAAAATAAATCAATCTTTGCTTCTTTCTTGTGGTTTTTCTTCTTTTAATACTCCTGTTTTAACAGTAGTTCACCAAGCCAACAAGTGTTTCGTCGCCTTTGTAAGGTAGTGTTAGACCTGTCAGCCCTGTGGGTGGTCCCTCCTCATCATTATTTATTTTGTCCCACTTTTGCCTCAAACCCTGTTTGAATTTTTCCTTTTTGGGAACCACCAGACTTTTTCGTGTTGCTGCAGATTCAGGGAGCCATTTTAGCTACCCCTGAAACTTCTGTCTGAGGGCCTGGAGCACAAAATGGTGGACACCTGTGACATCACCAGCATCCACTGGAACCTACCAGCACCTTCCAGAACATTCCAGGAGCTTCCAGAACCCTGTGACCGTTGGAGGCGGTTTAGAATGTTGGGAGGATAAGAGAGGCAGTTGGCAGTTGGAGCTGGCAGTTGGCACCTGACTGGTGAGGAGAGAGGAGCACAACAGTGAAGGAGGAAGGAGTGAAGCAGCAGGGGTGGAAACTTGTGCCTGGAGTGGGGTCCATAAACCCACCCTTGATACTTGTCCCTACTGATGGATCCCAGCCTATAGCCCTGTGTGGGAAGAAGACAGAAGAAAACCATCCTAAGGACCTGGACAGCAGGAACAGGCCTTAGAACCAAGAAACCAGCAAGATTCTGACCTGAGAACTGGTTTCCCTGGAGTCCGGCGTCGAGTAGCCTGAAGACCTGGAGCCCGAGGTGGAGAAGCGGCGCTGACTGAAGTAGCAGACGTCGTACCCGGAGCCGCCTGAGGTCGTGAGAGGGCGCCGACGGGGGTCGAGAGGAATACCAGAGGTCGAGGAGGAAGTGAACCGAGGTCGAGCGAGCGGCGTCATCGGAGGAGTGAAGTCCGCCCTCCGGAGTCGTCGGAGACCGAGGTAGAGGTGAACCGGAGGTCGGGAGTGAGGATCGCACTCCGGAGTCGCCCGGAACCTGTGAGGAGGAGCACCGGAGGTCGGGGGTGAGGATCGCACCCCGGAGTCGCCGGAAGTCGACATCGAGGCCAGGCCGGCCGACGTCATCGGAGCCGAGAGCGCCATCGGACCGGAGCCGCCCGAAGTCGACATCGTGAAGAGACTGCCTGACGCCGTCGAATCGGAGGTCGAGATCGAACCGAGGCCACCGACATCGGACCGGAACCGCCTGCCGGCGTCGTCAAAGAACTGACATTGTGCCGAGGCCGCCGAGACCGAACCGGAACCGCATCACGGCGTCGACACGACTCCAGCGGCGTCGGAACATCAGAAAAAGGGCAGTAAGTGGAGTAGAGGGCGCCTAAGGCCCTGTGGAGACCTGAGAGACTGCTCTAAGGGGCTAGGGAGGTGCTGAAACCCATCTGACTGTGCCTGGGGTGAACTGGGACTAACCTAGAGAGGTTGTGTGGAGAAGGAAAGCCAGGGCATTGGTCTTTCCCCCCTTTGATCTACCTCAGTTTAGGCCTCAGCCTTGTCCCAGCCAGGGAGTAGCCTCCCCCCTCAAGCCTTCCACAACCCTACAAGCTGTGCCTGGGCCAAATCAGCCCTTAAGAAGTGAAGTGTCATCTGATTATATGAGGGGTGCTGTATACTTGTAATTATTTATTGGGGATACTGTATTTATTGAATTTTTATCTATTTATTGCTGCACTATATTTATAGGTCCACAGGACTTGTTGGTGTACAATATTTATTGGTACAGTATTTATTGCCTCAAAGTATTTAATTGTCTGTATATATTGCACTTGTATTTATGCCCTGTTATTTATGATCACCCCTATTTATTTCATCAAACAGCCAATATTTATCTGACCTGCACTAATTGAAACTTGTATATTGTGATTGACCTATTTATTTTTCCAATCAGCAACTAAGAGAAAAAGATAAAGAAAGAATATTTTCATAATTTTTACGGTGTAGAGTCGTTTTTGGAACGGATGCACGCATGGTTATTGTATGGGTATATTGTATGCTTAGCACTGCGCCTGTTTCCTGACCACTCGAGCCAAGCTACCCCATTGTGTTGGGAAGGTCCACCACCACCCTGCGGAGTGGGAGTGGGGCTGTTTCCAACATAAATTGGTGTTCAGTGGTGGGATAGAGCTGTGCCTACATATACTCAACAATAACTGTGGGTAGTCCATAGGCCTACACCGGGAGTTTTCTCACAGCGGCCTTCCAAATTGTGGGTTTTTGTTTTTTCCAAATTTACTCTGGTGGTGGGAGGAGGTATTACTAAAGGTACCCCCCTGCATTGTTACTGCACAAAACCTGACCTCTAACCTGAGTGGGCAAGATGGAGTTTGTACTAGAGAATCTAGAAACGTACACTGTGGCCCAACTCAGGGAGTTTTGCCAGCGGGAGGGGGTGTACTGTCCCCCAGGAGCAAAGAAGGGTGCACTCCAGACCAGCTTAAGGGCTTGGGGGGAGGCACGCCGAGAAAGCAAGGCTGAGGAGGAAGACAGGGATGGAGAGCCTGACCCCGAGGGGGCTGAGATGTACCAACCTGAGGTGGGGAACCTGTCAGCAGGGCCCAGGACACTTTCTAGGAAGGGCAGCACTGTCTCTAGCGGGGGCTTATCCAGCGTGGAGTTAGCAGATCGGAGAGAGAAAAGACAGCTCACATGGGATTTAGCAAAGCTGGAGAAGGAGAAGGAGGAACAGAGGTTGGCTCATGAGACGGAGAAAGAGAGGATGGCTCATGAGATAAGACTGAAAGAGATAGAGCTTCAGATCTTAAGAATTGGGGCACCAACTGTTCCTAATGGTGGCAGCAAAGACCAAGAAATCACCAGGGAATCCAAACCTTACCTGCCAAAGGACATAGTAGCTAGCTATGGGGCGGGTGACGACATCGCCAAGTGGCTAGCAGCCTATGAGGTCTCGTTGAGGGCCCATGGGGTTCCAGTGAAGTATTGGGGAGGAGGATTGTATAGGTACATGCCTCCAGCTGGTAGGGATGCTTTATTGGCCCTCGAAGAGGATGAGCAGACCCACTACCCCACCATGAAACTGGCGCTCATCAGAAAGTTTGGACTAACACCTGAAAAGTACAGACAGAAGTTCAGGGGTAGTCACAAACTGGGCACGCAGAATTGGGTGGACTTCCTGGACTATGCAAAGAAGGCACTGGAAGGTTGGATTCAGGGCAGTGAAGTAAGGAACTACGAGGAGCTGTTTGACCTAGTACTGAAGGAACACCTACTCGAGAAATGTTTCCCTGAACTGCGGCAACACCTGGTGGATAGCAAGCTGACCAGCCCCCGGAAGCTTGCTGAGGAGGCGGACATTTGGGCTAGTACCCGGGTGTCCACAAGGGGGACTGGAGGGGATACTCAAAAGGCCGGACAGGGCGCCCCCCAGAAGAAAGAAGGAGGGGAAAAGAAAAAGGAGTTCTCCAAAGGCCCCCAAAATAACTTCCAAGGGAAGGGAACAGGATTCACCTCTAAGGCTAACCCACCCAGAAACCCTAATCCTGGCCAGAGTCAGCAGCCAAGGGTTGTCCATTGCTATGAGTGCGGTGGCGTTGGACACTATAAAGGAGATCCGAAGTGTCAGAAACGATCACCCCCTCCCACTGGAGGAAAGCCCCCCGGAGTAGCTAGTGTAGTGCTCGGGGAGGAGATGCCCTTAACTAAGGGAAGGGAGTGGGCGGGTGTCACTTTAGTGTCTCTGGGAGAACGGGAGATGGTTCCTAAGATCCAGGTGCCCGCAAATACCGCAAAGTATGGGCAGTGGATCACCATCAACGGCCAAAGAGGGGAGGCTCTGAGAGACACAGGAGCCAGTATGACTATGGTGCGTAGCCAACTGGTGTCTCCAGAGCAGGTAATTCCCGATGTACTCCACCCAGCCGCGATGGCTGACGGCAGAACAGGTCACTATCCAGTGGCCGAGGTTCCCTTTGAATGGGGGGGGGTTGCAGGTTCACTTCGAGTTGCCGTAAGCCCTGCCGTGCCAGTCGATTGTCTGCTGGGGAATGACATGGAGCACAACGCTTGGAAGGAGGTGGAATACCGGACTCACACCGAGATGCTGGGTACACCTGACTGGGCCTGTGTTAGCACAAGGTCCGAGACTACCCGAAGAGGGAGTTAATTCCGGCTGGAGCCTGGAACAAAGGCCCAGCCAGCTGCCAGTCAAGGGAAGAACCGAGGACAGGAGGAGCCTGCCTCGGCGTCTCCACCCCGTAGGACGGATAGGCCACCGGAGGTGGTGGACCAGGAGTCTGCGGAGGGGGACGTTACCAACCTGGAGGACCTACCCATCCCGGCCGAGTGGCACGTGGAGGGAGGCCCGTCCAGGGAGGAATTCTGCCAGGGCCAGAGGGAGTGCCCTACCCTTGAGGGGCTGAGGCGACAGGCCGAAGCCCAGGCAGCAGGGAACGTTGAAGGGAACTACAGTGTTTACTGGGAGGATGGCCTCCTCTACAGTGAACCCAAGGCACCCCTACATGGATCGTCACGAGCCTTGGTAGTTCCTCAACGTTATCGAGCCTTCCTTTTGGAGTTGGCTCACGAGATACCATTGGCAGGACACCTGGGGCAAGACAAGACCTTCGCCCGTCTTGTCCCACACTTTTATTGGCCTCAGATGAAAGTGTCGTCCGATACCTACTGCCGGACATGTGTGTCTTGCCAAGCCAGTGGGAAAACAGGGGTGAAGCTGAAAGCTCCCCTGGAACCACTCCCTGTCGTTAGCACCCCCTTTGAGAGGGTGGGCATCGACATTGTGGGTCCATTAGATCCACCAACTACAGCTGGTCACAGGTTTATCCTGGTTCTGGTGGATCATGCCACACGGTACCCAGAGGCAATACCTCTGAGGACCATAACAGCACCTGTTGTGGCTAGGGCCCTGATGGGAATCTTTACCCGAGTGGGTTTTCCCAAGGAAGTTGTGTCCGACAGGGGGACCAACTTCATGTCAGCATATATGCGGGCAATGTGGAAGGAGTGTGGAGTGACCTACCGGTTCACAACTCCTTACCACCCCCAGACCAATGGTCTAGTGGAAAGGTTTAACAAAACCTTAAAAGGCATGATCAGAAGTCTGCCTGAAAGCCTGCGGAGGAAATGGGACGTCCTCCTACCCTGTTTACTTTTTTCCTACAGGGAAGTGCCACAGAAGGGAGTGGGCTTCAGCCCCTTCGAGCTTCTGTATGGGCACCCTGTACGTGGACCTCTTAACCTGGTGAGAGACGGATGGGAAAGAACTCCCAGAAAGCTCCCCCAGGATGTGGTGAGCTACATGCTGGCCTTCCGGAGCCAAATGGCTAAGTTGTGGAAGCAAGCTTCTGACAACTTGGAAGCCAGCCAAGCAGTGATGAAGGCGTGGTATGACCACAACGCTCACCCGGTGGAGTTGGAGCCTGGCCAGAAGGTGTGGGTGATCGAACCAGGAGAGCTTAGTGCCCTCCAGGATCGCTGGTCAGGACCCTTTGAGGTGTTGGAGAAGAAGGGTAAGGCTACCTACTTGGTGGACCTGAAGACCCCTCGTCAGCCCCTGCGGGTGCTGCATGCCAACCGCCTCAAACCCCACCATGAGAGGCCCGAAGTCATCTTGATGATGGTGACTGACGGAGGAGAGGACGTGGAAAGCGAGCCTCTCCCTGATCTGTTTGCGTCTCAAGAAAAGGATGGGTCGGTGGAGGGAGTGATTCTCTCCCCATCTCTAACTCCTGAACAGCAGGAGGACTGTCGCCAGGTCCTGGGGCAGTACTCTTCGTTGTTCTCCCTTGTCCCGGGTAGGACTCACCTGTGCGTCCATGACGTGGACACAGGAGACAGCCCACCTGTGAAGTCCAAGATCTACCGGATGTCAGACAAGGTGAAGGCCAGCATTCATAGTGAAGTCACTAAGATGCTGGAGCTAGGAGTGATTGAACCTTCTAGCAGCCCCTGGTCTAGTCCGGTGGTGTTAGTACCGAAAGCTGCACCACCGGGTGCCCAACCAGAACTGAGGTTCTGTGTGGACTACCGGGGACTGAATTCAGTGACAAAGACTGATGCACATCCGATCCCTAGGGCGGATGAATTAATTGACCGGCTGGGAGCTGCCCAATATCTAAGTACCTTTGACCTTACTTCGGGGTACTGGCAGATCTCTTTGACTGATGGAGCAAGGGAAAGGTCAGCCTTCTCCACGCCCAATGGCCACTACCAGTTCTGTGTGATGCCCTTTGGGCTCAAGAACGCACCTGCCACGTTTCAGCGCCTGGTAAACCAGATCCTCACCGGAATGGAGAGTTTCTCTGCTGCTTATCTGGATGACATAGCCGTCTTCAGTAACAGCTGGGAGGATCACTTGCGTCACCTGCAAGCTGTTCTCCAGGCCCTGAGACAAGCTGGATTGACGATCAAGGCCAGCAAGTGCCAGATCGGGCAGGGGTCGGTAGTGTACCTTGGACACTTGGTGGGTAGGGGAACGGTGCAACCCCTCCAGGCGAAGATCGAGGCCATCATGGCCTGGGAACCCCCCAAGACACAGACTGAGGTCCGAGCATTTTTGGGCCTCACGGGATACTATCGCCGCTTCGTGAAGGGGTACGGTACCATCGTAGCCCCTCTCACGGAGCTCACGTCCAAGAAACAACCTCGACGGGTAGTCTGGACGGAGGCTTGTCAGCAAGCCTTTGAGAAATTGAAGAAAGCCATGTGCGAGGCCCCGGTCTTAAGGGCCCCAGACTTTTCCAAGAAGTTCATTGTCCAGACAGATGCATCAGAACATGGCATTGGGGCAGTGTTATCGCAACTCAACGAAGAGGGTCTGGATCAACCCGTGGTCTTCCTATCCCGGAGACTACTTCCCAGGGAACAGAAGTGGAGTGCAATAGAGCGTGAAGCCTTTGCAGTGGTATGGGCTCTGAAGAAGCTGCGGCCATACCTGTTTGGCTCGCACTTCCTTGTTCAGACCGACCACAGACCCCTTCGTTGGCTGATGCAAATGAAGGGGGAGAATCCCAAGTTGTTGAGGTGGTCTATTTCCCTACAGGGGATGGACTTTCAGGTGGAACATCGGCCTGGAGTGGACCACGCCAATGCAGACGGTCTCTCAAGGTATTTCCGCCTTAGTGATGAGAACTCCCAAGGGGTTGGGTAGCTCTCCCCACTTTCAGCTGGGGGGGACGCGTGTTAGACCTGTCAGCCCTGTGGGTGGTCCCTCCTCATCATTATTTATTTTGTCCCACTTTTGCCTCAAACCCTGTTTGAATTTTTCCTTTTTGGGAACCACCAGACTTTTTCGTGTTGCTGCAGATTCAGGGAGCCATTTTAGCTACCCCTGAAACTTCTGTCTGAGGGCCTGGAGCACAAAATGGTGGACACCTGTGACATCACCAGCATCCACTGGAACCTACCAGCACCTTCCAGAACATTCCAGGAGCTTCCAGAACCCTGTGACCGTTGGAGGCGGTTTAGAATGTTGGGAGGATAAGAGAGGCAGTTGGCAGTTGGAGCTGGCAGTTGGCACCTGACTGGTGAGGAGAGAGGAGCACAACAGTGAAGGAGGAAGGAGTGAAGCAGCAGGGGTGGAAACTTGTGCCTGGAGTGGGGTCCATAAACCCACCCTTGATACTTGTCCCTACTGATGGATCCCAGCCTATAGCCCTGTGTGGGAAGAAGACAGAAGAAAACCATCCTAAGGACCTGGACAGCAGGAACAGGCCTTAGAACCAAGAAACCAGCAAGATTCTGACCTGAGAACTGGTTTCCCTGGAGTCCGGCGTCGAGTAGCCTGAAGACCTGGAGCCCGAGGTGGAGAAGCGGCGCTGACTGAAGTAGCAGACGTCGTACCCGGAGCCGCCTGAGGTCGTGAGAGGGCGCCGACGGGGGTCGAGAGGAATACCAGAGGTCGAGGAGGAAGTGAACCGAGGTCGAGCGAGCGGCGTCATCGGAGGAGTGAAGTCCGCCCTCCGGAGTCGTCGGAGACCGAGGTAGAGGTGAACCGGAGGTCGGGAGTGAGGATCGCACTCCGGAGTCGCCCGGAACCTGTGAGGAGGAGCACCGGAGGTCGGGGGTGAGGATCGCACCCCGGAGTCGCCGGAAGTCGACATCGAGGCCAGGCCGGCCGACGTCATCGGAGCCGAGAGCGCCATCGGACCGGAGCCGCCCGAAGTCGACATCGTGAAGAGACTGCCTGACGCCGTCGAATCGGAGGTCGAGATCGAACCGAGGCCACCGACATCGGACCGGAACCGCCTGCCGGCGTCGTCAAAGAACTGACATTGTGCCGAGGCCGCCGAGACCGAACCGGAACCGCATCACGGCGTCGACACGACTCCAGCGGCGTCGGAACATCAGAAAAAGGGCAGTAAGTGGAGTAGAGGGCGCCTAAGGCCCTGTGGAGACCTGAGAGACTGCTCTAAGGGGCTAGGGAGGTGCTGAAACCCATCTGACTGTGCCTGGGGTGAACTGGGACTAACCTAGAGAGGTTGTGTGGAGAAGGAAAGCCAGGGCATTGGTCTTTCCCCCCTTTGATCTACCTCAGTTTAGGCCTCAGCCTTGTCCCAGCCAGGGAGTAGCCTCCCCCCTCAAGCCTTCCACAACCCTACAAGCTGTGCCTGGGCCAAATCAGCCCTTAAGAAGTGAAGTGTCATCTGATTATATGAGGGGTGCTGTATACTTGTAATTATTTATTGGGGATACTGTATTTATTGAATTTTTATCTATTTATTGCTGCACTATATTTATAGGTCCACAGGACTTGTTGGTGTACAATATTTATTGGTACAGTATTTATTGCCTCAAAGTATTTAATTGTCTGTATATATTGCACTTGTATTTATGCCCTGTTATTTATGATCACCCCTATTTATTTCATCAAACAGCCAATATTTATCTGACCTGCACTAATTGAAACTTGTATATTGTGATTGACCTATTTATTTTTCCAATCAGCAACTAAGAGAAAAAGATAAAGAAAGAATATTTTCATAATTTTTACGGTGTAGAGTCGTTTTTGGAACGGATGCACGCATGGTTATTGTATGGGTATATTGTATGCTTAGCACTGCGCCTGTTTCCTGACCACTCGAGCCAAGCTACCCCATTGTGTTGGGAAGGTCCACCACCACCCTGCGGAGTGGGAGTGGGGCTGTTTCCAACAGGTAGTACATGCGACTTATTCACGGCTGAATACTGTCTTCAATAGTGGTATAAAGTTTGACGATAATTCCAGGTCACACTATCCTGTGATGCAAGGAGGTACCCTGTTAACTCGTATATGGAGTCCGGCGCGAGGAGGTGGCGACACCCCCCCAGTTACGATCTACAAAAGAAACACAAAGATTGGAATGGAATACTTTGGAAATCCAAACTTTTATTGAACGGCGTTATAAACCCCTAACAGGGTACCTCCTTGCGTCACAGGATAGTGTGACCTGGAATTATCCCTGCCCCCCTGAAATCAGGATGAAGCCCTCAACTCCATCTTTCAAAAAGGAAGGAACACTAGACCGGATGCATATGATGAGTTGCTTTTAAAGGCACCATGCAGTAAAAATCTGCACACACAGTAAAGTTGATATTCACTGTGTGGACCCTTGAGCACTATGTGTTAGCATTGCTGTAATGTAACAGAGCAATATACTATGGTTATGCAAGCTCCGCTTTTCAATTTTGTACTAAGAAAATGTACCCAGAGCATTTTTTTCATGTCTGTGATTTTCAATAGAACATGGGACTATTTATGTTGTTGCAAAATGGAGCAGTGTATTGAGACCAAGACAGTCAACTGCTGAAACATATTGTACTTTCTTTTGCTGCCGCAATAAACTTAACTGCAAGGGCTTGTGCTGTGAAGTGCCATTTCTTCTTATACAGTCGGGAACATTGCTATTATATAAATGACATATATATATATATATTACATTGTGTATATATATATATATGTATATATATATACATACATACATACATACACATACACACATACTCATACACACACACATATATGTATATATATATATATCTATATATATATTCCAAATGCAAGAAGACCCTTAATTGGAAGCGCCACACGTTGCGTGTTCAACTCTTTATTGGCAGATTGCAGTATAACAAGCCGGTAAGTTTCAGCAGTTCCCCGTTCTGTAATCACTTCTGCCATACGCGTTTCTGGACCAATGTCCCTTGTTCACTGGCTGGATTGGCGAGGGTAGTCAGGTGAGCAGCAGTGACGCTGTGCTCACAGCGTGTTTTTAAGTCCTGCCAAAGTGGGCGTATCCAATCGATGCATTCTGGTCTTATGAGTTCAAACATCCGTAATGGAAACCACCCGACATCCCTCTCACCAAGTTGTTTCTCAGATGGGTTTTGGCAAAAAACTCAGTCCCGCCTGTATTCTGCTCTCTGTACCTTCACTGACACACACAGCTCCTTTGGCACCACTTCCATCATCGGTGCCGTGGACCCGCTTGGTTCGCAGGGGGGCGTTTCCGCGACCAGAGTCCGGCCGCTAATATTCCAAATGCAAGAAGACTCTTAATTGGAAGCGCCACACGTTGCGTGTTCAACTCTTTATTGGCAGATTGCAGTATAACAAGCCGGTAAGTTTCAGCAGTTCCCCGTTCTGTAATCACTTCTGCCATACGCGTTTCTGGACCAATGTCCCTTGTTCACTGGCTGGATTGGAGAGGGTAGTCAGGTGAGAAGCAGTGACGCTGTGCTCACAGCGTGTTTTTGAGTCCTGCCAAAGTGGGCGTATCCAATCGATGCATTCTGGTCTTATGAGTTCAAACATCCGTAATGGAAACCACCCGACATCCCTCTCACCAAGTTGTTTCTCAGATGGGTTTTGGCAAAAAACTCAGTCCCGCCTGTATTCTGCTCTCTGTACCTTCACTGACACACACAGCTCCTTTGGCACCACTTCCATCATCGGTGCCGTGGACTGAGTTTTTTGCCAAAACCCATCTGAGAAACAACTTGGTGAGAGGGATGTCGGGTGGTTTCCATTACGGATGTTTGAACTCATAAGACCAGAATGCATCGATTGGATACGCCCACTTTGGCAGGACTTAAAAACACGCTGTGAGCACAGCGTCACTGCTGCTCACCTGACTACCCTCTCCAATCCAGCCAGTGAACAAGGGACATTGGTCCAGAAACGCGTATGGCAGAAGTGATTACAGAACGGGGAACTGCTGAAACTTACCGGCTTGTTATACTGCAATCTGCCAATAAAGAGTTGAACACGCAACGTGTGGCGCTTCCAATTAAGAGTCTTCTTGCATTTGGAATATTAGCGGCCGGACTCTGGTCGCGGAAACGCCCCCCTGCAAACCAAGCGGGTCCACGGCACCGATGATGGAAGTGGTGCCAAAGGAGCTGTGTGTGTCAGTGAAGGTACAGAGAGCAGAATACAGGCGGGACTGAGTTTTTTGCCAAAACCCATCTGAGAAGCAACTTGGTGAGAGGGATGTCGGGTGGTTTCCATTACGGATGTTTAAACTCATAAGACCAGAATGCATCGATTGGATACGCCCACTTTGGCAGGACTTAAGAACACGCTGTGAGCACAGCGTCACTGCTGCTCACCTGACTACCCTCTCCAATCCAGCCAGTGAACAAGGGACATTGGTCCAGAAACGCGTATGGCAGAAGTGATTACAGAACGGGGAACTGCTGAAACTTACCGGCTTGTTAAACTGCAATCTGCCAATAAAGAGTTGAACACGCAACGTGTGGCGCTTCCAATTAAGAGTCTTCTTGCATTTGGAATATTAGCGGCCGGACTCTGGTCGCGGAAACGCCCCCCTGCGAACCAAGCGGGTCCACGGCACCGATGATGGAAGTGGTGCCAAAGGAGCTGTGTGTGTCAGTGAAGGTACAGAGAGCAGAATACAGGCGGGACTGAGTTTTTGGCCAAAACCCATCTGAGAAGCAACTTGGTGAGAGGGATGTCGGGTGGTTTCCATTACGGATGTTTGAACTCATAAGACCAGAATGCATCGATTGGATACGCCCACTTTGGCAGGACTTAAAAACACGCTGTGAGCACAGCGTCACTGCTGCTCACCTGACTACCCTCTCCAATCCAGCCAGTGAACAAGGGACATTGGTCCAGAAACGCGTATGGCAGAAGTGATTACAGAACGGGAACTGCTGAAACTTACCGGCTTGTTATACTGCAATCTGCCAATAAAGAGTTGAACACGCAACGTGTGGCGCTTCCAATTAAGAGTCTTCTTGCATTTGGAATATTAGCGGCCGGACTCTGGTCGCGGAAACGCCCCCCTGCGAACCAAGCGGGTCCACGGCACCGATGATGGAAGTGGTGCCAAAGGAGCTGTGTGTGTCAGTGAAGGTACAGAGAGCAGAATACAGGCGGGACTGAGTTTTTTGCCAAAACCCATCTGAGAAACAACTTGGTGAGAGGGATGTCGGGTGGTTTCCATTACGGATGTTTGAACTCATAAGACCAGAATGCATCGATTGGATACGCCCACTTTGGCAGGACTTAAAAAAACGCTGTGAGCACAGCGTCACTGCTGCTCACCTGACTACCCTCTCCAATCCAGCCAGTGAACAAGGGACATTGGTCCAGAAACGCGTATGGCAGAAGTGATTACAGAACGGGGAACTGCTGAAACTTACCGGCTTGTTATACTGCAATCTGCCAATAAAGAGTTGAACACGCAACGTGTGGCGCTTCCAATTAAGAGTCTTCTTGCATTTGGAATATTAGCGGCCGGACTCTGGTCGCGGAAACGCCCCCCTGCAAACCAAGCGGGTCCACGGCACCGATGATGGAAGTGGTGCCAAAGGAGCTGTGTGTGTCAGTGAAGGTACAGAGAGCAGAATACAGGCGGGACTGAGTTTTTTGCCAAAACCCATCTGAGAAACAACTTGGTGAGAGGGATGTCGGGTGGTTTCCATTACGGATGTTTGAACTCATAAGACCAGAATGCATCGATTGGATACGCCCACTTTGGCAGGACTTAAAAACACGCTGTGAGCACAGCGTCACTGCTGCTCACCTGACTACCCTCTCCAATCCAGCCAGTGAACAAGGGACATTGGTCCAGAAACGCGTATGGCAGAAGTGATTACAGAACGGGGAACTGCTGAAACTTACCGGCTTGTTATACTGCAATCTGCCAATAAAGAGTTGAACACGCAACATGTGGCGCTTCCAATCAAGAGTCTTCTTGCATTTGGAATATATATATATATATATATATATATTACCTACTGGCGGTCGCCAGTAGGTAGTTATAGTTAGGACCCTGTTTCCATAGGAAAACCGCAACATTCTATTTTGAATAACTTTGGCGCCGGCCGACGAATCCTCGCAAAATTTTCAAAACTAATGGGGCGCTACGCTCCGCTCCTACCCTGAAAGTCTCGGGGGGATTCGTCAAGCGGGGGCTGAGATAAAAGGGGGGTCCCAAAACGCGTTTTTCCCATGCATTTTTCCATAGGACCTTTAGACACAGCTACAGCCCGAACGGCTGAACAGAGTTCCTTGAAATTTGGCAGAGAGGTAGTCTACAGGTCAAGGAAGTGCCTTTTGTAGGTTTGGTGTAAATCTGTTCATTAGATTCTGACAAAATAGCCTTTAAATCAATATATATATCTGAGCCAGCTTACGGTGCGCTTACGGTGCGCTTACCGTACGCGTACGGTGACGTGCGCGAGCGCGATTCTGATTGGCTGTTAGATCTTAGTAAACATGCGAATCGGTCGAGACCCGGAAGCGGCGGCCGCCATTTTCTATCTCGCACTCTGAGGGGGTGGAAGAAAAACAAAGGCAAAAAACATATAAAGGGGCTGTTTAGACTGCTCCCAACCACCTAGCCTTGATGGAGGTGTCCTCAAAGAACCCCCAAGGGCAAAAATGCAATTTTATTTTTTTTCGAAAAATCGCCGATTACGCTTACCGTACGCGTACGGTAAAAAAACAGCAAAAAAAAAAAAATATCCATATTCTCCCCACCCCGTGTGCAAATGGTGCCCGAAGAGCAACATTTGTGCATGGCTTATATTAGTTGTCCATAGCACCACAAAAAAGCAAACAATACCTTTCACAACGAAGCGCATAATATGTCCTCCATGCGCGCACGGTGCGCGAAGCGCACCGTGCGTACATGGCATATCCAGCGTAACGTGGGCACGCGCACCGCGTGCCCACCCAGCGTGCACGGCACTAACTGCGTAAAGTGGGCGCGCGGTGCGCAAAGCGCACCGCGTGCTCACTGTGCGCGCACGGTGCGCGAGGCGCTCCGTGCGCGCACGGAACGAACTGCGTTAAGTGGGCGCGCACGCCACGAATGGCGTAAAGTAACTTAGCATTTAAAAAAACTTACAAATTCACTGAAAAAACCATAGGTTTCACACACGTTATAGTTAGGAATTAGCATTTAAAAAACCTTGCAAATTCACTGAAAAAACCATAGGTTTCACACATGTTATAGTTAGCTGGACATTTTACTGATAAAAAACCAATGAAATTCCCCCGTTATAGTTAGTGCAGGCAACTATAACTCACGCGACCGCAATCCTCTGCTGATGACATATGTGTCTTTATGAAAAAAAAATATTTGTAATATATGTATAGCTAAAATTTAATGGAAGAAGACATGGGCAAATAATTGTCTAAATACAGTATTAGCATCAGCAGAGGATTGCGGTCGCGTGAGTTATAGTTACCTGCACTAACTATAACGGGGGAATTTCATTGGTTTTTTATCAGTAAAATGTCCAGCTAACTATAACATGTGTGAAACCTATGGTTTTTTCAGTGAATTTGCAAGGTTTTTTAAATGCTAATTCCTAACTATAACGTGTGTGAAACCTATGGTTTTTTCAGTGAATATATATATAGATATATATATATAGATATATAGGTATTTTTATAACAAGGGGAAACAGATCATTTACAGATTTGAGGGAAGAGGTCATTAAAACTGAGGGGTTTCCACCACATTTATTAACGCCGACTAACACACAATACTAAAACATTGATAGCAACTAATACACATGTAGGCATGAATTCACTTCGTACCTTAGAGTCCGATGCCTCACTATACCAAAGGGAAAAGGAGTACTAGAATGATCAGGAAAGGGGGCTCTGCACACAGTGCCTGGCCCTTGGGTCTCCAGGGGTTACTTAAGGACACAATGTAATTAAGGTCCAGTAAAGTCTGTAAAACAATGCAGCAGGATTGGAGAACAAATCACCAACTTTCACAAGTCCCCCCTACCTCATCATCATCCTCCCAGCGAATGTCTGAGCAGATGCCCTGTTTAGACGCTTTCTTTTACCAACCTCTGCACAGGGCCACTTGAAAACGTAATTATGCGGCTATTGTGTTTTGCACTTAAATATAGAATTTGCCACTCTCTCCACACAATCCCTTGTCAGTCCTATAATTATGAGATATTAGCAAAACTGTTTCGAGCTGAAATGAAAATTGCTGCACAAAGAGGGCAGTGCTTCAGGAAACCTAAATGGTCCCATGTAGCTGTTGATTCCTGTAATCAAGCATTTACGGGTGTGGTACCGCTACTAAAACATTGCAAAAACGCCCCTTTGATAGACTTGGGGAAGGGCTTTAGTCTGCAGTAGGAAACAAATACTTAACTGCAGACCAAACAGGATGGAAAGGAGGATTGCTTTTTAGTAATTATTTTTTTTGTTTTGCTACTTCCTCCAGTTTATGATCGCATAACAGTCACTCAGTGGGCGCACTGACTTCAGAGTAATTCCAAACACAATTTCTATGTTTTTAAGGCCTCCATTTCTCACCTCTTAGTGTGACACATACCTAAAAAATAAGAAGGGGCTTCTTTACAAGCCCACTGCGCCACTGGTGTGTCACTTTTTTTGATGCACAGGCGGTGCAGTGTGCCTGCTCATATTTACAAAGCCACCCTGCGTGGCTTTTCGTGTCCTTGTAAATATGGCCCCCTTTCATGCATTACTCTGTGTGAAAGGGGTGTTCCATGGCTGTTTGCTGTGGGTGTTCCCACACAGCATCCACGGAACCTGACGCATTCCCAGATTTACGAGGCTTTGTAAACCTGGGAATGTGCCAGATTCCAACGCCACCCCAGGGGATGCGTAAGGGAGGCACAATGAGGAGAAATACCTTTATTTCTCCTCTTTTTTCCATTTCCATGTGTGCTGCATTTTGGCCTACACATAGAAAGAGGAGAACACCTCTCAATCTTGTTTTTGTGCAGGAACGTGTCCCTTCTTGCACAAAACAATCACCCTTACAACGCAGACAACCTTGCACCATGGCACAAGGCTGCCTGTGTTGGTGCATGGCAGCTCAGTGTGCGCCAGCACAGGGGAACATGGGAGGAATGCGACGTATCTTGTAGATACGGTGCATTCCTACCCATTCTTTTCAACGCACGGCAGCAGAGTAGGAAGTAATGCTGTGCTGCTGTGCGTCAAAATATTGTAAACGAGGCCCGAAATGTAATATACTGTATACAGAGCTGTTTTTAATGCAAAGAAGTGGCCGCAGAGATCGCATTGTGTGCATGGCATGATTTCTCAATGAGGAAATACTTGTTTTGCCAAAACATTCCAGCTTGATGAAAAAAAATGAGCGCGTTTGCAAGAAATTAGGTTAATAGTTGAGAGGGGTGGAAACTCCGATCAAATAATAAACACAATCCTTCTCAGGGTGAACTATAAGTGTCACTAGCCTTGCTCAACCCTCTGGTAACTTGGCAGAAAAGCAGTCAGACTTCACGTACAGGAAAAGTGTAAAGTATTTATGCAGCACACAAATACGAATAAAGTGTAAATACAACACAAAAAAAATCCCAAAGCAATTTAGGAAAAGACATTAAGTGATATCGCAATAAAAAAAATCCAAACAGTAGAACCAGAGATTTTGATTTTTAATGTTTTTTGTGAAAATAGAACTAACAAGTAGAAAGCACCACTGGTGGTTATCTGGTCACACTGGATCGGGGAAAAGTCTAAAGTTTAGGCCGACTGCAATGGGTATGGACCTGATGCAGGGACCAGGTTAGTCCCGCTGAACAGTTACCTTCGAAAATGCAGCTCAAAGATTATCATTTGTGTGTAAAGAGGACACGAGGAGGAGGCTTTCATGCGAAGAACAAGTCAAATGTATCTCCCTCCTTCCTGCCTTCCCCAAGGTGCTTGAAAAGCACGTAAATAAATCTATGGTGGAGTTTGCGGAAGCCCACGATCTCTTACACCCCACTCAGTCAGGATTCAGGGCTGGTTATAGCACAGAAACGGCATTGTTGGAGGTGACAGAATATCTTAAGGAGATCTTGGATCAGGGAGGTAGAGCGATTCTCATATTGTTGGACCTGTCAGCAGCGTTCGACACGGTGCCACATAGGAGGCTCCTTGATAGACTGGAAAGGATGGGCTTCAGGGGTCAGGCTCTAGCCTGGCTTACCTCCTATTTGGAGAAGAGAGAGCAGGTGATTTGGACTCCTCCCTTTTCCCCCCTTGCCTAGTCTACAAGTTGGAGTCACTCAGGGTTCTTTTCTTAGCCCTATGCTTTTTAATTTATATATGTCCCCGTTAGCTACACTGGTAGAGTCCTATGGGGTAAAGATAATTTCATACGCTGACGACACTCAGTTGGTTTTCTCTTGCAACAAAGGTAATGAATTAGATGGGGGCATGATTAGATCTTGCCTCACCAACGTCTTCAGATGGTTGGAGGAAAACCATCTGAAGTGTAATATTGATAAGTCAGAAATAGTCTTCTTCGGCCTGCCTACAGTCCAGGACTGGAGTCAATGGTGCCTGGAGGAATTTTCTTCTCCCAGTGTGGCTCAATCCATAGTCAGAAACTTGGGAATTCGTATTGATGATGCTCTTACTATGCATTCCCAAGTTCAGGTGCTAGTCGGGACCTGTATTGGATTGTTACGGATGGTGAGAAAGTTTCTTCCACTTCTTCAGCTAGACTGTAGGAGGATCCTGATCCAGGAACTGATCACATCAAGACTGGATTAAGGAAATGTCGTTTATCTGGGTGTGTCAGACTCCCTCCTGAAACGTCTTTCGGTGGTGCAGAACGCTGCAGCCAGGGCGATTCTTCGCCTAAAACCGAGGTCCCATATGACACAGCATCTTAAAGCATTACATTGGCTCCCAGTTAGGAAGCGGATACAGTTCAAGACCTTAGTAGTGTTCTTTAAGGCTCTTCATGGCAAAGGGCCCAGCTACCTTATAAGACGTGTTGGTTGGTTGGTACACTCCGACTAGAGCACTTAGATCAACAGCGGGGGTGCTCGCCTGTGTCCCGAAGGTTCGCCTGGCGTGCAGGGGTGGCAAATCCTTCAGCCTCTTGGGGGCACAGGCATGGAACAAACTTCCGCTACCCCTGAGACGTGTGAGAGATCTGATGAGTTTTAGAAAACTGTTGAAAACTTGGCTCTTTGGAAGTTAAACCATCTTTGTGCTAGCAGCTATGTGATTCTGCAGTGCCGGGACACTCCTTTTGGAGTAGCTGAGCGCTATATAAACCCTTTCATTCATTCATTCATTCATTCATTCATTCAACAGTTATTCCCGTAGTGTGAAGAGCTGGTCATCACTGGAGTTTTGAGTTGGTGGATCTTCGAGGATGACCGCTGCTGGGGTGAAATGCAGATCTTGCATTGCTGATCTCTGAAGACAGTCGCTATCAGTGCTAAGAGCAGGTCCTGCTGCAGCTTTGCATCGTTGGTTGTTAGCTGGCAGCAGACTTTGGGACAAACGGGCCTGTTCTCGGTCACAAAGAGCCCAAACTTCAAGATTTTCACTGTGTTCTTTGGGTGGAGCTCTCACTGATGCCAGGCAAGTGTCTAGGACCTCGGGGGCACCTCTTGGGGATCAAGACTTAATCCAGCAGAGGCCAGCAACAGGGCTCGGGCAGATCCAGTTGGAGCTGGATATTTGCAGGGAGGCCTCTGGAAGCTTATTGTATGCCTGTAACTCACACAGGAGGAAAGACAATTAACCCTTGGAGTCACTCTGGGTAGTCTGGGATCAAGGCAAACAGGTCCAAACTTCCTTCATCAGACAGCAAGGCATGCTGGTCGATTGCTCGTCACTGCAGGTCATTTACAATTTACAATTTAATGGACAAAGCAGATATTTTTGAGTTATGTGGTCCCCCTTTTTGCAAGATGCCCCCCTTCTCCCATAGTTCGCTTAGACTCTTGCTTTTTCCTCATTGCGATCATCTACAGATTTAGGGGTGTTCTAATGGTAGGTTCTTTAGGTCCCATTTTTACACCTGGTGCTAGCCTTTACGTGGTAGTATTCCCTGACCTACCCCCAAAACTGGTTCTGGTCAGTTCTTCCTCTTCTCCTTGTCCTGGCTCCAAACTGTCTAGGGTGACAAAAGGCAAGGCAGGCCTGCTGTCAGGTTCCTTTGTGTGTGCTGCAGGCAAGTCTCTTTGAAATATAATCAGGACAGGGGCAGCTCCTCTCCAGCCATCCCATGAAGAAGAAGCTCTCCCCTCACACTTAGTATTCCTGTGTCTCACTGTCTGGAAGCAATACACAACCCCCAACAGTAGAGCATTCACAGCCATGTGACCCAGGACACTGGCAGAAAGGCACATTTGGTGTAGGCAAAAAATGACAACTTTTTTAAAGTGACATTTTCAAAATTGTATCCTAAAATGTGACTTCCTGTTAAAGAGGATTTAAAATTACAATTCATATAAGGGTAAACAGCAAACCTCTATCTCCTCTTAGTCTGAAGTTAGCACTTATTAAACGTAATAAGGTAACTCAGCTTTAGGGCCTGATTAGATCTGGGTGGACGGGTTACTCAGTCACAATGGTGACAGATATCCTGTCTGCCGAAATATAAATCCCATAGGACATAATGGGATATATATTTTGGCGAGCAGGATATCCATCACCGTTGTGACGGAGTGACCCGTCCACCAAGATCTAAATCATGCCCTCGGTCTGTAGGAGAGATAGGCCACTACAACATTGAAAAATGACCAGTGGTGGCTCCTCCGCTAAGGCGGAAGAGCGTTGCTCCACTGCTCTGCTAGCAGTAGGTAAAGGAAAACTAAAATTATAACAACCAAAGTTATAATTTTAGTTTTGCGTTTCCTGGTGCGGGTGTGGCTGCCCTGCTGACAGAGCAGGGGCCAGAGGGAGGAGTAGTTTGCCAACTCAAAGTGTGCATGAATGTTTGGCCGGCCATTTCAGGCCGGCCAAACATTCATGCGCACCTTGCATGTTCTCCACCCAGGCTGCATTACAGCCTGGGTGGAGAACATGCCCAGGCTCCTGTTCCCCATCTTAGTGCCGAAACACGGCATTCAGACCTATCACAACGCTGCATTGCAGCATTGTGATTGGTTTAAGGGAGCCTGGGTGCTTCCTGCTACCGGACCCCAGACAGGAAGAAGATAAGAAGAGGACGGAGGAGAAGCGGCAGCCGGCCGTAGCCAGGTAAGTGTTTTCTTTTTCATTCTACCCACCCTACCAACCCCGTCCAGTAGGAGTCTCTCCTGAAAATGACTATAGAAATGTTTCACTGTCAGGCCTTGTAAAATTTAAACACATATGCCCTACTTTTTAAATACCATGCACCGTGCCCTAAGAGCCTTTAGATCCTACCTTAGGGATGACTTATAAGTACTAAAAAGGAAGGTTTAGGTCTGGCAAAGGGGTTATTCTGCCAGTTCAAAATTTCTGTTTAAAACTGCACCACGGACTGCATTGGCAGGCCTGTGGCAAGTTATACAGGGCTACCTTAGTGAGCAGCACAACGAGTGCTGCTGCCGAATAATAGCATTTAATTTACAGGCCCTGGGCACATGTAGTAATGTTTACTAGGGATTTTCCAAGTGAATTAAATGTGCCAATCAGGAGCAGGCCAATGTTACCAAGTTTTCAAGAGAGAGCAAAAGCACGTTACCACTGGTCGGCAGAAAGTCCTAAAACGCAACAAAACAAGGCTCAGCAAAGGAAGTCAGGGGAAGTTAAAATCTGAAGAGAAAGGGCGAAGTCCGACAAGGTTTCATCATGAAAATCAGATATTCGCCTGAATGTAAATTCACCCATTCAAGTTTGAGAAGTGAGAACCAGGGCAAAGACATTCGCGAGCATCTCCATGCTTTTCACACCACGCACGAAATAGACGAGAGACCAAACAGCGTTGATGACAGTCTGAGCCCAACTGGTCATTTTGTGGTCTGGTCAGTGACTCACAAACCCCACTTAACAAGAATTAAGACTGACATATATAATCATTCTATGATGATGATGCTGGTAAATTGTTGCTGGCAAAGGCGTAATTTAGGGTTAAATATAGCCCTGCAACAGTTGCAGAGCCTTGCTTTACCTGACCCAACTGCTGCTCTTTTAAAAGTTAATGTTGTTAGTTTGCTAGTTGCAGTAGCGGCTTTTTATGCCTGTTCTCGAGCTCTGGTGCTCAATAATAATTTTAGAAAAGTTTGCACCGGTTCATAATTAGGAATCATGGTTGCTTTAAAACGACTTCCTGTGATGTCATCAGGACCATTGAGCGTGTGAAGTCACTTCCGCTACCACAAGATTTTACTAATACTGGGGCATATTTACAAGGGCTTTATCTTTATTTTTTTTTGGCTTACAAAGCCAAAAAAGCGGAGATAAAACCAGCGCCCTATTTACAAGAGGGTGCTAACATGCATAATGGCATGTTAGCACCCTTTTTTCCCCAACGTCTCACTGTGCATCTTCAATGAGATGCAAAGTGGGCGTTACTGGGCGTACCCAAGATGGACTACCTTGCAAATGATGTTTACATCGCAATATTTACAAGGCAGCCCACATGATTTTAGCACACATTAGATTTTGGCGAAAACGGCCGTTTACTCCAAAACCTAATGTCTGCTAAAATCCTGACTTAGCCATCCCTAACATAGGGGATGGATTATGCTGATACGATCCTGTGGGACGTATCAGCAAGGTTATCGCCCTTTTGCAGGGAACATCGCTGGAAAACCAGCGGTGTTCCATGCAAAAGTGCGATAACCTCGCTATCTCTGGAATTTTTATCGCCCTGGAGTAACGCGTTGTTAATAACACGCTACCAGGGCGATAAATACCAGAGAGAGCCTGCGATAATATAATTATCGCTAAGCACGGCCAGCGATAATTATCGCTGGCCGCTGTTAATATGCCCCACTATTCCCTTGATAGACATGATTGCAGCTTTTATGGCACTAGCCCATCACTCACTGTCGCAATTTGAAAGAGTCTTTTACGCAGAGGCATAAGAATGGATGTCAATTAGGTTCAACCAGGTGTAGCTGGTGCCATAATTACTACACCTGCCACCTTTGGTTTCAGGGAGGGTAAGGTATTAAGGCAAAAGGAGAAGAAAATAAAAGCCCCTATGAACCGTATATACTTCCTTTAGTTTGCAATTCTTCCCCCTCCCCTAGGCCCCAGAGCAAATAGGAGGCAGTTCAGGGGCAAAGGGACTAGAGTTCAACCGTGTGAGGTCATTGGCAGTTAAAGGTGTGTGATGTCACTTCCGCCATTTTGTTAAGTCAGGGTCATGACATAAGATGGACACAGGTTCATCTGAGCCTGATAGGAAAGAATAAATCCAGGAGTATCACTGGGCTGTTCGGTTGCGACACATTTATAAGGCAACCTGATGATGTCGCTGAAAATTGTGGAACTTATTGTGTAAATGTTGCGGCGGTGCACGCACAGAACAATCAATGTTTGCAGAGGAACCCTTTTGGCTGTTTCCGGAAGGAGTCATAGCAATTCTGCTTCAGTTGATAATACTGGTAAAATGGAGATGGGAACTGTGAAAACAGAGATAAATCTATTAAATATAAATAAATATATCTATTGCTCATGCATAATTTTATGCATGCATCACAGGTGCATATTTACGAGGGCATGCGCCACAGGAACGTCACTTTTAATGACATTCCTATGGCGCAATGCCCAGTTCTATATTTACAAGGTGGCATTAAGCCGCTTAACGTGGCTTAATGCCACCTTGTAAATATGCCCCTTACCGCAACAATCCCTATTGCACAGGGGCGAGCAATGGGTGTTGCGTTGGGAGTTCCACCGCAACACCCTTTGTTTTGTGATGCTGCCCCCTTTTTACAAGGGTGGCGTAAATATGGGGCAGTGCCAAAAATAAGACCAGGGAAAACCTGGTCTTAAACAGGCACAATGAGGAGAAATGATTAATTTCTCCTAGTTTTTGCTGTTTCTGTGGGGAAAATATATACGAAAAACTTTCGGAGCACAGCGTTAAGCCAAAAACGCTAATGCCGTGTTGCGACAGTTTCAAAACGCAGGGATGGGCCATATTTACAAAAATGCGGTGCACCCCTCCATTTACCCTAGCGCTGGCACTAAATTTAGCTGCCCAGCACCAATGCAGGCACTCTTGCACCACAGTGCAAGGGTGCCTGAGTTGCGGGGAATGATGGTTCTTGTGCAGGAGGGTTTCCCTTCCTGCACATGAACAATCACGAATGGCGATTTGTAACTTCTATGTATGCTGCAGAATACAGCACATAAAGAAGTTGCAAAATGTCATTTTTTAATGATTGTTAATTTGCAGGAAGGGACACTTTCCTGCACATGAACAATCACTGATGGCGATTTGTAACGTTTATGTGCGCTACAGAATGCAGCACATAAAGGAGTTGCAGCTCATCATTATCTAATGAGTGCTTATGTGCAGGAAGGAACACCTTCCTGCACAAGAGCAATCACTAATGGTGATTTGCTGTTTCTATGTGTGCTGCAGAATGCAGCACTCATACAAATAGCAAACATAAGGAGAAATTAATCATTTCTCCTCGTTGCGCCTGTTTAAGACCAGATTTTCCCTGGTCTTATTTTTGGCACTGCCCCATATTTACCCCTTGTAAATAGGGGGCAGCATCAAAACGCAATGGGTGTTGCAGTGGAAGCCCACAGCAACACCCATTGCGCGCCCCTTTGCTGCACCCTCATCTCTATGCCTCTGAGCATTTGCTTGGTGATATCCCATTTCTACCTCTCACGGGTGAGTGGAAAGCTTTGCACAACTGAAGCATCCAGGGATAGGTGAATTTCCAGGTGGCATATTCCTGGAGCTCTCCACCATCACCAACAGGGCAGATCATATCCCACTGGATGTCCTTCTTTACTAGATACTCCAACAGTACTGCATTGAGATCTACCCATCTTTCCAATTGGGGCCTACCCAATGCAAGGCACAATCTCTGCTACACAGCTTAATGCTAGTAAACATATGTTTCCTAGATTATATAGAGCTGTACAAGTGGAAGCCCCTATTGCTGTCACCCCGCTAGGAATTCATGGACCGCAGACCTCCAACATCATATCATGGATGACGCCATCGGTCCCAACAGCAGGTTGTGAGTAATCCACTTTACATTTTTATATCACACGAACAGAACCCCTCTGAATGTATGAGATGCCATGCTTTGCCTTGGCAGAGGATGTCCTCCAACTAGGCTGGGCATACCCCCAGTTAATAAATACTGGATTGATCTCTTTGCTCATATTTCAACCATGCTGAAATTTAATATATCACTCCCCTACCTGACTTTGGTCTTGGGGTAAACTAAAAATCTCCCTACAAATGTTAGGAAGCTTGCTGCAATATCCCTTTTGCAAGCCAAGCATCAGCTGGCCAGTGTTTGGGGGTCATGATTGCTCCCCTACCGTAAACGCCTGGGGAACCAACTTCAAATATTGAAATGAACATTTAGAGACCTATTAATCCACTCTTCCTGAAACTACAAGACAGAGGGACATGTAGGTTCTCCTGCGCTCGGTCCTCACTAGCAATGGGTTACCTACATTGACACTGCATGATGCAATTATGAGAATGATGCAGGTAGCCTCCTCCTGGCTAATGGTCCAGGTAAACAAAATGCCAAATGTGATGCTGGTTGATGATGGTATTACATAGTGCCTACTATCTATACTTGGATTGTCCTAATAGCCATTTTTCATTTTACGCCACGCCCTCTCTAACTAACTTTATGAGGTGGAATTCCCTACATATCATCAATTTATTAACCTTCCTATGATCTCTGTACTGTTGTTTTCTTTTTAAAAAAATGCCTTGGTAAAAACTAAATTTTTAAAAGGGCCAAATGATCTTGTGCAGGACTCTGTGTGACACAAAGAGGGAGATTTGCTAAGATTTTGCGCCATGTTTGCGTCACAAAAGTGATGCAAATCGGCACAAAATCTTTTTTTCCCTATTTACTTTTCCGAGCTAAACTTGTTTAGCACTGGAAATAACAGAAAAATAATGCGTAGCAGCGCATAGCGCAGCTTTGCATTACTTTGTGCCATGAGGCAAACCAAAGGTGCAGCATGGGCGTTCCCATGCAACGACCCAGGGTTTCCCACGCGAACCCCAATTTACTAAATAAAGTAGATTGGGTTTATCATGAGAAAATTGCGCCCTTTTCAAGTAGGCGCACAGAAGGAGAAATACTTTACTTTCTCGTTCCTTTTCCGACTTTGCAAGTGTGCTGCACTGTGCATACAAAGTGGGAAAAACTTGCTCTGTGTCTGAGCATCGTATTTTGTACAGGAAGGGTATCCTTACTGTACAAAACCTATGCTAGACTCATGCACACACCCTAGCGCTATGGCGCATAGTGTGTGCTTGGCTCACTGCAGCTGTAATCAGCGCTGGCGCAAGGGAAAGGGGAGGAGAGAGCAATAGCTCTGAAGATATGGCGCGGTCTGCTCCCTGCCTATCGTTCAACGCAGTGCAGCCTCGCGGGGGGGTTCGCTGTGCTGCGTGAATTTGTATCAATCTCACCCAAAGAGTTTAGAAAATAGTTCCGCAGATTTGCTGGAACTACTGTGACATAATTGTTGCCTGATCCCAAACTCCGATAAGGCCTGTGTACGGCTGAGATCTTCAAAACAAAGGGCAATTGTGACGTTGTTGTTGTTATGTCTGCCACATCCACAAGAGTGATCCGGTTGTGGTTTGCAGGTGTTTATCTTCGTTGGATCTCATACAACCAAAACATCAGATGAGACTATCACTAGAGAAAATGGAAAGATGCTGTAATAGCCTCCTCTATCCAACTACGGCTGACTCTCAATAATCATATTCAAGGTGCGGACAAGCATCCCATGTCTACCAAGCCCTGGCTCCTTCTTCTAAGCCTACATCAATAAACTAGCCTTCAGCCAGCTCACCGGGAGCACAAGTTGAAAGGGTACGCAGTAGAAATTTAGCAGCCGCCAGAGCTTCACTTTTTTTGGCGCTCCGGTTCCGTAAGCCTCTCAGTCATATGTATGAGACCACACGAGGCCACTCTGCGTGGCTTTGCACTGCCTCATAGTTAAGGGTAAGACAAAGCAGCGTAAATTGCTACCTTGCGTTACTCTGCGTCAAGGTGGCATTCCATGGGCATAGCGGTAGATTTTCCTGTAACTTAATCACGTAAACCTGGGGCCCACGCCAATGTGGGCTCCTGGGGGTGGCATTCAAAGATTGTCCACCCCCGGGCAGCTTCGGGCACTTAGTATGGCCCAGGACAGGAGGCAAATTTCTATTGGCTGACACTGGTAGCGCGAGCGCCAAGAGCGAAAATTCCCCGTTGCGCACTTGCTTGTGACGGCGGCAAGGTAGGGTCGGTAATTTTTGGCCCGCCCGCCCACCCCCTTTTCTGTTTCTTCAAATGAGTTACATTAATTTCCGCCGGTTGTACAAAAAAAAAAAAAAAAAAAAAAAATGTTTCTTGATGTTTTGTGGTTGTCGCTTGGACAGGTGGCAGAGTTGGAGGAGATCAAGACAGGCAGGAAGGGTTGGGGGCATTAGGAATAGCTTCGGACAGAGGGAAGCAAGGGAGCGAGGTTGGAGGCAAGAGGTAGGCAGGTGATGTAGATAGGGGTTTGGGGAGGAGGATTAGGCCGAACAATGTTGGGGAAGTTTGTTGTTGGGGAAAATTCTTAGGGGCGGGGGGTGATAGTTTGGAATATGTATTAGTGAGGCCTGAATTGTATATGATTATGTATTGATTTGCCTACCTGTCCAATAAAGCGGCCTTTTACCCCACTTTGGCCTGTGGACGTACTTATTGCCCGATGCCTTATGCCCCGCCAGAGCAGGTGTAATGAGGAGAATGTGCTTCTATTTCTCCTCGTTTATTCCTCTTTCCATGTGTGCTGCATGTTGCCGCACACATGGAAAGAGGAAAACACCTCTCGGGATTGTTTTTGTGCAGGAAGGTGCCCCTTCCTGCACAAAAACAATCCTGCCTGCAACAGTGTCACCATGGCGCAACGGTGCCTACGTTGGCTCTAGGCCGCAACTTGTCTGCCAGAGCAGGGGAAAGGGACAGGAATGCGCTGTATTTCACAAATACGGGTATTGCTGCCCTTTCACACTGGCGTAGGGCAGCGCAGCAAGAAGACTGGCGGCGCTTCCCTACGCCAATTCCTCATGAATGAGGCCCTGAGTCTCAAAGGTGATGCACAAGGGGTTCATAAGTAAAGCTCCTTTCATTTAGTGGTCCACTTGTTTGTGTTTCGGTTCACAGGTTTCCAGTATTGTCATTTCTTGGTAGCCATTCATCCTAACTGAGGCAGCAGAGAATGAGACATGTTCCCCAAGGGTGTCCTGATCTGTTTGGCTCACTCCAGAACCATTTAGCAAGATCATTGGACCTGAAGAAACATAACTTGGGCTAATACAAAACTTTCTATTGCTAAATTCTAGTGATGTGTGGATTTTCTTGATCAGCTTATTCATTCTTCTCATTATGTTCATAAAAGTATAATTTTCTACATCATAATCAAACACATCAATTTAAAGGGACAAGATTATAAAATGACTTGCTCGAAGAGCAGGGAGGCAGCTAAAGGAAAGCTGGGATCTGAGCCTAAGAACTGATTGTTAAAAGCTACCGCTCACAACGAGTGAGATTCCGAATGAGTTCTTTCTGGGACTCAGTAGCAGACACTAGGGATACAGCTCTGGTCACCACTAAACAGAATGCATCTTGCAGGCGTGGTGCTTCGGGTAGGGCATGCCTCATACGTATGCACTGTATTGGACCCACCATGCTACCCTCAATAATGCCACCCAAGTGGTAAGGGGGTTAGCATTAAGAAAAGCCGCTGTCCTGCTATGGCCACACACTGAGAACCATTATTTCCCATATAGCCCTTACCTTGGAGGCTCATAGGTCAGCCCTGTTGTCATTATTCTATTCTGAATAGAAAACATTTATGTTGACTTAACGAGTTCAGTTTTCTCTTTTTGTTTTGCGTTAAGTTGTGTTTGCTTTGCTCGCCGTGAAGCAATGTTCTTGTTTGCATTTCACAAGACTGTTTTCTTGGGCGAATCCAGTGGCTGCTCTGATCCGCGCATTAAACAGTTTGAAATGGATTTATTAAGTCAATGTTTGAATTATCAAAGTGGATTAAATACTTGTGCTGAATGAATGCTGTGTTTTCATATTTTATTTACTTTAACTTTGATGTGTTTGAAGCAGAAAGCAAAATGTTCTGTGAGCTTTGTTGCAGGTACACTAAAAAAAAAAATCCCCAAAAACAGGGTGTTGAGTAAATAACTATGCAGTGAACGGAGAGAGCCCTCAGGAACACTGAAGGCAGCTCGTAAACACATGCATTGGCTTGCGTTGCCTCCACATGGCAGGCTCATGTTGACAGTATTGAACGGACAGGAGGGGAGTGCGGGGGTGTCTATGCGAAAGAATTTATTATACTTATTACATAGAAGACTTTGGGGAATATTCCCAAAAAAATGTTGGAGCGCTGAGTCACTTTTTGTCATGCAGCAGCAGCGTAAAAATGCGGCCCATTTACAATGTGACGCATCTAGGGAGATGCGTCACGTTGTTAAGCCCTGCGTCACATTATACCTGCGTCAGGTATAATATATGTAGGGTGGGCGTTCCAATGCAAAAAAGCCTCATAGAAGTGACGCAGTGAAATCTACAAGATTTCACTGAGCCACTTCTAGGATGCCACTGCGTCAAATTCTTACGCCTGCTTCAAGCAGGCGTAAGGAGTGACACAGCACAATGAGGATAGGCCTCCCCCTGCATTGCTGGAGTTGCGCAGTGCTTGCAATACGACTCCAGCAATGCGTGACTTTTGCGTCAACAGATGCGTCAGAATTTCTGACACATCTATCAATCCTTGCGCCATGGAGCGCTGTATTGTAAATATAAAAAGAACTATTGATGGACAGAATGCAGAACAATGTCATACATTCACCCCAGTACAGAGATCTGGGCCTAAATCCATCATTTTTTTGCTCACCATGCCATTCCAGTTTGGACCCAGCCATATGCAAATCAGTCTTGACCCTGCGCCCAATGGGAACAGTCCAGCCCAAACTGCCAAGTCAGGTCCTCCCTGGACTGGAAACAAGCATCCTAGGACCGTTTCAGGGTTTCACCCCTCTTCAGCCAGGATAGCTTGATTCCAGTGGCATGGAGAGCACTGGACCCACGTCTGAGCATACCCGTCCCACTTGGGGTGACAAATGCAAAAAGAACTATTGATGGACAGAATGCAGAACAATGTCATACATTCACCCCAGTACAGAGATCGGGCCTAAATCCATGGGTCCTGGGCTTACTGTGCCACTGGAATCAAGGTACCCTGGCTGAAAAGGGGTGAAACCCAGAAACCGGTCCTAGGATGCTTGTTTCCGGTCCAGGGAGGACCTGGCTTGGCAGTTCGGGCTGGACTGTTCCCATGAGGTACAGGATTAAGACTGATTTGCATATGGCCAGGTCTAAACTGGGGTGGCATAGTGAGCAAAAGAATGATGGATTTAACCCAGATCTCTTGACTGGGGGTGAATGTTTTGATTTGTTCTGCATTCCGTCCATCAATTGTGTGTCTTTTGTTTTCTCGCCCTAAGTGCGCCAGGTATGCCCAGATGTAGGTCCTGGACTCACTGTGCCACTGGAATCAAGCTATCCTGGCTGAAGAGGGGTGAAACCCCGAAATCGGTCCTAGGATGCTTGTTTCCGGTCCAGGGAGGACCTGGCTTGGCAGTTCGGGCTTGACTGTTCCCATAAGGCATAGGGTCAAGACTGATTTGCATATAGCCAGGTCTAAACTGGGGTGGCATAGTGAGCAAAAGAATGATGGATTTAACCCAGATCTCTTGACTGGGGGTGAATGTTTTGATTTGTTCTGCATTCTGTCCATCAATTGTGTGTATTGTAAATATGGTGCATCCATGGTGCGTCACTTTCATGTACATCTGACCCAATTGCTTAAGTGGGCTGCCTCATGCTGTATACAGTCATGGATGGAAGCAGAGTGTAAATGACACTCATACAGACCAATAGCAGAAGAGGGCTGAACCAAAGTATCTAATCTATCTATCTATCTATCTATCTATCTATCTATCTATCTATCTGTCTGTCTGTCTGTCTGTCTGTCTGTCTGTCTGTCTATCTTTCAATCTACCTTAACTAAGCCTAAAGAGATTCCCATTAATACAATGCAAATCTTCTATGCCTACACTTTCTCAAAGAGACTAATCATCTTCAAAATCCTGGTTTACAACGGTAATCTGTGGGATTTTGTGTAGCAAAATAAATATTTGCATACTTTAACACAGAGCAATAACAAACCTCAGATAGGCACCTTTTGGATTTAGCATATTTGTTTTTAATAAATAAATCAGGCTTACTGCCTTTGTTGTGACCTTTCATAAAAAACAGATAAGACACATAGCATCTGAAATAATTTTTCGCCAAGAGCCACCCAGGCCTATGCATTTTTCATTGGCTTTTCGCCATAACCAAATGTGACATTTTGTAGTGAATGAATGAATGATACAACTTATAAAGCGCACGAATACCTGGAGGCGTCTTGGCGCGATACAGAGCAAAAGGAGCAAATGCGAGCCAAGAAATATCAGTAAAGATCATTGATTAAATAGCCAGGTTTTGAGGCGCTTCCTAAAAACCGAGAGTAAAGGCGCTGTTTTCAGTTCAAGTGGCAAACGGTTCCAATGAAGAGCTGTAATTCTGAAAAAACCTCTGCCCCCCAATGTGGCACGTCTGAATGAAGCAATCCTCAAGAGACTGGCTGAACATGAATGCTACGTTCTGCCTGGAATGTACCGCAAAACATTTTCTTGAGGTAGGCTGGGGCTTTTCCATAGTGTTTTATATGCTAAGCAAAGAGCCTTAAAGGTAATGCGGTGGCAGACTGGGAACCAATGCAATTGTCTAATGGTGAGCAAAAATGTCCTCATGAGGCAACAATCAAGTATACCATACTAAAATTACAAACAGTTTCAGACTTCTAGTTGTAATGATTATCACAGTGCAATTCCTCTATCTTCACTATTTGTTCGAGTGGGTCACCAACACCAAAACCCTTGCCTGTTACAGTAATCTGTGAGATTCAATATATAACAAAATTACTGTCTACAGGCTTTAGCACAGTACAATAACAATCCACCCATAAAAACCTGTTGCCTTTAATAAACGCTTTTCACACTAAGAAAGTCAGGCCTATTGTCTTTGTCAAATCTTTTCATAATAAACAGATAAATCCTAAGGAAACTGACATATTTTCCTAATTAACCAATCAGGCCTATAGTCTTTAACATTGACTTGATACCATAATCAACACAGACCTAAGTGTGTGTGAAACAATTATACAATTACAAATATGTACGAAATTACAAATAACAAATATACAACCCCTCCCAGTAGTGCCTAACAAGGGTTCTCACAGTGAAAATCTTCCACCCATAGGGTTTTCCAAAAGGGGTGACCAACACCAAAACCTTTGTCCCCCCCGTGGAATTCTGCGAGATTTCATGTAACAAAGTACCTGTTTACAGCCTTTCACAAAGAGTGATTACCACCCAGCGTTAAAGGTGTACTGGCTTTAATAAATGCTTTTCACAACAGATAAGCCAGGGCGTCTTCTTTTTTCTGAACTTTTCATAATAAACAGATCAAGCTTATTGTATCGATCATAACTTTTCCCAGTGTATCAAGCAGGCCTATAGCCTTTATAATTGACTTTTCACCATAACTGACTCAGGTCTACTTTGTTGAGCAAAACTTTCCCACAAGTCAAACACCAGATATATAGTCACCGAAGTACAGAAATATACAAAATCCACCCTTACATGCCTATTGGCTCCACAACATGCTTTTCATGATAAACAGATCAGGCCTATAGCATTGATCATTGATCAGTTTTCCCACAAAGCAAAAGGTGCAACACAAACACTCTTTTCTAGTGAAAGCACACATCTGGCCAATCAAATGCTTTGCTCAGGAAAACCAACATATGGACAGAGCTTAAGCCCCTCTCAGTAGTACTTCTGAAAGTTGTTTTTGTCTACTGTCACCTAACCTAAACCTAAAAACCAGTCACAAACAAAATAAGCATTGGCAAAGCCAAAAGGTCAGCGCACAATGGCAGACTTATTTGCTTTGCCCAAGTTTGTCTCACTTTTCAAAGGCTTTTTCTTTTTCAGTACAAATGCCTTTCCCAGTAATGTTTCCTCGTCAATTACTGGAGCCACATTTACTATATTTTAACACTGGCACTCGTGTGATGCTAAGCTATGGTGCATGCAGCAAAGCAGCCCCAACAGCGTCACCAATCACCTTTCTTGAGCAGCAGCTACATTTTAAAAAAAGCTGATGGAGCTGCAATGCCAAATATGCATGAACAAACCACATGTCAGTGTATTCAAAGGGGGACATAATAGTGAGGAACCAGTGAAAACAGGCCTAATATTTCCTGCAACTCCAACAGCGTGACCTGGCTTTACGCGAAATCCTAACAGCAAATGGTTTACTGTTTGCACAATATTTGTGAATATTGGTGGAAAAACTTATGAATGGAAAAGGGCATCTATTTTGCCACTACTGAAAAAACCTAACCTTGATCCCACTGAACCGTATAATTACAGACCTATTTCACGTCTTCCTCTTCCTGCCAAACTGGTGGAAAAAGTTATGAATGAACAGCTAACTCACTATCTGCATAACAACAACTGTTTAGAAGACCTTCATGCTAGAGTAAGCTCTGGCTGCAGAAGACCTTCAAACTAGAGTAAGCTCTGCCTGCATTTACCGATGCCAGAAGACCTTCATACTAGAGTAAACTCTGCCTGCATTTACAAATTGCCAGAAGACTTTCATACTAGAGTAAGCGCTGTCTGCATTTACCGATGCCAGAAGACTTTCATACTAGAGTAAACTCTGGCTGCATTTACAGATTGCCAGAAGACCTTCACACTAGAGTAAACTCTGCCGGCATTTACAGATTGCCAGAAGACCTTCATACTAGAGTAAGCTCTGCCTGCAGATGACCTTCATACTATAGTAAGCTCTGCCAGTATTTACCTATGCCATAAGACCTTCATACTAGAGTAAGCTCTGCCTGCAATTACCAATGCCAGAAGACCTTCATACTAGAGTAAGCCCTGCCTGCATTTACCGATGCCAGAAGACCTTCATACTAGAGTAAGCCCTGCCTGCATTTACCGATGCCAGAAGACCTTCGTACTAGAGTAAACTCTGCCTGCATTTACAGATTGCCAGAAGACATTCATACTAGAATAAGCTCTGCCTGCATTTACTGATGCCAGAAGACCTTCATATTAGAGTAATCCCTGCCTGCATTTACCAATGCCAGAAGACCTTCATACTAGAGTAAGCCCTGCCTGCATTTACCGATGCCAGAAGACCTTTGTACTATGCCTGCATTTAACGATGCCAGAAGACCTTCCTACTAGAGTAATCTCTGCCTGCATTTACAGATTGCCGGAAGACCTTCATACTAGAGCACGGGTACTCATAGTACGGCCCGCGGGCCGCCAGCGGCCCGGCAAGCCTTTCTTGGCGGGACCTTGCAGACATCGGACCGTTTTTTTTAGTTTTTATTTTTACAGTGGCAGCAAACACAGACTCTGGTCTGTGGGGTCCGGGCGATTCAAGTGATAGTCCAAGTGGAGTTGCTGGGGCGCCAAGAAGAGGTGAAATACAACAAAGCCTCGTTATCATGCAAATAGTCTCTTAACGACCTGTGAAGTACTCGGGTGGGGCTGTGTGTGTGCCTGCGAAGGGAAGCTGCCTCACCTGCCACACAAGCGGGGAGGTGAGATGACAAAGAATGACAGAGGACAGCAGGGTGTGAGAGTCGGATGAGGTGACAGAGGGTGACAGAGGGCAGTAGGGAGAGACGGAACCAGACAGAGACAGATAGAGATAGAGACAGACAGAGACAGGGACAGACTGACAGATAGAGACAGAAACAGATAAAGGCAGAGACAGATAGAGACAGAGACGGAGACAGGGGCAGACAGAGCTAGATAGAGGCAGAGACAGGGACAGACTGACAGAGACAGATAGAGGCAGAGACGGATAGAGGTAGAGACAGACAGAGACAGACAGCGATAGAGACAGAGAGAGAGACACAGAGAGAGAGACAAAGATAGAGGCAGGGACATATAGAGGCAGAGACAGATAGAGGCAGAGACAGACAGAGACAGACAGAGGCAGAAACAGACAGAGATAGAGACAGACAGAGACAGATAGAGGCAGAGACTGGGACGGGGCAGACAGATAGAGGCAGAGACAGACAGAGATGGAAAGGGAGACAGAGGGAGGGAGACAGATAAAGACAGGGGAAGACAAAGCTAGATAGAGGCAGAGACAGGGACAGACAGACAGATAGAGACAGAGACAGACAGAGACGGAAAGGGAGACAGAGGGAGGGAGACAGAGACAGGGACATATAGAGGCAGAGACAGATAGAGTCAGAAACAGGGACGGGGCAGACAGATAGAGACAGAGACAGACAGAGATGGAAAGGGAGACAGAGGGAGGCAGACAGAGACAGGGACAAAAAGAGGTAGAGACAGATAGAGGCAGAGACCGGGACAGACAAATAGAGGCAGGGAGACGGAGAGCTGGAGAGGGAGACAGAGAGGGAGACGGAGGGACACAGGGAGTGGGAGGGAGAGGGAGGGAGGGAGGCAGAGGGTGACAGAGATAGGGAGAGGGAGGGAGACAGAGAGGGAGGGACACAGAGAGAGAGGGATACAGAGGGAGGGAGACAGAGGGAGGGAGACAGAGGGAGGGAGACAGAGAGAGGGAGACAGAGGGAGGGAAGCAGAGGGAGGGAGGCAGAGGGAGACAGAGGGAGGGAGTCAGGGGGAGACAGAGGGAGACAGACAGAGGGAGACAGACAAAGGGAGGGAGGCAAGGGAGGCAGAGGGAGAAAGACAGAGGGAGGGAGACAGAGAGGGAGACAGAGAGAGAGGGGGATAGAGAGCGAGGGAGACGGAGAGAGAGGGAGACGGAGAGAGAGGGAGACAGAGAGAGAGGGAGACAGAGGGAGGGAGACAGAGGGAGGGAGACAGAGGGAGGGAGGCAGAGAGGGAGGGAGACAGAGAGGGAGGGAGACAGAGAGGGAGGGAGACAGAGAGAGACAGAGGGAGGGAGACAGAGGGAGAGACAGAGGGAGGGAGACAGGGAGGGAGTCAGAGGGAGGGAGACAGAGGGTGACAGGGAGACAGAGGGTGACAGACAAAGGGAGGGAGACAGACAGAGGTAGGATGGCGACAGGCAGAGAGAGGGAGGGAGACAGAGGGAGGGAGTCAGGGGGAGACAGAGGGAGGGAGAGGGAGACAGACAGAGGGAGACAGACAGAGGGAGGGAGGCAGAGGGAGACAGAGGGAAGGAGAGAGAGACGGAGACAGAGAGAGAGGGGGACGGAGAGAGAGGGAGAGAGAGAGGGAGGGAGACAGAGAGAGGGATAGAGAGAGGGAGGGAGACACACAGAGGGAGGGAGATAGAGGGAGAGAGAGAGAGAGAGAGAGAGAGAGAGAGAGAGAGAGAGAGAGAGAGAGAGGGGTATGTGTATGCCGGGTCCGGTAGCTCAGTGGACGAAGGCGTCCGCTGCAGTGGCCTGTGTTCCACCCCATGGTCACATTTTTTTTTGTTGCTCTAGCCCCGCCCCCTCCCCCAATGACCCCGCCCCCACAGTGCGGCCCTCAGCCACAAACCACACTGTAAATTTGACCCCCGAGAGAAAGTTTGTGAGTACCCATGTACTAGTGTAAGCTCTACCTGCAACCACCGATGCCAGAAGACCTTCATACTAGAGTAAGCTCTACCTGCAACTACCGATGCCAGAAGACATCTAGAGTAAGCTCTTCCTCCATTTTCCGATGCCAAAAGACCTTCATACTAGGGTAATCTCTGCCTGCATTTAAAGACTGCGAGAAGTCCTTTATACTAGAGTAAGGTCTGCCTGCATATACAGATTACCAGAAGACCTTCATACTAGAGTAAGCTCTGCCGGCATTTACAGATTGCCAGAAGACCTTCATACTAGATTAAGATCTGCCTGCATTTACCGATGCCAGAAGACCTTCGTACTAGAGTAATCTCTGCCTGCATTTACAGATTGCCAGAAGACCTTCATACTAGAATAGGCTCTGCCTGCATTTACTGATGCCAGAAGACCTTCATATTAGAATAATCTCTGCCTGCGTTTACAGATTGCAAAGAGACCTTCATACTAGAGTAAACTCTACCTGCAATTACCGATGCCAGAAGACCTTCATACTAGAGTAAGCTCTGCCTGCATTTACCGATGCCTGAAGACTTTCATACTAGAGGAAGCTCTGCCTGCAGAAGACCTTCATACTAGAGTAAGCGCTGTCTGCATTTACTGATGCCAGAAGACTTTCATACTAGAGTAAACTCTGGCTGCATTTACAGATTGCCAGAAGACCTTCACACTAGAGTAAACTCTGCCGGCATATACAGATTGCCAGAAGACCTTCATGCTAGAGTAAGCTCTGCCTGCAGATGACCTTCATACTATAGTAAGCTCTGCCAGTATTTACCTATGCCATAAGACCTTCATACTAGAGTAAGCTCTGCCTGCCATTACCAATGCCAGAAGACCTTCATACTAGAGTAAGCCCTGCCTGCATTTACCGATGCAAGAAGACCTTCATACTAGAATAAGCTCTGCCTGCATTTACCGATGCCAGAAGACCTTCATACTAGAGTAAGCCCTGCCTGCATTTACCGTTGCCAGAAGATCTTCATACTAGAGTAAACTCTGCCTGCATTTACAGATTGCCAGAAGACCTTCATACTAGAGGAAGCTCTGCCTGCAAGTACCGATGCCAGAAGATCTTCATACTAGAGTAAGCTCTGCCTGCATTTACCGATGCCAGAAGACCTTCATACTAGAGTAAGCTCTGCCTGCATTTACCGATGCCAGAAGACCTTCATACTAGAGTAAGCTCTGCCTGCATTTACCGATGCCAGAAGACCTTCATACTAGAGTAAGCTCTGCCTGCATTTACCAATGCCAGAAGACCTTCATACTAGAGTAAGCACTGCCGGCATTTACAGGTGCCAGAAGACCTTCATACTAGAGTAAGCTCTGCCTGCATTTACAGATTGCCAGAAGACCTTCATACTAGAGTAAGCTCTGCCTGCATTTACCGATGCCAGAAGACCTTCATACTAGAGTAAGCGCTGTCTGCATTTACCGAAGCCAGAAGACCTTCATACTAGAGTAAGCTCTGCCGGCATTGACAGAGTGCCAGAAGACCTTCATACTAGAGTAAGCTCTGCCTGCAAGTATCGATGCCAGAAGACCTTCATACTAGAGTAAACTCTGCCTGCATTTACAGATGCCAGAAGACCTTCATACTAGAGTAAGCTCTGCCGGCATTGACAGAGTGCCAGAAGACCTTCATACTAGAGTAAGCTCTGCCTGCAAGTATCGATGCCAGAAGACCTTCATACTAGAGTAAACTCTGCCTGCATTTTCAGATGCCAGAAGACCTTCATACTAGAGTAAGCCCTGCCTGCATTTACCGATGCAAGAAGACCTTCATACTAGAGGAAGCTCTGCCTGAAGAAGACCTTCATACTAGAGTAAACTCTGCCTGCATTTACAGATTGCCAGAAGACCTTCATACTAGAGTAAGCGCTGTCTGCATTTACCAAAGCCAGAAGACCTTCATACTAGAGTAAGCTCTGCCGGCATTGACAGAGTGCCAGAAGACCTTCATACTAGAGGAAGCTCTGCCTGCAAGTACCGATGCCAGAAGACCTTCATACTAGAGGAAGCTCTGCCTGCAAGTACCGATGCCAGAAGACCTTCATACTAGAGTAAGCTCTGCCTGCATTTACCGATGCCAGAAGACCTTCATACTAGAGTAAGCACTGCCGGCATTTACAGGTGCCAGAAGACCTTCATACTAGAGTAAGCTCTGCCTGCATTTACCGAAGCCAGAAGACCTTCATACTAGAGTAAGCTCTGCCGGCATTGACAGAGTGCCAGAAGACCTTCATACTAGAGGAAGCTCTGCCTGCAAGTACCGATGCCAGAAGATCTTCATACTAGAGTAAGCTCTGCCTGCATTTACCGATGCCAGAAGACCTTCATACTAGAGTAAGCGCTGTCTGCATTTACCGAAGCCAGAAGACCTTCATACTAGAGTAAGCTCTGCCGGCATTGACAGAGTGCCAGAAGACCTTCATACTAGAGTAAGCTCTGCCTGCAAGTATCGATGCCAGAAGACCTTCATACTAGAGTAAACTCTGCCTGCATTTACAGATGCCAGAAGACCTTCATACTAGAGTAAGCGCTGTCTGCATTTACCGAAGCCAGAAGACCTTCATACTAGAGTAAGCTCTGCCGGCATTGACAGAGTGCCAGAAGACCTTCATACTAGAGGAAGCTCTGCCTGCAAGTACCGATGCCAGAAGACCTTCATACTAGAGGAAGCTCTGCCTGCAAGTACCGATGCCAGAAGACCTTCATACTAGAGTAAGCTCTGCCTGCATTTACCGATGCCAGAAGACCTTCATACTAGAGTAAGCTCTGCCTGCATTTACCGATGCCAGAAGACCTTCATACTAGAGTAAGCACTGCCGGCATTTACAGGTGCCAGAAGACCTTCATACTAGAGTAAGCTCTGCCTGCATTTACCGAAGCCAGAAGACCTTCATACTAGAGTAAGCTCTGCCGGCATTGACAGAGTGCCAGAAGACCTTCATACTAGAGGAAGCTCTGCCTGCAAGTACCGATGCCAGAAGATCTTCATACTAGAGTAAGCTCTGCCTGCATTTACCGATGCCAGAAGACCTTCATACTAGAGTAAGCTCTGCCTGCATTTACCGATGCCAGAAGACCTTCATACTAGAGTAAGCTCTGCCTGCATTTACCGATGCCAGAAGACCTTCATACTAGAGTAAGCTCTGCCTGCATTTACCGATGCCAGAAGACCTTCATACTAGAGTAAGCTCTGCCTGCATTTACCAATGCCAGAAGACCTTCATACTAGAGTAAGCACTGCCGGCATTTACAGGTGCCAGAAGACCTTCATACTAGAGTAAGCTCTGCCTGCATTTACCAATGCCAGATGACCTTCATACTAGAGTAAGCTCTGCTTGCATTTACCGATGCCAGAAGACCTTCATACTAGAGTAAGCTCTGCCTGCATTTACCGATGCCAGAAGACCTTCACACTAGAGTATGCTCTGCCTGCAATTATCGATGCCAGAAGACCTTCATTCTCTAGTAGGCGGTGTGACTCTTTATTGCTAGCTTGTGGAATGAATGACTTTGTATGGCTCCTGCAGTGATGATGGTGCTGGCTCATCCAGCCATTCATATCCCTGTGCAGTGAGCTAAAGGCTCTGGAATAGAACAAGCAGCGATCTCCTATTCTTATGTACCACTATGAATTCTGGAACTTGTAGAGTTAATTGTGCCATTCCACAAGCAGGACTACCAATACAGGAACGCGCCCCAGGACCACCTTACGTGCAATCGATGACAGAGGGAACAGGTAAATTTACTCACATGCTTATTCATCGGTCATGGCCCGCGTCCATCCTTGGCCCTGAATGCAACAACCAGGACAGATCCCAAAGTACAACTGTAGTCGTCCACTCAAATTAGAGCTCCAAACATGAATGGTCGATGGATAAGCCCTGAATGCAGCAACCAGGCCAGACCCCACAGTGCAGCCATAGACGTTCACTCAAAATAGAGCTCCGAACATGAATGGTGGCCATTGAAGTTTGAAAATGGTGGCGCTTAACTCCTAAAAACATAAATCTGACTGAGCAAGCGAGCTCGGTGAGAAAGCAGGAGTGTCCTTAGGAGACTTCAGAGAGGTTCCTCCACACAATAATATCGGTTTTAAAAAGGAGTAAAAGTGTTCCTTTTTCAGTACAATCTCCTTAATAAATTGACCACACAGCAACAGTCCTTGCAGGCAATTCTAAAGGAACACTCATAAAATAGGGAGAATTCCATACTTTCTAAGTCAGTGGCCCTCCCCCCAACTCCCCACAAAGGGTGTAGACACCAGGCAAGAAGGCTCAGGGTTGGGAAATACTTTACTCATCCCAGGTGTTGTTTAATTAGGGCGTTTTATATGCAGTGGGATTAATGCACAAAATAATTAGAAAATCAGAAATCACCTAACCAGTCTCTGGCCTCAGGCTGAAACCTCAAAACCTGGACTGGTGGTTGGTTGGTGCTGTGAGGCCTTGCTAATTGCAGAATGCACGCTATATATACCTCAACACGCCCATTCACTACAATGACATCACACGACCTTTGACCTAAACGTGAGATTACTGTATTTTATTCTAATAACGTTTAATGGTGTTTATCACGTTCATTTCACACTCAAGCCTCCAGTTTGTTCCTAAATGCTGACTGCCCACACGAACACACATACAGCCACATATGCTACTGAAAGCTGGCAGGAGTACTTTTTTGGAAAGATGGGTAGTCAGGTGGGTTGAATCACAAAGGTGTGTCTCTTCGGTACGTCTTGTACTATATTAGCACCAGTAAAAATCAGAACATCTCATTCCATGCGCCTGATGAGTAGGTTACATTCAAAGGGCGTGACCACATCTCATTGTCTGTAGGTAGCAAATATTTCTCATGGCGCTTGCGCATCAGCACATCTCCCGCTTCCTGTGCACACCTCTATTGTCCAGATTATGACGCAGACATAATTCCTCTGAACGCCTGCTCATGCACAAGACATATTTTGAGGTGAAAATAAATACACAAATACTTTGAGTGTCACTTGAATAAGTTGACACATGTGCCTGCTACAGCGTTTTGGCTAGGTTCACACTGCAGAAATACCACACACAGACACACACATGCATTCACACACACACGCGCACACACACACTCTCTCTCTCTCACTAAAATCAAAGTTACAAGGACGTTATAGTTAGGTTCAGATTTTACATGCACAAGACCATAGAAATTCAGCTGTTATAGTTATAGTTTTCTCAAGTAACTATAACTCGCGCCATCAACATGCACAGTTTTCTCATCAATAATTATACTGCAAATGTTACAGTGATATTTTCAATGATGTCATAGATGAAGTCATGAGTGATGTAATATCTGGGGTAATTAGCAGTGCATGGCGAGAGAGTGAGTTATATTTGATACAGTGATGCCATTTGAGATGTTATCAGTTATGTCATCAGTGATGTCACTGACTATGTCATGAGTGATGTAATATGTGAGGTCATAATCAGTGCATTGTGGGGGCGTAAGTTATAGGTAGCTCAGCTAACTATAACTATTTAATTTCTCTGGGATTCTACTAGTGAAATGTCAGCCTAACTATAATGTCCCTGTAACCTTTGGTTTTTTTCATTGAATGTATACGGTGACGTCTTTATCTGCACCCCCAGCGATTTGGAACACTCGGGCAAAACTGTGAAGTGTCACAAAGTGTGAGATCTGAGCGCCCCCAAAGTTTTACCGAGTGACGGAAGGAAATGAGATGCTCTTCGTCCTGATGACAGAGGTATTTTCGGAGGTGGGGCCACAGAAGGCAGCTGCCCAGTGGTGAAGCGCAAGACAATATCAGTGAGTTGGTGAGACTGAAATTGATTTTAAAGATTCACAATGATTTAAAACAATCGAAATTGGGCCTGAGAACTGAAGTATTTCTACTATTGCAGCCTGATTGGACTCACGTGCAAGATCTATATATATATATATACACACACACACACAAACACACACACACACACACACACACTTTTAACAGTTGAGAAAGTCTGCAGGGACAGCCGAAACGCATCCTGGATTCCAGCTGCTAAGAATCTTGTCAATAAAGTAAAGGAAATACTTACGCCCGAGTGCAGATTTCTTCTGCCATTGTGGAGGAATATTGTGAATATATATATATATATATATATATATATATATATATATATATATATATATTCTGACTTTCTATGTAAGCTCAGTTTAATTGTTTGCTAGTTTTTGGGAGTCACAGCAATTGCATTTTACTTTTATTAAAAAAAGACTTTAATGGGGTTTTGAAAATGGTAATAACAGTAGTATGTGGACTGTGAATCATCTGTGGGCTCTTTATGTGCAACAAGTAGAGAATATCCCACAATATCTCTCAAGGACTGTCACCTTGCATTGGCTTATTCACTCCGATGAACACTGGCTTCATAGCAGTGTTTACCAGGGGTGGATGTTCACTGCTAGGGATCAGATGCACTTGTTGAATAGAGGGTGAAGAACTGCACCAACAGGCATGCAGGGAATGGTCCGAGTGGGGTAGACAGGAGGACTCTGTGTGGTTGCGTCCTGGTGTAGTCTGATGCTCTGGTATAGCTCTTCATTCACTCTTTTCTGAGGCAGCTGTGCGCTATACAAGTCTAGTTAACATTAACATCTGCCTTCTTTTGCTGCCATGCTGAGGAGTTAGGGTGCAACAGGACTAGATGAAGTACCAAAGCTCAGACTCTGAGCACACTTCATAATAATCGATGTTATTGCTACCCAATTCATCATTCTCAAATGAACCGACTTCTGGAGGATGTAGGGCTGACTGAGCCCTGCAAGGATTGTGACTCTTAATCTGCTGATCCAACTTTGATCAAGTGATAAACGTGCCATTCAATTTGAAGGAAATACAAAAAGATCGAAAATTGAAGGATACATTTTAACAGAAAGATACTTTCAAGCAAAATTTAAATATACATTAAAATTTAGAATAGTTTAGGCATACTGAAGGGCTTTTGGGTTCAGTGATATAATGCTGCCTAAGCAAAGCATTGGAAAAAAATACCTACATCAAAAATGTTTCTGAAAGTGAGAAAGCATACATGCCAACATTTTAAATCAGGAAAGAGGGAGATTTTGAAAACAAATCGGGGAAATTTATTTTTGCCATTGATTTCTATTGAAGCAGAGGCATTTTCAGGCAGGAGATAGCTCAAATTAAGCCATTTTTGGCTTTAAAAATCTGGAGTCTCCCACTTGAATTGGGTCTATTGGCATGAATGGACTGGCAATCATTGTATTCACACTTTAAAAATATAAGTATGCAGAAGTCAATTTTTTAATCAAAAAAAGACATTGCATAAATGGATTTCTATGAAATGGTAAATGCCATTCATCTTGCAATTTCCATGAAACTGTTCAGTTGAAATGGTTTCTCAGCATTTCATGAAATAATTTTTTCCCCTTGAAATCACACACAACTGAGGAGTCCGGGTGCAGCAGGGTCAGGTGCAGCACCAAAGTTCAGGCCCTGGGCAGCACTGGCATAGCACTCTTCTTACTCAGTACACAGCAGAGGCTACTGTTTCCCAATTATTCCTTAGACCTTCAGGAGGGTGGGCGGAGTCGGCCTTGCCAGGATTCATACTTTTAACCTGCTGATCCCACTGTGATCAAGTGATGGAAGTGCTCTTCTGTGAGCCAGTGGAGAAGCAGGAGATTCATAGGATGCATTGCAAGTGAGGAATTTGGGGCCACCCTTTTCCTTGTTTGGTTGTCCGAGCAACCACTTATCAGGGTGAAATGGACCCCTCACAGATCAGGTCACAGTGCCACTGCATCTAACACATCATAAACAAGGGTCATAAACAGATACCAGGGGGCATATTTAGCAGCAAGTCAAGCAGCACAGCAAGTCACCTTGCTTCACTGAGCCGAGTGACAGAAAAAGGGCACAAATGATCCATATTTAACGTAATATGGTGCATTCCTGTCTTTTTCCATCAGTGGCTCACAGTGTGCTGCCTAAGAGCATTACAAGCACCCTTGCACCATGGTGCAAGGGTGCCTGTAATGTAAGCAGAATTGTTTTTGTGCAGGAAGGGACCCTATCTACACAAAAATAATCCCCTGAGGCGTTTTCATCTTCTTAGGTCTGCTGCAGAAGTCTCCACACAGAGAAAGAGGGAAAAACTAGGAGAAATAAAGATATGGGCCTCCACTGGAGATGCATAACAGCTTTGATGCATTCTTAGGTCTGTCACTTACTGTAAATCTGGGAATGCGCCAAAATGCATGGGTGTTGCGTGGGAACACCCATGCAACAACCATGGAACGCCTCCCTGGGGCAGAGTAATGCAATGTAGTGATTTCCGCTGTGTTGCATTACTTTGGATTTATCAAGCCATTCAGGACCATACAAGGTGGCCTTGCGTGGCATGATAAATCACACTTATGGGTTGTGTTATTTTTGCACCCCGTTGCGTGTCACAAAAGCAATACATCCCTATGATAAATATGCCCCCAAGTTTTTTTCGATTCATGGTACAAACGTTTCACCATACAGGGTCGGACAGGCCTTTTATTCCACGGGACATTTCCTTGGTGGCTGGAGCTCTCAGAGGCTGTTTTTTAGAGGCCAGGGCTGCTCATGGTGCCTCTGCCACTTTCCTCAGCTTCCTAAGGTTAATTACAGTGGGCACTGGGGGGGGGAGGGGGAGCGAGAGAGAGAGAGGGGGAGAGAGAGAGAGAGAGAGAGAGGGGGGGCGAGAGAGAGAGAGAGAGAGAGAAAGAGAGAGAGAAGCCATCAGAAAGGGAGGCGAGAGATAGTGATTGATGGAATAAGAATGATCGTGCAGGAAGACAAAGGGAGTGGGGCCAGTGTGAGCATTGTTTCCAAAGCTGCTTTTGGCTCACCAGTCCAATCCTTTGCACCAATAGAGCATGTGTAAGCTGGAAACAACGTATTATTGTGTTAAAAATTACAATATTCTTTACACTCTTTAATTAAGGAGTATGCTGCAATATACTTTAAATTCAAAGACGTATATGTGACTATCGGGAAGCTATGTACCACCCAAGCAGCACTCATTTATGGAGCAGCGCTGAGTTACGGTCGCTAAATACTAAGCACATCTCAGTTTATTTATTTATAGTGTTTTATTAAGCGTGAACATGATCATAAAGGTATCAGAGCACTGTACAAAGAGAGAGCTGAAAGAGGGCTGGGGTAAAGCAGAGCATCAGTCTCTTATGGAATGCTGTACATAGGAGTCAAAAAGTTGGGTACAAACATAGTAGATACAATATAAAATGGGGTACAAAAATAGTAGGATACAATATAAAATTATGAAACACTGTACATAGGCATCGAAAAGCGGTGTACCATACCTAGTAGGATACAATATACAATGGGGTGATTTAGCAATTTCAGAATAGTTCTCTTATGTCACATTTCTGTCTAGTTGTAAGGCTTTAACTTCCCTCTTGGAAAGTCTGAATGAGATAATAGAGCAGCTGTGTATTTTACTTCTTTTGAATCTGGGTGGTTAAACCATGAGGTATTTCACACTTCTAGAATACCTTCCACCTCCTAATAGCTTGATTCTAGCGTGTCAAGCATGCCACCTTCAGTTGTTTCCTAGCTTCAACTGAGAGCCAGTTGAGGGCTCAGAGTGATGGGGAGGAATGGGGAGATGCAAACAAAATGATGTGTGCCTGTTAAAAGTCTTGCTGCTGCGTTTATTGTCACTTTCATTGGGGCTAGGCTGGCTTTAGGTAGACCTAGGAGTGTGGCATTCCCATAGTCCAGTCTTGAGAGCACTAGAGACTGAACTGACATTTTGAGGTCTTCTAGCGGTAAGGAGGGATTTAGTTTTCTTGGGAGGTGCAGATGTAGGTTGACACTTCTGGTTGCAGCTTGTATGTGAGCTCACATGTTTAGATTTGAATCTAGTGTGATTTTACGGATTTGAAGATGGTTGGGGTACAGTTTAGTGATTTGAGGTCAAGGAACCATAGTTGAGGTTGTTGGGATTGCCGGGATGGGGTGAAAAGAATTAATTTGGATTTTGCAGAGTATGTTTTAGATGGTTGAGTGCCAACCAGTCCTGTGTTTTCTTCAGAGAGTCATCCATTCTCCGGATATCCTCGTCAGAGGAGAGTTTGAGGTAGAGTTGAGTGTCATCTGCATACATGTGGTGCGAGTTTTTTTAGTTTTTTTTTCACATCTTTTTTCCTTGATATTTCAACAGCATTACATACATAATTCTGGGTAGTAGGGGTATCGTTCCTCAAAGTATGGGTAAACACTTTTATTGCATGCAGCAACACAGATTAATTATTACTGTTTTTTGATAGATTTAAGTTTGTCAAGGGAGGGAAGGGGAGGAGAAAGAGGGGGAGCACAGATATTACCTCTGTAAGCGTTCCATTTACCCCATATTTGTGTCCATTTTATCGGACATCCCCTGGACACTTACGCAGTTTTTTCCCAAAACATGCACCAGTCCATATCTTTCTTCCATGCGTTTATGACTGGTACCGCCCGTGCCCCCCATTCTGGCTACTGTCTGACCCAGACCTGCCCATGTTTTCTCTTTGCTACTCATGTCTGATGGATCCCATATATTTAACAGACACCTTTCGGCTTCCAGGGCCAGGCTCGCTCCCAACACTTCTTCCATACAGTGGAGGACGTCCGACCAGTATGTACTAATGTAGGTGCATTCCCAAAGTATGTGTAGGAAAGTGCCTTCCCGTCCACATTGTTGCCTACATCAAGAGTCCTCCCCATAGCCCATCCTGACCAGCGCTGGTCCGAAGAAATATATTCTAAGAAGTGTTTTTAATTGTACGAGTTTGAGCCCGGATAAGATTGTGACCTCCTTGGGGGAAGCCAATGCTTCCAACCAATCTTCGTCATCTAGTTCAATTAGGTCGGCTTCCCATTTCCTACAAAGTTGTATGAGAGGGTCGAGAATATGAGTAATTAACTTCTGGTAAGTCAGTGATATTGATTTTTTAGGTATGTACTAGGAGTCTATCCTCCATCGGCAACGTCTCTGGGAGTATCTCCCCTGCCGGGATATTTGTTTGTGGGGCATGTCGCACTTGCAAGCATCTGAATCTTTCCGTGGTTGCCAGCTCGTATTCTTGTTGCAATAGCGAAAATGGTATCACCTTACCTTCCCTCCACAAATTTCCCACCTGAGACAGTCCTATTATATCCCACTTGTCGAACCCCTTAGTATTCCGAAGGGTTCCAATTGGTCCGAGTCCCACAGGGGAGTAGCCTGCGTGATTTTCTTTGCCTAACCCAATCTTCTGTGAGCTGTATGCCATATCTGGACAGAGTGCAACATGGGTCCCATTAGTTGCAGTTTAGCAGGTCTAGAGTATAGTGCCCTGGCGTAGGATCCTCCCGGTAAGAGCCATCTATCCATGTGGTACCCTGGATTATCGTGGGGCCAGTACATGCATTGGTTAATGGCTGCCAACTGGGTATCCCAATAGTATTTCTTGATGTCTGGGAGCCCAATCCCTCCATCGTACCATCCCCTCACTAGTTTTGAGAATGATATTCGTGGAGACCCAGTTACCCAAAGTAACGCCCTCTGTTTACTTTCTGTGGCCACAAAATAGGACGCCAGGAAAGGAGCTGGTGCATTGTGTAAGACATATAAAAAGTGGGGTAGGGACATCATCTTAAAAAGCGACTCTCTGCCCAATAGGGATAACAGGAAAGCCTTCCAGTGCTCCACATCGTTTTTGAGTCGTAGCGGTGGGAGGAGATTATGGACATAATATAGCCTAGACGCCTTGGTAGTATAAATTCCAAGGTATTTAAAGCCTTCTGCGGCTTCCGTCACCCTACAATCCTTAGGCAGATGCGGAAACCTCCCTCTGAGCACGAAGATATACGATTTGGTCCAGTTGATAGTGTATCCAGAGTATTTACCAAAATTAGTGAATATGTTTGGGACTCTATTGATCGAGGCCTGAGGTGATGCCAAGTACAACAGGATGTCATCAGCATACAGGGAGATTCGATCCTCCCAGTCCTCTGACCATCTCTAACCCCTAATGACGGGGTCTCTACGGATCCATGTCGCAGGGGCGCCAGCGCCAGCGCAAAAAGCAACGGTTACAGAGCACATCCATGTCTCGTTCCCCTTCCAAGGGCAAAGATTGCTGACTTTTTATTATTGACGACTACCTGCGCCAACGGGTCGGTGTATAGGAGTCTTATCCAGCTGGTGAAACCGGGGCCGAAACCCAGCCTCTCCAGTACAGCAAAAAGGTAGGGCCACTCGATTGTGTCAAACACCATGGTGGCATTTTTGTATTTTGTATTTGTCTTTTGTATTTATTGAGTTTTATATAGCCCTGGCTAGACCCGAAGGGATCAGAGCGCTTTTCATTGTGTGCAACAGCAAGTTACAACAATCATCATTTATACATTTAATAAGCACATTTCAAAGTGAATGCAAAGATCATAGGCATCAGAGAGGGGGGAAGGGGGAATCATGGTAAGATTAGATGGATAGGAGGGGGGGAGAGACCCCGAAGGGAAAAGAAAACATAGCAAAGAAAAGGATGAGTTTAGGGGATAGTAATTGGGAGAGGGACTAGCGTGGAATTAATGGGGATGGTGGACGAGAATTAAGAAGGGGGGGAGAGTGGAAGAAAGGGACAACAGTAAAGTTATGGAAGTGGGAGAGGGAATAGGAGGGAGCCGGGGAGGGGGAGGATGGAGTAAAGGCAGATCAAGGGGAGGGGGAAAAACTTTGAGGATCGTCGGAGTGGGAGCGGAGGGGAGAGGGGAAGGGAGGGATGAAAGTAAAACAAAATGGTGGGTCCAGGATCTTCTATAGTCAACAACAAAATGGCTGGTGGGTCAAAAGTCAGAGGGACAAAAGTCCCCGATATGGACCGGGGAGTAAAAATTAATCGCAGAGAGGGAAGAAGTCAAAGGGGGGTGTGCAGATCCATAGTCAGAGGCAGAGGGCTGGGAAAAGGAGTATGCAGATGCTCCGGATCATGGGGGCATTGGTGAGGACAGTCCTCCCGGCGTAGCTCCCGCGCCCCCATACCTGAAAAGGGCTCTTAGGTCGTAGCAGACGAGATCAATGCAGAGAACCTCTCGGTGGACTGCCAGCATCCAAGGACACCATCACTGCGTCCTCTCTCAACGTGTCCACCCGCCCCAATACTCCATAAAGTCGACGAAGGTTTAGTGATGTATTCCTGGACGGCATGAAACCCGATTGATCTGGGTGGACCAATTTGGAGATAACCCCCAACCAGGCGCGAGGCCATCAATTTTGCTAGTATCTTGACTTCTGCGTTCAATAACGAAATAGGTCTGTAGGAGCAGCACTGGTCCCTGGATTTTCCCTCTGTGTATAACCACCACCGTGGCCAGCCTTTGGTCTAGGGGAAGTCGGCCCAACTCTCGACTTTCTTCATACATGGTTGAGTTCCCTCTCCAGTAAATTCCTGTCTTCCTCCAATAGTGTCGGAAGTGTCATGTCCGACAATAGAGCTTTCGATTCTTCCTCCGGAAGAATAGAGTGCGAGTCATATTTTCGCCTGTAATATTTGGCAAATTTGTCCGCTATCAACTGTGTGTCTGAGAGTGTTTCCCCTGTTTCGGCTATGAGCTCTGTGACCAGGCAATTAGCATGGTCTCTTCTGTCGAGCCACGCCAGTAGTTTGCCTGCTCTGACCCCGAACTCATATATTGTCCCAAGTTTGTCTCTGTGTAGCGTTTTGGCCCTGTCTGTTGCCACACTTTTATATTCTTCTCTTTTTAATTTGAGTCTGTGTACCACATTGTGATCTCCCGAACTTAAGGCTCAACCCATCTGTTGGAAGGGCATTCTCCGGGGGGCTTCAGAATACGTTCCTGACCACCCTTTGACCCACCTCTCCCAGAGTTAGGCCGAGCAAGGGCGGGGAGGCCCTTCCTGGAAGGGTCTCGTTCCTAGGATCGTACACGCTGAGCTTACACTATTTGACAGAGGGACACCACATAGTAGTTCTTAGTAAGACAGTATACTTTATCGATAGTTTCAGGGGATCTTTATGATCCGTGATGCAGCTGTTGGATCAATGCCACAAGCGGCGGCGGTTTTGTGATGGGGGTATTGGGGTAGCAGGACAGTCTTTAAGTTCAGTGTCTCTGCGGAGTATCCTTCGCACAGCTCTCAATCTTCGAGCTGGGGGATTTGGGTTCACTCGGCAATCTCCGCCGATCCTCCTGGATAGGAGCGCCGTGAGTCTCTCAGCAGGCACAGGTGGTTTCAGATTCTCGGGAGCCGCGACGGCGTCAGCAGGGCTCAGATGGTTAAGAGTTCGCGGAACCGCAACAGCATCAGCAGGGCTCAGATGGTTCAGAGTTCGGGGAGCCGCGACAGCGTCAGCAGGGCTCAGATGGTTCAGAGTTCGGGGAGCCGCAACAGCGTCAGCAGGGCTCAGATGGTTCAGAATTCGGGGAGCCGCGACAGCGTCAGCAGGGCTCAGATGGTTCAGAGTTCGGGGAGCCGCGACAGCGTCAGCAGGGCTCTCGTAGGTCCAGGTCTTCTCTGCCGCCTGTTCCTTCAGCACCCCTTGTTATACTCCCCCCTCCTCTTTGAAGTCCGGAGTCCTCGCAGAGAGGGGTCTTGGTGCCTGGGGGCAGTGTGTCGGGATTTCCTGCCGCTCAGCCCTTTGATCTGTTCAGGTTGGTCTGGGAGGGACTTTCAGACGCCCAGCATGCGAGGCGCCCGCTCACCGGGGGCCTGGTGGCCGATCGAAACCCTCCTTGGGGAGGAGATCAGAGGTGTGACAGAGACGGCGTCTCCCGGTCTTGCTTGGGGGTTTCTCTCTCCCTCGGCCGGGCATGCGTGGTAGTGTCTCGGGTTTTGCTGGTGCCCCGGCCGGCCATCGGGTTTATTGGGCCATGGTGGCCGGACGTCTGTGATACCGGGGATCAGGTGTGGTTGCAGGGTTGCTTACTGGTCGGGAGGGTCCAAGCCACAAGGCCGGTCTCACACATGCCCCCCCCAGCTGAAAGGCGGGGAGAACTACCCATCCACTTGGGGGTTCTCCTCGCTGAAGCGGAAGAATCGGGACAGGCCGTCAGCGTTGGCGTGGTCAGTCCCGGGGCGATGCTCCACAGTGAAGTTCATCCCCTGGAGGGAGATTGACCATCGTAGCAGCTTGGGGTTTTCTCCTCTCATTTGCATCAGCCACCGTAAGGGTCGATGATCCGTTTGAACTCGGAAGTGGGTTCCGAACAAGTAGGGCCGTAGCTTTTTGAGGGCCGAGACTACTGCTAAGGTCTCTCTTTCAATGGTGCTCCACCGTTATTCCCGAGGTAGTAACCTTCGGCTGATGAAGGCTATGGGCTGATCTATGCCTTTGTCGTTGAACTGTGAGAGGACTGCCCCGATGCCGTGCTCCGAAGCGTCCGTCTGGACCACAAATTCCTGAGAGTAGTCGGGGGCTTTGAGTACCGGAGCAGTACATATAGCGGCTATCAAGGCGTCGAACGCTTTTTGGCACGGGGGAGTCCACTGTACTTTCTTCGGGTGCTTTTTGGAGGTTAACTCTGTGAGGGGGCCTGCGATGCTGCCATAGTTTTTAATAAACCTCCGGTAGTAACCGGTGAGGCCTAGGAAGGCCCGGACTTCTGTTTGGGTCGTGGGGGGTTCCCAGGACAAGATGGCGTCGATCTTCGGCTGGAGGGAGGCGACCTGCCCGCTCCCCACCTGGTGTCCCAGATAGATCACTGAGCCCTGTCCAATTTGACACTTGCTGGCTTTGATGGTTAGGCCTGCCTGGCGCAGGGCCATCAGTACTTGTCGGAGGTGTTGGAGGTGTTCGGTCCATTGGGAGCTGAATACTGCGATGTTGTCTAGGTACGCTGCGCTGAACCCCTCTAGCCCGGCCAGGACCCGGTTCACCAGTCGCTGTAAGGTGGCCGGGGCATTTTTCATCCCAAAAGGCATAACTCTGAAGCGGTAGTGCCCATCCGGGGTGGAGAAGGCGGACCGCTCCTTGGCTCCCTCAGTGAGCGCAATTTGCCAGTATCCGCAGGTCAGGTCGAAGGTGCTGAGGTAGCGAGCGGCCCGAGGCGGTCGATGAGCTCATCTGCGCGGGGGATAGGGAGAGCATCCGCTCGGGTGACCGCATTGAGTCCCCGGTAGTCTACGCAGAATCTCAGCTCGGGGGCGACACCAGGGGCTGCTGCTTTCGGGACCAGTACTACCGGGCTGGCCCATGGGCTGTCGGAGGGTTCAATCACCCCTAGGGCTAACATCTTGGCTACTTCGGTCTGGATGCAGGTCCGGACCCGGTCAGGGACTCAGTAGGCTCGGTGTCTTACCGGCGGGCTGTCTCCGGTGTCTACGTCGTGGACACACCAGTCGGTGACCCTAGGTGTGAGGGAGAAGAGGTCTGTGAATTGTCTCAATAGCTGGCGGCAGTCGTCGGACTGTTGGGGGGTGAGGGTGGACGAAAGTCTCACCCCCTCTACGGAGCCATCTTTCTCTTTAGCACACAGGGGGTCCGGAAGGGGCTCTGTGTCTTCTTCAGTCCCATCGTCGGTGGCCAGGAGCAAACTCGACTCCGTCCTCATGAAGTGGGGTTTGAGGCGGTTCACGTGGAGGACCCGGAGGGGGTTCCGAGGAGACTGAACATCAACTAGATACGTGACTTGACTCTTCCGCTTGACCACTTTGAAGGGTCCAGTCCATCTGTCTTGGAGGGTGCAGGGTTTCACCGGGGCCATTACCCAGACCTGTTGGCCCGGCTGAAACTTGACCAGCGTGTCATTCTGGTCATACCAGCGCTTCATCTCTTCTTGGCTAGCCTCGAGGTTTGCCTCGGCGAGCTCCCGGAACTTCCGGGTCTGGTTGCGGAGCGCCAGGATATAGCGGAATACATTGGGAGGGTTTCCTCGGGGAGCCGTTTCCGAGCCCTCTTTGACCAGGCTCCGGGGTCCCCGGATGGGGTGTCCGTAGAGTAATTCGAATGGGCTGAACCCCAGAGATTTTTGGGGAACTTCCTGGTAGGCGAACAGGAGGCAAGGGAGGAGGACGTCCCATTTCCGGCGAAGGGGTTCTTCGAGGCCCATGATCATTCCTTTCAGGGTCCGGTTAAATCGTTCGACTAGGCCATTGCCTTGGGGGTGGTATGGGGTGGTGAATTTGTATGACACCCCGCATTGTTGCCATAAAGACCTCATGTACTTGGAGATAAAGTTCGTGCCACGATCACTCACGACTTCGCGAGGGAACCCCACGCGGGAGAAGATCCCCATCAAGGCCCGGCCCACCACAGGGGCCGTCACGGTGCGGAGGGGAATGGCCTCTGGGTAGCGGGTGGCATGGTCCACCAGGACGAGGATGAACCGGTGGCCCTGGGCGGTCCTGGGATCCAGGGGTCCCACGATGTCGATCCCCACCCGCTCAAAGGGGGTACTAACAACGGGGAAGGGTTGTAGTGGAGCCTTGCGCTTCCCACCACTTTTTCCGCTGGCCTGGCACGTGAGACATGACTTGCAGTGGGCCTCTACATTCGCTCGCATTTTGGGCCAATAGAAGTTGGTAACCAGGCGATGATAGGTTTTGTCTTGGCCTAAGTGTCCCGTCAGGGGTACATCATGGGCTAGGCCTAGGAGGAAACTTCGGAAGCGCAGGGGTACCACCAGTACTGGGGCCGATCCCAGCTCGGCCGACTTCTGTTCGCTGTACAGGAGGCCGCTTTCCCAATATACCCAGTGGGTTCCGGACTGGTCGCCTGCTGCCTGGGCTTCGGCCTGCTGTCGGGGTCCAATGAGGGAAGGGCAGGTGGCTTGTTCCCTGCAGAATTCTTCTCGGGAGGGACCTCCCTCGCAGTGCCAATGGGCCATCTCGGGTAGGTCCCCGAGCTCAGTCAGTTGCTCGGGGTCTGGATGCACTGACCCGTCATTGGGAACGGGTTCTTCTTCCGGGAGAGGGTCGTCGGGCTCGGGTAGCGCGTCCCGGTCCTCAGGGACGGCGACTGGGTTCAGGGGTAAGGCCTCAACTCCCTCGGGGGGAAAGCGATCAGGCAGACATGGAGCGCGTGGTGGCGCATACCCATTCGGGTAGGCCCATCATCTCCAGATGGGCTCTTCGTTCCACTTGTCCCCACAGGGAGCTCTCGAGGTCGTTGCCCAGGAGGCAGTCTACTGGTTGGGATGTTCGGACTGCCACTCTCAATTTACCGGTGACTCCCCCCCATTCGAAGGGTACCAGGGCCATCCGGCAGAGGCTCTCAGAATTGTCCGAAGATATGACTGGACAGAAGGCGTCGGGCAGGATCTGGTCTTCGGAGACCAGGTGGCAGTGGACCGCTGTGACACTCGCCCCGTTGTCGCGGAGGGCCTCGACTCGGTGACCATTGACCGTCACTTGTTGTCGGTATTTTTTCGTGTTGGCGGGTAGGGGTGTTCCGGGAACCATCTCTCGGTCTCCTAGGGAGACCAGGGCCATGGCTGCTGGTTCCCACTCCTAGGAGTCTTCCATCTCTTCTCCTAGGGCTATGGAGGCCATTTGTCGGGCTGGAGGGGCTGTCGCTGCGGGTCGTTGGTACATGGGACACTGGGGGTCACTGGCATAGTGTCCGGTCTGTTGTCAGCGGAAACAGGTGATCTTTACTCGGGGTCCCTGCCTCCCCGGGGGCCCTGTGCTGGCTGGAGGTGGGGCTGGAAAGTGCGGGGGTTGGCCTCTGGGGGGACTATGCTGGGGGCCCACCTGGGATTCCCTCGGTCTGCCTTGGTTCCCTCCGCCCCTCTGGCGGGGGGGTCCCTGACTGTGGCGACCGTAGTCTCCCACGGGGCCCCGGGAGGCCCGGGTGTTCACCCATCGGTCAGCTTCGACCGCCAGTTTCCGAGGGTCAGTGAGCTTGCTGTCCAGGAGGTGCTGGCCTAACTCCACAAAGCAATTTGCGGACAAGTGTTCCCATGCTATTAGGTCAAACAGTTCCTCAAAGGTGGAGACCTTGCTGCCCTTGATCCACCCGTCCAAGGCCCTGCTGTAAAAGTTCACCTATTCTACCCACGTAGTACTGGGTATCTTTTTGCAGTCTCGAAACCTTTGCCGGTACATCTCGGGGGTGAGTCCATATCTGGCTAAAAGGGCCTCTTTCATGTGGCTGTAGGAATTCAGCACCGTGGAGGGCAGGTCCAGCAGGGTATCTCTCCCCTCGCTCAGGAACCGGCCCCACAAGCCAGCCCCCCAATCCTCGGTGGGAGTTGATGGCGACTTCGTAGGCCTTGAACCACTGCTGGATGTCGTCGCTCTTGTAGTATTCCTTCACCACATCCTGTGGACCTTTGGTTCCACGGCGGGGGAGGTCGGTTGGTTTCCCGTGGTTCTGGACTCCTCACTCTTGGCCTTGAGTTCGATCTCTTTTAGGCTGCGTTCGTGTTCTAGTTGAAGTTTTCTTTCTTCGTGTTCTCGCTGGCGTTTCTTTTCCTCGAGTTCCCCTTGTAGGCGTATTTGTTCAACGGCTAACTTTTTTTCGGCCAATTTTAGCTCTCCCTCTATTTTTAGTTTGGCTAGTTCTAGTTCGTGGTTGCGGCCCCTCTCTCGGTCCGCTAGCTCTTCCGGGGATAGGCCCCCCTCTGTGGCGTTGCTCCTTACCGGGATGCTTCGTGGTTCGTTTGGCGGCTCTCTTTCTCGGGCGTCTCCTTCGGTTTGGGGCAGGGAAGCTCCTGCCTCGACCCAGGTTTTCAATGCTTCCTGGAAATCTTCTTTAGTGCTTAATCCGGTGGTAGCGATTCCAAGGTCTTTGCAGAACTGTTTTAGTTCTCGATGGGTATAATGTTCCAACCGGTCCTCTCGGAACGTCAGGCTTGTGTTGGTTCCTGCGGTACTCATGGTGGTTTATCCTTCCATCTCCTTTTGGTAGTGCGTCAGCCGTTTACTGTACGATCTCTAGGTGTCGGCTCGGATCCCGTCGTCTGCCACCAAATGTTGGAAGGGCGTTCTCCGGGGGGCTTCAGAATACGTTCCTGACCACCCTTTGACCCACCCCTCCCACAGTTAGGCCGAGCAATGGCGGGGAGGCCCTTCCTGGAAGGGTCTCGTTCCTAGGATCGTACACGCTGAGCTTACACTATTTGACAGAGGGACACCACACAGTAGTTCTTAGTAAGACAGTATACTTTATCGATAGTTTCAGGGGATCTTTATGATCCGTGATGCAGCTGTTGGATCAATGCCACAAGCGGCGGCGGTTTCGTGATGGGGGTATTGGGGTAGCGGGACAGTCTTTAAGTTCAGTGTCTCTGCGGAGTATCCTTCGCACAGCTCTCAATCCTCGAGCTGGGGGATTTGGGTTCACTCGGCAATCTCCGCCGATCCTCCTGGATAGGAGCGCCGCGAGTCTCTCAGCAGGCACAGGTGGTTTCAGATTCTCAGGAGCCGCGACGGCGTCAGCAGGGCTCAGATGGTTCAGAGTTCGGGGAGCCGCGACAGCGTCAGCAGGGCTCAGATGGTTCAGAGTTCGGGGAGCCGCGACAGCGTCAGCAGGGCTCAGATGGTTCAGAGCTCGGGGAGCCGCAACAGCGTCAGCAGGGCTCAGATGGTTCAGAGTTCGGGGAGCCGCGACAGCGTCAGCAGGGCTCTTGTAGGTCCAGGTCTTCTCTGCCGCCTGTCCCTTCAGCACCCCTTGTTATACTCCCCCTCCTCTTTGAAGTCCGGAGTCCTCGCAGAGAGGGGTCTTGGTGCCTGAGGGCGGTGTGTCGGGATTTCCTGCCGCTCGGCCCTTTGATCTGTTCAGGTTGGTCTGGGAGGGACTCCAGACGCCCAGCATGCGAGGCGCCTGCTCACCGGGGGCCTGGTGGCCGATCGAAACCCTCCTTGGGGAGGAGATAAGAGGTGTGACAGAGACGGCGTCTCCCGGTCTTGCTTGGGGGTTTCTCTCTCCCTCGGCCGGGCATGCGTGGTAGTGTCTCGGGTTTTGCTGGGGCCCCGGCCGGCCATCGGGTTTATTGGGCCATGGTGGCCGGAAGTCTGTGATACCGGGGATCAGGTGTGGTTGCAGGGTTGCTTACTGGTCGGGAGGGTCCACGCCACAAGGCCGGTCTCACACCATCCCTCATTATTCTGAAAATAATGTTAAATTGTTTGTGTGATATTCTCTCTCATAGTGGGGTTCTGTAGGTGCCAGGGGTTTATGGGTGCCACCCTTCTTACTGGACCCCCCCATACCCACCTGCACCCATGTCAGAGAGTTATCCAAATTCCCCGTGCCAGGTGTCTCGCTTCAGTGATGTGTCCCATCTGATCCGCCGGTGTAAGGATATAATCAATATGAGAGAGACATTTGTGGGCCCAGAGTGAAACGTAAACTGAGTCTCTGTGGTCATGATGGACCCGCCACGCATCTACCAGCCCAATCGCCTCTAGAAAGGTGGGGAGGACTGTCTGTGCGGATCCCAAATCTCGAGGGGGGCATCGGTCAAGGCAGCCGGACATAACAGAATTAAAATCACCACCTAGCATCAATCTTCAACATAATAATTTGTAGGTCTTTGAATGCCAGTGTCTGTAGTCCCAGAGGGAAGTAAACAGACACCAGGGTAAGTGGCATATCTTCCCATCTTCCTGATGCTGCTGCATACCTCCCCAGTGTGTCGGACTAGGTGCGTTCAATCAGCATCGGAAAGGATTTTCGTGTTACAATACCCACACCCTTCGACCCGGAGGTGAACCCTGAGTGCACCACTAGTCGATAGCCCCACCTTGCTAGCACCCTACATGTATTTCCAACCAAGTGTGTTTTCTGAAGTAGAACTACCTCAGGTGAATGTCGCTTAATAAACCAATAAATTCTCCTCTTCAACTTGTCACTTAGTCCGTTCACATTCCAGGACAGAAGCCTGAAACTCTTATTCCCAGATGGATCCATGATCATTTCTATTGTGTCTGCCTGCTGCACTGTCCTTTGCACCAATGCTTGGGCAGATATTTCCAATTGCATACCTAACCCCTAGCTTCAAGAGGTTACTAAATGTCAACCTGCTCAGTGTTTCCCTCCCAGTCCCAAAGGTGTGAAATGCTGTATTGTCGTCTAACTTATGCAATACAAGTCTTGAACCCCAATACCCTCCCACCCTGCTCCCCTGCACTCTGGGCCTGAAACTGCCCATCTCCCCAACTGTGCAGAGTGCCTGTCGCCCTAACTCTAAACTAAATTGATAGTTGGGGGGGGGTGAAACATTCTCCCCAGTGTCCGCCATCTTTGTGTCTTTCTATCAACAGTCACTTAGCATTTTTCCCGTTGTCTTGATCCGCCCGTCACACTGCGCTGAGGCGTCTTCCAGTAGTCCTCGTTAGTTCCTGGACCTATACCAGTCGGCGGGCCTCGCTGATCTGTCACTTAAGGATGAATTCTTTATAGGGAATCAGTTTTCATTACTGTATTGCTTTCCTGCACACGCCCTCCATACTTCCATTGTTGTCAGTGTTGCTTGGCCCTCTCACCAATCTACCATCCTGCTGAATTCCATATTGCCCACTCTACCTGGCACAACAAAAATTAAAGCACTATGAAGCAGACAACTGTAGCCATGTCATCCACCCTTCGTGTTGCCTCCACAAATCCCTTCGTGTTCCCTGCCACCCCGTCCATCCATCCCATCAGCAATAACAAAAAAACAGCTATGATGTGGCCAGCTCCGGCTGCATCATTGTACTTTTTTAGGTCTCGCCTGAGACAGCAGAGGCTGATACTTGCAAGACATTTTGTTAGCTTACAGGAGGCTTAGAGCCCACCCATTGCTGGTCAACCTGATTGTAACTCTTCACTTTGTGTGTTTGTCCTTCTCATTAAGCATGGCCCAAGTACTTCTTCCTTGCCCAGTGAGTTTTCTCCTGCTGCTTGTGGCATGGGCAACTTTTTACTTTTCGTTGCAGCACTCTGTAAGAGTGCATGTGCTTACGGGCCATCCTCCTCCCATAATTTTACCTCCTCCCACTCCGAATTGTTGCTTGGATAGCCCACCCAACGGTCCAGGAAGAAAAAATAAAGCATTGACAAAGCCAATAACTCTTGCCAATGCAAGAGCTATTGGCTTTGTCAATGTTTTGCTTAGCCATGTTGTACAGAATCTCAGCTTCTGTGCAGTATTGCTGAAAATAAAGGAAAAAAGTGCTATGACGCCGCCAGCACTGACTGCATCACAGTGCTTTTTTTCTTTACATTCAGCAATGCTACACATGTACAACATGGCAAAAACAAAAATAACTCACTGTTTCTTGGTGACACTGGGGGGGACTGCAACCTCCACACGGTCCTGCAACACAGAAGGAGGTAGAAGGAGGAGCTGTGAGCCTGAGCAGGCTGGGCGGGGGACACGCTGTTCCTTGGTGGCACCCTACTGCAACCCCCACACTGCCTTGTGACACAGAACGAGGTGGGAAGTGGGGCTGTAGAAGAAAGTGAGCCAACAAATTAAGAGAGAGAGCCAAGTTAAGGGTCTGTTTTGGTTCTAAGAGCCCAGACACAAGCTGAGCTATGGGAGTATTTGGCAATGAAACTGTGCAGCAAATATTATCTAAAAATATGCATGCGCTCGGTGCGGGGGGAGCCAGCAGACTTCTTTCATATGGTCTGGTCTTGCCCCCGCTTGGATAGCTTCTGGCCCGAGATTGAAACTGAACTAACTGAGGTCCTGGGGTGGGAGGTTCCCCATGACCCGCGACTAGCGCTGCTGGGGATCACGGATGGGCTGGATGGCTCCCGTAATGAGAAGTTCTTCCTAACTACGGCTCTGGTGGTGGCCAAAAGGGATATCGCGGCCGCCTGGAAGCAGATGGACCCGCCCAGTGGGGCTAAATGGAGGAGAGGGGTGTATTGGTGTGCTGCACAGGAACGGACATTGTATGCGGCACAGGGTTGCCCCAAAAAGTTTCGCAGAATATGGGGAAAATGGCTTGGGGGCCTAGTTTAGGAGAAGGAATACATGGGGTGGGAGCGGAGGGGAGGGGATGGGGGGGGGACTGCTTATGCGATTGTTTATCACTGCTTATCTGACAGGTCTTGTTGATGCCACGTTACTCAAATTGATGTATGTCCTTCTTGATTCGGCTGTTGATGTGAATATAAAAACTTGTTTATCAAAAAACAAACAAAAAAATATGACAAAGTTCAAAATTCAAAAAAGTATATTTCTTTGACAAGCGTTTCACCTTAGTATATCAAATTATATTACTGCCGTGAGAGGTGTTTATTAAAAATAAGTTTTTAAACATGAGTTCAGAAACATTAATTCCCCCACGCCCCCAATACGACAACAATGCCATTAGCGAACCAAGAACAAGTCAGTTGTCATGTGCAACCTATTTGTGGGCTATATTCTTAGTTTACATTGAGCAACATTATGGTCCATTAAGTCAAAAAAATTAGAGATTTCTGTGCAGCACACATCCTCATGTATTTCATGCAGCACAATAAAATGAAATAATTGCCTAGGATCACAGAATTTGGTCAAGTGGATTGACCCCAGGTTTTCTGGTTTGAAATTGGGTAATTTATCCACTAGATGTGTATCCTTTTTTCATTCCTGTTTGTCATAAAAATGTAATGCTTTGTCCTTCATTCTTGGTACATGCGGTTAGAGCATGAGTAACAGGCAGGCACCACAAGAAACCTCAGCTCAAGGGCTCAAGAGCAACTTGAGCTGAACCAGAGTGTAGTGCTGGAGCAGAGTTTTCTGTTAGAAAATTCTGGGGCTTTTTGAAGCTCTGGCATGTCTATGCGTCATATTAATTAATTAATAATTAATAAACTAATTATTTGTCTTGTGCAAGTGCGTCTCATTAACCAACCTGTTTGTTTTAACACAAGAGAAGGTTACACAAGGGTTAGCTTATTCTTTGTATTTACAATAACGTGCAAGTTTTCCATGTTTAAACGTTGCTGTGTGCTATTTATTTTAAGCACAAAACGCTGTCTGAATTAATGCACTGTATGTCGCAAAGCTAGATAAATGCATACACATAAGGGTATTAGTGGGGTTAACACTGTTTAATCATTATGATGTAGTAATCTTTATTTTGTCTCTTTAATTAAGGATGGTCTATTGTGGCCTATGGAGGCCTTTATGAAAATAACTGAGAATAATTTGAAGCCTGGCTGAGCTGTGGTTCAGGCGTAGCAAAATCTATGGTGTATCAAGGGAGACCCCTGCTGGAGCTCAGTTAACAGAAAAACTGACGGCAGTCCTTATAAGGAAATTTCTGGGAGGACATCAGCAAGTTTGGAGGATCTCCAAAAGAAATGTTCGTCCTTGGGGAACAATGAGCCTAAGAGAGAACTCTGTGCAAAGGCTGGTTTGTCGGAGGAAGCGAATATGAACAGTTGCGAAACTTGATTCTTTTTCCGAGGATTTCACATTATGACTTTTCTTGAGCGGAGATTTCAGGATGTAGTCAAGATACATCCCATCCTTCTTGTTCTACTTGGTGATACAATTTATGCATGTGGGGTTTCATTGTATATTATAGTATAAAATGTTAGCTTAGGGAGGGCTCTCTCCACTCTTTCCTTCGTCGCCTTGCTGCGTGAACTTGCGTTGCAGATGACCGATGCTGAGGACTTTATCCTGAAAAGACTTTATGAGAGACTGGTCCTGACCCGTTCTGACACTAGTTAGAATAGGTAACTATGAGAAATGATTTATTCTGATTTTATTCTGACTAATTTTAGATAAAGCAATATAACTTTCAAACATGGTGTTGGTTGTTTCTTTCCTTGTCATTTATTGAACATTTATTGATTATTGTTTATAGATTGTTTATATTATGTTAGACAGCCACTAAAACTGGTCCTATCGCCTAGATATAGATGCAGGGTGTTTTAGGAGTTTTCTTCCCACAGGTTTACTGCTGGTAGAGTATCGGAGCATATGTTAGTGAAATGGGCCCTAGTGTATGATGAATGTATGTGCGTGTAACTGTAGAGATTACTCTATCTGTGGTAGTGGGCATATATCTGATACCCTGATCTGTATCAATTTCTCTGGTAGCAGAGGATCCATCAGTGATTCTGTATCAAATTCCACATGATGCTGAGTGGTACACAGTGATTGATTTGTGTCATGCATTCTTTTCAATTCCATTGCATCATGACAGCCAGCCGATTTTTGCATTTAGGTTTGGCCAGCGTATTTTAGCATGGTGTCGTATCCCACAGGGGTATACGGAGAGTCCTTCGATATTCAATCAGTTATTGAAAAGATCGTTGGAAAGTCTGATCATGCCTGAAAGCTCAGTGCTAGTGCAATACATTGATGACCTGCTTGTGGCATCAAAGACACGTGAAGCTTGTGAAGTGGATACCATAGCTTTACTGAATCATCTGGCAGATGGAGGGTTAAAAGTATCCCCAGCCAAATTGCAGTTTTGTAAAAAAGAGGTGCATTATCTTGGACATAATATTGAGAAAGGTCTGAGAAAAGTGACTACTGACAGGATTAAAATAATCAGAGAAATGAAAGCTCCAAAAACTCAGAGAGAAGTGAGAATGTTCCTGGGTATGGTGGGATATTGTCGTCAGTGGATAATTAATTTTTCCCTGATAGCAAAGCCATTGATTAAATTGACAAAAAGTGACATGACAGATCCATTGGATCTAGATGCAGAACAATTGGCAGCATTTGAAGAGCTTAAAACAAAAATGTGTGAAGCTCCAGCTCTGGGTATGCCAGACTACGAAAAAGAGTTTGAACTGTACTGCAGTGAGAGAAATGGATGTGCACTTTCAGTGTTAATCCAGAAACATGGGCAATTGAGAAGGCCTATTGCATATTTTTCATCGACACTTGACCCTGTAGCTGTGGGTTTACCAGGTTGTCTAAAATCTGTGGCTGCAACATGCAGAAGCCTGGAGCAAAGTGAGGGGATCATAATGGGATATCCTGTAAGGGTATTTGTACCTCACAATGTGGCAATTCTTTTGACAAGAAGCAGAACTCAGCATATGTCAAATAGTAGGCTGACTAAGTATGAGAAAGTGATTTTGGGAGCATCGAATGTGACTCTTGAAAGATGTACAAATGTGAATCCAGCGACACTTTTGCCAGACATTGAGAATGTGGGTATAAGAATGGAAGATGATCATGATTGTTTGGATGTGCTGGAATACTGTACAAAACCAAGGCCAGACATCAAGGATGTTCCTTTGCCTGAGAATGATCATGTGCTGTTTGTGGATGGATCATGCCTGAGAAATGATAATGGTGTGCTATGTGCAGCATATGCAGTGTGCAAGGTTTCAGAGGTTATGGAAGCATCACCGTTGAAAGGAGTGAAATCTGCACAAGTTGCTGAATTGGTGGCATTGACAAGAGCTTGTGAGATTGGGAAGGATTTGAGAACAACTGTGTTGACTGATAGTCAGTATGGGTTTGGAGTGGTGCATGATTTTGGCCAATTGTGGCTACAGAGAGGTTTCTTGACATCGGGTGGAACTCCAATAAAGAATGCTGAGCTGATTGGAAAATTGCTTGAGGCGATACAGCTGCCTAAAGAGTTAGCAGTTGTAAAATGTGCAGCACATGTTTCAGGAGAAGATTTTATCACTGTTGGCAATAGATATGCTAACGATGTGGCGCAGTATTGTGCAAAAACAAACCAATCAATTAACAGGGACAGGATGGAGGAAATGTCTTTTCTTTCTGTGATGTTTACTAATGTCCTAGAAACATGGGATGAAGTGAAACAGTTACAAGACGAGGCAGGAGAGGAGGAAAAACAAGATTGGGTTAAGGCAGGATGTGCTCCAAGAGAAACAGACCATGTTTGGGTCTACAGAGATGGCAGACCAGTGATGCCAAACTCAATTTTGTCGTCAATGGCAAGGATGTATCATGGCCAGGGACATCTGGGGAGGGACGCGATGATTAGGTCCTTTAAACAGACCTGGTATAATGCAAAGTTTAGGGCAATTGCGGAAAGCATCTGTCAGAGGTGTTTAATTTGTCAGCAATTTAACACTGGGAAAAAGACAGTGGTGAGTCTAGGGACAATTGGCAGAGAAGGAGGTCCTTTTACAAGAATGCAAATTGATTTCATTGAAATGCCCCAGGTGAACAGACTAAGGTATGTCCTAGTGGTAGTCTGTTTGTTTTCAAGGTGGGTGGAGGCCTACCCGACAAGAAGGAATGATGGATTAACAGTGGCAAAATTACTGTTGAGGGAGTTGATTCCTAGGTTCGGGTTTCCAGTCACAGTTGAATCTGACAGAGGTAGACACTTTCAAAATGAACTCATTGGTTTAATATGTGAAGCATTAAAAATACAACAGAAGCTACATTGTGCATACCGACCAGAGGCTTCTGGTGTGGTTGAGCAGATTAATGGCACAATCAAGAACAGAATTGGGAAGATGTGCTTAGCCACTGGCATGAAATGGCCAGATGTTCTTCCTCTAGTCTTGATGACTATGAGATCTACTCCAGACAGAACTACAGGTTTGAGTCCGCATGAAATCATTATGGGACGTGCAATGCGCCATGCATTTGTACCTGTGAATAAATTGATGGCAATAACTGATGACATGATTTTGGATTACTGTAAAGGCCTGGCTGACGCAGTTCATTCTGTGTTTCACCAGGTTGGAGAAGAAGCTACCACACTTGAGAAGAAGCAAGCCCATGATCTAAGTCCAGGAGACTGGGTGAGGATTAAGGTGCACAGAAGAAGAAATTGCTTGGTTCCAAGGTGGGGAAGGCCAAGACAAGTTATTCTGACTACAACGACTGCAGTAAAGTGTGCTGGAGTGAGACACTGGATACATGCAAGTCATACTCTGAGAATTCCAAGTCCGAGAGAGGGAACTGGTGAAGAGTATTATGAAGAGTCAGATTCCAGTGATGAAGAAGATCCTGAAGATACAGAATCAGTGAGAAAAGAAGCAGAGAGAGCTTCAAGAGATTCACTGCGAGTATCAGAAGGAAGATCAGATTCTGATTCTGTGAAAGAGCCTGAAGTTTCGAGTAGCAGTGGAGGAAAAAGAAAAGAAAAGAGAAAGCACATAGAAACTACTCCTGAATCAGAAGAGGAGGAAGAGATTGAAGAACCACTTGAGATTATTCTTGAAGAAACAGGGTCAGAAGAAGATAGAGAGGGACAGATTGCGGAAGACCCCCGAGGAGGTGTAGGGAATATTGATGAGGAGCTAGGTAAAGGGACAAATAGACAGCAAGAAGATTGCGTGTCGGAGACCCGAGGAGGGACAGAAGTAGGGAAGTCTCAAACAGTGGTGAAAGAATCTGTGCAAGAAAAGAAAACTGCTAAGAAACGAAAGCAAAAGGCAATTGAAACAGAATCGGATGAGGAGAATGAACAAACAGAAGGTCGAGTTCTGAGAAGGAGAACTTCAATTGGAAAGAAAAGTGTCAAAGAAGTGAAGCCGAAAAAGGTTGTGAAAGGAGATCATTGGCCTAACAACAGAGTGAAAAGACTGAGATACAGGATAATAAGAGCAAATACATCGGAAGCTGAACAAGTGAATGAAGTATCCAGTCAAACTTTAAAGGCTGAAGAAGGAGAATCAAAGAGAACAGAAGAACCAGTAGAAATAAAAAGAGTTAAAAGACCCAACCAAAAGTACAGATCACCGGAATGGTCTTATGTGACACTGTCTGAAGAAGGAGGAGAAGAAACAGTGACTCAAGATAATCCGGAAGTGGTCTTGAGAAAAGTGGTTGAGGAAGAAACTGGTGAAATTCTGAAAGTACTCTTGACTGACATCAGAGAAGAATCAGACACTGAAGAATCAAGTGTTGGAGATCTGATACAATTTGATGTTGAAGAAACTGGAGTAAAAAATGATGAGTATCCAAACTGAGTGAAAGAAGGATTCACTTGGACTGAGTGAACAGAAAAATCTTTGAAGAAAGCTGAAGAGTTTGGAACAAGCGTTGGAGATTTGAAAAGTTCTAATCACTGTAGTGGAGTAGAAGTTAAAGCAGAATGGCTAACATAGAGAATAACCCAAATAGATGTGCCTTCCTTAAAAGGTGGTGCAAGATGTGCTGCTGTTGTACTGGAATATTAATGCTTCTATGGGGTGTTTTAGTTTTATTAGTTACTTTTAAGGTTGAATTTGGGATGGACGAAAACATGACTAATATAGAGGAGAATTCACAAAAAGTAGTCCCAATTAGAAGTGGTAGTTACATACACAAAGATAGGTCAATTAACAATTTTTCTAGTAATGTTTTTTCTAAACTGTTATATGAATATGTGAAAACAATGGAAGTGAGGGATTGCTATGTCTGCATGCAATTACCTGCATCTGTTTCAGAGGGTGTTACTTATCACCATTTACCAGCTACATATGGTATTTCTTGTAGTATTTTAAGTAGTGTTTTTTATTTGTTAGGGAAAGTAGATTATAAGATGTCTAACAGAGATAGTATTTTTGGGCACTTGCCAATGAACAAAGAGCTGAATCCAGCTAAAGAAGCTAACACTTTTGGTGAGATTTTTATTGAAGAAAAAGGACTAACATTAGATTACATTTTTAAGAATAATTTAACTTGCAGTTTGAAAGAAGAGGAGAAAGCTTTCCTGGATATGGTAGAGGAAAGGAGAGTGAACATGCAGGAGAAAGCGGGAAAATATGAAGTGAGTGAGACAATTTGGGACATTGAGATGGGAAAAGAGTTGAAGAATGGGGTCAGTCCAACCTTAGCTTTGGATGCACCGCAGAAGGGTAAACTATGCATTACCAGAAGGAAATCCCAATATGATACATATTTTGTGGGAACTAGTGAGTGCCATGATACATACTTCGTTGCGACTGGTTGGGGTTTCAGAGGTGGAGAAGATACTATTTTTCCAGGAGTGTACTATGTGTGTGGGAACAAAGCTTATTACAGGTTGCCTGACCATTGGTATGGTACATGTTATGTGGGTTTAGTTTTTCCTAAGATTTTTCATACAGATAAAATAAGTGATGTAGAAGATATTAATGTACTAAAACGTTTTAAGAGAGAAACTTGGTCTGAAATAGTGGGTGACATTTTTGGGGTTTTGATTCCAGCAGTGGGAATTTCTTTAAATGCTTATGGAATTCGGAAATTGTCCACAGTGGTTGATCGTTTATCGACAAATACCGCAGGAGGATTTCTTTTGGTAAATACGGAGTTAAGTGCCGTACGTGCCATGTCTATGCAGAATCGACTTGCCCTTGATATTCTTTTGGCCAAGGAGGGTGGAGTTTGTGGAATTTTGAAAGTTCAACATTGTTGCACTTACATTCCTGATGAAAGCAGAGACCTGAAGGTCTATATCAAAAATATTACTGATTTGCATGAAGATTTAGTACCACTTGAAACTGGGAGTGTATGGACTAAACTAGCTAATAAGATGATAGCTGTTAAGGATTTTATTACTAAAATAGGTAGTACTATTGTAGGTAGGATACTGTTTCCTTTGTCTTGTATAATTGTTGCTGTGTTGATACTGAGATTAGTGTGTGTGTGTTATAAAAACAGGAGAGGGAAAGAGAAAATTTTGAAAAATAAAAAGAAAAATAAGAATTCGAAAAGAGAACCAGAAGAAATTGAATTAGAAGAATTGAGGGAGAGTGTTTATTTAGAGACTAAGAGAGATGATGAGAGAGAGACTGGTGTTTAATGTTGTGAAGGGGAAAAGACATTTCTGATTTCTCCAAAAATGGGACTAAATTTTCACTAATTTTTTTTTTTGGGTTTATTTGGTGATAAAATCACCAAAGGGGGGATTGCTGGAGCAGAGTTTTCTGTTAGAAAATTCTGGGGCTTTTTGAAGCTCTGGCATGTCTATGCGTCATATTAATTAATTAATAATTAATAAACTAATTATTTGTCTTGTGCAAGTGCGTCTCATTAACCAACCTGTTTGTTTTAACACAAGAGAAGGTTACACAAGGGTTAGCTTATTCTTTGTATTTACAATAACGTGCAAGTTTTCCATGTTTAAACGTTGCTGTGTGCTATTTATTTTAAGCACAAACGCTGTCTGAATTAATGCACTGTATGTCGCAAAGCTAGATAAATGCATACACATAAGGGTATTAGTGGGGTTAACACTGTTTAATCATTATGATGTAGTAATCTTTATTTTGTCTCTTTAATTAAGGATGGTCTATTGTGGCCTATGGAGGCCTTTATGAAAATAACTGAGAATAATTTGAAGCCTGGCTGAGCTGTGGTTCAGGCGTAGCAAAATCTATGGTGTATCAAGGGAGACCCCTGCTGGAGCTCAGTTAACAGAAAAACTGACGGCAGTCCTTATAAGGAAATTTCCGGGAGGACATCAGCAAGTTTGGAGGATCTCCAAAAGAAATGTTCGTCCTTGGGGAACAATGAGCCTAAGAGAGAACTCTGTGCAAAGGCTGGTTTGTCGGAGGAAGCGAATATGAACAGTTGCGAAACTTGATTCTTTTTCCGAGGATTTCACATTATGACTTTTCTTGAGCGGAGATTTCAGGATGTAGTCAAGATACATCCCATCCTTCTTGTTCTACTTGGTGATACAATTTATGCATGTGGGGTTTCATTGTATATTATAGTATAAAATGTTAGCTTAGGGAGGGCTCTCTCCACTCTTTCCTTCGTCGCCTTGCTGCGTGAACTTGCGTTGCAGATGACCGATGCTGAGGACTTTATCCTGAAAAGACTTTATGAGAGACTGGTCCTGACCCGTTCTGACACTAGTTAGAATAGGTAACTATGAGAAATGATTTATTCTGATTTTATTCTGACTAATTTTAGATAAAGCAATATAACTTTCAAACATGGTGTTGGTTGTTTCTTTCCTTGTCATTTATTGAACATTTATTGATTATTGTTTATAGATTGTTTATATTATGTTAGACAGCCACTAAAACTGGTCCTATCGCCTAGATATAGATGCAGGGTGTTTTAGGAGTTTTCTTCCCACAGGTTTACTGCTGGTAGAGTATCGGAGCATATGTTAGTGAAATGGGCCCTAGTGTATGATGAATGTATGTGCGTGTAACTGTAGAGATTACTCTATCTGTGGTAGTGGGCATATATCTGATACCCTGATCTGTATCAGTAGCATATGGTGCAAGCTTTCAGTGGCTCACCCACCTGTATACTTTACTCTTGGTATTCTGTGCCTGTACTAAGCTTAGATGCTGCTGCCAGTGTGATAGGACTGCTTTGTAGGTGGGGATATCTTAGCTTGCACTGCTGATGACCATTTTGTACCTATGGTGAGTATGAGTGGAACTTAGACTGCTGCCAACTCCTGCACATTGTGAGTGTGTGTTTACATTCAGGCATGGACAGCTGCTGTATAATCTGTCCATGTACTGTGCATGTGAGGGAAGCTTGCATTGTTTCTCCATAAGTTTAGTATGTGTTCTGTGGGGTTGAGGGACGCGTGCACTCTTTACCAGTGCTGTAGCCGTTTATTTGTGTGCAAATCTTACTATGCAGGTGAATCAATCTTGCACTCATACACCTCAATGATGTTCCTTACACTTGTACCAAATGTGAAATGCTGCATTTTTGTTGTAGCTAAGGGAGGCGTTAAATGGTGCTGACCAGTGCCACACTTGTTCCATGTCTTTGAAGGAATCTTTAATGTCCCTGTAATACCACACTTTTTCCGTTTCTTTGAAGGCAGCTTTCACTGGCGCTGCAGTTCCGCACTTGTTCCATGTCTTTGAATGAAGCTTGCACTGGACCTGCGGGACCACATTTGTTCAAAGTAATTGAAGGAAGCGTTCACTCACTGACCCTGCTGTGGCATACTTGTTCTATGTTTTTGAAGAAAGCTGGCACTGGCCGGTACTATAGTACCAGACTTGTTCCATGTATTTGAAGGAACCTTGCATTGGGTCCTTCAGTACCACACTTGTTCCATGTATTTGAAGAAAGCTGGCACTGGCCGGTACTATAGTACCAGACTTGTTCCATGTATTTGAAGGAACCTTGCATTGGGTCCTTCAGTACCACACTTGTTCCATGTATTTGAAGGAACCTTGCATTGGTCCTTCAGTACCACACTTGTTCCATGTATTTGAAGAAAGCTGGCACTGGCCGGTACTATAGTACCAGACTTGTTCCGTGTATTTGAAGGGACCTTTCATTGGTCCTTCAGTACCACACTTGTTCCATGTATTTGAAGGGACCTTTCATTGGTCCTTCAGTACCACACTTGTTCCATGCATTTGAAGGAACCTTGCATTGGGTCCTTCAGTACCACACTTGTTCCATGTATTTGAAGGAACCTTGCATTGGGTCCTTCAGTACCACACTTGTTCCATGTATGTGAAGGAACCTTGCATTGGGTCCTTCAGTACCACACTTGTTCCATGTATGTGAAGGAACCTTGCATTGGGTCCTTCAGTACCACACTTGCTCCATGTATTTCAGGGAAGATTGTGATACTCCATGTTTAATGTTTGTAAGCGGAGGACCCTGTTATAAGTTATCGTAGATATTACATTACTTCTTCTTCCCTCCCCCCTTCCTACCCATTGTATTGCCCTGCATTCTGAAATAGAACTTTGATTTGAAGCTCGTTTTAGAATGTTCATTGTAGAGACAGCAGTTGACCTTATGGCAGTTGTGCTCTGTTGGCGACTCTCCTCCTATTAATGTTCATCTTACCTCATCTGATGTGATATCTTTCCTCAGACCCCCTGAGCTCCTGCTCGCTGTGCTCTGCTTCCCTGATGATTTAGGTCTGGCCAAGACTGTTTTCGTTGCCTCACCAGCCTCATGTTTTATCAAAATGAAACAGAATCTTGCTTAGAGAAAATAAGCTTAGGGTGAGCCCACGTCAGTCATTCATCAGAGTGTCATTCCCATATTAGTTCAGCCCTTCACAACAGCATACATACAATTGGGCAGTGAATCAGCTCTCAGCAACCATTGGCTTTTTTGCCAATATTTGGCTCTGCCTACGAAACAACCTTGTCTTTGGGGTGTCTGGTAGCCTAGGTAACAGTATTTTGCCTGCCTTCTCTGTGTTCCTCTGCATTCAGAGGAGTCTGACCTCAGAAGACAGTTCCTTTAGTTCATCCCACAGCAGCTCACCCACAAATGCAGCCTACTAGTGCTAATTGAATAATGGGAGTATCAGCAGCTTCTCTGCCATTGCTACTGGACCATAACCTCTTTATGCAGAGCACCAGGCATCACTGCTGCAATCTTCAAAAACATACCACCATCTTGAAACAGTAGTCTGCATACTCTGTCATTCGTTTTTTACTGTTCCAAGATGGCAGACAAGTGTGAAGCTAAACTTTGATATCAGTATATGCTTGCTCTACACACAAACCAACACAAACCAACTACGTTACTTTTTAGAATACAAGTGGGGCATTTTTGGATGCCAAGACTCATCCCTGCAAAAGTCCAGAAAGATAAGACTTGCATAGTCTGCAGTGCCGGTCAAAGTGTGACTGATGGGAACCTAAATAACCTCAGTGGACACTCAAGCTTCAGTGAGCTTACTTTGAATTGCACTTGTGGACCGTTGCACCAGATACTTAATCCGGGCCTCTTATGCCACCATCGATCCAAAAACTGCTCCTTCCTACTGAGCGGTGTACCTGTGTGTGAGCAGTGTTTTGTGTGAGTGCAGGAAAGCCACCATGTTTTGTGAGTACATTATGCGGGGTGTGCCTATGTGAATGCAAACTGGCATTGTCCTTTGTGAGCATAGGGTAAATGGCCTACAGGTTGAAAGTTGCACCTGCGCGAGTGCAGCATGAGGGCTGTGCCTATGTGAGGGCAGCAGTGTGAATTGCGGATCCATGCATGTTATGTCTTTGTGTGCATGCACTTTACCAGGGCCAATCATATTGGCTTTGGTAATGCATTTTATGGGTATGGCTCTGACATGCAGAACTGAAATCCAATAGTGTGTGAATGAAAATGGTAGTGACTTTTTATATTGTAGATGCATATTCTATTTAAGGAGATTAAGGATGTGTTGGGGGAAACTTACAGACACCCTAATGCAGTCACACTGGTGAAGTCACCCTAATGATGGGGCCCCCTAACTTTGCGTACACTACGGCCTATGGCAACCTAGCTATTCCACGGTAGCTCTCTTCTTACTTCTCCTGTACTTTACAAATGTCTTTCGTCCGTCACCTTCATGCCCCTCTTTCTCCATCAGTTGTCTCATTTCATCTTCCTTTGCAACCTTCCCTCATAAACAATGCAAGAGCACCGCATCTCCAATATTCTCACCCCTGGACATTTTGCTTAGAGAAGGTAAAATTTGCAGAGGGGAAATATTTTAAAAACGTGGAAAAGAGGCAGGAATTGATACAGAATTAGAACATTGGAATGTTGGAAGCTCCATTGAAAACAATGGAGTGCTCCGGGCTTATAATGGCTGGTATGAGCCCGGAGCACCAACATTCCAATGCTTCTTTGTTCACAGCTCTGGCTGTGACCAAAGGCTTCAGGTAGCCTGAGGGGATTTCAATCTACTCGCGCTCCTTGAAGGCTTTGTTTTATTTGTTAGAACATTCTGCCCTCTAGAGGCAGAATGCTCCAATAGCCTTATAGCCCTTCGTACAGGGCTATACCGGCTATTAAAGTCCCGCTGCTTTTTTAAAGTCCCTCGCCTTCGGCTCGGGCCTTTAACGCTGCAGCGGGCCTGTAATAGCCGGTATAGCCTGCTACGGCAGGCTATAAGGCTATAATACTGAATCCCTTGTGTTATTCTCTATCACTTTCTGGACTAACACTTAATAGCCCGATATTCCCACAACCTGGAAGTATCAATACATATGTTACTGGCACTCAAATATTCAAGACTTTCATATCTGTAATCTGGCATGACTTGCAAATGGGTCCCATTTTTCTTTCTTGACCTGTATCTTCTAACATTATGCTTAATGCCGAGGATTCACTTCTATCGAGTGCCTACTACTGGTACGTATGATGATTGAATCCCTCGGAGAAATACCCAGAAATGTGCTCTTCAGTACCAGATGCACTCACAGTTGTAGCCTTTTTTATTTTCCACTCAAGAACTGTACATTACATGTTTGGGACTTTCATGACAGAACAGCTTTCTGGTGAACTATTGTTTCTAATTCTTCAAAATGTATATATCTAGTTCCCTTTGACTTCAACAAAAGGAATATTACTCTTTCACCTTATGCTACTGGCTGTTTGGTGCATCATTCAACGTTCCAGGAAGGGCTTCCATTGGAATGCACAAGGGACTGTGTTACCTCTGGAAACTGCACTCAGTCATTACATTGTGTGTCACATTCAATTATTTATCTTCAATGTGCACTTTACACAGAAAGCAATCGGTTTCTGCAGCTTTATCGTCTAGCTCTGGGAAAGCCAATAGGGAAGGCTTCAATGTAATAAACATCATTTGTGAATGCCTGCATCCACATGCCCCGGCAAGGCCAGACCTGCCGGATTGTCCAAAGGTTGCTTATTACTCACTTTCTATTACTAGGCACCTCTTGCTATTCTGAATAGAATGCCTGTAATCACTCTGCTTCGTCTATTCTCCACTCTTCTTCTTACACCTTCTTGTGTTGCAGACTTTCACTTTTCACAAGCTACATTCATTTGTAGACATCACTTGAAGTGAGATTCAGTTTTCCATAAAACTGCACTACATTTACGGCAAATGCGTATACAAAGGATGGTGTTACAGACCTGTTTCTGAAGTTTAATTGATATTTATTCTTTATTTGGAGATGTAATTTTTAATAAAATATATTGAAAGTGGGAAGGGGGAAACTCACATGTATAGGCTGACCGGTATATAGCACTGGTCAACAAGGTTCATCCAGCTGAAGAGGTACCTTCTCAAGTCCATGCAAGGAGATGCTGTTCGTGTTAGGGTGGGTTGCAAAGATGTCATTGTTGGCGTGAGAAGCAGGTTAAGCGTCACAGATGGTCACTGTTGCAGCACAGAGAGATGGTCGTTGTTGCAACTTCACATTGGTGGTCTTCCTGGGCTGTCACTATTGACGGGTAGTGCAGGTTTTGCTGGAGCCTCGTGTTGGCAAATGTCATGGATTGTTGCTGTTGGCACGAAGAGGAGGTCCTGCCTTTACCTTTTCTTCAGGAGACGCTCTCACCGATGCCAGCCAAGGGTGCAGGACCTGGTGGTCATCTCTTGGAGATCAGGACGCACTCCAGCAGAGGACAGCAGCAGGGCTCAGGAAGGTCAAGTTGGGACTGGTCAGCTGGACAGCTCCAGGGAAACCTCTGGTAGCTTGGTTTGTCCCTGAAGCTCACACAGGAGGTCAGCCAACTGACCCTTGGAGTCACTTCGGGTGAGTCTGGGTTCAAGGCAAGCAGGTCCAATCCTCCTTCTGCAGACAACAGGGCAGTCCTGAATCTTCCACAGGTCGAGGAGTGTTCTCATGAGAGGTTCTGCAGATGCCACTTTTATACCTGGTGCCTGACTTTCTGTGGAGAATTCCCTGGCTTGACCCCAAACTGGTTCTTGTCAGTTCTTCCCCTTCCCTAAAACCTGGCTCCTAACTGCCTAGGGTGAAATAGGCAAGGGCAGGCCTGGTGTCAGTTTTCTTTGTGTATGCAGCAGGCAGGGTCATTTGAAGTGCTATCAGGGCAAGGCACACCTCCTGCACAGACAAGAAGACCCTGCCTCTCCACAACTAGCCCTCTTTGATCTCCATGTCTGGAAACAAAATACACAAAACAGCAGAAGAGAGCCCTTCACAATCATGTGACCCTAGACACAGGCAGAAAACAATATTTGATTTAGGGCAGAAAAAATGCCAACTTTCTGAAAGTGATATTTTCAGAATAGTAATTTAAAATTCTACCTTCCCGCTAAAGAGGATGATTTTAAATTACAATTCATGTGAGTGGAAACAGAATTACTCTATCTGGTACCAAATGGAGTTTATCGCTTATTAAATGTATTAAGGTACCCCAGTGTTAGTCTAAAGGACATATTGCCCTACAACAGTGAAAAATAACTTAAGGAATTTTTCACTGCCAGGACATGTAAAACTTAAACCCACACATCCTACTTTTTAAAAACTATGCACCCTGCGCTATGAGCTTAGAAGGCTTACCTTCGTGGTGACTTACAGGTATTAAAAAGGAAGCTTTAGGCCTGGCAAAAGGTTTATCTTGCCAGGTCGAAATGGCAGTTTAAATCTGCACTACAGACTGCACTGGCAGGACCGAGACATGTTTTAAAAGGCTACATCAGTGGGAGGCCCAATGAGTGCTAAGGCCCACTAGTAGCATTGCATTTACAGGCTTTCGGTACATGCAGCACCATATAATGGGGCTTACAAGTAAATTGAATGTACCAATCAGGTGCAGGCCAATTTTACCATGTTTTCAAGGAAGAGCACTAGCACTTTACCTCTCATTGGTATGGAAAAAGGGGTGAGTCCTGAAAGCAAAGGAAGGCACAAATCTAGGGTGACGCTGCAGAAAGGGCCAGGCTCATGGACATGGAACCATCTCACTGCACCGCATGCTAGGGGCACTGACCCAACCTGCTACAAATGTTTCATTTCTGCATATGTAAGGCGTGACTAGTACTGGAGGCGGTAGTCGAAAAAGGTGCCACATACAAATGCCTTCATGGGCATTTACTAACTGGCTGTTTGTTGCGATGCTCAGGAAAAGTAATGAAAATTAGGGAACTTCCCACAATAGGCAGGTGCCAAAGGCTTCTAAGAGGGCAAGCCACAAATTAACCAGAGAACAGATTGTCCTGTTTGGAAGAAGGGTACTTGAAGGGAAGTGTTCCCAGCGGTCGGCCTGAACCTGTGAGTTCCACCCCGTCCACTTTCAATAAACTATATTAAAAATGCCACTACTATGAGGAACACGGACATGGGAATGTAGCTCCCCGGTGTGAAAAATAGGTACAGGAAAAGTCCAGAAAATTTCAGACCTCAATCTCTCGTTTTTTTCCCCTTCTTTTCTGGCCGAGTGTCACATCCATGCACACTGCAAACTTACGCCTATGACTTACACAGGTGTATGCATTTTTGCTGATTTACAAAACCATAAAGGAAGGTACACAGAAGTGTATGTAAATCGTAGCTTTGCATGTTTAGTTCACAGACGCAGCTTGGCATACATGTGCAAGAGCATATTGTTTTCTCCAGAGAGAAAATTCAACTTCTAGAAATCTCTTTCGTGACACTTCAGTGGAATATAGGGGTGGGTGCAGCATTTACTTTGCCACCAAGGGACACTAATTATCCCCTTTAACGGGAGCAGTCTTCCGTGCTCTTTTATTTTGCCAAATGACCTGCAAACATCTTGTGAATACCCCAAAAGTATAATTTTATAAGTGTCTACCAGCTATTTGCTGGCATACCATGTCCGATAACATGCTGCAACCCAGTGGGCGCACAATATTCCCATAAATCTAACCATGAACATTTATTTCATTTCCATCATTTTAGCTTTGATGTGTGTAACCTCACGCAAGTCTCCAGCACAATATGTCATTCAGAAGTCATGGCTGGACTCAGTTGTAAGATTGCTGGACAGTGGTGGCTCCTCCACAATGGCGGAGGAGCGTTGTCTCACCGCCTGGCTTAGAGCCAGTAAATGCAAAATAAAACCATGCCATGGTTTTATTTGTCATTTTGCAGCTTTGAGCCAGCTTGCGAAGGGAGGGGCGGGGCATTGGGAGGAGGAGCGCGACGTGCACTCCACTCCCTAAGTGCGCATATGTGTTTTGGTGGACCGTCTCAGGCTGGCCAAAACACACGTGCACCCGACAGACTCCCTGGTCTGACCAGGGCCTCTTTCCTGCCTGCTCAGACCAATCCTGGGGCTGCTCTCATGTGAGAGCAGCGCAGGGATTGCAGGGAGTCCGTGACGGGGTCCCAGTGCTGGCTGGGACCAGGAAGGACTGTGCCGACTGTGCAGGAGGCAGCTCAAATTGAGTTAAAAAATTTTTTTTAAATTATAATCCCCCTCCCCCGCACACACTCTCCCTCCGGCATTCCCCCACCCCACCACCTCTTTATTGTGTGGGACGCGACTGTTGCTGGAAGCCAAGAAAGACGGTGCTGATTTACAATGGGGTTGGTCATGGCATGATGGGGGCCTAGGATTATCCTTCGGGCTTAAGACTGTTTTAAGAGTGACTTTTCTGCCTTGCAGCAGTCTTTCCATTGTCCTAAGGAAGACATTACTCTTTGTAAATCAGTTGTTCTTAAGACTGTCTGAGGCCAGGTAGACACCCAAGTAAACCAAACTCAAAGTGAATAAAAATGTAACAATTCCAAATAACTCTCAGGTAATTGTCTGTACATTTTGAATTTAAGAAAATAACTCCGAGGAATGTACTTCCGTGTAACTGGGGTTAAAAGAAGATTTCAACTTAGCACCTAGATGGACAGACATACATTTATTCCTTAAAAGTTCACAGACAGTGAATGCAAAACTTTACAAAACAGGTCATTTCACAATAAAAGGCCAGGATTCTCCACGTCAACAACAACATGTAGTGGGTTTGTTTCAAAAGGACCTCTGCCATCTTTAGCCCTTTGTCTCACAACACTCTCTGTAGTAGTGAATTCCACTCTCCAGTGATTAAGACAATGGCACACGGCTTGGTGTTCTCCCAGCAGTGGTGTCTCTAATTGGTCGAGGAGGACAAAGAACAATGTCGGACCCACGTACATCATTCTGTTCACATCCGCCAGAGCCAGTAAAGAAGTTCCTGACGTCTCCTACTTTGAACAACGTACCATCAAGGTTGTGCGGCTCCAGGAATGTCTAACACAATTGTGCCCCCTGTTGATGGACCCATGAAAGTCCTACTAGGCTCAGATCATAGAAATACGATTCTTGATGTACACATGATATGGATCGCTCCGCTTGTCGACTTTTCGCGACCTGGTGTAGCCCAGAATCAAGCTCCCAACAGTGGCGGCAAACAGGAACATGACGAAGAGGATGTACATGTAGGAGTTGTCGTCCTTGTGGCTTGGGTCGGGGCCGGCTCTCCGGGTGTGGTTTAGGGTCTCTTCGGTTTGGCACGGGAGCCCATTGAGTGTCTTGTTCAGTGCCTTCAGAATGTAATTTAGATTTTCGTATAAGCTTTCCACCGACTTCCCGGGTTCCATACCTTCACGAAATGCGGCCCAGAGATGAAGAGAAAAGAGTCTTCAGAGGCGGTGAAATCTTGAAGACCTGAGGAAAGATTACAATTCATTAAAACACTTCCATGCTGGAGCAATGCCTCACACCACGAACAACTCTAGCAGAAGCAAACATTTATAAAGCAGTCATTCTGTATGACATCGATTAAAAAGTCTTTTACCATAGCCAATTAAATGATTTGAAATCATGTACATTGCCTTACTAATGAAATATATCAAGCATTATGCATTCTTAAAATATCCCCGTCATATCTTTGGAACGACTCCACCTGCCGCATTACAGATGGGCTTGGTCTAACCACCCCAAATCCCTGTTAGATCTTATAAGCTTAGCCCACAAGACCACCAAAGCAACCTCAACAAAGAGCACAGTGCAAATGACAGGTTTGCCAGGGTGACTATAATGTAGTAAACTTTGTGATGAGAGGCTATTAAAAGCAGGGCCAGCTTCAGGGTGGTGCGACTGGTGCAGCTGCACCTGGCACTGACCTTGGGGGGTGCTGTGTTTTAAAATAATGTATGGGTTTAAAAGCACTTCCTGCAGAGTTCCTTGTGCATCCAGCAGTTTTCAAACAACAATCAAAATGTCAAGATAACTCTGTTGATTAATGTTCCTGCTGGAGAGAGGGGTGTTTTGTCTAGTGGCAGTTTTGACTCATGCTACAGTAGCTCAGAGGGTTAATGTGCCTGCTGCAAAGAACGTGTACCATGCGAATCACAGAACTGAGTGTGAGTGAACTTTGAGTGGCGGTATAAAAAAAATGAAATGTATGTCAGAGAGGGATAATGTTGGATGTGGGTAGTGAGAGAATTTGTGGAGAAAGAGGTAATTGGGGGACGCCAAAAAAATTGTTGCACTGGGCGCCACCAGCGCTAAAGCCAGCCCTGATTAAAAGTGATACACCTGAGTGCAGCTTCTCTCATGTACCAGGGCTGTTGCGGTGGCTTGTAAAGTCGCCTTTAGTTTAGAGGACACACAGAATGTACACGTGTCAAACGTGAGGGAGCCATTAGACAGGGCTACGATTAAACAACATGAGTTACGAGAAAAAGTATGGAGACTTAGAGTGCTCAGGGGATGGCATACCACAGAGGCCAAAGTGCCCCCAGAAGATCATGGAATAAAAATAACTGATGCGTGTGTTGCATAAACTAGTACAGAGAAAGACCAGACCTCAGGCTCAGATCAAAGCATCTGAAGTTATTTACAAGGCGATTAAGAAGGCAAAGCCACACCTAGGAGTATTAAATGGAGTGTGTTCAGCATAAGCACTAGATTAATTAAAGTAAATTCATCCAATTCTTCTGAGATAAGACAGCACGAATAAGTGATGTTGGAGAGTCTTGCCATGGGTTCCAAGCTCACTCTGCCACAGGGAAATGAGGCAACACTAGACCAAAACATGCTTCTGATTGCTTGGGCTTCAGGTAAGACTGGACGTGGCCTTGTAATTTTCTCAGGATTATCACTTTTGGAGCAGGGACAAGGCAGGTCTGAATAGTATTGGCCCTTGTCCTTAGTGGCACAAGGAATGGGATGCTCTCAAAGTAAATACTAGTGGTTCAGATTAATGTGCACTTTTCCAGCATCTACTTTTGCAAAGTTTAAGTGTCCTTTACAGTCATGGAAGTCGAAGAAGAAGAGCAGCGTCAAGCAAGCTATAACTGGGCACTATGCTGGTGCTCCCGATGAAGCTAGCACGCATTGCCTAGAGTGAGGTGAGGGGGCTTTATATAAAGGGTTAGGTTTGGCTACAAGAGACCTAAAAGAGTGGGACAGCCTCTGTGGGAGGAAATAAGATCAACAATGCAACTACCCTTGCGACTGCTTGTTCAGTAGTAAAGGATAGCAACAAGCAGTATTCAGTGGGTTTCCTAGACCTTTTGGCCCCTGTGCCACTGCACCTGCTGCACCATTTGAACCATGACCCTAGTGCCTGCAAGGCAACTGCACTTGTGACTGCTTGTTTAGTAGTAAAAGATAGCAATAACCGGTATTCAGTAGGTTTCCTAGAGCTTTTGGCCCTGTGCCACTGCACCTGTTGCACCATTGAACCATGACCCTTGTGACTGCTTGTTTAGTAGTAAAATACAGCAATAATCCGAATGGCTGTCATTATGAGAGTGCGAGTCATGGGCTGCTCTGGTTCAGAGCGCTGTAAAATTGGCGTTTATGATATAAAATGTTTTTTTTGTTGTCAAGGGAGTGGTAGCTGTGGGTGCCTGAACAAGCATAGGAGAATGGCAGCAGAACATGTCAGAAAAATCACACATTCTAGAGAAGTATACATATGCACTTCAGGGTCAATTAACATGCCTGCTTAGAGTAAAACACCAACCAGCCCAAATATTTTAAAGCAGCATGTACGTTTAATGCAGCATAAATATGTAAATCACGACCACAGGTTTGCATGTGTGAGCCTGCAGATATGCTTGTTTGAATTGAAAACAAGCCCCGGTGACAAAGCCAGCAGCAGTACACAGCTGCTCTTCCCAAAGATCCCCTGACAGCAAAGGCGAGTCAAAAAACATGATGAACCATGTTAGATTGGCTTATTCCCAATTGGCACATTTAATTTACTTGTGAGTCCAGAGTAAAGTGGCACTACCTGTGCCCAGGGCTTGTAAATGAAATGCAGCAAAGTGGGTCTGCAGCACTGACTGTGCCACCCACTTAAGTAGCACTTTCAACATGTCTCAGGCTTGCCATTGCAGCTTGTGGGCGTGCATTTTGAACTGCCATTTCGACCTGGCAAAGTAAACCTTTTGTTAGACCCAAACTTTTTTTTAAAATACATATAAGACACCCCAAGGGTGGGCCCTGGATCAGTGCTTAATTTGTAAAAAGGTAAGTGCTAGGGCACTTCTCGGAAGGCCGCTGCACTCTGTACCACGCACTGCCCATGCCAGCACTGCTAATGACAGCAGCAACACAACACTTAACCCAACCATTGCATGTGACAAGTTAGACTATTAAAGTACACACAAAGCTATAATAATAGAGTGAGAGGCTGGTATTATTCATTATGAAGCAATTTGACTTAGTAAATATGGTTGTTGTGCTCATTTAAAAATTTAACAGACAGCGCCACCATGTAGTGGGACTGTCACTACAGCCGGTGATGACAATTAAGTGCCGGTGCCGAGCACCGTAAACCACGGCTTAAATTAGGCAGTGCCCTGGACAGCCCAGAGGGCAGGATGTAGTGTATATAAAAAGTTGGACATGTACATTTAAGCTATACCTGTCCTGGTAGTGAAAAACTGTTCAATTAGTTTTTCACTACTGTAGGGCCTACCTCTCCCATAGGATAACATTGGAGTTACCTTATTACATATTATAAGTGTAATTTCCAAATGAGAACAAATCATGTCTAGGGTCTATGGAATTGAGGAGGAAAAAGAAACTTATGGTGAGGTCTGATTTTAAGTTACAATTTTGAAAATGTCACTTTTGAGAAAGTTGGCATTTTCTTGCCTTTGCCATTTGGCGCCTGCAGCCTGTCTCTGGGTCACATGACTGGGTGTAGTTGACTGTTGGGCGTTGTGTATTCCTATTAGACAGCCACACACAATGTGGAGCTTTGGGAATAGGCAATCACTGGCAGGATGGAAAGGAGGAGCCGGACCCAGCCCCACTTACACTTGAGTAGGCTGTGTCCTGCTTGCATACAAAGGCTGCATACCCCCTGTAGTTAGTCTGGAGCCAAGGCCAGGCAGGCACACCACCTGTACACTTCAAAGCTGTGCCGCAAGAAGCTTCTCCACACTTCAGAGGCCCAACTGGGTATAAATCCTGGACATCAGACACCAACTTTCAGTACACTTTTGGACCTGTGGATACTCTGCCAGGAACAAGGTTTGCTGTGCTGCTGAAAGAACTGCCATGCTGCTGAACTGCTGCTCTGAACGACTGCTGCCCTGCTGTGCTGATTTGCTGCCTGCTGCCTCTTGCCTAGGTGAGAAGGACTGGCCTGCATCTCTGGAACTCAGAACCCAGAGTGTCTCCAAGGGCTAGTTGGCTGGCTTTCTGATCTGAAGACTCAGTGACACAACAGACGTCCAACCACCTTGCACCTAGACTCTTCCATCTGTGAGTCTACCCTGCCAACACTGGACTCCGTATTGCAGCTCCTCGGAACCAACTTATCACCTGGAATCCTCGAAGCCAGACGTCGCATCACAAGCCCCATCGACAGGATCCTCGACAACGCAGAGCCTTTCATCGCAGCTACGCAGTATCTATCCCCAGTGTTACCAAAATCGGGGGTACTGGAGATTTCAGGAGGGAATTAATGGGCAATCTGCGGTTATTCAGAAATAATCTGAAAGGGATAGTGTTCCTGCATAATTTCCTCAGGGTTTCTACAAGAGAATTCACTTTAGTACAACAGGCGAGGTCTCTGCGAAAAATACAAAATATGTAGTTTTCTCACAAAACTTCTAATTTCAAAGGGACTGGTAATTCCCATTACCCAGTCCATTGGAATTACCAAGCTAGCTGTAATGAGGGGCCAAGAAGGTCATGTAGAGCTGGTCAAGACAGGAGCACCGCCATATTAGGTTTGCTGTGCTCTCAATCTGCCAAACTCATGGCTTCCCCACCTGCTTTAGATGAGGGGGCACTGCTGGGTTTCTAACCGTGAAACCTAGCTGGATCTGTCATCAGACACTTTTGACCCCTAGGACCATCCACCACCAAACTGCCAAACTACAGTGGCGGGACTATGACACTAATGTTATCACCTGGATCCATCATGTGAGGACCCAAACTCTGGCAGGGAGAATATCTCCTTTTCACAGATCACTTTCTGACCAGTTAACAGGAATAGAAGCAATTTGCAGGTATGCAAATTATCGAATATGTTTATTGAACTGAAGTTGCGAGACAGCAGGCCAACATCAGCAACTACAATATTATCACTCCGACATTAGGTCCTGCTGCAGACCGAAACAGGCACTCTTGATGAGAAACACAAAACGCTTTGATCCCTGCAAACTGGAGTTACTTCACCAACGTACTAACCTTCTCAACCACTTTTGGCACAGTCCATACAATGTCCTACGCTCTCTACCACACTCTGCATGGACATGGAGTGAAAGACATAATCAAGGATAATTTTCAACAATAGCATTGACCAATAACACTTCTGGGAGTCTCCAATCTCAGGCCTGGGAAGACAATCCATATAACATCCCTTCACTTTTAGTACTCTGTTGAATTCCACTTCAGGCACAATGCATGCCTTGGGAAGAACACCTCATTGGCCCAAAAGCTCAAAAATAAGAGCTCCACAGGCCCAATTCACAAATCATTTGCAATGAGCAAAAGAATACTTTATCAATGATACTACGGCAAATTCACTACACAGGCAAGTGTAGGGTTAGGGTATTGGATTGTGGGCATTTCTCAGAGAAGGACACTGTAAAAACTGCAGAAGCAGGTGAACACCCAAATACTTGCTTGTTTATTGGTATTCACACATGCTTCCACTTCTCCTTCAGCAAACCCACCATCACACCCACACTACCTTTGCAGAAGTCGGAACAAGGTTACTGAAGAACAGCTCACCACGTCCCTCAGCAAAACCTCACCACTGACATCCGCATCGCTAATACCTCAGCACACAACCTCCATCGATGGATCTCCAACTGCACAGACACACTGGCTCCCCTCAAGAAAGTCCCATGCAAGCGACACTCTAAAAATCTCAGCTGGTACTCTTCTGCCTTCATGAGTCCAGACTCACCCGTCAATGGCTCGAGAAGAGATGTAGAACCAGCAAGACCCCGGAAGATCACTAAGCTTTCAAAAGCGCTGTCACTGCACACCACCACCTCATTAGAACAACTAAGAAAGCAACCCTATAGAAAGGATCAACGCCAAAGCACTCAATAGCAGAGAATGTTTTGCCTTGGTCAGAGAATTTGCTAAACCCAGCTCAGAGACAGCAGACACACCACCCTCCCAAGACCTCTGCAACAACCTTGGCACCTTCTTCAACCGCAAGAGTAAGGAGATCTACGATAGCTTCAACAGCCTGGATACCCAAGACCCTCTCACCCCAGGAGCAATCACAGCACCAAACAACACTGGACCCCAGCAGATGCTGCTCAGCTGGACTCCCCTCACCGCTGACGACACCCTCGAGATAATAAAGAGCATCCACTCTTGAGCACCCTCGGACCCCTGCCCGCACCACATCTTCAACAGAGCCGGCACCTCCATCACCCCTGAACTCTGCTGGACCATCAACTTCTCCATCAACTCTGCCACCTACCCGGAAAACTGGAAACACGCAGAGATCAACCCCTTGCTGAAGAAACCCTCTGCCGACCCAACGGACCTAAAGAACTTCTTACCCATCTCTCTGCTCCCCTTCACAGCCAAGGTCATAGAGAAGGCCATCAACATCCAACTTTCCAAGTTTATCGAAGCGCACCACATCCTAGACATCGCCCAATCCGGCTTCTGCAAAAGCCACAGCATGAGACCACCCTCCACACTGCCACAGACGGCATCCACACCCCCTCGACCGAGGCAAAACTGCAGCCCTTACCCTCCTGGACCTCCAGGCTGCCTTTGACACCATCTCCCACTGCAGCCTATGCACAAGACTCCATGACACCGGCATCCATGACAAAGCCCTGGAATGGATCCGCTCCTTCCTCACTGACCGAACACTGAGAGTCAGGCTACCAACGGTCCAATCTGAACCCACAGAGATCCTCTGCAGAGCGCCTCAGGGCTTCTCCCTGAGCCCAACTCTCTTCAATATCTACATGACCCCGCTCACAGCCATCGTCAGGAACCACAGACTCAACATTGACTCCTACACGACAACACCTAGCTGATCCTCTCCCTCACCAACAAACCCACAGTCGCCAAGAACAACTTCCATGACGGGATGAGGGCTGTCGCCACCTGGATGAAGGACAGCTGCCTCCAGCTCAACTCAGAGAACACCTAAGTCTTCATCCTGGGCTCTACCACTCCACCTGGAATGGTTCCTGGTGGCCCGCAGATCTTGGAGCCCCCCCACACTCACGGACCATGCACAAAACCTTGGCATCATCCTGAACTCCTCGCTCACCATGAACCGCCAAATCAACGTCGTCTCATCATCCTGCTTCCACAAGCTACGCCTGGTCCAAAAGATCTTCAAGTGGATCCTCACCAAGTTCAGAAAGTTGGTCACCCACGCACTCATCAACTGCAGACTTGACTATGGCAACGCACTCTATGCAGGCAGCACCCAGAAACTACTCAAGAAACTGCAGAACATTCAGGACACCTCCGCCAGACTCATATTTCCCCCGCCGTAGCCACATCACCGGCCACCTCAGGAATCTCCACTGGCTCCCAGTCAATAAAAGATTTACCTTCAAGCTCCTCACACATGCCTACAAATCCCTACACAACACTGGACCTGCATACCTCAACCGCCGCCTTGCATTCCACGCACCCACCAGAGACCTCTCCTCCACCCTACTGGCCCTTGCCACCATCCCACATTTCTGCAAGACCATGGTTGGAGAAAGATCCTTCTCCTACCTTGCAGCAAAGACCTGGAACATCCTGACTCTCCACCTCATGCAATCACTGTCACTGCCTCAATTCAGGAAGGACCTCAAGACCGGGCTCTGAACTGAACCACAGAGCCTTCGACAGATCAGCAGCACCCCCCCCCCCCACCCCCCTCCCCAGCGCCTTGTGCCTCCTACAGGTGAGTATTCACGCATTACAAGTCACTTGATTGACTGATTGATCACAATTGCAGGTAGTTTCCAACCGTGGTAACACATGCCACTTGGCTGTTGTCAATCACAAGTAAGTGCATTTTTGTCAGAGTGGCAAAGAAGTGGTAGCATGCCACAGGATTTAGTGATGGTGTATGATAAGGGACTGCTATGCAGAGAACAATTTTCCATATAAAGTCACTGATGCACATATTTACCTAATTTATGTATGCAGAACTTTCTGAGAAGAGGATGCACAGCTGCGCAGAGGATGCACATCTGAGCAGAGTATGCACACCTGAGCGGAGGATGCACATCTGAGCAGAGGATGCACATCTGAGCAGAGGATGCACATCTGAGCAGAGGATGCACATCTGAGCAGAGGATGCACATCTGAGCAGAGGATGCACATCTGAGCAGAGGATGCACATCTGAGCAGAGGATGCACATCTGAGCAGAGGATGCACATCTGAGCAGAGGATGCACAACTGAGCAGAGGATGCACAACCGAGAAGAGGATGCACAACCGAGAAGAGGATGCACAACCGAGAAGAGGATGCACAACCGAGAAGAGGATGCACAACCGAGAAGAGGATGCACAACCGAGAAGAGGATGCACAACCGAGAAGAGGATGCACAACCGAGCAGAGAATGCACAACAGATGAGACAATGGACATCTGAGCAGAGGATGGACATCTGAGCAGAGGATGCACAGCTGAGCAGAGGATGGACAACTGAGCAGAGGATGGACAACTGAGCAGAGGATGGACAACTGAGCAGAGGATGGACAACTGAGCAGAGGATGGACAACTGAGCAGAGGATGGACAACTGAGCAGAGGATGGACAACTGAGCAAAGGATGCACAACCGAGAAGAAGATGCACAACCGAGCAGAGGATGCACAACCGAGCAGAGGATGCACAGCTGAGCAGAGAATGCACAACCGAGGAGAGAATGGACATCTAAGCAGAGAATGGACATCTGAGCAGAGGATGCACAGCTGAGCAGAGGATGCACAGCTGAGCAGAGGATGCACACCTGAGCAGAGGATGCACACCTGAGCAGAGGATGCACACCTGAGCAGAGGATGCACACCTGAGCAGAGTATGGACAACTGAGCAAAGGATGGACAACTGAGCAAAGGATGGACAACTGAGCAAAGGATGCACAGCTGAGCAAAGGATGCACAGCTGAGCAGAGGATGCACAGCTGAGCAGAGGATGCACAGCTGAGCAGAGGATGCACAGCTGAGCAGAGGATGCACAGCTGAGCAGAGGATGCACAGCTGAGCAGAGGATGCACAGCTGAGCAGAGAATGGACAACTAAGCAGAGAATGGACAACTGAGCAAAGGATGCTCAGCTGTGCAGAGGAAGCACAGCTGAGCAGAGGAAGCACAGCTGAGCAGAGGAAGCACAGCTGAGCAGAGGATGCACAGCTGAGCAGAGGATGCACAGCTGAGCAGAGGATGCACAGCTGAGCAGAGGATGCACAGCTGAGCAGAGGATGCACAGCTGAGCAGAGGATGCACAGCTGAGCAGAGAATGCACAGCTGAGCAGAGAATGCACAGCTGAGCAGAGAATGCACAACTGAGCAGAGAATGCACAACTGAGCAGAGAATGGACAACCTGAGCAGAGAATGGACAACTGAGCAGAGAATGGACAACCTGAGCAAAGGATGCACAGCTTAGCAAAGGATGCACAGCTGAGCAAAGGATGCACAGCTGAGCAAAGGATGCACAGCTGAGCAAAGGATGCACAGCTGAGCAAAGGATGCACAGCTGAGCAGAGGGTGCACAGCTGAGCAGAGGGTGCACAGCTGAGCAGAGGGTGTACAGCTGAGCAGAGGGTGTACAGCTGAGCAGAGGATGCACAGCTGAGCAAAGGATGCACAGCTGAGCAGAGGGTGCACAGCTGAGCAGAGGGTGTACAGCTGAGCAGAGGGTGTACAGCTGAGCAGAGGGTGTACAGCTGAGCAGAGGGTGTACAGCTGATTAGAGGGTGCACAGCTGAGCAGAGGGTGCACAGCTGAGCAGAGGGTGTACAGCTGAGCAGAGGGTGTGCAGCTGAGCAGAGGGTGCACAGCTGAGCTGAGGGTGTACAAGTGAGCAGAGGATGCACATCTGAGCAGAGGATGTACATCTGAGCAGAGGATGTGGTCTGAAGCTGGTTTGTGCTGCAGGATTTCATCACTTTGGTGTGAGATTGTTTCACAGTCAGCAGGGACATGTGAGAGAACTTTCTTCTGTACTTACAAATTCTTCCACCTCTAAGCATCTTGTACGGCGCTCAGACTGCCCTCCTCAAACACGTTACTAAGAATACTTCTCTTTTGGATTGGGTGGTGCGTTTAATTGTGATTGTGTTTTACATCCAAACCAATTGCTTTAATGCTTGTTTTTAATACAGCTGATAAGAGATAAGTGTAATCTGACTCGGGTGCGAATCAGGACTTGATCGACTTAGTCTATCATCCTTGTCAAGATGAGAAATTGAGTATGTAATAGTAACACCGGGGATACATAAACTGCCATGGTAGTGCTCATTTTCAATAAATGGGCTATTTTATGTTGCATATCATAAGGAAGTGGTATTTTGTAACATTTCTTTTTGCAATTGTCTCTGCAGTTTTGCAGCAGAAAAAAATCACTGGTCTCAGCACTAAGAGCCAGCAAACTGAAACATGAAGCACTATGTACAACAAGCACTGGCGTAGCTATTCGGTCTTGCTTTACATACCTGAAAGTAGTATTGACTGACTAGCTTGTGTGTACGGTTGTGTGAATGGGATAGAGGATGCATGTGTAAATGAGTCAATGAGTGGATGGATGGATGAATGAATGAATGACTGGGTGCACGGAAAAATGAGTGATTGAGCAGCATTGTCAAGAGGGAAAAGCATCCTCCTTCTAACAATGAGATCATGGCCACATCTTGCAAGCTGACAAGCCATCTTGGCATTCATTCATCATCATACCCTACCATCTGTCCATGTGCACTCATGCATCTGCTTTTCATCTATACATGCACTTGTCTTACCATTCATTGATATGTTCACTTATTTACTTATCCATCCAACCACTAATTTATTCACTCATCCATCCATCCATCCATTCATTTATGCGCTAGTACCTGAGGGGGGACGAACGCACATCTGCCTCTCTTGGAGGCAAAGCATGTGTGGGGTTACATGGCTCAGATTATGACTTGTTCACCACCTGCGGTAGGAGCTGCAGTCCTTTACCTTGTACGGAGATGGAGGCAGGCAGGAGGAAAGAGCACTTCTCCCTGGAATTTTCTATTCTTGCGCCAACCAGCCAGCAGCAGAGAAACCAAGGACAGGAGTTTCTAACTCCTTGAAGTTTAGATTGAACACACCCCTGAGGGTGAACCCATTTAGGTGTCGCTAGAGATTCATTTAATTATTTAGCAAAGCGCATGTCAAAACAAAAAAGAAGAAAAAACTTCTTTGGGGAGTAGCTTTCTGTCAGCCACTTCTTACTCAGTATCTTTTGAACAGATCAGTTTTTGATTACCCACCAGATATACCACTGCCCGGTGACCGAAACAAGTACAGAGTCATGGACGGGGAAGTGCCACTGAACTGCAATGGAGGTGCCTGCCTATCAACAGACCCCACCCAAGAAGAAATCATTCCTTCTGCTGCCACATCTACCAGTCAATGCCACTGAGACAGCAACAGTGTGTCTGTCAGACCGTGTGCCAAGAGCACGACCTGTGCTACACGTGTTCTTCAATGAAGTGGGGGCACGCGTGCCTACGGCAGCTCACAAGAGAGGCAAGAGCATGCGTGGGCCTTCCTCCTGCCACCAGCACTTACCTAGGCTGCATCTCCCCCTGCACAGACTACCTACCACCAGGCCCGGCCTTGTCCTTACTAGGCACCACAACTAATGCCAGATTCAGACATGCCCACCCTGACCATGATGCACATGACTTTAGGTTCTTGGTGGCCACCTGAGACATCAGCCTTCTCAGTGCATGTTCCCCTACCACCAAAGGTTCTCGGTGGCCACCTGGGACATCCGCCTGCTCGGTGCAGGAGCGGACCATCTTGTCCAGGTGAGTGGCCAGCCAGGACCCGCCTGCACTTGTGCAGCTGGTGAACCCCTTGAATACTGTAGATGGTAAACGTCCTGATAAGATAGCACAGTGGGTTTATTGACTTATTTAGGAAATTGTTTACAACCTGCAGTTTGGTCCATCCTTGCCCTTACTATTCAAGAGCACTCCCACCAAGAACACATCAGTGTCCCCATATGCTGAGAGCCATTAATAAAGTCAGGTAGCAGAGACACGTTACTAGCAGAAAGACTTGATATTTGTTACTGTGCTAAGGACCTAATGGCACTGCAGTCAGTTCTCAATAATGCAGGTATATTTTGCAGTTTTATATAGCACCAACTCGGCCCAAGGGCATGGGAGCGCTTTACACGAACACCAGATTAGATTACACAAGGTCAGACTCATATGCTTTAGGTAGAGATGGAGTGATCTGCCCAGAATCACACGACGCTGAGCCGACGCCAGGCTTGAACCTGGTTCCCCAGTCCTAAAGTCGGGAGCTCTGCCCATTAGGCCACATCTTGCAGTCACTGACAGCCAGAGGGCAGTGCAGGCACTCTCACAGGGCTATAGTCACCCTGGCGTTGATGGCTACTGTTCAGGCTGACTGCATCCGCTCGGACAGCATGGCACTGCTGGGTGTTCACCGTTTAGTGCTACAATACTATTTACACCAGACACTGCCCGGGGGCAAGGGGCACGTTCCCCATACTGCCCATTCTGCAGTACTTACAACCCACCCACTCACCAGCCTATCCACCCCAGTCTCATCCGCTGACTCGTCAACGCAGCCAGCCTTCCACCCACGTGACTACCACCAAACCACAACTGCAAAACTGAATTATCAATAAACAGCGAACACTTTCACTTATTTGTAAAGTCAAACCCAATGATTTTGTCAAGGTTTTTTTTTTTTAAGTTAGCAGTGAAATGGGTTCATCGCTTGGAACAGAACATTACTGGCATGTTTAATGTAAAACTACATGTCAGAGGTGCAATACACTATCTGTGAGACTAGAGCACGAAGGAGGGGCGATGCACAGGATTAAACTATATCAGCTGCAAACTCAGTATCACAAGGAAGGACACTTCCAAAGAAAACAGAAACGTGCTTTTGCAAAAACAGAAATAACGTTTCCTGAAGCAATTTATTTTGCTTGAATGTAAAACGCGAACACAACAGGTACTAAAAGTAGTACTTTATTAACAACAACAAACGCAGGGTCCGGTGCTCCCGCCTGCCTCTTTCTTTATCCATACTTCCAATCTTTTTTGTCTCACTTTGCTTTGTTGTTTCCCGTTCCCGCACTGTCACTGTTGTCCTATATTTGTCTTTCTCCTTCTTTCTCTCTTTTATACCTTTCTCTCTGGCTCTGGGTGGAAGTGAAGGTTGGTGCCTTCCACCTGCATACACCGGCTTGCAGAAAGCACTGTGCACTGTCAGCAGTTCGGGTATCCCTCGCGCACAGCTCACTTGCAAATCACACACTCAGGTGGTCACCTCGGATGCAGACACCAGACCAACATGTTATCACCTCTCATGCAAATCCCAGGTGCTCAGATTATCACCTCTCATGCAAACCCCAGACCACCAGGTTTTCACCTCTCATGCAAACCCCATACCCCCAGGTTTTTACCTCTCATGCAAACCCCAGACCCCCAGGTTTTCACCTCTCATGCAAATCCCAAACCTTCAGGTTTTTACCTCTCATGCAAATCCAAGGCCCCCAGGTATCACCTCTGATACAAATTCCAAACCCCCAGTTATCACCTCTCATACAAATACCAGACCCCCAGGTATCAGCTCGCATGCAAATCTCAGACCCCCAGTTATCACCTCTCATACAAATACCAGACCCCCAGGTATCACCTCGCATGCAAATCTCAGACCCCCAGGTATAACCTCTCATGCAAATCAGACCCCCAGGTATCACCTCTCATACAAATCCCAGACCCCCAGTTATCACCTCTCATACAAATCCCAGACCCCCAGGTATCACCTCTCATACAAATCCCAGACCCCAGGTATCACCTCCCATACAAATCTCAGACCCCCAGTTATCACCTCTCACAAGTCCCAGACCCCAGGTATCACCTCCCATACAAATCCCAGAGCCCCAGTTATCACCTCTCATACAAATCCCAGACCCCCAGGTATCACTTCTCATACAAATCCCAGACCCCCAGGTATCACTTCTCATACAAATCCCAGACCCCAGGTATCACCTCCCATACAGATGCCAGACCCTCAGGTATCACCTCTCTTGCAAATCCCCGACCCCCAGGTTTTTACTTCTCATGCAAATTCCAGGCCCTTAGTGATTACCACATATGCAAATCTAGGGCCAGATACCTACCCTACTTTTGCACATGATCTTAATTAAAAAGAAAAGATAAAAAGTCCTCCCCGATTCTGCCGCTCGCAGACACTACACAATACAAATGGACTGGAAGGCCAGTGTTTAGGCTGGCCTGGCGATGCTTCCCTCTTTGAAGCCGCTTACGCAACGCATTCGCTCCGCATGTGTAATCCTCCATGACTAACAAGGCACATTTCATTCTATCACAAGCCCGCCTTTGTTCACCATTATTCCCCAACCACTTGCTGTTCTGCAATCAAGGAACGCGGAAGGTCCGCCTATTTGCAGAATGTGCAGTGCTCTGGCAGGGGCAGCCATGATGGGTGTGGGCAGGTCAACGTCAATTATAGCCTTAATCTCTCTTGAGATCATGTACCTATTAGACAGAGAGGTGCTTATATCACCGCCTAAGCAACTCCTTCCAGTGACAATGGAGCGCGTAAGCCTGATTGAGAGCCCAAACATTGGTCATTCGTAGCAGTGCTGCATGGCCTACCTCGTGGAACTCCTTACTTCAAGCCAAAAACACGCTGAAGAACACAGGAGGGGAAGACCTTTCCCGCCATCGCTATCCACCTCATGTAAAGAGTTCTTTCAATGTCTCTGGTGGCTTCATCAGACAGTTCCATGCAAAACATGGCAGCGCATGAGAAAAGGCTGAATAAAATCCACCTATAAGGGCATTCTGCGTTCAGTACTCGCACAGAGGGCGACCTGCAAACTTCCTCTGTATATCATTGAGGATCCCTCTAGCAGACATGGTGTGTCATATGGATGACATGCCTACATCTCGCGTGCCACTTGCTTTTGCACATTCCACAACGTCTTTCAATAGATACAGTACCACTGACCATAGCTGCTCCGGTCATTGTTGTTCTGCTATTGTGCTCTCTTGCCTTGTTTTTAGGAGATCTGAGTGGCTGTATCTTTGATCCTGGAGACCCATCTATTAAACTTGTCCTTGGCTCGTGACCAATAATGGATTGATTTGTGGAAAATCATGTTATCTCCCGGTGTCTCCAATTTCTGATGTGTGAGTTTAATAATGTTAAAGCTTTCTACCTGCCCTTACCAGTTGTATACATGAGTCTCCATGGCGACCATATTTCCTCTTTCATTGCTGAGGTCAAAAAGATATCTAATTTTTCCTTAATAATTCCACTTTTTCACCATTGAAATATGAATTGTAAATATATTTGAATGTACAACACGGTACCAAACAATACTGAGGAATCATTATTACAACAGTGAATACAAGTAAAAAACGACAAAGTCCAAAATCCAGGATAATAAACACAACACTCCAGATATAGAAGATAAACACGATTAAGACCGGGCCTGGTCTTCTTAAATCCATTGTAAGACAGCTTAAAGTCGATTTCTTTCGTAAGTATGGCACCATGATATATCACTGTCTTGCGTGTCATTGTTCACTATGGTTCTTTTTTTATTTATTTTTTTAAACTTTATTTATCATTTTGTCACATCGGAAACATCACGGTTATCCATTTACACAGTCTCACGTATTATGCAAAATGCAAAGTTGCATTGCCTGTAAGGTTTCAGAAATCTGCAAGTGTGCAGCAAAATAATTATTAAATATGACTAGCACATGGTGGTTGTCCTGGTCAATAATCAACAGTCCATACTGTTCAAGATGGGTAGCAGCTTGACACGTTACATGGCGACTGCAGTCAGGATTTGGCACAATGTGCATGTAACCTCAAAGATGGCAGCAATCTGATATATTTCGCAAGCAGCTATGTCAGTCGTGAAGTGAAGGGGAGTGAATCATCAACCCACGCCAGATGGCACTATGCCTTGTTCAAGCTGTGTGGTCGTGTCGCTTTGCCGTGTTGTGAGAAGTTTTCAGTGGACCCTAAATGTCTCTAGGCCTTGAGGAAGATGGAACAGTCGTGGAGTACATTTCGCAACGTGTGTTACAGGTAACCAGGCTTCTCAGCCAGCTCTGTACCGTAGGGACTGTCTTACGGCCCCAGTGTATTGCCACTTCCCTCTTGGCCAACAATAAACTAAGGGCCGCAAATTTCCAAATCTTTTTGGGAAAGTTGGCCATGTAGTCCAAGAGTGCATTCTCAGGAATAGGGTCAAGTGGTATGTTGATAATGTCGCCCAGCACCTTATGAACCGCCTTCCAGTAAGACTGCAAGGGAGGGCAAGTCCATGCCAAGTGTGCAAATTCAGCGTACGGCAATTGTGGGGTCTTGACGGATCAAGCTTGTGTACTTTGGCAGGTGTGCTGTAAACCCTGCGCACAAACGTAAAGTGGAGCAGTTTGTGTCTGCTGTTTAGGGAGATGTCTTTAGTGAGAGCGCAGCATGCGGTTCATTGGTCGTCCGTGATAGGGCTGCCCAGGTCCCCCTCCCAATCCCTTCGGATCTTGTCATCATTGACAGGAACAAGTTTCGCACAGGCTCTGTACAGCTTAGAAATGAGGTGGGTGGCAAGTGTACTTTCAATGACCAGCAATAAGGGGGCGAACAAGTCAAGTTCTATGGGAAAACTGGGAATTGTGGCACGCAACGCTGACTGGATTCGCCGGAGCACAAACCGGTCCATGAATGTGGCGTCGGGGAAGCGGGTGACGTCGCGTCACTATGGTTCTTTTTAATTCTTGCATCAGACAGCTTTAAATGTCTGGTAGACCTCATGTTACCAATACTTAAAAAGTAGATGTAAGAAGCAGTAATAGAGCGAGAATTTGCTTGGGATAGTCAACTTCAGCCTTTGGCTTTTATGGGGTGTTTACGGTTGGTTTGCCACTGCTTGGGTGATCCGCCAAGGCATTTCACGGATCTTTCAATTTTGCTATGTGTGTTCCCATTGGAGATGGTGCTCAAGCGGTTTTATTGTTAGAGTTCTGACGCAACACAATGTGAGCTTGTTGTTCTGAGTCAGGGTGTGTATTTACTTTACCTACAAAATGACATTCCAATTGGTGGTTTGTGGTATTTTGTTTAGGAAGTGTGGTCTGTTTGGCTTTATAGCAGTTTAAGGTAATTTGATGTACTTTGCTTTCTCAATAACGTAATTGAATTTACTGATTGTTGTCCTTAAAATAATGAGGTCCACGCACGTAAACTTTGTTATAGCTGCACCGAATATATTGGACCACAGGCAAAAGAACCTATAATGCAATATTTCTTGTTGGTCATGTCTTTTAGAATAACCACTCAACACACACGCATAATTTCCTGACTCATTTTAACAACACTCTTCTGTGAGGTCTGTAGAAGCGACAGCGGGTTGTTTTAGGTTAAACTTCAGCAAGTAATGTCCCTTACTGTCTCTAGGTCGCTACAAAAAAGAGCTCTTGTCAAAACGTGACTCTATAAAGGGAAACTGACGTCACATGGTTCAGCCCTTGTTACTCGGTTTTGCTACTCAGTGGTCCAGCTGCATCTCCACAATGACGTTGTTGAGTTTCTCCCCCACTGGCTGCCTTCTGAGGTGTTTATTGTGAAGAAGTCACTGTCGGAAGCAGCTGAGGAAGTGTGTGGACGCTTGGCAGGCAGTGAGCATTAATCATGTGCAAATGGAGACCTCAGAATAGAACCGTCGGACAGAGGCTCTTTTATACTGTAAGTGAAGGACTGACATGCTTCCCTCTCGTACATCTCCCTACAAGACCCGGGGCACTTCCGGATCCTTTATGGCCATATCAGCCTCCTTGAACTCAAGTCTGTTATTAACCCTCCGCCCTCCTCTTTCCTTTCAGACCTTCTCTCAAGATTTTTCGTATAGTCTGGGAGCTTTGTAGTCGGATGAGACGCTCACAGATCACAGAGGTGCCCCAAACTCAGATTGTCTGAGGCGTAGCAGGGGTGCCATGGACCCCAACTCAAGCAAGGAAACTAGCTCCCCAGTCCTTCTATTTTTAGTAAAATAAATACCACCTATTTGGGGTGAAGTGGGCCCCTTACTCCACCAGGGTCTCAATGCTAATGCCCCTGCTGTGCTATTAAACATATTCCCCTGTGTTTATCGATGGCAAACAAATGACCTCATTCTCTTTCCTAACTTGGATAACAATTTGCCTAACAAGGGGGTTTAATACCCACAAACTAATAGATGTTGGGGTGGTCTACTTTTGAATTCATTCCCACATATAATATTACACTATGCAGCTCAGAATAATTACGTTTTAGGGTGCAAATCCAGATTTTTGTACATACAGAAACCTGATTTTACACTCTTTTATGAGGTTATTTGCACAGTCAACTTAGGTGTTCAAATGCGTTTGGAACTCTCATCCATCGTGGACAGTACGCCTGAAGAAGTCCCTCATTCTCAGGAACAGCCGGTTGTGACTTTGTGAGCTCTGCAAGAGTTCCCACATTGATAATAGGAGGCTTTGAGTTGGGCTCTGTAAACACATATGAAAATAGGTGCAGTCTAGCAAAGGCCAATAAGTATTAAAATACATCCCCAAGTAGGAGAGATGTAGAGAAGGTGGAATATCAAGGAGAACCACCACCACCAGAAACCAAAAAAGGAAGATTTGACATGCTTATGAAAGTTGGAGAAACTTAATTCAAGGTAACTATAAGCTGCTTGGAGGAATCCTGACCTTACAATATTACTGAGGGCCTGATTTAGAGTTTGGTGCATCGGTACCCCGTCAGATATCTAGTCGCCTTATTACAAGTGCCATAAATTATAATGCAAATCAAGGCAGCAGGATATCGGTCACCTGGGTGAGTGAGTAACAAGTCCACCAAATTCTAAACCTGGCCCTTCGTGTGTGACACATGAAGGTTGAAAAATCAATTCAGATAACGAAGATACGGTCAAGGATGGAAGGACCAGCATACGCAGAGGGTCGCAATGTGGGAGATGGAGGCAGAGACCTAGGAGATGATGGTAGAAGCCCAATCAAAGGGATGGCGGACCACGATGGCAGAGATCCAGCACCAATGCCAAGTCGGCATATACATGGCCTCTGGAATAAGAGTTGCGTTGTTGATAGGAGTGCTGGGTTCCGGTGCTCACCAGATCAGTGAACTCAGGGATGCTGGAGGTGTCAGTAAAGATGTAGGAAGCTTGTCTATTCTGCATTCTACACCTTTGACAAAGCAAGGTCTGCACAGCACAGGTTCACTGCTAACCATTTTAGTGGGGATAGGAATCACCCATCTCAACTTGTAAAAGCTTGTACTTGAGTTAGGAGAATAACTAATCTAAGGTTTGATTTTTCACTCACTCCCACCCAGTCATGCACTCTCTTATTGAGGATTTAATGTTCAACAGTGTCAAAGGTATCCAAAGGTCCCCTAAAGATCAATGATGCTGATGTCTGCTTGTCTATTGCTTATCCACTTATCACAGCAATTTTTTCAGGTTAACCAGGGCTGACTATAGTAGGGGACTAAACCACAACAGACAGTCATTGAAGAAACCATTAATTCCATTGTTATTCTATTTCTGCTCAGTCACATTCATTTCAAGGAAAGTAGCAGTAAAAGGAATGTCTGAGATTGATCTAAACTAGTCACAGGTGTAACCTCTGGTGCCAGGGCAGGCAAAATTAAAAATTTGCAACTAGGTTGTGAAAAGTTTGCCACTTCTGCACTTGTTGAAGTTGCAAGGGTCGTGTACTTCTCACAAAACAAAACTTCAGGGGGGAAGCATCTACCGCTACAACAAGCTTTGCAAGGTTTTCTCCAGTAAAAAACTTTTGGTTTAGCAGTTTTTCAGCTGAGGTTTAAAGTTTGCCTGCTTTGCAAAGTTCAGAAAATTGATGAAGTTTTATGAAACGTTTTTCAGTAAGAGGAGATGAAGTTGGATGACGGTACTCCGCCATACCTTCTGCGGTCTACAAGGATATTTTCTCTGATTTAACTGTGATTATTCCATGTAAACATGTCATCCCTGGTCAGCACCCTGTCGCACAATGACCTGTCCTTTCAAATATATTTGTATACTGCTCGCCTAGAAATTTGTATAAGTAAGTACCCTGAAATCTGTGTGTGGCTGGTGTGCAGCTGTTTATGACTAAAGCAGGATGGTGCCTGTCCATGTCAGCCTTGGTCCAGGACACCTCAATATACTGCACCACAGGGCAATCCACCAATACCAGTGATAAAAGACAGGTGCCAAGGGCTCATATTTGATACAGCACTATCCTTAGGCTCACAAGTAAAAGACACTATGAAAAGTACACATCTCCAACAAAAGGTGAGTTTAGTTTCACTACAGTAATGTCCAGTCTTAACGACAGCAACAGCATGTACAAAGAAAATTATTGAAACAACTCAAACTAGTCCTACACCGAGCAGCAAGGCAATACCTATGCTTAAAAAACAAACAACATCCACCTCGAAACCTTAAGATTGGCTCCGAAGTGTGCGAATGGTAACCTTCAACCTGATGTGCTTGACTCAAAAAAAACATTGGTCCAGAGACTCAAAATAGTGTAATGACAATGGGTCTGCCTGAAGCCTATATATAGAAAGGGTATGCAGTTCCTAAGGAGGATGGTTTGTTTGTGAGGTCAATTCTCAAATCCGTCAATATTGACTGGACTCAATGAACCTATAGGTAGGGAAGGGGAGTTCCCATATTAGGAACTAATGCCCTCACACACCCAGTAAGCTAGGTGTCATGCTTCATCATCTGGGCCTGCTCCTCGTCGGGCCGGCGGTGCAATGCCTGACGGGCACCCGTGAAGGGGCTCTTTGGCGGAGATCTTTTGTTCCTTGCCGTTTAGTGCGTGGGTGTGAGGGGCCTGAAGGAATGTAGATGAGTGGAGTGAGTTTAAAAAGGTTTGATAGTCTGTTAATTGTGTTCATTCATGACAGCTGTCCACCTCATTAAAAAGTTAGAGGAACATGGACAGTTAGTGTGACTTGTATTTGTCTCTGTCTCCTACTCTAGTGGTCGACATGTTTCATGCCCTCATGGCATTTCGTCAGGACCTGGGTGTGTTTCTATCTACAGTGTACAGAGGGTGATAATATCACTATCTGGGTCTGGCACCACTAAGGTGTGCCAATCGTCGCAATGGAGCAACCTGCGGAGAAGGGAATATCAGAATTCACATCAGGATCATATTTGCTTATGTTCAAGGTTGCGACCATACATACCTCAAGCCAACTAAACCATTGTGAGGCATATGACATCAGTCTGGTGATGTGCCCGTTATTGTCTATGTCAAAGTGCAGGTAAAAAACCTTAAGTGAGTGCCAATTGGCGGATAAAGACTAGGGGCCATATGTAGGAAGCCAAATACCGGTCGATAACGGCCGATTTTCTGTAACTATCCCGTTACCGACCGGTATTTAGGCATTTGCTATGTAGGGGGCATATTTCAGGATTCGGTAATTTACTGAATCTGTAAAATTACCGAATCGGTAAATTTACCGATTCGGTAAATACAGAATCCTGAAATGATATGTAGGGGGAGTGTATCGTCGGTGTGTGGATTCGTTATTTACCACCAACTAAAAGTTGATGGTAAATGACGAATACCTTTAAAAAAGCATTATTGTGCTATTTGAAAAGTGCAATGTGGCAGACATACATGCCCTTAGGGCATGTATGTGCGCCACATGTGCACACATGCACGAATCAGGGGTGCAACAGGGTGTCAATGTGACACCCCGCCACCCATGATGATGCCTCCCCTATTACCGATTCGGTATTTACCGAATCGGTAATGGCAACTGGCTTCCCATTCATTCCTATGGGCCTCCAGGCCCATAGGAATGAATGGGAAGCCAGTTGCCATTACCGATTCGGTAAATACCGATTCTTAAATACCGATATTTACCAAATCGGTAATAATTTACCTACATTACATTTACCGATTCATAAATACCGAATCGGTAAAATTCGGTATTTAAGAATCGGTAAATATAATTTACCTACATATGGCCCTAAGGGTGGTGATAAAGTCATTCTTTACACCCTTAAGTGGTAGACATCTCATAATTAAAACCAATTTAATTCATCGCATAGGAGAATAAGTAGCATGTCATATTGTTAAGGTGAAACTCACCTAGAACGACAGGTATTAGTGCTTCAATCAGCTTGTGGCGGTATCACAGGCTAGCCCATTAGCTATCTGTGAAGTGAGATAAACATAAAACCACGTGTTAAATGGCAAAGGATATGACTACTCAGGTATAGGGTGCTGTTCCTAACATGGTAGATCCTGTTGTAGTGTAAGGTTGTGTATGGAGTTGGGAGTTCCAGGCATACAAAGGTTCTCTTCATTAATAAAGAGGAAAGAAAAGGAATGCAGTTATAGATTTAGTATGCCTGGTCCGGGCTATACTACGGTACAGTAGTTGCATGTCCCAAGGTAGCCTGATTGGCATCGCCAAGTATTGTTGCCATTGCCAAGTATTAGGGTATCACCAAGTATTGTGGCCATTGCTCAGCAGTGGCATCATTCACATGCAATAGCGGAAAGCGAGCAAAATAGACCGCTTATTAATCTTGTTACAAAAGGTAGTTGGGGGCCCTGTTTTATCGATCGGGTCATTATTTAATCCTCATTCGGATATCTGGAGCTCGTCCGTGTGTCAGCATATCGAGGAGTTTTTTGTGACTACACTTATCTCTGGAATCATTATTTTACCCCACAGAAATATATGAATAAATCTAGTGTTAGATTGTAGTATTCAGTATCGCAGCGTCGTCGCTTGCAGCTATTTGATACTTACAGTTTCATGTTGCCTGAGGTGGTTCGTAACCTACCAGTCACCGCCATTGCTGAAAACAACGTGGGTGTCTTTCAACTTCCTTTATGTAGTCTAGGACCATGATCTTGATTGGTCTGGGAATCATGACCATGTGATTAGGTTAGACCTCCAAGTTGTCAGAGTTACGGTGGGCGCCATTTTGTAGTGGGCTGTGTTAAGCAAAAATGACTATCTATGTCAGGTGCTAGAGTCTTATGGTGGTGATGTTGTGGGATATATATCATTGTTTCTTGTTGTATTATGGACAAAATAGGCGGGGAGTTGAAAAGGGTCAGTAGGTGTGTATCGACCACTGTTCCCAGGGATAGTCATGGACTATGTAAGGCCCCTTAAAAATTCATAGTTGTTGTTTCTGAGTGTATGGGGGTCCAAATATCTTTAGGTATTGGTTTAGAATTTACCTTAAGCTCACCCACGGGGTGTCATCATGAAGCCCAAGGGAGTCTGAGGACAGACGGTGTATCCATCTCTGTTCAATTCTGAACAGGGCTCGTTGTGTGATTTTGGGGTGAGTATCAAGGACCAACCACCTCAATGATTCTGGGGTGTGTTTATGTTTCTTATAGTGTGTATACAGCCTGGTTGTCGTTTTAATGCACCGTATGTTGCTTTTGTGCTCTGTTATTCGGATCCTGACTGCCCTCTGAGTCATACCTACGTATTCAAGGCCACAGGGGCATGTCACAAGGTAGATGCAATTTGTGGTGTTGCAGTTTGTGTGTCGTCTAAGCTCCCAGGTGAAATTGTCTCTCAAGGTCACTTCTTTGGTATTTGTTGTCTGTCCACAAGTGGTACAGTTACCACAAGGGAAGTGGCCTGTGACTGGTGGAAGGCCCCATAACGTACTCTGTGTTACCCTAGTCTCCTTCACTGGTCTGCTGTGTATCACTATGTCTTTTAGATTCTGAGTTCTTTTAAATGCAAATCTAGGCCTAGGTAAATCTCCGGTATTTAATATACCCCAGTGTTTGTTGATCACTTTTTTTAGGGCAGACGATGTTGGTGTGTATGAGGTAACACATGTCAGAGTGTCTGTCTGTTCTTTAGCCACTACCTGGAGTAGTGTTTCCCGAGGATTGTGCCTAGCCCTCTTCATTGACTTTTTGATTTCTTTTGAAGGATAACCTCGTTGTTCTAGGTTATCAGCCAATGTTTGAGCCTCTTTTTTGAAGTCTTCCAGTGTACTACAATTTCTCCTAATCCGAAGGAATTGACCTACTGGTAAGTTGTTCTTTAGGGTGCCAGGATGATGGCTACTGTAAAGGGGCAAGCTGTTCTTATCCGTAGGTTTCCTAAACAGTGTTGTGCTCAACTCCGAGTTGTCCAGTCTTACCATCAGATCTAAGAATGGTAATTCAGTCGCTGACACTGTATGTGTAAATCTCAGATATGGGTTCTTGGTGTTAATCCATGAGCAAAATGCTTCACATAGGGATCTCTCTCCCTTCCAGAGGATGAAAATGTCATCAATGAACCTCCTCCAGAGTATGAGGTGTTCTCTGAAGGGGATTTCTGGGCTCATGATGACCTCTGTCTCAAATGAGGCCATGTAGAGGCAGGCCACACTAGGGGCGAAGGTACTTCCCATGGAAGTACCCTGGGATTGATGGTATAGTTTCTTCTGGTACTCAAAGTAGTTTTCAGTGAGTGTGAGAGATGCGCATTCCATGACAAAGGACACTGGTGTTGGTGATGTTCACTCCTCTCTTAACAGGGCCGTCTCCAGGACTGTTAGGGTCATTTGTTGAGGTATATTTGTATACAACGCCTCCACATCTAGAGTGACCAAGAGGTTTATCTCTTCGGTGGTTTCTGTCTCCTCTAGAATGCAGAGGATGTCAGTCGTATCTCTAACATATGAGGGTATTTGTTTCACTAAGGGTTGTAAAAAGTGATCACAAAACCTCGAGAGTGGCTCAAGGATTGAGCCGATCCCGGATACGATGGGCCTACCCGGGGTTGGTGTAATTCCTTTGTGAATTTTGGGCAACGTATAAAAGTACGGTGTCCCTGGATTTTTTGTGTACAGAGACTCTGCCTCATTCCTTGTGATCCAGCCGTTGTTCTCAGCCTCGACCACCATAGTGGTGATGGTGGTCCTTAGTCTGTCAGTAGGGTCCAATGTGATCGGGGTGTAATATCTCCTGTCAGCCAATTGTCTCTGACATTCCTTGTCATAGTCCACAGTGGATTGTATGACCGTTGCACCTCCCTTATCTGCCTGTTTAATAGTAATACTATTGGCTGTAGCAAGGGCCCTTGCTGCAGACTTCTCAGCATTTGAGAGGTTATGGAATGTGTCAGTAGGACGTATTGTAACCATTTCTTTCCTGACTGCCTTTTCAAAAGTCAATACTTCTGGGGGAACCATGCTATTTGTTGGAGTGAAGGTAGATGGATTATGTAACCCAGAATCCTCATTCTCAATGGGAGTATGGTCGTGAAAATATGCTCTGAGGCATATCTTCCTAAAGAATTGTTGTATTTCACAAGTTTCCTGAAATTTGTCCACCCAAGGGGTAGGGACAAAACCCAAACCTTTTTCCAAGACCCTCTGTTCAGTCTCTGTGAGGATACGGTCTGAGAGGTTAACTACTAATTCCTCTGACCTCGTGTCTTGTTCCTTGTGTCCATCATGTGTGGAGGTTGGTCCTGCCACTGAACTTGTTGTGTCCCTCTTTTTCTTCCTCTTCCTTTGCCCTAGCCTCTGCCTAAAAAAGGTTGGGCATTTCCCATGGGGTAGAACTGTGGTGGTCCTTGGGGGAAGATCGTGTATTGCCAGTAGGGGTGGGGTGGCGGACCCTGATATATTTGTCCTCCTCGAGGAATGCAAGAGTTAGTGTTCTGTCTCCATTGGTTTTTATTGTTCCAACTGCCAGAACTCGAGTCACTGTTAGATGATCCTCTTCTACTGTTGTTAGAGTCTTCATCTGTGGAGTATCCTGTTCTAGAAGTAGAGTAGTCAGGTTTAAGGAAAGGATAGATCTTCTCTTTGTTGAACTTGGCTATGTCTTTTTGTAATTTACTGATTTTCTGTTTGAGTAAGAATTCCCTACTCTCTGTAATTTCGTTGTTAATCTCAGCGAGTTTGGTTTTGTAAACGTTATTGTTGTTAATGGTGGATTTTATAGTGCTCTCAGCGGCCTGAATGCGCGCTAGGATAGCATCGCCTATCCTGTTCGCTGTGTTGATGATCAGCAAGGTCTCTAGTACATTTCCATAGGGTCATTGACCAGTCTGTCTTGCAGGCCTGGTCGTCCAGAAATAGCCTGGGTGGTAAATTTACGACTAGGCCATTAAGGGCAATATTAGCCCACAAATATTCAGTCATAATGGCTCCATGCATTGTGACTTTCAGCCATTCTTTCTTAAGTGTCATTATGGAGGTCCAATCGTCAGACTGTCCTCCTGAGGCAGTGCTACTGTTCGCTCCCAAAAGCGATGGTGTTCTAAGGATGCCCGTGATAGCGTCATCATCATAGCTTAGTCCTACTGCGCCTTCCATTGTAGGAGAAGACAAAGCTAACAAGAAGAGGAAGAGAAAAAGGAAGGCACTGAAGTTTGCAGTGCGATGGGCCAGCTCTTGCACAATTTGCAATGCTGGTAACCTCTGCCTGAAGCCTAACATCAACAGCAGTTAGTAAATTTGTACCATTACCTCTGTGTGATCACTAACTGAATAGTAATCCCACAGAGGCTGAGCCTTGGAAGCATGGAGCTGAGAGTCACAGGGTAAACCGAGCCTTGAATTGTGACTACGGTGTGGCCACCCAGTGTTCTAGAGGGAGTTGAACCCCGGCTCATCCATTCAGTCATTGTGAACTAATTATCCTGATCACAAAGTTCCTATGAATGATAAGAAGCTTACATTATCTGAAAGACCTAATCTTGCATTGCTTTTATCAATTCAGGAGGGTATCTGCTGAGTGTTCAAAGCTCCGGCCGCTAGTTACCTAGGCGGTGGTATTTTGTGTATAAAACATATACATAATCACCTATGAGGAAATTAGCCACAAAGTGATTTTTTTTTAAAGTTAAAGTCTATATAAATGCAGCAGTCCTTATATTTTTTAAAGTAATTTATTCTTTTCAAAATCCAGCAGTATTTCAAATTCATTCAGCAATGTTGAGATTCCAAATAGCGTCAACTTCAATCTGACTTAAATATAACTTTACTTAACAATAGTCAGGGTCCAAAACCTACATAATTAAATAGATGTTTTACCTGCATATTTATTTCAGGAGAGAGTTATTTTTAAATCTAGTAAATGTTCACTTTAGAAGTTTTTGGAAAGTTCAAGGTTGCACTGGTTCAAAGTTATACTTTAGGTTTTTTCATAATTCTTTTCCTAGCCACTGACAGCAGCTGTTTTCTCTAGTGCAGCGATACTCAAAGTATTGCCTGGGGCCCTCCTGACTTTTACATGTGATCCCCTGGTCAACAGCAACACAGGGCTGCTGTTTAGTCGACACTGCACTAACATTAAAAAGATGTTAAATAAACAGGCAAGCCTTTGTTTAAGGGTTAATTGGAATTAAAGAAATGAAGTAACTAGGTTATCCTAAACTACTTAACTTTAGGAACACCTATATATTATTTAAAGACATCTTCCAGCAAAAGTGTATTTCATTAACATGCAGATACGTTTCACCTTAGTGCATTGCATTATATCAGTACATTGAGAGGTATTTTTTTTTAAAGTAATAGTTTTCAAATATGAATTTACAAACATTCATTCTTTCATCCAACCTGACTACAATGCCAGTATTGAACTAAGAGGCAAGTCACTTGTTATGTGCACTCTTTGGGTGGCCTCGGTTCCCATTATACATGATCAACATTATAGTTTATTAAATCAAACACAGGAGAAGGTTTTGTACAGTGCATATCCTGATGTCATGTATTTTGAGGTCCTTTTATATGTGATAATGTAGAAAAAGAAGGGAAAATTAAATAAAACGATTGCCTAGAATCACACAATCTGGTAAAGTGGGGAAGCTGGGATCAATCACAGGTTTAATGGTTTCACATTGTACAATTCAGTTACTAGATGGATATCACTTCCCCTACTTTAGTGCCAAGGACCTCCTCCACCTCAACCCCCAGGGCTTCCATCCCAACTTGACCACCACTCTGCTGGCATCTATACAGCCTTCAATCACATCACAGAGTAATCTTTTGGGCCCCTGGGAAACTATTTGAGTATCCATGCTCTAGTGAGAACCCTATCTCTGTGCCTTTCACTAACCATTATCCTATTTGTAGCCCTGGACTAGCTTTTTGCAGTCCTTAACCCAAGCCCAATATAACACTGCCCCTAACCCTCACATTAACCTGAAATGTAAACATAACCCTTTCAAACCCCTTATAATTAGTTTAACCTATCTTCCTCAAACTTCCAGTTATTGCAATCAAATAACGCATAGATTATAGACCTGCACTGGCTCCCTGTCAACAAGAGGATAACCTTCAAGCTCCTCACCCACGCACACAAGGCACTCCACAACAACGGAACACCCTCCCCTCAACCTACGACAAACTGAAGACCTGCTGACTTTCAGGAGACGACTCAAGACCTGGCTTTTTGACCAGTAGCAGCACCCCCCCCCCCAGTGCCTTGAAACCCTCACAGGTAAGTAATGCGCTTTACAAATTAATTGATTGATTGATTGATTGATTGACCAGCATACCTCAACAGCCGACTCAGCCTCTACACCCCCACCCGCCAGCTCCGCTCCGCAGACCGCGCCCTCGCCACCGTCCCCCGCATCCGAAGAGCGACCGGCGGCGGCAGATCATTCTCCCACCTCGCCGCCAAGACATTGAACACCCTCCCCATCCGCCTACGGCAGACCGAAGACCTTCTGAAGACTTCTCAAGAACTGGCTCTTCGAACTGTAGCAGCTTCCCCCCCCCATCCCCCCCAGCCCCTTGAGACCCTCACCGGTATGTAGTGCGCTTTACAAATTCTATGATTGATTGATTGATTGATCTTAATCCTTAAGAAAAATGCTATAATGACTTACCTCAACTAGTCTTTGCATTGCCGTTGGTTTGAGGGTATTCTCTGTATAGGTGTTTTGTTGTGTAGATACATTGGATTGAAAAAATCTATTTTTGAAGTGCACAAGTGGAGAGTGTGACACAATAGTGATACAGTGAGCTCCAGTTAAACAGCTATAAGCATGTAATGTCAACTATGCCAGAATGGAAGATACATCATGGAGTTTAAAGGTTCTGTAATTGAACGCATTATCAGGAGTTGTCCTAACCCTGGTATCACATTTTACGAAGCAGGACACAGACTGGCATTCCTAATTTGTTACAGTAGTGATCTGGTAGCTCCCTCTCCCAAGCCAGTTTCAAAAGTCAAAAATGTACTACTTTCGTATTACTCATACATTTTAGCAGATTTACAATTTTTGGGGTTTCGCACTGAATCATAGTGGTAACTCCAGGAAAACTAAACAAGACATGAATGTCCATGAGTAGTCCTACCTCACAAAATTTACCATACAGATTTATCACTAAGTAAATTATGCAGAAATGTACCTATACCTCAATTACAGGTAGCCAGGAGCTGCATCTGGCTCACACGATTTTCTATTTGGTACCCCAGATCATGAAGGCAGATGCAGAGACAGGACCAATAAGTAAATGGGGCTCCCTCGCTCTTGTTTACTTTCAGCTTGCGCTTGTCCTTCCTTTATACCCTTCAGAAGTACTATTAATGATGTTAAGACCTTATTTGATGTTGCTCATATATGGCAGAGACCTTCGTTATTGGGGTGGAGCACTCTGTATGGTAAAGTACAGTGCAATAGATAAAAGTTTATTAAAGTTTAAAAATGTGTGCAATTTTTTAATGTTAAGTGTTAATGCGAATTTATTTATATATTTATTTTAAACGTAGGACACTTTAAAGAAATGCTACAGCACTATTAACTTAATTTTGGATTACATATTTAATGAAAGTATATTAAATTCAATACAAATATTTTTAGAGATTTATATAAAACAAAAACCCACTTATATAATCCTTATATATTTATTCATTATAGCCCTAATTAGGATGTCGGTCAGTATGCCTCCAGCTGCTCGTCAGAGGCTTACCGACCGACATCCTTAGTTTTAGTTCCGACCACTGTATTACGATTACGGCTGTCGGAATTCAAACAGGCCGGTGAATCCGGCTAGCTTCCGACGGGATCAAGGAGCCCGTTGGCCAGTCAGAAACCCAACATAATCCCTTACGGACAGTCTTTCTGCCGTCGGGATTATGATGTTGGTTTCAGACAGGCTTTCCATGTCGGGCTTGCATCGATTCCCGCATGTCTACCGCCCCGCGACGGCCGTAGGTACAAGCTAGAGGGGGTGGTCGGGAGAGGCCGCAGCCACAAAACTCATGTTGCCCGGAGCAGTCCGCTCCTCCCATGCTACGCCACTGAAGTGACAGAAAATTATGCTAATTTCACACACCTACAAAATACCTGCTTATAGGCTTTAGCAAAGTGTCATGAAAACCACCCTCAAAAGCCTATTGCTTTTAACACTTGCACTCCATAATAATGACTCAGGTCTACTTTATGATAACATTTCATCATAAACAGATCACTCCTAAGGAATCTGACCAAACGTTTCTCAATGAACTGTTAAGGCCTATAATGTTTACCATTGGGTTGACACAATCACCAACACAGACCTACTGAGTACCAAATACTTGTCTACAGCCTGTAATATATAGTGGGATAACAATCCACTTTTAGAGGCCTCTTACCTGTAACTCACGTGTCGCCAACCTTTTCTGTTGAGCAAGCTACTTCTGATCATTTAAAAACATTGTGAGCAACTAAAGGCCAAGCATGGTTCCTGGAGAAACCCCAGACCGAGCATAATCATATGTTAACATCTTTGTAAAACACTCAGAACTGTGCCATCATAAAGTGAAAGGAATTCTGGTCATGTACTTGTAAAATCACTATTTTCTCTTGAAAACAAGGGAGTTCTGTAGGTTGCCACTTGACCATTACTGTGCCATCGTCAGCCAGACTAGAAATGTATTGCCAAAGCCATTGCTGTCAACCCACCCACATTGTGCAGGTGTCACCATATTTTGACTCCTGTTCACCCACCTGACAAAAAAGGCCTCCATAGACTTTCTTCGGGGCAACCACATTTCAAACATACATCACCCTCCCAAAAAGTGTTCTTCAAGCACACACTCACCCATACAGCCAATTCCTCACTCACACATACAGTCACTCATATACTCCAACACTCACCTATACTGCCTTTCAATTATCGAGTTACTCACCCATATACCACTGACACATCCATTCACTCACCAACACAGCAATACAAACACTCGGTCACCCATACAGTCCCACACTTACACACTCACTAACCCATTCAGCCACAGACACACCCACTCACACCCACTCACTCATCCATGCAGACAGTCACACACCTTCTCACCCAGCCACACAGACACTCATACACCCATACAGTCACTCACATACCCCCTCACCAACCCATACAGCCACTTAATCACCAACTGACTGACTGACATGGACATTCTCAAAACATAGTCACTCACCCATACATTCACTGTGACACGTGTAATTACTCACTTATACAGTTAGTCACACACTCACTAAATCATCCATACAGGCACTCATACACCCACTGATTCATCACTACACCTTGGTGTACATATATTTAACATAAACCTTTTAGAAACACTCAAGTCACCGGAGGTTGTCATCGGTGATCTCATTTGAGATGTCATGAGTGATGTCACTGACCACATCATGAGTGATGTAATATGTGAGGTCATAGCAGTGCATTGCAAAGGCGCGAGTTATAGTTAGCTTAGCTAACTATAACTGCTCAATTTCTCTGGTTTCATACAAGCAAAATGTTAGCCTAACTATAACGTACCTGTAACCTTTGGTTTTTTGTGTGAATTTCTATGATTTTTAAAATTCTATTTCCTAACTATAACGCCCATGTAACCTTTGTTTTTTCAGTGAATTTCTAAAGTTTTTTAAATGCTAATTGGCAACTATAACGTTCCTGTATCCTTTGTTTTTTTCAATTTCTGAGTTTTTTTGAACTTCTATTTCTTAATTGTAATGTCCATTTTTTTGTAAGTGAACCTCTAAGATTTTCGTACTTTCTTTCTATAATTGGATATTGTGTATATATTTATATAATAAACCACTCATTTTTTGATTTCATATGTGTTTATCAGAAAATACATTAATAACTGGTTTTATTTTTAACAATTTTGTAAGTCTAAGTCGGCACAACATTGTTGCATTTACAGTGGATATTCTGTCATCTGTAAATGTATTTCACACACTGCAAAATACACTTAAATACATTTTTAGGTCTCGCCTACGCAGCGCGCATGCACTGCTTAGGAGGAGACCTTTAGTATTCGATTCAGTTTTTGGCCCAAAAACGTGCATGTGTTGCATTGCTTTCAAAGGCAACGCGTGCACGTTTGGCGATTCCCTTGTGGGAGCGAGCTTTGAAACCATCTGTTTGTAATTAACAGATGGTTCCTGCTCGCTCCCGCAAAGGAAACAGGCGCAGGCCCACTCCTCTCTCCCCTCTGCTGCCTCCTCCTCCTTCAGCGCGAGGCACGCGCGCTTGTTTTTTTTTTACCTCATTGGCCTGTCTGTATTTGTTTAACCAATTCATGGTAACAACTGTTTCAAGGCTACGGATGCCTCTCTGTGCCAAGATGCCTCTACCTTACCCTTTCGGGGTTGAACGAGCTCAGCTGCTTGGTAACGTCACCGCTGCCAGCGTGGAAACGGGAGACAGCAAGCGGAAGTGTGGCTGGTAGGCTGGCTCCCTTTTCCCAGTTGGAAAGCAGCATGTCTCCGGCTTGCCTCTGTCGTTGGTGAGCAGTCTCATTCTTGCCTGTGTGGCTGGGAAGCTGTCTGTCCCTTTCTTCTGCAGTAGGTGAGCAGACTGTCTCTTACCTACTAGATGGTGAGCTGTCCCATTCCAGAGCCTCCTGTTTGTAGCCGGGACTTGGAGCTTTCCCTTTCACTCTCTCCACCAGGGATATTTTTGCCTGTTGTGGTGCAGAGGTCAAATGTTGTTTTATTCGTACACAGACATAGCTGCCGATTCGACCCATGTCGTGTCAGCTTCGCCCTGTCCTGGTTAGCTGCCAACCTCTCGTGCGTGCCGGGTCCTGACCTGTCCAGTTTCCTACATACGTTTCAGCCTTTAAGTGCCTGCGTTCAAGTGTGGGTCAAAATCCAGGACTGTCTGAAGGTGTCACAAGTGCACCTCGGACACACACTTCTTGGGCCCGATGAGACTGCCTGGGTTCTGCCAGTTCACGATAGACCCTTGCTTCCCTTTTAAAGTTACCACCTGACCCCCATGTCCACAAGCACATAATGATCCAGTCCTGGCTTTCCCTATACACGCGATTGTTTTCAGGTGTGCCGTTTCAACCGGGTCAGTGACCCAGGACTTCAACTCCCAGAATGCCTTAGGCACTAAATCGAAAATCCAAGACTAGAATCCTGCATCCTCGGTGAATGTGGTAATTTGTTAACATTAACCACTTTGCCCTTTTCCTTCCATTAAGAGCTCAGAAGTGTAACCTGTGTGCTCAGCACTAGACAGACACACCGTGAACAGTTCACCACTTAGCTGTGCACAGTGTGCTGTGCTGTACGAGGTGTTCATGAACAACGCTGCTGCTCTTTCACGTGGGAGGAGCAGAAAGTGCCGAGAGAACCAACTCCTGTTTAGCTTTGCTGTTTGCTCGTCACGCCGCCCTCTCCTCGCCACACAGGTGCTGCTGACAAGATCATGTCTGCAGCCTTGATAGATGGCTCGGAATTTAATAAGCTGAGAGCCAATATAATCGCCAGGAAGCAGCCAGTCCGAGTATAGCCTGCCGCTGCCGCTGCCAGGTGCTGCCGCAAAAGGGTCTTCCTCTTCTGGGTCTTCCTCAGCCTGTCACGTATTTTTAAAACTATCTATCCTGAGCTTTACAGTGTGTTTGAATGAATGGCAATAACACGCCAGTGATTAATACAATGGCACATGGGCTCGTAATCTTCCAGAAATGGGTACAGATCATGCCATGTATGACAGAGCCAGTGACACACCAGTGGTGAGCATCATCTTCCTAACAGTAATCACAATGAGCAAAGGTTTTCGTCTATTGTGCCTGGAAGAGACATCATCATGTCCAAAGTATGATAGGAATTATCACAGTAATGCCAATTCTAGATATTATGCTATTGGTGGAGGGTGACTGTCAGTGGATGGCAAAGAGCGTAGGTCAGTGAAGGACCTTCATTCACACTCCCATGCATTAACCTGCCACCCCCATACCCGGAGAATAAACATCACAAAATAAGCAATTCTGACCCGACCAAAAAAAAAACTCAATCTTTCCAACACTCCTTACAGGCACCCTCAAACTGCAAAAACGTTTTAGCCTGGCACCAAGATATGTTATGTGAAAGTACACACAAACCTAAAAGGAAGCATTGCAACCCTGTATAACAGAAACGGGAGAGAGTTGCTCAAAACATCCTGTGCCCACTGATGTGGTGTTTTCTGGGACACATTTGTCCCGGAGGTTGTGTCTTAGCGCAAACAAATGGAACGCACAATTTAAATGATTGCATTAAGTTAAATGATTGCTATATCCCATGTTAAAGAATAGAAAATGAATGCTGACCTTACTAAGGTACAGCTTTGCATTTCTTCTTACATGGTTGTTTAAAAGGTGTGACATAAACACTTCTGAGTCTATAACCCATGCCCTGCAGGCTATGCAGGAATTTCTGCAGCAGTGATGTAAGCCAGCTAAGCATTCTTGCCATAGGGTCCTTTGATTCTTAACTCGCAGTTTGAGAGTAAAGGCCAATTTACAAAGGCATTTTGGAATACGTAAAGCATTTCTCCTGTAGTATTCTTTTATGTACATTGACATGCCATTGTTGGCAAAATATTAAAATGAAAAGCAAACCCTGAGAATGCCAACGGGGTGGCTTATGAATGAAAGTGCCCTTTGAGTCTTTGAGGGGCTTAGGGACTCAATAAATCATTGTATCTGTACTGTCTCACTCATATTTACATTCATGCATCCATTCATCCTTACACTGACTCATTCTTGCATTCACCCTCTGATGTAAGCCCAGTAAAACACAGATTCAACAACAATTACAAGATAAATTGAAAGAATGCAAGTAGAAAAAAGAAAATATTTTGCCATCTAAATACAGAGGGTTTATGCTTGCAATAATAATTCTAAATATAGCAGCAGATGTCAGTCTTGCAGTCTATCGTTGGTTTAAAGTTCCAGCATGGCCGCCACATTTAGAACCAACGTTTAGGCCATCCTGAAATGGTAAAACAATGATGCAATATGCTCAACATGGTTGCCTGGTTTAGAAGAAGTTGCCACATGAGATGCTGTGCACTGCAGATGAAGTGTGTGGCAAGAAAGCAACCTCTTAGCATTGCGTGGAGAGCTGTGGTATACTTCTGCGAAACATTGAAATAAAAATAGGAGAACCAAAGGAATAAAAGGCGAACTATGAAAAAAGAAAATTGAAAATTAAAGGACTGGCTAGCCATTGGCAGAAGAAGAATGACCGAAAGGCCCTCTTTGCATCTATATATATATGGGGGTCGCCAGTAGGTAGTTATAGTTAGGATCTAGTTACCATAGTAAAAGCATTTTTGACTTGGCTATAACTTTGGCGTCGTATGACCAATCTGCATGAAATTTTGCAAAAAAGTGTCACAGTGGATATTATTGTTATCAATAGTTTGGGGGTGATACGTGCAGTGGGGACTGTAATTTGGGGCTCAAAACAAGGTTATGTTTGTATTGGTAATTCCCATAGGAACCTTTAGCCACCTCTACAGCCTGAACCGCTGAAGGGACTTTTGGCAGAGAGGTAGATGTCTGATCAAGGGAGTGCCTTTTGCTTATTTGGTGTAAATCTGTTCAGTAGTTTTTGAGAAATGTAAGTTCAAAATTATAGTGATATCTCTGGCCACAGATATTTCTCAGAGGTTTCGTAATGAATCACAGATGCACGCACCAACAGGAATACTCTGATTGGCTGGACACAACCTGAATAGAATGTAATGGCACACATTTTATCTATCGGCAACAGTTGCCGGAGCTGAAAATCTGTGTGAAAACCTACATAAGGGGTCAGGGTGGAGATACTCTGACCCCATGGTTGAGAAATGGAGGTATTATTTACACAAGTTATGTGTCCAAAATTATTTTTCTTAAATCGCTCGCGATATTTGAGATAACGCCGTGACCACCAGCGCGGCCCCCTCGTGTACCTTCACGGGGACATAGCAACTATAAGCGCCGTCGCGAATATTGGTGAAAATATACAAATATTTACTAATGAATCATGAATATGCATTGTTATAGAGATACTGCGATATTGATAAATGTTTTTATAGAGTTATTTATATAGGGAGTTATCTACTGTGATGGTTAGAATTAATTACATAGTTATAATTTTTTATTGTGGTCGTGGATATTGAATTCCTGATTTTGCTTTCTGCTTCTGTGATGTAACCGCAGGGATCACGATTACCGAGGTCCTCACGATCTCCGGCCTCACTGCGAAAACAGAAATAAGGTTTTAGAGATGGTTGTTCTAGAAATATACCAGAAAAACCTGAGTTTAAAGTGTACAGTAATAAACCTGTAGTGTGTAAAATACTATAATGTGTGTGCATATATGTGTTTTCACTTTATGGAAAAGGCGCAATCGTCGTGGTTAACAACATCATCGTAATGTGCTGACTAACTGCGAAAACGAAAACAGGTCTGAAAGGTTGTTTATAAATAAACATGTTTAAACTCATATTTTGAAAGAAGTATGCATATAGTAATATGTGTAGGGAAATGTTCAGAATGGATTTTTTTACATAATATTTTTGGATGTGTTGGTGGTTATAAATGTCTGCTTTTGTTTTCCGTTCTCGCGACATCGCAAATATTTTTTGTTGTTGTAAAGGTGGCATTATTTAAACAAGCACTGGCATAGCCAATAGGTCTCGCCTTTGGGACCTTATAAGTGTTTAGCTATCCAGCACAATATCATTGGTGCAACAACATCAACTGTTGCATGGCTAAACACTTATAAGGTCCCATAGGTAGACATATTGGCTATGTCAATGCTTGTTTAATACTAGTAGCTGTCTTTACTGTACAATGCAATCGTGTGCATGTCACTGCATCAGGCAATCCTGTTTTTGAAAAACTGTCTCTCTCTGCAGCACGTTGCTGCTGGTGGTAATAGCCTGAGAACAGACACTGAAAGGTTGTGCACTTTATTTACAAATGTGCTGCTGACTGAGCCATTTCTTAACAACTGGCACTCCAGAGGGCGCTGCTTCTTTGCTGCCGCTCAAGTAGATTTTATACTCGAGCGACAGCTTTCTCACCACAAATGGTTGCGACTGCCGAGGAATGCCCGCGTTGAGAAAATCTCACCAGGTGCCATTCTAGCACCCGAAAATCACGTTAAGGGACGCCAATTCTCGATCATGCTCCTCAACTGCATTAGAAAAACTCCGCTATGTGGCAGTTTGCAGAGTTTTGCCAAAACTCCATGTTACAAGCATAACACGGAGTGGGCAAAACTCCTCGAACTCCGTCGGCGGAGCAGAATTTATCCTCACCCCTAATTATATGCTAACCATTTATGTAATGGGCTCCAAACCATTTGGGACTTCTTCTGTAGGGATCCACCCTTTAGTTGACTAAGTGAGGACTCCAAGTAACAGAAGCCCACATATTTAGTCCAACCCTGCTAGAATTTAGACGGATTGGAATTAGCACACTCTGTGTCTTTGCTTAGTCTCGCAACTGTAACATCAATAAAAAAGAAACGGGTTATGCTTGTAGGAATGGATTGATCGATCCCAAATATGATTGTATAATCAGAGGGAGTAAGTTGAGCATGTGACATAATTCTTATTTTATTAACTGGTTGTGTCCAAAATACATGCAATGTAGGTCATAAAACTACCATGTGCATTGTATCTGTCTCTTCCCTCACTGTGAGGACATTATGTATGGGTGTGACATCCCCCTATTTAAATAATGTAGTTGGCTTTTAATAAAATCATGAGAGTGTCTTATATGTCGCATTTACGTTTTGAGGACATTAGAGTTGTCACCCCTGCTCCACAGACTGCTGAATCATGTTGTCCTTTTCCATCATGAAATGCTGCATGTGTCTGAGTCATCATGCCTAAGTTCGTTAACAAGGGAGTACACTGCTCCAACCTTAAAGGCGCTATTGTTCTTAACATTGGCTCAATTGTGTTTGAAACACTTTGAAGTGAAAATAAGGATATCTCTTGAGCTGGAGACATATCAGACACCACAGCAAGGACAGGATTAATTAAATACCATATATTTAAGAATCTCAGTATTTCCTTTCTGTGGCTAGGAATAAAAGCCATTAGTGCCAACATAACAATGATTTACAGATAAGAAGGAATACAAATAAGGAAGCTACGGAATGTGCGAGGAGGGAAAAAGGGACTAGCAGTTGTGGTTCACTTGGGATTAAAAATATTGAATTTCGTTTGAGCTAAACAGTGATGCAAAAGCTATCTGCACGCGTTTCGGAGGGATTGTGACACAGCACCAAGTAGGGAACCAAGTCACTTATTAAAACAAACACACACAATCCACTTTTCAAACAATTACTGTGGGCCATATTTATTATCCGGTGTGCGTCGCTCTTGCACCATGCAACGTGGTGCAAGAGTCACGCAACATGGTGCAAGAGTGATGCTAACCTTAAGTCAGATTTTTGAAGCCACAAAAGGCCACTTTGTCTTGTTAGGTCGAGCCTAGGCAGCACGCATGCGCTGTATTGAAGACCTGCTGTAATCACTGTACAGAGAGTAATCCTGCCTGCTGCTTGCGATTGCTTCACTCCTGTGTTGCTCTTCTGTCCTGGCTCCTTACTGGTTGGTGGTCCCATACAGCAATTCTGCTTTATGCAGAGGAAGCACCAACTAACTACAGTGTACTTATGCTGTAGGTATTCATCAGTTTTTTGGGGGGCTACTTATTTTATTTCCTGGTAATGATTAGCAACAGTTGACTCTTTATGGGCCGCTGTGCAGAACTTTTAGATACACGGTTGCTTCGCTTTACGTTTAGCAAAGCACCCGCTTCAGTAATTACAACACGGGCACCGCGCTTTATATTTTAGCATGGCGCCCCCTTTTATGTTTAACTGTGAATTTCATTATTATTTGCTCCCTGCTCTTTACTTTGGTGCCCCTTTCGCCGTTTGTGCATACCACCACCTCCCACCCGTCACTCCTTGGTTTTATTAACTGCTCATGTCTTCAGTTCGGCCCAACCCTTTGCATTGTGCGAACTCACTTCACTGCAAGTTGGCCGAATATTGTATAATCTTACGTTCAAAACTAGGCACAGCAGTGACGCCGCAGCAAGAAGCTTCCATCCCTGCTTGCCTGCTGCCACATTTATTATCGCAGCTTTGTTTTCGCCACCGACGTATTGGGACCGCAGAGACCAAGGCACCGATGGCAGCAGCAAGGAGAGGCGGGAGATTTGCACTTTAACTGGGGGAAGACTTCCCCTGGGACCTTCCCCTCCCCCTCATGATGCGGTCACAACGCGGAAAAATCTACACGGACCACAGCCTCACAGTGGACCAGGAGGCTCTTGTAAGTTCCTGTGGTGAGTAAGCGACAGTGAACTACTATTGCTCATAGTTATTAGGTCTATTTCTGTAGCTCTAACTCTACCATTCCAAAATGGCCAAACCTGGAGGGACACTTCCTAGTTCTTATTTCCTAGGAAGTCCTTTCTCTATCTAATAGTTGTTGCTTATGAGAAGCAAGGCGGGCAGTACCTGCGCCTCTTTTACTCCCAGCCTTGCTTCTCGTAAGTAAGAACATATAAATAAAAGGCATTGGCATTTACAATGCCAATAGCTCAAACTCTTGTAAATGGAAAACCTATTGCATTGCATAAGCTTGTTTTTTTATCTTGGCATGAGTTTCCTGTAAATAATAAATAGTTGTCTCAACAACCCACAGCCAATTTTAATTCTCTTTCCCAATCTACTAAACCCCTCCCAGAGCTTGGCATAGGGCATAACTCAGCTGCTTACCTCTTAACAGTTAGAGTTCAAAAGACCTTCGGCTAAAAGCCCCTCTTGAGGGGCCCGCTGGGCATTTCAGGGTCCTCCCAATGAGGAGCTTGGCCCTATGAAGAAGCATGCCACTTCGGTGGGTGAAGGCCTGTGTACCCTAAAGAGGATGCCTCTTATGTCTGACCTATAAAACTAACACCAGTGATTTGCTGACATATGTACGGAACAGCACACCCACAAAGATAATTTAGTAAAAGAAGGGGGAAGTGTGCTGGGCTGCCCGATTTTCCATCATGCCACTCTATTGGCTTTGGATAGAACGTGCACTGGCAGCCTTGAGGGTAATCAGCACATTCTGACTCCCTCCAGTGGAAGAGTTTGGAATCTGCAAAAATAGTCCAATCCCCTCCCTTGTAATGATGCAGTGCAGTCTCACACTGCACTAGCAGAGGGACAGGGAAGCAGTTTTGGTTCCCAGCCAAAGACTTTGCCTTCACAACTTCCTAGATCAACACTCTACCTGCTCACACATGAATGACTGGCACCAGGGACGGACTGGCCATAGCGGGCATTTCCCCGGTGGGCCGCTGGGGTGGGGCTGGTTTTGGGGCCCTGGGGGCCGTTTTTGTTACACGGTCGTTTTTGCAGCAACCACCCTGTCAAACAGCTCGGCCGCACCCCCAACACCCTGGGGGGCCGGCGAGCATTTTGCCAGGGCCGGTTTTTGCTCCCAGTCCGGCCCAGACTGGCACATTCTGAAGTGACGTATCTCCAAATCTGATGTTGTTCCCGGTGGCTTCTTGAGCATCCCTGTGGTCAAACAATTTGTTAAGTCACTCAGGGAACTGGTGTATGGACTGAGTATCTCAATCTACCAGTGGACAGAGGACACCACAATAAGCCTCAGTGGTATTGTACCCTGCACTTAACTCTACTAAAGGTGAGTTTCTCCTCATTTCCTCATTCTAGCCAGCTGAGGTCTCACTCTCGACCCTCACTGACTGAAATAGTTATTCTTCAGTTACTGAGATCATATTTCAAAATCCCATGTCTCTGCTGTACATAAACACTTTGGTTTTCAACCATATATTTTGATGAAATGTATGCTTTCGCAATCTCCCTTAAACTTATTTTAAGCATACAGTTCTTGGTTCCTTCCAGGTGTGATTGGGAGAAATGCTACGCTGGGAGGCCTTTAAGATTCATACTTGGCTCAGCGAAATAGCATTTTACAATCAGTGGCCTCTTTAATTACCGGCTACCGGATCTTCATATCTCACTTGTTCTAATACACATTTCTGGGCTATTGTTAGCTCCAGAACAGGGACTAGCTTCCAAGATGTGCTCCCTCGCCTGAACAACAAGTCATTTTTAATGCTATTAGTTGCATACCAGCGCCCTCTTGTGGCCACTTGTGTTGGTGCCACAAAGCACCTACTTACAATGGCCTTATTACAGCACTAACCCTTCTTTTAGAGCTGGCCCCTCGATCCATGCTGCAGGATAGAATGTTTCCAGTTGTCAGCACTTGTCTGGCAAATCATTGCTCTCAGGTGTGTAGCATAAAGGTTGTCAAATGAAAGGTTGGGTCTGGAAACATGGTGCCCTGAAGGCAAGAATTGAGAAGGAGACTAGACATGGCTCCCCCCGCTCTATCTCATTTTTTACAAGACTTGCTGCATCACATAAGTAACTCTTGTCTTTGGGCGGCACGTATGTTTGGCACAAAATGTGCAGATCTCTGGATGCTAAAACACCACCTGCAGCCAGGAACAGGGGAGACTGTTGTTTCCTGAGTGCCTCTTCCTATGCTACCGCCACAAGCACTTTGTGCTGTTGTGTTCAGCACAGGGACTACTCACCTGCAGTAACCCATCCCAGTTCACTGCCTGTTTCTTTTAGAAAAGTGCCTAGACTTACTTTGTCTTCAGGTTCGACAGACCCCCTCCTTGATGGACTGGAACCTGCACCCCCCACCCCCAGCGCCTTGAGACCCTTACGTATGAGTAGTCGCGCTCAACAAACGCCTGATTGATTGATTGATATAGGTTCTTAATGTCAACATAGTTGTGCTATGGTAAGCTGTGTCTTATGTTATCCTATTGCAGACTGGCATAATGCGCCTTATGCAGCACAATTTCTGGCTGAGAACATCTGCAAAAATAGGAGAACAAGAAAAAATTTGCAAGTTTGTGGGTATTCACAAAATGCTGCAGGTAGTTTTTCACCTAGAATATTTTCCCCGAGTGAAAAACTACATATACGTGCACTTTTACTTTAGGATAATTGGTAACTCAAATAAGTAATATGGCAGTCAGAAATGTATTTTATAAGCAAGATAACACCTATTAGAGCACATTTTTGATTACTTTTCTCAAAATTTAACCCAGTAGCAGCATATGCAGTAGCCCACCAAGCTATTTCTGTGATACAGGCTGAGCTCTAATGATTGCAGAAGGATTTCCCCCCCGTAACTGGAACACGTGAGATGTTGGCAGACTTTTTCCAGTAGCCCATATGGTCTTAACTGACAAATGTAGGAAAGCTGACCGACTTTCCATTATCATTTTAGAGACACACTGTGCACGCTAAGACATCAGCTGGCAAATGCATCAAAACTGCCATTTGCGATTCCTTATTAGCGAAAAATAAGGATTCGCTAATAAGGAATTGCAAAAGCCTTTGCATGTAGGAATCGCTAACAAATTAGCGATTCCTACAAATTCCTTGATTGCGACTCTCAAATTGCAAATTGCAATTAATAGGAATGAATGGGAATTGCATGAGCAATTTGCGAGTACCCATTAGGTACTCGCAAATTGCGCATGCAATTTCAAGGGTGTCAAAAGGACACCCTGTTGCACCCCTGAAATTGTAATGTGCACCTGTGTTTCGCACACACATGCCCCAAGGGCATGTGTGTGTGTAACATGTAACCTCGAAAAATACACTTTCAAATTATCAACCTGTTTTATTTTTCGGTAATTTGCCACCCCTGATAGCGAAATTGCTATTTTAAATTGCTTCTAGCATTGCATTTAAAGAATCGCAATTTGCGATTCCTCATATGCAATCGCAATTTGCGATTTTTGCATTTGGGAGGATGCATCCCAAATGCAAAAATACCAGTCACAAAAGGGCAGATTCTGAGAATCTGTCCGTTTGTGACCGGTTTTTAGTTTGATGCATGGGGCTCCAGAAAACTTTTGTTGGTGGACTGAGTCACGCAGCACATTTTGGGGTTTCAGACTAAATCAGGCCATCCTACAATATATAACTTGGCTGGAGATTGATGTTTCTAAGTGTGATAACTATTCATACTGTATTTGAGTGCTAATCCCTTTACCACCTCCTGGGGTAGGCCTTGGCTGCTTGCTATTGCAACTTTTGAGAGACGTTTAGAAAATAAACGACTTTGGTATCCAAACAGAATGTAGTCTTACGCTTTGGAACACCAGTGGAAAATATCAGTATCTACCATGTATAATGCCCAGTAACCACCAAATGCCACAGGAGCTGTTCGGTGGGTACATCCCAGCCCTGGAACAAAAATTCTTGACATCTGCAAACAAATGTACAGTAGTTTCAGCATGCGGTAGTGTGCTACAGTCTTGGCTCCACTACTTTAACAAACTGTTTGATCTTGGGCAAATCATCTTCTCCCTGTGCCCTTGTCAACTGATCTGCCAATATGTCAGAACTTTGAAACAGGATTAATATCAGAAATAAACACCAAGGGCAAACTCCCACAATGGGTTTTTCATTCACACATTCAGGGAGGGTTGTTTATCTGCAGACGGTGGTTGGATTTGAATCTCTATAAGGTGAACATGCTTTTAAAGCTGCATTATGAAGGACCCCTTTTATGGTCACCTCCTCCCTCCCAGCCACCAATAAGCACCTCTTTTACAGCTCATAAAGGATTGAAAGAGTGAGAGTTGCTTGCCCTTACTGAGAGTTCTAAGGGGCAGAGACAAAAGGTGGGACAAAAGGCAGGAGCACATGCTCTCTGTATGGCAGCAAGCCAGGATTGCAGGACAAACCTGTAAAAGGCAGGACGAAGGGTGTGTCCTCAGTGCCTCTGTGCAGGAAGCAGGGCAGGAGGCGTAATTGCGAGACAAACCTACAAAGGTCAGGATGGTTGGCCACACTAAATCCAGGCAAGCAATAACTCTGCTAATCTGTTGAGTAATGCAGTTGTTACATAATATATGCGGTCTTGTGTGATGATTTCCACATAACCTGTTTCGCTCTGGGCTTCTTTTCCACCGAACCTAAACACAAGGCCTGGGCCTGCTTGTGGCTTCCTCACAGAGACGTTTTAAGGCCCCTTAATACAGCCAGCTCTGTTCTGCAGAGAGTCTTGCCCTGATGACCTTGAATAGTTCTCAAACAGATTATTTTGAATATGGTTGCCCTTTAATTTAACTGGATCATAAATTCAAACTTGCTCTGAACAGGGGCCCCCAAAATAGGTTTGTCCAGCCCCCCCCCCCACACCCCCCCCACCCCACCCCACCCCTAAATCCTTACGACGTCCCGGCTTCCTCGGGGTTCGGTTTGAGTTCTTTGAACATATTATCATCGCAGAAACAGCAGTTTTCAGCCGAGGCAGAGAGGAAATGGCATGGGAGCCTGGACATACCAAGGCACGCCTGGTATTTGCAGCTGGCATGCTGAAACGTCAGGGCAGCTGACCTCGGGGTGACATTCTGAACTAAATGGCAAACTCTGGATGAAAGCAGGCTGACCACCAGGAAGACAAAACATCTCATCTGCATGAAACTACAGGAAATGATCAACAGCTCACAGTCTGAGCTTCTGGCAGTCTCTGCCACTGTAAGAAGACATCCGTGCCTCAGCCCCACTGTTGGGCACATGCTTGGTCATGCCAGCCTGTGCAGGGAATCCATCTTTGATTTCACAATCAATTAATGGAGACACAAGGATCTGTCCTTCCTTTGGAAACACTCACAGAATTTTTTAAAATGCAGAGATTAGTGGGGGCTGGTCTCACTACACATTGCACACACAGGAGCAATCACCCTACTAACGTATCCATTCATTAATAAATATTATGTTTTGGGCACTGAAGTCAGCGGCTTCTTTTCGCGAACAACATAAGGACAGAGAAGCAGACACCAAATGCCAATTTAACATTGGTGACAAGACTGGAAGTGTAATTTTCCTTCCATGCAGTGATGTTTTCAGGCATGTGCAAAGTGGGCCCCATATGTGAAAGAGAACTTTCTCTCTAGCTCACTTATGCATACTTCTGTATCTCAACCTTTAATGTACAATTCAATTTTGTTCATTAACATAGGGTTTGAATTTGCAGAATAAGGGTAATAAAATTCGAGATTTTTCCAAACAGGGGTCTCAATATATCGCTTCCCAGGATCCCTCAAAATCCTTACTTTGACGCTGTTTACATGGGCATAATTTGTGTACTGCCCTAATTTCGTACTATGTGAAATGTGCACATTTCCCCCATTTTTCAAAATGTGAAATTTTGCATGATTTTTTGCTTGTAAGATATACATTTTCTGTGCCAACAATTCTTTTGTAGTACCTTCTGTAACTATTGCATGTGAGGAATGCCCGCGCCTTGCTAAGTCACACAAGACACCAGGCCACAACATTTTTATTTACCTCTTATAATTACACGTAATGTTCTCGAAAAGTCATGCAGTTTTAGGGGTTGGGAATTGATGGAAATTTCCCTCGGGACTGTGAGTGACATCACAGGAACTTCAACTTTCATCCATGTAACAGGCCACTGGGTGTTTTTGCTAATACATCTCTGCTGAAAACTCAAGGTAACAGCGAGTTAATAAGCATTGACTGCTAACGGGCAGACACAACAGTAAACCAGCAAACAATGGAGGCTTATTTACTTTTAAAGGGCCATTTAATACATTTCAGGGGTTACAAGGCAACACTGGTATCAGAAACAAAATGGGATCAGTTGCTACCCCTAGATAGGTTGTATAATTATTGCATTTATATAACAGCTCATACCCCATTGGGGGGGTGCTGATGTGGATTATCGAATGGGTAGCACGCTACACCGTGGTGGAGTGGTTGGTTGGAAGGGAGTGGTACTTACTGTGAACGTATTTGGAAAGTGTCTTTGTGTAGTGAGTAAGCAGTGCTTTACATGGACGGGCATTTCTACTGGGAGAGTGCTGGTTTCTCTCTTTTATTACTCCGTGCGTAAGTGACCACAATCGTGCTCATATCTCATCTTGGGTCGCAGCGCTTGGCAGTGTAGTGGAAGGAGGATATGCGAGTGATAGAGCATGGTCGGAGTATATTAGCTGGCTGCTATGATTTACCCTGCATGTCCCTTATTGATTTTGGTGTAAGTGCTAAAGGATTTTCAACCCACCTTGTTGTTATATCACCTGACCTAGACCATCCACATTAGATGTCTTGACCATTAGGGGAAAAGAAAGGGCAGAGATCCCTCTGGATGGTCTGTGAGCAGGCATTCCTGCGTCCATGCTGCTCTATCGTGTCCAGCCTTACTACGGTTAGGACTGTGGACGTCACCTACAGAGGTGGACTATATTAAGGTCCTTAGGGATACAAGTTATGTTTGACAAATCGCTTTACGCATTGGCAGTAAATTGTAAAAATTGTAAATTGATACTTGTATAGCGCACTACTCACCCGCAAGGGTCTCAGTGCGCTTGTACGAATACCGCTGTGGAACCCCATCTTGGCTTTCCCTGTGAGGTGTCCACTCCTGGGCACCCCCAAGGTGGAGGCCAGGCATCCTTAGCGTTGTGGGGGCCGTTGTGGAGATTAAGCAAGCTATTGCCCAGAGTTGCAGAGTGGGACTCCATGATTGGAATAGGCACCGAGGCGAGAATTGTCAGGTCCATGGAATTTTGAGCCCAAGACCTGCCGAGGCGGGGAATTGAACCCTGGTCCCGGGCCAGACCTCTGCATCAGGGTCTGCCGCTCTAACCATTGAGCCACACAAGCAGGCAGTGTGCCTACTTTGGTAAGGACTAGCTTGGTTTAAATGGCTTGAAGGTGATTCTTTGACAGTAAATGCAAGTCTTTTGGTAGCTGTGAACTGGCCTGACGAATGCCAGCCTGATTCGGAGGGCTTGAAAAGTCTGCTGAGATAGATTTAGCCTCCCCTGACTATGTGGCCTTGGTAGAAACCTACTGTGGTGATACAGCCTGTACAGGTTTGAGTCGTTAACGGAAGAGTCTAATTGTGGCGTCTATTCATTATTAAAGCCCATCCTGCAGCGATGACAGACCCTCAATCCCAGACACGTGACCTGTGAACTTTTGCAGACTTTTCCACTCTATAGACCCCGTTCTAGAGTGGAAACTCCATCAACTTGGCTGGATTTTTTGCTGACATATTATTCCTATGGGAGGGCACTTGGCTGTAGCTATCGGGGTGTGTTGGCTATGGCAAATATTGGAAAAGCCCTCATAGTTGTAGCTTTGCCGGCATTCTGAAATATTGAGTAGAGGTGGGCCAGCCAACAAATTAACAGCGAGGATCAAGTCAGAGCCAAGCCAAGGGTCTGGCTCAGCTCTTAGAGCCCATGCACGAGCCGAGCCCTGTAAATGTTTGCTTTGCAAATCTTACAACAAACTTCAAGTAAAATATGGTAAAGTCTCTTCAAGATTAAAAAAAAAGTTTAATTCTTTAATATGTGGAAGCTTTGTCGCTAATACGTCATATTACAGAACTGCACTGATAAGTACTTATTAAAAGTGATAGATTTTAAACATGAACTATTAGTAAACAAAGAAGCATGACAGTCGTCAAGTAAACCCTGTAAGTGGTCCAGATTATTACAGAGCAACGGTGAAGTCTATTAAATCAGACAGTAGGTTTTTGTGCAGCTGGTATTTTGAACTATCATATTTGAAAGTGCATTAATACGTGATAACAGAGAAAAAGGAGTTTTAAAAATAAAATATTTGCCTAAAATCACACAATTTAGGCAGAGAAGCTGCGATTTAGCCAGGTTTTCTGGTTTCATTTTGTACAAATGAGCTACTAAATGGGTATTTATTGTTTTTCCTTTTTTATGTTAAGACTTTGCTTTTAACTCTTTGTTCATTTTTCTGCAGGTTTTTATATTGCAGGACTCGCCCAGAAGGTCTTGGAGTGTTTTAGGTAAGCACTAGTTCCATTACACAAGGTCACATTCATTTTTTTATAGGCAAGGAGAGATTAAATGATTTGCCAGAATCACAGGATGTTGATCCTATGCCAAGACTCGAACTTGCACAGCTCTGGCTATAATGCCACATCCCGGGTAAGAGAGAGTGGCCGGAAGAGGCCACTTGCCAGCGCCGGGATGCTCCGGATGGAGTAGCTGCACGCTATACAAATACAGGTCATTCATTCATTCACTTGAAGGATCGGCTCGTTATGGGCTTGAGGTTCCAACAGGACTGCGAGCTGAGCTAGAGCCAGGTGTCAGGATCCCACACTTCTAATATTCAGTACAGTCCTGCATTACTAACAATCACCAACAAAACTTTCTAGAGTGTTCCTTTGTTTGATGTGTCAGTTTGGGTTTTGAGACCTGTTGTGATATCTTTCACTGGATGCCCCCTCACACCAAAAAGTAGCGTAAATGCCAACAGACCCCATTCGGGGGTGGGGGGGATTCAAGATTTTTTAGCAAAAAAAAAAAAGGCTGTATTTTAGATGTCGCCTGCCTGAAATTGCCTCTGCTTCAATAGAATAGAATAGAAAATGCATTCCCCCAATTTTTATTTTTGTGTGTGCAAAATCTCCGCCTTTCCTGGTTTAAAATGTCGGCATTTATGAAATGGGTGCACGTGGCGTCATTGAAAGGGGAAGTACAAACACCCCCATTTTAATAAGTGGTCCAGGGAAAGGTATGGCTACACCAACACAAAACGTGAGAGAGGTGCAAACGTAAAGTTTGAATAAAACCTGAGCCTGGGGATTGCCATAGAGTATCCCGCTTCCGGGTGTTCCTTGGTTTTGTGAACTCAACTGACCCCTGTGGAGTTAGTTGCTTGCCGCACATGTTTGTCTTCCATGCATGAGGAGACAGCTGATATTATTGATTCTGTCAATTGAGAACGTATAGAACCTGTTGCTCTATTTGCTCTGATTTGAAACCAGGCGGTGAGTGACTGTTTTTCCCTTAGATTGCACAATAAATCTGTAAACTATTGCCTGTAACCTTGAGGTTGTGATAGAAGGCGCACAATAGATGTGTGCTGTCTCACTCAGGTAACAGCAAACTCTGTGTGTTGTCCCACTTTACAGTTGAGGGCTGGGTCTGATCACAAGTAAAAAGTGTATTGACAGTGCTTAACTTGTAAAAGAATGTGTGATGGGTAACCAGATTTTCTGGAAAGGATTCTGCCTGATGCCACTTTCATCCAACACTTGAAACTCCCTGTCCCTTTCAGTTTCTTTCCCATCCCTTACTTTTTCCCTCTGTCACATTTTTTCCCTCTGTCACTGTTTTTCCGTCTTTCTCACCTTTTCTGCATTACTCTTTCTCTTGTTCTGGGTCAGAGTCGAATGATGAAAAAGTATGTCGTGGCCTACCAAAAATGAGTATTGGTGGGCCCCACCTGCAACTACCAGCTAACTTTAAGCACTACTGTTTTGTGCTGATTTCAGCCCACAGAACAACAATGGGTCTTGGCTCCAATCAGTAAGGCTGGGCCTCTAATACACAAAACAACAAGAAATTGCCAATACTGATATTATATCAAACCTTCATTCACTGGTGCATAGAAATGAAATCTATAACACCCCTTTTCTGTAATTGAATTATTTAAACTCTTTTGTTTTTTCTTAATTCAAAGAAATTGTTTTTAAATATACATCAACATTTATAAATAAATAATAATAAAACACATTTTCAATCAATCCAATCAGACCATACTTGATACAAACTGACCACACTCTTAAATATTCCTTCATACTACTAACATACGCGATTCACAGCATTTATCACCCACACTATACACCAGCCATACACCACAACCTCATCCTGGCTAAAAAGTACCCGTTCAATCAATTGGAAAAGCCAGGGGTAACAACCAAACAACACAAGGAATTTACACAATAGTCTTTCAAGTGCACTAGTAGACTAAATATACAACCCTTTTAAAATCTACAACCAATTTTCAGTGCACGAAAGCAATCACTATTCTACACAAGTTTGTTTGGTACAAAAAACACGCAAGGTCGACGCGTTTGGAACCCACTCCTTCAGGGGTTCTCCTCAGGACCAAAATAGCTCTTATAACGTGTGAATAAATCCAACGTTCAATGAAAGAATATCTATGAGTAGGATATAACGTTTGGAAGGTATCAGAATTTAAATTGCATGTAGCGAATAAGCAGGCAGACTTCGCAAAGGAACTTTAGCATGTATCAGAGTCCCGTCACATTATTTCACAGCCCTCCGTCGTGAACAAGAACCAATCCGTTGTTAGTTTTTTTCACCCGCTTCCTCTGATCTCCGACAGTCTTTAATCACTAATCAAACTTTCGCGCTGCGCTCGCGTCGCACGCTTAAAACCATTTCCATAAGCCGATGAACGCTGAACTGATACATGCTAAAGTTCCTTTGCGAAGTCTGCCTGCTTATTCGCTACATGCAAGAAAATGTTTACTTCCCCAACTCCAGGAGCCAATAATGGGAGATGAGTGCAGAATATAATATAAAATCAGACGTGATGTATCGCAGAGATCACTTCAATGATATCGTCGGTGAGGGTATACTGCTGCCATGGTCGCGGTTAAGGGTACCATCTACTACGCCATGTTTGCCCTTTAGTGTCACTGGCACTGCCCTTGAACTGCCCCAGAGTTGTGCCCGGACATAATCATGCGGGTGTTCATTTGAGTGAGGATGGGGTTGGGGGAAGAGGGTGGGAGAGGGAGTAGGCATAGCTGTCTCCTGTCCCATGACATAAAGACGAGTTTCAGCAAGGCCTAGGTACTACGCATGCTCTGACTTACAGGCTAGATTGTAATGCGGAAAGTGAAACTATAAGTCCCAGCATGCTTAGAGCTACACGTGGAATAGCTGGCACGTCGCTGTCATGACCTGAAGGCAGTTAACAGTAATTGAGCCTTCACTTAAGTTATGATAGCCAGGGAAGGTGTGTGTGTTTAACAACGTGTGTCGCAGGTGGGGGTGCTTTGGGGTTGGGAGGGTAAACTCTTCTATTCATTTGCATTGCGGCCCCCAGGGGAAGTAAGGTCGGCAGACCAGTCTTCCCCTGGGGTATTCGCGCGGGATCAGGACAGGGTGATGTAGGAGGTTAAGGGGTTGGGTTTTAGGCAGGGTCAAGGGGTGGGGTCGTAGGCAAGTTTAAAAGGGATAGGGGAGGAAGTTCTGCCTCTTCCTGTCCCCAGCACCTTAGGGAGGGTTAGGGAGTTTAAAGTTGTTAAGGCTAATTAGGCCTGGTCTGTCGGCCGGGTGCGGGATTTTTGAGTTGGCCGCGGGGGTCCTGGTAAACTAGGCCGGAGGTTTCGAGCTGCCGCGGGTGACGGGACCTGCGGAGGCGGGAGCAGTGATATGGCGGATTCTGACGCGGCGGCCGAGCGCGCGGCTCTCCTGGTGATCGGCAGGGCCGGGAGGTCCGACCTCCTGCGGCCCGGTGTGCTCGACCAGGCGTGGGTCGGCATGACCCGAACGCCTAGGTCGGCCTCTGCTGGTTTGGCGGCGGCGGTGGTGGCGTGCCTGGAGGAGCCACCACCGCCGAGAGCAGGTACGTCTGCGCGGGGGTGCAGGCTGGTGGAAGCGGGTAAGTGTGGGGGACAGCGTCTGAGCCTCTCCGCGCACGGTGGTGATTTTGAGGAGGCTTTCCAGGTGGTGGGGGGCGGAGGATGGGGGAGCAGGCGGCGCGATGAACACGCTAGAGCTAGTGGCAGCGGGCCCTCAAGGGGCAAAATCTCAGGCGGCGGGGTCAAAGGCCGTGGGTCATCAAGGGGGATGTGGCCCCCCCAGGGCAGCAGCTGTTCAGGCCGAGGAGTCAGATGAGGAGGGGGAGAGCGAGGAGGAGGGCCTGGTGGGGGAGGAGTTTGTTTTGGAGCTCTCGGGGAGTGACTCTGTGGGGGGAGAGGAGGGAGGCTGGGGGGACCAACCCATGGAAATTCTGACTCTGTGGTGGAGGAGCGCATACGCGACCAGAGGCGGATCATTGAGGAGACTGAGAGTAGGTGGCAGGTGCTGTGTGCGGCTAGAGAGCAGGGCACGGGGGGATCCGCGCTGGGGGGGTTCACCCCCCGGCTTGGACAGCGGAGGTGGCGCCGGGGCGGGGCCAGGGCAGGGGGCAAGCTAGGGCACGAGGCCAGTGGGTGTGGGTGGACGAGGTAGGGACTGCCTTGACGATGCATAGACCTGAGGGCGCTGGGGCCCCCTCAGGCGTAGACTGCCTGGGTGGGGATGTAAGCCAGCGGAGGAAGCTGGTAGAGGCAAGGGTGGGCCGGCGGGGCGCAAGACGGCCTCAAAAACACCGCGGCGAAGCAGTAGGGGGTCCGCGGCAGCCTGCCCTCCATCAAGGGAGCGGGCATCGTCGGCGCCGGATTGCGATTTTGTGCCTGGTGTGAAAGGGAAAGGTGCTAAGAGAGTGGTGTGTGAAGTGCGGAAAGTGCCTGTACCGGATGTGGATGAAGAACAACTGGACTATGAGTAAGACAGTGATGAGTTGGGGGAGGGTGAGTTATGAGAGGTGTGTGGGGGACGGGGTAAGGTAGCAACGGAACAGGTTGGTGTTTTGCAGGCACAAAAGGCCGGCTGTGGTGGGTCCCGGAAGGAGGCGAGGAAGACGGCAGTGTCAGACGGCCAGGCGGTGCCTACGAAGCTTACAGGTGAGGGGGCCTGGTGGGATGCGTGAGAGCACGGGGGTAAAAATTACCGGAAGAAGGCCTGCCGGTCGGTGGGCGTTGGGGATGGTTCTGTGAGGGAGGTGGGAGCGACGGAAAAGGGAACCGAGACGGCAAAAGGCGGGAAACAGTTGGTGGGGACAGGTGTTCAAACGGATAAGCCAGGAGATCTGGAGGGGAAGGAGGAATCTCGGGAGAAGCATCGGAAAAAGTTGCCATACATGGGCTTGGCTATGCCGCTGGGGTCCCATCTGTCTGAAAAAACGTGGTCTCGGATTTGGAAGCACGAATACGTGGATGTTTTTAAGCTCCTGCATCGGGAGATTCAGGCTAAGAAGGGTTCGAAGGAGGAGGAATGGGAGTTAACGAGGCGGCAGAGAGTGCCGGTGAATATGGAAAATTGGATGTTGGCGTTTTTGATTTATGCAAGTATATACTGTGAGAAGCACCAGGACAGGGCCATAGCACTGTTGAAATACATGGATATTATTCGCAAAGCCCAGATGCATTTCGGTGGTTTTGCATGGCTTAGTTACGATGAGGAGTTCAGGGCTCGGATCAGCGTGAATCCTGATAAGCCGTGGGGGGAGGTAGATCAGGAGTTGTGGGTGCAATGGATGTCTTCCACGCAGTCGTCAGCGTCTACGCACACGGCCAGTGGGCTTCCGGTGTCATATCGGCCTTTTCAGCCGCGTCTCGCCCAGTCTGGGGCAGGGGAGGGTCAGAGTGGGTCAGGGGGGATGGGAGGGCAGTCCTTTCCCGCAGGAACTACAGGTCAGTCGCCAAAACCTGGGGGGGTTAACACAGGGGCCTGCTGGAATTTCAATAAAGGGGTCTGCATACGGCACCCCTGCAAATTCAAGCATGAGTGTTCCAAACGCGGTGGTCGCCACCCGGTCACGCAATGTTTCACACTGGCCACTCCCTCTGAGCAGTGGCGCATCACCAAAGGGAAAGGACAGGCTGGACCAAAGGGCTCCTACGCCGGTTGATGTGGCTCGCCCAATACCCTGATAGGGAGGCGGCGTTAAAAATTCATTGGGGTTTTGCAGAAGGGTTTCGGGTAGGATATCAGGGTCCCCGGGAGAGACGTTGGGCAGAAAATTTGAGATCGGCGAATGAAATGCCGGGGGTGGTGGAAGCGAAACTGAGCAAAGAGGTGCTGGAAGGTAGGGTCGCGGGCCCGTTTGACGCATGGCCGATGCTGGATTTGATTGTCCCCCCGCTGGGGGTGGTGCCCAAGAAGGAATAAGGGGAGTTGAGATTGATTTATCATTTGTCTTGGCCGGAGGGGGCGTCGGTGAACGATTTCATCGCGGTGGAGGACTCCAAGGTGCTGTATGCGTCGGTGGATGATGCGATCGGGTTGGTGCAGGCTTGCGGTCGGGGGGCACAGATGGCTAAGTGTGACATCAAATCGGCCTTTCGCCTCCTTCCTATTCATCCGGCGGATTTTTCCTTGTTGGGAATGCAATTCGGGGGGGCAATCTTTGTGGACAAGGTCCTGCCCATGGGCTGTGCGGTTTCATGTGCTCTATTCAAGGCTTTCAGTTCTTTCCTCCAATGGGCCTTTACGGCCCGGAGTGGGCACCGGCTGGTGTCTCACTACTTGGATGATTTTTTGTTTGTGGGGAAAGGTCAGTCGGGGGATTGTGAGATGGCTCTGGGGCAGTTTCAGCGACTGGCCCGGGATTTTGGGGTCCCTTTGGCGCCGGAGAAGACGGCGGGGCCCAGCTGTTGTATGCAATTCTTGGGCATCGAGTTGGACTCGGGGACATGGTCTGCACGGTTGCCGGATCAGAAAGTGGCGGAGATGCAGGAGTGTTTGATGCAGGTCATGGGGGAACGGCGGATTGCGTTGCGGACAGTTCAGCGGCTGCTGGGTCTGTCGAATTTTGCTTGTCGGGTGGTGACGGCCGGGCGGAACTTTTGCCGGCGTTTGGGCATGGCGATGTCTGGGGCCGTGCTTCCCCACCACAGAGTCAGAATTTCGATGGGTGTGCGGGCGGACTTGAGAATTTGGCATTGCTTTCTGACCGATTTGAACGGTGTGTCCTTGGACTTCGTGGATGACGACATGGTATGGCAGGTACAGATTTTCACAGATGCGGCCGGAGCAAAAGGTTTTGGTGTTTTCTGGGATGGGAGGTGGTGTGCGGAACAGTGGCCCGAGAGCTGGTTGCGACAGGGTAGGAGTATTGCATTTCTGGAGTTTTTCCCCTTGCTGGTTGCTCTGGAGGTATGAGGCAGGGAGTTTCGGAACAGGACTGTCCTGTTTCATGTGGACAACAAGACGGTGGTGGACTTGGTGAACCACCAGAAAGCTAGGGACCTGCGAGTGCTGCGCTTGCTGCGAAGTTTTATGCTGCTATGTCTGCGATTCAATGTGCTGTTCCGCGCGCGACATGTGCCAGGCACTATCAATGACATTGCTGATGCATTGTCTCGTTCACAGTGGCAGCGTTTCCGGAGCCTGGCACCGGGAGCAGAGGCTTGCAAGACCAAGGTGCCGGAGGGTATCTGGACCTAGGGGGGGAGTGAGAGTGGTGGGTCTGGTAGAAAAAACTATAGCTGATTCCACGAGGCGTTCCTACCGTTTGGCATGGTCAGAGTATGGTGCGTTTTTGGGGTGGACTAGTGGGAATTGGCGCATGTCCCGGGAGAGTTGTGAGCAAGGAGTGGTGCGTTTTGTTTTGGAGTGTATGGACAGAGGTTTGTCGCAGGTCACGATTGCAGGAAAATTGACAGGGATTTCATTTTACAGCATGTTGTATCTGGGGTTTGACCCGGCCAGGAGTGAGTTTCTGAGCAGGATGTTGAAGGGCTGGGGTAGGGAGAGAGGGGAGGTTGGTGGGGGGGTTGAGGGAGGCTATAACGTTTGAGTTGTTGGTTGAATTGTTGGCGCAACTGCCGCAGTGTTGTTATAATGGGGCCGAAGTGGCGTTGTTTCGCTTATGCATGATTTGGATGTTTTTCGGGGCCTTTCGGGTGTCGGAACTGCTGTGGGCTAGGGGGGCAGCTGGAAGACGTTTTGAGGATGTGAGATTGGATGAGCTTCATTTGGGGATTTGGTTGGGGCGGTCCAAGACAGACCAGAGGGGAAAGGGTACATGGGTGTGGTTGTGCGAGAGTGGGTGGACGGGGGCCTGCCCTGTTCAGGAATGGCAGTTTTTCTGTCAGCAGGCGCCAGTGAAGGCGGGGGAAATTTTTTGCCATGCATTAAGTAGGCGGGTGACGGCGTTTCAACTGTTGGCTGTGCTGCGAATGGCGTTGAGGCGAGTGGGCAGGGACCCAGCCCGGTACGGGACGCATTCCTTTCGGATCGGCGCAGCGACGGCGGCGGCATGGCTGGGGTGGTCCTGGGATAGGATCAGGCGGATTGGGAGGTGGAGTTCTCGTTGCTGTGAGCGGTATGTGCGCAAGTGACTGCTGCGCGGGTTAGGGCGAGACGCAATTTCATTGGGGCGTAGGGGATGGTTTTGTTGGTACTAATCTCTTTTTCTTTCGTAGGTTGTGTCGGGGGCCCGGGTGCCTAGACGGTTACCTGGATTGTTGGACATTCCTTTGTGTACTAGGCAGCGAAATTCGCGGACAGGCAGGTGTACGGTCGTAACCTGGGCCTGCGGAGCAGCCATCATGAGGTACACTGGTGGAGCAAGAGTGGAATGCGCTGGGGAGCCTTGCTGCCCTGGCTGACCAAGAAAGTGTCACAGAGGGGTTGTCCGGACATGCTTGTCATCCACCTGGGAGAAAATGACTTGGTAAAGCAATCTGGGGTGTCTCTTTTACACTTAATGCAGCGGGACTTGGAAGCAATGCGAAGCAATCTGGCTGGCGCCTGTATTGTTTGGACTGAGTTTGTGCCGCGCCGGATATGGCGTGGGGCGTTGAAGCCCGCAGCTGTGGAAAGAGCTCGGCGGAAACTGAATAGGGGCATGAAAGATATTTTGCAGCCACAATGGGATCAAAGTTATTGCTCACACGGGTATCCGGCTTTAGGGAGCCCCTTCTTTTCCGCTCTGACGACGTGCACCTTTCGTACATGGGAAATGCATACTATATGATGTAGATGAGGGATGTCATCAGTAAATAGTGGAATGAGGCCATTTGGTATCGACGGGTGTGAGGACGAAAGGTGCACTTGGGGGAGTGTGGGGCAGGTAACCGCCCTCCGGGGGTTTCCTGGGTGGCGGTACTTGGGAGGGGGGGGTGAGTCCATGACGGGCATACTCACCCTTCCGGGGAGGGGGATACAGGGGGATACAGGTGCAAGGTGGGGGTGCGTCAGGCAGGAGTGCGTTGGCTGGAAATGATGGAGGTGGTTGAAAAGGGAATTGAGGAAGCGAATGGGATAAGTGAAGAGGTCGCTGGGTGATGTGAGAAGGAGTAATTGGAGTGTGGGAGTGAATGGAGGAATGAGAGGCATGAAGTTGGGATTGTTGGGGGGTTTGATGTTTATGGTATGTTGTACAACCCTGTCCTAATAAATGGCCTTTTACGCTAAATCAATCAGCGTGGAGTGGTTATTGCGCGATGACTCCGTATTCATCTTTGTGCGGAACTTGCACTGGAAGTACTGACTCAGCTAACTGGACCCAAAAAACCCTGCCTCGGCTCCTTTGATGACGTCTCTAATAAACAATGCTATCCCACCCTCCTTTGATGACGTCTCTAATAAACAATGCTATCCCACCCTGCCCCGGCTCCTTGGATGACGTCTCTAATAAACAATGCTATCCCACCCTGCCCCAACTCCTTGGATGACGTCTCTAATAAACAATGCTATCCCACCCTGCCCCGGCTCCTTTGGTGACGTCTCTAATAAACAATGCTATCCCACGCTGCCCCAGCTGTTTTGAATACATCTCTAACAAACAATGCTATCCCACCCTGCCTGGGCTCCTTTCAAGACGTCTCAAAAAAATAATGCTATCCCACGGTGCCCAGGCCCGGCTCCTTTGATGACGTCATTAGTAAACAATGAAATAACACCCTGTCCCAGCTGCTTTGATGACGTCACCAGTGGGAGTCACGCGCCTGCTGCTCATTAGCAAGTGAGGCCAGCTGAAGCCAGATGTAACAGTGTGCTGCACTTTATCCGCCAGGAACGAACAGGCTCTTCTTGATTGTGACTAATGACTAATAAAGCTGAAAAGTCATTTCTGGGAGCTTTCGTAAAGTTTTTTTGACAATGTTTGCAATTTCATGAAGTTTTACGTTTACTCCCCTTTTGTGTGATGGTTATTGTAAGTTTTTCAACAACAGAGAAATATTTTGATTACATTTGACGTCATCCGATTGGAATCAGAATTATATCGCCACGCTATAACATATTGTCTTCCAAAGAACAGAAAAACTTTGTACGGGCGAAGGCAAACTTTTAAAAAAAAACTTATTTATTGGTATTTTTGCATAGTCACTTGAACCAGAAAATGTCTCAAATTATTTGACTGGCAACATGAAACGTTACCAGCATGAATGTAACTTTGGAGATCCTAGTCTGTTGTGATTAGTGTAGTTCACACTGTTCTGTTTTTTAGGTCTGGCCTTGAGGTAGATTGAGTTGTTTTGCCAGCCTCATGTAATAACCCAAAAAATTAAAAACACACACACGTATATAGATAAATAGAAAGCTTTTGTGTCAGCCCTCTACATCAATTGGTCTGTTCAGCTCTCATTCACATTTTGCTTCTGTCCCCCACAGCACCAGGCAATGAATCATCCCAATTCAGCCATCAACTCTCTTGCATTGGGGGGACGCCATTTTGCTTTTGCACATGTGTATATCGGCCTAAAAGTTGCACACTTCAGTCAATGTACACTTTTTTGTATATGCTGGCGGGCCAATACTTTACTTTGGCAATAGTTTTTTCTTTTAAAAAATTATCTCTGACAGTATTTCAAAACCTATAATATATTTTCTTTGCTTCAATAGTAATTATATTTCCTTTAATCTACTTTAAAACCTAAAATAGTTTGTATACCTTTAGTAAGTAAACCTGCTTGATAGGAGGCATCGGGCACTCTTCTATTAAAATTATATTTAATAATTATTTTTTTTTATTACATTTTTTTTACTATAAACCAGTGGCCACCACGATTAGGAAGCGCGTGTATTCTTTTTTTTTGTTTTCCTCTTATTTGTTTCATATACTATATTATATATACATATATATATATACATATATATATACATATTCACTGAAAAAACCATAGGTTTCACACATGTTATAGTTAGCGGAAATTTTACTGATAAAAAACCAATGAAATTGCCCCGTTATAGTTAGTGCTGGCAACTATAACTCACGCGACCGCAATCCTCTGCTGATGCTAATACTGTATTTAGACACTTATTTGCCCATGTCTTCTTCCATACATTTTTAGCTATACATATATTACAAATATTTTTTTTTATAAAGACACATATGTCATCAGCAGAAGATTGCGGTCGCGTGAGTTATAGTTGCCAGCACTAACTATAACGGGGCAATTTCATTGGTTTTTTATCAGTAAAATTTCCGCTAACTATAACATGTGTGAAACCTATGGTTTTTTCAGTGAATTTGCAAGGTTTTTTAAATGCTAATTCCTAACTATAACGTGTGTGAAACCTATGGTTTTTTCAGTGAATTTGTACGGTTTTTTAAATGCTAAGTTACTTTACGCCATTCGAGGCGTGCGCGCCCACTTAACGCAGTGCGTTCCGTGCACGGTTTTTATCAACTTTAATAAGCCCTGTACATTTGGTGGCCTTCGGCCACCAAAAGCACAGGGGGTGGGGTCAATGTGGATAGTGTTTTTTTTATTTCGATTTTATAATTTCATGTTGCCAAAATATAGTTTTTTTAACTGATGTAATAATCCCTGTACATTTGGTGGCCTACGGCCACCAAAAGCACAGGGGGTGGGGTAAGTGTGGATAGTGTTTTTTTTATTTCTATTTTTTACCGTACGCTTACGGTAAGCGTACGGTAAGCGTACTCGGCGAAATTGCCGAAAAAAAAATAAAACCGTTTTTGCTCTTGGGGGATGTTTGGGGACTCCCTCAACATGACTATGTGGGAGGGAGTTGTCAAAACAGCCCCGTAACATGTTTTTGGGCATCATGTTTGATAAATAACACTCAGTGCGAGAGACAAAATGGCGGACGCCGCTTCCTGGTTTCGGCCGATTCGAATGTTTACTAAGATCTAAGAGCCAATCAGAATCGCGCTCGCGCACGCCACCGTACGCGTACGGTAAGCGTACGGTAAGCGTACCGTAAGCGGGCTCAGATATATATATTGATTTAAAGGCTATTTTCTCAGAATCTACTGAACAGATTTACACCAAACCTACAAAAGGCACTTCCTTGACATAGGGACTACCTCTCTGCCAAATTTCTAGTAATTCTGTTCAGCCGTTCGGGCTGTAGCTCGTTCTAAAGGTCCTATGGAAAAATGCATGGGAAAAACGCGTTTTGGGACCCCCCTTTTATCTCAGCCCCCGCTTGACGAATCCCCCCGAGACTTTCAGGGTAGGAGCGGAGCGTAGCGCCCCACCTATTTTGAGAAATTCGCGAGGATTCATCGACCGGCGCCAAAGTTATTCAAAATAGAATGTTGCGGATTTCCTATGGAAAAGGGGTCCTAACTATAACTACCTACTGGCGACCGCCAGTAGGTAATATATGATTAAGAGATTCTCCGCCTGCACAGAAAAGAGCCAGCACTCCATGAGGTAATTTTCACTCGCTCTTCATTTATTTGAGTAACGGCTACATCAACACGTTTTGACAGCTGCCTGCAATATATATATGTTCACAGAAAAATCCACAGGTTTCAGGGACGTTATAGGTAGTTGGACACTTTACTCGTACAAAACCAGAGAAATTCTGCAGTTATCGCAACCCCGCAATGCACTGCTGATGACGTCACATATTACATCATTCATTACATAGTCAGTGACATCACTGATGACATCTCAAATGACATCACTGATGACATCACTGATTACACCATCCACGTGAAAATCGGATGCACCTCCTCACACCCTAAAATAAACTTTGATACACCCGCTCTAAAATACAGATTACCATTTTCGAAACCATAGACACACCAATACCAGTTACTACATACGCATTCACTGATTCCTAGGTCTACACACACATCCACTCATTCACACATACAGTCACTCATACATGCAGTCACTCATCAATACAACACTATCATATGCACTCATACACCTATACAGATACTAACACACCACCACTCATCCATAGAGTTACTCACACGTAGTCAGTCATGCAAAGAATCAATCACACTTCCATTTACTCACCTATACAGTTATACACACACCACCTCACTTATTCATACAGATACTAACATATACTCACTCTCTTATATAATCCCTGATACAAGTACACACTCATTGATGCAGCCACTGTCACAATCACTGACTCTCACATATAGTAATTTACATACTCCAACTCTCACATACACTGCCTTTTACATATGTAGTTAGTTGGACATGTATCATTGAGACATCCATTCACTCACCAACAAACCCATACACACACTCAACCACCCATACGGCCCTTCACAGATGCACTCTTGAAGCCATACACCCAGTGAATCACCCACTTACACATCTATGCACAGAGTCACACACCCCCACCCACAGACACTGAGGCACCCATACAGATACTCAGCCAACCAATCAATAAGCCATATAGACACTCATTTAGCTACTCACCGACCCATGCAACCGCTTACACCCCAGACTGATACAGACATTTACACAGTTTAGTCACTAACCCATGCATTCACTGAGACACATTTAATCACTCACTTTTACAGACAGTCCCGCACCTACTAAATCATCCATTCAAACAATTATACACCCACTTACTCTTCAATACACCTTGGCATATATATATATATATATATATATATATATATATATATATATATATATATATATATATATATAATATAACACATACTTAAACTTTTTAGAAATACACAGTCACTGGATGATGTCATCAGTGATGTCATTGGAGATGTCATCAGTGATGTCATCAGTGATGTCACTGACCATGTCATGAATGATGCAATATGTGACGTCATCAGCAGTGCATTGCAGGGGCATGAGTTATAGTTAGTTGAACTAACTATAATGGCGGAATTTCTCTGGTTTTGTACGACTATAATGTCCAACTAAGCATAATGTCCCTGAATCCTGTGTTTTTTTCAGTGTATATATATATATATTCACTGAAAAAACCATAGGTTTCACACAGGTTATAGTTAGCTGGACATTTTACTGATAAAAAACCAATGAAATTCCCCCGTTATAGTTAGTGCAGGCAACTATAACTCACGCGACCGCAATCCTCTGCTGATGACATATGTGTGTTTATGAAAAAAAAATATTTGTAATATATGTATAGCTAAAATTTAATGGAAGAAGACATGGGCAAATAAGTGTCTAAATACAGTATTAGCATCAGCAGAGGATTGCGGTCGCGTGAGTTATAGTTGCCTGCACTAACTATAACGGGGGAATTTCATTGGTTTTTTATCAGTAAAATGTCCAGCTAACTATAACATGTGTGAAACCTATGGTTTTTTCAGTGAATTTGCAAGTTTTTTTAAATGCTAATTCCTAACTATAACGTGTGTGAAACCTATGGTTTTTTCAGTGAATTTGTACGGTTTTTTAAATGCTAAGTTACTTTACGCCATTCGTGGCGTGCGCGCCCACTTAACGCAGTTCGTTCCGTGCGCGCACGGTGCGCTTCGCGCACCGTGCGCGCACAGTGAGCACGAGGTGCGCTTCGCGCACCGCGCGCCCACTTTACGCAGCCCACGTTACGCTGGATGGGCCATGTACGCATGATGCGCTTCGAGCACCGTGCGCACATGGAGGACATATTATGCGCTTCGTTGTGAAAGGTAATGTTTGATTTTTTAAATAATTTGATCTGCCATGCACAAATGGTGCCCTTCGGGCACCTTTTGCACACATGGTGTGGGGAGTGTGGAAATTTTTTTTATTTTTTTATTTTTTTACCGTTCGCGTACGGTAAGCGTAATCGGCGATTTTTCAAAAAAAATTAAAATTGAATTTTTTGCCTTGGGGGTTCTTAGGGGACACCTTCATCATGGCTAGGTGGTTGGGAGCAGTCTAAACAGCCCCTTTACATGTTTTTTGCCTTTGTTTTTCCTCCTCCCCCTCAGAGTGCGAGATAGAAAATGGCGGCCGCCGCTTCCTGGTTTCGACCGATTCGAATGTTTACTAAGATCTAACAGCCAATCAGAATCGCGCTCGCGCACGGCACCGTACGCGTACGGTAAGCTTACCGTAAGCGCATGGTAAGCGCACCGTAAGATGCCACAGATATATATATTGATTTAAAGGCTATTTTCTCAGGATCTACTGAACAGATTTACACCAAACCTACAAAAGGCACTTCCTTGACCTGTAGACTACCTCTCTGCCAAATTTCAAGTAACTCTGTTTAGCCGTTCGGTCTGTAGCTGTGTCTAAAGGTCCTACGGAAAAATGCATGGGAAAAACGCGTTTTGGGACCCCCCCTTTTTTCTCAGCCCCCGCTTGACGAATCCCCCCGAGACTTTCAGGGTAGGAGCGGAGCATAGCGCCCCACCTATTTTGAAAATTTCGCGAGGATTCGTCGACCGGCGCCAAAGTTATTCCAAATAGAATATTGCGGATTTCCTATGGAAACGTGGTCCTAACTATAACTATCTACTGGCGATCGCCAGTAGATAATATATATATATATATATATATATATATATATATATATATATATATATATATATATATATATATATATATATAAATTGAAGGTTTGCCTTTTGTGGGAAGCACTCGATACAGATTCATATCGCACCAGGGACCCGCTGCAAGCAACCACAAGACAGTTCCTGCTGCGACGCGTTTCGGGCCTTTCGCCCTTCTTCTTGGCAGCTATCACAGAGATGAACAAACAACACTGCCAGGTAAATCCCTCAATTTATTAAATTGATTAAGACACGCCCTTGTGGGCCGGCAGCTCACTCTCCGCCTGTTTTAGTGCATCATGGGCCTGGTAGTCTGTCCTTCAAACCCCATGTAGATCGCTTGTGAGGAAACAATTAAGTTCGTTATTACACCAAAGCTGCAGTACGTTCCCCTGTAGTGCGAATCTGTTACTCACGATGATGGCTGCCCCATAAACAGCCACGGACCCGCTGACAATACGCGGTGGTTCTTGCCCTCGACCTGGCAGGCCGATTTAAATGAATTGAAGGTTTGCCTTTTGTGGGAAGCACTCGATACAGATTCATATCACACCAGGGACCCGCTGCAAGCAACCACACGACAGTTCCTGCTGCGACGCGTTTCGGGCCTTACGCCCTTCTTCTTGGCAGCTATCACAAAAGGCAAACCTTCAATTCATTTAAATCGGCATCAGTGATGTCATTTGAGATGTCATCAGTGATGTCATGAGTGATGTCACTGACCATGTCATGAGTGATGTAATATGTGACGTCATCAGCAGTGGATTGCGGGCGCGCGAGTTAAAGTTAGCTGAACTAACTATAACGGGGGAATTTCATTAGTTTTTTACGAGTGAAATGTCCAGCTAACTATAACATGAGTGAAACCTATGTTTTTTTCAGTGAATTTGCAAGGTTTTTTAAATGCTAATTCCTAACTATAACGTGTGTGAAACCTATGGTTTTTTCAGTGAATTTGCAAGGTTCTTTAAATGCTAATTCCTAACTATAACGTGTGTGGAACCTATGGTTTTTTAAGTGAATTTGCAAGGTTTTTTAAATGCTAATTTATGAATGTATTTTTATATTTTTTAAATATTTATTTTACAATAAGCTACCTATATATTGTTATAGATTAACTTTATCCTGTAATATGGAATGGCTCAGTTTTTTTTTTTAATTTGGATAGAGTTGAAAAGCATAGTTAATATCTTCTATAAACTTATAAACACTTTAAATGTTTTTTTTGAAAGGTTTTTGTCCGTGCACGCACGGTGCGCGCATGGTGCGCGCACGGTGCACGCATGCGTACGTACTCCGTGTGCGCATGCGTACGTGCTCCACGTGCGCATGCGTACGTCGTGCGTGCTCGGTACGCGCGCACGGAGCACGTACACGCATGTGCGCGTGCTCCGTACAAGCATGCGTGCGTGCTCTGTGCGCGCACCGTGCGCGCACGGCAAGTCATGTGATTTAGAAACAACACTTTTCATTGGTTTATAGTAGTTTCAGTTCCAGAAACTTTCAACACCACACCCACTCCCCTCATTATTACTTCTGATTCCCTGGGAGAAGGAGCTGAGCAGCTTTTCCAGAACTCCAGTACTTGAGAATGGCAGAGCAGCAGTCATCTTCTGGGAGTGAGCAGGAGACCCTTGTGAGACAGAGACAGAGGAAACAGAAAGACTCTTTTATTTGGCAATTTTTTACATTTCCACAGGGGCTGAAGAAGGTGAATGCTCCAAAAGTCACCTGCACTCTTTGTGATCGTGTCTTATCAAGAGGAGATCCTAAAAAGAAATACTCTTTTAGTATCTTCACTATAATCAGGCACGTTAGAGATGTACATCCTGTGGCTTATGCTCGAGCTGCTAGAGAATACCCTCCAGCAGCTCAGCCGAGCACATCCGCAGCAGCTTAGCCGAGCACATCATCGGCAGCTCAGCCGAGCACTTCATCTGCGGCGGCAGCTTCACCTTCTTCGGTTCCTCTGGATATACACCCTCTGTTTAAGAAGGTGCATATACGGTGCAATGCGTGCAATGCTCTTCTCTCTTATGCGGACACCAGCATTCCGCTAATAGAGAGCAAGATACAGCAGCACACGTGCGGCACCCTATAATTTTTGCCATGTCTTTTTTTTCCTCTGTCCCTCAATTAACACAATGGCTCTTTTTAGAGCCACCTAACATCTAAACACTTAAATTTTTAATTCTATTTTTTTTATGATTCCGCCGTGCACACACCGTGCGCGCACCTTGCGACGGTGCGCGTACGGTGCGCGCACCATACGCGCACCACGCGATTTAAAAAAAATAAAATAAAATGTTTTTTTCACCCTTCAAGGTCCTTCAGGGACCCCCTGACAAAAGCTAGGGGGTCAGGAACTCTGTACCCTGCCCCCTTTTCACGTTCTCCACCTTTCTTTTTCACTGTCACACACAAAATGGCGGTCGACACTTCCTGATTTCGTGCGATTCGAATGTTGACTGACGTGAATCCACCAATCAGAATTACGCTCGTGCACGGCACCGTGCGCGTACCGTGCGCGCACGGTGCTCGGCTATAGATATTTATGTGCTTTTAACTGCAATTTTCTCAGGTACTACTGAACAGATTTACACCATATATGCAAAAGGCACACGCCTGACCTGAGGACTACCTCTTTGCCAAATTTCAAGTAATTCTGTTCAGCCGTTCGGGCTGTACCTTCGACTAAAGGTCCTATGGGAAAATGCATGGTGAAAACGCGTTTTGGGACCCCCCTTTTTTCTCAGCCCCCGCTTGACGAATCACCCCGAGACTTTCAGGGTAGGAGCTGAGCAGAGCGCCTCATTAGTATTGAAAATTTCGCGAGGATTCGTCAACCGGCGCCAAAGCTATTCAAAATAGAATTTTCAGATTTCCTATGGAAACACGGTCCTAACTATAACTATCTACTGGCGACCGCCAGTATATATATCTCCTATCGCTCATGTCCAGATCCACTACACCTTTGAAATCAATGTGAATAATAACACAGGGTTTAGTTGGCAACAATGCAACAGATGATCCCAGCAACGTCCTTGTGTATTTTGATTTTTGTATCAGTTACATTTTGTATAAATATATGTTGCACTTTCACATTATATGTTCTGTTACTTTGGTATTATTATTATTTTTTGTCCTCTAAAACCACGGTACAACAGCCTTATATCCCATGCAACAATTAATGGATATATAAAATCTTGAATCAACACGGTTTGTTTTGTTTTTGGTGTGCCTCTGATTGATTCATGATATTTAACTATCTTTGAAAAAATTTGCCAATGATTAGTTCTTGTTTAAGAGCTAAGCAATTGTTATACCCGACGGAATCGTTTGTAGCAATTATCAATTTCACCCAGGTTCTGAGGGACACTGGGTTGCTGTAACATTCATAGCATCCAGATGGGCCTCGGTGTGCCGGTGAATATGCTAAATCCGTTGCTGCCCCACTAAGTCAGTCTGCTCGATAACAGACTGCGTGGCCCCAACATCCTGGGGTGGTGCTCCTTCGCAGCGAGTATACCGCGTATTTATCCAAGCTCAAAAGTACCCAACGTACAAGGAGCACTGGAACGGCAACATGCTCATGAAGAGCCTTTATGGTATACAATCCGCCGGCACAAAAATGACTTTAAGCAGTTCAATCTGCCATGGATGCCTGACGCGTCTTGAAGTGTCCCAACTTCTCTTCAGAGGCTTTGGCAGTTAAAGGCGCATAGGACACCGCCCTCATCATTTAAATGCTCCAATGCATGCCCTAGATGGGACGCTCTGCCGCGACTAGCAGAGCATTATGGACCTTGTAGTTTCTTTTGTCTCCAGATGGAGCACACAATGTTGTTGTTGTAACATTCATAGCCCCCAGATGGGCCTCGTGTGCTGGTGGATATGCTAAATCTATTGCTGCCCCACGAAGTCAGCCTGCTTGATAACAGACCGAGTGGGCCTCACATACTGGGGTGGTGCTCCTTCGCGGCAGGGTATACCGCGTATTTATTCAAGCTCCAAAGTACCCAACGTTCGGTACTTTGGAGCTGGGAGAGATATATATATGTTGCATTTTTACTAATTTGTGTGCTATTATAGGTTTGCACTGTACATACATTCTCGGAGTCATCTGCATTTTAAAGATAGTGTGCTGTTTTAAGTCTGCACTGTATATACACCAAGCACACCAGCCCTTATTAGTGGAATGAGTGGGGGACTCATTTACACTGGTCTTGATCAACCCACATCTGCATTTATGCACTTCACTATCGGCGCATTAACAACATTATGTAACTTCCCATGTTCCATGACTTTTCTATATATTTCTGCCCATCATATATACATGCGTAAACACAGTCACTAAAGACTCTGCACATGATTAGTGCCTCAGATTGTACAGGCATTAGAGGGTGGCATTGGACCAATTAATAGCGTAAGATGACATATATACTCCGCAAGTGTTACTTTTTAGCACTGATATGAGGAGGTATTGCACCACGTCACTAACACAATCACTATTTATTCGCACTAGGCACGCACGCCTCCTCATATATGTATATATATCACAGCACTACATCCCTCATAAGCACTTTCTATATATTTTTTTATAAGAATCTCTCCAGAGGCCATGACCCCTGCATTTAGGCGGTAATTTTGCAGTATAGGCTATCCTGCGGACTCGTCAGCACTATTAGGCACTCAAGACACAGCTGAACACACAGCAGACCGCATTGAATAGGCAACTCACACTATCCTACAAGCACGGCCAATCACACGCATAATACCATCAATGCGCGTGTTTCCCCTCACCCCCTACTGTCTTTAGCTTTAGCTCCCTGCAACCGCGGACACACACAGCCCTTGAATTTGGGAACACACGGCTAATTGTATGGGATAGTGGGAAGCCGATCTTTTCGCTCAGCACATAGCAACTTACTTGGTCGGGGCGTTAATTCTGTCTCGATTTTGGTTCATGGATATTGCAAGGCTTGAGCATTTGCATGTAAACGGTCTGTCTCCGGGGCCTCTGCCTCATATTGATGTATTGATGTTTACTCAGTTATTTTGCCATTACAGTCTATGCAAAAAAATCTGCTGATGTCACTGCCACCTATCGCAGTAAAGCAATTCTACAGTAACAGCATGCTACATGTAGTAAAAATGCAAATTCATTGCAATGAACACAGAAAAAATACTGCCACTGTTATATAAAATGCACCATTTTCACTTAAGCGCTATGTGAGCAAGGTCACATGTCTGGCGGCCGAAACGCGTCATTTGGACTATGATGATACAATAAACGACACTTACCTGTGCCTACCGAGTGTGTACCCTGGTGTTGCGCCGTTCTGGGTTTTTGCGCTTTGGGATTTAGTTTTGGATATATATACCCACTTTAACTAGGTGGAGAAGCCCTGGTAGGGAGGCCAGCTTCTTGTTACCTTCTAAGGTCACTGCAGGCCCTGGCAGCTGCAGTCCCACCCAATCACTAACATGAAGGGTGCAGTGTACCGCAATCCTAGAATTCCAGGTGTGCGCTTACCTTCCTTGTAAACACTGTTGCAGATTGTTCGCAGAAAATCCAAAGATTAAATTTATGATCAGGATTTGTTATGTGACTTCTATTGCCCAATTAAATGAAATGTACGTGCGACGAAAGTTATGGGAATCAGTCCCTATGTTTAATGACTCAGGGCTTCGGTCTCTATCTCAGTACCACGACTTTCCTACCAGATATGAACTAAAGCCTGCACTCACCGAAAGATTATATGAAAATAGGGACATGTTCATATTAAGTGTCAAAGAGGCTTCAAACAAGGCACGTGGGTGCTATGAACAAGAGCAATTTTTTGATTTAAGTCAAAGACTCTGTTAAAAGGTAGCACTTCCTGTGTCAGCCTACATGACGGACAATGAAAACAACCACTGGCAAAGCCAGTGGGTCTCACCTTTAAAAGCCCGGGCTATTGGCTTTGCCAATGCTTGTTGGCATTGGTATCTGAATGAATGTGTCAAAAACACAAGTGCAAGCAAGGCCAGCAATCTTAAAGAAGGAAAATAAACAAAGAGAGAATGAAAGAAACAAAGAAAGAAGAAAGAAAGAAAGGAGAGGGGGGAAGAAAGAGATAGAGAATTGAAACACATGCACTGCCAGGGAATGCTCAGTAACAAATAAAAAAGCATCGACAAAGCCAATTAGGTTTGGTTTTGGTTTCCAGTATTTTGACTTTGACAATGCTTGTTTGGTTTTGTCATGGTGTTGTAAAAGTTTATTTTTGAGGAGCTGCCAGCCCTCGCCAGTATATTTAAAAAAAATAAACACTGACTAAAAGCACCAACATTTCTGGGCCTCAAAAAGCACAGTTTTAAATAGTAGGCCATAGAACTAAAGGGAACTACTTTATGATATTTTCTTTGTGAAACAGCAGATCGCTGTCACTCACAGTTAAGTTAGCCAATGTTTGAAATGGGCTGACCCATTGCCCCATGCTGTATTCTATGTCTGAAAGTCTGTTCATGAGTGTTGTGTTCTGTGGTTGTATGTATCTACCTAAGCGTGGTGTGTGCATATGTGTGTGATGGACCTGTGTTTCCATTTGCATTGTACAGCATTCCATCCATCAACTGTTTCCTTTGCATATGTCGCCCTAAGTGGGAAGGGTATGCCCAGACGTGGGTCCCGTGCTCACTACACTACTGGTTTCAAGCTAGCCTGGCTGATGCCCTGAAACCGGTCCCAGGATACTTGTTTCCGGTCCAGGGAGGACCTGACTTGGCAGTTCTGGCTGGACTGTTCCCCCAAGGAACAGGGTCAAGACTGATTTGCATATGGCTGGGTCCAAACTGGGGTGGTGTGGTGAGCAAAAGAATGATGTATTAAACCCAAATCCTTGTGACTGTGGGTGAATGTTTGCATTGAACAGCATTCCGTCCATTATGGAAAGGGTCCCGTGCTCATTTGCAGTTCCGGGCTGGACTGTTCCCACAAGAAACAGGGTCAAGACAAATTTGCATATGACTAGGTCCAAACTGGAGAGCAAAAGAATGATGGATTAAACCCAGATCTTTGTGACTGGGGGTGAATGTTTGCATTGTACAGCATTCCGTCCATCAATTGTTTCTTTTCCATATAAATATCAGCATGGTTTGGTGTATTTGTGCCATGTGTGGGTTTGTGGCGTATGTGTGAATATGGTGGGCTGGCGTTCTGATGTCCTGTCTGTTTATATGTGTTTGAGGGAAATTATTTTAGCAAAGACAGCTGCATCCATTGGCCCCTTCATGGAAAGCAAGAGGTTTGTGTTTGCTGTTCATATATCCGTGTGCTTATTGACTGTAGTTTGTCTTTGTGGTTTGTCTATGTGTTTTCGATCAGTTACTTTTGAGATCTGGCTTCACAGTGCAGCAGTTTATTTGACCTATTGTTATTATTTCTTTTTATTATTCAGAAAGGGGTGCATGCCCTCAACCAGAGGAGTTGCTCGCTCCACTCCTATAGACTGCCTGCATAGCAATACCCGAGGGACTATTCTACATCTTAAAAGTAAACAGACTCATTACACATTACGTTTGTTTACATTATACGTGTAATCTATTGCACCACAGCAGGCTTTTTAAAAATGTTTTTGCCATTATCTGCATTTTGCACCTTGCGGCATATCGAATACACTTATAAACAAGCTTAGCAAAACCAAAATATATGGCTTCTATATGCCAACACAGGCATGCACAAATGTTGTTTGCATACTTTGCACATTAAAAAATGTTTGGTTAGACATGTTTTGTGTTGACTGTGGATTGCCGTTACTGTTTGTCTGTGTGTGGTTTGAGTGTGCAATGATGCGAATTGTCTGTCTTCTGCAAGTGTGATATTCGCATATATTTGTGAGTTGAGTGTGCGTTACAGTTTGTGTTGTGTGCCCGTTTAAGTAAAGTATTCATGTTAGGCACATGATTGCTGTGAATGTGGAATGTAGTGTGTGTACCTGTGGTACATGGCAGTGCATTGGGTGCAAGTGTTACATGGATGTTTACGAAGTCTGAATCAGTGTCAGGTGTAGTGCACGTTTGTATGACTTTCCGTTTGCTGTACATATGTGTTCATATGTGCGACACTGTGATATATACATATATATATGTGTGTGATGATGAATGTATGAGGCTTGTTTGGAGTACACCTGCATGAGTATGCAAGATGCGATTATATGTGTGTGTGCGCGTGGTTAGCTGTGCATGTGTGATGCGCACCCGTGTGTGTTTTGCGTCTGCTTCTTGATTGCTGATTTCTGTAGAGTTTGTACTCTTGTGTGTGTGTGTGTCAGTTGCGTTAAAGTGTGCATGATGTCCCTGCCTGTGTGACACACATGACATTCAACACACACCACCCCGGAGTTCTCACACACTGACAAAAGTATACGCATGCCCGCCGCCTGGACCGTGCAATGAATGAGTGCCTCGGAGTGCGTGCAGTCCCGTCCGGTACAATGAATGAGTGCCTTAGAAAGTGTGCAGTCCCCTCCGTACAATGAATGAGTGCCTCAGAAAGTGTGCAGTCCCGTCCGGTACAATGAATGAGTGCCTCGGAGTGTGTGCAGTCCCGTCCGGTACAATGAATGAGTGCCTCAGAAAGTGTGCAGTCCCGTCCGGTACAATAAATGAGTGCCTCGGAGTGTGTGCAGTCTCCTCCGGTACAATAAATGAGTGCCTCAGAAAGTGTGCAGTCTCCTCCGTACAATGAATGAGTGCCTCAGAAGTGTGTAGTCCCGTCCGGTACAATGAATGAGTGCCTCGGAGTGTGTGCAGTCCCGCCAATACACCCGGCAGCTCCCGCGCGGAGCCCCTCGCGCCGACGCACGCCGCCCTCGCTCTAAAAAGTTCGCTTACCGCCCTGTGCCGCATGGAGGCTCCGGCCGGCAGCGCTGGGACTCCCTCCTCCGACCGCGGTCCGTCTGCGCCTCTGACAGCCGCTCCGTCTGAGGCAAGCTGCATGCCAAGACATTCCCGGCTCGAACACGCCCTCCCGAGCCCTGTCACCGCTGCCCAGGGCAGTGCTGAAGACAGCGAGTCTGAGGAGGCTTCGTTCTGTCCCCGTCCCCACCAAGGGGCAGGCCGATCTGTGCTCCGGGGGACGCCTGGGCTGTATCCGTGCCGCGTGCCTGAAAAAAGGCAGGAGGTGAAGAGGCTAAAAAAAGTACTTTGTGTAGCTGCCTAGATTTCCCCTGCTCCCAAACAGGTGTAACTTCTCTAGCAATTCTTTGCATTTTTTAGTCACCACAACACTGCATTCTGGGACCTGTAGTTTAATTCTACCATTTCGATGACCTGTATTTTATGTTATGATCAGGGCTTTAAGTGGGATGAAAAAACTGAGGTGGGGTCTCTCAAGGGGCGTGGCCAATGTAATTAGGGCATGGCTTAAAACACCTAAACTAAAAATCTGTGCTAAGCACAGTGTGCCGCCATAGCCGGCTTGTATTTTGCTGTTTCTGTCATTGCATCCAGATATGTGATACAACAAGTAACATCATACCTACAGCAAGTCAGGACTATTGGCTTTGTCAAAGGTTGTTAGTTGCATAAGATAGATAAGCAGCAACTATGGCTTGTATATAATATTGAAAAAGCTTCCACTTAAAGCCCTGGTGACACCACAACAATGTTGCTGCTTCTGAGTTTCAAAAAGAGAAGGGAAATCCGGAAAGAAAATGACTTTCTTTAACCCCTTCGCTACTAGGCCTCCCCCCCCCCCCCCCCCCCCCGTGCTAAGCCTTTTTTGGCTATTTGGGGTAGTGCACTCTTAGGCCCCTGTAACTTTTTGACCACATTAGGTATCCATGCCAAATTTGCGTCCTTTTTTTCCAACATCATGGGTATTCTAAAGGTGCCCAGGGTTTATGGATTCCCCTGGAGGGGTCCCAGAAATTAGCCAAAATACAGCTACATTTTGTTTTTTTGGGGAAAAATTGGAAAAAAGGGCTGCAAATGAAAGCGTCTGGGTTTTTCCCTGCAAATGGTATAAAAAAAGGGTTCGTGGGGCTGAACTCACCATTTTCCCAGCATTTAGGAAATGACAGACTTTTGTCAGAAAACCAAAAATGTTTACACAGTTTTGGCATTTTTCTGGGACATAGCCTATTTCTGCTATTTTTTGTGCTTTCAACCCCCTTCCAGTTAATGGTAGACATGGGTGTGAAAGAAATAATGGATCCTGGAAAGCTATACATTTCAGAAAAGTAGACAACATTTTGAATTCAGCAAGGGGTCATTTGTGTAGATCCTTCAAGGTTTCTTTATAGAAACTAACAGTTAAATATAGGAAAAATTGAAAATTAGTTTAAAAAAACAGCCTTTTGTGTCAATGTTTTCACCTGTAACTTCTTCTTATTATGACAGCTCTTTGAAAGCAATATACCGTTACATCCGCTGGACCTTTCTGGTTGTGGGGATATATAGGACTTGTGGGTTCACCAAGAACCCGACGAAACCAGAGTCAAAAACTGAGCAGCAATTTGCAATGGCTTTTTATTATGTACCGGGTATATAGCAATTATTGTGGGAAAATGTATACATGGAAAAATCGGTATGAAAGACACCTATGTATTTCTGAAATGGGAACAAATGATAGAGTTTATAAACAGTAGATATTTGCACATTTTCGAAATTGGGAATACTCATACTAGCTTGAGAATTATCAGTCATTTTTCAAAATGACTTATTTTTTACACAATGTCTTTCATTTGGAAGGCAGAAATGCATCGGAAGTCAATAGGTAATAACAGTTACTTTACAAATCTGAATTACCCTAAGTCTCCCGATAAAAATGGTACCTCACTTGTGTGGGTAGGCATAGTGCCCACGACAGGAAATGGCTCAAAACCCAACAAGAGCACACCACATTTTCACAATGAAAAATGACCCTTTTTTTGCAAAGTGCGTAGCTGTAGTTTTTGAACCCTAGCTCTGCCGGCACCTAGGGAAACCTAGCAAACCTATACATTTTTTAAAACTAGACACCCGAGGGAATCTAGGATGGGGTGACTTGACTGCCTCCCACCAGGTTCTGTTACCCAGAATCCCTTTCAAACCTACAAAATTGTCAAAAAAACCACATTTTCCCCACATTTCTGTGGTGGAAACTTCTGGAATCTGCGTGGATTCACAAATTTCCACCCACCCCACGTTCCCCAAAGTCTTCCAAGAAAAATGGTACCTCACTTGTGTGGGTCGGCTTAGTGCCCGCGACAGGAAACGGCGCAAAACACAACGTAGACACACCTCAATTTCGCAGTGAAAAATGACCCTTTTTTGGCAAAGTGCCTAGCTGTGGTTTTTTAACCATAGCTCTGCTGGCACCTAGGGAAACCTAGCAAACCTATACATTTTTGAAAACTACACACCCAGGGGAATCCAGTATGGGGTGACTTGACTGCCTCCCACCAGGTTCTGTTACCCAGAATCCCTTGCAAACCTAAAAAATTGTCAAAAAAACCACATTTTGCCCCCATTTCTGTGGTGGAAAGTTCTGGAATCCACGTGGATCCACAAATTTCTACCCACCCCGCATTCCCAAAAGTCTTCAGAGAAAAATGGTACCTCACTTGTGTGGGTCGGCCTAGTGCCCGCGACAGGAAATGGCGCAAAACGCAACATGGACACACCTCAATTTCGGATTGAAAAATGACCCTTTTTTGGCAAAGTGCCTAGCTGAAGTTTTTGAACCATAGCTCTGCCGGCACCTAGAGAAACCTAGCAAACCTACACATTTTTGTAAACTAGACACCCAGGAGAATCCAGGATGGGGTGACTTGACTGCCTCCCACCAGGTTCTGTTACCCAGAATTCCTTGCAAACCTAAAAAATTGTCCAGAAAAAAAAAAATGTCCCCACATTTCTGTGGTGGAAAGTTCTGGAATCCGCATGGATCCACAAATTTCCACACACCCCACGTTCCCCAAAGTCTTCCGAGAAAAATGGTACCTCACTTGTGTGGGTCAGCCTAGTGCTCGCGACAGGAAACGGCGCAAAACGCAACGTGGACACGCCTCAATTTCGCAGTGAAAAATGACCCATTTTTGGCAAAGTGCCTAGCTGTAGTTTTTGAACCATAGCTCAGCCGGCACCTAGGGAAACTTAGCAAACCTATACATTTTTGAAAACTACACACCCAGGGAAATCCAGGACAGGGTGACTTGACTGTCTCCCACCAGGTTCTGTTACCCAGAATCCCTTGTAAACCTAAAAAATTGTCAAAAAAACACATTTTGCCCACATTTCTGTGGTGGAAAGTTCTGGAATCTGTGTGGATCCACAAATTTCCACCCACCTCGCGTTCCCCAAAGTCTTTCGAGAAAAATGGTACCTCACTTGTGTGGGCCGGCCTAGTGCCCGCGACAGGAAACGGCACAAAACACAACGTGGACACACCACAATTTCACAATGAAAAATGACCCTTTTTTGGCAAAGTGCCTAGCTGTAGTTTTTGAACCATAGCTCTGCCGGCACCTAGGGAAACCTAGCAAACCTATACATTTTTGAAAACTAGACACCCAATGGAATGCAGGATGGGATGACTTGACTGCCTCCCACCAGGTTCTGTTACCCAGAATCCCTTGCAAACCTAAAAAATTGTCCAAAAAAACACATATTGCCCACATTTCTGTGGTGGAAGGTTCTGTAATCCTCGTGGATCCACAAATTTCCACCCACCCCGCGTTCCCCAAAGTCTTCCAACAAAAATAGTACCTCACTTGTGTGTGTCGGCCTAGTGCCTGCGACAGGAAATGGCGCAAAACGTAATGTGGACACACCTCAATTTCGCAGTGAAAAATGACCCTTTTTTGGCAAAGTGCCTAGCTGTAGTTTTTTAACGTTAGCTCTGCCGGTACCTAGGGAAACCTACCAAACCCACACATTTCTGAAAACTAGACACTCAAGGGATTTACCCAGAATCCCTTGCAAACCTCAATTTTAGCTGAAAAATCCACTTTTTTCACACATTTTTGTGTGGGAAAGTTGTGGCATCACCGGGCTGACACAAATTTCCTACCACTCAGTGTTCCCCCATATCTCCCAATAAAAACGGTGCCTCACTCGTGTGGGAGGCCCAAGTACCCACGAAACGCAAGGTCCCAAAACGTATTGAGGCGACATCAAAATTGCCTATCACCAAACAACCTGGTTTTGCAAGGGGGGTCACCTGGGTTTTGGCCCTGTGCTCGGCGGCCATCTAGGGAAACCTACCAAACCCACACATTTCTGAAAACTAGACACCCAGGGGCTATTAGGGAGGTATGGCTTGCGTGGATCCCCCAACGTTTCCTTACCCAGAATCCCCTGCAAACCTCAATTTTAGCTGAAAAAATCACTTTTTTCACACATTTTTGTGTGGGAAAGTTGTGGCATCACTGGGCTTACACAAATTCCATCATGAGCACTGAAAGGGTTAAAGGATTTCCCTTCCCCTACAACACTCACCTGGCATGGCGGCATGCTGTAACTTCTCCTAGTGAGAAGTGAGCAGTGTGAGCACGCGCACATCGATCTGCCTGCTGTCACTGCAATCCGGAAAAAAACGCACCGCCTGTGCCAGGGCACAAAACAGAGCCCCATAGAGACCCGTTTCGAGGCCCCCTTTAAAAAACTGCCGGTGCTCAGCACCGGTGAGACTCAGTCCACTTAAAGCCCTGGTTATGATGATATGTATTGTTACCACCACGGACGTCAATTCACCGAAAAGCCAAGGGGTAGCGGAAGTGAAATCACAAGCACTTTGACCTCCACTTCCACACACACACGTACTTACGCATACACACAAATACACTCTCTCATATATAAACACACCCTCACTCGCAAGCACGCACACAACATACATTTAAAAGCATTTTTTTTTACCTAACTCAGCTGCTGTCGAAGGGCATATTCCAGCTTATTTTACTCAATTTTTATTACACTATTAGTGAATAATATATTTTATTTATTCACTATTAGTGTAATACAAAATTGACAGAATATAAAGAAAGTGGAGCCACAATCTGCCCCTGTGTTCCTGGCACTGATTTTGCCACCTCTGAGGATAGGAGTCGCAAAGGCAGTGCTGTGGGTAGCAAAGACCTTTAAATGATGTCCATGGTTACAACTGTTTAAAGCCCGCATCTTAAACATTGTGCTTTTCAGCAGACACATTAACCCTTAATGCTATTTTAAGGCGAGTTAAACCTGTGACTAGACTCCACACACGTGTCTCTAGCAGATGTATTAACCACCAGAGTTAGCTTACTGTTTTTGTTGCATGAAAATTAGTGGATACACATCTCTCTCCCCAGCAGGGACATTAACCATGTAGGATATTTTAAAATTCCACCTGTTTGTGACTAGATAAGTAAGCCAAAACAGATTACTACCACACTTGTCCTTGTTGCCAAATTCCTTGGGGCAGAGTTAAAAAGAAATAAATAAGTAAGACTCTGGACCTGATCACGATCTTGGCAGAGTGGATACTGAGTCACAAACGTGACAGATATCCAATCCGCCGTATTACAAGTGCCACAGGATATAATGGAATTGAAATTCGGAGGACGGGATAACTGCCACGTTAGTGACGGAGAATCCCACCTGCCAAGATCGTAATCCGGCCCTCTGTTGCTCTCGACACCGCCCCTCGTCACTCTACCCCTTTTGTTCTGTTACAAATTGACCCTTAGTTAATGGGATCCTAACATAATTGTTTTAGGTCTGGCGCTGGCCAAGACCGTTAGCTTTGAATGCAATTATGTATATAATATACTTATTATATCAGCCATCCCTTTTCATCCATTGGTCTGTTGTCTCATTCACATTTTGTGCCATCCACCACAGCATACAGCATGAAGCACAGAGGACGCCCATTTCAGCCCCTGGCTTACTTCATTATTAGTGACATCATTCAGCTCTTGCACAAAGTGCAACGACACAGAAAAAGTAGCCCTTTCTGTGCCAGGGACTTTTGGCCTAATATGTGTTTTATTGCGGAACAAAAATTCACTTTTGCATTTACTTTATGTTTGGTTATCTTTTATTTTTGGCACAGGACTGACAGCTCCCATGTCAGTGCTACCAGGTTGTTTGGGCCCACAACATGCATAAATCATTACTTTTACCAAACAAAATATACAATCAATCAGGATTTATAAAGCACAGCTAATCATCTGATAGGATATCTAGACACTTGCATGTCCTGGAAACTTATTTCAAGAGCCAGGTCATGAGGGCCATTCGGAATTCCAAAAATGAGTTGATTATCCGGAGTTGCGTGGGAAGGCTGTTCCAGCTCCTTGCTGCGCTGTGGTAGAAGAAATGTTGTCCACTTCTGCTTCGGTAGATGCAGGGAGCATGGGCATGTGAGAGGGATGCAGAGTAGATGCAGGGAGTATGGGCATGTGAGAGGGAGGCAGAGCATAGTCTCTGATTGTTGGTGGAAGTTCAGGGGTGGTTAATGTAGGGGGGTCCTTGGTTGTGTAGAGTCTTGTGTGCATGAGTCAGCAGATGGAATTGTCATCTCTTCTATAAGGGGAGCCAGTGGAGGTGCCTGAGGCTGGTTTGTCGGGAAGGGCCTCGCTGGCTGCGGTGTTCTGTATGGTCTGAAGTCTCTGTAGGAGGTGTGTGCCAATTAATATGTAGAGGGCATTACCGTAGTTCAGTCGGCTGGGGATGAGGGTCTGTGCCACAGTGCATCTCGTGTTGTCAAAGAGTCAGAATAAAATACCACTAACCTGAAAGTAGTGGCCAGCAGGGCGATGCGCGAAGCCTGTTCTACCATTTCCCCTATGGTATCTCCCGAGAGCGAGTAGTACGCAGCTCGCAAAAAAGGCAAAACACAGGGGAAAGGGAGAATGGGATAAAATAACAAAAGAAGAGCCTGGTTGACGATAATAGGTGGGCCTCGTCTGTAGAGATAGTAATGAGGAATCTGTTCCTATCCTCTGTGTGAAGTCAGCCCTGTATGCATGCCCACAGGTATAACAATTGCTTAGCTTTTAAACAAGAAGTAATCGTTGGTGAATTTTTTCAAAATTCAAAGAAAGTTAAATATCATGAATCAATCAGAGACACACCAAAAACAAAACAAACCGTGTTGATTCAAGACTTTATATATCCATTAATTGCTGCATGGGTTATAAGGCTGTTGAACCATGGTTTTAGAGGATAACAAATAATAATAATAATACCAAAATGACAGAACATATAATGGGAAAGTGCAACATATATATATACAACACGTAACTAATACAAAAATCAAAATACACAAGGACGTTGCTGGGAAATCTGTCCAATTGTTGCCAACTAAACCCTGTGTTATTATTCACATTGATTTCACAGGTGTAGTGGATCGGGACATGATACCATTGAGCGTCGACGTTTTGACCGAAGATGTACATGTTATTGGAGAAACATCACAGGGGGCTTCTTCAGGACTGTGTGGTGTCCTATTAACAGCTGAGAGCGAATGAAGCAAGCGATAAAATAGATCCTTGTTGTTTGGGGAGGACAATGTTGAGTACATTCATGTCCCGTGTGTGTTTCAGAGTGAAAACACTGTCGCTTCTGGTGATTGTCGGTGTGATCTTTGGCAGATTGGATAGATATCCTTGTGAATTCAGATAGGGTCCTGGCAGTTACTGCCGAGTGACCTTGTCAGCGGTCCGCAGCTTGATGCCTTCATTTGTTGAGCCGCAGTTGACGCTCAATAGTATCATGTCCAGAACCACTACACCCTTGAAATCAATGTGAATAATAACACAGGGTTTAGTTGGCAACAATTGGATAGATAATCCCAGCAACGTCCTTGTGTATTTTGATTTTTGTATCAGTTATGTGTTATATATATATATATATATATATATATATATATATGCAAAAAAGAAGTAGAGAACTCTGGGTAGTTCTCAAGTTTAGGTGGAAAGCATCACCTGTATAGAGCACTCTCAACACCAGCGACACTCTAGATCTGCTCACCTCAAATGTCTGCTTTTCTATCAAAGTTTTTAAGCATAGGATTAGCACAGTGCTATCCACGCCGAGATAGAAATGGACAAAGTCTTTTGCCATTTCTACAGCAAAGTCTTTAAGCATAGGACTAGCACAGTGCTGACCTTGCCGAGCTTTAAAATGACAAAAGCCATTTACCACTCCAAGCACAGTATTACAGCTTTGAATTGGTAAAATACCAACCAAGCCAACCTGAAATGAGTAAAAGCAACCCCTGACACAGTGTTTCGCTCTAATTAGAGCTCTTCAGAGAGGTATAGCTTTGTCCAGACACAAGGGAGCACCCAGTATAAGTCAAAAAAATACCCTTTCAGGCATAGAGTGACGAATAAATTATGCAAAAAAGAAGTAGAGAACTCTGGGTAGTTCTCAAGTTTAGGTGGAAAGCAGCTCCTGTATAGAGCACTCTCAACACCAGCGACACTCTAGATCTGCTCACCTCAAATGTCTGCTTTTCTATCAAAGTTTTTAAGCATAGGATTAGCACAGTGCTATCCACGCCGAGATAGAAATGGACAAAGTCTTTTGCCATTTCTACAGCAAAGTCTTTAAGCATAGGACTAGCACAGTGCTGACCTTGCCGAGCTGTAAAATGACAAAAGCCATATACCACTCCAGGCACAGTATTACAGCTTTGAATTGGTAAAATACCAACCAAGCCAACCTGAAATGAGTAAAAGCAACCCCTGACACAGTGTTTCGCTCTAATTAGAGCTCTTCAGAGAGGTATAGCTTTGTCCAGATACAAGGGAGCACCCAGTATAAGTCAAAAAAATACCCTTTCAGGCATAGAGTGACGAATAAATTATGCAAAAAAGAAGTAGAGAACTCTGGGTAGTTCTCAAGTTTAGGTGGAAAGCAGCTCCTGTATAGAGCACTCTCAACACCAGCGACACTCTAGATCTGCTCACCTCAAATGTCTGCTTTTCTATCAAAGTTTTTAAGCATAGGATTAGCACAGTGCTATCCACGCCGAGATAGAAATGGACAAAGTCTTTTGCCATTTCTACAGCAAAGTCTTTAAGCATAGGACTAGCACAGTGCTGACCTTGCCGAGCTGTAAAATGACAAAAGCCATTTACCACTCCAGGCACAGTATTACAGCTTTGAATTGGTAAAATACCAACCAAGCCAACCTGAAATGAGTAAAAGCAACCCCTGACACAGTGTTTCGCTCTAATTAGAGCTCTTCAGAGACGTATAGCTTTGTCCAGACACAAGGGAGCACCCAGTATAAGTCAAAAAAATACCCTTTCAGGCATAGAGTGACGAATAAATTATGCAAAAAAGAAGTAGAGAACTCTGGGTAGTTCTCAAGTTTAGGTGGAAAGCAGCTCCTGTATAGAGCACTCTCAACACCAGCGACACTCTAGATCTGCTTACCTCAAATGTCTGCTTTTCTATCAAAGTTTTTAAGCATAGGATTAGCCAAGATAGAAATGGACAAAGTCTTTTGCCATTTCTACAGCAAAGTCTTTACGCATAGGACTAGCACAGTGCTGACCTTGCCGAGCTGTAAAATGACAAAAGCCATTTACCACTCCAGGCACAGTATTACAGTTTTGAATTGGTAAAATACCAACCAAGCCAACCTGAAATGAGTAAAAGCAACCCCTGACACAGTGTTTCGCTCTAATTAGAGCTCTTCAGAGAGGTATAGCTTTGTCCAGACACAAGGGAGCACCCAGTATAAGTCAAAAAAATACCCTTTCAGGCATAGAGTGACGAATAAATTATGCAAAAAAGAAGTAGAGAACTCTGGGTAGTTCTCAAGTTTAGGTGGAAAGCAGCTCCTGTATAGAGCACTCTCAACACCAGCAACACTCTAGATCTGCTCACCTCAAATGTCTGCTTTTCTATCAAAGTTTTTAAGCATAGGATTAGCACAGTGCTATCCACGGCGAGATATAAATGGACAAAGTCTTTTGCCATTTCTACAGCAAAGTCTTTAACCATAGGACTAGCACAGTGCTGACCTTGCCGAGCTGTAAAATGACAAAAGCCATTTACCACTCCAGGCACAGTATTACAGCTTTGAATTAGTAAAATACCAACCAAGCCAACCTGAAATGAATAAAAGCAACCCCTGACACAGTGTTTCGCTCTAATTAGAGCTCTTCAGAGAGGTATAGCTTTGTCCAGACACAAGGGAGCACCCAGTATAAGTCAAAAAAATACCCTTTCAGGCATAGAGTGACAAATAAATTATGCAAAAAAGAAGTAGAGAACTCTGGGTAGTTCTCAAGTTTAGGTGGAAAGCAGCTCCTGGAGTGGTAAATGGCTTTTGTCATTTTACAGCTCGGCAAGGTCAGCACTGTGCTAGTCCTATGCTTAAAAACTTTGATAGAAAAGCAGACATTTGAGGTGAGCAGATCTAGAGTGTCGCTGGTGTTGAGAGTGCTCTATACAGGAGCTGCTTTCCACCTAAACGTGAGAACTACCCAGAGTTCTCTACTTCTTTTTTGCATAATTTATTCGTCACTCTATGCCTGAAAGGGTATTTTTTTGACTTATACTGGGTGCTCCCTTGTGTCTGGACAAAGCTATACCTCTCTGAAGAGCTCTAATTAGAGCGAAACACTGTGTCAGGGGTTGCTTTTACTCATTTCAGGTTGGCTTGGTTGGTATTTTACTAATTCAAAGCTGTAATACTGTGCCTGAAGTGATAAATGGCTTTTGTCATTTTACAGCTCGGCAAGGTCAGCACTGTGCTAGTCCTATCCTTAAAGACTTTGCTGTAGAAATGGCAAAAGACTTTGTCCATTTCTATCTCGGCGTGGATAGCACTGTGCTAATCCTAAGCTTAAAGACTTTGATAGAAAAGCAGACATTTGAGGTGAGCAGATCTAGAGTGTCGCTGGTGTTGAGAGTGCTCTATACAGGAGCTGCTTTCCACCTAAACTTGAGAACTACCCAGAGTTCTCTACTTCTTTTTTGCATAATTTATTCGTCACTCTATGCCTGAAAGGGTATTTTTTTGACTTATACTGGGTGCTCCCTTGTGTCTGGACAAAGCTATACCTCTCTGAAGAGCTCTAATTAGAGCGAAACACTGTGTCAGGGGTTGCTTTTACTCATTTCAGGTTGGCTTGGTTGGTATTTTACCAATTCAAAGCTGTAATACTGTGCCTGAAGTGGTAAATGGCTTTTGTCATTTTACAGCTCGGCAAGGTCAGCACTGTGCTAGTCCTATGGTTAAAGACTTTGCTGTAGAAATGGCAAAAGACTTTGTCCATTTCTATCTCGGCTTGGATAGCACTGTGCTAATCCTATGCTTAAAAACTTTGATAGAAAAGCAGACATTTGAGGTGAGCAGATCTAGAGTGTCGCTGGTGTTGAGAGTGCTCTATACAGGAGCTGCTTTCCACCTAAACTTGAGAACTACCCAGAGTTCTCTACTTCTTTTTTGCATAATTTATTCGTCACTCTATGCCTGAAAGGGTATTTTTTTTACTTATACTGGGTGCTCCCTTGTGTTTGGACAAAGCTATACCTCTCTGAAGAGCTCTAATTAGAGTGAAACACTGTGTCAGGGGTTGCTTTTACTCATTTCAGGTTGGCTTGGTTGGTATTTTACCAATTCAAAGCTGTAATACTGTACCTGGAGTGGTAAATGGCTTTTGTCATTTTACAGCTCGGCAAGGTCAGCACTGTGCTAGTCCTCTGCTTAAAGACTTTGCTGTAGAAATGGCAAAAGACTTTGTCCATATCTATCTCGGCGTGGATAGCACTGTGCTAATCCTATGCTTAAAAACTTTGATAGAAAAGCAGACATTTGAGGTGAGCAGATCTAGAGTGTCGCTGGTGTTGAGAGTGCTCTATACAGGAGCTGCTTTCCACCTAAACTTGATATATATATATATATATATATATATATATATATATATATCTATATACACTTAAAAAACCATAGGTTTCACACAGGTTATAGTTAGGTGGATATTTCACTCGTAAAAAACCAATGAAATTCCCCCGTTATAGTTAGTTCAGATAACTATAACTTGCGTGCCAGCAATCCACTGCTCATGACGTCACATATTACATCACTCATGACATCACTGATGACATCATCCTTGTGATAGAGTGGCGGTCGCGCGAGTTATAGTTATCTGAACTAACTATAACGGGGGAATTTCATTGTTTTTTTACGAGTGAAATATCCACCTAACTATAACCTGTGTGAAACCTATGGTTTTTTAAGTGAATTTGCAAGGTTTTTTAAATGCTAACTCCTAACTATAACGTGTGTGAAACCTATGGTTTTTTAAGTGAATTTGCACGGTTTTTTAAATGCTAAGTTATGTATTTATCAATTTATTTTTTTTTCAAGGTTTTTCACCGTGCACGCGCTTTGGGCACACGGTGCACTGCGCGCACCGTGCGCGCACCCCGCAATTTTTAAAAATAAAAAAATAATAATTTTTCCCCTTGGGGTCCTTCTGTGACCCCCTGACAAAGGCTAGGGGGTCAGGAACTCTCTTCCCTGCCCCTTTTTCACGTTTTCCACCTTTTTTCCCCCTTTCCTTTTCAGTGCGAGAGACAAAATGGCGTCCGACACTTCCTGATTTCGACCGATTCGAATGTTTACCAACATCTAGCAACCAATCAGAATTTTGCTCGCGTACGGCACCGTGCGCGCACGGTGCGCGCGTATAGATATTTATATGCTTTTAAATGCTATTTTATCAGGAAATACTGAACAGATTGACACCAGACCTGCAAAAGGCACTTCCCTGACCTGAGGACTACCTCTCTGCCAAATTTCAAGTAATTCTGTTCAGCCGTTCGGGCTGTACCTTCGACTAAAGGTCCTATGGAAAAATGCATGGGGAAAACGCGTTTTGGGACCCCCCTTTTTTCTCGGCCCCCGCTTGACGAATCACCCCGAGACTTTCTGAGTAGGAGCTGAGCGGAGCGCCCCATTTGTTTAGAAAATTTCGCGAGGATTCGTCAACCGGCGCCAAAGTTATTCAAAATAGAATTTTGAGATTTCCTATGGAAACACGATCCTAACTATAACTATCTACTGGCGACCGCCAGTAGATAATAAATATATATATATATATATATATATATATATATATATTCACTGAAAAAACCATAGGTTTCAGGGGTGTTATAGTTAGCTGGACTTTTCACTTGTACAAAACCATTGAAATTCCCCCGTTATAGTTAGTTCCGCTAACTATAACTCGCGCGCCCGCAATGCACTGCTGATGACGTCACATATTACATCACTCATGACATGGTCAGTGACATCACTCATGACATCACTGATGACATCTCAAATGACATCACTGATGACATCACTGATGACATCATCCAGTGAATGTGTGTTTTTCTGAAAATTAAATATGTTTTATATATGTATATCTCAAGGTCGATGGAAGAATAAATGGGAATATAAGTGTCTAAATGGATGATTTGTTTTTGAAAAATTGATTGTGTAACTGACTGATTAAGTGTATCATAGTGAATACATGGCTTAGTGAGTAATGTTTAAATATGTAAATATCTGTATCAGTCTCTCACTTTGTGTATAAGTGGCTGCATGGGTTGGTGAGTAGCTACATGGGTGTCTATATAGGTTATTAGTTGTTTTTTTGAGTATCAGTCTGAGTGTCTGCATGGTTCGGTGGGGGGTATTACGTAGTGCATAGGTGCATGAATGAGTGACTCACTGTTTGTATGGGTTGAACACAGCATGTGTGCAGGACTGTATGGGTGGATGAGTGTGTGTATGGGTGTGTTAGTGAGTGAATGACTGTCTCAATAGTGTCTTTATGAGTAACTACATATGTTTTAAACTAGTATATGTGACTATTGGTGTATATATGTGAGTATATGTGAGAGTGAGAGATTGAAAGAGTTCCTGTATGAATAAGTATGTGTTTCTTTAAGTGATTGTTTAAAAGACTAAGTATGTGTAAGTTTCCGTAGAAGTAAGTATGGTGGTGTGTGTATAACTGTATATGCAAGTAAATGTATGTTTGATTCTTTATTAGCATGAGTGACTATGTGTGTGAGTAACTCTATGGATGAGTGGCATTGTGTAACAGGATGTATAGGTGTATGAGTACATATGATGAGTGAGTACATGTATGAGTGACTGTATAGGACTTTTGGTGAATGAGTGGATGTGTATGTGGATCTTAGAATTACTGAAGAGGTTGTTGTAACTGGTATTGGTATGTCCATTGTTTTGAAAATTTTAGTCTCTATTTTTGAATGTGTGTATCAAAGGTTATATTAGGGTGAGAGGAGGTCTGCCACTCTATCACAAGGATGATGTCATCAGTGATGTCATCAGTGATGTCATTTGAGATGTCATCAGTGATGTCATGAGTGATGTCACTGACCATGTCATGAGTGATGTAATATGTGACGTCATCAGCAGTGCATTGCGGGCGCGCGAGTTATAGTTAGCTGAACTAACTATAACGGGGGAATTTCAATGGTTTTGTACAAGTGAAAAGTCCAGCTAACTATAACACCCCTGAAACCTATGGTTTTTTCAGTGAATTTCTGAGGTTTTTTAAATGCTAATTCCTAACTATAACGTGCCTGAAACCTATGGTTTTTTCTGTGAATTTCAAAGGTTTTTTAAATGCTAATTTCTAACTATGCCTACAGAGATAGGACATGTGAAGAAAGAAGAAAAAATGCACAGAAAGAAACAAAAGAAGTGCAGAAAGAAGCAACAGAAGTCCTCAAATACGAAGATAAGTGCAGGAAGAAGGATAACGTGCAGAAAGAACAAAAAGAAGAGCAGAAAGAAGCCTTGTTGCAAAATCATCCTGTACCCTCAACTTTTTCAGACGGATACTGGTGGTAACTGAGTCTGACTAACCAGTCCTAGAGCCAGTGCTATGTTAAAAGACACTTAGAATACAGTGAAAACACCTACATACACTAGGGAACATTATGCGTTGGGGTCCCCCTGTGATTAGCATGACCTCCTCTGTAAGCCCCTAGTATATAATAGGGCATGGGGATTAAAACTACCTCTTAAAACAGGCCACAGGGCGTTTTTGCACACGTTAACTCAGGCCCCGTCCCCTCCATTCACCACTGTGTAAACACGCCCTGTGTCCATTTTTAGTTGGGAGATTAAGTTCATTTGAATCCTGAGGGTCCCTAGGGTCCAACTAGCCCACTAGGTACCTCCAGTAAGTGCCACAGAGCTGCGTTGCAGAGAGGTGTAAAAAGTGGCTCGGCCTGGACCACCTCTCTGCAATGCAGCTCAGTGGCGCTTACTGGAAGCACTTGGTGGGCTAGTTAGCCCCCAGGGGCCCTCAGTATTGAAGGGAAATTATATCCCCAATTTAAAACGTGCCATAGTGCGTGTTTGCACACGTCACCTCAGGCCCAGTCCCCTCCCTTCACCACTGTGTAAACGCGCCCTGTGGCTGTTCTAAGTTGAGAGATTAAGTCCCCTTGAATCCTAAGGGTCCCTAGGGTCAAACTAGACCACTAGGTACCTCCAGTAAGCGCCACAGAGCTGCGTTGCAGAGAGGTGTAAAAAGGGGCTTGGCCTCTGAACACCTGGCTGCAGCGCAGCTCCCTGGCGCATACTGGAGATGCCTGTTGGGGGCGCGTTTGCAGAGTGCTGCACGGAGGGGGCATGGCCTCCGGCACGATGCCAGTCTTTTATTTATTTTAGTTTTTTAAGAAGGGGGGCTGTGTGGTTCCCCTTCTTATTCTAATTTATTGGCCCTGATGACCTCATCCCCCAGGGCCTGTCTCCTAATTATATTTTTTTGACCCCAATCCTCAGGGCCGGCCACTGTTTTTTATTATTTTTAAAAAATATATATTTATAGACACACCTAGGACATGCTGGACAAACCGTACGTACCTATCACCATGACGATTTGCGTGATATTCATTAAAAGGCGACTATGCATGCAATGAATCCACGTGGAATGTATTTACACCACTAGTGAAGCTCTGACATGTCTGATGCCCTACCGTGCCTAATCCTGGTAGACACCCTTGTCGTTTATTTATACAAACATGGGTAGCTATTGACGGGCATATTTAATACACATGCACACCAAGCCATTCAAAGGTGATTCGACAAAAATTCGACCAAAACTATGCAAGAAACCCCCCTCACGGTTAATAAAACACACATCCACTGCCGGATGTGTAATACTTTTTATTTTACTCTCTGGAAAGGGGACGAACATCACTTGAGAGTCACAGCGTGCTCCTGACAGAGCCCAATGCTGTGTTACACCCACCATTGCCTGCCGAGTGCCACACACCTCTGTGTTGTATTCCACTAGCTAGTGCATATGCTATGACACTCTCTAGCCCATGTGCACTGTAACACCACCCCGTGAATATGTCATGCCACACTTGTCTTTGCACGGGTTATATTGCCCCATCTAACGTGCCTTTCTCGATGCCTATGTTATAACGCACAGTGCTATGCCATACATATTACAATCTGGGATCCATATCTTTGTCACAGTGCATATGCAACGTTACACTCCCCAGCACAGATTTTATATTACAACTTTAGAGACTAGTTAGGTTACACAACACT